>NC_086321.1:238492209-239822209 GCF_036172605.1 Pelobates fuscus | reverse complement strand
TGCTGCCTGCCTGAGACATATCCCTGTTATCTACATCCTCTGGCAATAATGGTTGCGCATCACTAATTTCTTCAAACGGATGTGTGAATAACTCCTCTGACATACCAAGTAAAGCGGCTGTGGTGCTAGTTTTGGTGGTGGCGGCAGGCGGGTGAGTGGTATCTTGAGAGGTGCCTGAAGCTAAGCTGGAGGAGGATGGTGCGTCAAGTTTCCGAGCGGAAGCTGTAGAAGATTGGGTGTCCTGTGTTAGCCAGTCAACTATGTCCTCAGAACTTTTCAAGTTCAGGGTACGTGGCCTCTGAAAACTGGGCATTATTCTAGGGCCAAAGGGAATCACAGCACCACGTCCACGATGGCCCCTGCGGGTGGCCTGCCTCTGCCTGTCATTTTTTGGCGGGATTAGTGGTACTATGCGTACAAGCTACTGTGAGACCAGATATGAGTGGCAATGTGCAATGGCAGAGGTCTGCAGAGTACATGCTGTAGGCCTGACACACCCGCTTGAAGACAACTAACTGCTATTCAATCTATAACAGTGAAGAAAGTTTTTTGGTTTTAAATGCACGCTATTGTGACACCAGATATGAGTGGCAATGTGCAATGGCAGAGGTCTGCAGAGTACATGCTGTAGGCCTGACACACCCACTTGAAGACAACTAACTGCTATTCAATCTATAACAGTGAAAATAAATTTTTGTTTTTAAATGCACACTATTGTGACACCAGAAATAAGTGGCAATGTGCACTGGCAGAGGTTGGCAGAGTACACGCTGTAGGCCTGACACCCGCTTGAAGACAACTAACTGCTATTCAATCTATAACAGTGAAGAAAGTTTTTTGGTTTTAAATGCACGCTATTGTGACACCAGATATGAGTGGCAATGTGCACTGGCAGAGGTCTGCAGAGCACACGCTGAAGGCCTGAAACACCCGCTTTAAGGACACTGACTGCTATTAGCTTACACTGGAAAACTGTTTTTCTTTGTAAAAGCACGCTATAGAGACACCAGATATGAGTGGCAACTGTCAAAGTACACTGGCAGGGTTCTGCAGGGCACACGCTGAAGGAAGGCCTGACACACCCGCTTTAAGGACACTGACTGCTATTAGCTTACACTAGAAAACTTTTTTTCTTTTTAAAACCACGCTATAGAGACACCAGATATGAGTGACAACTGTCAAAGTACACTGGCAGGGTTCTGCAGGGCACTCGCTGAAGGAAGGCCTGAAACACCCGCTTTAAGGACACTGACTGCTATTAGCTTACACTGGAAAACTTTTTTTCCTTGTAAAAGCACGCTATAGAGACACCAGATATGAGTGGCAACTGTCAAAGTACACTGGCAGGGTTCTGCAGGGCACAAGCTGAAGGAAGGCCTGACACCCGCTTTAAGGACACTGACTGCTATTAGCTTACACTGGAAAACTTTTTTTCTTTGTAAAAGCACGCTACGGAGACACCAGATATGAGTGGAAACTGACAAAGTACACTGGCAGGGTTCTGCAGGGCACACACAGAAGGAAGGCCTGACATACCCGCTTTAAGGACACTGACTGCTATTAGCTTACACTGGAAAACTTTTTTCTTTTTAAAAGCACGCTATAGAGACACCAGATATGAGTGGCAACTGTCAAAGTACACTGGCAGGGTTCTGCAGGGCACACGCTGAAGGATGGCCTGACACACCCGCTTGAAGGACACTGACTGCTATTAGCTTACACTGGAAAACTTTTTTTCTTTGTAAAAGCACGCGGGTCCTTCAAGCGGGTGTGTCAGGCCTTCCTTCAGCGTGTGCCCTGCAGAACCCTGCCAGTGTACTTTGACAGTTGCCACTCATATCTGGTGTCTCTGAAGCGTGCTTTTAGAAAGAAAAAAACGTTTTCCAGTGTAAGCTAATAGCAGTCAGTGTCCTTAAAGCGGGTGTGTCAGGCCTTCCTTCAGCATGTGCCCTGCAGAGACACCAGATATGAGTGGAAACTGTCAAAGTACACTGGCAGGGTTCTGCAGGGCACACGCTGAAGGCCTGAAACACCCGCTTTAAGGACACTGACTGCTATTAGCTGACACTGGAAAACGTTTTTCTTTGTAAAAGCTGGCTACAGAGACACCAGATATGAGTGGCATCTGTCAAAGTACACTGGCAGGGTTCTGCAGGGCACTCGCTGAAGGAAGGCCGGACACACCAGCTTTAAGGACACTGACTGTTATTAGCTTACACTGGAAAACTGTTTTTCTTTGTAAAAGCACGCTATAGAGACACCAGATATGAGTGGCAACTGTCAAAGTACACTGGCAGGGTTCTGCAGGGCACACGCTGAAGGCCTGAAACACCCGCTTTAAGGACACTGACTGCTATTAGCTTACACTGGAAAACTTTTTTTCTTTGTAAAAGCACGCTATAGAGACACCAGATATGAGTGGCAAGTGTCAAAGTACACTGGCAGGGTTCTGCAGGGCACACGCTGAAGGAAGGCCTGACACACCCGCTTTAAGGACACTGACTGCTATTAGCTTACACTGGAAAACATATTTTCTTTTTAAAAGCACGCTACAGAGACACCAGATATGAATGGCAACTGTCAAAGTACATTGGCAGGGTTCTGCAGGGCACACGCTGAAGGAAGGCCTGACACACCCACTTTAAGGACACTGACTGCTATTAGCTTACACTGGAAAACTTTTTTTCTTTGTAAAAGCACGCTATAGAGACACCAGATATGAGTGGCAACTGTCAAAGTACACTGGCAGGGTTCTGCAGGGCACACGCTGAAGGAAGGCCTGACACACCCGCTTTAAGGACACTGACTGCTATTAGCTTACACTGGAAAACTGTTTTTCTTTGTAAAAGCACGCTATAGAGACACCAGATATGAGTGACAACTGTCAAAGTACACTGGCAGGGTTCTGCAGGGCACACGCTGAAGGCCTGAAACACCCGCTTTAAGGACACTGACTGCTATTAGCTTACACTGGAAAACTTTTTTCTTTGTAAAAGGACGCTATAGAGACACCAGATATGAGTGGCAACTGTCAAAGTACACTGGCAGGGTTCTGCAGGGCACACGCTGAAGGAAGGCCTGACACACCCACTTTAAGGACACTGACTGCTATTTGCTTACACTGGAAAACTGTTTTTCTTTGTAAAAGCACGCTATAGAGACACCAGATTTGAGTGGCAACTGTCAAAGTACACTGGCAGGGTTCTGCAGGGCACACGCTGAAGGAAGGCCTGACACACCCGCTTTAAGGACACAGACTGCTATTAGCTTACATTGGAAAACTGTTTTTCTTTGTAAAAGCACGCTATAGAGACACCAGATATGAATGGCAACTGTCAAAGTACACTGGCAGGGTTCTGCAGGGCACACGCTGAAGGAAGGCCTGACACACCCGCTTTAAGGACACTGACTGCTATTAGCTTACACTGGAAAACTTTTTTTCTTTTTAAAAGCACGCTTTAGAGACACCAGATATGAGTGGCAACTGTCAAAGTACACTGGCAGGGTTCTGCAGGGCACACGCTGAAGGAAGGCCTGACACACCCGCTTTAAGGACACTGACTGCTATTAGCTTACACTGGAAAACTGTTTTTCTTTGTAAAAGCACGCGGGTCCTTCAAGCGGGTGTGTCAGGCCTTCCTTCAGCGTGTGCCCTGCAGAACCCTGCCAGTGTACTTTGACAGTTGCCACTCATATCTGGTGTCTCTGAAGCGTGCTTTTAGAAAGAAAAAAACGTTTTCCAGTGTAAGCTAATAGCAGTCAGTGTCCTTAAAGCGGGTGTGTCAGGCCTTCCTTCAGCATGTGCCCTGCAGAGACACCAGATATGAGTGGAAACTGTCAAAGTACACTGGCAGGGTTCTGCAGGGCACACGCTGAAGGCCTGAAACACCCGCTTTAAGGACACTGACTGCTATTAGCTGACACTGGAAAACGTTTTTCTTTGTAAAAGCTGGCTACAGAGACACCAGATATGAGTGGCATCTGTCAAAGTACACTGGCAGGGTTCTGCAGGGCACTCGCTGAAGGAAGGCCGGACACACCAGCTTTAAGGACACTGACTGTTATTAGCTTACACTGGAAAACTGTTTTTCTTTGTAAAAGCACGCTATAGAGACACCAGATATGAGTGGCAACTGTCAAAGTACACTGGCAGGGTTCTGCAGGGCACACGCTGAAGGCCTGAAACACCCGCTTTAAGGACACTGACTGCTATTAGCTTACACTGGAAAACTTTTTTTCTTTGTAAAAGCACGCTATAGAGACACCAGATATGAGTGGCAAGTGTCAAAGTACACTGGCAGGGTTCTGCAGGGCACACGCTGAAGGAAGGCCTGACACACCCGCTTTAAGGACACTGACTGCTATTAGCTTACACTGGAAAACATATTTTCTTTTTAAAAGCACGCTACAGAGACACCAGATATGAATGGCAACTGTCAAAGTACATTGGCAGGGTTCTGCAGGGCACACGCTGAAGGAAGGCCTGACACACCCACTTTAAGGACACTGACTGCTATTAGCTTACACTGGAAAACTGTTTTTCTTTGTAAAAGCACGCTATAGAGACACCAGATATGAGTGGCAACTGTCAAAGTACACTGGCAGGGTTCTGCAGGGCACACGCTGAAGGAAGGCCTGAAACACCCGCTTTAAGGACACAGACTGCTATTAGCTTACATTGGAAAACTGTTTTTCTTTGTAAAAGCACGCTATAGAGACACCAGATATGAATGGCAACTGTCAAAGTACACTGGCAGGGTTCTGCAGGGCACACGCTGAAGGAAGGCCTGACACACCCGCTTTAAGGACACTGACTGCTATTAGCTTACACTGGAAAACTTTTTTTCTTTTTAAAAGCACGCTATAGAGACACCAGATATGAGTGGCAACTGTCAAAGTACACTGGCAGGGTTCTGCAGGGCACACGCTGAAGGAAGGCCTGACACACCCGCTTTAAGGACACTGACTGCTATTAGCTTACACTGGAAAACTGTTTTTCTTTGTAAAAGCACACTATAGAGACACCAGATATGAGTGGCAACTGTCAAAGTACACTGGCAGGGTTCTGCAGGGCACACGCTGAAGGAAGGCCTGACACACCCGCTTTATGGACACTGACTGCTATTAGCTTACACTGGAAAACTTTTTTTCTTTGTAAAAGCACACTACAGAGACACCAGATATGAGTGGTGGCACTGGGCAAATGGGCACAGTATCCACTGAGCCTGACACAGAAGCTGGCAGACAACTAACTGCTCTTCTTCAATCTATTACAGTGAAAAAAATGTTTTGGTTTTAAATGCAAGCTTAAGCTATTGTGACACCAGCAGTGAGTGAGTGGTGGCACTGGGCAAATGGGCACAGTATGCACTGTGAGCCTGACACAGAAGCTGGCAGGCAGGCAACTGCAATTACATTACACAAAAAATAAATAAAATAGAAAAAAGCAGACTGATGTTCTAGCCCTAAAAAGGGCTTTTTGGGGTGCTTACAGCAGAGATCAGATGAGTCCTTCAGGATTGTAGTGGACACTGAATACCCTAGCCTAGCGATCAATTTTCCTATCTAATCAGCAGCAGCTACACTTTCCCTCCTCTCACTAAGCATGCAGCTTCAGAATGAATCTAAAATGGATGCTGGGAGGGAGGTGGGAGGGTGTGGAAGGGAGGGTCTGCTGCTAATTTGCCGGAATGTGTCTGCTGACCGTGAGTCACAGGGTCAAAGTTTGCTCAATGATGACGAATAGGGGGCGGATCGAACCGCCCATGTGTTCGCCCGCGGCGGTGAACGCGAACACGCTATGTTTGCCGGGAACCATTCGCCGGCGAACAGTTCGGTACATCGCTACCTGCTTTTTTTAGCCTGTAGACTGAGGCAAGTGTCTCATTCAAAGCTAAAGCTTTTGAATGAGACAGTTCTCAAAATGATGTATATTCCTTTAAGCATGTGTACACATGTATGTGTGTAGTGCTAAACCTACCTTTGGTCATGTCAACACCAGTTGACAAGTCCGATCTGATAAGCGATCAGGAGAATTTAGGAAATATCAGGTTTTACACAGGACAACCACTTTGCATAGACATTAATTTCCATTTTAGAGTGGGTGTGACCAGGGGCGGGGCTGTTCTCAAAACATTTAGGTTACTTACTAATAATTTCTGCTTCTAAAATGTTAGAAATTAGAACAATGTATTTTATTTTCAAAGACTGACTTTTCAACACATGTATCGTAGTTTAAAAACATATTACATTTTTTTTTGTAAAGGTCTGTTACACACTCAGACACACCAACAGCATGCAGCTCCTAGTAGAACTAATTTACTAGATGTGGAAGCCCATAGGAAAGAAATAAATAAAATGTTTTTCTATGGGGAAGCTTAAATGGCACTGACTGTCACGCCAAGGGTGCATAATTTATTGTTGCGCAATAAAATATTGCCATTTAATGTAATTTGGGTAGTGCATATATGAATTGGCCACTTGGTTGCAAGGTCAGATGACAGAAGGGATAAAATAAATGGTATAGGAATGTGAAGGGGGGCAGATGCTTTGCAACATGGATTGATCCTTTGATTAATGAAAGGCTCTGCAGGGTGTAAGATTCTACACTTGAGATGTCTGGATGTCTAGGTCCAATGTAAACAAGCTGACTTCAGTCATATGGAATGTAACTCTCAATTGATGAGTTGATTTCTTTGATATGTTAATGATCATTAGCTTTCAAGAAAAAAAAAGGAAAAACAAGCCTTGTGTTACAGAATCATATCCAAAAGAAACATTAATACTTACCCACAGAATAATAATTGAGCTTAATTTTTGTTATATTTGGAATGAGACGGGCACAGTCTTCTAATCAAGCTTAAACATGATTTGCATAACACCTATATGGGAAGGGATTGTGATGTACGCTATATTGGGTCACAAGTAAGGAGTGACACATATCTATGGAATGGAAAAATGGTAATAAATTCATAGATGCAATTATTATTTCTGTGGCAATAAGAGGAAATAGAACCAAATGTTTCCATTCGGATTGATGATGGTCTGGAACACAAGCGGGTGGTTACCCTTTTTGAACTAGGTTGCATTTGTGACACTCACCATGCATGCAAATTAGGTCCACAATGTCCCTGTATGAGGAGCGTTGAATTGAACCATTGCGTAGGAATCCATGCTGTGGTGAACAGAGTCAAGGTAGCCTGTGTGCTGGAAAAACGCAAGTAATTTGTTTATTATTATTATTTTTATTGCAAACTGGTTTGTATTCCTAACAATATAGTGATCCTGGCATGCCACTCTCACTTTTCACTTCTTCACAAAAGAAAATGGAACATAACTTGGAAAAAATATTAAGAGAAGTTATAAGTAATTATCAGTGTTTTGTTCACTGTTACCCTTTAAAAAGCAAGTTGCAGTTACCCTTTAAAATGCAATTATAGTTAAAATTGATTGGCGGAAGATAATGTCTACGGCCAGCGCACTCAACAAATTTTTTTTAAATCATTTTGAAAATGTATCCAAAAATATAAAACCATTTGAAAAGCTTATACAAAAATATCAATCTATTCATAAACAGCACTATGCATAGGACACAGGGTCACCCATTTAGACTCTAAGAAAGGAGATTTTGTCTTAGGCCAAGGAATTCTTACAGTAAGAACAATAATGATTTAGAATTCTCTGCCTGAAGAGCTGGTTTTATCAGAGTCTATACAGATTTTTAAACAGTGACTGCATGAATTCTTGCAAAAGCCTAATAGTTATGTATATAATATTTAATACGTGGGCTTCTTGATCCAAGAATAAATCTGACTGCCATTCTGGGTCAAACAGGATTTTTTCCTAGTATGTTGCAAAATTGGAAAGCTCTTTACACTGTTTTTGAAATAACAGCAAAACAGATGTTAGAAAAGTTGAACTTGATGGATTCAAGTCTTTTTTTTTCAGCCAATGCAACTGTTTTAAATTTATTTTATTTGGATTAACAACAGGAAATACACTTACTACTTTAATCTCGGTACTTATCTACTTTCCATGCTCTGGTTATAATTTTCTTCAGAAGGTCATTAGCTTTAAGGAACATAATTTAAAAAAGGCGAATCATTTATCTGACATTCCAATTGAATCAGTTAGTAAAACTGCACTTTATTTCATTTTAAATGTGACACATCTGGGTGTGGAGGATTGATTAACCTACAATATCGTGTATAGTCCATTTAAATGGTTTCATAATTTTGAAAAAAAGCATCACAAATGTTATTAAAAATTCTACAGTCTATTCCAAATGTGTCTAACAGCTTCCAAATGGCATTAAGTTGACCAAACTCTCTGTTTCAACAAAACATGTTTTTATGTAAGAGTCAAGCATCTATTCACACAAGGAAAATGTGATTGTTTCAGCTGTATTTGCACTAAAATACGATTGATGTTCAGTTACATACTCAATCTCTATATATCTTAGATAATGACAACCAAAATGCCACTAAATGTTCTAATTTGAATTTCAATTTGATTAAGATGACAAATACTAAGCAAATTATACCCATAGTCACTCTAACCCCATGTCACCTGAGAGCTATCCCCAACCCTCTATACCCTATAAAAATACCCCAACTCTTAATCCACACCTAACTCTATTTTAACCCTAGTACAGTCTCTTTTTACTACAGGGGTATTTAGTTGCCATTTTGTTAGCATACCAATGGCTTTCAAATGGAGCTCTGTACATAGCATCGACCCATTTGGCTCAAAGCAGTATTACTATAGATGATATTGAAAGAACCTCATCTCAATTAAAGAGAATTGAACATAATGGAAATTGTCTAATTTGCCACAGCATTTAGTGAATGGACCACTTATATTTTCTATGTTTTTAAGTTTTGGGGGAAGTGTGATGATACAAATCAATAGTGGAGAATCTACAGGTTCAACAGGATATGAAAGTATAATATAGGTTTATTGGTAACAAACACAATAAAATAATACAATGTTTTGTCCAAAAGGCCTTAGTTATGTGTAACATGCACAGTACACATACTGGTTTAAGTGGGATTGAGATCCAAATGGAGAACCATTCCCGCAGATTATCACTGGCTGCCATGCTAATGTGAACAGGTATATAACAATGTGTCACAATAGGTGCATGTAGGTTCACACACATAATCCCAATAATCCACAGAAAAGTAATGTATACGAAAAGAGTGCACATTTATTGAAAAAAAAAGTCATGGTATCCTGCTGTCAGTGCAGCCCTTATAGATGCTAAATGTAGTACAGGCATATCACACCAAACATTGTAGTACACTGAGATGACACAAATTTCTCAGCAAAAGAGAAGAAAAAAAGATGTCTGGAAAATATCAATTTGCCGTACTACCTGCAACTGTCAGACAGGGGAGAGACCACCCAGAAGACTACCCCGAAAAAGAGTGTGAAAGCCCTGGACATGTTTCACACCTTCCTTGGACTAAGGGCACAATTTAAACATGAAAGTACACCAGTATACGCAAACAAAAAAAAGGTAGTGGTGCTCACTCAAAAGATCCCTATTCTCAAATGAGTAAAAAACAATATATGCTCACTTGACAAAGGCGTATCTGCCAAAACGTTGGGGGTTAGTGACAGTTGGTATCTTGGATACCCCTTTCTTTGCTCATCTTCTTTGCACTTAATTTGTCTTGGGTAATTGTTTATATTTTTTATAACTTTATGGATTATTGTTTATTTCTTTATGTTCAGCATTGTATGAGTGGATCACTTCATATTGCTTTTTGCTTTAAAAAACAAAAGTTTGGTGCTACTATCACCTGGTGTGAATCACTCAACCACACAAGAAATATATAATGGTGAGAGCACTCAATACATGCAGTTAAATTGTTACCAGTACTGTCTTTAGTATATATCTAGAACAAGATATAAAAAAGAAATATAGGGTAATATTGTCATATATGTATATATTGACCAGAAATTACTGGTTAAACTCACATGCTTCTGAGTAGTGGCGTACTAAGGGGGGGGGGGCAAGGGGGGCGGTCCGCCTCAGGTGCCATCAGACAGGGGGGGTGCCACCAGGGCTGGCCAGGCTTGCTATTACGTGAGCTGTGTGGCTGCACCGGGTGCCATAGCAGCAGGGCGCTGGGCAGCCGACACAGCTCACATGCAGGGGTTGGGAGCAAGCAGGAGACCTGGCTGCACGGAGAGTTGGGGGCGGTGGTAAAACTGCAGTGGGGCAAAGCCAAGCCGGATGCGGGGGTGGAGCTACTTACTGATCACACAGAGGGGAAGCAGGAAGGAGTCCCTGCTTCCCCACTTACAACACAGGAGGGACTGAATCAACTCCTCCTCCAGCCCAAGCTTGCAGTAAGTGAGAGAGTTTGTGCTGTGTGTAACTGTGATTGTGACAGTCTTTGACTGTGTGTGTGAGTGTGTGACTATCTGTGACTGTGTGAGTGACTGCCTGTGATTGTCTGAGTGACTGTGTGAGTAACTGTCTGCCTGTGATTGTCTGAGTGACTGTGTGTGTGTGTGTGTGACTGTGTGTGTGTATGTGTGACTGTCTGCCTGTGATTGTCTGAGTGACTCTGCATGTGTGTGTGTGTGTGACTGTGTGCCTATGATTGTGTTTGTGTATATCTGTCATTATGTGTGTGAGTGTGTGTATCTGTGTGTTTAGTAGATAGCTCCCTTATTTGGTGACTGTCTGTGACTGTGTGTGTGACTGTCTGCCTGTGTGTGTGTGTTAGAGACCGTCTGCCTGTGATGGTGTGTGTATGCGTGATTATCTGCCTGTGTGTGTATGTGTGTATGTGTGTGAGACAGTCTGCCTGTGATGGTGTGAGTGTGTGTGTGTGTGTGACTGTCTGCCTGTGATGGTGTGTGACTGTCTGTTACTGTGTGTATGTGTGACTGTCAACAATTTGGTTGTTTTTTACATTTAAAGTTGAGGGGCGGGGGGTGCCAAAAATAGGACCCGCCCCGGGTGCCAAATGCTCTAGGTACGCCCCTGCTTCTGAGTCACTTATACAAGCTGACTCAGACTATGAACTTGTTCATCTCCATTACAAGTTCATAGTCTGAGTCAGCTTGTATAAGTGACTCAGAAGCATGTGAGTCTAACCAGTAATTTCTGGTCAATATATACATATATGACAATATTACCCTATATTTCTTTTTTATATCTTGTTCTAGATATATACTAAAGACAGTACTGGTAACAATTTAACTGCATGTATTGAGTGCTCTCACCATTATAAATTTCTTGCTTTTTGCTTTGGTGACCATCTAATAGTTTCTATGAATATAGTCCTGTGGATTTGACTTTACATTGTGTGATTCTCTCGCTTATTTATATAAATGCATATTTGTATACATATTGTATTAATAAATAACTTGTTTTGCATTTTATGGGATATGCTCCTTAATTTATTTGTATAATAAGCTTATACCTCGCAATATAAACAATGTACCACGTTTGAGCACCCTCTATCAACAAACAATTTGTGTGAGAACAGTATACAGGAGGCAAACATATCTTCACTGCACTGCGGGGGTAGGCTTGACTGAGTAAAGCATAGACTGTAAATGATCCTCAGATCGTTAGTTAATGAGGTGCATCAGAACTCCAATCACATGATGCATGTGTCACCATGGAGATGCCATTTGGGGAAATCTAATACAAAATTCAAGTGTCACCAATCTGGAGAGTTTAGCAAGCAGCTGAATATGGCACATTACTATAGGGATTATGAATAAGGATATCATATTTACGGACACATTCAAGGACACATATTTACACAATTTGATGGGCAACATAAATAAAGGTCATCAAGATCATAACATTTGTTAGTGTACTGGCCACACCGGTCGTGTATATCGGATCTAAATATTAGTGGGACTGGTGTAAATAGCTGACACATGAGTTGATAACATAATTAAAACCAAAACAAGCTGTTGCAGGAATGCAAGGCCAGGAAGCACATAAGAGACTGGACACAGGTACTCAGGAAGCAAACAACCATTCATTCATAGCTAGCTATGGTCTAAACCTCCTACCCTCCCCCCCCCCCCAACAGTGCTTATATATGACAGATGATGCATATATAAGCACTGTCTAGGATTCATTTTTAGGGGGGGCACATGGTGGGCCAGGGACAAAAGTAGGGGGGCACATTCAACCCAGCAGTCTGTGGGCTCACTAAGTAGAAGCTCACTGACACACACAAGCAGTACCATCTTAACAGCGTTAAGGGTCCCCGGGCAAAGCAGTGCACTGGGGCCCTTCCTACACAACAACTCACAGGAATACAATTTTTAATTATTGATAGACTGCTGAGTACATACACACAGTACACTGAATACGAACACCGAGAGACTGCTGAACACATACACATACACACAAACAGATTTCTGAATGCACACAGACTCCTGAATGCACACAGGCGTTGCTGAATGCACACAGGCTGATTTATACACAAACACACAGGCTGCTGAATCCATACACACACACACACACACAGACATACAGACTGCTGAGTCCATACACACAGAGACACACACACAGACTGCTGAGTCCATACACACACACAGAGACACACACACAGACTGCTGAGTCCATACACACACACACACACACACACACACACAGACTGCTGAGTCCATACACACACACACACAGACTGCTGAGTCCATACACACACACACACACAGACTGCTGAATCCATACACACACGCAGACTGCTGAATCCATACACACACACAGACTGCTGAGTCCATACACACACATACACACACACAGACTGCTGAGCCCATACACACACACACATACTGCTGATTCCATACATACACAGACACACAGACTGCTGAGTCCATACACACAGACAGACAGACAGACTGCTGAGTCCATACACACATACATATTGCTGAGTCCATACACACACACACACACACACACACATATACACAGACTGCTGAGTCCATACACACAGACATACACAGACTGCTGAGTCCATACACCCAGACTGCTGAGTCCATACACACGCACAGACTGCTGAGTCCATACACCCAGACACACAGACTGCTGAGTCCACACACACACACACACACACACATACACAGACTGCTGAGTCCATACACACACACAGACACACAGACTGCTGAGTCCATACACACAGACTGCTGAGTCCATACACCCAGACACACAGACTGCTGAGTCCATACACACACACAGACACATACACAGACTGCTGAGTCCATACACACACACACAGACACACAGACTGCTGAGTCCATACACACAGACTGCTGAGTCCATACACACGCACAGACTGCTGAGTCCATACACCCAGACACACAGACTGCTGAGTCCATACACACACACAGACACACAGACTGCTGAGTCCATACACACACAGACACACAGACTGCTGAGTCCACACACACACATAGACTGCTGAGTCCACACACACATACACACACACACAGACTGCTGAGTCCTTACACACATACAGACTGCTGAGTTCATACATACACACACACACACACAGACTGCTGAGTCCATATACACACAAACACACACACACACGGACTGCTGAGTCTATACACACACACACACACACACAGACTGCTGAGTCCTTACACACATACAGACTGCTGAGTTCATACACACACACAGACACACACACAGACTGCTGAGTCCTTACACACACACACAGACTGCTGAGCAGGGCTGCCATCAGAAATTTTAGGGCCCCTGACACAGCTCAAGATCTGGGCCCCCGGGGCCAGCCCCGAGTCTGCCCACAAGGATGAAGTGTGTGTGTGTGTGTATAGTGGATGTAGAATGTGTGTCATGGATGCAGTGTGTATAGTGGATGCGGTATGTGTGTCATGGATGCAGCATGTATAGTGGATGCAGTATGTGTGTCATGGATGCAGTGTGTGTAGTGGATGCAGATTGTACGTTTTGTGTAATGTATGTAATGTTTGTATGCATGCATTAGATGCAGAGTGTGTGTGTAGTGAATGTAGGTGTGTATAGTGAATGCATAGTGTGTGTTTTTGTAGTGGATGTAGTGTGTATAGTGAATTTAGTGTATATAGAGCATGTAGTGTGTTTGTAGTGAATGTAGTGTGTTTGTAGTGAGTGCAAAGTGTGTTTAGTAAATGTAGTGTGTTTGTAGTGAGTGCAACATGTGTATAGTGAATGCAGTGTGTGTGTATGTGTGTGTGTGTAGTGCAAAGTGTGTTTAGTGAATGTAGTGTGTGTGTGTGTAGTGCCGAGCGTGTTTAGTAAATGTAGTGTGTAGTGAGTGAAACGTACGTATAGTGAATGTAGTGTGTGTGTGTAGTGCAAAGTGTGTGTTAGTGAATGTAGTGTGTGTGTGTGTAGTGCAGAGTGTGTTTAGTGAATGTAGTGAGTGCAGAGAGTGTATAGTAAATATAGTGTGAGTATGTGTAGTGCAGAGTGTGTTTAGTAAATGTAGTGGGTGTGTGTGTGTGTAGTGCAAAGTGTGTATAGTGAATGTAGTGTATGTGTAAAGAGCAAAGTGTGTTTAGTGAATGTAGTGTGTGTAGTTCAGAGTGTGTTTAGTGAATGTAGTGAGTGCAGAGAGTGTATAGTGATTGTAGTGTGAGTATGTGTAGTGCAGAGTGTGTTTAGTGAATGTAGTGAGTGCAGAGAGTGTATAGTGATTGTAGTGTGAGTATGTGTAGTGCAGAGTGTGTTTAGTGAATGTAGTGTGTGTATGTGTAGTGCTGAGCATGATTAGTAAATGTAGTGTGTAGTGAGTGAAACATGTGTATAGTGAATGTAGTGTGTGTGTAGTGCAAAGTGTGTTTAGTGAATGTAGTGTGTGCGTATAGTGCAGAGTGTGTTTAGTGAATGTAGTGAGTGCAGAGAGTGTATAGTAAATATAGTGTATGTGTAGTGCAGAGTGTGTTTAGTAGCAAAGTGTGTTTAGTGGATGTAGTGTGTGTGTGTGTGTAGTGCAGAGTGTGTTTAGTGAATGTAGTGAGTGCAGAGAGTGTATAGTGATTGTATTGTGAGTATGTGTAGTGCAGAGTGTGTTTAGTGAATGCAGTGTGTGTGTGTAGAGCAAAGTGTGTTTAGTGAATGTAGTGTGTGTAGTGCAGAGTGTGTTTCGTGAATGTAGTGTTTGTAGTGAGTGCAGAGTGTGTTTAGTGAATTTAGTGCAAGTATGTTTAGTGCAGAGTGTGTTTAGTGAATGTAGTGTGTGTGTGTAGTGCAGAGTGTGTTTAGTGAATGTAGTGTGTGTGTGTGTAGTGCAACGTGTGTATAGTGAATGTATAGTGTGTTTGTGTAGAGCAAAGTGTGTTTAGTGAATGTAGTGTGTGTGTGTGTGTGTTTAGTGCAAAGTGTGTTTAGTGAATGTAGTGTGTGTGTAGTGCAGAGTGTGTTTAGTGAATGTAGTGTTTGTAGTGAGTGCAGTGTGTTTAGTGAATGCAGTGTGTGTGTGTAGTGCAAAATGTGAATAGTGAATGTAGTGTGTGTGTGTGTGGTGCAAAATGTGTATAGTGAATGTAGTGTGTGTGTAGAGCAAAGTGTGTTTAGTGAATGTAGTGTGTGTGTAGTGCAGAGTGTGTTTAGTGAATGTAGTGTGTGTGTAGTGCAGAGTGTGTTAAGTGAATGTAGTGTGTGTGTGTAGCGCAGAGTGTGTGTTTGTAAATATTCAGTGTGTGTGTAAAATAGGGGGGAGGGGAGTATTTTTTATTTTATTTATTTGTGTATATTTCAATTTTATTCCCCCCTCCCTGGTTCTTACCGTGCCAAGGAGGCGGGGATCGCATTCCCTGTTGGTCCAGTGGCATGGTGGAGGGAGCCAGCCGCGGTACATTGAAGAGGGGGCCCAGCAGCACACACTGCAAAGTGTGTTTAGTGAATGGAGTGTGTGTGTGTTTAGTGCAAAGTGTGTTTAGTGAATGTAGTGTTTGTAGTGAGTGCAGTGTGCTTAGTGAATGTAGTGTGTGTGTGTGTAGTGCAAAATGTGAATAGTGAATGTAGTGTGTGTGTGTAGTGCAAAATGTGTATAGTGAATGTAGTGTGTGTGTGTAGTGCAGAGTGTGTTTAGTGAATGTAGTGTATGTGTAGTGCAGAGTGTGTTTAGCGAATGTAGTGTGTGTGTGTATTGCAGAGTGAGTTTAGTGAATGTAGTGTGTGTGTAGTGCAGAGTGTGTTTAGTGAATGTAGTGTGTGTGTAGTGCAGAGTGTGTTAAGTGAATGTAGTGTGTGTGTGTGTGTGTGTGTAGTGCAGAGTGTGTGTTTGTAAATATTCAGTGTGTGTAAAATAGGGGGGAGGGGAGTATTTTTTATTTTATTTATTTGTGTATATTTCAATTTTATTCCCCCCTCCCTGGTTCTTACCGTGCCAGGGAGGGGGGGATCGCATTTCACCATGCCTGTTGGTCCAGTGGCATGGAGGGAGCCAGCCGCGGTACATTGAAGAGGGGGCCCAGCAGCACACACTGTCTTCCTTTCCAGCTCCTCTCTGACTAACTCTCGCGAGACAGGCCTGCGTGCTGTGCGGAGCGTTGCCATAGTAACCCGTGGCAACGCTCTGGCGGCTGCAGGGCGCAGGAAAGTTAGACAGAGAGCATCTGGAAAGGAGGACAGAGTGTGCTGCTGGGCCCCCTCTTCATTGAACAGGTAGCAGGGGGCCCTCTGTGCACATATATACAGCGAAAATCGCTATATATATAATATATGTGCACATAATGAATGTGGGGCTCGGGTCCCCCAGGACCGCCGGGCCCATGACAACCGTTATGGTTGTCATGCCCTGATGGCGGCCCTGCTGCTGAGTCCATACACACACACAGACTGCTGAGCCCATACACACACACAGACACACATTTAGGGTAACACAGACTTGCATTTAGGGTAACACAGACTCGCATTTAGGGTAACACAGACTCGCATTTAGGGTAACACAGACTCGCATTTAGGGTAACACAGACTCGCATTTAGGGTATCTGATTTATAGGTCATGTTAGGTCTGGTCAGGGTCTGGGAGTAAAGTGGCTGGGTTCAGTAAGTAGACAGTTTCTCACATATCTTCGTACTTTGTCATTCTATTATTACTAAACCAGTGGTTGCCCTTGTAGTCAAGGAGGGTTCGGACATCATGTGGACATAGAATTCTTGTCCTAGGGTCAATTTATTAGCTTCTGCAACAAGGAGGGCAGCCACAGCCACTGCTCTCAGACAAGGGGGTAGGCCTTGGGCCACTGGATCCAGTTGTTTGGGACAGGTAGACAATAGGACGCTGTCATGAGCCCAAGTACCGTGTTAGGACGCCTACTGCAGACTTCCTTTGGTCTGGGAGTCCCAGTGCAGGAGCTTGGACTAAGGCCTCCTTCAGAGCTTTGAAGGCTTGCTGTTGTTCTGGTTCCCACAGGAGTTGGTCATGCTTAGAGCCTTTGGTGGCCTTGTAGAGGGGTTTAGCTATGATAGCAAAATTAGGTATCTATATGCGACAGGATCCAGCAGCACCCAAGAATTCACACACTTTCTGGCAACTGGTGAGTGTGGGAATGTGGCACACTTCTTTGCATTCTGGGCCGAGATTACGTCTTCCCTCTGAAATATGGAATCCTAAGTACTTGTAAAATATTCTTGTCTTCAGTTGATTGATATATATACACGTCTTTTGTCTATATAGTCTTGGGCCAAATGCTCGCAACATTAATATATGTCTATATTAATGAAAAGTACTAATACGCAATCTGACTTACGGTTTCTTCAGGTTTATTCTTAGTTACTGATACATAATAAAACAACAAATGATGTTACAGGATAATGGACATTCAACAGCAGATGGTAATTGCTGTACTCCTGATGGGAGAGTTACATCATTACATCTTTACATCGAGAGAGAGCCAAGAGCCAAGAGAGCGAGAGACCTCGTGTTCAGTTACTATATAGATATGACCATAATGACGTCAGACTATAACTGTATCCATATAAGGACAAAACCCCCAACTTACATTCCGAGTTCTCAGACAAAGAAAGCCTTATGACTTATACCATCTGTTACTTATGTCAATCCACACATCCATATATAATCAATAGAAACATAGAATATGCAATAGTCTACAGTTAGAGACAACAGGGTGAATAGTGACGACAGCATTATTGACAGCTCTGAGGTCCTGGACGGGCCTGTACTCGTTAGTATCTGGTTTATGTACAGGTAATAAGGAGGTGTTCCAGTGTTCCAGGGTTACTGGCAAATTTTCGGGATACCGAAGTGGATGAACTTCCCTAAGATTCTCTGAATACCCCTCACTGTTGCCTGTGGGATGTGGTACTGTCTCTGACTGACAGGGGACAATTTGGACAGGAGGCCTGTTTAGGGCCAGACCAGGGGGTTCTGTTCAGCCCATATACCTGGACAGTGGCGTACACACAACCCATGGGGCCCCGGTGCGAAAACAGATGCGTGGGCCCCCCCCTCCCGCGGTAACTCTTCGTGGGCTGGGGCCGCAACACATGGCGGCCGGCACCTGGTCGCAGGGCTGCGACCCGTGCGACCGCGATATGTACGCCAGTGCATGCATAAACACATACACTTAAAGAACCACTACAGACACCCAGATCAAATCAGCTCAATGAAGTGGTCTGGGTGCCAGGTCTCTCTAGTTTTAACCCTGCAGCTGAAAACATAGCAGTTTCAGAGAAACTGCTATGTTTCACTGAGGGTTAATCCAGCCTCTAGTGGCTGTCTCATTGACAGCCGCTAGAGGATTTTCTGCGTTTCTCACTGTGAAAATCACAGTGAGAAGACGCTGAATGTCCATAGGAAAGCATTGAGTAATGCTTTCCTATGGGCGGTTTGAATGCGCGCGTGGCTCTTGCCACGCATGTGCATTCGGAGCTGAGAGGTGGATCGGGACGGAGAGATCCCCAGCGCCAAGGGAGTCCGGCGCTGGAGAAAGGTAAGTGCTTAAGACACACACACTCTCATGAACAGACGCACACATTTACTGACAGACACACACTCAGTTACAGACGCACACAAACATACTCAGTAACAACACTAACACTAACACACACACTAACACACACACACACTAACACACACACTAACACACACACTGACACTAACACACTCACTAACACTAACACACTCTCTAACACACTCTCACTAACACACACACTAACACACACACTAACACACACACTAACACACACACTAACACACACACACTCACTAAAACTAATACACAAAAACTAACACACACTAACAAACACACTAACACACGCTAACACTAACACTAACACACACTAACACACTCACTAACACTAACACACTCACACGTTTTTTTGTTTGTTTTAAATTTAATCCCCACAGCCTCCTTACCTGTGGGAGAGCTGAGGGGATTCCCTGGGGTCCAGTGGTGTTGCTGGCCCTGCTGTCACCCGGCTGGCGGGCGCATGAGGGAGCACTGTCCCCTGAGTGCTCCCTCTTCAGCTCCCTCGCGCGCCGCGTACTGATGCCGGAGCCGGAAGATGACGTCATCTTCCGGCTCCGGTTTCAGTGCGGTGCGCGAGGGAGCTGAAGAGGGAGCACTCAGGGGACAGTGCTCCCTCGTGCGCCCGCCAGCCGGGTGACAGCAGGGCCTGCCTCGGGGGGCTCTGAGGTGGCTGGCTCCTGGGCCCCCTAGCAGAAGAGGCTGGCCCTGTGGGTACATACCTGGGTCGCAGGGCGGCCGGGCCCCCTGGTGGGCCGGGCCCGGTCACGGCCGCGACCCCTGTGACCCCGGTATGTACGCCACTGTACCTGGAATGTCTAGAGTCCCTGGGGGTAGTGGAGGTTCAACCAGGAGTGTTTTAACAACAAATAGCCTCCATTCTTCTTTTCTTGGGACAGATACAGACATGATTCTGGGGCTATGCAGGAGGTCAAGGGCTGTAGCACCATGTTAATTAAAGTCTAGACTATGCTTGGGGGGCGGCCAACCAGAGCATATGACGGGCCACTCCCATTCACACAGAACAGTTGTTTGGGGTACGTTTTAACACCATAGTTGCTCTATAACCCTTTTTAAAGGGACACAGTTTTGGTGTATAGCACATGCCCCTGAAGCCTCACTGCTCAATTCTCCACCATTTAGGAGTTAAATTACTTTGTTTATGAACCCTAGTCACACCTCCCTGCAAAGAGTCATCTAATGTTTATCCTTTCTTTATTGCAAGTTCTGTTTCATTTAGATTTTCTTATCCCCTGCTATGTTAATAGCTTGATAGACCCTGCAAGAGACTCCTGTATGTGATTAAAGTTCAATTTACAGAGCAAGAGATAAAATTGGAACAGGAATTGGTCAGGAACGCAAACATGGTTTCCTGGCCCTTTAGTGAAAACCCACCATTTAGGTGGCTTGCCCCCCCTTAGCCCTTAGTTAAAACTCACTTTATTTTCAGCTCTCCATAGGTCCCATGCAGAGTGTGGGGAAGCTGAACGGCAGGGCTGCCTACTGTGCAGCCTTGAGCCAGGAAGCCCCTTCAGTGGCCATCTAAGGAGTGGCCAATGGGAGGTGTTCCTAGGGGCAATGTAAACACTGAAAATGCCTGAAGGGAGCCATTATACTCACCAGAATAACTACATTAAGGTGTAGTTGTTCTGGTGACTATAGTGTCCCTTTAAGGTAAATTACATCTGATTGAAAGTGAAACCAGTTTTTTTTCATGCAGGCTCTGTCAATCATAGCCAGGGGAGGTGTGGCAAGGGCTTAATAAACAGAAACAAAGTGATTTAACTCCTCAATGGCAGTGAATTCAGCAGTAAAACCTGAAAGGCATGATCTATACACTAAAACTGTGGTGGAATCTCGGTAAAAATAAATTTAGTAGGCCAAGATTGCCACGTGGTATGTGCACGTGCATATGCTGATGTGTCGGTCGGTTGGTTCCACATGGCAACAATACAATCAGTAGTGTACGGAGCATGATGGGAGTGAGCGCAGGACTTTTCTTTCTGCATTTGTATCCATTTTTTTATTTTTTTTTATTCTTTATTTTTGTTGTGCATTTGAGAACAAAAGCGTGTAATACATCATGACATTTGTGGTAAGTATAATGAAAACGGGTAAAGCATGTCATAAATGAGAGTTGCACATTTTTTGTAGTATAATCAAATAAGAAAACATGGTAGGTTGCAAGCCTCAGGTACCTAGTTATAACGATAAGGACGGGGTGATATAATCCCGGTGAGAACGTGTTTCTCCTACATGCAATCGGGTGTAGAAGTGGAGCCTGTGTTTGCTTTTGTGGGGGTTGAATACAGGAGAGGACCAACTATTAAGTCGGCCTTTACAATGCCAACAACTGGCTCTTGCTTGCGTGGCACCTTTCTGCGTGAGCAGAGCTTTAGCCATCTAAGCCTCGGGGGGGGGGGGGGGGGGTAGCTTCGTCATCTGGGCTGCGTAGCCTAAAAATAGTGAAAATTACATAACATAAGAAACAAACTAGAAAACTACAGTAACTGGTGAAACTGCTGCCAACTCCAACCACAGTTAAGCAGTCCTGTAAGGCCTTTGGCCGCAGTGTCTGTGGCCGTAGTCAGGTCTCAAGTTGTGTTGTCCTTTGCCCTTGAGGTGTAAAGGGGATCACGGTGGCCGGGTCCCAGTTGTGGGTGCTTTGTCGGCGTCTCGGGGTCGTTGCAGGTACTGCCAGGCCAAGAGTGTGGAGCATGGTGGAGGCCTCCTCTACGGTGGTAATTTTGTGTGTGGTCTGGTTGTGATTAACCAGGAGGGTTCTCGATAATGTCCACCTGTATGGTACTCCAGCCTTTCTCAGGAGTGTTGTGGCTGGGCTGAGTGATTTCCGCCAGAGCAGGGTGGGCCGTGAGAGGTCCTGAAAAAATGTCAGGGTAGCTCCTTTGAAGGAAAAGGGTGTCTTGTTTTGCAGCGCTGACAGGAGTGATCTTTTGTCGCTTGATAGGGAGCATCTGACAATGACATCTCTCATAGCTGTGGGCGGCGCTCTAGGAGATTTTGGGAGCCGAAAGATGCCATCAAAGGAAAGCTTCTTGGCCTGGGTTGGTGGCAATAGAGTTGTCACCAGGCGTCTAATGTAGTGTGGGAGCTCTTCTATTTGTATTGCGTCTGGTACTCCCCGTATCTTTAAGTTATTGCTCCTGGTGCGATCGTCTATCGCAGCTAGTTGTGTGGCAAAAGCGAGGTGGGAGTTGTGTATAGAGTGCATTGAGTCTCTAAGTACAGTCATATCCTGCTTTAGGCCTGTGATGTCCTCCTCTGTGGCCCGGACTCTGTCTGTGGTCATTTGCACTTCAGCCCTGACCAGCTCCACATCAGCTGCCAGGAGCTTCTTTATGTCGGACAACAGGTCTTTGATGTCCTGTTTGGTGGCCAGATTAGATCCCCCTGTAGGGCTTGGGGTGGATAAGGCCTGTGACTGTGGGGAAGGCTGCCATGGAGGGTCCCTAGGAGTGATGGGTTGCTGTTCAGCTTGGGCCTCACTCACCTCCGCGGCCGCCATCTTGAATTGGGCCTGCAGCTGAGGTCCCAATATCCCTTGAGTCTTGTGGGACACCCGGTGCTGGTTTCTGGGATCTCCTTCCCATGTTTGTGTGTGGGTCTGCTGTTTCGGAGGCTGGGTCTTGAGCTGGTGTGCTCAGAGGCGGGAGCGGCCTCAGGAGGTCGCCCAGGTTCAGATGGGGATGGTAGGCCGCAGACCTCCTAGTCTGCCGTTTCTGCCCGGGACGTTGAAAGAACGGCATGTATCGGCGCCGTTTGTCGTCCGGAGGCGAGTATCAGTGGGTATGGTGCTGGATGAGCCGGGGCTGATGAGATTTTAGGCAGATTGTGCTGCGAATTCCCGGAGCTCGGGAAGATGGCGTCCGCTCGCTTCTGCGGTTAAGCCCCCTGTATCCATTTTTTGTATTACTCAGCCTTGTTACAATGCAGCCGCCCATCCCATGTGTTCCCTATTAAGGGTTAATAATGTATAGGGGTGTATATAAAAAATACCCCTTTCTGTCTCATTAGAGATTTCTGCCAGAGGCTCAAGGAAGCAAGGTGAATGGTTAGAGTTAGGACCCACCTAGGTGGGTCTGCCTTGATGTTGGCAGGTGGGCTCATCCTCTCATGGCCATTGGAGGTAACTAAAAGACCTCCATTTGTTTAAAAATACATATGGATAAAGGAGAGAGCGCAGGTAACTTGTTTTTCTTTGGTTTTTACTATATATTGGGGCTGATGTGTACTGTAGTCATTGCAGCCGCCCAGTAGTGATGGGAGTGAGCGCAGGACTTTTCTTTCTGCAAGTGTATGGAGCATGTGCAGGAATACAGGATATACGAGTATTCCCCTCCTCCATTGTGCTGGGCAAGCCATGTGGTCAAACAGGAATTTAGTCTCTATTCTGTTGATTGGGTAAGAGTACGTGTAGGTGGAACTAATTATAGGAGGAGCTATATGTCTATATAAGGTGCCTACACTGTACGATCAGGGCTCAGATTTTAGCTGTTTTTGGTGACATTAGTCCCTCTGAGTCCCGGTCGGTGAATTGAATAAAGATCTCTTCCTTCCTGAAGAAACCTGTGTCCATCTCTCTGTGCTTGGCTTCTGTCAGTTTCTCCGGTATCAAAACTGCTTCATTAAGCTAAAGTTGTTTAGGTCACTACAGTGTTCCCTTAAAGTTACTGATCATACAGTCCAGAGGTCTGGGTGCTTGCTTTAGCTCCCCCTCCCTCCCTCCCCCTGGGTATCCTATTATTTTGTAATGTATAAGGGTTATGCCCTGAGTGGATTGGGTACCACTCATACCGACTAACCCTTCTTCGGAATATTTTCTGCACAGGTTTAACTACTTTTTCTGATTTATTTCATTACTGCCATGTTGCAAAGGGCTATCGCGCAACACTTGTGGTAGGGGGAAAATGCAAATGAGGAAAATTGCAAAGGGGTTAAATGGCTTAAAGGTTAGCCTTCAATAATATGTGTTTCCAGATAGGAAAAAGGTTTTACATATTATGAATACTGCATTATCTTCCAAAGCCCAACACAAGAAACAGTATATCCTCCTGCAAAATCTCTACCTTGTAACACTGGGTGACAGACTTTAAAAATTTCATAGAGCAGGGACTGGATTGCACTCAGGTTTACTCTTGAAAAGGAAGAGTGCTTTGGAATTAAATGCACCAGGGAAATTATGTTGTCAGTGAAATTGACTGACAGGCAGTTACAGAGTATATAAAGTTATTCAAGTACTCTTGATACTTGTACTCTACAATGTGAGCTTTCTCCTAATGGTTTGTGCTCCCTAAAGTTGACTCAGAGGAGATGTAAAGTAAGGCATAATAAAAAAAAATAAAAAAAATACAGACATACAGATAGCCAGACAGACATCCGTTATATAATATTCACTATGTGTCTTCAATGGATGTCCTCTTCCTCCAGTTTGCAGCCTCTGTCATCCAGCAGCTCAGCTTACATTGCTCTTGGTGCCTCAATATAATTCTAAGAGGCTAGTCGGGAACATATTGTGTAGCTAAGGTAGGCATATGCTGCAGATAGCTGCATTATATTTAACTTTAAAAAAAAATCAAAACTCTATAGAATTGAGCACTGTTAAAAATATATCATATTTCTGATGACAAGAATAAGTTGTGTTGTAAGAAACAAACTAGAAAACTACAGTAACTGGTGAAACTGCTGCCAACTCCAACCACAGTTAAGCAGTCCTGTAAGGCCTTCGGCCGCAGTGTCTGTGGCCGTAGTCAGGTCTCAAGTTGTGTTGTCCTTTGCCCTTGAGGTGTAAAGGGGATCACGGTGGCCGGGTCCCAGTTGTGGGTGCTTTGTCGGCGTCTCGGGGTCGTTGCAGGTACTGCCAGGCCCAGAGTGTGGAGCATGGTGGAGGCCTCCTCTACGGTGGTAATTTTGTGTGTGGTCTGGTTGTGATTAACCAGGAGGGTTCTCGATAATGTCCACCTGTATGGTACTCCAGCCTTTCTCAGGAGTGTTGTGGCTGGGCTGAGTGATTTCCGCCAGAGCAGGGTGGGCCGTGAGAGGTCCTGAAAAAATGTCAGGGTAGCTCCTTCGAAGGAAAAGGGTGTCTTGTTTTGCAGCGCTGACAGGAGTGATCTTTTGTCGCTTGATAGGGAGCATCTGACAATGACATCTCTCATAGCTGTGGGCGGCGCTCTAGGAGATTTTGGGAGCCGAAAGATGCCATCAAAGGAAAGCTTCTTGGCCTGGGTTGGTGGCAATAGAGTTGTCACCAGGCGTCTAATGTAGTGTGGGAGCTCTTCTATTTGTATTGCGTCTGGTACTCCCCATATCTTTAAGTTATTGCTCCTGGTGCGATCGTCTATCGCAGCTAGTTGTGTGGCAAAAGCGAGGTGGGAGTTGTGTATAGAGTGCATTGAGTCTCTAAGTACAGTCATATCCTGCTTTAGGCCTGTGATGTCCTCCTCTGTGGCCCGGACTCTGTCTGTGGTCATTTGCACTTCAGCCCTGACCAGCTCCACATCAGCTGCCAGGAGCTTCTTTATGTCGGACAACAGGTCTTTGATGTCCTGTTTGGTGGCCAGATTAGATCCCCCTGTAGGGCTTGGGGTGGATAAGGCCTGTGACTGTGGGGAAGGCTGCCATGGAGGGTCCCTAGGAGTGATGGGTTGCTGTTCAGCTTGGGCCTCACTCACCTCCGCGGCCGCCATCTTGGATTGGGCCTGCCGCTGAAGCATGGTCCCAATATCCCTTGAGTCTTGTGGGACACCCGGTGCTGGTTTCTGGGATCTCCTTCCCATGTTTGTGTGTGGGTCTGCTGTTTCGGAGGCTGGGTCTTGAGCTGGTGTGCTCAGAGGCGGGAGCGGCCTCAGGAGGTCGCCCAGGTTCAGATGGGGATGGTAGGCCGCAGACCTCCTAGTCTGCCGTTTCTGCCCGGGACGTTGAAAGAACGGCATGTATCGGCGCCGTTTGTCGTCCGGAGGCGAGTATCAGTGGGTATGGTGCTGGATGAGCCGGGGCTGATGAGATTTTAGGCAGATTGTGCTGCGAATTCCCGGAGCTCGGGAAGATGGCGTCCGCTCGCTTCTGCGGTTAAGCCCCCTGTATCCATTTTTTGTATTACTCAGCCTTGTTACAATGCAGCCGCCCATCCCATGTGTTCCCTATTAAGGGTTAATAATGTATAGGGGTGTATATAAAAAATACCCCTTTCTGTCTCATTAGAGATTTCTGCCAGAGGCTCAAGGAAGCAAGGTGAATGGTTAGAGTTAGGACCCACCTAGGTGGGTCTGCCTTGATGTTGGCAGGTGGGCTCATCCTCTCATGGCCATTGGAGGTAACTAAAAGACCTCCATTTGTTTAAAAATACATATGGATAAAGGAGAGAGCGCAGGTAACTTGTTTTTCTTTGGTTTTTACTATATATTGGGGCTGATGTGTACTGTAGTCATTGCAGCCGCCCAGTAGTGATGGGAGTGAGCGCAGGACTTTTCTTTCTGCAAGTGTACGGAGCATGTGCAGGAATACAGGATATACGAGTATTCCCCTCCTCCATTGTGCTGGGCAAGCCATGTGGTCAAACAGGAATTTAGTCTCTATTCTGTTGATTGGGTAAGAGTACGTGTAGGTGGAACTAATTATAGGAGGAGCTATATGTCTATATAAGGTGCCTACACTGTACGATCAGGGCTCAGATTTTAGCTGTTTTTGGTGACATTAGTCCCTCTGAGTCCCGGTCGGTGAATTGAATAAAGATCTCTTCCTTCCTGAAGAAACCTGTGTCCATCTCTCTGTGCTTGGCTTCTGTCAGTTTCTCCGGTATCAAAACTGCTTCATTAAGCTAAAGTTGTTTAGGTCACTACAGTGTTCCCTTAAAGTTACTGATCATACAGTCCAGAGGTCTGGGTGCTTGCTTTAGCTCCCCCTCCCTCCCTCCCCCTGGGTATCCTATTATTTTGTAATGTATAAGGGTTATGCCCTGAGTGGATTGGGTACCACTCATACCGACTAACCCTTCTTCGGAATATTTTCTGCACAGGTTTAACTACTTTTTCTGATTTATTTCATTACTGCCATGTTGCAAAGGGCTATTGCGCAACACTTGTGGTAGGGGGAAAATGCAAATGAGGAAAATTGCAAAGGGGTTAAATGGCTTAAAGGTTAGCCTTCAATAATATGTGTTTCCAGATAGGAAAAAGGTTTTACATATTATGAATACTGCATTATCTTCCAAAGCCCAACACAAGAAACAGTATATCCTCCTGCAAAATCTCTACCTTGTAACACTGGGTGACAGACTTTAAAAATTTCATAGAGCAGGGACTGGATTGCACTCAGGTTTACTCTTGAAAAGGAAGAGTGCTTTGGAATTAAATGCACCAGGGAAATTATGTTGTCAGTGAAATTGACTGACAGGCAGTTACAGAGTATATAAAGTTATTCAAGTACTCTTGATACTTGTACTCTACAATGTGAGCTTTCTCCTAATGGTTTGTGCTCCCTAAAGTTGACTCAGAGGAGATGTAAAGTAAGGCATAATAAAAAAAAAAATAAAAAAAATACAGACATACAGATAGCCAGACAGACATACGTTATATAATATTCACTATGTGTCTTCAATGGATGTCCTCTTCCTCCAGTTTGCAGCCTCTGTCATCCAGCAGCTCAGCTTACATTGCTCTTGGTGCCTCAATATAATTCTAAGAGGCTAGTCGGGAACATATTGTGTAGCTAAGGTAGGCATATGCTGCAGATAGCTGCATTATATTTAACTTTAAAAAAAAATCAAAACTCTATAGAATTGAGCACTGTTAAAAATATATCATATTTCTGATGACAAGAATAAGTTGTGTTGTAAGAAACAAACTAGAAAACTACAGTAACTGGTGAAACTGCTGCCAACTCCAACCACAGTTAAGCAGTCCTGTAAGGCCTTCGGCCGCAGTGTCTGTGGCCGTAGTCAGGTCTCAAGTTGTGTTGTCCTTTGCCCTTGAGGTGTAAAGGGGATCACGGTGGCCGGGTCCCAGTTGTGGGTGCTTTGTCGGCGTCTCGGGGTCGTTGCAGGTACTGCCAGGCCCAGAGTGTGGAGCATGGTGGAGGCCTCCTCTACGGTGGTAATTTTGTGTGTGGTCTGGTTGTGATTAACCAGGAGGGTTCTCGATAATGTCCACCTGTATGGTACTCCAGCCTTTCTCAGGAGTGTTGTGGCTGGGCTGAGTGATTTCCGCCAGAGCAGGGTGGGCCGTGAGAGGTCCTGAAAAAATGTCAGGGTAGCTCCTTCGAAGGAAAAGGGTGTCTTGTTTTGCAGCGCTGACAGGAGTGATCTTTTGTCGCTTGATAGGGAGCATCTGACAATGACATCTCTCATAGCTGTGGGCGGCGCTCTAGGAGATTTTGGGAGCCGAAAGATGCCATCAAAGGAAAGCTTCTTGGCCTGGGTTGGTGGCAATAGAGTTGTCACCAGGCGTCTAATGTAGTGTGGGAGCTCTTCTATTTGTATTGCGTCTGGTACTCCCCATATCTTTAAGTTATTGCTCCTGGTGCGATCGTCTATCGCAGCTAGTTGTGTGGCAAAAGCGAGGTGGGAGTTGTGTATAGAGTGCATTGAGTCTCTAAGTACAGTCATATCCTGCTTTAGGCCTGTGATGTCCTCCTCTGTGGCCCGGACTCTGTCTGTGGTCATTTGCACTTCAGCCCTGACCAGCTCCACATCAGCTGCCAGGAGCTTCTTTATGTCGGACAACAGGTCTTTGATGTCCTGTTTGGTGGCCAGATTAGATCCCCCTGTAGGGCTTGGGGTGGATAAGGCCTGTGACTGTGGGGAAGGCTGCCATGGAGGGTCCCTAGGAGTGATGGGTTGCTGTTCAGCTTGGGCCTCACTCACCTCCGCGGCCGCCATCTTGGATTGGGCCTGCCGCTGAAGCATGGTCCCAATATCCCTTGAGTCTTGTGGGACACCCGGTGCTGGTTTCTGGGATCTCCTTCCCATGTTTGTGTGTGGGTCTGCTGTTTCGGAGGCTGGGTCTTGAGCTGGTGTGCTCAGAGGCGGGAGCGGCCTCAGGAGGTCGCCCAGGTTCAGATGGGGATGGTAGGCCGCAGACCTCCTAGTCTGCCGTTTCTGCCCGGGACGTTGAAAGAACGGCATGTATCGGCGCCGTTTGTCGTCCGGAGGCGAGTATCAGTGGGTATGGTGCTGGATGAGCCGGGGCTGATGAGATTTTAGGCAGATTGTGCTGCGAATTCCCGGAGCTCGGGAAGATGGCGTCCGCTCGCTTCTGCGGTTAAGCCCCCTGTATCCATTTTTTGTATTACTCAGCCTTGTTACAATGCAGCCGCCCATCCCATGTGTTCCCTATTAAGGGTTAATAATGTATAGGGGTGTATATAAAAAATACCCCTTTCTGTCTCATTAGAGATTTCTGCCAGAGGCTCAAGGAAGCAAGGTGAATGGTTAGAGTTAGGACCCACCTAGGTGGGTCTGCCTTGATGTTGGCAGGTGGGCTCATCCTCTCATGGCCATTGGAGGTAACTAAAAGACCTCCATTTGTTTAAAAATACATATGGATAAAGGAGAGAGCGCAGGTAACTTGTTTTTCTTTGGTTTTTACTATATATTGGGGCTGATGTGTACTGTAGTCATTGCAGCCGCCCAGTAGTGATGGGAGTGAGCGCAGGACTTTTCTTTCTGCAAGTGTACGGAGCATGTGCAGGAATACAGGATATACGAGTATTCCCCTCCTCCATTGTGCTGGGCAAGCCATGTGGTCAAACAGGAATTTAGTCTCTATTCTGTTGATTGGGTAAGAGTACGTGTAGGTGGAACTAATTATAGGAGGAGCTATATGTCTATATAAGGTGCCTACACTGTACGATCAGGGCTCAGATTTTAGCTGTTTTTGGTGACATTAGTCCCTCTGAGTCCCGGTCGGTGAATTGAATAAAGATCTCTTCCTTCCTGAAGAAACCTGTGTCCATCTCTCTGTGCTTGGCTTCTGTCAGTTTCTCCGGTATCAAAACTGCTTCATTAAGCTAAAGTTGTTTAGGTCACTACAGTGTTCCCTTAAAGTTACTGATCATACAGTCCAGAGGTCTGGGTGCTTGCTTTAGCTCCCCCTCCCTCCCTCCCCCTGGGTATCCTATTATTTTGTAATGTATAAGGGTTATGCCCTGAGTGGATTGGGTACCACTCATACCGACTAACCCTTCTTCGGAATATTTTCTGCACAGGTTTAACTACTTTTTCTGATTTATTTCATTACTGCCATGTTGCAAAGGGCTATTGCGCAACACTTGTGGTAGGGGGAAAATGCAAATGAGGAAAATTGCAAAGGGGTTAAATGGCTTAAAGGTTAGCCTTCAATAATATGCGTTTCCAGATAGGAAAAAGGTTTTACATATTATGAATACTGCATTATCTTCCAAAGCCCAACACAAGAAACAGTATATCCTCCTGCAAAATCTCTACCTTGTAACACTGGGTGACAGACTTTAAAAATTTCATAGAGCAGGGACTGGATTGCACTCAGGTTTACTCTTGAAAAGGAAGAGTGCTTTGGAATTAAATGCACCAGGGAAATTATGTTGTCAGTGAAATTGACTGACAGGCAGTTACAGAGTATATAAAGTTATTCAAGTACTCTTGATACTTGTACTCTACAATGTGAGCTTTCTCCTAATGGTTTGTGCTCCCTAAAGTTGACTCAGAGAGATGTAAAGTAAGGCATAATAAAAAAAAAAATAAAAAAAATACAGACATACAGATAGCCAGACAGACATACGTTATATAATATTCACTATGTGTCTTCAATGGATGTCCTCTTCCTCCAGTTTGCAGCCTCTGTCATCCAGCAGCTCAGCTTACATTGCTCTTGGTGCCTCAATATAATTCTAAGAGGCTAGTCGGGAACATATTGTGTAGCTAAGGTAGGCATATGCTGCAGATAGCTGCATTATATTTAACTTTAAAAAAAAATCAAAACTCTATAGAATTGAGCACTGTTAAAAATATATCATATTTCTGATGACAAGAATAAGTTGTGTTGGTGCCGGTCCTTTAAATAAATTGGTAATTTTGGTTTACAGAAATCCACCTACATCAAGCATTGCAGATATCCCTAATATCCCTTATATTTTAATGCATGTAGTTTAAAAATAAAAAATATATATACCATCCTATAGACCATGTTTCCTATAGCTGCATAAGTATTTTATCCTCTACAGCAAGCATGTCAAACTTGTGCCCTCAATCAGCCGCTTTGTGATTGTCTTCCCTCCCACAGCCAATTGCGTGCTCCCGCGGCCACAAGAGCACAGAGTGCCTGCCTTTCTGCAGAGCATGCCAGCAACTCCCCCTTCCCTCCCGCTCCCAGTGCCAGAGGAGGGTCTGGCCTGCTTGAGCAGAGAAGGGGTGAAACTGGAGGACGGGCGACTCATCTTAAGGTAGGAGAAGAGGGGCTTGGAGGACCTTCCTGTGTAGTGTGTTAAATTGGGGAGGAGGGCAGTATATTAATTTAGATGAGGGGTCAGTGTATTAATTTTGGGGGGGAGGGGTTCGGTGTGTTAAATTGAAGGGAAGGCAATGTATTAATTGGAGGGGGGGCAGTGCATTAAATTAGAGTGGAGGGAGGAGGGGCCTTAAAATAAATTTGCTCTTTTGTTTACTTTGAAGCCCTACGAGTGTGAGGACATCCAGTGTCAGGCAACTTGTTTTATACTGTACTTTTCTAAATAAACCTACGGTTCTATGAAAACTGAAGTTTGTTTTTTGCGGCCCACGTGAACTTAAACCTTGTTTATTTGGCTAGTGTTAGCCTTTAAGTTTGACATGCTTGCCCAACAGACACCTTAACACACTGGACTGTTTGCACACAGTCCATGGGAGTCCAGAGAGAGGAGGGAGATCCTATCTACTTATCTAATATTGCTCCTCCTAACTAGAAAGATACAAAACAATGCTGCCTGAGTGACAGACAGGAGGGCAACGCTACATGCTCCATATCAGAGCTCATTGTCTTGAACAATAATGAGCTTTTAAAAGGTATTCTTCTCTGACAGGGTATTCCCACCATAACTTTATAAAGTTTACCTCTAAAGTATGAAACTTATGGGATATATGGTTTACAACCATCGGGATATACTTGGCCCTGATACATACTGTGGTGGAATCTCGGTAAAAATAAATTTAGTAGGCCGAGATTACCACGTGGCATGTGTACGTGCATATGCTGACGTATCGATCAGTTGGTTGCACGAGGCAAGATACGATCAGTAGTGTACGGAGCATGTGCAAGAATACAGGATGTAGTATTCCCCCTCCTCCATTGTGCTGGACAAGCCATGCGGTCAAGCAGGAAGTTAATTCTTATTTGTATTGATTGGTTAAGAGAATGTGCGGGTGGAGCTTAATATGGGAGGAGTTATGTGCCTATATAAGGAGCCTGCACTATTGTCCGGGACTCAGAACTTGCTGTATTTTGGTGACGCTAGTCCCTCTGAGTCCCGATCGGTGATCCAATAAAGAATCTCTTCCTTCCTGAAGAAACCTGTGTCCATCTCTCTGTGCTTGGCTTCCGTCAGTTTCTCCGGTATCAATACTATTATATTTTGTTTATTGTCTTCCCTGCATACCATTATATTTTGTTCAATGTTTGTGATATTGTACAGTTTGCAAAATGAAAGTGCAGTGAAGGACCACTAATATCGCCCCTCTCATAATATTGTAAAGCGCTACGGAATCTGTTGGCGCTATATAAGTGGCAATAATACAAATAATAATAATGAGCCCATTACATAATTAAGGGAGCTTCTCCTTAGGTGTAATTTGATACTTGGTTAATTAGAGTGACTTCTTCAGGAGAAATTCTTAATTTCTTGTGCTCACTCTTTGTTCTCCCTCCCACTCTCTTCCTATTTGTTTTGTAGCCAGACCCACCTTCTTCAGTAAAATTTATACTTGTTTCCTTGCCTCTAGCATAGACAGAACTTCACGGGTGGTGGATCTTCCAAGGAAATTCAAAGATGTTTCTTTTCATACCTCTTCATTTTATCCTGGAAGAGAAAAACAAGAAGTTAGTATTGAGTAGTGTCCTCCCACTCATCCACCTTCATCAATCTCCTCTGTCCCTATCTCCATTACTTTACAGCAACAAAGCCAGCGTGTCGGCATCATGGAGGAGGTTTGCTCTGCTTGGGGACACTTGCAAATCAATGAAAACCAGAGAAGGAGTGTAATTGATGCAGAACACCCACCTCCTTCATGAGGTTGCAGTTGGGGGAATGGAGGGCCAGGTAAGGCATGACACTTTTCCTTTAAAGGAACACAAACATGTATTTCAATCATATAGTGTTGGAACACCATCTAGTCCCCATTGCCTCCCGTCTAAATGTAGTATAATTTTACCTTTATTCCAGTCTGCTGGTGCTGGCTTTTCCCCTGATCTGCCTACTTGGCTGACATCAGAAGTGGTCATCTGAGCCAATTACAATGCTTTCCATCAGGAAAGCATTGGATTGGTTTAGATTGTCAAGGAGGCAGATCGGGAGCAGAGCCAACACAAGCCAAACACAGCCCTGGCCATTTAGCATCTTCTCATAGAGATGCATTGAACCAATGCATCTCTATGAGGAAAGTTCAGTGTCTCCATTCAGAGGGTGGAGTCACTGAATGTCAGTGTGCAGCACTACCCCAGGAAGCACCTCTAGCAGCCATCTGAGGAGTGGCCAGTGTATATATCACTAGGATGTAATGTAAACACTTAATTTTCTCTGAAAATACAGGGTTAACAGCAAAAAGTATGCAGGGACTGACTATACTCACCAGAACAAATACAACTAGAAAAGCTACAATGTCTGGGGAAATTGTGTGAAGTGTTCTTGCCTCCACCAGTAGTCTTCAACTGGAGTGGGCTGAGTAACTGTTATTTATTTATATAGCACATTTAATTGCAACGTTGTTGCCCAAAGTGCTTCACAGTTACATTAAAACATGCATTTATAAAAATATTAGCAGTTGTACAAAAGGCCCTGTCTATGACATCACTTGCTTCACCAGCCTGGCACAGGTCAGAGTATTTTGGCGGTTGCCATCTTTATACGGTCGTAAAACTATAAATCCTACAGTGAAGAGCTTGATATTGTGAGAATCACAAGACCCAGACCTACATGTTGATGCATAGTATGTCTCTGAAGTATTAAAGATGAAGGCACAGTCGCAGTTTAGAAATTGCCCTTCAAGTTTGAGCTGGCTAGAGTGGAGTTTCAATGAATTTCAATGGATGGCATGAGTTGCAAACAAATGGTCATATTGTGAAAACTATCAGGACTATGGCTTAGCCGTGGACATTTTTAGAGGCAGCAGGGATAGCTGAATGTTTTGATATAAGATTTGTGTAGGTGGGCTTGAAAATGAGTGAGTGGTGGCAGTTTAGAAATCATGTCCTGATTTTTCAGCTTTTGGCAGCTCACACTCTTTGCCAGCTTCCCATATTCTGTGAACCATTCGGCAAAACGTTCCACAAAGTAATAGCAATCCAATCGGGAACAATCCGCACATTTCGGTGTATTACTGTCTATGTAGTGTAAAAACTGTGGGAGGCGCTAGGGTGGTAAATTTGGCTATAATAATAATAATAATAATAATAATAATATATGTGAGATAACATTAAGTGGTCTTGCTATGCAAGAACACTTAATAAGATGTAGTTGTTCTAGTGACAATAGTGTCCCTTTAACCCTTTAAGGACACCTAACATGTGTGACATGTCATGATTCCCTTTTATTCCAGAAGTTTGGTCCTTAAGGGGTTAAATATAGGCAATAAACATAATATTAGGAATCATGGTGAGCGACAGATTTTCGTTAATCAAAACAATTTCACGTAACATAGAATAATGTATTGATGAAACATACTGCATACATTTAATTTCTTCTTTCGGCATACACTATGTTTACAAAGAAATACATAGCTGAAATATGCTTCCTGTTCACAGCGATAAACCCATGACTTAAATTGTTACTAATGAGCCCAACAGCTGTTGCTCCATTTCCCCAGTATACAGAGTCTCTATGACAGGGTTGTCAGTCTCAAGAGGTGCATGCACATCAGTTTTCTGGGTAATGCTCAGCAAATTGCTCAGTGATCCACAATGTTAATCTTTTAATTAGTGTTAGCCAGAGAAACGGCATGCGCATATTCAATAAACATTAAAGTTTAGTTCACAATTCAGTTTTATTTATTGAAACGAAAAAAAAAAACTTACTGAAAAGGCCAGAAAATATTACGTCACATAACTATTTTACATTAATATTATTATTATTGCGCCAGCATATTCCATAGCACTTTACAATATTATCAGAGGGTGAGATTTAACAATAAATAAGACATTTACAAACACTTATAGGAAGAATAGGTTGAAGAGGACTCTGCTCAAACAAGCTTACAGTCTATTGGAGGTGGGGTATTATTATTATTATTATTATTGCCATTTATATAGCACCAACAGATTCTGTAGCGCTTTACAATATTAGTATAAAACACAACAGGACAAGAGATGGCAATCAAACAGGAGACACATATGGAATTTTAGCAGCAATTCCATATAAGATTTGGAGTGTTCTGTAACATAGCAAAAGCATTTTCTTGTTCTTCCAAAAGAATGTTTACATATTTCTATAAAATGTATGGAAAGGAACCTGAACATGGTACCCTGATCATCTCTGGCACATGTTTTTAGTTCTTGGTGGTTTTTCTTTGTTTGTTTTTTATAGTGCTAAATGTTTCAGGTGGAGATTTATCAAAGTGTTCAGTTCTAAAGCTGGATTTAAAGTGCCACGTGGTGCAATCACCATGGAAACTAGTGCAACCAGCAGGCACATTCTACCGGTGACTGGTCCATTTAACATCAGAATATTTTACTAAATCTCCCTCCCCTCTCTGCCTGATTCTACACGGTTTAGAAAAAAAACATTTTACTGGGAGAGATTTGGCCAAGTGTGCTGTTCTTAAAAGTTGTGCAAATGTGTAAAGAGAGGGGGAATTAACAATGCAACGTGCCTGCTGATTCTACTAGTTTCCACTTTGTTTGCCCCACTTTCAGTACTCTAGAACACCATTTGAATAGAATGCTATGATAAAATTCTTCACTGAGTGTATATTACAACATTCCTGTGATATGCTTATATGTATTGCATATCAGAAAACATATAGGCACCAGGATGCTAAATATAAGCAGGTCAATTTTTAAAAAATGCAAAAAGCAGCATTCACGATAACATAAGTTATGCTCAAAGATCAGTTGAAAGAGCCACGATCTGTACCAATGCAGTACGTTCTCCGATTTAACTCAGTCAAGGTATTGTCACATCCTGCTCTGTTCTGTGGAGATGTCTGGCAATGGCCGGTGAAATAGCTCAGTGAATCTGTTCTAACTCTTGGGTCGCAGGTTCAAATCCCGGCAGGGTTGACTCAGCCCTTCATCCTTCCCAGGTAGATAAAATGAGTACCATTAAATTGGGTGATAGTAACAACCCCTGGATGTTGGGCTAAGGTAACATCCCCAGGACGTACTTGGAAACCAGAGTAATCTGAATGTACCTTTCCTGGTTAAATACTTTGTTATTATTGTTATTATTAATGGCTTCTGGTATCCAGTACTCTTGTTACAATTCTTTTTTTTTTTTTTTTATTCTTTATTTTCATTGTGCATGAAATAACAATAGGCGAGCAGAGCCACAATAGCAGCTGCAGGCTTTTCATAACATTTTTACAAATTCAATTGTGGCAGATTAAACAGCACTTTTTTTTTTTTTTAAAGCAAACATGCAAATATCTATCGTTATGACAATATTAGATATATATAGATTCACTAAGCTATACAAGCCTATGAATTGTCAAGTTTAGTTACGTTTAAGATTATATTAAATGTTATATCATGTCTATAGCATTGCAATTCTGAGGATGGCAAACGTTAACACTTTTGATATGTTTACAACTGTGTAAATTCTCTTTTTAGTTAGGAATCAAAATGATTAAACAAGATTTACAAGAGATAGTAGTAACCACTGAGAACCTCAAATCTTACAAGCAGAGAAAAGGAGATAGTCTCCACTGCACAGTGCTTCCTTAAATGTATTGCTAAGCTATTTGGTAAATACAGCCCACCTTGTTTCAAGAGAACCGTGGGTTAATCCCAGGGTTGCTTAGGCATTGTCTGGGGGTGGGAGGCTGATGCAATATGAGCAACATTATTGTACATGGGAATTTCTATGGTTGAGGACTGTGACTGCGCGGCACATATCAAATGTTTACAGAGTAAAAGAAAGTAAATTAAAAAAGAAAACACAGACTAAGATGAAACATGCTAATAAGGCATATCAATATGGAGCTGTACGCTGGCTATTAAACCTCTTCGCAGGGTAGGAGAGTCCATCGGTAGGTAGTTGGTCGGGGATGCTAGGAGTGGTAGTCCCAAAAACTGCTGTCCGAGTGGGGGATGTGGAAAAAAGGCAAGTTACTCAGCCAATGCCCCCTCTCGCGGCCCATTCCTTCCATGTGCTAGAGGGTGCCGTTGGGGATTGCCATAGCGTGTCCCTGGGTGTCGTCAAGCCAGATCTCCGCATGGGTGGCAGCTTGTGGGGACAAACTCGCCGCTGGACAGGTCCCTTCATGGTTGAGGAGGCTGAGCGGGGTGAGAGATGGCTCCATTGCTTCGCACCGCTCGGGCACTTTGTTTGTTTCTGCCGTCTGGTCACTGAGCACCGGGCGTATACGCCATTTTCACTGTCAGCCGAGCGAGGTAAGGCAGTCTTCCAGCTCCTGGTGTATACTATGGGCTGCCCCTGGGTGCCAGTAGCCATGGTGCTTCGGGTTTTCCCCTTTGAAGGGTAGTGAAGTGTCTTGCCTGGCTGCCGTTGCAGGTGGCAACGTGGTCTCCTTCTGCGCGGGCAATGCTTTGGGGCTGGGCCCCTAACCATCTTCTTAACGGGCAGACGGACACTTGGCACTGTTAGTGTGGGAGCCGCTGGTGTCGGAAGTCGTTCAGTTCGGCTAGCCATTCTGTTCCAGAATTGGTCACAGATCGCGTCAAATCTGGCCTTGAAACAAGTGCTCCATTCCTGGCTCTCTAGATCTGCTTGGGAGTGTGGAGGCCCTGCTGCGGCAGCCATTTTGGGTACTTCGCTTAGTTGCATGCTTGTCGCTGAAGGTATGTGCTGTGGTGACAGGCTTACCCAGTGGGGACCGGGATAACCCCCACCGGTCCAGGGGGGGGGGAGGGTACTGTAGGGCCCTGCTGTGGGCTGCAGAGCGAGGAGATCGGCCGCTCTCCCCCTTGCCAGCCATTCTGTAGGCCTCGGTCACCGTAGCTTGGGGTCTCGGGTGGGTAGGTCGTCGATTAGGGTGTCCAGAGGTGCACCCCGAGAATCCCCGTTCAATTATGCCCCTTTAGAGTGGGTTTGTGCCAGGTTTACGGGGTATTTTCCCCAAAATCAGGCATATATTGCAGGAGCTGAGATTTGGCACGTCCATTCTGCTTGGCAGCTAGGCTCCGCCCCTTTTGTTACAATTCTTGTTTAGTTTTTCTTGTTTTTTTGGTTTTCAATTCTATGTCTGGTTTTCTTTATGCTGGGATTTCTGGGTTAATTCCTATAGTCCGTCCCTGGATTTCCCAGTCTATTGGATTCATTTAAATGTTTGTTTTCTTTGCCACACCCGTTTGTTTTCCATCATTCCTTTTGGTTTTAGCCTGGACCTGCAGCAGTGTTTCAAGTCTCTGCCCTTTCTTGCAGGTAAGTGCTATATATGTCTTCTTTGGTTGTTTTAGCATACATTAGGCAGTGTAGGACCTGCCAGATATGGGGTACATTGGCGTTGTTGGAAGGCTTATGTAATGTATGATCATATAGTGTGACTAAATCCCCATGATTTTCATATGTAGTACTTAGTTATTTCTCCTCTTGTTTTGCCTATGTTATTTTGTCTTGTTTTAGTTTGTATACCCAGTCCATGTACAGTTCTGTCCAGTCATGCCCATGTTTTCCTCATGTCTTGTGTATATGTTCTGGGTTTAGCTTACTATCTTTCTCTGGTTCTGGGTTATATTAGTTCTGTCTTGTTTTCATGTTTGGTGCCTACCCTAGCCTTGCTTTGTTTGTGTACTGGATACACTCCTGCTGCAGAGCCTCCCTATTCAGCTCCTGGGAGGTCTGCTTAATTTCTAAGCTACTAGTTCCTGGTATCCGCTGAAGCTGATTCAGGACTTGGTATGTGGCTGCACAAACGCTGGTGCTCATCACCAGGGGGCGTGCGGTTACCCTGCACCAGACCCTGCTAATCCACCTCCACACTGTGACTCCTACTCTGAACATCAGGCATACTGGGTCCCGGTCCACACACTGCCGCCCGGACAGTGTCTGGGTCCCGGGCCCCGGACCGACCACCGTGACAGGTATCCTGTGAGACGTGGGAGTTTTGCTTGAAGATCTCCATATCTTCTATCTTCTTTTCATTTTTATATATGCCCAGATGACTTAGAAAATCAATTTTTTTTTTTTAAACAGGCTTTAATTATTCAAGTAGAGGTTATGGTCTTTCGCAACCACTTCTAAGACTCCTCCTGACACAAATGCATACAACGCCAAGTGTGCTCACCAAAGTTTATCTACATTTGACTGAAATTTTTTGTCAAAAATACCACTTAACAGCACCCACACTTAACTAATGTCAAAAGCTGCCACCACCAAGACAATTTTTAAAGCAAATTTGACTTCCCCAAAAATAATCAATTTAGCACAATATGCAATTGAAAATAAATTGGTCTGAGTTCAGGTCCTTGGATTGAAAAGGCAGAACTTAATAAAGAAATATTTATTATGAATAGTCACAGTGCACACAAAAGAAAAATTTATGACAATTTATTTATATCAACAACTACAAATGAAAAGAATACAATTAACAGAAAAACCTACTCACTCCACAGTTACGGCAATGGTCTTTTCTGTCTGAAGGAGCACAGATAGAAAACTGGCACTTTCCCAAATTAGATTTGACTCCCAAGGTTAAGCACATATTAATTAATTTGCCTAAATTGATTTGACACCTTTGTTCCCCATTTCAAATTTCCAAGCCGGCCCGGAAGATGGTATAGGGCATACTTGTAGAAACTCTAGATCACCTCCCCTTTTGTTTGATTCAAACTAAATAGTGATGTACCGAACTGTCCGCCGGCGAACAGATCCCGGCGAACTTAGCGTGTTCGCGTTCGCCGCGGCGGGCGGACACATGCGCAGTTCGATCCGCCCCCTATTCGTCATCATTGGGCAAACTTTGACCCTGTGCCTCTCGGTCAGCAGACACATTCCAGCCAATCAGCAGCACTCCCTCCCTTCCACACCCTCCAACCTCCCTCCCAGCATCCATTTTCGATTCATTCTGAAGCTGCATGCTTAGTGAGAGGAGGGAAAGTTTAGCTGCTGCTGATTAGATAGGGAAATTGATAGCTAGGCTAGGGTATTCAGTGTCCACTACAATCCTGAAGGACTCATCTGATCTCTGCTGTAAGGACAGCACCCCAAAAAGCCCTTTTTAGGGCTAGAACATCAGGTTGCTTTTTTTTTTTTTTTCCTGTGTAATGTAATTGCAGGTGCCTGCCTGCCAGCTTCTGTGTGAGGTTCACATTGGATATTGTGCCTACTTGCCCAGTGCCACCACTCATATCTGTTTTAACAATAGGTTAAGCTTTAGATTTAAAAGAAATATTTTTTTTTCACTGTAATAGAAGAGCAGTTGCCTGCCTGCCAGCTTCTGTGTCAGGTTGGATGCCTTGCCCATTTGCACAGTCAGTGCCACCACTCATATCTGTTTTAACAATAGGTTAAGCTTTACATTTAAAAGAAATAATTTTTTTTCACTGTAATAGAAGAGCAGTTTCCTGCCTGCCAGCTTCTGTGTCAGATTGGATGCCTTGCCCATTTGCACAGTCAGTGCCACCACTCATCTGTTTTAACAATAGGTTAAGCTTTACATTTAAAATAAATAATTTTTTTTCACTGTAATAGAAGAGCAGTTGCCTGCCTGCCAGCTTCTGTGTCAGGTTGGATGCCTTGCCCATTTGCACAGTCAGTGCCACCACTCATATCTGTTTTTACAATAGGTTAAGCTTTAGATTTAAAAGAAATAATTTTTTTTCACTGTAATAGAAGAGCAGTTAGTTGTCTGCAAGCGTCTGGGTGTCAGGCCTACTTCAGCGTGTGCTCTGCAGACCTGTGCCAGCGTGCTTTGACAGTTGCCAATCATATCTGGTGTCTCTTTAGCGTGCTTTTACAAAGAAAAAAGGTTTCCAGTGTAAGCTAATAGCAGCCAGTCAGTGTCCTTCAAGCGGCTCTGTCAGGCCTTCCTTCAGCGTATGCCCTGCACAACCCTGCCAGCGTACTTTGACAGTTGCCACTCATATCTGGTGTCTCTATAGCGTGCTTTTACAAAGAAAAAAGGTTTCTAGTGTAAGCTAATAGCAGCCAGTCAGTGTCCTTCAAGCGGCTCTGTCAGTCCTTCCTTCAGCATGTGCTCTGCAGACCTGTGCCAGCGGGCTTTGACAGTTGCCAATCATATCTGGTGTCTCTATAGCGTGCATTTACAAAGAAAAAAGGTTTCTAGTGTAAGCTAATAGCAGCCAGTCAGTGTCCTTCAAGCGGCTCTGTCAGTCCTTCCTTCAGCGTGTGCTCTCCAGAACTGTTCCAGTGCACATTGCCAATCATATCTGGTGTCTCTATAGCGTGCTTTTAAAACCAAAATTTTTTTTTCACTGTTATAGATTGAATAGCAGTTACTTGTCTTCAAGCGGGTGTGTCAGGCCTACAGTGTGTGCTCTGCCGAACTGTTCAAGTGCACATTGCCAATCATATCTGGTGTCTCTATAGCGTGCTTTTACAAAGAAAAAAGGTTTCTAGTGTAAGCTAATAGCAGCCAGTCAGTGTCCTTCAAGCGGCTCTGTCAGTCCTTCCTTCAGCGTGTGCTCTCCAGAACTGTTCCAGTGCACATTGCCAATCATATCTGGTGTCTCTATAGTGTGCTTTTAAAACCAAATTTTTTTTTTCACTGTTATAGATTGAATAGCAGTTACTTGTCTTCAAGCGGGTGTGTCAGGCCTACAGTGTGTGCTCTGCAGAACTGTTCAAGTGCACATTGCCAATCATATCTGGTGTCTCTATAGCGTGCTTTTACAAAGAAAATTTGTTTTTCACTGTTATAGATTGAATAGCAGTTACTTGTCTTCAAGCGGGTGTGTCAGGCCTACAGTGTGTGCTCTGCAGAACTGTTACAGTTCACATTGCCAATCATATCTGGTCTCACAGTAGCTTGCACGCATAGTACCACTAATCCCCAAAAAAATGACAGGCAGAGGCAGGCCACCCCGCAGGGGCCGTCGTGGTCGTGGTGCTGTGATTCCCTTTTGCCCTAGAATAATGCCCAGTTTTCAGAAGCCACGTACCCTGAACTTGAAAAGTTCTGAGGACATAGTTGACTGGCTAACACAGGACACCCAATCTTGTACAGCCTCCGCTCGGAACCTTGACGCACCATCCTCCTCCAGCTTAGCTTCAGGCACCTCTCAAGATACCACTCACCCGCCTGCCGCCACCACCAAAACTAGCACCACAGCCGCTTTACTTGGTATGTCAGAGGAGTTATTCACACACCCGTTTGAAGAAATGAGTGATGCGCAACCATTATTGCTAGAGGATGTAGATAACAGGGATATGTCTCAGGCAGGCAGCATTAAACACATGGAGGTACGGTGTGATGATGATGATGTTGTACCCGCTGCTGCTTCCTTTTCTGAGTTGTCAGATACAAGCGAAGCGGTTGATGATGACAATGCGTCCATGGATGTCACGTGGGTGCCCGCTCGGCAAGAAGAAGAACAGGGCGAAAGTTCAGATGGGGAGACAGAGAGGAGGAGGAGACGAGTTGGAAGCAGGGGGGGGGTCGTCGCAAGGAGCTAGTGGCACAGTCAGACAGCATGCATTGGCACCCGGGGTCAGCCCGACAGCACGCCAATCAACGCATGCTGTGTCCACCACCAGAATGCCGTCATTGCAGAGCTCAGCAGTGTGGCATTTTTTTTGTGTGTCTGCCTCGGACAACAGCGATGCCATTTGCAACCTGTGCCAAAGGAAACTGAGTCGTGGGAGGTCCAACACCCACCTAGGTACAACTGCTTTGCGTAGGCACATGATCTCACATCACAAACGCGTATGGGATCAACACATGAGTACAAGCAGCACGCCTACTCTAAGTCGCCATCCTCCTCCTGGTCTAGCATCTTCAGCCACGTCAACCACTGCTGTCCTTCTTGCCCCCTCTCAACCATCCGCCACTCCGTCTCCCGCCTTGAGCAGTTCCCGCTCATCTGCCCACAGTCATGTGTCTGTCAAGGACATGTTTGAGCGTAAGAAGCCAATGTCACCAAGTCACCCCCTTGCCCAGCGTCTGACAGCTGGCTTGTCCGAACTATTAGCCCGCCAGCTTTTACCATACAATCTGGTTGAGTCTGAGGCGTTCAAAAAATTTGTAGCTATTGGGACACCGCAGTGGAAGGTACCCGGCCGGAATTTCTTTTCACAAAAGGCAATCCCCAACTTGTACTCGATTGTGCAAAAGGAAGTCATGGCATGTCTGGCACACAGTGTTGGGGCAAGGGTCCATCTGACCACTGATACCTGGTCTGCAAAGCATGGTCAGGGCAGGTATATCACCTACACTGTGCATTGGGTAAACCTGCTGACGGCTGACAAGCAAGGAATGCGTGGCATTGCAGAGGAGTTGGTGACACCGCCACGAATTGCTGGCAGTCCTGCTGCCACCTCCTCTACTCCTCCATCCTCTTACATAACCTCCTCGGCTGAGTCCTCTTGTGCTGCTGCGTCTTGCTCCACATCAACAGCACCCCCCCAGCTCCCCAGGTACTATTCCACATCCCGGATACGGCAGTGTCACGCCGTCTTGGGTTTGACTTGCTTGAAAGCAGAGAGTCACACCGGACAAGCACTCCTGTCTGCCCTGAACGCACAGGTGGAAAAGTGGCTGACTCCGCAGCAACTGGATATCGGCAAAGTGGTGTGTGACAACGGAAAAAATTTGATAGCGGCATTGAAGTTGGGCAAGTTGACACATGTGCCGTGCATGGCACATGTGTGTAATCTGATCGTACAACGCTTTGTGCATAAGTACACAGGCTTACAGGACGTCCTGAAGCAGGCCAGGAAGGTGTGTGGCCATTTCAGGCGTTCCTACACGGCCATGGCTCACTTTGCCGATATCCAGCGGCGAAACAACATGCCAGTGAGGCGCTTGATTTGCGACAGCCCTACACGTTGGAATTCCACACTCCTAATGTTCGACCGCCTGCTCCAACAAGAAAAAGCTGTTAATGAATATTTGTATGACCGGGGTGCTAGGACAGCCTCTGGGGAGCTGGGAATTTTTTTGCCACGTTACTGGACGCTCATGCGCAATGCCTGTAGGCTCATGCGTCCTTTTGAGGAGGTGACAAACCTAGTCAGTCGCAACGAAGGCACCATCAGCGACATCATACCATTTGTTTTCTTCCTGGAGCGTGCCCTGCGAAGAGTGCTGGATCAGGCTGTAGATGAACGTGAAGAGGAAGAGGAAGAGTTGTGGTCACCATCACCACCAGAAACAGCCTTATCAGCATCGCTTGCTGGACCTGCGGCAACGCTGGAAGAGGATTGTGAGGAAGAGGAGTCAGAGGAGGATTGTAGCTTTGAGGAGGAGGAGGAGGAGAAAGACCAAACACAACAGGCATCCCAGGGTGCTCGTTGTCACCTATCTGGTACCCGTGGTGTTGTACGTGGCTGGGGGGAAGAACATACCTTCAATGACATCAGTGAGGCGGAGGAACGGGAAATGAGAAGCTCGGCATCCAACCTTGTGCAAATGGGGTCTTTCATGCTGTCCTGCCTGTTGAGGGACCCTCGTATAAAAAGGCTGAAGGAGAACGACCTGTACTGGGTGTCCACGCTACTAGACCCCCGGTATAAGCAGAAAGTGGCGGACATGTTACCGAATTACAACAAGTCGGAAAGGATGCAGCATTTGCAAAATAAATTAAAAAGTATGCTTTACACAGCGTATAAGGGTGATGTCACAGCACAACGGGAATCTAACAGGGGGAGAGGTGGAAGTCATCCTCCTCCTCCCACGACCACGCCGGCAAGGACAGGACGCTTTAAAGACGTGTTGTTGATGGAGGACATGCGGACCTTTTTAAGTCCTACGCATCGCCACAGCCCTTCGGGATCCACCCTCAGAGAGCGACTCGACCGACAGGTAGCAGACTACCTCGCCTTAACTGCAGATATCGACACTCTGAGGAGCGATGAACCCCTTGACTACTGGGTGTGCAGGCTTGACCTGTGGCCTGAGCTATCCCAATTTGCGATAGAACTTCTGGCCTGCCCCGCTTCAAGTGTCCTGTCAGAAAGGACCTTCAGTGCAGCAGGAGGTATTGTCACTGAGAAGAGAAGTCGCCTAGGTCAAAAAAGTCTAGATTACCTCACCTTTATTAAGATGAATGAGGGATGGATCCCGAAGGGACTGACACTGGGCGATACATTCGATTAAAAAAGGCCTGATGAGATGAGCTGCCTTGGGCTAAATATGGTCCACACGCTGCTGTATTTTAGCTCTGAATGACGTTTGACTTGCGTGACTTATCCGCCACCAACTAGGGTTCAAGCCGCCATGTTTTAGGGCACTTTCTGCCTGTGAAACAAACATCAATTTTTCTGGCCGCTGCTACAGCAGCGGCTGCAACAATACCAAATTTTTCAGGCATGTGTACATGCCTAATTTTTAGGCCCACTGGTGCAGCACTGTGGCTTCAAAAACCAAACCAAAAAAAATCCTCCAAGATGGCACCAATATACCAGTGGTCTAAGCATCTTCCCACCTTGGCCTAAAAAGGGGAGGCGATTCAACAATTAAAAATCTCTGCCATTTACACGTCCACTGATAGGAGACGCGGAAGGTATTAAACTGATATGAACAATACTAAACTCACCACTCCTATCTGGTGGCACATTAGCTTGCCCGCGCAGTGCCCCAAATTTCAAGTAAGAGGACCGACCAAGCATCTTCTTCCATCTCCCTGTTACATAAATCAATGCCATATCCATAGAAATTGTAGAGAATATCCAGGATAGTTTTACAGGGCCAAATCATTTCGCCTGTTGAAAGAGGTGACCTTGCTCGGGTCCCAGGTGTGCGGTTCCTAAAATGGCTGCCATATACACGTCCACTGATAGGAGACGCGGAAGGTATTGTGATTTATGGCCCCCACCCATCGCGCAGGGGTGGGGGCCGAGGGGGGGAGGACAGTAGGTCCCCCCATTGTGATTTATGGCCCCCACCCACCGCGCAGGGGTTGGGGAGGACAGTAGCTCCCCCCAGTGTGTATCATGGGCTTTGAGGACAGGTGTCAATCCATACCTGCCAAGTGACCCTATGTAGGGGGAACAGTCCCTATTCTGCTCTGTGTCAGTGTGTATCATGGTCTCTGTGGACGGGGAACAGTCTCTATTCTGCTCTGTGTCAGTGTGTATCGTGGTCTCTGTGGACGGTGAACAGTCTCTATTCTGCTCTGTGTCAGTGTGTATCATGGTCTCTGTGGACAGGGAACAGTCTCTATTCTGCTCTGTGTCAGTGTGTATCAGGGGCTTTGAGGACAGGTGTCAATCCATACCTGCCAAGTGACCCTATGTAGGGGGGACAGTCCCTATTCTGCTCTGTGTCAGTGTGTATCAGGGGTTTTGAGGACAGGTGTCAATCCATATCTGCCAAGTGACCCTATGTAGGGGGAACAGTCTCTATTCTGCTCTGTGTCAGTGTGTATCAGGGATCATTAGGATAGGTGTCAATCCATATCTGCCAAGTGACCCTATGTAGGGGGAACAGTCCCTATTCTGCTCTGTGTCAGTGTGTATCAGGGATTTGACTATCTTTATTCAGATTCAAAAATTACAATTCCAGGAAAAATTTAACAAACATTTACAAGAACATGTTATGCACATCATAGAAACAACGTAAACCTCTTTAAAGCCACAAACTTAAGACAAAAATACGTACACACAATGTGTAAGGGTTTGAAAGAATATTCTGAATCCTTACAGGTTTACTTTATCGTTTGTTTGATTTTTGTGAACCATATATAAACTACAAGCAGCGTGAAAACTATAAAAACTCAAGTGGCCATGCTGATCAAATTAAATAGTATGCTTTGCACAGCGTATAAGGGTGATGTCACAGCACAACGGGAATGTAACAGGGGAAGAGGTGAAAGTCATCCTCCCCCTCCCACGACCCCGCCATATCTGCCAAGTGACCCTATGTAGGGGTAACAGTCTCTATTCTGCTCTGTGTCAGTGTGTATCATGGTCTCTGAGGACGGGGAACAGTCTCTATTCTGCTCTGTGTCAGTGTGTATCAGGGCAGGGCTTTGAGGACAGGTGTCAATGTTAGGTGATTTCTGCCCTTTATGGATTAAAAGCAGACTCTGCATCAACTGTGCAATTTTCCATGGGAGTTTTGCCATGGATCCCCCTCCGGCATGCCACAGTCCAGGTGTTAGTCCCTTGAAACAACTTTTCCATCACTTTTGTGGCCAGAAAGAGTCCCTGTTGGTTTTAAAATTCGCCTGCCCATTGAAGTCAATGGCGGTTCGCGCAGTTCGCCGGTTCGCGAACATTTGCGGAAGTTCGCGTTTGCGAACCGAAAATTTCGGGTTCGCGACAACACTAAAACTAAAGTGTTATAAAGGAGTGTTTATGAAAAATGCTCGTTTTCCTGTGCAGCTGATACATAAACCTCATTCTTACACATCTAAATTTACTCATGCTGGAATCAGCAACAATGTCTCTAACTAGGTAACCAATTCATGAATCCACTATGCACACCACATTTCATAGTAGTATTTCTATAGTGCGACAATTAATCATGCTTGCTTGGCATGACTCCCCCAATCGGATTTAGTGCAGCATATAGCTTTCCAAATAACTTTCAGTCTTGCTCAGGGAAACACATCTGACATTTGGGCTCCACTTTTAAGTCAAATTAGAATCGATTTCAGGGAAACTGAAGTGATCAGTAATCCATAACCTCCCTGCTAATTTTCTATATAGGAAACCTAGATTTTGGCAAATAAATTAAAAGTTGACACACCAACTCCTACCTAGATCCTTTTCACAATATTTTGTGTATACACTTGACTTGAATAAGCTTGAATTCCCTCACAGCAATAGAACATCCCTTAGCAGAATGATTTCCTTAAAGAAAGACAAAAAAGAATCACTGTATTGCCTGAACCCATGCCCATCACATTTCCTACATAAATTAGTGGATGACCCCTTTTATACAGTTGCTATTTTGTGCCCATCCATCTTTTCCCCTATGCTTACTTTGGATGGAGCATCTACATTCCAGGTAGGGCTATTAGTATCTAGACAAGCCTTAAACTTGATTTTGCTTCTATAGAGATTGGATTCGCGTTTGGCTGATTTTCAGCTAGTGGAGTGCTATATACCCATACATTGTGCCACATATCCTAAACAACGTTTCTTCTGGGGAGGGATTTAATACACACTGATCTATGCAATAATATGCTATCTAAGAATTCTTACCCCTTTTGGTTGCTATTGATCGTGCTATATTTACCATCCGATCTATTTATGGACTTATGTGGAGCTTTACCTTCACAACATTGGTTACATTAGCTTATATATATCCTATTTGTTGCTTTTTCATACTATATGCCAACATTGCTCAGAATCATCCACAATTAATTAGTAACCTGTTTTTCTGAGGTCTCATTGACCCCGATTTGGATCCATGCAGGAGCATAGGTTTTTCCACTTAGATTGTTTCACATATGTGTATACATGTATTTATTTCCATTCTGTTTGTTTTTTGGAATGTTGATGTATGTAATATTTTTATATTTAATATGTATTCCTCTTCAGTGTCTGACCTTCCATGTATTCTTACTTGGGGTCATCCACTAGTTTATGTTTGATTCTTTAGAGGGTAATTTCCCTCACTGAGAAATCTTTAGTTTATCCCCAGCTGTTTGAGGTTGTCGTTATGACATTCTCCTTAGTTTCTTCTGTTTACATTGCCTTTCCTTCCTTATATCTTCATAGCAGTTCCACAATATTCTCACCAATCATGAGCTCTGAGCCGGTGATTTCTACTAGTTTGTAGTTTAAGGTCATCACAAAACCTACTTTATATTCATTTTATTTACAACATTATTGATTAATGTAAAATCTCACAAACTAAAGCAAATTTTATTACCGTATATACTCGAGTATAAGCCGACCCGAATATAAGCCGAGGCCCCTAATTTTACCCCAAAAAACTGGGAAAACTTATTGACTCGAGTATAAGACTAGGGTGGGAAATGCAGCAGCTACTGGTACATTTCTAAATAAAATTAGATCCTAAAAAAATTATATTAACTGAATATTTATTTACAGTGTGTGTATATAATGAATGCAGTGTGTGTATGCAGTGTGTGTGTATGCAGTGTGTGTATGAGTGCAGTGTGTATATAATGAATGGAGTGCAGTGTGTGTGTGTATGAGTGCAGTGTGTGTATAATGAATGCAGTGCAGTGTGTGTGTATGAGTGCAGTGTGTGTGAGTGCAGTGTGTGTGTGTGTATGAATGCAGTGTGTATGAATGCAGTGTGTATATAATGAATGCAGTGCAGTGTGTGTATGCAGTGTGTGTATGAGTGCAGTGTGTGTGTGTATGAGTACAGTGTGTATATAATGAATGCAGTGCAGTGTGTGTATATGAGTGCAGTGTGTGTATATGAGTGCAGTGTGTATATGAGTGCAGTGTGTATGTATGAGTGCAGTGTGTATGTATGAGTGCAGTGTGTATGCAGTGTGTATGTATGAGTGCAGTGTGTATGCAGTGTGTGTATAATGAATGCAGTGCAGTGTGTGTATATGAGTGCAGTGTGTATATGAGTGCAGTGTGTATGTATGAGTGCAGTGTGTATGTATGAGTGCAGTGTGTGTATAATGAATGCAGTGCAGTGTGTGTATATGAGTGCAGTGTGTGTATATGAGTGCAGTGTGTGTATATGAGTGCAGTGTGTATGTGCAGTGTGTGTGTGTGTATGAGTGCAGTGTGTATGCAGTGTGTGTATAATGAGTGCAGTGTGTGTATATGAGTGCAGTGTGTATGTATGAGTGCAGTGTGTATGCAGTGTGTGTATAATGAATGCAGTGCAGTGTGTGTATATGAGTGCAGTGTGTATGTATGAGTGCAGTGTGTGTGTATGAGTGCAGTGTGTGTGTATGAGTGCTCTGTGTGTGAGTGCAGTGTGTGTGTGTATGAATGCAGTGTGTGTATGAATGCAGTGTGTATATAATGAATGCAGTGCAGTGTGTGTATGAGTGCAGTGTGTATGCAGTGTGTGTATGAGTGCAGTGTGTGTGTGTGTATGAGTGCAGTGTGTGTGTGTATGAGTGCAGTGTGTGTGTGTGTATGAGTGCAGTGTGTATGCAGTGTGTGTATAATGAATGCAGTGCAGTGTGTGTATATGAGTGCAGTGTGTATGTATGAGTGCAGTGTGTATGTATGAGTGCAGTGTGTGTGAGTGCAGTGTGTATGAATGCAGTGTGTTTATAATGAATGCAGTGCAGTGTGTGTATGAATGCAGTGTGTGTATGTGCAGTGTGTGTGTGTGAGTGCAGAGCATTGGTGGGGGGTGGGCATTTTATTAATTATTATTTAATTATTATTTTAATATTTTTTTTAATATTATTTTTTTAGGTAACCATTTTTTTTTATTTTATTATTATTTGTATTATTATGTTATTATTTTAATTATTTTTTCCTTATTATTATTTGTTTTATTATTAATATTTTTATTTTTTCGTCCCCCCTCCCTGCTTGTTAGCTGGCCAGGGAGGGGGGCTCTCACTCCCTGGTGGTCCAGTGGATGGGCTATAGGAGGGGGCTGTCAGGAAGCTGTAACTTACCTTCACAGCAGCTCCTGTCAGCTCCCTTCTCTCTTCTCCGGTGCGTGCAGCTCCCAGGTCAGCTCCCTCTGCAACTCTCGCGGCCGCGCGGAGCGTTGCCACGGTAACCCGTGGCAACGCTCTGACCCCACGGCTCTCGCGAGAGTTGCAGAGGAAGCTGACCTGGGAGCTGCACGCACCGGAGAAGAGAGAAGGGAGCTGACAGGAGCTGCTGTGAAGGTAAGTTACAGCTTCCTGACAGCCCCCGGTCCTTGTCTGTATTATGGCAATGAAAATTGCCATAATACAGACAACTGACTCGAGTATAAGACGAGTGGGGGTTTTTCAGCACAAAAAATGTGCTGAAAAACTCGTCTTATACTCGAGTATATACGGTAATATAGTTGGTCCAAAAAAGAGGAGCTTCTATATTAGCCGATAACACACTAGCGGTTGCAATATTATACCAAGAGAATGATGCAGATGCAAAATATAATCTTCTTGTATGTAATATAAATCAATTAACAATAACGTTAATAAATGTATATGCTGCAGCAAGTGAACAGATAAGTACCCTGAATAAAATAACTGAGACGATAGATAAAGTTAGGAAAGGACCAGTTATACGGACGGGAGACTTTAATATGGTCATGGAACCCTTAATAGATAAATTATTACCCAAAGGAGCTCAATTATCCCATGAGGTAATTAAGCAGGCACAACGTTTTAACAGATTTGTTAGAAGAAATGGTCTCGATGTTTGACGCACTTTTCACCCAGATAAAAGATTTTACGCATTGGTCGAGGGTGCATAATTCGTACTCCCGAATAGATTTGGTCCTCTGCGATTATATATTGCTGCAGAAGATAAATAAGATTGGCTTCATTGAAATAACCTGGTCAGATCACAATGCAATTTTCTGGGATTTAAAGACTTTTGGTGCGACAAGGCCCCGCACATCTTGGAGACTTAATGAGACCCTTTTGGAGTTGGATGATAACTGTAAATACATACAGGAAATAACTAAACTTTTTTTTGAAGAAAATATTATTTCTTTTGAAAAGATATGGTGTACTTATAAATGTGTGGTCAGGGGTCGTCTGATCCAAATGGGCACAAGAGCTAAAAGAAATAAAGAATTTACCATAGCAGATCTGTATATAGCACTTTCAGTTGAAAAAGGAAAAAAATAAGGTCAACCCTTCTGAAGAAATAGCTTCTCGAATTGGAAAGATTAGGGAAGAAATAAATCAAAAACTCTTGGATAATGTCAAGGAATCCTTAACAAAACATAACCAAATATATTATCTAAAAGGAAACAAAGCAGATAAAATTTTGACGGCTAAATTAAAAAAGCGTACACCTAACCAAAGAATTTATAAAATATCCAATAATGGGAAAACCATATACTCTCCATTAGAAATCGGGGAGGCTTTTGAATCCTACTACCAGATTATGTATAATATAAAAACTAATAAGACGAATGAAGAGTTTCAAGAATATCTAAACAAATGTAGCTTATCCGTTCTTACAGAAGACCAAATTAAAGAATTAAATAAACTAATAATGGAAGAAGAAGTGGCCTCAGCTATAGATAAAATAAAAAAAATATCAAGCCCCTGGTCCAGATGGCTTTCCCAGAATATTTTATAAATATGTAAACATCTTGCAAAATTATTTAATTATTTTTCAGAGAATAGTGTAATTAGTGCTGAATTACTTCAGGCAAATATAATACCTATTTAAAAAAAAAATATATATATATATCCTACCCTGATTGAAAATTATTGTCCCATATCACTCATCAATGCTGATATAAAATTATACTCTGCTGTTATAGCTAATAGATTAAAACCTATTATTCCATCTATAATTCATCCAGATCAAACAGGGTTTGTTGTCAGAAGACATTCTTCTGATAATATAAGAAGAGTCGCAGACCTGATAGATTTGACTAATAAAAGAACAGATCAAACTATCTTACACTCGCTTGACGCAAATAAAGTCTTTGATCGTGTAAGCTGAAATTTTATGTCCCAAACATTGATCAATAGAGGTTTTAGTGGCTGGATCTTCAGGGAAATATCTGCTCTTTATACTAATCCCTCAGCCAGGATTATTGGCTCAGGTATCAACTCTCCTTGGTTTAGGGTTCGTAATGGAACTAGACAGGGACTAGACAGGGCTGCCCTCTTTCTGCTATGTTATATATTCTCACCTATAACCTCTTTCCTCAGAATTAATGAAAATATTAAGGGAATGCAATATGACCACAGAGAGACAAAAATAAGCTTATAGGTGGACAATGTCATATTGACATTAACAGATCCTACAACTTCCATAAACTGCCTTCTCAAGGAATTAGAAATCTATGGAAAAATGTTAAACTATAAGCTGAACACATCTAAGTCAATTATTATTTATTACAGAGAGAATATACTTTTAAATGGGAAATAGACAGTATTTAATATCTAGGTATACTTCTTACCTCTTAGGTAAAGAACTTAAGTAAGGCCAATTGGGAGGTTGTGTTTAGTCAGACTACCAGACTGCTTAATGAGTGGAAATCTCTGGAACTCTCATTGATGGGACGAATTAATGTCATAAAATCTTATGTGCTTCCAATATGGAATTATCTGTTTGGGGTGATCCTTATATGTCTATCTAAATTAAATTTACTTAAAATCCAGATAATTTTTTCGGATTATATATCTAAGGGGAAAAAAAAACAAGAATATAAAGAAAGATACTCGAGAAAAGAATAGATAAAGGAGGTTTAGCCATTCCCGATATTAAAAGATATCACAATGCTACTTTGCTTAAACATATCTACAAGTGGATTAAAATCGAACCTAAAGATCCCTGGTATGATCTTGAGGAATTTATGTTGCGTATCTCTGACCTCTCTCTTTTATTATGATTGATCCAAAAAAATTGATTATTGTTACGAGCTTAGATAAAAAATTCGGGAAGCAGTTTTTTACAGGTCAAATTTTTAAATTATGGGCCAGATTTAAGAAAGAGTACAATTTAACATGGGATAATAATATCAGAACCAAGAGTAGTGTGAGTCTTTTGGAATATAATATGGAAGATGTTAACTTATCCAGATGGAAAAGTAACGGTATAGAGGCTATAGTGGATATTTTTGATGGTGTCCATATTAAACCATTTCATGAATTTAATTTACCTTCAAAAGATGTTTTCTTATATTTTAGGATTAAAAGCTACCTGAGAAAATCTATATGCAAAAAAGATAATGAAATCTTGGTTTTGGAGTCTTTATAAAAGTATAGACATAACACCAGAGCTTTGATGAATAGTCCTATATTTGATAATGAAGACCTATTTACAATAGATCCAGTTTTTGGCATTATAAACAATTGGAAAACGGATCTCGAAATTGAGATACAAGTATTGGACTGGTATAAGATTAGGCCGACTGTTAAGAAATCTATACGTTGCCTAAATCTCATAGAATTACAATATAAGATATTAACTAAATGGCATTTGGTTCCAAAGAAAATCAATCAAGATGTTTCCCACATATTCTTCTTCTGGAAACAGAAGGAGCCTCCTACATGGGCAACACTTAAAACACTCTCTTTTCAATTAAAAATGGAGAGAGAGCCCTTGCCTATAACTAAATATGGATGGAATATATGAAAGCTTAATATATATATATATATATATATATATATATATATATATAATCTGGGTAAGAATTCCCTGAATGATTGGGAGATATTCCTCATTTTGAGATGTGCTCCTCCCGTCCTTTCTGTTCCTCCCCCCTCCTATGAGACTACAACTTAGGACCCCAGGACGTGAATATGGTATTATATACATATATTTCAAATGGGAACCTACTTCTGCTTATCTTAACTGTTATTTTAATGTTTGCGACCATCATGTTTTTTTTTCTTCTTTGTTTGTTGCTATGTGATGCAGTACGGTATGGCCTTCGAGGTTTTGGATTCAAGACCAACTGTTTAATATGGGTTTTAAATAATATGGACATGGGATAAATGGGCATTTGGAGATTGTTAATGTATTGCATTTTGATGTTCTGTACTGTATGTCTTATTTAAAATGCTTAATAAATATTTATAAAGGCGGAGCCTGGGACTGAACCCGACCAGATGCCATCTCTGTCGGCTCCTGCCAGTAACAAGCGTTAACCGCAAAAAACTCAACACCTAACCGCTACACGACCACGCCACGATCACTAACCGACTCGCACCAACGCGGCCTGCACAGCCAGCCCAAGCTCCGGCTACGCAAAGTAATGGGCTACCAGCCCTCAAAGAAATAGGGGAACATAACTTGGCCACCAAACAAGACCTCCAACACTGGATGCACGAGCTCCAAGAACTAATAGCCAAAGATATAGGCACCATAAAAGCGGAGGTGCGCCAAAACACGGACAGAGTAAACGCAGTGGAGGAGACTGTAGCGACAATAAACAACTAAATAACTCAGCTTAAAGAAGCAGTGTACACAATGCAAACAGCTCACCAGGCGCTAGCGGTGCAGGTCTCCACCCAAGGAGACCGCCTGCGCCGCAACCACATCAAGCTCCGCGGGGTGCCCGCCGCGATCACACAGGCCGAAATGCCTCATTTCCTCAGGAGGCTCCCGGCCACAATCTTTTCACCAACAGCAGCCCTAAAAATCACACTGGAGAGCTCATACCGGCTACCAGCTGGGCCCAACTCACCACCCACAGAAGCACGAGACATCATCCTATGCTGCGCCACGACACAGGACAGAATTACTATAATGACGGCGGTGAAAGGCAAGACACCCCATGCGTTCGAGAACGCACAATTACTCTTTTTCCAAGACCTGACAAGGGCAACACTGCAATGGCGGAAAACAATGTACAACTTAACCAGCCACCTGAGAAAAGCAGGAATACAATACCGCTGGGGGGCACCCAGAGTCGTAATGCCCACCCACAATGGCAACACATATAGAGCCACATCGGAGACTGAATCCCTGCAATCCTAACCTCACTGGGACTCACAGACTTACACAAGAATGGAGCCACAAATAACTTGTCTCAGATGGGAAACCCTGCCACGACGAACTCGTTCACACCTCGATCCCATGGAAGCACAAACACAGCTCCTTGACAGGGACTGCACAACTCAGCTGGCCACAGCAGACACAGCTCCTTGGGACTTGGAGATAGATGTAGGGCGCCGATATGTTCTCTACGTTAGATGTTACATATGTTTTTTCGATGTCTTTTATTTTTACATGCCTTTATTTGTTTATGTTGATACATGTTCTCATGCCGTTAAAAGCATGGTCGGGTTCACCAGCCAACACGTGACACACTCCACGATAATCCACCCCCCCCCCAATGCCCCCTTGGGTTAGGGGCACCCACTATCACGCAACAGAACACCAGACTACCGTGATAATTTTTACACAGCGCGGCGACCCTTAGCTCCTACAGGTGAACACAGGCAAAAGCCGCCTTCCTCGCAACACACACCACAACAGCCAAGCACAACCACGCAACACCCCGGGAGGCACGAAACAGTCATGGGGTAACACACCAATGCTAGCAACAACTAGGGCTAACAGAAGGGTAGCGCACGCTGAAACCCGTACCAGCGTGCGCAACTAGTTAAAAAATTACAAAAAATGTGTGCAAACCTATGTGACAAGTTAAATAACCAGTTTTGTACTATATACTATGCATCACTCCTGTCACTGTCATTGAAATGTTGACATGCACCTTTAAAATAAAGAATTAAAAAAATATAATAATAAAAAAAAATATTTATAAATTAAAAAAAAAAAAATATATATATATATATAGTTGGTCTATGCAAATTTAATTATACCATTTTTTTTGGTATGTCACCAGTTGAAACAAGAAAAAAAAATGGAATGCTGTTATCATGTGAATAAAGCTATTAACATATGCAAAATCAATGACAAGCCAACTCTTACAACAAACCGCAAGACCATATTTTTGACACTACAGCATTGTGTCCATACAAAAGAGTCTCAATATGAATTATATTGATCATGAGATATAAAGATCTTACCTAATATGACTCTTTCCCTTTTCAAAGAACATTTATTTGAATGTTTCCTTGGTTTGTTTTTTTAAATTATTTTTTATCTGTCGTACCCTACTGGTGTATTGCTTTATCAGTAGCCCTTTGTAATGATATTGATGTTACAAAGGTTTGGAGTCCAGTAGCCAGCAATGTTTTCTGCCAGAAGTAGCCACTCGTTACCCAGGTGGTTGAGCCCCTGAGCCTTGAGTGGCCCTCTGGTCTTAAGCAGAGATGAGAGACTGGAACAGAAAGATGGGAATCGTAGTAAGGCAAGCCAATGTCAGTGGGAAGAAGAAGCAGCAAAGTCAAATGGTCCAAATTCAGCAACAGATAGAAGAAACATGAACCAGATTGATTACAGCGTACAGGAACCACAATGATCTGGCAAAGTACCTTATATAGGCCAAGAACCAGACACCTAACCAGGCACAGCTGAAGAGAGCTGGCAAAAATATCAATGCTTGTAGAGTCAATATTATAAGATCTCAAGTAAATCTGCAAAAGTTAACCTGGTGAACCAGTAAGGAAAAGGATCAGCAGCATGGAAACCATGGTTCAAAACCCAGCAGAGTCAGTTCTTTACACCCTTTATATTATGTATAGCATTTGACAATTCATACAATTTTGGGATTCTCATTTTAGCATTTAAGTAATGATTGTGCTAAGAACAAGGGATGCCAATAAAAACCATCTATATTGCCAAAAACACTCAAATCTGTATCTTTCTAGATTTTGACAGCTTTCACACTTCTGTCCTTTGCCACGTTTCATACCACTATATAAAATGTTTAGATATGGGTACACTTTTAAAACCTTTCTAAATTGTCCTATTTGAAAGTATCAGTATCCTAGAAATAAAATGATTCCGACAAGTTGAATTTGTTACTTGGAAATTATTGTCACAGGAGACATATTGATATGGCTAAATTTAACACCCATGTATCGAGGGAAATCACAGACAATGCAATACGTTTTTACTCCACATTCTCCAGGCACATCACTAAAGTGATCTGAATTAAGGACGGCAGTCAAAACTGTCAATAACCAACCATGGACAGACCTGGTCATATATCCCCTGGCTTTAGTCATAAGTTCAATTGACAAAATATATATATAAAAAAAAAAAAATACCATATACGATATATCATATCCCTCATGTATATCAGGAGAAAATACCATCTCAGGGTTCTGGAAATATCTATAAACCACTTGTCTTCCATAATGGTTTCCCATAACAGATGCTTGGAGAGATAGATAATATATATATATATATGTATATATATGTTTAAGGCCGCAGGCCTGTATTTGTGGGAGAAGTTAGAGTTCCTATAAAACGCTACTCCCCCCTCTTACCTTCGCCGTGACGTTGCTGTTCACTCCTGGTCTGCTCGCATCTCCTCGTCAGCCTGCACTTCCGGTTTCCCGCCGCTGTTTGTACTTCCGGCCAGTTCAGCGTCCTCCGTTTCGGGAAAAAAATTAAGTTGAACCACTTTCAGCGCCTTCACGCAAACACACGAACAATCAGGTAATCTGCTAGAATAGCCGCATTCAGGCTATTCCCGCCATTTGCATATACGATTTGATACATGTTTCAATAGCCATCCGAACAAACAACGAATTACTTTCAGACCTGCTATACCAGGTCCATTCATTTAACAATTCGAGCACTTTACTATGCTTTCGCTTAGGGAATGGTAGAATACAGTGTAATTGCACCAATAAATATACACCTGTATATTGTTTAGGAGGGGGATTTCAACTAATTATAATCAGAAGTTGCTTATGTCAGTATGCTAAGTCACAGTTTTTAATTATCCATTATTAAACTTAGCAATTGTACAATACTGTTATATCATATGTAAGAGAGAGGGGTTAATATCAGGTCTTAAATGTTAATTTAATGCTATCCTTTCCTTGTTTGACATCCTACACCTCAATTTCAGATTTCCAGAAAGTCATTCTACCATAAGCCGGGTTATTGGTTCATTATTGTCTCCTGTTTCTATCAGGTACAAAAAATAAAAATAAAAAAAACACTTTTCATTCACATTACTCTATTAATTGCCTCTACAAAACCATGCTTAATCCATAATGGGGTCATCAGGATATGGGGGCTTGATTTCCCGCCTTGCCTCGTTAGGCCACGGCTCTACTCGACAATTCTTTCATATGTTATCCAAACTCACTATCTGTCAAACGTCCAGATTCAAAAAACACCTTTCGTTCATGTCACCCTCCTCTGTCCATAAGATACTACCACGCTTTATAGCACGTCATCTTCACGGATTACATTTCAGGGGAATATAGTAACTACCGCTGGACTATCCAGCTCACTCAGAGCTTAAGAATACTATCAGCAATATAGCAAGAGCTCCCCTATATTAAATCTAGATTATCAATTTTGTTTTAATTTTTTCTCCTTCTCCTCTTCCCTTCCCTCTCCCTCCTTCCTTTCCCTCTCTCCTTTTTATTTTATGTTGTAGGTCTCATAGGGATCTTTTGGTCACAAGAACCGCAACTTGGTTGTCTAGGTACATTGCATTACCCCTTTATCAAGCCCCCATCCAGGGTCAGAGAACTGGCTGTTTAGGGTAAGGTGCTGGCCTTAGTCATACGGCATAACTGGTCCCGCGAGGCCAACTCCCCAATCTCAACACGGAGATTTTTCGCCCCTCGGCCCAAATCCCAGTTATAACTTTGCATTCACCCACCTATTGGGTTTATAGTCAGGGCCTTATCTGTCACAGCCACACATTTTTGGATCTTTTACTATCACCGAGAGGCCAACACCCAGCCACCACGCTAGTGGCTCGAGCCCCACGCCCAAATCATAGATAGAGCCTCTCACCTGCCGCTTGGCAACTAGCAGGGCCTCACCTGTCACGGGGATAATTTTTCACTTCAGCACTAGTTAGCCAGCCAGTTCTGCATAATTCAGCAGTGTGTCATTAATCAGACCATTATTGTTGTGTTGTTCTTTTTTACAGTATGTCCCAGAAAGCTAACATAGGAGAAGAATTATCCCCCCCAGCACACCCACTAGGCCTTATACTCCCATTAGGCATGGTACCCCCAGGGAATTCCAAAAACCCTCCACACCAGGCTCTTTAAGATCCTGGACTATCCCCACGATCTCGTCTGAATTGCGCCGGAGGGGAATCCCCTTCCCAGCCACAGCAAGGAAGGCAAAACTCTTCAAATTGCTCACAGCGCATCATGAGGATCCTGGGCTGGGTTCTAGCTCACTGGGGCACAACTCAGACATACAAGGAACTCGAAACACCATCTTGTCATCCGGTCAGTCTATTTTTTTTTAAATTCTTTATTTGTCATATTTTGAGTTATTTTCAGTGTCATTGGGGTAGGGGTACAGAAAAAAACAGGGGAATAAGGTTATGAGGTTACAGTTACAGAGATCTCAGGGCTTATTTCGTATGTGGATGACAATCTTGCGTAAGCGACAGGTTGAAAACGGTCTGTCATTGTTGAAGTATCAGAGGTTGGTTAGTGCATTTGTACTCTGTATATAACATTCGTTGCTGCTCTGGATCTGAGGGTTAGGGAGGGGTGGGGTAGGGGTACAAACATAGGAAGTGGGAAGGATAAGGATGCCCTATTGTTTCTAGTTCCTCATTTATAGAATTGGTATTCAAGGGCAGGGGTACAGCATACGAGAGTAACAAGGGGAGGGAGGTTGTGGGGTCCAGACATGTAACAGCAGGTGTCAGGTCTGCGTATATGCGTTGCGTGGTCTTTATTGCGTTGCTGAGTTAGCTCTTCGAGTTGTTTTGGCCGTGTACGGCCTTGTCGGTCTTCACGTCAGGGTGGTCCTTGGGATGAAAGGTGGATGTCTCGTGGGGTGGGTACTTCGTCTGTGTAGGTGTGGTCGTTTCGTCGTGAGTGGTCCTGTGGTTACTGGAGTGGTACAGCCGGTGGGTACCTCTGTCGGGGTGTGGTTGGGGTGTCCTCGTCTGGCTGCGTGGGGGGGGGTCGTCGGTCCGGTGAGGTCAGTTCGTCAGTGGGGAGTGAGTGTTCGTTTGCAGGGTCCCACGGCCCCCCCGGGAAGGGAGTGGGAAGGACGGGTGGGGGGTGAGTACACCTCGTTGCGTGTCTCAAGTAGCGTTGGTGGGCTTGTAATTAGGTGAGGGTCGTGGTTTGTGTTTTGCTGGTGCTAAGTTGCGGTGTGTGGTATGTGTCGTCTTACCAGGGTAAGGATGTGTCGGCCATGAGCCAAGGGTCCCAAGTCTTGTGGAACTGTTTGGTGTTTTCGTGGATTTGGGCTGTGAGCCTGTCCATGTCCATGTGATCTTGGATTTTCCTAAGTATTGTTTGTTGGTTAGGTGTTGTGGTTGTGGACCATACTTCGCCTATTGCTCTGCGTGTGGCAAGGGCCACTCTTGCTATCAATTTGTTTTCGGCTCTTGTGAATGTGTCCATCGGTTTGGATAGGAGCATGGTCCATGGGTCGAGGGGGCAAGGGTTGTGCAGGACTCTAGTGAGGATTGCTCCCACGGATTGCCAGAGGGGTTGGAGTTTTGGGCACGTCCACCAGCAGTGGAGGAAGGTGCCTGTTTCTCCGCATTGCTTCCAACACTGGTTTGTGGGTAGTCTGTGCATGCATGCCAGCCTCTGGGGGGTGAGGTACCAGCGGAATAGCATTTTATAAGCCTGTTCTTTAAATGTTACGCATATAGTCAGTGATGCGGTGGCTTCCCAGATTTCTGCCCAGACTCCTGTGTCGGCTGGTGTGCCCAGGTCTGTTTCCCATGCCCGGATGTATGGGAGGTTGATATGGGTCGTGTGGGTTGCTATGGAGAGGAGTATGTCAGAGATTTGTCCCTTTCTGGCCGGGGCTGTGGTGCAGTCTCGTTCGAACTTAGTGGGCTGGGATTTGCCTGCTTGTTGGATGCAGGGTGATGCTGCTAGGCTGCGGAGTTGGATGAAGCGGAAGTAGTCGAACGTGGTGAGTGTGGTGGGTTCGGGTAGGTTCTCGTAGGTGATGGGTTGGTTGTTCGTGTATAAGTGGCTTAGTCTGGCAATTCCCCTTCTCTCGAATTGGGCGAAGTGTTGGGCTGTGAGGCCCGGGGGGAAGAGTTTATTCCTGAGAATCGGGGTCATTGGGGAGATTTCCGAGGAGAGGTCGTATTTCAAGTGTACTTTGTCCCAGAGGTCAAGTGAGTGTGTGATGGTGGGTGCGGTTGGGGGGGGTAGTGGGCGGTGCTGTCTGGGGGTCCACATGTATTGGGAGGGGTGGTCATGACCAAAGATTGAGTGTTCAATGTCCACCCATCTTTTCTCCATGGGCGGGAGATGCCACATTTGGATTTGGGATAAGTGGGCGGCATATAGGTAATGCATAAAGTTGGGTAATCCAAGGCCTCCTGATCGCTTAGGGACGTATAGTGTTTCACGCCTTACTCTGGGCCTTCGGTGGTTCCATATAAAATTGTTAACCGCTTTCTGTAGAGATTTTATGTCAGCCACTCGAACTGCTATGGGTAGTGTTTGGAATATGTATAGCATTCGTGGTAGGAGGTTCATTTTGATCGAGGCAACTCGGCCTAGCCACGAGATCCCTAGCGGGGCCCATGTCTGGAGGTCGGCGTGTGCCTTTTTGAGTATGGGTGTGTAATTAGTCTGATACATGGTGGAGATGTCGGCTGTGAGCTTTATGCCTAGGTAGTCTATGGCCGTTGGGCGGATGCATAATGGGAATTGGTCCTTGATGTTGGTAAGTTCATGTGGGGGTATGTGTATCGGCATTAGGTCAGATTTTGTGACGTTTAGTTTGTAGCCGGATATGCGAGAGTAGGAATGGATCAGTGCCATAAGGTGGTTTATGGAGGTGCTTGGGTTTGTGAGGGTGAGGAGGATGTCGTCCGCGTAGGCGGATGCCTTGTAGGTCTGGTCTCTGATGGTGATTCCTCCTATGTCTGGGTCAGATCGTATTGCTTCCAGTAAGGGTTCTAGGGATAGGGCAAAAAGTATAGGTGATAGAGGGCACCCCTGTCTCGTCCCGTTAGAGATGGTGAATGTGGGGGGGGCGATGCTGGGGAGGAGGAGGGATCCCTGTGAGTGTGCGTAGGCTGCGTCTAGGAAGGCGATGAATTGTGGGGGGAATCCGTAGTGGGTCAGGGTCTGGTAGAGGAAGGGCCATAGGAGGCGGTCAAATGCCTTCTCGGCATCTAGGGAAATTATGGCCGTGGAGGTGTGTTTGTGGGTGGTGTACCAAATTAGGTCTATGGCTCTTCTGGTATTGTCGGACGCTTGTCTATGGGGGATGAAGCCCACTTGGTCGGGGTGGATTAGGGCTGGTAGTAGGGGGTTTATGCGGTTGGTCATGACTTTTGTAAGGATTTTAAGGTCTACGTTTAGGAGGGATATGGGTCGGTAATGTCCTGGTTCGTCTAGTGTCTTGCCTGGTTTTGGGAGGAGGCAAATGTTTGCTGCTACCATGTCTGTTGGCAGCTTCTCGCCGCGCAGCATAGCGTTGAATACCGGGCAGAGGTGTTTGAGCAAGAGGTGGCTGAAGGTTTTGTAGTATAATGCCCCGAATCCGTCGGGGCCTGGGCTTTTATTGGGCTGGAATGCGCGGAGGGCTAGGGTTATCTCTTCCACAGTCACGTCATCTGCGAGTGTTTGGCTAATCTCTGTGGTTAGCTTTGGGAGCTTAAGTGCGTTTAGGAATGTCTGTGTGAGGGTTGAGACGTCTTGTGTGGTGTCTCCTAGTGGTGCCGTGTGGTTATAGAGTTGTTGGTAGAAAGATTGGAATATGGAGCCTATCTGGTCAGGTTGGGTGCACATGTTTTGGTTTGGGTCTCGTATGCTCGTGATTTTATTGGCCTCGATGCGGCGTTTTAGGCGTCTTGCTAGCATGGTGTCAGCTTTATTGCTTTTTTCGTAATATTTCTGTTTGAGCCACTGGAGGGCTTTCGTGGTGTCCTCCATGGTGAGGCGTTTTAGCAGGGTTCGGGCTTCGGTCAATTGATCTAGGGTATTGTTGTCTCTGGACTCTTTGTGTATAGCTTCGAGGCGGTGTATCTCCGCTATTGCATCTGTAATCTGTTGTGTCCTACGTTTTTTCCGGGCTGAGGCTAAGCTTATGAGTTTGCCCCTGATGACCGCTTTGTGCGCCATCCATAGGGTCGTAGGGGATGTTTCTGCTGGGTTTGAGTTTAGTTCGAAGTAGTCTGACAGGTCTTTGGAAATGGTGTCTGTGATGGGGAGGTCATGTAGTAGTATGGGATTTAGTTTCCACGTCCATGGGCGTGTGATGTCTGCAATGCAGAGTGTTAGGTTGATGTCGGCGTGGTCCGACCATGAAATCGTACCTATGCTCGTGGATTTTGTCTGGGAGAGGACATTGGGGGAGATCAGAAAGTGGTCAATCCGCGAGTATGAGTTATGGGGGTAGGAGTAGAAGGTGAAGTCTTTGGTGGAGGGGTGTTGGGCGCGCCAGATGTCTATGAGGTTTCGAGAGGAGAGGAACTGCTGGAATAGTGTGTCGTTTCTGGCTGGTCGGTGTGGGGGTGGTGCATGGTGTGTTCTGTCCAGGTGTGGGGAGTGTGCTGCATTGCAGTCCCCACCTATAATGAGGCGAGTGTTGGATAGTGTGGCTATGTGTGCGGAGAATGTATTCCAGAAGTCTGGGTCTGGTTGGGTAGGCGCGTATAAAGAACAGAAGGAGTATTGAGTGGTGCCTATTCTCCCTGTTATTGTAAGGAAGTGTCCTGAGGGATCAGGGTGTGCGGTTATGTCTGTTAAAGGGCTCGTGCCTCTTAATATGATAGCTACCCCTTTGGTTTTGGGCGTTGGGGAGTTGGCTAAGAAGCTAGTTTTGTATGTCCGATTTGTAAGGGGGAAGTGTTTGAGTGCGGTGAAGTGGGTCTCCTGGACTAGGAGGATGTCAGCTTGTTGTCTCTGGGCCCATCTGAGTAGTGCGTGGCGTTTTTTGGGGGAGTTGAGGCCCTTTGCGTTAATGGAAGTGCATTTGAGGTGGGTTGGCATGTTGCGTGGCTGCGTGTGCGAGGTGTCCCTTGGGGAGTGGGTATGTGGGTGGGTGTTGAGGTGGGGTAGGGGGGTATGAAGGGATTACGGAGGGGCGTGGGTCCCTGCAACCCGGACCAGCCGGGTCAAGTCTGTGTGTGTGTGTGTGTTGCTGCTGGACTTACAGTTTAGGCCAGCAGGCGGTGGGGAGTGTCGTCTAACGCTCCGTAGGGAGTCCGGTCGGGTGTTCCCTGCAGAAGGTGTGGCGGAGTTAGTAGGTGTGTCGTCCGCAGTGAAAGTCTCCGTGGGGCCTCTCTGAGCTCTCCTGCCCGTCTGGTCTGTCGTTTGTCCATCTGGGTTGTCCCCCTCCTCCCCCTTAGTGGGAACAAAACATTTCAAACGTTAAAGGCATTATACACAGAATGGTAGATTAAAACGTGTTATATGCTGGAACCTAAATGCGAGTATAGGATAAAGAAATCAGGTTAAGAACATAATAACGTTAAATAAAATACATTTGGTTTGGCAAATCTAGACATTTTCTGCCCTCCCTCCCGCCTCCCCGCCGGGTCCCTCATTATGGTTCGCCCATGTTATCGTTGCTGTCGTCTGCAGAGATGTCGGTGCTATGGGTCAGTGGTTTCCCCTTATCCCTCCCTCCCTCTACCCTATCTCCCCCCCGTGCATATTTACAAGCATTTTATGCGTGTTGGTTGGGCCAAGTAAGGCAATGTCCCGGTTCTGTGGAGCTTGTGGAGAAAGTTCGTGGGCCCTGGCGGGCGTGCGGACCCCGGGTTTAGCTTTCTTGTCCGTCTGGGCCTGGTAGCCGGTGGTCTAGCTACAGGTGGTCCTGTCGGTGGTTAGTGTCCTTTGGGTGGTTGTCTGTGGAGGAGGGATGCGGGCAGAGGGACGTTGGGGACAAGTCTTTGTGCGCCGGTGGTAAATTAGTAGCCGGTGAGTTGTGTGCCAGCCTGATTGTTCATCTCTTGTCCATATCATCAGGGTCTTGGTTTAGGGTGCCGCGTTGTCTTGCTGCTTTGGGGGTGGCAAGTGGAGTCTCTTGGGGGATGCGGAGGGTGGTTGCAGGTGGGAATGGTCCCGGTTGGTCGGTTAGGCGATCGGGTGTGAGGCAGGTGCCCGAGCCTAGGATTAATGTTGGGATTGGTCTCTTCTGGAGAGTCTGCGATCCCTCTGTTGAGATTGCCAGTTTCTTCCTGCAGTGGGTGGCAGTTCTCGACGTTCTCGTTGTCTGTCTGGATCCGGTTCTAAGCGAGGTAGGCCTAGTTGGGCCGCAAAGTCTGCAGCGTCCGCTGTGTCGTGGAGAGTGTAGGTCCTGTCTCCTTTGCGGACCATTAGCTTGAAGGGGTGCCCCCAGGCGTACCTAAGGTTCTGTCTCGTGAGGGCTTGAGTCAGGGGTCTCAGGGTCTTTCTTTTGAAAAGCGTGCTAGGGGCCAAGTCTTGGAATAATTGAACCTGGTGTCCTTCAACGTGGACTGGGGAGTCTCGTGCGGCCCTCATTAGTGCCTCTTTCACATGGAAATAATGGAGGCGGACGATGACGTCTCTAGGCTGTGTGTTCGATGGAGGTTGGGTTCTGAGAGCTCTGTGTGCTCTGTCGATGATGAGTTCAGCTGGGGGAGCTTCGGGGAGCATTCCGCTGAATGTTTCTCTAAGGGTGGTGTGTAAGGTGTCAGGGGCAATGGATTCAGGGAGCCCCCTGATCCTGACATTATTTCTGCGCGACCTATTGTTTAGATCTTCTTGCGCGCTTTCAAGGGCTTGTACCTGCGCTTGGAGGTCTTGGATGGCTGTGTCATGTCTGCTAGTCGTTGTGGAGATGTCCTCCATTTTGTCTTCCACTGCTAGAGTGCGTCTGGTCAAGTCTTCCAGGCCTTCTCTGATGGGGGCCATGTGTCTGGCTAATTCAGCAGCCATGTTAGCGTTAATGTCCCTGAGGAGTCCTTTCAGGTCCCCCTTGGTAATTGGAGTGAGGTCTGCAGTACCTTTTCCGGCCTCGCTTGTTTCAGACTCAGAGTCCGTTTCCCGCCGGTCCTCTGCGCCTGTGCGGCTTCTGTCAGCGCGGCCGCGGAATATCGGCGCTACCATCGGGTCGGTTTTCGTTTTTCTGCCCATTCTGGGGTTGGAGCTTGCTTTGGGGGAGTCAGGGGGTAAGCCTCGGTGATTTTTTGGCGGTTGAGCGTGCTTAAGGTAGCTGATTTAGGGCCCTGTTGTACGGAGCTCTTTCAGTGTGCGGCCATCCGTACCGGAAGTCAGGCGCCGCCCGGTCAGTCTATTAACGATAGACTAACTAAATTTGAAAATGCCAGCCCGACTCACATAGATCCTTCTCCCATAGGACCCGCACAAGCAATCAAGCCTTCTAACTTACAGAGTAGGCCCCCTGCCTCACCTTTCACCACGTAATTACCCCAGCACACATGGTCCCCCCAGCTCTCCGTAAGGATATTTTAGATGGTAAAGATGTTAATCTGATCTCATTGCGAATTGCCTCCCAAAACATTGTGGAAAATAGAACATACAATTACGGCGATTTGGCTGTCGTTATGAAGGCTCGAGACCCACGTCTCAACAAAAAACCTAACCATACCCGAGTTTGTCCTAGCCTTCGGCATTTACAGAGATGTTGTGTGCACAATGCCGGGAGGAACTAGATTTATACTTGCACAAAGTGGTGGACTTGGGCCACAAGTACGGGGGTTTTATGTTTTACAAATTCCACAAGTCTGTGTCGGCAAAAGCAGCGGCAACCCTGGTCCAGTTAAACATCCGCACTGACTGGAGCCTGTTGGACACAGAACTCTTTTGCAGACATTTTGCAGGCCTGGTACCCCCGTCTTGTGCCGTCTGCTCATTCACTTCCCATACCACAAATTTGTGCCCCTCAGAAGCTGATCCCCCCTCATTCTCAAACCAATCAGGTGGGGCTAACAAGCCTGACCAGCACGGCTTAAAAGACAAGCTTGGACGTCCCACAGTCTACCTAGGCAAAGCACAAGTCTGTTATAACTTGAAGGCGTTTGCAGTTTCAGTGCCTGCAGATTACTGCACGTGTGCTCCCAGGGCCAGATTAAGAGCAAAGTGGGTCTGGTGCTGACAGTTATGATGGGGCCTAATTACAGAATCTTATCGACCAAAAACACTAAAACAGTCATACCTCTCAAGCGTCAAGTATCTGATGGAGTTAGTGTTGGAGGGAAACTCAAAGGATGCAGCTACAAGAAAACACATACTCTATGCTAATCTCTCTCTAATTTATGCTTTCATCTTTCAAGTAAATCCATACCCCCTAACAGCAGTGTCCAGTGAAGCAGGAAGTCAATGGGCGGGGTAAAAGGGTGGGCCACTGACGCAAATCACGTGACTAGAACTGCCAAAAGGGGCGAACATGCCCAAAAAAGGGGCATTTCTGTCCAAAGAATTGGAAGGCCAGCTTGGCATCAGTGTCCCTATGTATCACAGTGTCCGTGTCCCCATGTTGCCCAGTCCCCTAGTCTCCCAGTGTCTGTGTCCCCATGTCTTAGTGTGTCCCGTGTCATTAGGATATTAGGGGACACAGTTAGACATGGAGGCACTGAGACACTTGGGGACACTTGTGCATACAGACATGGGGACACTGGGAGACATGGAGACACTAGGAGACATGGGGACACTGAGACATTTGGGGACACTGGGAGAAATGGGGTCACAAACTAGGGACACAGAGGCATGGGGACACAGACACTGGGAGACATGGGGGCACTTGCGGACATAGACATGGGGACACTGGGAGACATTGAGACACTGAGAGACATGGGGACAGACATTTGGGGACACTGGGAGACATGGGGACACTAGGGACACAGAGGCATGGGGACACAGACATGAGGACACAGACACTGGGAGACATGGGGACACAGACACTAGGGACACTGGCTGGGAGACATAGGGACACTATGGGGGACATGTGGACACAGACATTTGGGGACACTGGGAGACATGGGGACAGGGACACTGGGAGACTAGGGACACTGGCTGGGAGACATGGGGACACTGGGAGACATGGAAACACTGTGTCCCTAGTGTCTCTGTGTCCCAATGTGTCTCTCTATGTCTTAAAGCGTCCCCATGTGTCTCAGTGTCCCCATGTCTCTCAGTGTCCCCATGTCTCCCTGCTGTCTTTCCCCTCATCCCTCACTTCCCTGAGCTGTAGTCTGTCTCTGCAGGCTGGGAGCCGCTGTCTGAACTCTCTGTGCTGTGTAGCTGCTCCCCCGCGGATCAGTGAGTAGAGAGTGGCAGGGAAATGCTGTAACTTCTTATCCCTACCTCTCTCCATACACAGTGACCCCTAATGGCCAGTGCTGGTATTGCAGAGTAATCTCCGTTTATACTGAGAAAAATATTTGCATTTGTACTGCCGGTATTACTGCAATACTGTAACGGTCAGGCAGCCTCAAATACCGGCTTTGCCTTAAAATACCAGTCAGGTAGCAAACCTAAGAGTAGTATGTAAATAAAAAAATAATAATAATAATTTTTTTTTAATGGGCCATGTAAAGGCACCCCCAGGCATAAAAGGGGTTAAAAGCCATTTAGTAGATCTTCCCCTTGCAGAGATACAGGCACAGCTACTGCAGAACACCAAACTCCCGAACTGGATACAAAATAGCACTCCAACTCCCAAACTGGAACCTCACTAATAGCTGCTAGCAGACGAACAGGAAAACCAGACAATCAGCTTACACTCCTGGCAATCAGTCTCTAACAGCACACAGTAAATCCCCCCCAAGAACGAGACAAGGCTCCGTGTTGTGGGTCAAGCAGTGGTCTGTTTTAATTAACACTCACAGACTTTTCTGCAAGTACCCATGCAAGGGGACATCCCACAGGGAGGGACAACATGTAACCAATCCCGTACAGTAAACCATAAAACACACCCAGCACAAACACATAAAATCCTCCCCTCTGCCTGTGAAATAATTACTGAAAACAATGGGTTAATGTAATTTATCACAGGCAGGAAAAATACAGTTTTACAGCATATTTATAACTTCTAAAATATACATCACATTCACATAAAATATAAAAAATTATTTAAAAAATTATATAATTGTGAAATTATATATTCACAGTCAATTCATTCAGGGGAACAACATATCAAAAAATGGCATGAATCAGACCAGGGGTTCAGAAGTTAGTAAAGTATCTTTTGGGGCCTGGCTGGCAGCATGGCTATCTGGCCCAAACTGGTTTTACAGGGCCCTCTATCCTGAAGACAATGGGGAAAATAATCCAATTATATCAGGGATAGAGGCAGACTCCATTGAGCACATGTTACCAGTAAAACACAAAAGGATACAAAAATACATACCTCCTATCATACTGAATTGAACGGGCCAAATCTCCCAGGGTCCATAGTCACAGGGCAAGAGGCGGGCAACCAGGCTCCTCCAATGCAATGTGGCGAGATTGGTCTCATCACAGGCCAATTCCATGGGTCTGGGCCTGGAACTGCAGCTCCATCAGCCCCAATGTTAATCCGGCCCTGTGTGCTCCAAAGGCTTTAGGACTCATGCTAAAACCATGTGCCCGTCCAAGTTGAACCCAAAACAATGATTAACTGAGGTGAATATAAGTAATTTGGTGTTCTACTTGAAGTCACATCCATCTCGTCACTTGATGGAATACTTAATACACGGGTTTTCACAAGAGTTCCACACTGGGCTTGTGTCAGTCCCCGTATGTACCTTAGAATGTCCCAACCTCCTATCCGCTATTCACGAACCACATACGGTAGACAATCTTATTGGGAAGGAAGTTAAAAAAAGGTTTCATGATAAGCCCCTTTTCCTCCCCCCCTTCACCTCTATCTGCTCCTCATTCATCCACAAACCCAAGCTTAAACTCCCTTATACCATCCACCGGATTCTCTCAACACTATACCACCGTGGATAATGCTATACAAGCAATTTTGAAAGCTGGTAAAGCCGCATGGCTCATCAAGACCGTTACTCCAATGCCTTCAAGTTGCTACCTATCCATCCCTCTTTATGGCATGTTCACGGGGTTCAGTGGAGAGAAATATTACTTTGCTATCAGACTCACTTTCGGGGCAAAAAGTAGCCCCAAAATATTTAACACATTTGCTGAGACACTCTGCTGGCTTCTTATCAACATTATTAGATGCACTATGGTGATACACTATCTAGACAACTTCTTAATGGTGGAAAATAGAAATTGCAGTCCTACAAGCCTAAAGGGCACTATAGCACTATTTTCAACTCTAGGTGTTCCTCTGTCACAAGACAAAACTACTGAACCCAGACTTAATTTTCTAGGCATCACACTGAATTCCGATACCATGCAGTCAAGTCTACCCGAGGATAAGCTCATGCACATTCGTGAAGATGTGAGCAGGTTCCATCAATTAGGAAAGACCTACAATCTCTGTTAGGTTCCTTGAACTTCGCCATGCGCATTATTCCCCAGGGGAGATCATTTATTTCTAGGCTGCTTTGCTTATTACCAGGTCTGCCCCGACGGGGATATTGGTAACTTAGATCCTCCAGCAAAGGCAGACCTGGTCATGTGGCATGAGTTCCTAGAGCACTGGAATGGGATTTCAATGTTCATTCCCCCAGTATCCGACCAATCCCCAGTCTTTTGGACAGATGCAGCCGCTAATACTGGCTTTGCATCAATCTACAAGAACCACTGGATGAGAGATTGTTGGCCGGAAGAGACACTCGATCTACCTTCCTTTTGCGAGACCTCTGCATTATTCGATATTTACCCGATAGTGGCGGCTGCATTCACATGGGGCAAATCCTGTTTGGGCATGGCAGTCAAATGTTATACCGACAACATGGCAGCCTGCGACATAATTAATAAGGGTCTATCATCTTCTTTGACCATTATGAGGTTAGTTCGCAGGCTGACCTGGTTGGCTGCCACATATCAGTTCTTTCTCTACTGTGAATACATACCAGGCTACTCCAACTCTGCTGCTGATGCTTTGTCTCGTTGTAAATCGCAGGAATTTTTCATTCTTCACCCAGCAGCCAACAAATACTTGACCAAACTCTGGATTTCAACAAGTTAATCCTGGACTAGCCCGGCTATTGGCGCACGGCAAGGAATTAGCACAAGTAGCCTTGTCCACAAACACAAAGAAAACATACGATAGAGCTATGGTAATTTTTCAGAGGTTCACCGTAGAATTCAACATTCAGGATCATTCGACTCAAACCATAGTTGCATTTGCCGCATTTTGCCACCTCCATCTCAAACTCTCATACAACACTATCAAACTATCTATCAGGCATACAACACCACATTTTGACAACCATGCCACACCATACTCCTTTCCTCTCTGCTTACTCGATAAAGAATATATTAAAAGGTATAAATAAATTAGATAATCTCATTACACAAAAAAGTTTACCTATAGATGGGGAGAAATTCCGGGCTTTATCAGATTTACTGGACACTCTACCTTTTAACCCCATACAAACCTGGTAATTAAAAACCTAGAGAATTCACGATCACAGCCCAATCAGACAGTCATTCATGCCTTATCATAAAAGATGAATGATTACTATCTTTTGGCACTCAGGCGTTCTAAAACTAAACCATTAAGCCATCCACTAGAAGTACCCTTCTACCCCACTGGTAATCACTGGTACCCCGTTAAAGTCTTAGACACGTATCTTGCACAGGTTAGGGACAATGCCAGCCACTCTCCACTGTTTACACGGCTAGGCAATCCCCAAACTACTACCAAATTCATGTTCTACATTAGAACTCTGTGTATCAAATTAGGCTGGGACCATGCCTCTTATTCGGGACATTCATTCAGAATCGCATCAGCCGCGTCCAGTATCAATACTCCAGTACATATCATTAAAAACTTGGGACGTTGGAAATCCACAATATATACTAGTTACATACCGCAACCAGAGAAAGAGTCAAGGCAAGCGTTTAAAATCTTGTATTATAATCATGGTAGCAATAAAGTGTGTTTTTTCTGCATTTCCTTTTGCCCTCTTTTTTACAGGCCTACCTCTACGTCGGCTTTGGCACACCACACCGACTTGATCCAATAACAAAGTATTTTCACATTCACCGTACTAACCGACCACAAATATATATATATATATATATATATATATATATATATATATATATATATATATATATATATATATATATATATAATATCTATCTATACACACAAAGAGAGTTGTCTTGGCACTCACCCTTGAAGTATATTAAAAGAAAATCTTGCCTTGGTGCATCCTCAGCATACAAATATATATAGATAAAGAGTAGTAGGTGCACTTATAGGTCTTTTTAAGGTGGTTCTTTTAATATAGTTGCATATTACATTACAAAGTCACGATCAATGTTTCGACCCCTATAGAGTTCTTTTCAAGATCTTGAAAGTCAGAGAATGCCAGAGGTCAGAATAAACGAGGAGATAAGCCAAGGTCAGAAGTCAGGGTCAGTCTGGAGAATACACGATCAGTAGACAAAATAACAGAAACCAAATACATCAACCAGAATAAATGAACTGACACTGCTCTCCGGGAGAGGCAGAGTTATATACCTGGCTTAATCTGCAATCTGCCTCAGGTGGTCTTAGAGTGACAGGAGAAGCCACAGGTAAAGTCCAGCATGCTAGTGCTGCAGACAAGGCAAGGAATGACAGGGATACAGAATAGGATCCTGCTTTGGCTCAGAGGCAGGATATCAGGCCCAAGACACTGAAGGACCACAGTTCACATTCCCCTTAGTGCCACCTTGGGGGTGACCGCACCTGGATGGCACAGGGATTACCCTGACAGGGACACTTACTAGATGCAAAGAATAAAAACCTTAAATCTCCAGTTGACCAACATTCTCACCTTTGTAATGAAGGTCACATTAAAAGGACACTCAAGACACCAAAACAACTTTATCTAAATATCACTTTAATTATTTTAACTCTAGGGATATTGAAAAATGTTTGGCCAGTAGTGGAGGTGATAATGTGTAAAATAAAATTAGATTTCATGAAGCTTATTGGATTTTTCAGCTGTGCACAAGAGGGCCTTAAGGCCTAAATAAAGAGTAGGTCTTAAAATTCCATAATCAGATATTAAATTTAGAATTATTCATGCTTCCTAGCGTTCATCATTATTTATTATGGACTCCTCTTTTTCTTATATGTGATTGAAGGAAATACCTCTGTGTTAAATCTCATCTAGTTTATTTGATTTTGTGGTACTGTTTTTCATATTTCTCTAATTTTTATGGCTATATATAAAAATATTATACGTTGCAAAGGGTTGTAGCTAATATTATTTAGATCTTATAGAGCTGAAATATACAAAAATCATTTTCATCTAGTTTGAAGCTTAATTAATTTACTGTAGCTTTGTATTTTCTTTCTGTTTGTAACAATATAATAGCTATTTGATAATGTATTTCACCTAACTATTTGCAATAAAAATTAGGATTATGACTGTATTTTCAAATTTAATACTGGAGCTCTACTGTAAAAAATAAAATAAAAAAATACCAGACAGCCACTAGGCATGTGGACTTCCAGCATTATGTAAAACCACATAGTGTAGCGGAGCTCCAATACCTAGCATAGGTATCTCCGCTGTTCAGTCCTCGTAGGTAAAATAATTAGTGCAATACTCCAAGACTCTTTCCCCCCAGCAACCAGACGACACATAGTTCTGGGAGTCAACTGATTTTAAAATTGGCCACACACGGCTTTTATGCACAGACCCCTACATGTGGTCTCTTATGCAAAAATACAGGGCTTTTCCTCCCAAGATCCTCTATGTCTGAGAGATAAATGCATGAGAAAAATCTATAACTCAATTATCTCTCAGGTACAGAAAAATCGACAATATTTAAAAACACCACAAAAATACATTTTTAAACTTCAGAACCCCACGAATGTTACATCACAGAATAGCTCAGATCTGAGCACACACTTTGCCTAAATATCACTCAGATCCCTTTGGTATTTGGGAACGCTATTCGAATTCAAATTTTGACCGGTCGATGCCCCAAAACAGTTCCAGAGAAAACAAGGCAACGGCCCGTCATCTTTCGGGGTTCTCGCATGAACACAGACAAATGCTCCCCCTGGCTGTTAGTGTAGAATGTTCCCTCTGTTCGGTAGTTCATGCCTCCCGAACGCCATTCTTAAAACTGTTCGGGAAGTTGGAGGGGCAGCGGTACCAGTTTACCTGGTGTTTGCGGTGCCGTGGACAACCATGTATTGCTGCGCACATTCGGGAGACAAAATGGCCGCCAATTGTTTGGACACTTGCGTTCGGTTATATAAATGGCGGCCACACAGGGGAAACACTTTCCTTAATGAGCAATTTGTGGTTAACATTTAGGGGTGGTCGGTTGTTAAAAACTGGGAACAAGGGGACCATACAAATGGTGCTTCGGTAAATGAGCAGGGTGTACGGACAGCCGAACAACAGGGAATAAAAGTGTATTAAGTGCGTCCATTCCGCTACACATAGGAAAGCATTATAAATGCTTTCCTATGGGGGGAACCTAATGTGAGTGCGGCCACTGCCAACGTCAACGGTGCCAACGGTGGAGGAGCGGGGGCGGAACCCAAGTCACCACTGATGGACATTGCTGCTGGAATTAAGAAAGTCACAGAATGGGTTTTTAACCCATCTGCACCATTGGGGGGCTGCACTTTAGAGGGGCACTATAGGAAGCTATAGTGTCAAATAATAGCTATGTTTTACTGGCACTATATTTTCACTTTAAACATATTTAGCATATTGCACTACTTAGGCTAGGTCCCACTGCACTGTAAATTGTTGCTATGCTTTTATTGGGCTTTGGGATGAGTGTGGCTGTGTTTGATCACTGTTTATGCACCTTTTTAACCTGTTAGAATGTGAATGGAAGTCTATGAGGAAGTGCCTTACACGGCAAGAAACACGCTAGCATCTTCCTTCTCTATGCAGCCCACCCCTGCTCATTGTGTTCTGATGTGATACTGCGTTTCAAATAAAGGACAACTCTAAGCCTATATGATTGAGTCCAGTACTTTAATTCTGCATCTGGACCCAATGCTAATGATGTACAGGGATGTGACAAAGCCGTGGTGTTCCCATTTTCCCCAATGTTTGCATTGAGTCTGTATTTCGGTGTATCATGTATTTAGAGATGGAGACTAGAGTTGAGCGAACCCGAACTGTAAAGTTCGGGTTCGTACGGAACATTACGTTTTTTGGACCCTGGACCCGAACTCGGACATATCACTGTATGTTCGGGTTGGAGTTCGTTGTTCGGCGATTTAATGGTGCGTTTTCAAAGGCTGCAGGGCAGCCAATCAACAAGCGTTTGACTCGTGTGCCCTTAGAAGCCATCACAGTTATGCCTACTAATGGCATGGCTGTGATTGGCCAGTGCAGCATCTGACCCAGCCTCTATATACAAGCTGGAGTCGCGTAGCGCCACACGCACATGAGGTCTTATTAGTGTAGGGAGAAGATGCTGCCGCTGATAGGGACAGCTTAGGAAAGAATTCTGCAAACTAGCACATTAGTGGGGTGCACTTCATATCTGAGAGTCAAATAGAAGCATCAAATACTGCTGTCACATTGCAGTTTTAAAACATACATTTTTTTGGGTGCTAAAAAGTACATTAGTGGGGTGCACATCATATGTAAGAGTCAAATAAAAGTGTCAAATACTGCTGTCACATTGCAGTTTTAAAACCTAAAATTGTTTGGATGCTAAACTGCTATATAGTATTTTAGTGGGGTGCACTTCATATCTGAGAGTCAAATAGAAGTGTCTAATATTGTGCTTACAGCGCAGTGGTAAACATTCTTATTTTCTGGATGCTAATCTGCTAAATAGTACATTTGCGGCCTGCGGTGCACTTCATATGTGAGAGTCAAATAGAAGCATAAAAAATAGTGCGCTTACTGCGCAGTTGTAAAAATTCTAATTGTTTTGCTGCTAATCTGCTGCTTACATTGGAGTTTTAAAAAGTCAATAAAAAAATAAATAAATTTGGGTGCTTAATAGTATATTTGGGGTGTGCACTTCATATCTGAGAGTCAAATTGAAGCGTCTAATAGTGCGCTTACAGTGCAGTGGTAAACATTCTTATTTTCTGGGTGCTAATCTGCTAAATAGTACATTTGCGGCCTGCGGTGCACTTCATATGTGAGAGTCAAATAGAAGCGTAAAATAGTGCGCTTACTGCGCAGTGGTAAACATTCTTATTTTCATACCGCATCCTTTCATGTGCTTTTCAGATGTCATATTGTGAATTACCAATTTTTAGCCTGATTTTTTTTTTAAAAGTGAAAAATAAGTGTTATTGTGGTCGCTTCATATACAGAAGCATTAATATACATTTCTATATTGTGTAAAGACACAACTACAAAGTTAAAAACCAAACACCAAAACAACGTGCCAGACAATCTACCTGTGCATGGCTAGTGTGATACAATAAGTCTACATCTTAAAAATGCAATAACCCACAGAAGATGGGCGAGAATTTTTTTTGCAAATGGAACTTTGATTCGAATTTACTACATCGGTCACTTGTAATATTGTTTCACACCTACAACACTTGTTACACAGATCTAAGTGATAGAAAACAGATTGATATTTTCTACACTAGAAACTACCAGATAACAAGCTGCTATATTTAAACCAGTTATCAATAGCTAAGAGATACTTCAACAATATTGTAATTCTGGGGCAATACCCTCACAAGTCAAACTGAGAGGTCAGTTTATAGAGAAAACTGTTGCCGGGATACAATTCTAAAAGAATTTCCATATGTCCTTTAGACTTTACATGCTGGAAAAACACAGGTGCCAACTGCTGTGGCTTTCTGCAGTGTGCATACCGGCAAGGAGGGCAGGGTTGAGTAGTGGGTGGAAGATGATGTGGAGGATGATGAGGTCCTAGACCCCACATGGAATCAAGGTCATGCGAGTGACGTGTCTAGTTTGGAGGAAGAGGCGCTGGTCGCACAGAGGCACCAGCACAGCATAAGAGGGAGCAGTTTGCAAAAGCGGAGCGGCCGTCCCCTAGCGCTCGTCGGCATGTATTAGCTTGAGAATTACCAGTTATCCAAGTAATACATGTAGCGATCAAAGGATCCATAATAGAGTTGAGCGAACCCGAACTGCAAAGTTTGGGTTCGTACCAGATTTAACGATCCATTCGTAGTTTCACAGTGAGGTGGGCAGTCCGGTGACCAGGACCCAGACACTGTCTGGGCGGCGGTCGGACGACTGGGACCCAGTATGCCCGATGCAGAAGTTAGGAGTCACAGTGTGGAATGAATTAGCAGGGTCTGGTGCAGGGTAACCGCACGCCCCCTGGTGTTGAGCACCAGCATTTGTGTGGCCACATACCAGGACCCTGATGCAGCTTCCGTAAAAAAAGTACTGGATACCAGAAGCCATCACCAGACTGATCCGCAACTTGGAACAGGATGTGTCATTCACTGTAGCGGCTGTGCGCGCTTTTGGCGTTCTCACCCTGCTGCTGCTCCTCACCTGTCTGCGCTGCAGAGTAACTTCGGCCTTCCCGCTCACCGCCTCATGAGACTGTGCGAGCAGATAGTGGAGTTTCAGCTGTAGCACGCACGGGTCAGTGGCTCTGCACCAGACTTCCCTCCAATTGATCAGAGTTAAAGGATTTCAAGTAGACTCATTACAATTACAGGGCCTCTAAAGAGTCCTCTATTGTTATTTGTGGTCACTACCTTCCCGCGTCGGGAGAGGGTCATTTGCGCGCCTGCTGCCTTCCTTGCATGTGGTAGCCGTTTCTCAGGGTCCCTGTACAGAATGGAACCCTGATTCCACGTTACCCGTGGTCACCATGGTAGGCGCAGAAACTGGCATCGAAAGTTGATATGGATGACATCCAAATGCAAAGTCGCCGTCACGGGGATGTGCGATTGGCCCGAGGTTCTCTAGAGTCAACAAAGTGCCTGCGCAACTATAATGTCAACAGCTACTCTGCGGAACAGAGTTGTCTTTTTTATATGTCCCAATATTTTGGGGACTACCCCAATAAAAAAAAAAAATAAAAAAAAAAAAATATATATATATATATATATATATATATATATATATATATTATACAGATCAGTGCACTCGCTTGTTAACTAAACAGTGATTTCAAATCCTAAAAAGTACTGTTTAGAAAATAATGGGGGTTTGGTTACATTATATAATCATACATTGCATAAGCCTGCCAACTGCATCAAAGTACCCCATTCTTGGCAGGTCCTACTCTAGCAGCCTAATGCTTGCTCTTATGAGATTAATCCACTTACTTGGGAAATGCTTCCTTACTGGGACTCTCTGCAAGTCAAGGCTAAATAGGATCCTGGAATGAGACACCTGGGGCAGGGAGGGGTGCAAAACCCAGGGGTTGGCCTAGACCCCTACAATTATAAACAAGGTCAGGAGGGCTGCACTCACCTAAACATGCATTTATTCATGGATTTATTACAGGGTGCTACTGAGACCGAAATACAAAATATACAGATCAGTGCACTTGCTTGTTAACTAAACAGTGCACCCTTAGGATTTGAAATCACTGTTTAGTTAACAAGCGAGTGCACTGATCTGTATATTTAGTATTTTGGTCTCAGTAGCACCCTGTAATAAATCCATGAATAAATGCATGTTTAGGTGAGTGCAGCCCTCCTGACCTTGTTTATAATTGTAGGGGTCTAGGCCAACCCCTGGGTTTTGCACCCCTACCTGCCACAGGTGTCTCATTCCAGGATCCTATTTAGCCTTGACTTGCAGAGAGTCCCAGTAAGGAAGCATTTCCCAAGTAAGCGGATTAATCTCATAAGAGCAAGCATTAGGCTGCTAGAGTAGGACCTGCCAAGAATGGGGTACTTTGATGCAGTTGGCAGGCTTATGCAATGTATGATCATATAATGTAACCAAACCCCCATTATTTTCTACCTAGGTGAGGTGTTTTTAAACAGTACTTTTTAGGATTTGAAATCACTGTTTAGTTAACAAGCGAGTGTTCTGATCTGTATATTTTGTATTTTGGTCTCAGTAGCACCCTGTAATAAATCCATGAATAAACAGTGTTGGCGAAAATACGCGTCACTAAACAAGGTACTACGCTCACGGCGGTAAATGCGGAAAACTCTTGGCTCAGTCCTTACAACAACATAAATCCCAAACCTTTATACCCACCATCCACAAACAAGACGGACAACACTCAAGCATCATGACAGATATTATGGAAGCCTTCACAACGTATTATCAAAAACTGTATAACCTGAGAGACCAAACACCAGATCCGGAAACCATACGAGACTTCCTACAACCTAGAATTAAAAGAACACTTCCAACAAACGTTATTTGATTCCTCGACAGCCCAATATCAGAAGAAGAATTCATCACAGTTACGAAACACCTACCGGGGGGGGAAAGCCCTGGACCAGATGGCTTCACGGGCAAATATTACAAACTAATGTCCCAGACTTTGGTCAAGCCATTCTTAAAAGCCTTTAATACTAAAAACTTGAAGAACTCCTTACCCCAATCTGCCTTGGAAGCGACAATTGCCCTAATTCCAAAAGAGGGGAAAGACCTGACAAACTGTGGTAGTTATAGACCCATATCTTTAATTAATATCGACATTAAAATCTTTACAAAAATATTAGCCACTAGATTAAAACCATTGCTCCCAGAACTAATACATCAAGACCAGTCAGGCTTTGTCCCAGGACGTGAAGTCAAAAACAACACTACCAAGATCATCAATCTAATGCACTGGGCAAAAACTACCCGCAGTCCAAGTATCCTCCTGACAATCGACGCCGAAAAGGCCGTTGATAGGGTGGACTGGTCCCTGCTTCAGGCCACCATGTCAGAACTCGGCTTTGGGTCAAAATGGCTAGACTGGATGAGTGCATTATACTCTACACCTACCGCAAGACTGCAAATAAATGGTCAACTAACTGATCTGGTGAAAATAGGAAATGGCACGAGACAAGGCTGTCCGCTTTCCCCACTACTCTTCATACTGGTACTCGAACCGTTCTTACAAGGTATCAGAGACAACCACCTCATTAGAGGGCTATCAATCCAAGGCAAAGAATACAAACTATCTGCATTCGCGGATGACATTATGTTCACAATCACTCATCCCGATACAACACTCCCACTCATTTTAGAAGAGATGGCCACATATAATAGAGTTTCTAACGTCCAAGCAAATCTCACCAAATGTGAAATACTACCACTCCACATGGACTTAGAATTGGCTAACCACCTCAAACAACGTTTCTAATTTGGATGGTCTGACTCCTCCCTTAAATACCTAGGTGTCCATCTAACTCGCAATCTGAACCAACTTTACGAAGCAAACTTTCCACAAATACTAACCAACATAACGCAAGACTTACATAAATGGGACAAAACAAGCTACGGTTGGTTCTGCAGATTGAACATCATTGAACATATATTATACGCCCTACAAACAATTGCTATACTAATCCCAAAACATTTCTTCACAGAGACCCGTAAAACCATCTCCACCTTCCTCTGGTCACAAAAACACACAAGACTATCATCTACGTTACTAACCAGACCAAGAGAAGAAGGAGGGATTGGACTCCCCGATCCACACAGGTACCAGAAGGCGGTACACCTCTCCAGAATTTATGAATGGTCAAATCCTAACTCCACACACCAATGGCGAAAAATTGAAGAATCCTACTTCAAAACGCCTCTACACACAATACCATGGGGTGAAAAGCCAACTTAACTCCTCAAATCTAGACCCCACCCTATCATTAAAGCCACACTAGCTGTATGGCAATCAGACGATACTCAACCAGACATCTCCCACTTCCCTTCCCCGCTATACCCGATAACATACAACGCTTCATTCGAACCTGGGCTTGAAGGTAATCTACTGCAGGCCCCGCAAGGAAAGTCACACATACAACTGAAGGATGTGATTCAAGAAGGGAGAATGAAAACACTCTCAGAACTCCTCCCAACCCAACGCCACACGGGAATCCAACACATACAGTATAATCAACTGTCACACTTCATCCATGCCAAGAAACTGGGAGACAACTCCCTAGGAGTGAGACAACTTAAGAAATTTGAGACAATATGCGCCACCCACTCTCTGAAAAACAAGTTACTCGCTACGATGTATAAATTAATATCACCTCAGGAATCACTTGACCCTCCTGCCTTTAAGAAAAGTTGGACAAGCGAGCTGAACTTGGAAATCACACCCCAAGAATGGAGACGAATCTTCATAAGAACGCACAAATCCTCCATTTGTAATGCCACTGTCACGGTTCTCACTGCGACATCCAGACTAGGTCACCCCAGAAGTGCCCAATAAGGGATTTGAACCTGGGTACTTTTTAGTCCTGTGCCTGCTGTTTCTCCTCTGAGCCACCATACAGCCTGAAGTTTGTATCTTGCCTTGTATCCAGCACTGGGGGCTGGACGTTATTCTGTGGCTGTTCCAACATTCTCAGCACACCTGTAGCTGATGGCCTCATTAGCCAGGTATAAAACACTGCCTCTCCCAGAAGGCAGTGTCAGTTCCTTGACTCTGGTGATCGATTTGCTGTTTCCTGTTCTCCAGTTTGCTCTTGACTCCGGCTTGTGTTTTCGTTTATTCTGACTTATGGCTTCCTCTGATCCTTGGCTTCCCACTACTATTCTCCTGGTTTATCCATTCCAGTACCACGACTCGGAATTATCCTGCACAGCCCCCATGCACCGACTCACAGGCCAGGTGAATTCTTGCCTTACCACCTCGGCCTGTGTTTTCTTGTAAGGGTGAACATACATCTCTGCCTGCCGGACTCCCAACCCAGGTAAGCCCTGACAGAAGGAACTGACCAATGGAGTCTGCAGAGATGTGCTCACCCCTGTCCCAGCAAGTGTCCAGCCTGGCCCAGATTGTTTCGAAACTGCAGCGAGAAATTTTATTTCTTAAAGGCACTGTACGCCCAACCCCGGAACCTGCTTATCCAGAGCCGTTTGTTGTGATACCTGACAGATTTGACGGTTCCCGTTCCTTCTACACAACATTCAGGATGGATTGTGAGCTCCTGTTTTCCCTGAAACCTAGAACCTACGCCACCGACTTTGTCAAGGTCCGTACTGCTATTAATTTACTTTCTGGACGGATTAAGGAGTGGGCATACCAGAAGCTGCAGGGGAAAAGCACAGTCTTGGACAGCTGGGAGTCGTTCATGACCGCAATGGACTCTCAGTGCGTTGCCTCCAGGAAAGCTACTCCCAAGCCTGCTCCATGTACCTGCAGATCTCGGTTACCTAGAGAAAAGGACTTTAAACGCACATACAAAATCCCCATCATGTTGCAGCGTGGACCCACCTTCAGGGACCTGCCTTGTCACTCTGATTGTACTCAAGCAAGCCGTGAAACTACAGTGGACAGGGAGGTACCCATGGAGATTGTATTTACCCATACTAGGTTGTTGACTAAGGAGAGAGACCGTAGGAGAGGGTGTGGCCTATGTTTCTACTGTGGAGAAAGAGGGCACTTTATCTCCCTCTGCCCAACTCGCCCACCTCTGCCTAAAACTGTTCAAGTAGGTACTGTCTGTACCCATCCTGTCATCCCGGCAACACAGCCTGGAATCTGCCAAGGTTGCTGTCTAGCCTGTCCTCGTTCCGTGACACAAAAGGGAACCCAGACCACGGTAATCAACACAGCCAGTACTCCTAAGAAAGTCCCTCCTCCAGCTCCAGAAACGTCTATACCTTTATCCAAAGAAACACCTGTTCAAGCAAGCACCATCACCACTTTCTGCCTTGCCAAAGGAGTTTTCACCTGACTGCACATATGCTTCTAATGGCACTGTTGTATGTAAACAGGATCTTGAGGTGTTCAAGAAAGCATTGCATTCTGTGAATACCTCCCCTGTGAGAACTACTAAAGCAATGGCTACTGTGTTTCCCAAATATCTGGAAGAAGACCGTACATATGGCATGGAAGCCTATGGGAGAACATACCTCCTACCAGAGAATGTTTTTGACATTTCAGAGGAAGAGGGTGAATCCAACCTCTATAAAGAACCTGTTCACGCCCAGAGGGTGTTCTTGAAGGGGGGTACTGTCAGTTCTCCACGCAACATCCAGACTGCCAGACGAGGTCGCCCCAGAAGTGCCCAATAAGGGATTTGAACATGGGTACTTTTTAGTCCTGGGCCTGCTGTTTCTCCTCTGAGCCACCATACAACCTGAAGTTTGTATCTTTCCTTGTATCCAGCACTGGGGGCTGGACGTCATTCTGTGGCTGTTCCAACATTCTCAGCACACCTGTAGCTGATGGCCTCATTAGCCAGGTATAAAACACTACCTCTCCCAGAAGGCAGTGTCAGTTCCTTGACTCTGGTGATCGGTTTGCTGTTTCCTGTTCTCGAGTTTGCTCTTGACTCCGGCTTGTGTTTTCGTTTATTCTGACTTATGGCTTCCTCTGATCCTTGGCTTCCCACTACTATTCTCCTGGTTTATCCGTTCCAGTACCACGACTCGGAATTATCCTGCACAGCCCCCATGCACCGACTCACAGGCCAGGTGAATTCTTGCCTGACCACTTCGGCCTGTGTTTTCTTGTAAGGGTGAGCATACAGTGCCTGCCGGACTCCCAACCCAGGTAAGCCCTGACAGCCACACAGGAGAGCAACTATAAGAGAATAACACGATGGCACTTTTCTCCTACCAAAATGCACACGTTTTTTTCCCAACACACACCATTCCTGCTGGCCTTGCCATCAAGGTAACGCCCATTCCTCACACATCTGGTGGGATTGCCCACAAATACAATCTTTCTGGCGTAGAATAACTACACTACTGAAACTTATCACAAAAGTTACGGTCCCTTTTTCTCGCAAATATATAATCTTTCTACTACCCGTACCAAACACAAATAAACATACCCATCTTCTCACGGCCGCCAACCAACTGATTCCCAAATCTTGGAAACAAGCGAACCCCCCCTCAATTAGGGAATGGATCCAGAGAGTGGAACAGATAAAACTTATGGAGGAAATTTCCCATGCCCTCCTAAAAAAACCTCCAGGACTTTCGAACCACTTGGAATAGTTGGAACAATTTTATGGAAGAAGTACCAATCCCACAAATTAGGAGAGTAGACACAGAGTACATCCTCCGAAACCAAAAGCATAACTAAACACTTCGGGAGCAATAACTAACTACCTCTTATGCTTAACTAACTTCTTAAGCTCTGACTTTGTAAGGTTAAGCACATGACATAGCCAAGACATGACGCATAACTATAACAATTACTACGATCGCACATCCAACATTAATGCTTACATTGTATGCCGGTTCTTATTGTAAATATGTGATACTACACAAACGACATGACGTAACACCTTCACACAGCTTCAACGGCCACAACCAACCTCTTTTAGTGTTTGCTCATTGGTTATTTGCTACACTATTGAAAAATTATCTGAAAACTATGTAAAAGAATGTACTACTGGACTCATTGTTACATAACTACAATTGTATGCTTTTTTTGGAAAACCAAATAAAAAAATTATAAACATAAAAAAAAAAACAGTGTTGGCTACCTCCTCTTCCTCCTCCGCTGCTTCCACCTACACCGCTGGTCACCGGCTCCTCAACCTTTGGGTCATGTAGTATAAACTATGTACACAATAACAAAGGCTTTTTCAAAGTTCAGCCGAACCCGCCGGACCCTTAACATCCAGGTTTCTGCTAAACTCTAATGGAGACATATTATTATTCCTTATACTTTTTGCTAATGAAATCAAGAAGAAAATGATACTTCAGATCCTATGCTGATACATGGAGGTAACCTAAAATAATTAATTCCACTAGGTGGCACTAGAGATACTGCTACTAATATACCACAATTAAAACTGACAAAATATTTAAAGGGACACTATTGTCACAAGAACAAATCCAGCTTATTGTATTTGCTCTGGTGAGTATAATCATTACCTTCAGGCTTTTTGCTATAAGCACTGTCTTTTCAGAGAAAATGCAGTGTTTACATTACAGCCTAGTGATAACTTCACTGGCCACTCCTCAGATACCTGTTAGAGATGCTTCCTGGGTCATGGCTGCCTAAAATGCATGCAAATATTCAGTGTCTCCTCCCTCTGCATGCAGACACTGAACTTTCCTCATAGAGATGCATTGATTCAATTCATCTCTATGAGGAGATGCTGATTGGCCAGGGCTGTGTTTGAATCATGCTGGCTCTGCCCCTGATCTGCCTCTTTGCCAGTCTCCGTCAATCCTATGGGGAAGCATTGTGATTGGATCAGGCTACCACTTCTGCTAATGTCAGCAGGCAGTGGGCAGGTCTAAAGGAAACAGGGACAAAGTAATCAGCTCCAGACTTGAATACAAGTAAGATTTTACTATATTTAGGGAGGTATGAGGGTGCCTAGATCTTGGTTTTAACCCTATAGGGTCAGGAATACATGTTTGTGTTCCTGACCCTATAGAGCTCCTTTATTTTTTTTTTTTATTTTTTTTTTATTAATCACGTTTTATTGAGTTATATAGTTAGATATATCAGTAGGTAAATTTGGGCCCGCAGGCCCGCAGAAGAAGCGTAAAATATAAGGTATTATATATATCAGTAGGTAAATTTGGGCCCGCAGGCCCGCAGATAAAGCGTAAAATACAAGGAACAAGGTTAACATAGTTCTATATATCAGTAGGCAAGCTTGGGCGCGCAGGCCCGCAGAAAGAGCGCAAAATATAAGGAACAGGGTTAACATAGTGAGAGCGCAACACTATGCAATACATATCATAGATTCTAAACATTGGCTGTTGCAGGCTCAAGTAGTAGTAGAGCGCAATGTCAGGTGATGCCTCACTCCCTCTCGGGAGGCGCGACATCAGAGCTCTTGTTAGTTATGTTAATTCCCAGGGTCAATCAACTGCGGGCTAGGGCTGAGCGAGTAAATCTATAGGTAACTGGGCCTTGGGATCATGTATGCTGTAATAGGTTGTGTGAGAGTGTGATGTAGTGTGGTGTGTCAGAGTGTGGTATAGCCCGAGTGGGTTCGAAGTTGTTGGTGGTGTTGAAAGGGAGGGATACTGTACGATCGAAGAGTGTACAGGGGGTAGAGCAGGGTTAGCGAGGGTACATAATAGTGTGGAGGACCCCTAACAGTTACACGTGTTCCTAGTCATAAATTCTACGGGTATGTCATGCCTGTTCCAATGTATCGTGGGGGGAGCCGGTCAGAGAGGGTCTCGTCTCGTCGTTTAAAATCCTAGCACCCGGCTGGCCCGTATAGTGGTTATATGGTGCTTGTGTCGGGTCATGTATTGTCTGAGTGCGTATATCTCGGTTAGAGCATGCTAGTGGTTTCGCGGTGGGAGGTGTGTGATGATGGGGGTGTGTGAGTCGAGTCGGTTCCGGTCCCATATGTTCTGGTGGGGGTACTATTAAGGTAGTCAGAGAGTGCGAGGTTGTAGAAGTCCCGTAGGCGGTCGTCAGTGGGTCTCGAGTCGCTCCGAGGGTCAGGATGTGTGGTGTGTCTGATTCGATCTCGTTTGGTCGCTGTTGTCCTACCTATCGTGGAGTTACTGTCTACAATTGCTGGGTCAGTGTGTTACGCGTCATGTATTTGGTCGGGTGTAGAGGTCGGGTATCATTAGATCTATGTCGAGTCTCCCCATCCGTCCCATGTGGACGAGGAGAGCCTTAAGGTTTGGCTTTCCCATCCCGGGTGAACCCATGGTCGTGTTGTTGTCACATAGTACAAGCGTGGGCAGTCCATGGGTGTGGGTCCGCTGGGTAGCCCAGTGCGTGTGGATGTGGTCCCTAAGAGCGTTCCTATTGTTATGAGTTAGTCGTGGATGTGTGTGCCTCTTGTCAGAGCGATACAGGCGGTCCGTGAAGTGTGGTAGCGACCGTGTCAGCTGAGTATAATCGCTGTAGGTTATCTGAGTGTAAGGTTGGTGGTACTCGAGAGCTGCACCGTCCTCCGGGCCCCCGCCCCCCCGGCAGGTCCCCCCTTACAGTCGCGTCCGAAAGACGAGCCATGGTGCCCAAACAGCCGCGCATTTTGCCTCCCTGCCCGTCAGTTCCGCTTGAAGCGATTCCGCTGCTCTGATGTCGTCGACTCTGCGGATCCACTCGTCCCTGGTGGGGGTGTCTGTCGTCCTCCAGTGTGCTGGGATGAGTGACTTGGCCGCATTCAAAAGATGGCGTAGGACTGACCTCTTGTAGGCAGATATTGATTGTGTGGATATGTGCAGTAGTGCCAGCTCCACCGACCATTCGGTGTCTTCTCCAACGGTCAGGCGAATATCTGTTTTAATTTGTTCCCAGAATGGTGCGATAAGTCTACAGTCCCACCAGATGTGCAGAAGGGTCCCGTCGTCTTCCAGGCATCTCCAGCACGTCGGTGGTGTGGCAGGGAAGATCCTATGTAGTAGTGCCGGTGTTCTATACCACATGGATATCAGCTTGTAATTGACTTCCTGGTAGCGAGAGCTAGAGGAGCTCTTATGTTGCCATATTAGGGCTGTCTCCCATTGTGTCTGGGTGAAAGTCTTGTTCATGGCCCATTCCCATCGTCGTTGGAAGGTATTAGTGTCTGGTGTGGGCTCGGTCAGCAGGTATTGATATAGGTTCGAGATGGTCCTTTCAAGCGGTGTACCTCGGGTGCAGAGATTCTCGAATCGTGTCAGGTCCCTCCGTAGTTTGTCTTTGTGGGGTAGGGAGGCTAAGTAGTGCTTCAGTTGGATATACCGGAGAGTGACCATCGGGGATCTTTGTCGGCCTTCTAGCAGCGTGTCTAGTGTCTTAAGGGTGCCGTCCTGGGTGACCTTCCGTATCGGGATGTAATCCTCGTCCCCAAGGAACTTCCAGGCCTCTGTGGGTAGTCCCCCCCCTATGTTGGGGTTGTGGGCAATCGGCATCAGGGGGCTCGGGGTCGGGGATATCCCGGATATCTCCCTGAGGCTCTCCCACGTGATGAGCGTGTGTGCCACTGGGCCCTCGTCCTGTCTCCTGCTGCCCCTTGTCGCCCGTCTCTGCCACACCAACGCCTTCAGTTTTGCCGTGTCGCCCTCCCTGTCTAGGTCCACCCATTGTTTGTCCGTGGTTGTCTCGTGCCACTCGAGGATACGCTGTAGCGTTGCCGCTTGGTGGTTTTTTTTGAAGTCCGGCAATGCCAATCCCCCCCCGTGTCTGGGTAGGCACAGTAGGTCATGGCGCAGCCTGGATCTTTCCCCTCTCCATATGTAGTGGATGACCGCCGATTTGAGTCTCGAGAAGAATGTCGGTGGTAAGGCTATGGGTGTGGTTTGGAACAAGTAGATGGCCCTCGGGAGTATGTTCATTTTGAGGACCGCTACGCGGCCGTGCCATGTTATGTGTGAGTGCGCCCACCTCTTCAGGTCTAATTCAATCTTCTCCAGGAGTGGCGTAAAGTTGAGAGTGTATATATCTCGTGGGTCCGAGGGGATCCAGACTCCTAGGTATTTCATCGCCTTTGTACACCAGCGGAAGGGGAATAGGGGGCCCAGGGCCTCATATTCTGCTGGTTGGGTGGTGATGTTGAGTGCTTCGCATTTTGCTAAGTTTAACTTGAATCCAGAGATCTGGCCAAATTTGTCTATTTCGGAGAGTATGCAAGGTAGTGTGATCCGTGGTTGGGAGATAAAGAATAGGAGGTCATCCGCATATGAGGCCACTTTATGTTCCGTGTTTTGCCATGAGTATCCGTGTATGTCCGGGTGGTTTCGGACAGCTTGTAGGAGTGGCTCCAGGGAGAGGGCGAATAGGAGAGGCAACAAGGGGCAACCCTGTCTTGTGCCGTTCGCAATGCTAAAGGTAGTAGTTAGCGCTCCGTTGACCCGTACTGACGCCCTTGGAGAGCTATATAAGGCCGCGATCCATGTCATAGTCCGCTGTCCAACGCCCATATGCCGAAGAGTTCGGAACATATACGACCAATCCACTCGATCAAACGCCTTTTCTGCGTCTGTGGATAGTAATAGCAGAGGTTTCCGGTATTTCCGTGCGTGATGTTGTATGGAAAACAGGCGTAACGTACTGTCCCGTGCCTCTCGGCCCGGGATAAATCCCGTCTGGTCAACATGGACAAGGCTCGGCAGAACTCTTTGGAGTCTGGAAGCTAGGACCTTCGTTAGGAGCTTCGTATCCACGTTCAGCAAGGAAATCGGGCGATAGCTGCTGCATTGTTCTGGGTCCTTCCCAGGCTTGAGTATCACCGTGATAGTAGCCGTTAGGGATTCCATGCCAAACTGTGCCCCATCCGCCACCTTGTTAATAGCTTTGGTTAGCCATGGTAGTAATAGCGGGGCGAAGTGTTTGTAATAGCCCGTGGAGAATCCGTCCGGTCCCGGGGCTTTTCCCGATTTCGTGCCTTTAAGCGCCGCGGCTAAGTCATCAGTCGTAATTAGCTCGTCAAGCATGAGTGCTGCTTCTGGGTTTATTCTTGTTCGTATATTGTCCCGTAGGTATGTCCGCTCTTGTTGCTCCAGGGTTCGTCGATGTGGTGGATCTCGGGGTCGTTGTAGGTTGTATAGCGAGGCGTAGTAGTCCCGAAACTCCCGTGCTATGTCCTCGGGGAATTGTGATGTGGCTCCCGAGGCCAGGCGAATCTTGCGCACCTGTGTGCGCGTTGTTTCTCCCCGAAGTAGTCGTGCTAGGTATTTTCCCCCTTTGTTCGCGTGTGTATAGAAGAAGTTTTTCGATCTCTGAAGCGAACGTAGGTGTCGTTGTGTGAGGAGGATCTTCAGGTTGCGTCGAGCTTCCGTCAGTTCGGTATATGTTTCGATCAGTTGAGAGCGTTTGTGTTGGAGCTCGAGACGTGAGATGGTACCGTACAGAGCGGACATCGCCTGTGTTGTTTCTTTTCTTTCGCGCGTTGCGATACCGATAAGGGTGCCACGTATGACACTTTTATGTGCTTCCCATACGGCTATCGGGGATGTTTCGTCGGTCCCGTTTTCTTCAAAGTAGTGTTCCAAGGTTTGTGAGATCTCAGCCCGCACCGCTAGATCTTGGAGTAGGGACTCGTTCAGGCGCCAGGACCGGATCGCCGGCTTGAATAGCGGGGATTCTAGTTCTATCTGGACCGAGCCATGGTCAGACCAGGTTGCCGGCTCAATGGAGGCCTTTCTCAATCGCGATAGGCCGTCCTGTTTGATGAAAATATAATCAATTCGGGAGTATCGGTTATGAATGATCGAGTAGTGTGTATAATCCCTGTTAGTAGGGTGTAGCGTTCTCCAGCAATCAACTAAGGACAGGTCCCCTATTGACTTCCGAATGGACCTGATGTGGGTCTGAGGGAGGCTGCTGTGTCCCGTGGATGAGTCCGTGAGTGGGTCCAGGGGAGCATTAAAATCGCCTCCTACAATCAGGGCACCCTCCGAGAAGTCTTGCAGTTTACGTAGTGTTGTCCGTAAAAATCATGCTTGCTTCGAGTTAGGTGCATAAATCGAAGCGAATGTAAATATCCTGTCGGCTATCGTTCCTTTGAGGAAGAGAAAACGGCCCTGGTCGTCTGTCAATTTGTCTAGTTCTTGGAATCCTAGGTCGGCAGCTATAAGTATCGCTACTCCCGCCCGTCGAGCCAGCGGGTGATTGTTATAGTAGTTGGTCGGGTAGTAGGCGTACGGAGCTTGGGCGCCGCACCGTCTCGAAAGTGGGTTTCTTGGAGCAGTGCGATTGATATGTGCTTCCGCCTAAGTGTCCTCAGCAGGTGGGAGCGCTGTTCTGGCATATTCAAGCCTCTGCAGTTAAGCGTCATGACTGTCATAGGGGAGGTTTGGTACGCCATGGTCTCGTCCGTCGCTAGGTGTTTCCGGCCTCAGGAGGTCCGTCCAAGCGGCACAAGGTACCCGGCCGACGGCGCAGCTCCGTGGGGGTGTGTGTGTAGCGCAGTCCTATGTGTGCCCGTGCGTCCGATCAGAAGTTATGTAGGCGGTCTCGGTTTTCGTCTGTCGTGTCCCCGGCCCTTCCCCTGTAGTGCCAGTGTCCAGTCCTTTCGTGTGTGGGATTGAGTGTAGGTGTAGGGTAGGTGGTGTAGGGTGGGGAATTAAAATAGGGGTGGGCAAAGGAAGCCCCCCTGTGGGGAAGTATCCCCGATGGATAGACGTTAGTACTATCCCTGAATCTCCTTCGAGAAGGAGTAACACTTACGCCTCGGCGTGAGTGACCAGGCGTCACCCCGATGACCAGATCGGTGAGTGAGCGTGCCTGTGGCTCCGTCGAGATATTTGCGCAAGTGATTATGTAGAGCAATGACTGGGGTCGAAACCTAAATAGTGAAGCGTATCTAAGTATGTAATCAGGTATGGGTCAATAGTGCCTGCTCCAGCCGGTTCCTAGCCCGTGTGTTGTTGATCATGGGAGATGTGGGTGTACCCAAAAGTGTCTAGTCCAGCAACATATACAAATGAAAAAGAAATAGTTAACAGCAAAAACAGTTGACAAGAATAAGGCCCCCAACTTCCTCCGTTGGTCGTGTCAGCCACCTTTCATTCCCCTCTAGGTTCCCTATCAAGATGTGGGTGATTCGTTCTGTCCCCCCCTCCCTCCCCAACTCGTTTCATACATCCTGCCGGCCTAAAGCGGCAGGTGTAGCGGAGCTTAAATAGATTATGGTAGCCTGTTCCCCCCCCGTCTTACATCCCATGCATAGTGCCCTCGAGGGCGGGTGGTCTCACTAGGTATACGGATATAGTGTGCAGGGGTGGGCCTCATCCCCTCGTAGGTCACGGGGGTATACGTGGTTGTGTTGTCCACACCTCAGTGAGTGGGGGCCATCATAAAAAGATAATGGTGTGGTCTAACCCGCATCGTGGGCGTTTCGGTGTTTCTCTTCCCCGAATCCCCCCCCCCCCCACCCCCCCCGCCAAAGGCCCCCCCCCTCTAGCTTGCTGCTCTTCCCCCCACCCCAAAAATGCCTGTTGGGAGCCCATTAGTAGGTGCCTGTGCTGGAGGCCCCGCATATAGGGGAGAGGGGGCGAGAGGGGGGGGGGGAGGGAGGGGGGGGAGAAAACTGAGTCCGCAGATGTCTATAATCATGGCCGTCAGGTATAACATCATTATGGGGGGGTATGGGCCCAGTCCATTACGTTTGATAGGTATGGTAGGTATGCCATGTGTGAGTGGGCCAGCGGTCAGGTCCCGGCCAGCTTGGCAAGGGGGGGACAGTACCTCAAAGTTTGGGGTGTCTCAGCATCAATGAGTCGGTGGGTCTACGAGGTCGGATCTCAGTTCTGGGCCTCACGTGCTCCGCGGCGGTGTTGGGCAGGTCCCGGTGGTGAGTGATTTCTATGTCGGCGGGGCATACGTTGTGGTCTCAGTCCAGGCCCCAGGATCCAGTTCGGTATAGGTGTAGGAGGGAGCTCCAGCTCTTCCAGAAAGTTGGGGGCCTCATCCGGCCCGCGGAGCGTCACCCAGCCATTCCGGTGTCTTGCCGATAGGGAGAAAGGAAAGCCCCACCTGTATGGTATATTGCGGTCTCGTAGTAAGGAGGTGATAGGCCGCAAAGCCCTTCTAGCGTCCAGGGTGGTTGGAGACAGGTCATTGAACAGCGAGATTTGTGCACCACGATAGTCCCATGTGTGTCGTGTCCTAGCTGCTTTCATGATAGCGTCTTTCGTGGCGAATGAGTGGATGCAGCATATTATGTCCCTGGGGCCTTCCTCCAGGGATCGAGGACGTAGGGCCCTATGTGCTCTTTCGTATCTGAGCGGTGGTAGGGTGTCGCCGGGTAGAATCAGACGGAATAACGCTGTTAGGGTGCCTTCTATGTCTTCTTCGCCTTCTGCCTCGGGCATGCCGCGGACCCTAATATTGCATCTGCGGCCGCGGTTGTCGAGGTCTTCGACTGACCTCCTCATTTGGAGTAGGAGCTCGCCCTGTCTCGTTATGGCAGTGTCGGTTGCTGTAATCCTGTGTGTTTGGGCCTCGTGGGAGTGTTCCAAGGCCTGTAGTCGGGCGCCTTGTGCTGTCACCTCCGTCCGGAGGCCGGCTAGTTCCGCCCGCATTGCGTCTTGAATCGTGGTGGTCAGGACCAGGAGGTCGGCTTTCGTGGCCATTGTGGCCATTGCTGCTGATATCGTGCGGAGTTCATCTCCGATGCCTTCCAAAGAAGGTGTAGGGGTGCCGTCTCGTCCTGAGGGTTGCGCCGCCATATTGAGGCCTTCAGCCTCGTCGTGCATATCGGCCGGTGCTTGCAAAAAGTCGTCCATCGGACCGTGAGATTGGCTGGACTGTGAGTTTCTGGGGGTCCCAGGGGGGTCACCCCTACGATTTCGTCCCATGAGTGCTAAAATTTTGCTTTAGATTAGGGCTTTTGGAGGGCCGGTGGAGCGGAGCTCAGTGCTTATGCTTCCATCCCGGTCGACGTCCAGGCCACGCCCCCCCTTTAATACTTTTTTTTTTTTTTAAATGTCTTTATTTCCTAGAAAACAAGTAGCACTGTGAAATTGTATGAGAGAGGTTATATTCAATGTGCATTATATGAATGGCACTTTTGATGGGTTATTGCATATAAGTATAACGTTCCTCCCTAATTTAAAAAAATATATTTTTAAGACAATCTAGACATGTATTAGCAATTATGATAGCCCAACGTATATATGATATTGAGTGTACTAACATGTTTGCAATATTTATACGTTGTGTGTATTGATCTGTGGTCATATATATATGTTGTACAGTGGTACATGTGAAAATTAACTTTTAGGGGTCAGTAAAGATAAGATTTTTTTATGCATAATTACTTTTATAAAATGTATCTCTATTTTGTAATTATTTTGTCTTGAAGCTTGTGCAAATATGTGATTTTCCCTGCACCTACAAAATCCCAAATTCATGTTACCTAATTACGTCCAAGCCTTTTCAATAACCACTTAGTTGGTGGGTGCCTACAATCCCCAGGCTCACCATTAGCCCATCTTAATGCACCACAAGTGAACTGGAGGAGGCTCACTACCTTCTCTTCAAAAGTTTATCAGCAAGTGCAGCATTGTCTATAGCAGGGGTTCTCAACCTTGTCCTCAAGGACCCCCTACCAGTCCAGGGTTTAGGGATTACCTGGGTGTGTCTAAGGTGTTTAGAAAAAGAAAAAAAAACACCTTAGAGTCTAAGGTGTTTTTTCCCCCTTTTTCTAAACACCTTAGACACACCCAGGTAATCCCCAAATCCTGGACTGGTAGGGGGTCCTGAGGACTGGGTTGAGAACCCCTGGTCTATAGTGTTAATATAGCTTATAAAAGCAAGTATGCACCACTGGCACCAAGGGGACTGTGTAAAACCACTCAAAATAGTTAGACAAAGGACCAGGGGACAGTGCTGGTGCTATGGTCACTACATAGTCACTACAATGTGGTGATTCCCCTTTAATAAATCTCTTTAATAAAGAAAAGTGTTTATTTTTTAATTTCTCAAAAGAGTGTGTTTGACTCCATCTTGTTTATATGTACAATAAACCTTACCTACCATTACATCTGCTCCAATATTTGTTCCCATGTGACCGACGTACCACTTCCCCAGCAAAAACTTCTGCCAGCTCAGTGTGTCTGTCACAAAAGCACTACGAACAAGATGACTATACAAGAGCAAGCATGGATTATGTGCAGGGATTTTCTGGAACAGCATCCAGGTTAGAAGATGAAACTGTATTTACTGTACGTTAACTCCCATTAAAATAAATATTTAATCTGCTTATTTGGGGGGGGCATGAGACAATGGAATTAAAAGAATAGCATTTTCCGCTATGATGTATGCAGAAAATCCATGGTTTTTGTTTGAAGAAATTTTTTTTAATTTTCCATATGTCTAGCTGTCATTGTTGAAGAAATGATGCATGAATTATCCTAAATACCTTGACCCAAAGTAAATCTTAGTAATACTAGATTTCAGTTAATTCTTTCTGAACTTAAAACAACCTTGACTACATAATTATTTTTTTTTATTCTTTATTTTTAGGTATGCAGGTGAGTACAACAGTGCCTGTGTCGCCACAACAGCGTTAGCAGGCTCGTTTCGCATATTTATATTAGTACAATAATGTGGCACATTAGTTATACATACATCTTTGTTTTTTAATTTCTTAATTTTTCCAACTTGACAAAGGTAGCATGTAAAAAGTGTGCATTTACGGCTTATGCAAAAGCCCAGTATGTTACATCAAAGATGAATGTAGATATACAGTTGCCTATACTATACATGTAACTACAAGCGCATCTGACATTAGGCCTATTTAGCTACTCACCAAGAATTTTTAAGCTATATGAATTTTGAATTTTTCAGTGCAATATAGTCTGCGTAAACAATAAGACAAACGCTATAACATTCCGGTGTAAGCATGAGCCTGTGATACAAGTCGGTCCAAGGAACATCAGTATACGGTGGGTAGGTCAGTACCCAATCTATGTTTACTCATCTCTTTTCTATAGTCAGCCAGTGGAGATACACGATATGTTGCTACGACCGACTGTCTATTTACCTTTCCGTTATCGTGCCTCCAATCATATTCTACGTCTACAGAGCTTTTGCCACCCTGTCTCTTATCGTGTTGTGTTCGACACACGCTCGCTCCCATGTAAAGCATGGGGAGAGAAAAAGAAGAGAAAGAAAGGAAAATATAGACATATAAAAGGAAAAAAGGGGCCCCTGCAGCGTGCGGCGGGAAATATGGGCGAGCCGAATCATATCATTAGTAACCACGTTGCCTTCCCATAGGCACTTTCTATAGCAACTGCCTATCCTGCCATCTAGCTTCCCATAGGGCTCCTCTCATTCACCTCCCTGTCCCAGTGGGCTGTTATCCCATGGTTCCCAAATTTCTTGGAACGCTGCTGTGGTGCCTTTCACCTTGGCTGTGAGATCGTCCATTAATCTACTATCCCTAACCTTAGAACACACTTCTGTAAATCTCGGCACCTCAGGCGCCAACCACGCTGTTGCTATCGTTCTACGTGCACTTAGAGTGATTTTGTGCAGTAATTTTTGCTCCCCCCTAGTCCACCCCTCCACTGACCTACTCAGGAGGTATACCCACGGGTCCAAAGCCGGTGATCTAGAAAAGATCCGTCGCACTAAGTTCTCTACCGATTTCCAAAATCTATGCACGGTCGGGCATTCCCACCACATGTGAATGTACGTTCCTCTATTACCGCACCCCCTCCAACAGTCATCAGTGGTTATTTTACGCATTCTTAATAGCTTCACTGGGGTGGTATACCACCGGAACATGGTTTTCCACGCCTGTTCCTGAAGCGTCACGCACATTGATGTATTTTTGTTGGCTTCCCAGATCTCCTGCCATTCAACCCCCTCAAGGGTCTCGCCCAGGTCCCTCTCCCACTGGTCCGTGTAAGTCAGTCTGCCCCACTCTGTGTTTTCGGAGCTAAGATGGGCATACAGCAGCGTTATTAAACCCTTCGGTGCTCTCTCTGCCGCGCACAGCCTCTCGAAGAAGGTCAGCTGTCTACAGGCTGCCGTTTTTATGTGGGGGCGGTTAGCAAAGTCTCTAAGTTGAACGTATCTGAAAAAGTTGGACGGTGATAAGTGATGATGTTGCTGAAGGTCTGTGAACTGCACTATTTCTCCTCCCTGGAACATGTTGCCAATTCTCTGTAGACCAACCCTTTCTATGTTCCGAAATTCCCTCGCTGCCATACCCGGGGGGAAGGCTCTGTTTCGAAGCAACGGCGTAAGTGGGGACGGGAATGATGCCATACCGTATTTGACGTTAGTCGCATCCCATATATGTATTGCGTTCAAGATTGCTGGGCACGTCGCCCTTATTATAGGTACCCATAGGTACCCACATCGTAAACTGTGGAAGGTCCAATCCTGCCATGAGAGCCTCTATGTCTACCCATTTCCGTTCGTCCAGTGGGGAATGCCACATCACCACCTGCGCCAGTTGGGCCGCCAAGTAATAAAAATAAAGGTTCGGCAAACCCAGTCCCCCTCTATCCTTTCTCCTGTATAAGACCTGTCTGGCGATCCTGTGTCTCCTGTTCTGCCATATGAAATTTCCAATTGCGCGTTGCAGGGGTACAAGTTGTGTTTTTGTAATGCGTATGGGCAGCGTCTGAAACAAGAAGAGGATTCGTGGGATAATATTCATCTTGACGGAATTAATTCTTCCTATCCACGAGATTGGTTTGTCCACCCACTTTTCTAGGTCCCCTATCAGAGTTCTGAACATCGGCGTATAGTTTGCAGCATATAGCGTGCTAGAGTCCGCGGTCAAGTTTATTCCTAAATATTTTAGGGACTCAGATTCCATTCGCACCTGATGTGTCCCGCAGCCTGGCCACCGCGTCCGGAGACATCCCTACTGGTAGGGCACTAGACTTAGTGATGTTAGCTTTGTACCCCAAAATCGCCCCATATTCCTTTATCACTTCCCGTAGACCTTCCATCGAGTCCATCGGTTTCTTTAGGGTCAAGAGAACATCATCTGCGTAGGCGGAGACTTTAAACTCGCTGCCGCCCAGCATCACTCCCCGAATAATCGGGTGTCTACGTATCGCTTGTAAAAAGGGCTCCAAGGCTAGGACGAATAATAGGGGTGAGAGTGGGCACCCCTGCCTGGTGCCATTGTGCAATTGAAAAGGGCGTAACCGAGCCTCCGTGATCCGTACCTGTGCCCTCACGTACATCGCCTTGGTAAGCGCTATATATTCCGCCGGGAATCCCAGGTGCATGAGCAGGGTAAACAGGTATAGCCACCTGACCCGATCAAAAGCCTTCTCGGCATCTATGGAAAAGACCAGCGTGGGTGTCTTCGTGACCGCTTGTTTCCATATAAGATCTATATTCCTCCTGGTGTTTTCAAAAAGTTGTCTACCGGGTATGAATCCAACCTGATCTGCGTTGATGACTGAGTCCAAAAGCGGGTTCAACCTGTCTGCCTGTATTTTGGCTAGTATTTTCATGTCATGGTTGATGAGGGAAATCGGTCTGTAATTTTCCGGTTGAAGCGGGTCCTTGCCGGGTTTTGGTAGCAGTACTATAGTGGCCAGTGACATTTCCCGGTCGGGGGTGGATGCCCTTCTCCACTCCGTGAACAGCTTCACCAGTCTCGGCGTGAGTTCTTCTCGAAAAGCCTTGTAATAAGCTCCGTCGAAGCCATCAGGCCCGGGCGCCTTATTCCCACTCAAACCCGAGATAGCTCTATCCACATCTTCCTCTGTTATGTCTGCAGCGAGACTGTTTATAGCTTCCCTCGACAGTTTAGTCAACTCCAGTCCTTCCAGGAATCTTAATATGTGTTCTTCTTCACGTCCGTCCTGTTGAACATCTCCCGGGGTATGGTTATACAATCGTTTGTAAAAGTCTTCAAATACAGCGGCGATATCCTGTGGATTTGTTTTCATAGAGCCGTCTGGGTGCCTTATGGCCGTTACATGGGATCTGTCCTGTCTAGGTCTGAGCGTTCTGGCCAGGAGTGTGTCCATTTTGTTGGCCTTCTCGTAATATGTCCTCCTACCCCACAGCATTGATTTGGCCGTGTTGTCTAGCAGTGTCTTGCGGATGGACCGCCATACAGATTCTAATTGACTATATGTTCCGTCTTCCGGTGTAATTTGGTGTCCGGCTGTTCAAGATCTCTGAGTCAGGTCATGAGAGCTTCCAGCTGTTGGAATTTCAGTTTCTTTTTCCAAGTTGCAATTTTGATAAGGGCCCCCCTAATCACTGATTTATGGGCTGCCCATACCGTGCTCATCTGCATGTCAGGGGTATCGTTTAACTGAAAATATTCTCGGATCTCTGTCTTTATTTGTTCCGCTATCCGTTCATCCCTAAGTAGTGAGTTGTTAAGTCTCCACGTCCAAGGGGTCGCCGCGCATAGGTTTCCAAGAGTGATGAACACCTCAGCGTGAGGAGATATTTCCCACTGCTGTCCCCGTTATCCGAGCCATGCTGATTGTATTTGCAAGGAACAGATCTATCCTAGAATAAGTCCCATGGGGCGCGGAATAGTAGGAATAGTCCCTTTCCCCTGGGTGTTGAGCACGCCACACATCTATTAGGCCTGTTGCTGCTATAAAGTCCCGAATCAGCTTATCCTGTCCTCCCCTTCCATGAGATCTAGGGCCTCCTCCCCTCCTGGTCCTGTCCACCGCTGGGCTTGGCACCGCGTTGAAATCCCCTCCCGTTATGATCATTCCGTGCGGTAAAACCGCTAGTTTGTCCTTCAGCTTGGTCCAGAACTCCGGGTCCGGCTGATTTGGAGCATAGACATTTACGAGATGCATGGTATGCGAGAAGAGAGTGCCTGTCACTATAACGAACCGTCCATCTGGGTCGGCCTCCCATGAGACCACACCAAATGGGCAGCTATGAAGTATTAATATGGCAGTTCCGTTCCTTTTGCAGTGTGACCTAGCCTCAAATGATTCTTTGTACGTGCGATCTCTCAAGCTAAACTTCGTTTGCTTTGGTAGATGAGTCTCCTGCACAAAAGCTATGTCTGAATTCAACCTTTTCAGTTCTCTAAACATCGTTCTACGTTTCCTAGGTGCGTTAAGGGCTTTAACGTTTACTCAGATTATTTTTACAGCCATGATCTTTCACTAAGAACTACGCTTAAAATCACAGACGTCCCCGATCCTACAGCCCCTCTCTGGTGTCTCCAGCCGCCGGCCCGTCCACTATATCTCCTGGACCACCCTCTCCCCCGCACGCTCCCCTCGCCCCTCCAAATTACAGACATAGGAAAAAGAGGAAGAAGAAAGAAGTAAAAAGAAAAACAAAAGGATGAATTAAGTAAGCCTGTGTACACCCTTATGGGCGTAGATAGTCTGATCTTATCTATCGCCAGACTCTGTTGGGGTACATGATCCAGCCCCTCCCCTGCGGTCAACGCCTTGAGGAGTTGCGTGAGCATGATGCCTGACTCGCTTGCGCCGTTTTGCATCACCGTGACCCGTAACATAATGTGTTCAAACCTGGGGATAACGGGGATCCTGGCTACAGCCCGGTAACGAACCAAAAATTGGGGAGTGTGAGAAGTGCATGATTGCGTTCATACAGCCTGTGCTACCCCAGGGGTGGGAGTAATTGAAGTATAATTTGTTGAATGTAATTGTTTTTTTTTTTTATTATTATAATTTTTTTTTTATTATTATAATTTTTTATTATATGTATTTTTTCATTTTTTTTATTTTTTTATTAATTGTCTTGGGGGGGCTCTCGTGAGTACAGGGGTGCTGATAGGGGCTCCCCCGCCAACTTGGAGGTGACTAACAGTCTTATACCCCGCGCTAGACCCTCCGCTGTCTAAAGTCGTGAGTAAGCTGTAGTATGGGGTCCGCAGCAGACTCCCATCAGCAGAACTTGAGGTCCAAAGTCACCCACGCGGAAGGCCTCACAGTGATATCCTCCCCAGACTTCATCTGGAGCGACCACCGTGCCTCGGCTGCCCGTCTCCCCGGAACCCAGTCCTGCCTCCCCATCTCTTACCCAAGGCTCCCATTTTATTGGACCTGCGACCGCGGGACCTTCCGTTCTTTGTCACCACCTTCCCTACAAGGTAAATGCAAGATTAAACTTGTTAATTCTCTGTTGTGATAATGTTGCAATTATTTTTACCCTGTTCAAGTATGCAAGAGGTTACCGGGAATTAATGATTCACCTTTGTCACACATTCACCCCCCCTATCTCCAATCGGCCCTCCCCCCTCGGACCATATCTCAGAGCCTCCTTCATACCTAGAGCTGCACCCATATAGGGTATGGAACCCCCCGGAGTGTACCATCTCCTAATTGCGCCCTTGACCCTTATTTTGGCCGTCAAATTCCGTCAGGGGGGTAACCCTCCCTCCTCCTCCCCTCTGTACACAAAATCAACAACACATATAAGAACTTTGAAACATTTGCGCCAGTGACTTGTGCATTTTCAACGAATATACATACTCATAGGTATTTCCGTCCCCGAGGTACCAGTGCAGTGTACAATTCCCTTCCCCTCTCTAGGTGCTCGGACAATACATGGAACATCACATGCCTGTGATTTTCGTTTTCAAAATGAAAATTTTTATATTCTATTGTTCTAAATTTTTTATAAAAAACAACTCTGAGATTTTATGTGACCTTTACTCCTAAGCTTATCACCGCCCGCCCCCTCTCACCCACCCCCCAACAGCCACCAAACATGGGACATCCATTATGGCCAGAAGCCAAACCCTAAAAGGTGGGGCAGCGCCCTGCACTTCCCTCTATCCCCGCCCCCCATAATCCGATCGTAGGTTAGCCCCCCCACCCCCCCTGCCTAAGCCAGGAAACATAGAGCCTACGTGGTAACTTATAAACAAAAAAAACATCATTAGAGTATGCAGATTTGCACGTACATGCCTGTTGGTACGTTACTATGTCCCCACGGCATTTGAACAATGTGCCGAATGGTAGCCTCCCCTGGGATTCCAGCAAGTTATACAACCTTACGCACTTCAGGGCATGTTAACCCTTTTTTTTTTTTGTAGGATCTCTACTACTTGCAATTTAGAGTATTATTTTTAAATTTATTTATTTTTATATTATTATTTTTACATTTTTTATATTTTTATTTCTAATTATTTATTTATGTATTTTTTAATTTTTATTTTTTTTAATCCTAATTCTTGCAAACAATGCAATAAAGCAATAAAATCAAAATTTGACACACGGTGTAACCTTTCGCCGGGGGAATTGGGGACATAGTAACTCTGACTATAAGAGCATTACTTGACCCACTTGCCATTGAAGTCCAAAACATTTGAGTCCGTCGTCCCCCATTGCTAGGGAATGCTCCAATTCACCGCGTGCTGAGAACAATGTCCTCTGGAGGTAGTTATATAACGATGGGAATGGGCCACCTGCCACCCTCCGTATAAGCTTAAAGAAGGACCCGCTCGGTAAGCCCCCAGAATTTTCGGCCTGCTTCTAAGCCTCCAAGGCCCAAGATACGCTCCGTCAACAGGAGCTCGCGCCCCTGCAAGGGTAGGACCAGACCCTTGACCCTTGTCCCATGGCCCCGGGAAGGCCGTTCCCCCCCCCCAGGCCCAAACCCCTCCCAAGGAAAAAAAGAACCCTCAGACCCAGCCAAGTAGGCTTCCCTTACCCCACCCACATCCATACGTGGAGAGCCCCACACCAGGATAGGCCCCCGCGCCCTCTGCTGGGTACCGCACCGTGCTCCTTCAGTGCTGGCCTCTCGCTCCTACCTCCTGCCAATCCGTCGGTAACCACAGCAATTCAGGTGGGCGCATCTCCACACTAGGAAGGTCGGAAGGGGGTTGTATCCCAAGGTCCCGGAGCAGCCGCCGTGGGTCACCACCCGGTGTTAGAATGTGGGTCCGGTCCCCCTTGAACGCCAGGAGCTTAAAGGGAAATCCCCACGCATACCGGACCCTGGCGTTTCTCATAGCCACGGTAATCGGCCTTCTCCTTTGCAGGGTGGAGGGGGCCAAATCTTGATAGAGCGATATCAGCACGCCCTCAAACCGGATGGGCCCCTCTCTGCCTCTCCTCATGAGGGCTTCCTTAGTGCTGAACTGCAGGAATCTAATTACTACATCCCTAGGGGCATTTGCCTCTGCCCTCCTAGCTCGCAGGGCCCTATGGACCCTTTCAATGTGCCACTGGTCATTAGGGAGATCCGGTAGGAGAGGCCGCAGTATCCTGAGCACCAGCTCCTGCAGATCTCTTTCATCCCCTTCAGGCAGGCCCCGCAACCGCATGTTGTTACGCCTCAACCTGTTTGCCATGTCCTCCAGGGCGAGGTCGGTTTCAGCCATGTGAGCGGCCATCGAGTTAACTTGAGCCACCAGACCGTTATGAGACTGGGTGTGGGCCTCCACGCGCTCTTCCTGCCGCGCGGTACGGGTCCCCAACGACTGAATTTCCGCCTGGAGCACTGCGGTAGATCTTGCAATCTCGCCTGCCAGGTAAGACCGAACCTCGGTCAACCTAGCTAGGACCTGATCCTGGTCCTTTAGTGGGGCTTCCTTGGCAGGTGAGGCTTGTGGCGTCTCTGCGCCCCCATCTTGACCCTCGGGCTGTCCGTGTTTCTGGGCCGACATGAGGTCCAATACTGTGTTCCCGACTTCGGAACCCTTCTTGGGCTGCTTTTTGGAGATCCTTTTTTTCCATTTCGGAAGAAATTAGATAGTTGCTTTTGTAAGCTGTTTTAAGGCGCTTGGAGAGCGGAGCTCTAGCAAGATGCGTCCAGCTCGTCCTGCGGTCAGGCCACACCCACCCCTTGACTACATAATTAATTGAACTGTTATCTAACATGTTATCACAAGGAACTCTGTGGCCAGATACCTGGTTATCAACTACTCTTTATATCACACCCTTTGCAACAAGTGACAATTTGTTGTTTGTTTAACTTTTTTTTTGCTTACTGTGTACTCATTGTTTTCAAAGATTTTGCTATATGGATGTATCATATGAAATATGTAAACATATTTTTTTTTTTACAAGACACGGAGGCTTCTATTATGCTTTACTCTTCCTTTACTTTCAAATAGAAACAAAGAGAAATAATGAAATGAACGGAAATAGAGAAAAAAAAAACATTAAAATATAATGACATTAGAAACTGATAGACAATCACTTTACATGACAGGTTATAAAGGGTGCTATCAGCATTCCAAAGTCCTCCTTCTTGCTCCTTAACAGACAAAGTTGAATATTGCCCCTATTACATACCTTTAATGTTACACTTTAATCTACTCTGATTTAGAAAATTCTTTATTCATTTTTTTCCCATTTACCTTTTATTCATTTATCAGTATATACAAGGTATACTAAAAAAGACATATTTTTTTCTTGATATAATTTATTTGGCTTCCTTCTGCTGTTCAGAGGTGAGATCAGCAAATATCTTAACATCAGGGATCGGGGATTCGTGTAAAGTACCCATACAGCTTTTCCCTATTCTTCCAGGGCATCAGCGGGTTTATATGCTAAACCAGTACAACTTTCCTATGATCAGGCTGTTTAATTTTATATTTGACTGGCCATACTTTGTTTAATAACCTCAGATGGGCCTTGCAAATGAGACAAGAGTTTACTCTCTGCTGTGGGAACAACACTTGGTCCCCAGGTTGGAGGAGAGTGTTACTACCTGACGGTTGTAGATAACCTGTTGGCTCCTTTGAGCTTCTTCCAGGTATTGTCTGACCATGGAAGAAATTGTGTGTAATGCGCTCTTTGAGTTGATCCACATAGTGAATCACACTCTTTACTTGTATGGTTTGTTCTTCCCATTCTTTCTTCGCTATATTTAGTAAACCTCCTGAATAGCAAACAGTAAGTATGGTAAGAGAGTGTCCCAATTATTCTCCATCTTGATCTACAACCTTGCACAACATGTGTTTTAGCGTTCTATTCCATTTTTCTACTGGCTCATCTGTTTGAGGTTCATACAAAGGTCCTCAATGTTTTTATTTGTAGTAATTGGCATAGTACTTTCATTAGTCGGGACATAAACAGGGTAACTTGGTCAATTAAAAACTCTCTTGGTATCTCTATCAGAGAAAATACCTTAGCAATTCCTTTACTATTGTTTTGGAAGCAGAATTGTGAAGCGGAATGGCTTCTGGATAGTGTGTGGCATAATCCAATACAACCAAGATGTACGGATTACCCTTAGCCAACTTTTCCAGTGGTCCCACCAAATCCATAACAATTCGCTCAAAAGAGGTTTCAATAATTTGTAATGGGATTAAGGGTGCCCTTAAGTAAGGTTTTGTGGCTGCTAGTTGGGAGTCTGGACACAAGACACAGTAGTTCTTAATCTCTTCATATACCCCTGGTCAGAAAAAACTAATTTGTCCCCCAAATAAATGAGAATGAACGAGATCTAACACCTTCCTTCTGAAAGATCTGGGTACCAAGAGCTTCTCAATCTGTAGTCCCTCATCTTTGATCACTCTATAATGAAAGTCATTTCTAAGAATGAAATAGGAATACATCTCGCTGGATTTCCATTCAACTATAGTACCATTCATTTCTACAATTTGGTTACGGGCATTTTGCAATGTTAAGTCATTGACTTGTACCCAGGGATGTATTTACCACTAGGCAAACAAGGCATTTGCCTAGGGCAGCACTTTCAGGGGGGGCGCCAAAAAATGCCACCCCAAGCTCCGAGACAAATGCCTTTTTTTGCCTCGTGTTCTGGGGCTGTCCACCTTACTGTGAGTGAGTGAGTGCATGTAGCTGTGTCAGTGTGTGTCTGTGAGTGAGAATGGGTGTGCCTGTGAGTGCGTGTCAGTGTGTATGTCATTTTACGTGTATTTGAGAGTATGAGCTTCTCGGTGAGTGGGTGTGTCAGTGTGTGTCTGTCCGTGAAAGTGTGTGTTGGTTAAACAGTGTGTGCCAATGACTGTATGTGTGTGCCAATGACTGTGTACCTGTCAGTGAGTATATCAGTGCATGTATCAATGAGGGCATGCAGAGGCGGCTCTAGACTTTATGAGGCCTTAGGTGAAACTCAAACATGAGGCCCCACTAACAAAAAAGTGCCACATATACACAGTTCTCCTGCAAAATGTATTGATAAACTTGGGAATTCATTTTTCCTTCGATGATAGCAATCCGTACAGGCCCTGACGCAGCAAAGCAGCCCCAAACCATGATGCCCCCACCACCATACTTCACAGTTGGGATGAGGTTTTGATGTTGGTGTGCTGTGCCTCTTTTTCGCCACACATAGTGTTGTGTGTTTCTTCCAAACAACTCAACTTTGGTTTCATCTGTCCACAGAATATTTTGCCAGTACTGCTGTGGAACATCCAGGTGCTCTTGTGCAAACTGTAAACATGCAGCAATGTTTTGTTTGGACAGCAGTGGCTTCCTCTGTGGTATCCTCCCATGAAATCCATTCTTGTTTAGTCTTTTACGTATTGTAGATTCGCTAACAGGGATGTTAGCATTTGCCAGTGACTTTTATAAGTCTTTAGCTGACACTCTAGGATTCTTCTTCACCTCATTGAGCAGTCTGCGCTCAGGGCCGGCGCATCCATAAGGCAGCACAAGCGTCCGCCTTAGGGCGCCAGAGGAGGGGGGCACAAAAATCCAAATCCCCTGCCTCTGGCTGGAGACTCGGAATTTTAAACTCCCCTCTCTCCTTGCAGCCAGCACACAGCAGAAGCAGGGCAGTGAAGTCAGCCGTCTTCTTCTGATGATGTCAGAAGGGGACAGGACTTCTACTGCTCCCAGACTCCCCAGCGGCCCTGACTGCAGCTCCAGCCTCCAGTGCAGCCCGTCCCAGCCGACCACCAAGGGTAAGGCTCTCCACCCCCCTGGCCCAAGGTAAGCCTCTGGGAGGGGAAGGAGGTGGGGGAAGAAATTTTAGTATGTTTGTTTATTTTAATTTTTTTTAAATCAAAACATTTTTCTGTTATTTTGCAGCCCCTCTCTACTGCCTCTGCACCCCCCTACAGCCCCTCCCCCACTATACTCCCCCTGCCCCCACTACACTCCCCCTGCCCCACTATACCCGTCTATGCCCCTGCCCCTCTACAGCACCTCTATAGCCCCTGCCCCCACCATACTGACCCTGTCCTCCTCTACTGCCCCATGTGACACTCTACTGCACCTCTATTTCCCTCAATAACCCCTGCCCCTCTACAGCCCCTGCCCTGTCTACAGACCCTCTATTTCCCTTTAAAGCCTCTGCCCCACCATACAGCCCATGCCCCCCTCTACAGCCCCTCTTTCCCTCTACAGCCCCTGTCCCCACTATACTGCCCATGTCCCCCCTCTATTGATTTTGTGCCTCACTCTTTATCCCCTGTGCCTCCTCTATTTCCCTCTACAGACCCTGCCCCCTGCCTCTGCCCCCTTTCACACGCCTCTACTGCCCCTGTCCCTCCTCTACTTCCCATTTACCCCACCATACTGTTCCTGTGACACCACTTTATTGCTTCAGTGTCCCTCGTTACAGCCTGTGCCCACACCATACTGCCCCTGTGCCCCCTTCTACTCCCCGTTTCCCACCATACTGCCCATTTCCAACCACATTGCCCCTTTGCTCCCACCACAGCCCCTATACTCCCTTCTACAGCCCCTAACTCCCTTACTTCACATCCCTTCCACTCCCTTTTACACCCCATAACTCCAGTACAGCCCCTATTCCCTTACTACAGTCCTTACCCCCACTCCAGCCCCTCTCCCCCAATTTCTGCCCATATCCCCCACACTACAGCCCCTGTTCCCACTTGCAGCCATCAACCTACTTCAGTCCCTAACCCTCTACTACAGCCCCAATTCCCCACTATATTTCCTAAGCCCCCAATTACAGCCCCTAACTCCCAACTACAGCCCCTGTCCCCCTACCACAGCCCCTAACTCCTCAATTAGAGCCCCTATTACCCCACAAAAACTCACTACCAGCCCTCCCACCCAAGATTAGGTTCTGGATCTGCCCCTGCTCTGTATACCTGTGTCTGCATGTCTCTGTATGACTATGTATGTCTGTGTCTGTATGTGTCTGTATGTCTCTATATGACTGTGTCCGTGTGTTTCTGAATGTCCCTGTATGACTGTGTCTGTATGTCTCTGTATGACCATATCCATATGTCTCTGTATGCCTTGTTCTGTATATCTTTGTGTGACTATGTCTGTGTATATATGTCCCTGCATGCCTGTTTAAGTATGTATCTGCATGCCTGTGAAAGTATGTATCTGCATGCCTGTATATATCTGTATGCCTTGTTCTGTATGTCTCTGTATGCCTGCATCTTCATGTCTCTGTATGTCTGTGTTTGTATAACTGTGTCTTTATTTATCTATATGTGTGTGTCTGTATGACTGTATGTCTGTGTACCTGTATGTGTTGATTGTATGACTGTGTTTGTTTGATTGTGTGCCTGCATATTTCTGTGACTATGTGCCTGTATGTGTGTGTAGCTATATATCTATGTCTATATGGCTTGGGAGGGAAAAGTTACACAAAGGACCCTGAGGGGAAGAGGGACACACAAAAAACAGGCTGAGGGGAGAGACCCACAGAAAAGGGCTGTGGGAAAGAAAGACACACAGAGGGGCTGGGGGGGGGGGGAGAAGATACACAAGGGGGTCATAGGCGTGCGCAGCCTGTTGCATTAGGGTGTACCCTAAAGCACAAACACACACGCCGCGTGTATATGTATTTTTATATACACATACACACACACACACACACACATACATACATACATACATACACACACACATATATATATACATATAAATATATATATATATATACAAATATACATAGGTGCAGTGTGTGATTGTGAGCGGTGCAGCGTGTAAGGGGTGCAGTGTGTGTGATTGCGAGGAGTACAGTGTGGTGTAATTGTGAAGGGTGCAGTGTGTGATTGTGAGGGGTACAGTGTATGTAATTGTAAGGGGTACAGTTTGTGTAATTGTGAGGGATTCAGTGTGTGTGGGGTACAGTGTGTATGATTGTGAGGGGTGCACAGGGGTTAGGAGGGTGGAGGGGCAAAGACAGGGGTTGGGGGTAAAGGGACAGGAGGTAGGGGGCTGGAGGGGCAGTGACAGGAGGTAGTGGGAGTAGACAGTTAGTGACAGGGGTTAGGGGGATAGAGTGGTAGTGACAGGGGGTGGGGGAGTGGAAGGGCAGTAACAGGGGTTAAGGGGGTGGAGAGGCAGTGACATGGGTTAGGGAGGTAGAGGGGCAGTGACAGGTGTTAGGGGTAGAGGGGTAGTGACAGGGGATAGAGGGGTAGTGACAGGGGTTAGGGGGTAGTGACAGGAGTTAGGGTGGTAGAGGGGCAGTGACAGGGGGTGGGGGGAGTGGAGAGGCAGTGACAGGGGTTGGGGGGTGGAGAGGCAGTGACATGGTTAGGGGGTAGAGGGGCAGTGAGAGGGGTTAGGGGGGTTGAGGGGTAGTGACAGGGGTTAGGGGGGTAGTGACAGGGGTTAGGGGGTTGTGACAGGGGTTAGGGGGTAGTGACAGGGGTTAGGGGGGTAGTGACAGGGGTTAGGGGGGTAGTGACAGGGGTTAGGGGGAAGTGACAGGGGTTAGGGGGTAGTGACAGGGGTTAGGGGGTTAGAGGGGTAGTGACAGGGGTTAGAGGGGTAGTGACAGGGGTTAGGGGGGTAGTGACAGGAGATAGGGTGGTAGAGGGGCAGTGACAGGGGGTGGGGGGGAGTGGAGAGGCAGTGACAGGGGTTGGGGGGTGGAGAGGCAGTGACATGGGTTAGGGGGTAGAGGGGCAGTGAGAGGGGTTAGGGGGTTGAGGGGTAGTGACAGGGGTTAGGGGGTTAGAGGGGTAGTGACAGGGGTTAGGGGGGTAGTAACAGGGGTTAGAGGGGTAGTGACAGGGGTTAGTGACAGGGGTTAGGGGGGTAGTGACAGGGGTTAGGGGGTGGTGACAGGGGTTAGGGGGTTAGAGGGGTAGTGACAGGGGTTAGAGGGGTAGTGACAGGGGTTAGAGGGGTAGTGACAGGGGTTAGGGGGGTAGTGACAGGGGTTAGGGGGGTAGTGACAGGGGTTAGGGGGTTAGAGGGGTAGTGACAGGGGTTAGAGGGGTAGTAACAGGGGTTAGAGGGGTAGCGACAGGGGTTAGGGGGGTAGAGGGGTAGCGACAGGGGTTAGAGGGCTAGGGACAGGGGTTAGGGGGGTATGGGGTCAGAGGCAGGGTGGGGGGGCAGTGAGTGACAGGGGACAGAGGGGGTGGAGGGGCAGTGATTAGAAGGGCATGAGTGAATGGGGTGGGGGGGCAGTGAGTAGAAGGGGGAGGGGGGCAGTGAGTGACAGGGGGTAGAAGGGGGGTTTCTAAATACCTGCCCTGGTGGTCCAGTGGGCGCTCTCTCTCTTCAGTCTGCAGCTCCGCCGGGAGTGAGCTGCAGACCACACGGTGAGTCTCGCGATCTCCAGGCAGAGCGTTGCCGCGGCAACACTCTGACAGGCTGGAGATCGCGAGACACCTCAGTCTGCAGCTCACTCCCGGCGGAGCTGCAGACTGAGGCTGAATCTCCATCAGGGCAGAGGGACAGGAGGGGCCTCTCACCCGGCGGCATTGTGGGCAAGCCGCCGGGCCCCCTCCTGTGTCGGGTCCTCTGTCATAGACCGAGGACCCGACATGTCAGTCTGCCCAGAGGCAGTGCAGCACGGAGGTGTGATTAGGGTGTGCCCAGGCACACCCGGCACACCCCGTGCGCACGCCTATGAAGGGGGTTGTAAGAGACATACAAGGGGGTGTAAGACACACTAATATATACACAATACACTAAATGGGGATTTCAAAAGGCTGGATATGCTAAAGATACATCTTATTTGTGTGTGGGGGCGGCAAAATTCATCTTCGCCTGTGTAGCCAAAAATCGTTGCACTGGCCCTGTCTGCGCTGTGCTCTTGCAGTCATCTTTACAGGATGGCCACTCCTAGGAAGAGTAGCAGCAGTGCTGAACTTTCTCCATTATAGACAATTTCACTTACCGTGGACTGATGAACAGCAAAGCTTTTGAAGATACTTTTATAACCCTTTCCAGCTTTATGCAAGTCAACAATTCTAATCGTAGGTCTTCTGAGAGCTCTTTTGTGCGAGGTATCATTCACATCAGGCAATGCTTCTTGTGAAAAGCAAACCCAGAACTGGTGTGTGTTTTTTTATAGGGCAGGGCAGCTGTAACCAATCTCATCTCATTGATTGGACTCCAGTTGGCTGACATCTCACTCCAATTAGCTCTTGGAGATGTCATTAGTCCAAGGGTTTACATACTTTTTCCACCTGCACTGTGAATGTTTACATGGTGTGTTCAATAAAAACATGGCAACATTTAACCCCTTAAGACCGGAGGGCGTACAATTACGTCCTTTTTTAAGCGGCTCTAAACGCCGCCGGGCATAATTGTACGCCCTACGTTTTTTTTTTTACTTACCCGGTCGCCGGCGATCGCGGTTGGGGGGACTCCCAGGGAGCCCCCCGCAGCACCTCCGTTCTCTTCAGCCCCCCCGGGCCATGTGAGAGCGAGGTCCTTGCGAGGACCTCACAATCACATGGCCAGTATAGCTGGCTGCAGCAATGCCAGCAGGGGGACTAACTGTAATGACAGTTAGTCCCCCTGCTGGCTGAAATGAAATAAAAAAAAATGTTCAAATAAGTGTAAAAAAACAACAATTATATACTTAGATCATATATATATATATATATATATATATATATATATATATATATATATGATCTAAGTATAAATATACACATATACATACACACACATACACTGTCTAGGTGTATTTTAATATTAATATATATATAATTATATATATATTAATATCAAATTACACGTAGACTGATACTGATTAAATATATATATATAATTATTGTTATATATATATTTATATATAATATAAAAAAAATGTAAATACGTAAAAAATAAAATAAAAAAAATTATTACAAAATATATAGATTTGTTTTATTTCGTTCTAACTGTATTGTGATATTAATATATATATATATATTTATATCAAAATACACGTAGAACGAAATAATATATATATCTATATACATATCACTATATATACCTATATTTAAAATTTTATATATATATATATATATATATATATATATATACACACATATGTATATATATATACACACATATATTAATTCTACACATATATTTATGTAATATTTTTACATAATTAGGTATCCTAATTAATTACAATTAGCGGGACCTGCCTGACAACCCATGCCGAAAGTATAGGGAATTTAATTTGCTAGCACTATATTTAACCCTATAACTTTCCAAGACACCATAAAACCTGTACATGGTGGGTACTGCTTTACTCGGGAGACTTTGCTGAACACAACTATTAGTGTTTCAAAACAGTAAAATGTATTACAACGATGATATCGCCATTAAAAGTGACGTTTTTTGCATTTTTCACGCACAAACAGCACTTACACGGACGATATTATTGCTGCAATACTTTTTACTGTTTTTAAACACAAATATTTGTGTTCAGCGAAGTCTCCCAAATACCACAGTACCCCTAATGTACAGGTTTTATGGTGTTTTCAAAAATTACAGCGTCAAATATAAGGCTTGTGTTTAATTTTTTTCACGTTAAAATTCGCCAGATTGCTTACGTTGCCTTTGTGACCCTATGGTAGCCCAAGAATGAAAATTACCCCTATGATGGCATACTATTTGCAATAGTAGACAACCCAAGGTATTGCAAATGGGGTATGTCCAGTCTTTTTTAGTAGCCACAAGCACTGGCCAAAATTGGCGTTTTTTGCATTTTCCACACACAAACAAATACTAACGCCAACTTTGGCCAGTGTTTGTGACCAAATGGCTACTAAAAAAGACTGGACATACCCCATTTGCAATACCTTGGGTTGTCTACTATTGCAAATGGTATGCCATTATGGGTGTAAATTTATTTCCTGGTCTACTATACAGTCTCAAAGGCAACGTAACCAATCTGGTGAATTTCAATTCCAAATGTAACACGCTATATTTGACCCTGTAACTTCCCAAAACGCCTTAAAACCTGTACATAGGGGGTACTGTTTTACACGTGAGACTTTGCTGAATACAAATATGTGTATTTTATTGCAGTAAAAGCAAACAGTATTATGACATTGACAGTTAAAATGTCATGTAGAACTAAGACAATAACAACATTTCTTATTTTCTCCCATTGTTTTCATATTACATTATGTTTCACAGCGAAATATTTGATATTAAATGAAAGCCCTGTTTCCCCTGAATAAAATGATATATAATAAGGGGGGGTGCATTTAATATGAAAGAGGTGAATTACGGTTGGACAGACATATAGCGCAAATGCCAGGTTTTGTTTACGTTTTGTTCTGTTCACAACTTGTACATTTGGCTCAATCCTTAAGGGGTTAATTCTTTGTGTGTGATTAGTTTTACCCCTTAAGGACACATGACATGTGTGACATGTCATGTTTCCCTTTTATTCCAGAAGTTTGGTCCTTAAGGGGTTAAGCAGACTGTGATGGTCTATTGTTGTGACTTAGATGATAATCAGATCACATTTTATGACCAATTTGTGCAGAAATCTATATCATTCCAAAGGGTTCACATACTTTTTCTTGCAACTGTACATACATATATCAGCGTGCTTTCTAGTAATAAATAAAATAAAAACTGAAATACATATTGCACGGCCACTGCAGATATAAGGCCCATTGAGTGACCCTAAATGCTTGGGCCAACTGATGGGCCCCATCAGCGTGCAGGCCCCGGTGCAGCTGCACCGGCGGCAGTTCCGTCGCTACACGTGGGTCTCAGGCCGCTGGGCCCATGACAACCGTCATGGTTGTCACCCACTGATGGCGGCCCTGATGCAGTTTATTTGAACTTTCCACAAGTACAGAATGTTGTGCTTTCCAGTAATAAATAAAATAAAAAGAAAATGAATCCTACTCGATCTTGGAGACCAACTAAATATTAGTTTTCCTAACTATCCAACCTACCAGCTAAACCAGGTCCCAGTTTTTAAACAGTATCAACACAGCACTTTAAACACACAGGTTTTTAAACAGTACCCTTTTCCTTTAGACTAGAGCAGGGGCAGGCAACCTTTTTGCAGCACTGTGCCGAAATAAGATTGTGATGTCCCATAGCGTGCCGGTCCTATTTTTTTTAAATTGAGGTGTGTTTGTTGGCATATTCTGCTTATGTTATTTATACTGCAGTTGCTTTGTATCGTATTTGTGCGTATATGAGCTATTATATTGTATATGTTCACACGTAGTTTGTGGTGTTGTGTATGATACCTATGAATGTGGACTGTGTATGAGGGCTGCTTGTGGAATTGTGTGTGTGTAGATGGATAGGTCACATTGTGTGTTTGGTAGTGTGTGTGTGTATGATAGTGTGTGTATTTGAGGGGCTGTTCTGGGTATAGCATGTGAGATGCTGCATGTGGGGTTGTGTGCATGTAGGTGGTGTTGAGTTTGTGGGAGTTGTGTGTATGTTTGTGTGTGGACTGTTCGTATTATTTGTATGAGGGGAGGGTTATTCTGCAGCTCTGTGTATATCTAGCAGTTTGGGTGGCTTCCCTGAGTTCCAGTGGGGACCAGACTGGCCAGGTACAGGTCAAGGACAGGAGTTGCAACAACCGCTGCGGGCTGCTCTATTACAGTGTGGATTCCCATTCACAAGTGCTGGGAGGAAGTGATCTTAGATCACTTCCTTTACGTGCTGTAATGCATAAATTGAGGATTGCCCTAAACCACCTTTTCGTATTCGCAAATATCTGAAGTTTCACTGGGACTCCTGATAGGCCAGAGCCTGTTTGTCTTTAGCAGCCTTGAGTGCCGTGCAAAGACACATTGAGTGCCGTGTAAAGACACCTTAAGTGCTGTGCATGGCACATGTGCCATAGGTTGCCTACCCCTGGACTAGAGTCTCAGAGTCTCAGGCTTAACTGCCTCCTCTTTCCCAGCTGTTAGACTCCCCAACCCTTTCAGAGGCTGACCTCTTAAAAAACTTTAGTACAGATTATTTACATTTAACTGAAAGGGCTGACTTCCCCCTATTAACCCTATCATGCTGGAAATAGAGAGCGCTCCAACCTGTTACTAACATAGAAAGCCTCTCTGACCCTGCCACAGATGAGAAAATATATGCACATCACACACTGAGATACACAATACACACTTACACATTTACAGATACACCCAGACACTGACACAGATATGCACACAATGAAATACATACTGTCACGTATTCATCCGCACATAAAAATTTACTGTCCTGACAGGAAAAGTTGTGCCGAGCAACATTACCATCCCGACAGGAAAAGTTGTGCCGAGCAGCAATCATGCACATGGAAACCTGGTAATTACTTATGGGGTCAAAGACCGGTCATGGCCAATCAAATCCACAGGAGGGTTTGTGCTCAGCAGCAATCATGCACATGGAAATCTGGTAATTGTCTTTTGGGTCAAAGGCCGGTTACAGCCAATCGGATCCACAGGAGGGGTATTTAAACCCAATTCTCCTCTAGCTCATTGCCCTGTCGTGGTTTCATGCCTATTGTTATCCGAGAGTGCGTTCCCGATCTTGATTTTCTGGTATTTGACTTTGGCTATGTTTTGACTTCCCTGATATCTGGTATCCTTGACTTTTGGCTTTCCCTCATCTTTGTGTCTGATTCTGTGTCCTTGACCTCGGCAAGTATTTTGACTATTCTTGGAGACGTTAAGTCCAGCCATTCTAAGGTCCGGTTATACGTTATCCTTAGTCCTAGGTGTGACACAGTACTGCGTAATAACTTGTAATCCTGACACACACAGACACACAGGAACACATACACATAGACACACACATATTCATAATCATTATCCACTCTCCTGTTTCCTTACCTTTTAGGTGCTTGATGGTTGCTTTCCTGTGGTCCAGTGGGAATTGGTTGGCCAAGTTTGATTGGAGTCTGATGTTCCAGGCTTTCTTCCAGCATTGTGTGTGTATGTTTCTACTTCCTCCCTGCTGGGAGGAAATTATCTAAACTCTCACCCTCCCAGCAGGCCGCTGGGGAAACAAAGGCTGTGACAGGAGCCTAGCCCGGTGCGCTATTAAATGGCCCCTGATCTAAAAGGCTTCTGGCAGGCCATATTCATGGACTCCTTGGGCTGTATTTTTGGCAGTCCTGGCCTATAGTTTACATTACACAAAAGTTATAGGTGATGTTAAATGTTTTTATACATTGGTGTAAATTTCAGAGAAGTTACAGTTCCCCTTCAAGTTATGTAATATATTTTAATGCTTTCACTACCAAACTCATATAATATACATGTTTTTACTATTATTTGCTTTGCAAAATATAGTCTATAAAGTCAAAATGTCTACATTTATATTCCAGGAATGATGATCAGTTTCTGGTAAAATGCATTTCTCTGCCAGAAACCTATACCACCCATTTAAAGTCTAAAGGGAAATCGTAACCATTATTGTAGTCAGGAATAAGGGAGCAGTAACTGAGTTCTCTCATCAGGGCCAGATTAAGATAGGGGCTGATGGAGCTGCAGCTCCAGGCCCAAGCCCATAGAATAGGCCCATTGATTTATAGGAAAAAAAAAACCATTTTTTTTTCTCTACACACTGCTCTTGTGGTTGCCAGGTATTTCTCACATATTTTGTAGGGTTGCCAGATATTTCTCAGAAGTATTTCTCAGATATTTGATGCTGCCTAGCCGGTACCGGTATTGCAGTAATACCAGTAATACAAATGTCAGTCTCCCATTTAAACAGATATTAATCTGCAATACCAGCGTCAGCCAGTTGGGGTCGCTGTGTGTGTGGAGAGAGGCAGGGTTAAGAAGTTACAGCATCTCCCTTCCTGCTCTACTCACTGATCTGCTGGGAGCAGCTCCGCACAGAGAGTCAAGAAAGCAGCTATGAGCCTGCAGAGACAGTCAACAGCTCAGGTAAGTGTGGGATGGGGGAAAGGCTGCAATGAGACATGGGGACACAAGCACAAGGGGACACTTGGAGACACTGAGACACATGAGGACACAGTGAGACATGGGTACAATGAGACAATAGGGGACACTGGGAGACCTGGGGACACAGACACTAGGGGAAACTGTGAGAGACATAAGGATCGGTGACACTAGGGGGCACTTGGAGACCTGAGGACACTAAGATACTAGGGGAAACATTGAGACATGGGGACGGTGAGAGACTTGGGGACAATTAGACATTAGGACACTAAGAGACATGGGGACACTGAGTCACTAAGGGAACATGGGGACCCTGAGACACGAGGGACACAGTGGCCCCTAGTCTCCCAGTGTCTCCTAGTCTCTGTGTTCCCATGTTTCACAGTGTCCCGATGTCTCTAAGTGTCCCCTAGTGTCCTAGGGACATGGGGACACTGGGAGACCAGGGGACACAGACTCTAAGAGACAATGGGAGACATGGGGATTCAAACACTAGGGGACACTAGGCAACATGGGGACACTGACACACTAGGGGACACTGAGAGACATGGGGACACTGTGCGACTTTGAGACCTAGGAGACATGTCTCCCAGCCAGTGTCCCTAGTATCTCAGTGTCCCCATGTGTCCCTGGTGTCTCTCAGTGTCCGTAGTGTGAAAGTGTCCCTAGTGTCTCAGTGTTTCCTAGTCTCCCAGTGTCTCAGTGTCCTCATGTCTCCCAGTGTCCCCTAGCATAAAATAAAAAATCTCAGGGACTTACTGCTACTCTATCTTTTGTTCACAAAAGTAGATTAAGCCATAAGTACTATTATCCCTATGTTGTCTTTACAAGCAGGGTCTAGATTACTTATGCTATAAGTTCTGTTTCTATGTTTAAGGATTTGAGACTATTCTGATTTAAAGTGGAATTTTTGGACTGATTCTCTGGACTTGTCTTATATTTGTTGCAGTATGTCCACTATTTTGGATCTATTTATTTGACTTTTTTAATATGTCTTAATGTCTGAGCACCCATAACATCAGACAGCATCAATTTGTGTGTATCTATCTATTTTACCATTTATGGTCATATTCTTTTCTGCTTTATACTTATCATAGCAGATACTGCAATTTTATATTTTTAATTTTAATATTGTATTATTTAAAGTTATATCCATTTCCAGGTGTATTACAATACCTACTCTCTCTGTTCTAGCTTCTGGAAACTCACATTCTACTAGTGTATTTTTCCTCTATATCTATAGGATCAGGTGAAATCTTTATTTTCCAGTTTCTGAGCTAAAACACTATCTATTCCCTCTACTCCCTCTGCTATACTCACTTTTGTGAATACCAGAACATTGTACTTACTGTGATAGATTTAAGCAGGTTTATTGGACACCACAATGTTTCGACCTGTACCCAGATCTTTATCAAGTCTCTAATGTCCCCTATGTATCACAGGGTCTCCAGTGTCCCCTATGTATCACAGTGTCTCAGTGCCCCATGTCTCCCAGTGTTCCTGGTGTCTCTCAGTGTCCATAGTGTCTCAGTGTCCCCTAGTCTCCCAGTGTCGCCATGTCTCACAGTGCCCCCAAGTGTCTCAGTGTCCCCTAGTATAAAAGAAAAAAATCCCAGGCACTCGCTGTGATAGATTTAAACAGGTTTATTGGACACTGCAACGTTTTGACCTGTAGCCAGGTCTTTATCAAGTCTCCAGTGTCCCCTATGTATCACATTGTCTCAGTGCCCTATGTCTCGCAGTGTCCCCTCATGTCTTAAAGTCACCCAGTGTCCTCAAGTGTCTGTGTCCCCAGGTCTCCCAGTGTTCCCTAGTATCTCAGTGTCCCCATGTATCCCAGTGCCCCAATGTCTCTCAATGTTCCCTAGTGGCATGGGGACACTGGGAGACATGGGGATGCAGACACTAGGGGACTGGGAGACATGGGGACACAGGCATGCTTTTTGGGTATGTTCACCCCTTTCGGCAGTTCTGGTTATGTGATTTGCATCAGTGGCTCACCTTTTTACCCCGTCCATAGACTTCCTGCGTTACTGGATACTGCTGTTAGGGGTTATTGATTTACTTGAAAGTTGAAAGCATGAGATTAGCATAGGGTATGTGTTTTCAAATAGCTGCATCCAGCACCATCTCCATCAGATACATGACGCTTGGGAGGTAGGACTGTTTTAGTGTTTTTGGTCGATAAGATTTTGTAATTAGGCCCACCATAATTGTCAGCAACAGGCCCACTGGGCTCTTAATCTGGCCCTGACTATAGAGGATTATCTTTGGCTTATGTTTGGATAGATAAAGCTATTTGTCTTTGAATATGTAAAGCAGTGTTCCTCTCCCAAACCATTTCAAACAATTAGAGTAATTTTGATTAAATTGTCACTGAAAAATAAAAATAAAATCATAAAATAAAAAGACAATATTGTACAGACTTTTTATTTTAAATTCTTTATTTTGTAATGATAGAAAGCGTAAAGGTAAGTAATAACATGGCTTGTGCAAAAGCCTTCATAAGGCTGCATAGTTGCAGTGTACAAATTCTTATCGTTTATATTCAGATTGAAGAAAAGTTAGTGAGTTTGTTGTACCCGTTCCCGTTATGGAGGGTACTTTCGTTCTGTTGTTTTCCGTCACGTGTTTCCATTGTCAGGGAAAGAGTGTGGGAGGAGGTCCGGGGTGGTTAGTTGGTTGGGGTTTGGATGTGGTGGGTTTGCGGGATGTGTCATGGTTGTGTTGGTGGGTTGGGATTGTCGGTGTGGTTTTGGTGGGTGGTGTGGTTGGTGTACAGGTCGTGGTGGTGTGGATCCTGTCTGGTGATTGGTGATTGTCTCTGCGTGGGCCGTGAGGGGGAGGTCTGGGGGGTGGGGGGAAGGGGAGGGGAAGGTAGAATGGAGGGGAGGGAATGAGAGGAAAAGGGAGAAAAGAAGGGGGAGAAGAAGAAGAAAGAGAGGGGAAAAAAAAGGGTGGAGGGGATGGGAGTACAAAGCTAGGTCTGTCGGGCCGTGGGGGTTAAGCCCCTTAGGGTCTATGGTGCTATTGCGGGTCTTATCAGCCATGGGTCCCAGATTTTGTGCAAGGATTTAGTTGTATCATGAATTAGGGCGGACAGTTTGTCCATTTCGATGGCATCTTCTATTTTCTGTAGTACTTCTCGTGCGTAGGGGGTAGCGTTACTGCCCCGATGTCTTGCTATGGTTCTGCGTGTGGCCAGTGCGACCCGGGCTGCGAGTTTATTTTGGGCCCTGGTTGGGGTTTCATCTGGTTTAAAAAGGAGCCAGATCCATGGGTCTAGTGGGAGGTTGCTATGAAGCGTCCTATTGACTGTTTGTGCAATTTCGTGCCATAGTTGGGATATTTGTGGGCATTCCCACCAAAGGTGGAGGTACGTCCCCTGTCCTCCGCAGCCCCTCCAACATCTGTCAGAAATGGCAAGGCGCATTTGTTTAAGCCGTAGGGGGGTGATGTACCAGCGGAACATAGTTTTGTAGGCCTGTTCCTTGTGTGTAACGCAGATAGAGAGTGATGCCGTGGCTTCCCAAATGTCCTTCCAGTCTGAGGTGTCTGAGGGGGGCCCTATGTCCCTTTCCCAGGCTGCTGTGTATGAGAGGGCCTCGGCGGAGTTGGTGTGGTGTAGGATGCTATAAATTGTGGATATTTGTCCCTTTTGTATTGGGGTTTGCATGCACATTTTTTCAAATGTGGTGGGTGTTGTGGTGGCTGTTTTGTGGTTAGCTGGTTGGGTTAGGAAGCTCCTAATTAGCAGGAAGCGAAAGTGGTCAAATGTTGTGAGTGGGGTGTCGTTCGGGAGTTCCATGAATGGGATGAGGTGTTGTCCTCTGAAGAAGTGACAGAACCTGACTAGGTTGTTGTCTTCGAACCTTCTGAAATGTTTGGGGGTCATGCCTGGTTCGAATTGGGTGTTGCGCAGGATCGGTGAAAGTGGGGATGGGGAGTTGATAATGTCGTGTTTGCGAGTGATCCGGTCCCATAGTTGAAAAGAATGTGTCAGTGCCGGGGTCGTGGGGGGTGTGTGTGGTCTGTATTGTTTAGGGAGCCATAGGTGAAGGGATGGAAAGTCACGACCAAATAAGTCGTGTTCCAGGTCTACCCATGGTTTTAGCCCTGCTGGGGCGTGGAGATTATGGATTTGGGCCAGCTGGACTGCCTGGTGGTAATCCCAGAAGTTGGGGAGACCTAGTCCCCGATCTTGTGTGGGACATACATTGTCATTCTCTTGATTCTAGCTTTTTTTCCCGGCCCAGATTAATTTGTCGATTCGAGTCTGTAGCGACTTAAAGTCTGGTTTGGATATGGGGATGGGTAGAGCCTGAAAAAGGTAGAGGAAACGCGGGAGCAGATTCATTTTTATTGATGCTAGATGACCCAGCCATGAAATGGTTAGGTGTTGCCAGGCTTCTAGGTCCTGGGTTGCTTTATTTAGGAGTGGGAGATAGTTGAGTTGGTAGGTTAGGTGTAGATCTGCCGGTAGGCGCGTGCCGAGGTATTGTATGCTTTGTGGTTCGTATCGGAATGGGTATTCTAGTTGGAGCGTGCCCAGCATGTCATCGGGGGTATGGATTGGGAGGGCCTCTGTTTTGTTTAAGTTCAATTTGTAGCCCGATACTTTGGCATAGTCGTTTAGGAGGTCGAGCAGCGGGGGGAGGGAGAGTGTGGGTTCTGTCAGAGTCAGTAGGAGGTCATCCATGTAGGCTGCTATCTTGTATTGTTACGGAGTAAACTAACAGAAGCCAAACACAGAGAGATGGATGCAGGTCTTCAGGAAGTTAGAAGTCTTTATTAACATACCGATCTGGCCTCAGATGAACTATCGTTCCAAACAGATCTGAGAGACCAATACATGGTGTACATTCCTTATATAATACTATACCTCCTCCCATTAATAGCTACGCCTACATATACCTTTAACCAATCAATGAGCAGAGTATAGACTTGTACATATGGTCAGACCACATGGCTCATCCAAGAAAAAGGAGAAATAAGTGCAATTTCAGTTCCTGCATTCCTGCACATGCTCAGTACATTGATGACAGTATCCTAGCTACGTGTAGCTAACTAACTGACACAACATACACATATGCCACGAGGAAATATCGGCCTACTAAATTTGCATTCACTGAAATTCCACCACAGTATTACTCGTTGCGGATTTTGATGCCAGTGATGGCCTTGGTCTGTCTTATTATTTGAAGGAGGGGTTCTAGTGACAGGGCGAAAAGGAGGGGGGGTAGGGGGCAGCCTTGTCGTACAGACTTATTTTTAAATATAATTTGTAGTTATAAACAACTATTAAGGAGAAATAAGCCCAAGACATTTGATGTGCATATTTACTTTATAAGGATACCACTAAGCAGAGATGTCATCAAGCATCATAATAATCTAAGAGTATCTAACAAGAGTTTGAACAATCTGAAGCCAGTCAGTGTGGAGCTGGGACTACAGGGTAAACATAAACTCATCAGAACAAACCAAAATCTTCTGGATAATCTGCTGCATGGACCTAAATAGGATCTGAAGAGGATGGTAATGTATGGGGTAAATGATTCATATGAAATACAGATCCAGGGACAGACTTGTAACCAATCGCCTTAAGATGGGGTCAGGAAGGAATTTTTTACTTGGATATTTTACCCATTGTATGTCCAAGTTTGTATAGTTACTTTTTAATTACATAGGTTACAAAAATACAAAGATAAACAAAATACATTTTAAACACCTTAAAAAGGCGAAATAATATTTCATTGATGAATTGCTTTATATAACTGACACTAAAAACATATTATCTTCATGCTTCTGTAAATATGCAGTCACAAATATAGTGCCATGTCCCAATAGCAGGGAAAAAGCATATTATGATTTCTAATAATAATAATAATGAGTCCATTCTGACCACATCTCATCACATTTTAAACCACAGTTTTGCACTATATATTTTTTCAAACATGGCAGCATTTACTCATGAGTTAGCCTCTCCCCTCACAGCAGAAAGGACAGGAAATAGAACTCTGAAATTGGTATAAATAGATTGATCCCCTCCCCAACAGGCAGTCTTTTTTTCCTGTCCTTTACAGCAGTTTGGAAGGAGTCTGTTTAAGCAGGCCTAGATTTTTCTTCTATGCTCACCAGGCCAGTATTTTTGTGTCCCTGTCAGGGTTCAGCCTCTAAGTCCCGAAGACCCAACAACAGCACATCTCTATGAGTCATTACCCTGGGTTCCTCCTTTACAGACCAGGGGTCAGACCCACTCTCTCCCTCAGGGGATGAAAGCAGTCCACTCTATACATGCCAGGGTTCAGCCTCTAATCCCTGAAGACCCAGCAACAGCATATGTCTATGAGTTGCTAGCCTGGGTAACCCCTTTAGTGACCTGGGGTCTGACCCAATTCTCTCCTTCAGAGAAGGAACGCGGTCCATACATGAAGCCTCTTATCCCTGAATACCCAGCAACAGCATATCTCTATGACTCGCTAGCCTGGGTAACCCCTTTAGTGACTGGGGGTCTGACCTAACTCTCTCCCTCAGGGGATGAATGCGGTCCACGGTATACCTGAGCCCCAGCTAGGGTTCAGCCTCTTATCCCTGAAGACCAATCTCTATGAGTCGCCAGTCTGGGTACCCCGTTTCGTGACTGGGTGTCAGATGCAATCACTCCCTCAGGGAATTAAAGCAGTCCATTGCATACATGCCAGGGTTCAGCCTCTTATCCCTGAAGACCCATCTCTCTGAGCCGCCAGCCTGGGTACCCCGTTTAGTGAACAGGGCTCTGACCCAACTCTCTCTCTCTCATGGGATGACAGTGGTCCACTGCATACATGAGGTCAAATCAGGGTTCAGCCTCTTATCCCTGATGACCTAATAAACAGCACTTACATAAGGTGACTACCTGGGTATGCCATAGGTTTGTTTAAAACCCTCCCCCACTGGTGGTGACAAATGCGTTCTTTCTAACAAATAGGTGATATTTAGTTTATACATGCAACGATGCAATGATGCTGATAATGCAATGATGCATTTTACTAAAGAGTGCTGATAATGCAATGATGCATTTTACTAAAGAGTGCTGATAATGCAACAATGCATTTACAAAGAGAGTGCTGGTAATGCAATGATGCATTTTACAAAAGAGTGCTAATAATGCAATTTACAAACGAGTGCTGATAATGCAATGATGCATTTTACAAAAGAGTGCTGATAATGGATATCCTGGTTGTATAAAGTCTGCCTGAATACCACAGTCCTGGAGATAGAGAAGAGGCCAACACCCTCGGTAATAGAAAGTTTCCCTGGGTGACTGAGCCAGTTGTACCTGTACACCCAGTGCATATCAAGGGTTAGTGCTTGTGTAGTGATAATATGTACTTACCAGCAAGCGCTCCACTCATTTACTGATGTTGGAGTCTTTATCAGGTCACACAGTATAAGATCTTTTTTGTACAGTTCTAGTGTGGTGTAAGGAACAAACCAATCAAAGTGTTGAAGGAGCTTATTCTATGTATCTTTCTATTATTCATTATTTGTTTGTAAGAGCCTCTTTTATCACAGATAGGCTCTATAACATGGTCTCCATACTGTAATGAATAACCCTGTGAATATTCAAATTCACTCAAAACAGCCAAGTTGTGACTAGTTACTCTGCCCACATTTTGCCATCAGACTTTAATTTGCTACAAATCAAAATTTAATGATTAAAACTGTTCATGAATATTTTTTTCCTTTTCTATAATAGTTTTTTTCCCCTTCATTATAAATAAATAAATTAAATTAAAAGAAAATATTTTTTTGTCGATCATGTTATTTCAATGTAAATCAACTCCATGGCCCATTTACTATATAATTTAAACACCAGAGCCACAACAGCATGGTTATGGTACCCAGGGCTGGATTAACATAGGGGCTGATAGAACTGCAGCTCCAGGCCCATGCCTATGAAATTAATTTTTTTGGCTCTTCACATGTTCTTGCTTAAGTATGGAAACTTAAGAGGGATGTGGGTGAACAAAACTGGTGTGGAGTGGCTGGCAATGAAGTTAGTTGAGTTAAAGCTGAGTTTGCGCACTACTTGCTCCCAGACACAACAAGAGCTTCTGCCTGCTAGTAAGAAGGTTAGTAAAGGAATGGACCAGCAAGTGCTAGAGGACAGTCCTTAGAAAGCGTGGAGTGAGTGCATCATTAGATGCATTTATGCCAAGCTCAGGGTGCTGTCTGCACAGTATGCCCTTGGTTGGTCATCTTGCATGATTGGCAGGCAGCCTGACGTGCATTCACGCCAGGCTGTTCATCTAATTCCTCGTGCAGACACGCTACTTTTGATGCATGTTTGTCCCTTTGTGCAGTTCTCGTTATGTGATTCTCAAAAGGGATCTGGGGGGCTTAACATCCTTTTTAGTCCTATACTATCAGGAATACACATTTGTATTTCTGTCACTATAGTGTTGCTTTAAGAGTTTCATTCTTTCAATATTTCTATAAATGATAAAAAAAGAAAAGAAAAATAACAATTGTGTGCATATGTGCTAGGTATCACTCAATGTATCAAATGAATGTTATGTTTGTTTGTTTGTTTTTCAAACAAATATTGCTTGGTTATACTACCAGAGTAAACTTTTACTTTAACAGTTGTTCATTACTTTTTACCTGAAGAAGATTTTGAGCTCTGCAAAACACGACATTGCCATGCTCTAACAATGCTACTTAGACAAAAACATATGCACACACACTCACACACACTTGATAGTGCTAATGTTTTAACATGTGCCTGGAGTCACTGCTCTTCTCTCTTCCTTGGCAGTGTACAATACAATAAATGGAAAGAAATGTGGTGTGAAACACAAAAGAGACGTTTTCCACAGCCTTGTTCAGACTAGTTTGTACATCATTGTTTTCAGCTTTTATGTTTTTGCAAAGCCCCTGGGATATCATGACAAGCAGTTATAAAAGTCTTGTTCCAGCAGGCTGAAACTTTTTAAGTGTAAGACTCCAAATAAAACCGGTCTGAACAACATAGACAAATAGCAGTGGAAATGCTGCAGGATACATATGCGCAATCAGAAGAGAAATGACTGTCTGAAGTGATTGTCTATTGCAATAGTAACACTGTTCTACGACAAAGTTCCCTGACCAAACCGAAACAATCAACTGTGGCTGCATAAAGACACATTGTTCCTGAGAATTATAAAATGTATAATCTAAGTTGATCTGCTTCTTTATATGTGTTGTTGCTTCTCAGAAGATCTAAATATTTTACCAGCTGTTCGTTTTCTGACTGCCAAATAATTTACCAAGAAAAGAGCAGTCATTAAACCCACGCAATGATTATTTTTATAGTTGAGAAAATAATCCCTTTGAAGTACAAGCTATTGTAAAAAGAGTGCAATCGAAGATTTTATTTGTAACCCTTTGTTGGTGATGAGAGTTATGAGACACAGTGCTACAATGAGTTCTTTTTTCTGTCTCAAAGGGTTACAAGTATTCAGTTTATAGTAATCGTTGCTGGATTTGAGAATGCTGTGCTGGATTAAATGTATACAATACCCTAAATATAATAAACTAAACACAATTGTGTTTATAAAACAAATAATTCAGCTTATAAATGGCCTTGCTTTATGTATACACTTCACTATCCTCTTTTGCCCTTGCTGTTCTACTGAAAGACTACAGAGAATCTAAATATTGCCCTAAAAAGAGGATAGTTTGATGCAAATGTCACGTCTCTGGAAATTACACCAACGTATTAATAAAATAAATTAAATACATGAAAAAAAATTAAAATGATGTGATTCCTACTCTATTTTCTTTTAAATGTATATTAAAGACTTTGCATTTGTCATCACAACCCAATGTAGTATTGGCACAGCCAGGGCACACAGAGGAGGAGGAGAAATAGAAACATTTTAAATATCTTTCTTCCTGCCCATTAATATATATGTAGTACTAGCTGTGAAGAGAAGTCTACACTGACTAACAGATGCAAAGGCTGAGGTTTATTTAATGAGTTTATAACAATTATTGACAGAGAGCAAAGACGGAGGCATGCAATACCAAGACAACGACAGTATGTATTTCTATATTTACTTTTATTTTTATAGATCTCACAAACACATACAGCTGAAATTTGTAGAGCCAGAGCATGTTTACATAGAAACATAGAATGTGACGGCAGACAAGAACCATTTGGCCCATCTACAGGTGAAACTCGACAAATTAGAATATCGGCAAAAGTTCATTTATTTCAGTAATGCAACGTAAAAGGGGAATCTAATATATGAGATAGACGCATTACATGCATAGCAAGATACCGGTAGTTCAAGCCGTGATTTGTCATAAGTGCGATGATTATGGCTTACAGCACATGAAAACCCCAAATCCACAATCTCAGTAAATTAGAATATTACATGTAAGCAATAAAACAAGGGGTGTACATAGAACAATATCGGACTTCTGAAAAGTATAAGCATGCATATGGACTCAGTCCTTGGTTTGGGTCCCTTTTTCAGCAATTACTCCCTCAATGCGGCGTGGCATGGAAGCTATTAGCCTGTGGCACTGCTGAGGTGTTATGGAAGCCCAGGATGCTTAAATAGCGGCCTTCAGCTATTCTGCATTGTTCGGTCTCATGTCTCTCATCTTTCTCTTGGCAATGCCCCATAGATTCTCTATGGGGTTCAGATCAGGTGAGTTTGCTGGCCAATCAAGCACAGTAATCCCACGGTCATTGAACCAGGCTTTGGTGCTTTTGGCAGTGTGGGCAGGTGCCAAGTCCTGCTGGAAAATGAAGTCAGCATCCCCATGAAGCTCGTCTGCAGAAGGAAGCATGAAGTGCTCCGAAAACTCCTGGTAAACGGCTGCATTGACACTGGACTTAATGAAGCACATTGGACCAACACCAGCAGATGACATGGCTCCCCAAATCAACACAGACTGGGGAAACTTCACACTGGACTTCAAGCATCTTGCAGTGTGTGTGCCTCTCCATTCTTCTCCAGACTCTGGGTCCTTGGTTTACAAATGAGATGCAAAAGTTGCTCTCATCAGAAAAGAGGACTTTGGACCACTGAGCAACAGACCAGGTCTGTTTTTCTTTAGCCCAGGTAAGACGCTTCTGACATTGTTTGTTGTTCAGGAGCGGCTTGACAAGAGGAATACGACATCTGCAGCCCATGTCCCGGATCCATCTGTGTGTGGTGGCTCTTGATGCACTGACTCCAGCCTCAGTCCACTCCTTGTGAAAGTCCCCAACACATTTGAATGGCCTTTTCCTGACAATCCTCTCCAGGCTGCAGTTATCCCTGCTGTTTGTGCACCTTTTTCTTCCACACTTTTCCCTTCCACTTCACTTTCTATTAATGTGCTTTGATACAGCACTTTGGGAACATCCAACTTCCTTTGCAATTACCTTTTAAGGCTTTCCCTCCTTATGGAGGGTGTCAATGATGGTTTTCTGCACACCTGTCAGGTCAGCAGTCTTGCCCATGATTGTGTTTCCTACTGAACCAGACGGAGAGACCATTTAAGGGCTCAGAAACCCTTTGCAGGTGTTATGGCTTAGTTTGCTGATTAGAGTGGGACACTGAGAGCCTAGAATATTGCACCTTTTCACAATATTCTAATTTACTGAGATTTTGGATTTGGGGTTTTCATGAGCTGTAAGCCATAATCATCGCACTAGTTACGATTCTTTTTCTTTCCCAGTATCTTACTTTATTATATTATTATATTATGTACTTTTGAACTACTTTCTTATTGCATTATAATAGGGCTTACACCAATGTAATGTTTATATGACTTTTTAAGCTTTTCTATTTGCTCCTATTGAGGAATCTGTATCTGTTCTCAATTGATTTGCCCTAGTTTGATGCTTTCTGACAATCAGGAAAGCAGTGTAGAGCCTTTTCCTTACTTTTGTTTATTGTTGCTTAGCAATGTGACGCCTGTGGCATGCTGGGAAACATGGCAAGATGGCGACCGAATCCCAGGAGGACTCCATTCATTCACCAATCACAGAGAGGGGGATGGCTTTGGACTTAATCACTGTTTTTTTCATGTATATAAGGGTGAGTGTGTTGTAAGGTGGGAGGGACATGGTGCAAGGGTCAAGTCATGGGGAATAAAGTGTGGGAACCCACCCCCCCAAAAAAAAATATATATACACTTGTATGCATATATAAACGCATGCACACACACACTGACAGGTGCACACATACACTCAGACACACACACACACACACACACACACACACTCATACACACATACACACTCATACACACACTCACAGACACACACAAATTATTCATATTTTTTTATTTTTTTAAAAAGTCCACCCAGCCTTCCTACCTGGAGAGCTGGTTTGGACCTGTCCCTGGGGTCCAGTAGGGCTTCAGTGCGGTGGGCGCCTGTTTCCCTGTCAGACGTGTCGAAGAAGCTGTGTTTTCTCTGCTCTGCTCCCTCTCGCCATGTGGGCTCTTTAATGATGCTGGGAGCCAGAATATGACATTATATTCCGGCTTCCAGCATCAGCAAACACAGGAGAACACAGCTCGCTCGCTGCCTGTGACAGGGAGACAGGCGCCTGCAGGAGCAACGGGTATGGCGTTCCTACAGTAAAAAAAGTGCAGGAACGCTGTTCCCACGTGTTCCTGCATGACTCGAGCCCTGACATGGCACATTGAGAAAGGTAATACCTGAAATGTTTGTGATATGTTGTCCTTCAAATAAATACCAGTAGCACCTTGGTGTGCACACAGCAACTTTTTGCGCAGCCTCTTGTTTGTTCTATCTCTCCTGAAGATCTGAGAGAGAAATAAATAAATATAGATTTTACAATAGCCCTTTCAGTAAAATATTCACAAAGGTTATATTTATGTAATGGTGCAATATAAAAAAGGCTGATTATTGAATAGAATCTAAATATATGGTGGGGAGGAACCCTAAAATGTATTCTTTCTGCCACCCAGTCACCCCTGCTCTTGTGTATATAAGCACTTGTACAGCATATGCCCTAGTTCCCAGTATCTTCCAAAAAAATATGTGTTCCAAGCTTATAAAAGCTGTCCCTTGGTTTCTATTACCTTGCATTTACATTCATCCACATATGTTCATGTAGTACACTCTGTGGGAATATTTCATGTACTATTCATATTTGCTTTACATAGGTTTAAATGATATGCTCACCAGACACACTGAAAGAAATGGAAGTACAAGGTTAACCTTTAAATGCAAAGCATATCCTGGTCCCTGGAGAAGCTGCAAATCTGCAGCAAATGAAAGGTCAAAGAATAATAATAATAGAAGACCGAGAATACACACATCATTCACAAGTGCACAATACGTATTCACATATAGATGGATACTTTATGCTTAGCACACATTTGGATTTGGTTAAAAGCTGCGAGATAGGTGTTACAGCAGAATCAGATCATAACCCAGTGATACTAACCCTGTTAGACTCATATCAATACAAAGACAAAAGCCCATGGAGATTAAATGAACAGCTGCTTAATGATTCCACATTTAAAGATAAACTACGGAATGAAATACAGCAATATTTTGAGTATAACGACAATGAAGACACAAACCCGATGACACTTTGGTTGGCACATACGGTAAGTCTGTAATTCGAGGCACATTATTGAGTAGAGCGTCGTATATCAAGAAAACAAACCATAAAACATTAATTAATTTACTAAGGAAATTGCAAGATATCCATAGAATTAACCAAACAAACCCCACCCAAGCTTTACAACAACAAATAAAGTCTGTCCAACAAGATATCGAATCAATTCAACTCAAGAAAGCTAGTATAGCAATGAAAAAACTTAGAGCGACATCATATTCAATAGGAAATAAGGCCACAAAAGTGCTAGCGCAAAGAATACGAAATAAGCAGGCCCAGACAAGAATCCCTTTTATCAATACACATCTGGGTCATAAAGTCATGCAACCCGTACAAATATGCAATGCTTTTGCCCATTACTATAAAACGTTGTACAATCTAAAAAATCAGAACTCACAATTAATACCTACGCCAACATCTATTCGCTCATATCTGTCCAAGATTGCTTTCCCAAAAATAGAGGTAAATCAGTCAGAGAAGCTTTGTTTACCTATCACTATAGAAGAAGTCCTCCAACAAATAGATAAGATGCCGAAAGAAAAAGCTCCAGGGCTGGATGGCTTTACTAATATATATTATAATATATTTAAGAAAGAATTAGCCCCAGCTCTTACCAGCTTCTATAACACTGTTGGGCACTTTTGGCCATGTCATCACTATCCCTAAATTAGGGAAGTCCCCAACGTCCTGCCAACATTTTAGACCTATATCTTTACTGAATACAGATACAAAACTTTATGCCAAGATCTTGGCAGAGCGACTAAAGGACATAATATCAACATTAATACATTCGGATCAGGTAGGATTTGTGGCCGGCAGACAAGGACAAGATAACACTAGAAAGGTGTTAAATTTATACAACATATTACAGACTACCAAGCAGGAAAGCATTATGTTATCATTAGATGCCGAAAAGGCATTTGACAGGTTAAACTGGGATTTTTTCCATGAAACATTATTGGCCTATGGATTTCCACCCGGATTTATCTCAGCAGTTGAAGCTCTTTATAATACACCAACAGCAGCAGTACTCTACTCAGGATTTAAGTCAAAGACTTTTAGCATCACTAATGGGACCCGACAGGGGTGCCCACTGTCACCTTTCCTTTACGTATTGGCCCTAGAACCTCTAGCTATATCTATATATCTATATCTATATATATATATATATATATATATATATATATATATATATATATATAAAAGAAACAATGAGAACATACACGGGGTACAAGTGGGTCATAACGAGTATAAACTCAGTTTATTCGCTGATAATATTCTTTTAACAATTACCCAACCATTTATATCACTTCCCTCATTACATAAAGAATTGCAGCATTACAGTCAACAATCATATTATAAATTAAACATGACAAAAACTCAAGCAATGTGTCTCAATACAACTAAATCTACAGATGAAAGATTGAAAGGAAGTTTTTCCTATGACTGGAGAGAAGATCATCTATTATTCTTAGGCATTAGAATCACTAAAAAAGAAAAAAATCTCCTACTAGTCAACTATACGAAATTACTGAAGGAAATCGATAACCAATTAAAATCCTGGAAGAATCTGTTCTTATCTTGGGTAGGGAAAATAGCAGCACTTAAAATGTCAATATCACCTAAGATATTATACCTTTTTAGATCATTGAATTTATTACTCCCACAAAAATATATAACAGCTATGCAAGCGGCTATGGTTCGCTTTAGCTGGGGTAACAAACACCCGCAAATGCCTAAAACATTATTGATGAGAAACTTGGAAAATGGAGGAATGGGGATACCAAATATAAAGGCATATTACTACTCTTCTATACTCATGAACGTGATCAGTGCTCATTCAACCAATTATATCCCTCAATGGGTGGCAATAGAAAATAATTATTGCGGATCACAGGATCTTTCAACATTATTATGGAAACCTCAACAACTACGACAATTAAACTCAAATATGCTGCCTTCTACCAAACATCTAGTGAAAATATGGGATATTTACAGAGATAAATTGTGTACAGCCAACCCATGGGCCTTAGCGACTCCAATCAAAATTTTATACTTCTGCAATGGAACGTTTCCATATCAGAAATGGGAAAAAACGGGAATTACACATCTATTTCACCTATGTACCACAGAAGGTCTAAAATCATTCTCGACTCTACAAAAAGAGTTTTCATTACCAGCAAGTTCTACATTTGCATACCTTCAAATTAAAGCGATCTTAGATACAGAAAAGGTTCGTGTAAGAACAGAAACAATGCAATCCTCTATATCGAAGTTTGAAGAGAAATGCCTATCATTAAGCCCGCCAAAAAAATCATTGTCTTTATGCTATCAAATATTAGCCAATCCAGTGGAAAATGCAGAGTGGAAATGTATGCAATATTGGCAAGAAGATCTTCAACAGAATATTCCAATAAGGGAATGGGAACACATTTTCAACGCACATTCTGGACTAACCACTAGCACCGCGCACTTAGAAGTAACAAAGAAAATAATGTATAGGTGGTACTGTCATGGCCGTTACCAGTAATTCCTGTCTCTTCCGGGTTGACGGACTGTAGCCACACCCCCTCTCTGACGCGGTCTCATTACGCTACATAATGCGACCGCGCCAGACAACAGATGCTGGATTAATGAACAGCGTACCGCGGAATTAAACCGGCTGCCACTCTTCTCTACAATTTTCCTGTGTACCGAACCGGACTTGTACTCGACTGACCTCCTTCTCCTTCCCTCGATCACGGCTAGTACTTTGACTCCTCTCGACCTCTCTCCAACGGAACCTCCCCGGGGGGGACTCTAGGACCAACTTAAAGCCTCTGGAAGCTAAATTACTTTACTTGTGTTATACGAACTTTTCCCACTGACTTCTAGGCACTCAAGCATAAGCCTGCTCGCACGTTCTCCTATCGTTATAGGAGTAACTCCTATTCATTAACCCTTCAGTCTCCAGCTGATATGTTTTCTACCAATTAAGCTAAAACAAATCTCTGCAAGTTAATCTCCATTACCTTCCCTTCATTGAATTATTGCTGCAATTCAATTGTATAAGATAGTCTAAGAATCCACTCACCAATACTGAAGTATTTAAAGATACAGTACCTATGTTTTCTTCAATCAAAATATTAAAGACACAGTATCAGTGAATTCTCAAGTGAACTGTCATCTCTTTATTTTCCTCAATATATCACATTCACATCTATTCAAACTGAAATCTGCAGTTGAGCTCCATCTTACTCTATGTGAACGTGACAGGTACATGGTTCCGGCCCGTTTGCATACTATCTTCTCGGACTCACCAGACAGGTGCTGGCGCTGCGACACAGATAGAGGCACTATGTTGCATGTCTGGTGGACATGTAAAGAGGTGAATATATTATGGAAGAAAATTGAAAGAATAATAAAACAAACCACAAATCAGCAAATATCTCACGACCCAAAAACAATACTGCTCCGATCACTCCCAATTAATACTACTAAAATAATCAAGAAAATGATATTCCTCTTATTGAGCACAGGGTCTTTATTAATTGTTAGATATTGGAAGTCCAAAGACCTACCTTCATTACAAGAAATTGAAGAAGTAATGTCGACAACAGTAGAATATGAATTATTAATGTGGAACCAAAGAAAAATAGGGAAGCTGAGCCCACAAATAGCCCAAATGTGGAAAACTTACCTTGAATCTAATAATAAGAATTAGTATCTGAGTAGAAAACAGACGATTTATTGGTTTTGGGTAATATTATTTGATTAGTTAATGTCTACCCTGACATTCCTACTCAATTTTCAATAAGGAAAGGGAGTAAGAAAATGTATACTCGATTAAAATTAATTATATGGAAGATTAACGAGCATTATAGCAATTGGAAGTAAATTGAGACATCAAAAGGAATAGGAAGGAAATGAAAGGGAAAGAGAAAGAAGAGAGGAAAAGAAACGAACAAAAACCCAAAAGGATAATATAATAATATAAATATCAATACTTGAAGAAAATTTTTTTTTTTTTTTTTTTTTGTGTATAATAGAAAAACAATCGACAAACTTAGGTTGAAATAAATATTTAAGATATAAGAGCTATAAGATCTATAAGAGGAAAAAATAGGAAAGAGAGAGAAACTGAGGAAGAAATAGAAGGTTGGGAACTTTCTTCTTAACAGTTTAATATGTTAAAATAAACATATCAATTTCATTAGAAGTATAATCCAAGACTATATCTCAGGATGTGTATTATGATAACACTCTCTGTTTTGATAACACTGTCTTTTTTGATGTGTACTATGATAACATGGACTCCTTTTTTTGTTATACACCCCCCCCCCTTTTTTCTGTATCCCCTTTTATTTTATATGAAGAAATACAATAAATAGTAAATAATATTTTTTTTTCTTTGCCTTATTTTGATTACTTTGTTATTTGGTTTTGCATAGCCAGGGGTCTCCCTTTAAAATATAGTAATGTGCACTAAGTACTTTAACCCCTTAAGGACACATGACATGTGTGATTTCATTGCAAACGGTGTGTACTATAACGTTAATCCAAAATAAGAATAAAGAATGTGCTATCACCAAGAGTGTACCTCACTCACTCAATCAATAATAATACAGAAACAAAAATAGCAGATATGGCTAACCAAGCAATATACGCTAAAAAGGAGGGATAGCACGTCAAATAGAGAATACAACCTTAAGATAGGGCGGGATCTTGCAACAGATCTAAAACATAAATAAGATAATATGGTGAAGTATGAATGGACAAGAAGTGAGATATCCAGGAGGTAGAGAACTTACAACAGGTATAGCCGTTCTGCGCTTGTCTCCCTTAAAGGGTGTCTGTAGCGATTTAATGTCTGGCTTACACGATACATCTCCTCCAAAAGTCAGATCCTCAAAATGGACAAAAAAGGATATGCATAGAGTAGTACTGTATAAAAATATCAAAAGTTTATTTCACTGATTGTACTTACATTAGGGTAACAATCAGCGAGCATATCTCCACTGACAAGTGGACCAAGATGGTAAATGGACAGGTATGCAGATGGTATGTCAGCTGAAGTACCATATAAAATACAGGAACAAATAATAAGTAAAAACAAATACAATAAAAAGGTAGTGTTAATACTCAATCCAACGCGTTTCGTCTATGAAGACTTCTTCAGGGATGTGAGTGCTATTCCGAAAAGTTCTTATTTTATATCTGTGGATCCAGGTGATTCCTGTTAGATCTTTCAGAAAGAAACCCGCGAAATCGGGCACTTCCGGGTTTGTTTCATCCACTTACTCATTGGGCGATCTTGGATGGACGTCATGCGTTCTTCCGGGCGTGTGTGTATTTCCGCGTTCCAACAGTGGAACGCATATTGTCGTGTGAATTCTTGCGTTCCAACCGTGGAACACATATATCAGAAAGAACTAAAAGATTAGGATGGCAGCGGGCGGAAAAAACGCCCACTGACGGCCGAAACCCACAGATGAGATACTTATAACAACATGATAAATCGGTATATATATACTGATAATATAAAAAGAAGAAATCAAGACTTAATAAATTAATATATATGCGAATATAAAAGAGACCCAAAACATCTATTCAGATATAGGATAGTTGGACCACTAGGTCCTCTCATAGAAATAGAAGAAATATAATAAAAACGGAAATGTCTTAAAAAACCTTTTTCAAGGAACATATAAATAGAAATTTAGATGATGTATCATGTAGATCCGCATATATGTACATTTTGAATGATAAAAACAAACAAACAAGGAACAAAAACAAAACCCCAGATAGGTGTACTCGGAGTACAACATAATACAGTGATATTTTCCAACTAGCAGATACACAAAATTAGAATTTTACAAGCATACCCTTCTTAGGTGTTCTATGAAAAAGAGAAAATTGGAATTAATATGGAGTCAGTGTAAATACATCATATATATTACTCCAAATGCAAATGAACCCACTAAGTGAAAAAAAGAAAGAAAAGAGAAGGGGAGAGAAGGAGGAACACCCAAAAGGGGACACTATAATAATCCTGCAAGATCGATGTCTTGATTCAGCCCGTTCTTTAGTGTTTTTAAATTGTATATCCATTGCGCCTGTTTTTTGGCTAACTCATGCATTTTGTTACCTCCTCTCCAGTGTTTTTCAATAGAGTCTATACCAATGGCAATCACAGTGGACCAGTTAAAAGATGTACAAGTGTTACAGTGTCTTGGAACACTATGTTCTACTTTGTTGGTTCTAATATTATTAAAGTGTTCTCGGAGTCTGACATGTATTGGTCTGATGGTTCTGCCTATATATTGCGCTCCACATCCACATTGCAGTAAATATATTACATATGTGGATGTGCAGTGGATAAACTTCTTGATGGCATATGTCCTTTTAGTGTAAGTGCCTATGAAAGTTGTGGTCTTTTTCTTTTGATAAGTGCATGTAGAACAAGTACCACACTTATGAAATCCTGCAGTCTTTTGGGAGAGTAGAAAATTATTACTGGACTTGGGAATCTGTATGGGTAAGAGACTTGGAGCTAATTGATTTTTCAAATTGTCAGCTTTTTTTATAAATGACTGTTGGTCGTTCAGGTATGACATTACCCAGGACTTTGTCCTTTTTTAAAATGGCCCAATGTTTTTTAAGAATTTTTTCTATTTTCTTGGCATGTATATTATATTTGGTGATAAATGCGAATTCTATATGGGTGTTATCTTTTTTGTTTTTTAATTTATTATTTCAGACATTACCAGCCAAGAGATTTTCTAATACATCATTGTATAGGGCTTTGGTAAAAAGTCATCATCAATTTGGTGTTGTCTCTTCCTGTCTCCTGACTTCTCTCCATAACCACTATATTTCCTCCTTTCCCTCTCTCCTCCCTCCTCCCCTCCATCTCTCTCTCCCTTCTCCCTCATCTCTCTCCTCTCTTACCCTCCTCTACTTCTCCCCGAATTCCCAACCGCTTTGTATTAGGGGGCTACCCTTCTATCCTATGAGAGTCCATCACTATTCGCTCTCTCCCTTGGGAGGTAGTGGTCAGGGGTGGTGGGGGGTGGGATTAGGGGGGGAAATCTCTTGCTGCATTCATTCATTCATCAATCACTCACACATTAAGCTTTCACGTTTACAGTGGTGACTTTCATCTTCATCCCTTCTGACTTATGGAAGTATATATTGTATAGATAGCTATTTCTATGGTAAGTTATTTTTTTCCTCCTGTTCTAATAATTCTAACCAGGTAAACCAGAAATTATTCTCTTTGCTGTTGCTTCGGCTTTTATTTACTCCAATTTCCATTCTTATCTGGAATTTTACTTGTTGTATGAGCTTTGCTTTGGCGAAATCATCTGTCTTTTTCCAGTTTCTCGCTATAATTATTTTTGCCGCTATCAGACAATGAATTGTCAATATCTGCTTTCTTTTAATTAACGCGGGCCATCTAAAGTGAAGCAACATCGTGTCTGGGCTAGTCTCTATTCTGATATTGTCCAGTTTGAATAACAAAGTGCTCACCCAGCTCCACAAGGGAGTTACTTTTTTACATTTCCACCATATGTGAAGATAATCTCCTCTTGGTTCGCCACATCTCCAACATAGGTGGTCATTGTCTGTTGAGATTCTAAACAATCTTGTAGGTACCAAGTACCATTTATTTATCACTTTGTAATGGGTTTCTAATAAATGTATACTATGCACGTATTTGTTCACCTTAGCTAACGCCCCATACCAAATATCTATATCTATATTTATATGCAGAAGTTTTTCCCAACTTTTTATTGCTGTAGGGTGATGTTCAGACACCTTAGTATCGAGTATTCTAATACTTTTTGAAAATAATTTTCTTGTTTCATCATTATCAAAAGTTGCTTTTATTGCATTGTACATATTCCCTTGATTCATAAATTTGTGTTTATTTAGGTAGCTGTTTACCCTTATATATGAAAAAGCTTCCTGTGGCGAAAGAGACGCTTCATTTTTTAGTATTCTAAATGGTTTCACCTTGTCATCTTTGTAAATATTTTCTATTGTGATAATATTTCCTTCTTTCCATTTTTTTAAGGAAATATTGGGTATTTCTCTTTCAAGATGCTCAATACTTTGGAATCCGAAAATTTTGTTTTGTATATCTAGTTTCTTTTTTAATTTTTCCCACATGGGGAGTAAGTGTCTCAACACATAAGAAGAAGAGCAATCGCATATTTTATTATTCCATATTATGTTAGCTAATTTCTTGGTTTGACACATTTCAGCTTCTAGCCAAAACCAACCCTCTTTAAGTGTGGATTCTTTCTGCAGTAATGTTATATGATGTATTATCCCAGCCTCATAATATTTTTCTATATTTGGGTAACTAAGCCCACCTTTGCTAGTATGATTACATAAGGTGTCTGTTTTTAACCTGGGTTTTTTGCCTCTCCATACAAAATTAGAAAAAGTTGATTTTATCATTTTTATCCATGGGGGAGGGATTGTTAGCGGCAACATTCTGAACATATATATCCATTTGGGGAGAACATAGGACCTTAAGGTGTTAATTCTGCCCCACCATGATATTTCTAGTTGGTGCAGTCCTTTAGATCTTTATTAGTTCGTTTTAGGAGGTGTAAGAAATTTATTTCCATTAGTTTATCTATATGCTTCGTTATTCTAATCCCCAAATATACAAATTCTTCTGGTTGTAGAAAACCGTATTTAGTTTGGTATTCCTTTATTATGCTTACTCCGACATTTTTATACAAAGCAATCGATTTGGTCATATTTATTTTATAATTTGAAATGGTGCTGTACAATTCAATTTCTGCCATTATTTGGGGTAAGGAGCTCTCTAAATCTTTGACATATAGGAGGGTATCATCTGCGTATAATGATATTTTTAAATCGCCCTTAACTGTGTTAAGGCCTTTTATTAATTGATTTTGTCTTATTCTTAAAGCAAAAATCTCCATAGTAATAATGTATAGGATTGGAGACAGGGGACATCCCTGCCTCGTTCCGTTTTCTAAACCAAACCAGGAAGAACATATATTTTGACCTACCGATCTTGCTGATGGGTTGGTATATAAAGCTCTGATCGCATCCAGCATCCACCCAGAGATATTGAATGCTTCCAAGGCCCTAAACATGAATCCCCAACTGACCCTGTCAAACGCTTTCTCTGCGTCTAAGGACAGGATCAGGAGGGGATCCCCGCTTTTGTTCGACATGTCCATTGCGTCTATTAGCCTCCTCACGTTATTACCCGAGTTTCTCCCAGGGATAAATCCACTTTGATCTGGATTAATTATATCCTCCAATATTGTTTTTAATCTCTTAGCTAAGATTGATGCAAACAGCTTAACATCCACATTTATTAAGGAAATTGGTCTATAGTTTATTACTTCAGTTGGTTTTTTACCTGGTTTTAATATTGGCAGGACATTTGCTTTCAGCATTTCTTGTGGGAACGCTCCCTTTTTTATGGCCTCGTTGAAAGTCTTAGTTAATGGATCTGCAATTATATCTTTCATATCTTTGTAAAACCTATTACCGAATCCGTCTGGTCCTGGAGTTTTATATTGTGCCAGTTTATTTATTTGTTCTAATACCTCTTCTTTTGTGATTTCTTTATTTAGGTTTTTTCTTTGTTCTATGGATATTTTGGGGATTTTCACCCCCTTAAGATATTTTTCTATTTTCTCATTTGAATTATTTTTAGGTAAATTGTACAGGGATTTATAGAATTGATTAAAAGCTTCTCCTATTTCTTTAGGTGCTATGCATGTTTTCCCATCATATATGATTTTATCTATTCTATTATCTGCTTTCCTTTTTTTTAGTTGGTTTGTTAGTATTTTATCTGCTCTATTTTGTCGGTAATAATATTTAATTTTTAATTTAACCATTTTTTTTTCTATGTTTTCTAAGATTTTATTTTTTATAGTCTGTTTAATTTGTTCTATTTTGATTTGACCTTCTCTATTTGGGTTATCCTTGTATTCTTTAATAATTTGATATAATTGAATATACCACATAGCCAACCTCGATCCTTCTGATCTTTGGGTATCTTTTTTAATCTTTATACAATGCCCTCTAATCGTTGCCTTATATGCACACCATGTTGTTATATCTGGTATCTCTAACAATTTATTTTCTATAAAAAAATATTTAGAGGTCTCTTTCAAAAATTCTTGATTTTCTTTTCTGTAAAGAATTGACTCATCTAATTTCCAGGTTGTCCTTGAATGATTGATCTTCCCTTCTTTTAATGTCATTATGATACTGTTATGATCAGACCATATCATAGTTTTTATCTCTATTTGTTCAACTTTTTCTATTAGTCTTGTATCACCTATGAAAAAATCAATCCTAGAGTATGAATTGTGAGGCCATGAATAAAAGGAATATTCTTTATTTATTGGGTTTCTTATTCTCCAAATGTCGTATAAGTTGTTCTTTTTAATAATGTTAGAGAAGGTTTTAATGTTCCTAAGTTTAGTTTTGTCTATGTTTGTATTGTTCTCTCTATGTGTGTCCATTTCTATATCCAACACACAATTAAAATCTCCCCCCAATAATATACAACCCATAGCAATTTTATCTACTCGATCTAGGATTTGAGAAAGTAGTTTCATCGGATTAGTATTAGGCAAATATATATTTACCAATGTATATAGATCACCATTAATTATACAAACTAAAATTAGGAACCTTCCTTCGACATCACTCTCCTGATGTTGTATTACTACTTGTATATGTTTTGAGAACATGATTGCTACCCCTGCCCTTTTTTCCTCTTTTTTAGATGAAGTGAATACCAATGGAAAAAATTTCTTACACCACCCAATTTTCTCCTCAAGGATCCAATGTGTCTCCTGTATTAGTGCCACTTGAATATTTTCAGATACTAAATAATCTTTAAAAGCCCATTTTTTTTTTGGAGTATTTAAACCCTGAATGTTAATTGAAATTAATTTCACCATTTAATGACTGATTAGCCATCCTCTTTTTTTTCCCCGTTGCTTAACCCTGATCACATGTCGTTCACCACTGTACCTAAGTCATTCATTCTACACATACATTCTTCCATTTTATTATCTTCTACTAAAATCTCTATATTGTTTAGAGATCAATACTAACATTAGCTTAAGTTGCCTGTTTATAGGCAATCTCTAAGTCCTATTAAGAACTCATGGGCGAAGTAATTTGGGCGTTGTGGCGGTACAGATTAGTTTATCTGCTCTACATTTATTATTTGATTTTCACATATTCAGATTCTATGTATATCTCTCTCTCCTCCTTCCTCCTCCCTCTCCTCTCCCCGTCCCCCCCCCGTGTACTTAAGGAGAGGGGAGATGAAGAGAGGAAAAAAAACAAAAAAAAAAACCCGTGCCTATTATTTCATTGTGATTTACACTACTCTACTTCAATCCTCATAATATAATTTACTCTAAGTGTTTACTTGAAAAATATTGTGTTTTTGTTGCCTATGTTCTCTGTTATGTTCTTTTATATAGTGCTTCTATTATCCCTAACTATAGTGCTCCCTTTATTATTTACTCTTTTTATTCCTAAACTCAGAGAGAGGTGTATATATATTGATTCCAGCTTCCCCATTATTTACAGTCTTATGTCTAACTCTAATCATGTCTTTTCTGCTCCGTGTTTATATTTTGTTCTCTGTTGTGTTTACTACTAGTGTACATACATGCAAATTATTGTGTCATTACATTGTACTCGTGAGTCTGTAACTATTATTTTATAAATTATTCTATTCGCCGTGATGGGGAAAAAAAAAAAACCTACATTTATTCTTCCCTCTCCTTCTCCCCGCCCCTATTCTGATGCGAGATTCGTTTTATGTTAGTTGTTTCTCCTTTATCCAGGCTGCTATTTTGTCCGGCGAATCGAAAACCTCTGCATAATCTTCCATAAACACTTTTATGGCTGTTGGAAAAATCCACGAATATTTTATATTGTGTTGCCTTAATATAGCTGTTGTTGGTCCATATTTTTTTCTTTGTGCTCGAGTAAAGAAAGACAAGTCTGGGAAGATTTGTATATTTTTAAATTCTTCTCCTTGCGGCTCTTTTTTCCTGCTTGTTTTCAGTATTATTTCTTTAAATTGAAACGATTGAAAGCAGCAAATTATATCTCTTGCTTTATTATCTGGGATACTTTTGGGTTTAAACACCCTATGATATCTTTCCATATTGCAATTGAATTTTTCCACTTCAATCCCCCAGGCTTTCCAGAGGTTGATTACATAGTTTGGTATCTTCTCTTGCTCTATATTTTCTGGTACATTTCTTATTCTCAAGTTATTACGCCGAGAGCGATCTTCCAAATCTCCCAGTTTCGTTTCTAGTGCATTAATTTTCTTTGTCAGTTCTTTATTTTGTTCTAATATTATTTTTTCTTGGAATTCTATAGATGTAATTTTTTCTTCCGCCGTATTTATTTTTTCTGTCAGCTGTCTCATTTGGCCAAGGATCTCTTCCGAACTCTGATTCATATGCTTCATTAAAGTTTTGGATTGGGATTCTAGGCATCTTTCTAACAGTTCTGCAGTTATCTGTGTACTAGGTATGCTCTCTTGGCTACTCGGTGATTCTTCGATTCTTGAAGTTGTTAGGGATGTATTCTCTGTATGTTTCTCTTTAATTGTTTTATTAGGAGGTGAGAAAAAGTTTGTGGTTTCTTTTCCTAGTTTAGTATTCTTTTTCTCCTTTTTTTGGATTATTTTCTCTTGGGATTTTGCTGCCATTTTGCTGTGCTCTTTTCTCAATTTCCCTCCTTTCTCCCCTTTTTTCCGTTTTTTATTTTTTATTTTTTTATTATTTTATTTTTTTTCCTCTGTTCTTCCGGTTCTCCCTTCTTTTTTTTTTCTTCCTTTCTACCTCGAGAGGCAGCACCAATCAGTAGCCTCTACTCTTACAATCTTCTCTACCAGTCCACAGCGGCAGAATCGATTTTTTTTTTTATTTTTATTTTTTTTTAGAGACCTATCTTTAATAGCCAGGTTTTCCAGTTTTAATGGTCAAAAAAGATACATCAAACTAAACACTGGCCTAAACATTAATTGTTTGGTCTCTACCGCGTTCTCATGGAAAAACAAACCAAAAAAAAAAAAAAAACATTTAACTACTGGAATATGTAAGCCATATAAAAAAAAGAAAGTCCGTGTCTCAGTACTTTCGTCACAGTTTTTAGTCCTTTAACCATGTAAGGCAAATGTCAAATCACACTTTCCACAATAACCTACTGGTATTTCTCATTCGGTTACCTGATTACATCATAGCAATGCAGTTTTCCAATTAGCATGTACAATCTTGTCTAAGACAGTATGAATTAAACTTTGGGTTTAGCCTTAACAGGAACCTGTATATAACATTACAAGTTTCTACTCTAGCAGCCTAATGGATACGAGGAAATTAGCCTCAGCCCTAGCCATACACATATAATCCCCCTTTTGGCGTTGATTTCTTGTTTGCTTAAATGGGCTATGGGCTGTGGGCTATATTTGTATATCTCCCACAGAGTAGATGGGAGGGAGAAAAAAGGAGTCAGAAAGAGACTCTCTACTTATCTTATCTCTGCCGGTGGAAATTCCTCTGGCCCCATTCGAGTTGTTTATTCGGGGAACTTAGCTGGCAGCTTAGCTGGTAACTTCCCAATCCGGACCTGCAGGTATGTTCCTGTTGCCGACCTTGTCTCCACCATCTCCCGCTCACACACTCTCCGGTCTACCTCGACCGCGTTTTTCAGCCGCCGCCCGCCCTCCTTAACTCCGCCCTACGATGCGTGCGTCCGCACCTACGTCATCCCGTTCGTGTAGACTAGTGTTTTTAATAGCTGTATTGCAGTCAGTTTTTTTGAAGAAGGTTTTTGTATTTAATGATCCTGCTTCGACATACAAAGTAAGGTCTAGAAAATCAATAGTCTCTTCATGTATATTTGAGGTGAATTTTAGATTGTATGGATTGGAATTAATGTTCTTAATGAACATTTCCAAACTATTTACATCACCCTCCCAAATAATAAGTATGTCGTCTATGTAGCGTCGCCAGAGGACAAGGCTCCCCCCCAGCTGTGGGCCCAACCAATCCATACAATCTAAAATTCACCTCAAATATACATGAAGAGACTATTGATTTTCTAGACCTTACATTGTATGTCGAAGCAGGATCATTAAATACAAAAACCTTCTTCAAAAAAACTGACTGCAATACAACTATTAAAAAAACTAGTCTACACCATCCCACTTGGCTAAATAATGTCCCCAAGGGACAATTAACTAGGATACGGAGGAACTGCTCCAACATACAAACTTTTGAAGAACAGTCAAAAATAATAAAAAATAGGTATTCTGAAAAGGGATATAACACACAACACATAGAAAAGGAAATTACACATATAAAAAGAAAAGACCGCTCAGAATTTCTGGTTGATAATAAATTAAAAAACAAAAAAGATAACACCCATATAGAATTCGCATTTATCACCAAATATAATATACATGCCAAGAAAATAGAAAAAATTCTTAAAAAACATTGGGCCATTTTAAAAAAGGACGAAGTCCTGGGTAATGTCATACCTTAACGACCAACAGTCATTTATAAAAAAAGCTGACAATTTGAAAAATCAATTAGCTCCAAGTCTCTTACCCATACAGATTCCCAAGTCCAGTAATAATTTTCTACTCTCCCAAAAGACTGCAGGATTTCATAAGTGTGGTACTTGTTCTACATGCACTTATCAAAAGAAAAAGACCACAACTTTCATAGCCACTTACACTAAAAGGACATATGCCATCAAGAAGTTTATCCACTGCACATCCACATATGTAATATATTTACTGCAATGTGGATGTGGAGCGCAATATATAGGCAGAACCATCAGACCAATACATGTCAGACTCCGAGAACACTTTAATAATATTAGAACCAACAAAGTAGAACATAGTGTTCCAAGACACTGTAACACTTGTACATCTTTTAACTGGTCCACTGTGATTGCCATTGGTATAGACTCTATTGAAAAACACTGGAGAGGAGGTAACAAAATGCATGAGTTAGCCAAAAAACAGGCGCAATGGATATACAATTTAAAAACACTAAAGAACGGGCTGAATCAAGACATCGATCTTGCAGGATTATTATAGTGTCCCCTTTTGGGTGTTCCTCCTTCTCTCCCCTTCTCTTTTCTTTCTTTTTTTTCACTTAGTGGGTTCATTTGCATTTGGAGTAATATATATGATGTATTTACACTGACTCCATATTAATTCCAATTTTCTCTTTTTCATAGAATACCTAAGAAGGGTATGCCTGTAAAATTCTGATTTTTGTGTATCTGCTAGTTGGAAAATATCACTGTATTATGTTGTACTCCGAGTACACCTATCTGGGGTTTTGTTTTTGTTCCTTGTTTGTTTGTTTTTATCATTCAAAATGTACATATATGCGGATCTACATGATACCTCATCTAAATTTCTATTTATATGTTCCTTGAAAAAGGTTTTTTAAGACATTTCCGTTTTTATTATATTTCTTCTATTTCTATGAGAGGACCTAGTGGTCCAACTATCCTATATCTGAATAGATGTTTTGGGTCTCTTTTATATTCGCATATATATTAATTTATTAAGTCTTTATTTCTTCTTTTTATATTATCAGTATATATATACCGATTTATCATGTTGTTATAAGTATCTCATCTGTGTGTTTCGGCCGTCAGTGGGCGTTTTTTCCGCCCGCTGCCGTCCTAATCTTTTAGTTCTTTCTGATATATGCGTTCCACGGTTGGAACGCAAGAATTCACACGACGATATGCGTTCCACTGTTGGAACGCGGAAATACACACACGCCCGGAAGAACGCATGACGTCCATCCATGATCGCCCAATGAGAAAGTGGATGAAAAAAACCCGGAAGTGCCCGATTTCGCGGGTTTCTTTCTGAAAGATCTAACAGGAATCACCTGGATCCACAGATATAAAATAAGAACTTTTCGGAATAGCACTCACATCCCTGAAGAAGTCTTCATAGACGAAACGCGTTGGATTGAGTATTAACACTACCTTTTTATTGTATTTGTTTTTACTTATTATTTGTTCCTGTATTTTATACGGTACTTCAGCTGACATACCATCTGCATACCTGTCCATTTACCATCTTGGTCCACTTGTCAGTGGAGATATGCTCGCTGATTGTTACCCTAATGTAAGTACAATCAGTGAAATAAACTTTTGATATTTTTATACAGTACTACTCTATGCATATCCTTTTTTGTCCATTTTGAGGATCTGACTTTTGGAGGAGATTTATCGTGTAAGCCAAACATTGAATCGCTACAGACACCCTTTAAGGGAGACAAGCGCAGAACGGCTATACCTGTTGTAAGTTCTCTACCTCCTGGATACCTCACTTCTTGTCCATTCATACTTCACCATATTATCTTATTTATGTTTTAGATCTGTTGCAAGATCCCGCCCTATCTTAAGGTTGTATTCTCTATTTGACGTGCTATCCCTCCTTTTTAGCGTATATTGCTTGGTTAGCCATATCTGCTATTTTTGTTTATGTGTGATTTCATGATTCCCTTTTATTGCAGAAGTTTGGTCCTTAAGGGGTTAAAATTGACTAGCTAACAATCCAAGTAAATTATTGTTGTTAATATTATTATTACAGCCTAAGAAAATTATATTAATCTAACACCTGCTGAAAATGTATTGTTATGCTGTCCATTTTTTGAACAGTCTAGTTCTAGATACCAGTTGTCACCTTATGCAGTTGGTACGGCTATATCCTCCTTAAAGAGACACACTCATCCCTGGGGTATCCATAGAGATATTATATTCACAGAGAACTTCTATAATTTATAAATAAACATAAACAATATGTGCACAAAGGATTATTGCAAAGTGTGGCAAAAAAGGTTTAATAAGTGTCCTCTATTTCCAACTTAAAGATCAACTTCTCTAAATCTTATATCCTGAACATCACGACGCCAACCGAACGTGCAAACCCCCTCCGCCGTAGCTTCCGGATCCAATGGTCCGACCATAAAATCCGATACCTGGGCACATGGTTGACCAAGAGAAGTGGGGATCTATACAAGGAAAACTTCACCCCCATGCTAGAGAAATTCCAACAGGAGATGAAGGACTGGGCTTACACACAGCTAAGGCAGCTAAGAAATACTTTGTTCGTAAACTCCAATACCGACAGGACGACTAGTACTGACAGACAGTACCTACGCAAAGAGCCCCCCCCCTTTTTCCTCTCTCCACACATAGAGGGTGTGACGCCCCCTCCCTTCACACCCTTAACAGACCCAACTCCCTCCTCCTTTCTTTCTTCCCTTTATCCTCCCTCTCAGTTAAACATGCCTCCGCGGGACGATGTACTGACATGCCCCGATGCTAGCAGGACACCCTTCCCCATAACGGGAACCACATAGACATGTGATTTGCGCAAGTCCATACAGAAGCGGCTGGAAGCCAAAACCGCATCCAGCAGAGATTGTCCAGTACCCACACTAGAGACACGATATGCAGGCCTACTCGACAGGATCAGGCTCAAAGACAGAGGCTGTAATGGTACCATACAACGCGATAGGCACAATAGTCAAGACATGAGGCGAGAATGAGGAAAGCTCCACTCACCTACAGCTGGCAAACACTTGAGACACAACCCTAGACAAGACACGAGACCTACAGACTGGTCTACACACCCTCACACTCGTTAGTATCCAGAGACCAGCTTCACGAGGTGAGCGACACACCGCCTCGAATACCTTAGGTGACTAGTGGGACACAGTGATGTATTGATGCTATTGAGGCAATGCCATACGATTGAGGCCTGTGAATCAATTCGCAATATGCTGAAAATGAGGCCTGCAAGCCCACATGGTACCTAACCACCACCTTTCTTCTGCTAGTCTTGTTTGGGGCCTGCATACCTCCTTGTTTTTGATACATGCTTGATACCTCAGTTTAATGTCAAGAACTGAAAAATAGTAAAAATGATATTTACAAAAAATATAAGTGTCCTCTTGCTATGGTTTCCCAACAGACTTTACTGGCAATGGCTGAGAGAAAAGGACATAGTCTTGCAGGATCTGGATCTGGATCTTGCATGAGATTCATTTTATATTCTTGCATGTTTGTGAAAGTATAAAGATGATGTGGGTCTTGCTAACGTCAATAGCCAGAAGAAAGAGACTGAAAAAACTGTGGCAGGTTGCAAATAGTCCAGAGACCTTGTTACAAGTGAAACTGACATTTCATCTTTTAGATTTACCAGAATTATTTTTTGACTCAGATCCTGTCTACGAACAACTACCATAGAGCTAAATTCAAACTACTTGAGATAGTGAAAGGTAGCACATCAATCAGGCAAAACAGTGTTGCGCTTAGTTTAGGGACCTCACAATTCACAACGTGAACATACTGTGACTCAAAGGAACACTCTAACATTACATTTATTTATTTCTTTTTCATGTTAGTGTTCCTGAGGTTTAGTATTTGGGCCACCCAGTATAAAATAAAATAACATTACATGATTTTTACTCACCTTTAGGCAGTCTCAGCAAGCATCTGTTCCTCTGCTGAGATCATATGTTTGTATGAACTCAAGTGAAGGGTCCTTCACTTGAGCCGTGCATGGCTCAAGCACGTAGGCTGAGCGGGCCGCATGGGCCAACCACCTCTTATAGTTGAGAACACTGCTTGCGTCATGAGCACCCTCTTAAAGTGCTTTAAGTAAATTCTGTCTCCCATTGATCAATGTCATTCCAGCCCCACCCATGCACGCCGTTTTTAGGGGTGCAGGCATGGCGTGGATGGGCCCAATTAAATGTGACCTAAAGTTATTTAAACCTCCCTAGCCCTATACACGGTGCCCTATTGTAGTTTCTGTCCCAGTACCCTTTAGTGCACATCTTGTTTCCTTGTATATTATTATTCTGGTACTGACTTTGTTTCTGACTCTGCATTTATCTTTTGCCCTTTCCTGTGTTGTTTGTTTGTCTGACTGATACTATGTACCTGACTCTGGCTAGTTATCGTTTACTCAGTCTCTCTGTTACCCTGACCACGGGTTCTGTGTGAAGTGCAGGGAGACAGATCTTCACTGATCCTGCCCCCTGGTGGAAAAAAAAATTAAAGTTAAATCCCACCCCCTCTTTCCCCTGTTTTAATAAAATTAACCCCTTCCCTGCCAATTGATCACGGACTACAGTGATCAATTGGCAGGGTATCCATTTTAATGTCATCTGAATTTTTTTTTTAACCCCTGAGGGTTAATTATTATTTTTTTTTTTAAACCTCAGGGGTTACATTTATTGTATTAATTAATTTAAATATTTAAACATTTTATATTTAGCTAGCTGGGATGGGTGGAAGTTAGTGGGGAATTTGGTGTTAGGCTAACTAGGGGTTAACGTTAATTTTTTTTAAAATAAGCTTTAAAAAGGTAAAAAAAAAAATATTTTTAACTGTTTTAGTAACGTTTAAGTAAAAAAAAAAATACCACCCCCTTTACCCAGTCTAAATAAAAATGAACCCCTTCCCTGCCAGTTGATCACTGCCTACAGTGCTCAACATACAGATCGCAGTATTATACTGTGATCTAATTTTTTTTAACCCCTGAGGATTAACTTTTATTTATTTTTTAACCCTCAGGGGTTCAATTTATTTAATTAATTCATTTAAATATTTTATAATTATATATTTTGCTAGCTGGGGTGGGTGGGAGTTATGGGAAAATGGGGAATTTACTGTTAGTGCTGCTTACTGCTAGTTAGGGGTTAACGGTAAAAGAAAAGTTTAGAAAAAATGTAAAAGTGTAAAAAAAGTTAAGAAAATGTAAAACATTTAATAAGTAAAAAAAAAAGTTTAAAAACAGGTTTTACAAAGTAAAAAAAAAGTTTTACAAAGTAAAAAAAGATTTACAAAGTAAAAAAATACATAAAAAAATGCTCATTACCACTACACTTGGTACAAGCTAGCGGAAAAATGATCCCACGCTAAGGTTCAAAATATGCCTTTTGAATTACCCTGGGATGTCTTCTTTAAGAAATGGTATGCCTTTATGGAGTAATTGGATTATATAGCCTTGTAAAATACTCTAAAATGGGACATGGACACAGCGTAAAAATTCAAAGTTTGAAAAAAACTGGAATGGCTGTGTCTCAAATGTGCCCCTTCAATGTCCACATATACCTGGCAAAGGTACATACGGGGATATTGCTGTACTCAGCCGACATAGCTGAGCAACATATTAAGTATTATACAGTCGTAGTACACATAAGGTTTGAAAAATATACTGCGCAAACTCACTTTGTGTGTCAAAAAGGCAGAAAAAATGCGTTTTACCACTACACTTGGTACAAGCTAGCGGAAAAATTATCCCACGCTAAGGTTCAAAATATGCCTTTTGAATTGCTCTGGGATGTCTTCTTTAAGAAATGGTATACCTTTATGGGGTAGTTGGATTATATAGCCTTGTAAAATACTCTAAAATGGGACATGGACACAGCGTAAAAATTCAAAGTTTGAAAAAAACGAATGGCTGTGTCTCAAATGTGCCCCTTCAATGTCCACATATACCTGGCAAAGGTACATACGGGGGTATTGCTGTACTCAGCTGACATAGTTGAGCAACATATGAAGTATTATACAGTTGTAGTACACATAAGGTTTGAAAAATATACTGCGCAAACTCACTTTGTGTGTCAAAAAGGCAGAAAAAATGCGTATTACCACTACACTTGGTACAAGCTAGCGGAAAAATGATCCCACGCTAAGGTTCAAAAAATGCCTTTTGAATTGCCCTGGGATGTCTTCTTTAAGAAATGGTATGCCTTTATAGTGTAGTTGTAATATGTAGCCTGCTCAAGTGCTCCAAAGTGGGACACGGACGCATCAAAACCCTCCATGAATATTCACACTTAATAAACTTAACTTGTTATGTCTCTTTTACAGCGGTGTAACTTCACAAAATAGTGTCTAGGTCATACATTGGGCATATTGTTTTACTCAGAAGGCTTAGCTGAGCATAATTTGGGGGGTTTGAACTTAGTGGCACATATGAAATGTACAAAATGCCCAGTAAAAATGTAATCCATATGTAAAAAATGACCAAAATTATATTTTACCACATACTTTGGCATATATTGGTGAAAAAATGGGGGCATGTTAAAGCACAATATGCACCATATGAGATACCCTGAGGTGTCTACTTTTACAAATGGTAGGCCTTTGTGAGGTTTTTTTGAACAGTCAAACTGCTATAATACCCCAAATTGAAGCATAGGCCCATTAAATCCGCCTCTCAAAATTCTACTGTAAATGTTGAAACAGACAGGTGTCCTATATGGCACTGTAGCTTCACGAAATAGTGCCAAAGACATACAATGGGGGTACCGTTGTACTCAGCAGAAGTAACTGAACACATAATAAAACCTTGTACAGGAATAGCACACACCAACTTTACAAAATACACATGAGAAGTTCTTTGTTATAAGTTTGTGTGCCAAAAACCCCAAAATACAAAAATACTCCAATATTTAGCAGAGATTGGCGGTGAAATGGCTACTTAGAAAGTGTCAAAACAACCTTAGGACAATAGCCTGTGATGTCTACTTTATATAAATATATACTTTTGTGTGGCAATTTTGTTTTCTTTTATGGCTATTAAGCTTACAAGACAAACATACCAAATTCTAAAATCGCTCCATATTAAAAGTTTATTTTACTCCTTGTGCTTTGTGACCTGTAACTACCAAAAAAAAACTGAAAATCCCAGACACATTATATATTCTGTAAATCAGAACAACTAAATTAATTTATTTTTAATTACTTTCTTTAACCTGCACTAATTAGGCACACATTATTATTGCAAAAACTGTACAAAAAACACAAAATTTATTATTTCACTTTAAAGTTAAGGCTGCTATGCTGAGGAATGAACCTTTCTTTGTTGTCTCTGGATTCAAATGTAGTTACTTATTTAGATTTCCCTTAATATTATGGGCTATGGAAAGAGAGGGCATAGACGTTTGCTCTCTTGATGGCAAATCCTTGGGAAGTCCAGTCCCCAGTCTACTTTTTTGAAATATTAAGGAGTGATTTATCCCTTCTGATTGTCAAGTGATTTTTTGTTTTTATATTATTTATCCACTTTGTGTAAATTAGAGTAACACCCAGCACAGTATTGTATATGACTTCTAAAGAATGGTGACCTATGTCAGAAAATATGTAATATCCGTACAACAGGTAAAACAGGTAAAGGGGCTGGTTTCTAGTGCAGTTTTAATAGTCAGAGTAGCTTGTAGAATGTAGTGATCGCTGCTTTTACAATGTAAAATACACTGTACACGGACAATATAAAGTCCAGCTGTCAAAATGTCCACTGTAAAGTGAGTACACTCATTAATTTATTAATAAGGATAATCTTTCCTGGCCTAACATGGCAGGTAAGCTATGCACACTCACAGCAGATGGATCAGGAAAAAGAAATCAAACTTTCTTTGTCATGTGAACCTCAGTATTTTTTCTGTCTTTCACAGGAGTTATGAAGGAGCCTGTTTTATATAAATATAATAAATTTCCTGGCTAATCATGGCAGCATTTAACATATGGGTTTAGCTCCTCCCTCTAACCCTCAGGACAGGAAACACAATCAATTAAACAATTAAGCCTACTTTCCCCTAGTATAATAGGTACCCCAGTATCCTCCACACCTCAGTCTTTTCCTGTCCTCCTAGCCCTAGGACAGTTATATTTTTTTTTCCTCAGTTTGTCTGAATTATTATTTATTTTTGCTCACGTGACCATGTTTGATATGGTTTTGTCCCTGTGGAGGTCCGCCTCCCTCCTCAGGAAGCCCAGGCACATGTAGCCCATTCTCCACGGAGTTGGGAACCCCTGGGAGCCTGGGTGGTTAGTTCCACAGGCTGTTGGAATCCTCTGGTGTCCAATGAGTGCTGTAGACCTCGATCAGACGATCAGCATAACGGTAAGACGCCCGCGCATGCGCAATGTGCACGACCGGAATCAGAGTGATTTTTGCCCTTTTCCAAAATGGCGGTTTCGCGATCTCGCGACCAATGTGCGCATGTGCGTTCCTTTAAAGGTACAGAGCGGGAAATTTGAAATGGCGGTATTCAGCTTTAAAAATGCTCGTTTCCTTTCCCTTTAAAGACACAGTGCTCTATTAGACTGTTCTTGAAGCTCTGCAGGTAAGATCATTTACTTATCTTTTATAATCATCTAAATGTTTGGGCTGGGAATACATTACCTTTTTTTTAATGTTCTTAGCCCTACAGTCAGTATGGATCCATCATCCCCCTCTGCAAAATCAACGAGATCTGCAATAGGTCATAGGTGAGCAATATTTTTTCTTGTTTTTTTCTTGTTACTAAAAAGAGTGCATGGAGGGTACAGTCTTATGACTTCTGTATCTTACAGCCCTCGTGATTGGTCCTGTCCCAGATCCCCATCGAGGAGAAGGGAAAAACTGGCAGCCTGCCCTGGATGTGGAGCAAGGCCTATGGATAACTGCAGACTCTGCAGAAGATGCTTAGCCATGGTTGCAGGAGAGTCTGATCGCCAGAAGTCACCGCAAGCCGCTACCTCTTCAGCCAAGGATATTGCTTATTGGATTAAGCAAGCAGTGGTGGAGGGAATTGCAGAATCCAACAAGAGTAAGAGATCAAGAGGTGAGACCTTCGGCATGGACTCAGATCAGTCTGACGATGAATACAGACAGGCTTCAGCTTACCTGGATTTAGAGCCTTTCTCATCCAGCGAGGAGGAGTATATGGAACAACCTTGCTCCTTGGACTCCAAAGCTATGGAGCATTTGATTATGGCTGTTAGAAGAACATTGGATTTGCCAGAAGAGGCCAAGGAATGTTCAGCTTCTGACAGACATTTTGGAGATTTGCACAAGAGAAGACCTTCCTTTCCAGTTCACAGCTCTATTAAAGACCTGATGCGGAGCGAGTGGCAAAATCTAAGTAAAAGGATTACTAGTCAAGGAAGGCTTTCAAAATTATACCCGATTAAAGAGGAGGATTCCAGATTGTGGACGACGGTCCCAAAAGTTGATGCTCCTATCATTAAGGTTGCAAAAAGATCCATGCTTCCAATTGATAGCAATGCTTCCCTTAAGGAACCAATGGATAAAAGGATTGATGCTGATTTATCTAAAGCATTCATGACAGCGGGATTAGGTTGTCATCCGGCTGTGTCCATTTCTGCTTTGTCAAGAGCCTTGCGTTCCTGGTTGCTTGACTTGGAGGATGACATAGATAAAGGTGTTAGTAGACGTCAGATGGCGGAATCCTTGAAGGATATAAAACTCGCCAGTAACTGGCTTTTGGAATCCTCCACTGACCTCATTAGAATTCTTTCTAAGGTTATGGCTCATTCAGTCACCGCTAGAAGGGTGCTTTGGCTGAGATCCTGGGGTGCAGACCTTTCCTCCAAGAATAATTTATGCTCACTTCCCTTTGTGGGAGAAGTGCTTTTTGGGAAGCCGCTGGATGAAGCTATTAAAAAAGCGGCCGAGGTTAAACAGGTCATGCTGCCGCAAGATAGACGTCCCAAGAGACCTCATCTGGACCGCAGACCTTTTAGGGATCAAGGCTACTTTAGGGAAAGTAAGACCTACAGACCGGGCAGAGAATTCGCTAGGCATTCCAATTGGAAGAGCGGGCAGAATGTCAAATCTTCTAGGGGAAAGATGCAAAACTCTTCCTTTCGCCCCAACAAGCAATTCTGAAGGTGGCTTACTCCAGGTTCCTCGAGTGGGAGCACGTCTTTCATTCTTTCAGAGGGCCTGTGAAATCATTCCAGATGCTTGGGTAAGATCCATTGTCACCGGAGGTTATCATCTGGAATTCGAAGAATTTCCTCCCCCACCAAGGTTTATTTGCACAAGGCTTCCTGCCAACATCCTAAAACGAGAGATTTTGACTCTTTATGTCAATAATCTTCTTATAGAAGAAGCCATCGTACCTGTACCCATAAGAGAAAGATTCCAGGGATATTATTCTCCCCTGTTTTTGGTCAAGAAACCAGAAGGAAAATGGAGACCTATTTTAGACCTCCACCAGCTCAACCTTTTCCTGAGAGTCAGAAGATTTCGCATGGAATCCATTCGCTCCATCATTCCTGTTGTTCATCACAAAGATTGGATGATATCGGTAGACCTCAGGGATGCATATTTTCATGTCCCCATCACGATCACCCATCAAAAATTTCTCAGGTTTTGTGTCCGGAAGGAACACTTTCAATTTCAGGCCCTTCCCTTTGGGATAAGTACGGACCCGAGAACCTTCCCGAAGGTTTTGGTCACCATCATTGCTCTGCTCAGAAAATAAGGTGTAGCAGTGTTTCACTACCTGGACGACATCCTGGTAGTGGCCCCGGACCTAAGATCAATATTCCAACCCAGACAACTAGTCCTCGGCACTCTCTCTCATTTCGGTTGGCTCATCAATTACGAAAAGAGTCACTTGCATCCTTCAAGGGAACTGATATTCCTGGGAGCAAATTTCAATACCGACACAGCAATTGTATCCCTCGCACACGACAGAAAGATCATACTTCAAGATCGGATAAGGAACTTCAGACTAAAAACTTCAGCCTCGGCGAGAGAGTTTATGAGACTTCTGGGGACTCTTTCCTCCACAATAGAGCTGGTAAGGTGGGCACAGTGGACCTTCGCCCTCTTCAACAATTTTTTCTGGAAAATTTCAGGACCAGCTCGAGGGATTGGGAGAGACTGATTCACATTCCTTTTGTTCTGAAACAGAAGCTCCTTTGGTGGATACCGTGGGAAAATATCTCCCGAGGGTTCCCCTTGTTGGATATAGATTGGGTGGTCATTACGACAGATGCCAGTCTGACCGGATGGGGGGCACATTTAGGGAATCTATTTTTTCAAGCAAAATGGCCTCCAAGAACCCAATGCTTGCCTTCCAACATCAGGGAACTAAGAGCTACCTTTCTGGCTCTTCTTCATTTTCAACAAGTCATCCGGCATTCCTGGGTCAAGTTGAGAGTGGACAACAAAGCGGCTGCTGCCTACATAAACCATCAAGGCGGGACAAGCAGTGTAGCCCTGATGAGGGAAATCATTCCCATTATGACCTGGGCTCAGAATCATGTGGAGGGCCTGTGTGCCACCTATCTCCCAGGAAAGGAGAATGTATTAGCGGATTTCCTCAGCAGACAAGTGATAGAAGCTTCAGAATGGCAACTTTCCAGGAGGATCTTCGCTCAGTTGGTCCAGATGTGGGGTCTTCCCCAAAATATACACAGACTACACAGGTTCCATGCTTTGTGTCGAGGAGATACCATCCAAAGGCGGTTGCTCAGGATGCTCTATCCATCAAATGGAAATTCAATCTGGCCTACGTCTTTCCTCCAATTCCCCTCATCCACGCTGTTCTGAGAAAGATCTCCAAGGAACATTGCAAGGTTTTGCCCTTGGTTTCCCCTGTTACAGAGGTTATCAAAGGACCTGCCTTGGGAGCTTCCAGTCTCAGAAGACCTGCTGATTCAGGGTCCAGTGTTTAATCCGGAGCCTCACAAGTTCAGGCTCCATGCATGGCTATTGAGAGGCAATCTCTAGTTGAACATGGCCTTTCGGACCAGGCTATCTCAACCCTGTTATGTTCTAGGAATCCTTCTACTTCTTCTACTTACCATAAGATATGGGAAGCCTTTGCACAATGGTGTAATTCCACGGTTCAAGATTTAGGTTCTCCTTCCGTGTCTTAGGTTCTGGGTTTCCTACAAGCAGGCCTGGAGAGGGGCCTTCAACTTAACACACTTAACGTGCACTGCTCGGCTCTTTCAGCTCTTTCTGGTATTCGTTGGGAATTAAATCCTATTGTGATTCGCTTCTTCAAAGCGGTTATTAGGATTAGACCTCCTAGTAAGAAATTCTCAGCTCCTTGGAATTTGCCTCTGGTTCTGCAGGCTTGACGGAACATCCCTTTGAACTTATTGATGAGGTCCCGATGCAGGTTCTTTCTCTAAAGACCCTGTTGTTACTGGCCTTGGTCTCTGCTAGGAGAATGTCAGATATTAGAGCACTGTCGTCTGAGGAACCGTTCACTACCTTTTTCGATGATAGAGTTGTGCTATGGCCTAGACCTGAGTTCCTTCCAAAGGTTGTTACATCCTTCCATCTGAATCAAGAGATTGTCCTGCCGGGGTATTTTCAGGAGCCATTGTCTCCTGAAGAAGAAAGATGTCATACGCTGGACCTCAGCTAATTGGAGAAAGTCTCCCCAATTGTTTGTGATACCTTGGGGTTCTCGTAAAGGCGAAGCTGCTTCTGTCGCAGCCCTTCGTTCCTGGACTGATCAGGCTATTTCTAGAGCTTACAGAACAAAACAGGTACCAGTTCCCAAGGACATCAAGGCACATTCCACGAGGTCCATTGCTACTTCATGGGCTGCAGAGTCAGGAGTTCCTGCAGAGAGCATCTGTAAAGCTGCCAATTGGTCATCTATGAAAACCTTTGTGCATCACTACATAGTGGATGTCTCATCTCGTTCTGATTCAGAGTTTGGCCTATCGGTCTTGAACTCTTAAAAGCCTTAAGTGGATATTAAACAATTTTTGTAGCATGAATTACCCTCCCTGAGTGGTTATTGCTTTGGGAATCCAATATGTTAAATGCTGCCATGATTAGCCAGGAATAGAGAAAATGTATTGATACTTACCGTAATTTTCTTTTCCTGGCTATTACTCATGGCAGCATTTGGTCTCCCACCCTCTCTTGGTTTATTCGTCTTGTTACTGGACTGAGGTGTGGAGGATACTGGGGTACCTATTATACTAGGGGAACGCCAAACATCAGCTGCTGACACGGCCCTCACAAGACAGGGCAACATGCTACTGGCCCTGCGCCGTCAGGTGGAGGACCTGGACAACAGGAGCCGCCGCTCCAACATCAGGGTAAGAGGGGTACCTGAGCAGGAGGGCACAGAAAATGCGGAGGCCCTGCTGACCAGGCTATTCAAACAAATACTAGGGGGAGATGCGCCAGCGGAGATACGCTTTGAACGAGCGCAAAGGGCCCTGAGACCCTGACTCCGAGAGGGGGACCCCCGAGATCTCATTTGCTGCCTTCACTCCTTCCCACTAAAGGAACGCATAATGCGCACCGCCAGAACACGGCCCACATGGCAATACCAGGGCACTGAGGTCTCTCTATACCAAGACCTCTCCCCTGCCACGTTAGAAGCACGATGAGCCCTCAGACCCATAACAGCTGCCCTCAGGGAACGCAATATGGGGCTTCCCCTTCAGCATACAGGTGCGCCACCGCAATGAGTGGGTAGCCGCATGCTGGCCAGATGAAATCCCATGTTTCCTGCAGCGTTTGGATTTACCACCTATAGCTGTGCCGGACTGGATCCTGGAACCATTGGACAGGGAACCCAGACCCCAGAGGCCACCCCGGCGAATACGGAGGGATTCCAGGGAGAATCACCCGGGCGTCATACCCCCCCACCCGACTAATCCAGAAGAATAGCTGCTACGGCCGGGAACATGCGAGACTCCGACAGGAAATCCTATGCCTACCACGAGCGTGGGGTGGAACAGCACTCCCGGATCTCCGCAAATACCATCATGCTACAGTGCTACAACGGGTCTTGGAATGGTATACTTATCCAGCACACAAACAATGGATTTAACTAGATAAGAACCACATGGGGTCGTCACTTCTCACTACAGTATGGAACTTGAAGAGACCTCAGACGATGCCCCAAGATTGCACCTCCACTGTGGCACAAATGCTAAAAACGTGGGACAGCATCAGAAGAGTTCCACAGCTGTCTCCAACACCGAGCACGATGATACAGCTGTCTTATAACCCTTAAATAGGAGGTGGGCTGCTGCCGACATCTTGGAGTATCTTAGGTGGGGGAGAATCCCTCCCCATACATAAGATTCTGAATAACACAGGCATAATACCACTACGGGAATTGATAGACAACGACCAACCGTCCGCAATGCAAATCTTCCGCTATACACAAATTACACACTTCTACCAAACCCTATCGCACAGAGAAGCCTCACATAGAGACCTGACGTGGTTTGAGACACTCTGTGACCCAAGGACCAACCTAGCCAAGTCCACATCCCTCATTTACCAGCACCTCCTTATAGGTCACCTGGAGAACGCAGATACCTTTCGCCGACGCTGGGAACGCATCCTGGGTACATCATTCACCGCAACTTAATGGGAAAAGATCCTGGTCCTACACCACAAATGCTCCTCTAGCTCCAACTATCAGGAAACCAATTATAAGCTTCTATCGTTCTGGTACAGAACACCCGACAGCCTGCACAGGATCTTCCCGGCGGTACCCGACACATGCTGGAGATGCGGTCCGGCACGGAACGATCCTACATATCTGGTGGGAATGCCCACACATCATGCCATTTTGGGACGAGGTCAAACGACGAACGGAGGAAATACTGGGGTCGGACGGCAGGTTCGACAGAGAGGCAGCTCTCCTACACTCTACAACAGATACCATCGGGGTGTATAGAAGATCTATACTCCGACACCTGCTGAACGCCGCAAAGGCTCTGATTCCACTGCACTGGAAGCAAGATGTAACCCTGACGATTGGACTATGGATGGAACAGGTGGAGGAGATACACAGGGCGGAATCGATCCACGCCTCATTGATAGGTATGGAGGAGAAGCATGTTGAGAGGTGGCGGGCGTGGCTGGCTTACGTGGTGGGGCTGGGTGTGGGGGCTGGGCGGGGGCGTGGCCCTGAGGGGTACCCCTCTCCGCCCCCCCCCTCCACCCGCGCCCCAGGGCGGGTGACACCGCACTGCACGGAACACCCCGGATCCGAATCTACCACAGGCACGACGAGGGTGCTCCGTGCCTCGAGATCCCCCGCCCCCCCCCTTTTTTTTTTCTTCTCTTCCCTCTCCTTTCTTATGTCCCCTCTCTCTTCCCCATCCCCTTCTGTTTTTGTGTTCTCCTTTCTACACCACTTTCTCTCTTTCCCTGACCCCACACAAGAGTCTGACCTCATTGCCCATGCACACTAGTCACAACAACAGTCAAACGGGAGGGTATGGCAGGCTTGGGCCTCAGGTGCTATACGGATCCTCCGCTAATTCGCTAATGCCTACTACTGTAGACTAAACCAACAGATTTTACCGCCCGCACGACAAAACAGGACCTGCGCGAGAAGTGCACGGCCAAAGGCAATAAGACCAAATGGAAACCCACTATTTATCAGTAATATATGGGACGACGAGTCCTCTCTATGACTTAAACCTTCAGGTTAGCTATACCACAGACGTTATAATGGCCCCTATCCGCCTAGAAGATACTCCTAGGCTATATGCAACCATTATGTTAACAGGCGAATCTCGACCATGTACTACACTGTCACTACCTAGCTCACACAGGGGTGACACACTCATCCCTTAATGTACGACCATAAGAGGCAGATGTTTGCATATTTAATACATGTAACATAACGAAGTTACCGATACTGATACTGTACTACCTTCTAATTGTTAATATTGTTTAGGTTTTCATTTCTTTATAATCATATGGCTACTCCCGATGTTACGAGACCTGCGTGTCTCCCATTTTGCTATCCTAGCGCACTGTTATACATCTTCGGTGACACAAATAAATGCCGTTTGAAACCAAATAGCCCGGGGATCTAATGATGTTGGATGCAGGGTAAGACCAGGGGATCTGGGCAGGAATAGGTACAGGATCTGGGTCAAGAACAGGCGCAGCATGCTAGGTAACCTTAGCCAAAGTTTCAGCACTGCATCAAGCGTGCTCAAGGTTGTTATATGAGTTTCCTGTTCACAAGGGCAGCCTCTTCCTGAAGGTGGAGTGTCACACGATTCTATAAATGATACCAGGTCCATCTTAGTATATTGCTGCACCAGAGCCCAGGCCAAAACTGCAACCCAGAAAGCATGGACAGCCACTGCATGGCATGGAGGGCAACAAGGGCAAATCTGAGGGTGAAGAGCAGGTAAAAGACTTCCCCTAGGACCTTGTGATACCCTATTAAAAATCACCCCATTCAGTGGACATAAAAATTTATCAGCTACTATAAAACCTCAAAAGACTAGTAACCAGAGAGTACATTACTTTAAGCTATATATATTCTCAAATGCTTTTAGTCTATCATTGCCACCCATCGCTGCCTAATGAGTTAGCCAAGCACTAGAAGAAAGGCAGTGTGATAGGCTAAATTCTATGCTAAATAATTCAATAACGGTTTAGCACCTGAAGGTAAGATGGTGCCATGGGACTCTGTGAACCATAACCATTTCAATGAGATGAAGTGGTTTGATCACCAAAACAGCCCTTCAATGATCATGAATGTACAGTGTACCTCCATTGTCATTATGCACCTAGTGACAAGGGGTGCACTCTATGCATCCTTTGGTAAAAGTGATATTTAAAAGCTTGTCTTTGTGCTATAGGCAAAACATGGATACCTATTTCACTGAAGTGACCATTCAAACTGTATTTCAAATTGTAGACCAAAATAATTGAAATAGAAGCATAGCCGATTTGGATAATTTTCCAGCTCAGCTATTTTGGCTGTGAAGAACAACTGTAATTTTTTTTATTTTTTTTTAAATCTCTTTTTCTGAAGTATTAAAAAGGATATATATCCTCACAACCCTATATACCAACCCCAAAGCGACTCTCCTCCTCCCCAACACTAGCCCACACGAGTTCACATTAAGAAATGGAACGAGTCAGGTTTGCCCGCTCTCCCCACTCCTGTTCGCCCTTTACCTGGAACCCCTCCTCCAACTCATTCGCATCACCCCCGAAATCCAGGGCCTCAAAGTTAGACAGGAAGAATATAAGATCGCAGCATATGCAGACGATATCCTGCTAACCCTCACAGACCCCACTAACTCCCTACCCCCACTACTCACACTTCTCCAAGAGTACGCCCATCTCTCAGGATACAAACTAAACCTAGATAAAATAGAAGCCCTCCCCCTCAACTTCCCACAACCACTCTTAACCCAAATAGAGCACTCACACCCATTCCAATACAACCAACGAAGCATCCACTACCTAGGGACACACATCCCAACAGACCTATCCAAAACCTATACACTAAACTAAACCCCCCTAATCGAACAAGCCCAGTCAGATCTACAAAGATGGCAACCCATGCACATATCCTGGTTGGGCAGAATTGCGTCCATAAAAATGAACCTCCTGCCCAAATTCTTATATTTGTTCCAGACCTTGCCCATCCCCATCTCTAGACTGGACTTTAAAGCCCTCCAACCAAAATAGACAAATTCATCTGGGCTGATAAAAGACCACGGATTAAATGGATAACTATGTACAAAACGGTTAAAACCGGAGGCCTGGGCCTCCCTAACCTCCTCCAATACTATCAAGAGGCCCAGCTAGCCCAAGTACAACACCTCCACTCCCCCCCAGGAAAAAAAACTATGGGTAGACCTGGAGCATGATCTCCTGGGCAGGGACCACCCCTCCCTCCTCTTCTGGCTCCCCAAAAACGACAGACCAGAACTCCCCCCCCGACAACACCCGCCCTAACCACATCCCTACAAGTCTGGGATAGAACCAACGCATGACACCCCCTCATAAACTCCCCCTCACCACTCACCCCGATCCTCAGGAACAAGTGCTTCCCTCCCGGCATGACACCACAAGACTATGCACAGTACGAGGAAAACGGACTGATTAGACTTAGGGACTTCTACAGAAATCAACAACTCATACCATTCCCAGAACTCCCGCGCACCACACCACTGAACACCTTCGAGCACTTTCGCTACCTACAATTACGCAGCTTTCTGAAAGAACCCCAGAACATAAAAACAGCGACCACAAAACTCACACGATTCGAGACAAACTGCCTACAAGCCCCCACACACAAGGGACAAATCTCCCTGATATACTCCCAACTAAACTTCAACTCCCCAGCAGACACGCTCACCTTCACGAAGGCCTGGGAAAGAGACATAGGCCCATCAGTCTGGATAAGCATATGGGAGGCAACCGCCTCGCTCACCATATGTGTGAATCATAAGGAACAGGCATACAAAACCATGCTCAGATGGTACCTGACACCCCTGAAACTCAAACAAATGGGGATAGCCCACACAGACACCTGCTGGAAAAAGGAACCTACATCCACATGTGGTGGCACGGCCCGCAAAGCTCGCAACTCTGGACTGAGGTTGCCAACCTCACATCCAGAACATTGCATGAAGATATACCCATGGACCCATGGACATGGCTCCTCTCAAGACCCCAGCCCCATTTACCAAGAGCACAAAACAAACTAGTGGCGAAAATAGCTCTCGCCACTAGACGCACCATAGCAGAACAATGGGGAAACCACAACACGCCTACACTAACAAAAATGATTAAAAAAACTAATGAAACCATGGAAATGGACAAACTCTCAGCCATCCTACACGACACGACAAAACACTTCCACAAAATCTGGGACCCATGGATTATGAGGCACCTGGTGGGGATGTAGGAATCAGGCCGGAGCGTGCGGTTGCCCCAGGACCTCCCTCCACCCCCCTCGCCCTCACGGCACCAACCCCCTAATCCCCCCCCACCCACAAGTCACTCATAGTACACCCAAGATAAAACATACCCACTGAAAACCCAGCAGAACCTAATATGACAAAGGACACGCAAATCACCCTCGACTAGCCAACCAAGACGCGATTACCATCACAAACACAACACAAGCGCAACCAGGACTATACCACCGCCCGACACGACCACTAGGAAACTAACCAGTATGCAACAAAACAGACCCTGAGAACATAGGAGAACGCACACCCTACACAACACCAACAGCCGACAAACACCACAAAACACCCAGAACACTCCCCACAAACACACTCCCGACCCGAGAGGGCACCCAAGCCCCACAGGAAAGCAAATACCAGACATAGACCTTAATAGGACAACGACCGCACAACAACTCAGACCCAACAGGAGAGACCCGAGAAACGACCACCAACCCACACAAACTACTACCCTCCACAACACCACCATACAAGGCTATAAAACGGCTACTTTGAGCCGGAAACCTGCACCCCACCCCATATCTGAACCCTACCGAACCAAATGACATACGAAGACAAACTGTACAAAAGTAGGACAAAGCGTCCGTTCTGCGCATTGGAGATGAAGTGCACCATCGCTTGCGATACCCATCTCCTTCTCTTCTTTGAACTCCCTCAGATAATCTTCAAAAGTAAGAATAGTAAAAAAGGCACAACACACACGGTATGACTGATACAAGGACTATACGAGTTACGAGCAGTACACAAACTACAATATGGAACAGACACACAAACAAAAAATTAGGGTTATTACAATGTGCATACTGGAATGTTAAACTTATCTGTTAGTGGTTTTGTCAGAGTCTATACAGATGTTTAAATTGCAATTGGATAAATACTTGCAAAAACATAACATACAGGGATACAATTTCTAATTAGTGGGCTAATAGCTGCTTGATCCAAGGAGACATCTGACTGCTATTTTGGGGTCAAGAAGGAATTTTTTCCTAGTTTGTTGCAAAATTGGAAGTGCTTCAGACTGGGTTTTTTGCCTTCTTTTGGATCAACAGCAAAAGCATATGTGAGGAAGGCTGAACTTGATGGACGCAAGTCTCTTTTCAGCTATGTAACTATGTAACTATGTAACTATGTAACTATTGTTTAGTTAAAGAAATTTGAAAAATCCTTTGGCGGATGAAGATAAAAACGACAATACTGTATGTAACGCTATGTCACATAATGCCTCTCTCCTTTTTATTATTGTAATGATGTACATGCACATGAATCAATATGTGGCTTCTGCGCAAGCCTTCAAACTAACATTATATCACCTCGTCCGCCAAGACGGAAAAAGAATTTATATAAAAACACTCGTAAAAAAAAAAAAAAGGATATAGATATATATATATATATATATATATATATATATATATATATGTTTTAAAATATATATTTAAATTTTTTTTATAGAAATACTCATCCATAGCTTAGTATATCACGGGATCCGCCTTTGGTTGGATTGTGTCAGGCAATTTGGCCTCGCTAGATATAAACGCCAAACTGTAATTACACCCATAAAGAAAATATTAACAGGTGCTAAAGGCCCTTTTATGCAAATTATGTGTATGTTATTTTATACTGATTAGCTTTTTGGCATGGGAAACATGTTCTGTATCGTAGAATACAAAATGCTAAATATTTCTTGTATTCCAGGAAAATGTTGAATGATAGGATGGGTTTTGGCACAATCACTTCAATAATGTTCAATAACATTCCTAAAGAACCAAGACTGTACTATTGCATTAATCAAAATTGCGAGCAGTGGGTATTTTCATGTCTCATGCAAGTCCCAGTATGCTTTATTGGTTAAATATTTGATATATTTGAGAGCTGTGTCTGCAGTGTCAGGGATTCCATATTATCCCCAGGCCTTGCGATTCACCGTTTTCTTTGTTATCAAGATTAAAAAAAATCGTCTCTGACTAAACACTTTTTTAAGAATAGCTAACCACTTCACTGCCAAAAAATTATTGTATTTAATATATATGTATTTATTTGAAACATAAAATATATGCCAAGCATGTTAAAGAACATTCCCACAGGCAGAGCCCCAAATTTGGTGTTAAACCAGTGCAAAGCCAATTAAAGCAGGGGTGGGGTCCGTGGGGAACCTTTGGCACTACATTTCCCATAATGCTCTTACAGCAATAATGTTGGCAAAGCATTAATGGAGATTTGGTCCACAACATCTAGAGGGCCAAAGGTTCCCCACCCCTGATTTAACAGGACAATCCAGACCGTAAAGCAATTTAGCTTGCTGAAGAGCTTTATGTGTGAATAATATATCTTTTTTTTTTTTCATTTTGCAAAAGTACAGATTTCAATAAAAAGGTACCCTTTTATAAATAAACCTGCTCACACCCTCTGGTCCTATTACTAACTGATTTTGTTAGCTTAGAGGAGCTAAACTCAATAAGCAGAAATTGCCTAGAGCAGGGTTTCCCAGTAAATTTTTCCCGTGGAACCCTTTGACATAGTGTATCAACATCGTGGAATCTCCCCGTTTGCGCCGTTTTTTTAATGTTATATGTGCCGCTGTGTGTATATATATGTGCTTGTATGTGCCAGTTGTATATTTGACACACAGATACACACACAGGTATGTTAAGGTGTGTGTGTGTGTGTGTGTGTTTGTATGTGCCATTGTGTATGAATCTGACACACAAATACACACACTGGCAGATAGTGGCACACAGATGCACACACTGACAGATACACACACCTTGACACACAGTGTGTATCTGTGTGTGTATGTATGTATCTATCTGCGTGTCAAGGTGTGTGTATCTGTGTGTCAAGGTGTGTGTATTTGTGTTTGTATGTCCCAGTGTGTATGAATCTGACACACAGACACACACTGGCAGATAGTGGCACACAGATACACACACCTTGACACACAGTGTGTATCTGTGTGTGTGTATGTATGTATGTATTTGTGTGTCAAGGTGTGTGCCTCTGTTTCAAAGTCTGTGTATCTGTGTTTGTATGTGTCTGTGTATCAAGGTGTGTGTATCTGTGTTTGTTTGTGCCAGTGCGTATGAATCTGACACACAGATACACACTGGCAGATAGTGGTACACAGATACACACACCTTAACACACTGTGTGTATCTCTGTGTCAAGGTTTGTGTATCTGTGTTTGTATGTGCCAGTGTGTATGAATCTGACACACAGATACACACACTGGCAGATAGTGGCACACAGATACACACACACCTTAACACACTGTGTGTATCTGTGTGTCAAGGTGTGTGTGCATGTGCCGGTGTGTGTCAAAGTGTGTATATCTGTGTTTGTATGCGCCAGTGTGTGTATCTCTGTGTCAGTGTGTATATGTATCTGACACACAGATATACACACATACTGGCACACAGATACACACACACCTTGACTCAAAAATACACACACACACACACTCAGATACACACTGACATAAACACACTTGCACCCGCAGATATACACTACACAGGCACATACAAACACACTGATACATACTGGCACATACACACACACTTAGATGCAAACAGTGACACATACACAAACCTTGACACAGATACACACACTGACACAGACACACTCTTTGACAGACACACATACACTCTCACTGACATGCACACATACACTCTCACTGACAAACACACACTCTTTTACAGACAAACATACAAACACATATACACTCTCATTGACAAGAATAGATATATTCTCACTGCCAAACACATACACTCACTGACAAGCTGTTAAAGTTGTGACTTAAATATGAATATCAATTTAATAATTAATATATAATAATTAAGCAACAAATAACAACATTAATATTTTTTAGAGTTCGGTATTATGGTTGAATATATAATAGGAAATACACAAAACATTGTAGTATTAAATGTATATTTAATATAATTATAATAACAATTAAACACATGCTAGCAGAATGTCAATTTACCATAATAATTACACAATACAAAACTACAAAAGGTTGCCACACGTTTTACAAAAGGCTATTACAATTGCTAAATGTTACAATGGATTTATATTACTTACAAGGCCCCAGCCCTTTGGCTGGGGTTGTCAGAGCTGGTACTACATCTTAGGTCCAGTCAGGTACAGGCAAAAAGAGCCAGAGTTTCTCCTACATCTGGTTTTTATTCAGTGTAAGTAGGCTGGCCTGTGATGTCACTGCCAGAAGCACATGTCTTCCTACACACTGCCCCTAGTGGTGCCTCCAAAGCATTACACTAAATATGCTTTATTTATGATGTAAAGTCATTAATTAATTGATACCATTACAAACCACCCTTTGACTTATGTCATAAAACAAGCATTTATAAAACCAGTACATTTTGAATCTTCCCCATTTTAACACTACCTGCCCTACAACAAAACCCACCTTTTGAAGAACGATACCCATTTACCCATTAATTATTACCCATTCACATTTTATTTCTTATATAAATGTTCACCATTGAGCACATGCATTACCAGTTGGGAAACCTTGGCCTAAAGTAGGCACATACCCACCCTTATAATAATGAACAACTCAAACCATGTTTTATTAGATTAACCAATGATATTGTGTTCATGTGAGGATGTGTTTTGGAGCTTAATATAGTATTAGACACCACAAACTCATAACACCTATGAATCATGGCACCGACCGACTTGATTTCTGTAGCCTCTGGCTGGTCTGTGTGCCTGGAATTTTCACAAACATTAGTCCTGGAAACTGGATACTCTATTCTTCGACAGTCTCATAGAACATACGCATGGAGACAGGGATGAATGAAATAGTTTGAGCAAACAAGGACGTAGGATTTTTGTATTTACAGTTCATGTGTGCAGGGACTTCTGTGTGTTTGTGGTCAATTGTCACAGTATCCTGCTCTGGCTGTATTATTTTACCTACTCCCATCACTCGCAGCTTCAGTATTTCTTCTCATAACAGTTCATGTGATCAAGGACTTTTGTGTGTTTGTGGTCACATTGTTTTGTTTTTTCTTTCTTTATACCATTAACCACCTTGACGTAACAGTTTCCTGCTCCTGATGCATTTTGTTCCGACTCTCACCATTCTTAGCTGCAATATTTTTTCTCCTTACAGCAACAGTTGAGCATAGTGTCCAGTGCTTCTTCTTAAAATATCCTTGCTTGAAAGTTCTTGAATGAAAACACAGGCAATGACGAACACAAACATAAATGGCAAATAACTGTGCCAATCATCACAAGTACCATTTGATTGTGGTGTCTTAACCATATTTTTCCCTATGGCGTTTGGATAAATACCTACACACCTCTCTTCACATCCAGCACACTCCTGATTCAGAGATAAAAACACAATATCACTGCTGTATCTACCAATTTAACCCAAACACTCGTTATTACTGCTGCATTTACCAATTTAATCTAAACACTCGTTATCACTGCTGTATTTAACCAATTTAATCTAAACATTAACCAAAACAATTACATTCCTATTTACCACCCTTCTATTTAAACATGTATAGATAACCCAAAATGCCTACTTTCTCTTATCCCTCTTCCGTTTTTTGTTTGTTTTTTTGAACTGCAACCACTCAAATCACTTTACACAGACACAAATCAAGCACCTACTGGACAATGGGGTTCCCTCGTTAGAGCCCTCCCACCCCAGTTCGGTTTACACAAAAATACCCCCTGGTCCCTATGGGTCAATTCCCCCCTTTCCCAGGCAAGCATACATACATACAACAATAATACATAAGGGTTTCAATTGCAATACAATCACTAGAAATAAGAGAATAGTATGCACAAAATCATAGCATAGACATGTTAAATAGACAATAAAATAAAACATTCAATAGCTCATCAAAGGTCAACATTTAGACACTGGTCTCCATCTGATATTCTATCTGTGTTCCAATGTCCACCTCTGGTTTCTGCTACATCTGAAAAGGTTAGAAAACAGATCAGGATTACTTTCCTAGTCACTTATAGCGTATACTGCAAATATTTTACTTAGAATATATATATATATATATATATATATATATATATATATATATATATATATATATATATATATATATATATATATATATATATATACACACACACACACACAGACATGTAAACACACTCCTTCAGCTTTTCATTTTATAAATATTTTTTTTTTTTCAACAAGATTACTTTCTTAATTTTTTACAAGGCTCTTAAAAAAACACTAAACTAATAGCTGCTTTCTGCATCTTCTCTGCAATTCAGGAAACACATTTCTAGCCAACCTAAACATGTTTAATAACTCTCCACCCTTTGGTTAAATTATAGAGGAGTGAACCACAACACCTCTTCCGCCTCTGAAAGGATATAGGTCAATATGTCTCAAAGTTCAACACTTCTGACAGCTATGAGTGACTCCCTATTAATTTCTAGCCTTTCCACGGACATGCTTGCACCTCGCGGCTAAGGGCCTGCACAACTAACCATCCTGTGATGGCAGTGGCTTTCCGCATGGGGGTGACCGCCCCCGCAAAATTATAGAGGAGCAAACATACAGCAGCCTCTTTTCCGGCTCGATTAAAGGTTCTGGGCCAATATGTCTGCAATTTAACCAGTACACTCACGTATCACTTATTGTATATTTCCTGGTCTCTCAGGAATTTCTATTAAATAGCGTATCCCCTTCCCAGGGCAATATACAACAAAAACTAGTCACCAAGGGTCTCTATGGTCATGATAGGCCGCCCTACCACTAGTGTAATACGCCCTTTTTTTAAATATATTTCCTGGTCTCTCAGAGATTTAGCCTATCCCTTTCCCAGAGCAATATATATAAACAATTACAAATAAGTTACAAAACGCTACTTATAAGTAATACAGGGTTTCAAATAATATAATAATACAGGATAGAACTGCACAACAACTATTGGGTATGCTCCCCCTTATCCGGACACGTTTAAATACCCCCTAGCTCAGGTTCCCCACCCGCTACTGTAACTAAAATCACAGCCCACGTTATGGAGGTTCACCCGCTAGGCAGATACACCCTAATTCAAAGCATGGAAATATTAAAATCAGTTATAGATGGCTTCTAAAATAATATTGATACCGGAGAAACTGACGGAAGCCAAGCACAGAGAGATGGACACAGGTTTCTTCAGGAAGGAAGAGATTCTTTATTGGATCACCGATCGGGACTCAGAGGGACTAGCGTCACCAAAATACAGCAAAGTCTGAGTACTGAATACATAGAGTACATTCCTTATATAGCACTGTAGCTCCTCCCACAATTAACTACACCCACACATACCCTTAACCTATTTAATGAATAGAGTCTAAACTCATCCATCCGGTCTAACCACGTGGCTCATCTGATACAAAGGAGAGGGACGCGTAATTCCAGTTCTTACATTCCTGCACCTGGTCAGTACAGTGATGACAGTATCTTAGCTACGTGTTATTAACTAACTGATACTACAAACACATATACATACATATGCCTTGTGGCAATCTTAGCCTGCTAAACTTGTATTTTACTGGAATTACATCACATTCCCCCCTTTGATGCCTCTGATATTTCACAATTACTTGAGGCATCACTTAACCTTGGTTTGCATATACCTCAGGTTACCATGAACCAGACCAGACTTATCTTATGATGTGAATCTTCAACATTCATCTTCTTGCATTGGTTCTCCCTGATCTAGAGCCTTATACTTATATATCGCCATTATCTGTGCAGCAGCCTTCCTCTCTGCTATACTTCCTATCAGGCTTTGCACAGACCTAACTACTAAGGGTATAAGACACGGTAGGAGTAGACACAACAGTAAAATCAGTAGGACTCCACCTACCACTGCCTTAAGCCCTCCAAACCACTCATACCAGCTACCAAACCAACTACTTGGATTGTACCCTTTCCATACCTGAGTAGGCACATGCGCTAGTTTAACCATATGGCTAGTAAGCTCAGCTATTGCTTGCCCTTCGTCATCTATTTGAAGACAGCAATTACTTAGGTTAAACTTCCCACATACACCTCCCTCTACTGCCAAAAGGTAATCCAAGGCTAATCTATTTTGGTAGACTGCTGTCCTCATCCTGGTGTTATGCTTCGCTAGAAGATTGAGCGCTTGTGATGTCTCATTTGTGATAATCTCAACCACCGCCTGTAATCTTATAATACGGTTGAGCATATAAATAGGGGTTCTATAACCAAAGGTACCATCCTCAGCCCACGTGGCTGGCCCATAATAATCTATAATACGCTGGGGAGGCCATTCATTATCTTCCCAGGCGCCTATCTCTATGGGTCCCCTTTTCTTCCTATGATTCACATCATACACTTTAACACCTAAAGTCTCACCTGTTTCAATCGGTAACAAGAAGAAGGATGGTTTGAGCATACCCAACACACATGCCCCTTCCCAGTCCTGTGGCAACTCCGAATAGGCTTTCTTACCACAGATCCAGTACAAATTTGCTGGGGCTCTCCAGGTAGATGTGATGGATAGATCAAACCACACATCCTTTAAATTGGCATATCTAGCAAACGGGTTAGATGGTTCTGAGACATTTGAAGCCGACCACCAAGTTGTATTCTTTGTATCATCATCATAAGCTTTTTGCCCTAGACAAGTTAATTCTCCTACAGAAGTATTATACATCATTCCTTTCCTTGCTATGCAAACATAACCTATGATGGAGGTCTTTAATCTCCACTCAGATTTACCTCTAACACTCATATGATAATCGGCTTGTGTAGATATTAATTGGTCAACTGCCTCAGAACCGGACATTACCTCCTTTGCTTCCCAAGGCCATTGGTCTCCCATGTTAGTACCTCCACACACATAGCAGTTGGTAACATTAAGACTACCGGCAATACTTTCAGCTAAATCGATGAACAGGTTTTTAGCATTATGGGGGATCTTATTATCTATACTCATCTCTTCGTAAAAGGAATGGTATACTTGATGAGTCTGGGAGGATACCGTATCAGTCTCTATTCCTATAAACAATAATGTCCCAGGATCTAAACCCGTCCCGTATATTTGAAACCCAAATAAATTTCCATACTTATCTAAGAACTTGTCGGGGTTATTAATGAGTATATGGACTGGGTTGCATTCCATAGACTTACAATAAGGGCTAGTCGGCAACTTAGTCACTATCATGTCTTTGTCTACTGTCTGTCCCCAAGTTGCCCACCCCACACAAGACCAATATGGGCAAAAGTTATAATCTCTATTTGGGCATCTAGGACTTACATATTTATTTTTGCTACTGGGACAAATATATTTATCGTTAGACCCATACGTCCTCTCCCATCTAAGATCCCTACATACATTCCACGGCTTTCTACCACTCAATATCGCTTTACACGCATCAAATAGCAGAACACCCGAAGAATGTACGGATTCTAACACCGTTTTATTAATTAGGGTCCCCTGAGGATCTCCATTCCTGAGAGTCAACCAGATTGTACGAGGTTGATACTCCGGACTGAAGCACTTAGGTTCTCCTACTCCTAAATGGCACACACTATAATCTATATTTAAGTATCTACATCTCGATACATCTCCTTTACACTCGTATTGTGAATGCCAAATTAGGGTTTGGGAAATATGGTTACCTGTTCTCGTAGTCTTAATGCATACCTCACAGCTAGGAGTGTCGGTACCTCTACCTTCCTGAATATAAAAACACATGTAAATAAACACAATCAAAAGCACATCTTTCGCCGTCATCCTCAGTCTTCGTCCGTGCGATGGAACCTCAGCTTCCAGGATGTGAGGGCTGCAGGGAATGGAGTTCTGCTCGTCTTCACAGGTGTCCCTTCGAGACTTTCCTGGCTTATACACTATGTGATGGTAAGCGGACAGGCTTTATTATGGCCTTCTCACTCACACCTGTAACAATAAAATTTGTAATCCACAATAATTCCTCGTTACTCCGACTGAGTAGTGCGTTTTAACCGGATCTTGCAGGGATTCTCTGGATCTACTGTAACTTGCCAAGAATCGACTGCTGCTGGTTTAACCCTGGAGTGATGTATCCACGGAGTCACTTCTGCTACTTTTATTGCTGTAGGGGTAGACAAAAGAACAACATAAGGACCTCTCCACTTGGGCCCTAACGGTACATTATTCCACTCTTTAATCCACACTTGATCTCCTGGATGATAACTATGAACAGGGGGATAAATATTCACAGGTAATCTATCTTGTACCCATTTCTGTACCTCCTCCATAGTCTTACCCAACTCTACAACCTGCTGCCGGGTAATTCCTTCTCCCAACTGACTCAAGTCCCCCCTTAAGTTACCAAGTACGGGAGGTGGTCGCCCATACATGATTTCAAAAGGAGAGAGGCCCATCCTTCTGGTAGGGGTACTGCGGATTCGCAATAAAGCTATGGGTAAGAGAACGTTCCACTTAAGTTGGGTTTCCTGACACATTTTAGCCAACTGGTTCTTTATAGTTCTATTCATTCTCTCTACCTTACCAGAACTCTGGGGTCTATATGCAGTATGAAGCCTCCACTTTATACCAAGCATATGAGTCAGTTGTTGTAGGCACTGATGAACAAAAGCTGGACCATTGTCCGATCCTATAGAACAGGGTAGTCCATATCGGGGTATTATTTCTCGTAGCAGGAATCTCACAACTTCTCCTGCTTTCTCTGTACGAGTAGGACATGCTTCTACCCAGCCTGAATAGGTGCACACAATTACCAGCAGGTAACGATGTCCACCCGATTTAGGCATCACTGTAAAGTCTATTTGTAGATCGGACATGGGGAGTCCCCCCATAAACTGAACTCCTGGTGGCTTTACTGGTCCTTGTCTTGCATTATTCTTAGCACACGTTACACATCTGCGTACAATGGCCTGAGTCAAGTTGGACAATCTTGGTATGTAGAAATGTTTTCTAAGAGATTCTTCAGTACTGTCTCTCCCAGAATGTGTCCCGTTGTGATAATTTTGGACAATTTCTACCGCTAGCGATGCTGGTATAACTATTCTTCCATCTTCTAGCTGATACCACTTGTTCTCCAGATACTTTCCCGGTTCAGTCTTTAACCACTCCTCTTCTTGAGCTGTATAAACTGGAGTCCATTGGGACAGTGGAGTTGGTATAAGAGCAGCTATATGCCCCACATACTCCTGTCTTCCTGATTCAGCAGCACGCTTAGCTGCACTATCTGCCATCCGATTTCCCTTGGTTACATCACCATCACCTCTCAGATGTGCTCGACAATGAATAATACCGACTTCTTTCGGCTCCCACACTGCTTCCAATAGTTGTAGGATTTCAGCTGCGTACTTGATTTCTTTGCCCTCTGAATTCAGTAGTCCTCTTTCTTTATACAAAGCTCCGTGGGCATGAGTGGTTAAAAACGCATACTTAGAGTCCGTATAGATATTTACTCTTAAACCTTCAGCCAATTGTAACGCTCGTGTTAGTGCTATTAATTCTGCCTTTTGTGCTGATGTTCCTTTCGCCAGTGGCCGAGCTTCTATCACCTTGTCTATGGTTGTTACTGCATATCCTGCATAGCGGATCCCTTCTTTCACATAACTACTGCCGTCGGTGTAATATTGAACATCGGGGTTCTGGATGGGAAAATCACGAAGATCTGGTCTACTTGAGAATACTTCATCCATTACTTCCAAACAATCATGTTGACTTTCAGTAGGTTGTGGCAAAAGGGTAGCTGGATTTAAGGTGTTTACAGTCTCTAAATGCACTCTTGGGTTTTCACACAACATTGCTTGATACTTGGTCATACGGCTATTACTAAACCAATGATTTCCTTTGTAATCCAACAACGTCTGTACTGCATGTGGGACTCGTACATAAAGTTCTTGACCCAGAGTGAGTTTATCGGCTTCAGCTACTAGCAGGGCGGCTGCAGCTACGGCTCTTAGACAAGGTGGAAGTCCGCTGGCCACTGCATCCAGTTGCTTAGACATGTAGGCAACAGGTCTTTGCCATGATCCCAAGTACTGTGTCAATACTCCCACAGCCATTCTTCTTTGCTCGTGTACATATAAGTAGAATGGTCGTGTGTGATCAGGTAGACCTAATGCTGGGGCACTCATCAAAGCCTTCTTCACATCTTCAAATGCCGTTTGCTGTTCTTGGGTCCATAAGAAGGGGTCGTGCTCTGTACCTTTGATAGCTGCGTACAGAGGTTTTGCTAGTATCGCATAGCTGGGAATCCATATCCTACAGAAGCCTGCTGCCCCCAAGAATTCTCGCACTTGTCTTCTATTCTTGGGTATTGGTATTTGGCAGACAGCTTCTTTTCTCTCTGGCCCCATAATTCTTTGACCTTCAGAGATATGGAATCCTAGATACTTGACAGTTGGCAAACACAACTGAGCCTTCTTTCTAGACACCTTGTATCCTGCCTTCCAGAGAATGTGTAGTAGATCGTGCGTTGCTTGCTGACAGATTTCTTTTGTAACTGCTGCTATCAACAAGTCATCTACATATTGTAACAATACACACTCTCCTGGGATGGACTCGAAATCCAATAGATCTTGACTTAGGGCTGAACCAAATAGGGTAGGTGAATTTTTAAACCCTTGGGGCAGTCTTGTCCAAGTCATTTGGCGTTTTGAGCCCGTTACAGCGTTCTCCCACTGGAAAGCGAAAATACATTGACTTTCTGCGGCAATTCGGAGGCAAAAGAAGGCATCTTTGAGATCTAAGACTGTGAAGTAAGTAGCCCCGCCCGGAATTAAAGCAAGCAGGTTATATGGATTGGGTACAACTGGATGTATGCTAACAACCGCATCATTGACTGCTCTTAAGTCCTGCACAGGTCGATACTCATCTGTGCCGGGCTTTTGAACAGGCAGCAATGGGGTGTTCCAGGGGGAAGTACAGAATTTTAGGATACCATACCGTATGAACTTATCCAGATAGGATTGGATGTTCTTCTTAGCCTTCTGCGGAATGTGATATTGTCTTAGGCTCACTGGATAAACCCCATGTTTCAGTTCAATTTTTATTGGTGGAATATTGCGGGCCAGTCCTGGTGGGTTGTTCTCTGCCCAAACTCCTGGTATGTTAAACAATGTCTCATCACTCCTAGGGTTTTGGCTAGTCAACACTGTATAAAGTCGCCACTCTTCTTCCTTTGGTACGGATAAAGTCATAATACCTGAAGGTCCATTAAACTTTAAAGATGTTGTTCCATCTGGTAGGAACGTAATCTGCGCTTGTAATTTGGATAGCATATCACGTCCCAGCAATTGGACTGGACATTCAGGCATATAAAGGAATTGGTGTTTTACTACGTGGCCTCCCAATGTACAGAGTCGACTTTTAAGAACCGGTCTTTCAGCACTTCTTCCAGTTTAAAAGGTCGGTAGTGGTGAAAGGGACATATACGAAGACAGGGTCAGCGTGTGCCATTTGACCTGCGGCATCGATATAAGCTGACCCGGGATTTAAGCGAAGAGGCATCTGATAGTGCTTTAATTGTTGGGCACCAGTCAACTGTCGGGTTTGGATGGGGCTACGTAGGGAAGCGTCAGTCATGGGTTCCGGTCGGGGAGAGATAGGGTATGGGGATGTGGGAGGTTGGTTTTGGGAAAAGGTAGTGAATAGAACACTTCGGGCCGAGCTAGATGAAGCTTGACCGGAAGTCTGAAGTGGCGCCAAATCAGGATATTCATTTTTAATGGAGGTTGGTCTATCTGGTTCCGGAAGGGGGGATTTAGTACGAGGGGGGGTGGATCCTGCACTGGAGGAGGAAGCGGAAGTGGATGGGGGTAGTGAGGGAAGGGTTACAGGACTTCCTGCGTTTGCGTCACTTCTTCTTAACGGAAAGTAAGGGGGCGGCAAAGGGATCTCGGACACAGGGGGCGTGTCCAAAATGGGCCTAACACCAGCCCTAGTGGACGAACAAGTCCTAGCTACCATGAGGCGACACTGTTCCTCGTGGCATGTCCGGAGCCATTTTGGCGAGTCATTTACGGCCTGTCTCCAACAATCAATATAAGGAAACTGGCCGTAAAGTTCAGGCCTACCTGATACAGCCACGTGTAAGCGCTGTACCAGAGTTGGATCCAAACTGCCACGTGGCGGCCATGCCGCAACCAAAGTAGGCCACTCCCTAGTGCACAAAGTGACCAAACGTACAGGGGACATCTTAACCCCAAAATCACAAACTTTGAATCCCTTTTTAAAATTCTTAACCATACATCCTAAGGGATCCGGAATCGTTGACTGCGACGCACCCATATTTAACAGTGGAACGTTGTCGACAACGATTACTATACACGCGTACTATTCAACAGTCACACCCGTTTCCTCTGGCAACAGCACCACGTGGTACGGTTATCAAGTGAAACGTACACAATAACAATAAACACTCAGGGAATTCCCGTACACACACAGCTGCTACACCAGTCACTATATAATCAATATTATGCCCTTTGGCGTAACTACACAGTCACCCACGCTATAATTCTCTATATACGAATTACCCGTCTATAACACACCCCAGTAACATCGTCTTTTACAAATAGCGGTTACAGTACGGTTAGCATAGGTCAAAGCACAAGTTAAGGTCACAATACAATTATTAGTGGTTATGGTGTTAAACATGCAATGGACGACAATGATTAGTACTTATTATATAATGTCAGTAAATATACAGGGTTATGGTACCGTGCACTATAATACAGCAACACACTATTAACACTCTCGCTAGACGGCTGAGCTCGCGCTATCTAACAAGATATACACTTTACTAAACAATCGTTAACACATTTACAATTCCCAACTAAACTATTGGCCAGTACCTTGAATGGACTACCTAAAACTATATACACCCGTTTTGGTTAGCCACACTGCCCAATCACCACATATACATAGCGAGCTAGAGATCCGAATTTACACAGGCGCCTCTTAGTCGCACTATACAACGAGCTAGAGATCCGAATTTACACAGGCGCCTCTTAGTCGTACTATCAAAAGTCTAGTGGGTTCCAAATTTACACGCCTTCCCACTTAGCCCAGATAGGATGAGAACTAGCGAACCGAATTTACACAGGCGCCGCTTAGTCTCCCGGTCCCTCCGACCTAGCGAACGTAATATACACCCTAGAACGCTAGTCTAGACAAGACACCGGTGTCCGGCTAGGGCTATCTTACACCAGGACCCAGCCTGACTAACCAAATCAAACGGTCTGACTAAAGAGCGTTCGATCGAGCGGTGCGCCTTCGCTCCTTCCCTCCGACAGAGGGGGCAGATACAGATTCAAAAACCCCTTTGGGCCTACCGCACAATCGGTATACCCCTAGCGGGTCCTGCCGTCTAAAACAGCAGTTATCTTACCTCCTCGTTCCTGAACCTGAGTTCACACTCATCGACGGGGACACCCCAGCACTTCTCACGTAGAGGCCGATGATCTCCTGGACAACAGACCAGTGGCGCCGAGACGAAGGGAGGTCCACGCAGAAGTTCAGGGGTGCAGCCGTAGAGAACGTGGGCAAAGATAGACCGTCTCACGCCTCTGCCTCTCAGCTACCGTTGAACGATGAGCTTCCCGGCCAATGCACCAAATGATACCGGAGAAACTGACGGAAGCCAAGCACAGAGAGATGGACACAGGTTTCTTCAGGAAGGAAGAGATTCTTTATTGGATCACCGATCGGGACTCAGAGGGACTAGCGTCACCAAAATACAGCAAAGTCTGAGTACTGAATACATAGAGTACATTCCTTATATAGCACTGTAGCTCCTCCCACAATTAACTACACCCACACATACCCTTAACCTATTTAATGAATAGAGTCTAAACTCATCCATCCGGTCTAACCACGTGGCTCATCTGATACAAAGGAGAGGGACGCGTAATTCCAGTTCTTACATTCCTGCACCTGGTCAGTACAGTGATGACAGTATCTTAGCTACGTGTTATTAACTAACTGATACTACAAACACATATACATATGCCTTGTGGCAATCTTAGCCTGCTAAACTTGTATTTTACTGGAATTACATCACAATATAAATCTTAATCTGAGCCCATACACTTACTTTGTTAAAAATGCTAACTTGTTAAAATATTCAGACTAAATAGGACAAAGGAATTATTTTACCATTTTTTCAGTTCATTTGTTACCAGTTCCTGAAATTCCATCATGTGTCCAGTAATTCCATAGTCCTGGATAATAAAGCTGAAAAACACTCCACAAAGGCAATTACATTTACAAAACAATGCAGTTTATTTTTTCTCATACAGGCAAGACTACCCACCCCCAACAAGGACATTCTCCCCCAGCTGTAGCTGTTAAAAAGGTGGTCTCTCCTTCATGAGTCAAAATCATATATATATTTATACTAATATTCTGTGTATACGCACACATAAATCTATTATTCACTGAATCTGCTTTACTAAACGTATCTTTTTCTTAACTACTAAATTTAATAAATTTTGTCCAAATCTCTTTTCAACTAGACAAATCCATGAATGCCAAACAAATGTAAATTAGTACACAAACAAACATGGTCAAATTTAGCAATACAACCTGGTGAACTAGTTTAGTGAAAAGTCTTTTCCTATGCAAATGGTAGCAAACAATGAAACTAGGCCTCAACTCATTTACACCATGTGGTCAATGGTGGATTCAAATCCACATGGTCAGACAAAAAGTAAAGTATATTTTTTCTATATAAAAATGACCAAAGATTGGTAACAAGCAACACAATAATTCATCACTATGTTCTACAGCAAGAGATACATTAAAAACAAATATCTAATCCCTATTTGCTATCTATATTCATTCCATTGAAACCAGATCATCAATTTATTCACTTCTATACAGACAGACAATTGACTCTATGTATTAAACAAAATGCATAACTTTTGTATTTTCCCTAATATTCCAGCATAATCCCATATCTTCGTCGCCAAGTGTTAAAGTTGTGACTTAAATATGAATATCAATTTAATAATTAATATATAATAATTAAGCAACAAATAACAACATTAATATTTTTTAGAGTTCGGTATTATGGTTGAATATATAATAGGAAATACACAAAACATTGTAGTATTAAATGTATATTTAATATAATTATAATAACAATTAAACACATGCTAGCAGAATGTCAATTTACCATAATAATTACACAATACAAAACTACAAAAGGTTGCCACACGTTTTACAAAAGGCTATTACAATTGCTAAATGTTACAATGGATTTATATTACTTACAAGGCCCCAGCCCTTTGGCTGGGGTTGTCAGAGCTGGTACTACATCTTAGGTCCAGTCAGGTACAGGCAAAAAGAGCCAGAGTTTCTCCTACATCTGGTTTTTATTCAGTGTAAGTAGGCTGGCCTGTGATGTCACTGCCAGAAGCACATGTCTTCCTACACACTGCCCCTAGTGGTGCCTCCAAAGCATTACACTAAATATGCTTTATTTATGATGTAAAGTCATTAATTAATTGATACCATTACACAAGCACGCATTCACTCTCACTGGCCAACAGACACACATACAATTCATTTTTTTACATTTTACTCTACCCAGTAAAAATGATGGCATGGAGTCCCTCGGGTCCAGTGGGGCTGCTGGCATAAAGTCCCTGTGGTCCAGTGGGGATGGCTGCAGCTTGGCGGGCGGTGAGGGACAAACAGATGAGCGGTGGAGGCGGGCGGTGAGGGAGCTCTGATCTCTCTGCTCAGCTCCCTCGCGCGCCTCATAGTGATGCCGAAGCCGGAGTGACATCATATTCCGGCTCCGGCATCACTGTTGTGCGCGCGACCATTTTTTTTTCACATTAGTGTTCCACGGAACCCTAGCACCAATTGGGAAACGCTGGCCTAGAGCATAGACTTCTCATTGAGCTGCATTGGGATGTCTGTGATTGGACAGTCGCAGAAAGTTTTTGCGGGGTTAGTAAAAGAGTGTCCAAGGGGACACTTATCTAACCAATCAGTATCCTATCCCTATGGCTGGGAAAAGTGTATTGGTCATGCCTGACAGATCAGATGTGCAGTTGGAAGATCTATTCACCTTGCAACATCCTGACAGGGAGTGAAGAGAGGGAGTCAGCGAAGTCTAATTTTTGCAGAGCAGACTCCCTGTCCTGCTCTGCTGCTGCTACAGAATGATGCCTTGTTTCTGTAGTGAACTGGTCTGAACCAGAGCTGTGTCTATAAGGGGAGTGGGGGCTGAAGAATCTCCCTAGCTAAAAAGTGTGCCCAAAAATTATTATTGCTTATAGCAGAAGTTCACAGACAGTGTGCCATGGCGCTCTGGGGCGCCATGACGAACACATACAGGGGCACCGCAAGATATTTTCCCAGTGCTATGATCATAGCACCGGGAACTGTGCCTCCCTCACCGCTGCTGGCTCTGCAGGACCGGAGGGAAGCTCAGAGATATCCCTCACCAGCCCGCTAGCAGTGTAATGCTGGCTGCTGGCAGGAGAGGGAGGGAGAGAGGACATGGGGGAGCTCTAACCTGCAGCTCCGCCGGGTTCTCCTCTCGCATGTTCGGAGCATTGCAGCGGTTACAACAGCAACACTCCGAATCTCGCGAGAGTGAACTCAAGCCCGAGCTGCAGGCTAGAGTTCACTCTCACCACTAGGACCACCAGGGCTTCCACACGGACCACCAGAGATTAGTACTGTCTCCCTTCCCAGGCAAAGGTAAGCAAGGAGGGGGGATATGAAAAGTATTATATTTAATTAATAAAATAAATTATATATTCATGAATTTGCACTCCTACCCCTACAGAGACACAATAACTCCCACATACACATACACTGCTTCTCCATACACACACTATCCCCCCATAAACACCCACTGCCCCCACACACACACAATTACCCCCCATACACACAATTACCCCCATCCACACACTACCACCCCACATTCACACAACTACCCCATACACACACACTGCCCCATACACACACACTGCCCCATATACACACTTCTCCCCATACACACACACACACTGACCCCTATACACACAAATTGTACCCCTCACACACACTGCCCCCACACACAATGCACCCCTCACACAACCTGCCCACACACACATACATTCTACCCCTTATACAACCTGCCCCCCACAAACACTGCACCCCTCACACAAACATCCTTCACAAACACAATGCACCCCCATACACTCACTGCAACCCTCACACACACACACACACACACACTGCATCCCTCACATACACACACATTGCACCCCCCCCACACACACACACACACTGCATCCCTCACATACACACTCCACCACACACACACACACACACACACATTGCACCCCACACACACACTACTGCCCCATCCCCTACTACAGCCCCTATGCCAGCAAATCTCAGGTAAGTTGTTAAACTGTTCTTAAACAGTTTGACTACTTACTCTGGGAGGGCACTAATGGCACCATAACCACTACAAAGTGTTGTAGTAGTTATTGTGCCTGGATTGTTTCTTTAAATAATGTACCAGTGCCCCTCCCAAGATTAGGTTCTGTATCTGCGCTTGAACGGCAAGCAATTCTGCCAAACAGGGGCCCAGTATATGCCGTTGCACTGTACATATATAGAACCTAGACATTAAGTATATGCCGTTGCATTGTACATATATAGAACCTAGACATTATTTTGACTTGGGGAGCCTTGGAAAAATATTAAAATATAAGGGGCGCCTTGAACCTAAAAAGTTTGGGAACCACTGGCTTATAGCAAATTTATAAATGTTTATTACATACTTTTTCAAGATTTTTTTTTAATTTTGGTTTGTATGTTTGTTTAAAAGTGTTTGTTTGATGGTTTAAAAAAAATAATTGTGAAGTGAATAAAATATTTTGGTTAGATGGGTATTTAGAGATATTTCTCATGTTTTATTTAGCATTTATTTGCTAATTCTTTAGAGAAATATTGGAGGTATGAAATGTTTTATACACTTTATGGAATCTATTCTCTTTCAATAGTTCATACAAAAACTGAAGCATTAGCATAGAATTATGGTGTGGCCAAAAGGGGCCAGGATAACATTATTAGCAACAGAGGCGGCTCTCTAATTAGGCGGTTTAGGCGGCAGTCTAAGGCCTCGCGCTGGCTGGGGCCTCGCGGCCGCCTAAGCCACCTGTGGGCAGACTGTGTCGGGTCCTTGGTCACTGACCGAGGATCTGACACCAAGAGGGGACCCGGCGGCTTGCCCGGTATGTCGCGGGGTGCGAGGCTCCTCCTGGCTGCCCGGCCAGCCATCAGACACTGCTCTGCAGCTCTGCAGTGAGCAGAGCTGCAGACCATGTGTCTTGTGAGAACTGGGCAATCAGAGCGTTGCTGCGGGTTACCACGGCAATGCTCTGATGGTCTCGTGAGATTGCGGAGCTGCAGACCGGAAGTAATGCCCACTGGACCACCAGGGAAGAAAGGGTATGTTGTGACCCCCTAACTATCACCCCCCTCACCACCCTCTGCCTTACCACCCCAGCATCACTACCCCCTTACTATAACCCCCCCTCACCACCCTTACCATCACCCCCTCAGCATCACCGCCCTCACTATCACCCCCCCCGGCCACCCTCAGCGTTACCCCCCTCCCTCAGCATCAACCCCATCACAATCACTCCTTCCCTCATCATCACCCCCTCTCACAACCCACAGCATTACCCCCATCACCCCCTCCCTCAGCAGCATCACTCCCTCCCTCAGCATTACCCCTCACCATCACTTCCCCCCTCAGCATCACCCCCCACCATCACACCCTCTCACCACCCTCACCCCCCACCATCACCCCCTCTCCCCACCCTCATCATTACCCCCTCCCTCAGCATTACCCCATCACCCCCCTTCCTCACATCAACCCCCTCACCATAACCACCCCCCCTCACCACCCTGAGCATCACCCCCTCCCTCACCATCAACCCCCTCCCTCATCACCCCCCTCCCTCACACATCAACCCCCCTCCCTCTCACATCACCCCCTCACCCTCGACATCCACCCCCTCCCTCTCACATCACCCCCCTCACCCTTACATCACTCCCCTCACCCCCACATTACCCCCCTCACCTTCACATCGCCCCCTGACCCTCACACCACCCCCCTCACCCTCACATTATGCCCTCACCCTTTACATCTCACCCTCACCATCACCCCCTGTCGCCATCACCCTCTGTCACCATCACCCGCCTCTCCCACTCACCAACCGCCTCTCCCTCTCATCACCCGCCTCTCCCACTCACGACCCGCCTCTCCCTCTCCCTCTCACCATCACTCCCCTCTCCCTCTCACCATCACCCCTTCTCCCTCTCACCATCACCTCCCTCTCACCATCACCCCCCTCTCACTATCACCCCCCTCTCACCATCATCACCCCCCCTCTCATCATCACCCCCCTCCCCATACACACAACACACTTCAAGCAGCTACCCCATACACATAGGGTCCCAGACAAAAACGCAAACATGCTCACAGAGACATGCATTCACACACACACACACAAGGATACTCTATATCAGACACACTCTCAGGCACATACACAGGTAAACTGTACAATGTGTATATATGACAGTGTGCATGTATTGCAACTCTATTTTTTTAACTTTTTTGTTAGTGGGGTCTCATGTTTGAGTTTCGCCTAAGGCCTCATAAAGTCTAGAGCCGCTTCTGATTAGCAATGCAGAATGTATCAAAATAATGCTATATTTGAGTATAATGTTTATGTACAGTAAGTACAGTTATATAATCTATTTGTAAACTGTTATAGCAATCTTCAATGAGCCCTGTATTGCTTGGAGTGACACCACAGTGAATTCAGCAATACAATGTCCTTTTAAATTTTCTATACTATATGGGTGTAGTTGCCTTTAAAAAAAATAGAAGCCCTTTCCAGGTAGAATATCCCTGGGAGGGGCGGTCAGTTCAGGTGGTTCCAGTTTTACCCTGGGCTTGGACCCTATACAAAATATTTAGACTAAGTTAGAATATTATAATGTGATGCCTGTGAAGGGACCACAGCATCTGATTTTAGATGAACAATTAGAGATACAAATGACACCACAATTATATAAACTGTCGGGATTGGATACAATTTAGCAGAAGAGCTGCAACATTTAGTGACTCGAACAGGCTATATTAGAGATTGCCTAAGAGGCCACTTAATGACTAGTTTATCACTTACTGTTAACCGATATGAGGAAACTGCTATAAATATAGTTCAATTAAATGGAAACAGGGGTATAAAATAGAAACCTTAATGTCCTTATAACGTTCTCCCAATCATTAGACTGCATCTGTCAATCTTAATTACAATCAAAGCAAATCAAATGACTTCTCATATCACAGTCAACGAGAGATGAAGGGTGAGATCTACTAAAGAACTGCTTAAAGTTAGACAATGTGCTTATCTCTGAGAATAAATAGACGTAGACAGGTAGAAAAGGGATACATAATACAGATTCATCAGTTGGAAAAATGAACAATGAGGGTATAAACATAGTTCTCAGATTATACCAATTAGATGATTAGACTACCTTGATTCCACTTCCCCTGTTCAATAAAGTCTAGTATAGAAGATAGGCATACATAGATTGAATTCTAAATGGTCTGAACAGGTCACTCTGTCCCCAGTATAGGTATAGAGAGTGAAGTACCATAGAGTGTTTAGAGGATAGAAAGAGGTCCAGATTGCCTAAATATCTGCTAGAACCATCAACTATCTAGTTGCATATGAATCCATTAACTATTAGCTGTGTTCTGCTTACAGACTCTCCGGTTCCTGTCTACCTCTTGTGTATTCTAGATTTGCACTCCAGCACTAATCTTACTTGTGCCTGAAGTCCTCAATATATGGGTGGAGTTGGTAGTAATTTTCAGACTACCTCCTGCAGTAATTTAGAGTGTCAAGATGAAGCCAAGATGTTAAAGATTTATTCTTTGCAAACTAATAATCATAGTGTGAAGCAAACATGTCAAACTTGCGGCCCGCCTGCCCTGGGGCCACTTTTTGCTGTGGTTACAACCAGCTGCAAGACAAGAACTATCTTTCCTGTCTGATTCCTGCCTTCCCTCCCATGGCCACAACAGCTCATTGTGGCTGTCTGTCTGTCTGTCAGAGCAGGCCAGCCATTCCCCTGATGTCAGGCCCTACCTGCCGGCATCCGCTACCCTGAGACTTCCGGGTAGACGGAGTCGGCCACACCCCCTTCTCTGACGCGGTCTCCCCCACGCTACATAGGGAGACCGCGCCAACGTCAAAATGATGGATTATTGAAAGCCTCCCCGCGAAAGTTTGAATCTACAAACAATTCTAATTACCTTCTCTGTGTACCGGAACCGGACTGGAAAACGCTGACCTACCTTCTCCTCTCCTCGACCACGGAATTGACTAAGGACTTCTCTCTTACCTGCAAAAGCTTCACTCTCTCTGGGAACAAAACATCACAGACCCTGGACTGCCACCCCTACAAAGCTAAGTAGTACTCATCATCCTAAATTGGATTCTGACTGCTCTGCAATTCTGCCTACTCTCTATTGCTTCAATCTAACTAATTATCCTGCAGCCTATTGACTAATTCTGCCCTGGAAGTCCCTCTCTGCTATGGACTAACTATTGCCCTCACCTAAATTAACTGCAAGTTCTGCTGCTGCTTATCTTCTGCCAAATATTTAAAGATACGGTACACGTACTAAGTAATTCTTTATTTCATTTTTCTCCATTAAATCAAATAATCAGTTATCTGCAGTTGTGTTCCATATTGTTACGAAGCAAGCATTACACCTGAGCAGAGAAGACCAGGGCTGGAACTGAAGGACGGGCCCTTCCTGTGTAGTGTGGTGGACCTTCCTGTGTACTGTGTTAAATTGGGAAGGTGGCTCTAGACTTTGAGGCATTAGGCAAAACTCAAACATGAGGCCTCACTAACACCAAAAGGGAAAAAATATTGCATTTTGTTTAAGGGGCAGTTGCTATTTTGAAAGGCAGCTTGCAGCTCTGGATTCAGAGAGTTAGTCTCTGCATTCATTGTTCAGAAGCTTGCAGTGTCACTGCCTCTGCATTGTGAGCTCTCTGGCTATAGTTGTAGCATAATTTGAAAATAAAATTAATTTGCAATAAAAAAAATGTAATTAGAACGTATGACAATTGTTTATACACAATTGTGGGGTATGGTTGTATAGCCTGGCAGTTATGTATACATGGGGATGGGAGGCAGTATTAGAGTGGTGGTGGGGGGGAGGGGTAGTGTGTTAAATTGGCGGAAGGTAGAGGGCAGTGTATTACATTTGGGGAATGAGGGGGCAGTATATTAAATTGGAGAGGGAGGACAGTGTATTCAATTAGAGTATATAGATAGGGGGCAGTGTATTAGATTGGGTGGAGGGGGCAGTGTATAAGAGTGGAGAGAGGGGGGCAGTGTATTGGATTTGGGGGCAATATATTAGAATGGATGGGGGGGCAGTGTATTAGATTGGGTCTGCATGGATATGCTGACTGGTCACACAGCTTTTTGCAACACATGCACAATAGCCTTCCAATGCTTTCCTATGGGAAAGCATTGGATTGGCTGAGATCATCAAGTGAAGAACACATTCATAGGACTTCAAAATCAACAAGATAACGTCATTTGATTTTTTACAGCTGTGCAAAAGCATACATTCACCATTTCAGTCCCATTATCAAACTATTCTTAATATGTCAAGGTAGTCCTAAGTGACAGCAAATTTGGTACAGCACTACCAAAACGTAGCCTATTCATTGCATACAGCATGGGTTCCTGATCAATTTTTCCAGTGGAACCCTTTTGACATAGGGTATCAACACCGTGGAACCCTTCCTATACAGTGAAGAACACGTTCATAGGACTTCAAAATCAACACGATAATGTCATTTGATTTTTTACAGCTGTGCAAAAGCATACATTCACCATTTCAGTCCCATTATCAAACTATACAAAATAATGTGAATCACCAAAGTGATAATATATACATAAATATAATACCAATTGAAGATATGTAGAAATGTAAAAAACTCAAAATGGTATCTAAAAAAAATATAAACAGTACATAGGGTAATATTACTAAAGACCCCTGAGCAGTATGGGTGGTAGAAAACTCACAAAAGTAAGATGAATTCAGGCATATCTCCCTTGTATTAGGGAACTGGATAGTATGATAGACCTCCAGCGATGAATCTGAGTGGAAGATGGTAATAAATCTTCTAATGCACTCCAAAAATAGAGAAAAGAAAATATATGGTGCAGATTGTATAAAAAATAACAATTTTATTGCATATATTGCACTTACAGTGTATCAAAGTAAAAACAGCATGTCTCCACACTGGGTGGTATTCATAAGCAGCAACTGGACCAATCAGGATACAGGATCAGGAACAGCAGTAGCAGCACCAAACAAAATATAAATAAAAGTTTGGTTTAAAAACGAAAATAAAACAATTCCAACGCGTTTCATCCTTCTCTGGACTTCCTCAGGGATGTATGGCTGTGATAGGGATGGGAGTCTCTTTAAATATCCGTCTGATAATCCTCCAAATGACCGCCGGTGTTAGCGTGCGTTCCACTGTGGAACGCATGGTATTTCCGCATGACGTCACTTCCGGTTTATCGAGTGCAGCGAAAAAACACAGTTTCCTTTGAAAATGACAGCTCGGATAGCAGCAATGATAATTACATAGAGACATAGAGCCAATAAAAGCTATATTTGTCTACCAAAAGACATTATATATAAAAAAAAATGTAAACAGCATAGATTGGACATTGAGCATATTTGAAATGGTGTACATCTGTGTGTTAAATACAATATGTAAAATACTGTCTATGAGTTAATTCAAGTGAATCCTAATGAAAGGTAGAAATTTGAATATAAAGCTATAGCAGAAGGATTTGATCTTTGGAAAATATAATTGATATTTAAAGGTGTATGTACTATATAGTAAGATTCAAGTGTAGCAAACCCATCTAATAAATTGAAAGGTGGGGATTTTAGAATGTAGAAATTTGAGTATGAAGAAAAATTTAGATATGAAGGAAATTCAAATATGAAGTGAAATTCAAGTATGAAAGAGAATTTTTTTGGTATTTAAAGGTATACACAATTGATGCAGATCGCTTCAAAATGCTCAAAATCTTACAAATTTGAACCATATGTTGTATAATCTCATCCAATAAATAGGAGATATGTCTGTAATGAGAAACCATAATTAATCATCAAATATAGGCAATATACATATATGAAGAGCAAGAGTAATAAGAATGAGTTAGAAAGAGAAGAAAGAGAAATTTTAAAACTGCAAAAAATATATTCATATTTCTCTCAAATTAATCCTGCTAGATCTATTTCTTGGTTTGTAGTTTTCTGATCGTTCGACCAATATATTGAGCTCTGCAACCACATTGTAATAAATAGACTACATGGGTAGTGGAGCATTGGATAAACTTGTTAATCTGATAGGTTTGTTGAGTATAGGTTCCCAAAAATGTATCTGTGTTCTTTTTTTGAAAAAAACATGTGGAACATTTTCCACATTTGAAAAAAACTTTTAATATTTGGTTGGAAAAAATTTGAGTAGGTTGGGAGGAAATGCTTTTTATGATAGGAAGAATACTAGGAGCTAATTTGTTTTTTTAGGTTATCTGCTTTTTTGTAAATTATAGTCGGATTAGTTGGTAGAATGTTATTGAGAAAAATATCTTTCTTTAAAATATGCCAGTGGCGATTGATAATATTTTTGATCTCACGGGCTTGAGAATGGTATCTAGTAATAAAAGCAAAATTAAATTTATTTGACTCTTCGTATTTTTATTTCTGTTTGATGAAAGTAATTGATTGCGATCGCTGTTAATTAAAGAAGATTCTGCTTCTTCAATAGTTTTTGAGTCATATCCCTTTTCTATATATATTTGTTTGATAATTTTTTATTGAGTTTTGAAGGTTTCTATATCTGAGCAGTTACGTCTTAATCGTGTTAATTGTCCCTTTGGGACATTTTTTAACCACATAGGATGATGCAGGCTAGTGTGATCTATAGCAGTGTTGCAGTCAGTGTTTTTAAAATAAGTTTTAGTCTGTAAGATGTTATTTTCTATATAAATTGTTAAATCTAGAAAATCTATCTGTGTGGGATGGCAGGTCGAAGTAAAACTTAGGTTATAATCGTTATTATTGATATATGAAATGACGCTATCTAAACTGGTTTGATCACCGTCCCATATGATAAGGACATCGTCTATGTAGCGTCGCCATAGAACGAGGCTCCCCCCCAGCGTCTGACCCAAAGAAATACATCGAGATTCCCAATGGGAGACATATAGATTGGCGAAGCTGGGGGCGAACCTCGTCCCCATGGCGACACCACATAGCTGTAAAAAATACTGGTCATTGAACCAAAAAAAGTTCTTAGTAAGAACGAAAAACATGCAATTAATAAGAAAATCAATCTGTTTTTTGGCAATGGAGGAGTGCTGGAGTAGACACTCCTCCACTGCCGATAGACCTTTTTGGTGGGGGATACTGGTATAGAGAGAAGATACATCTACTGAAGCTAGAATATAACTAGATTTCCATGTAATGGATTGTAAATGATTTAATAAATGTTTGGTATCCTTGATGTATGAAGGAATCTTAGATACATATGGTTGTAGAAAAAAGTCTATATAGGCCGAGAGATTACAAGAAAGGGAGTCAATACCACTTATGATGGGACGCCCTGGGGGATTTGAAATAGACTTATGTATCTTGGGTAAGAAGTAAAAACATGCAATTTTACAATGGGGATTATATAGAAAATTGTATTCCTCCTTAGTGATTATATCATTTTCTAATCCAGATTTTAAAAGGATGTCAAGTTCTTTAAGAAACAATAAAGTTGGATCTTTATCCAAACATTTATAAGTGACCTCATCATTCAACATTTTATGGGCTTCTTCCATATAATAAGATTTTGACAAAACAACAACACCACCCCCTTTGTCTGCTTCTTTGATAACTAACTGGTGATTTTTTTGTAATAATTGTAGTGCCTGTCTTTCGGCCCTGGTGAGATTGCATGGCAAATATTTTTGTTTTTTCTGAGTTTTTTCTATTAATTTATCAAAATCCTCTTGTACGGATTCATTAAACACTTCTAAATATTTGCTGCGATCTGACCAAAGATAGAAATTAGATTTTAATTTTAAATTAGAATGTTGTATAGACTCATTAGAATCAGACAAATTGTCTGAGTCTCGTTCCTAATGTGAATGGTTAGTGTTGTTTGTTTTGAGAGAGTTTTCATATTTAATTCTTTCAAAGAATCTTTTGCTCGTCAGTTTTTTTAGAAAAATTTGATTATCTAGAAACAACTGGAAAGGATTGGGTTTGATAGAAGGGGCGAATTTAAGGCCTTTTTTTAACAACGATAATTGACTATTATCTAAAGGGATGCCAGATAAATTAAAAATTCATTCAGTATTATTTATATTTAGTGTTGTCTGTGGAGTGGTGCTTGATATGATGTTTCCCCCTGGTCTTCCACCTCTATGTGTGGTCGTTTTTTTATAGGTGATCTTAGGCTTGTAAAGCGATTTTGAGTGGGGATGGTGTACATCGGCCGTTGTTCTTTTTGGTCTGGCTCCCTGTCTAAAAAAATCTTCCTGTTGTTTGTATGTATGGCTATAGTTTCGTGAGGAAGGTTTGCGTGAAAAAGATTTTTGCCCATATGGGGAATTTCTTTGGTGTTGATCATAAGATGAGACACGTTTTCTATATGGTGTTCTGGTGAAATGAGTATTAGTATCTTTATATTGTCTGGTATCAAACGGCTTTCTTAAAGGGGAATGTTTAGTATAACTCTTAACATGTTTATCTGGTTTAGACCAATCTCTTTGACAGCCTGTTCGATAATCATCCTGATCTCTTCTATATTTGGAGGATTTTATATCTGAAACCTTATCATCTATTGTTTTTATATTGTCCCTTAATTGTTTATATTTTTCTTCTAAAACCCTTTTATCTTCTTGGTTACTTTCTATTTCAGCCTCAATAGCATTTATATCTTCCTCTATCTTTTTAAGGGATCTTCTTTGAAAAACTATTAAGCTTCTCATATATTTAAAGGAACATTCATCGCTAGCTGAATTCCATTCATCTAGTAATGTTTGGTCTCCTGTTCCAAAAGCAGGGACTTTGAGAATTCTAAGGCCTCTAGGTACAATTAACAAGTTTATCCAATGCTCCACTACCCATGTAGTCTATTTATTCCAATGTGGTTGCGGAGCTCAATATATTGGTCGAACGATCAGAAAACTACATGTAAGGTTACTGGAACATTTTAAAAATATAAGGAATAAAAAATTAGAACATGGTGTATCTAGACATTGTGTCCACTGTCCTCAGTTCCAATGGAACACACTGATAGTTATTGGGATAGATAAAGTAGAAAAACATTGGAGAGGAGGTAATATTGAAACTTTATTAAATACTAAGGAGGCTCAATGGATCTTTAATTTGAAAACTTTAAAATTTGATTTAAACCAAGAAATAGATCTAGCAGGATTAATTTGAGAGAAATACGAATATATTTTTTGCAGTTTTAATATTTCTCTTTCTTCTCTTTCTAACTCATTCTTATTACTCTTGCTCTTCATATATGTATATTGCCTATATTTGATGATTAATTATGGTTTCTCATTACAGACATATCTCCTATTTATTGGATGAGATTATACAACATATGGTTCAAATTTGTAAGATTTTGAGCATTTTGAAGCGATCTGCATCAATTGTGTATACCTTTAAATACCAAAAAAATTCTCTTTCATACTTGAATTTCACTTCATATTTGAATTTCCTTCATATCTAAATTTTTCTTCATACTCAAATTTCTACATTCTAAAAACCCCACCTTTCAATTTATTAGATGGGTTTGCTACACTTGAATCTTAATATATAGTACATACACCTTTAAATATCAATTATATTTTCCAAAGATCAAATCCTTCTGCTATAGCTTTATATTAAAATTTCTACCTTTCATTAGGATTCACTTGAATTAACTCATAGACAGTATTTTACATATTGTATTTAACACACAGATGTACACCATTTCAAATATGCTCAATGTCCAATCTATGCTGTTTAAATTTTTTTTTTTATATATATAATGTATTTTGGTAGACAAGTATAGCTTTTATTGGCTCTATGTCTCTATGTAATTATCATTGTTGCTATCCGAGCTGACATTTTCAAAGGAAACTGTGTTTTTTCGCTGCACTCGATAAACCGGAAGTGACGTCATGCGGAAATACCATGCGTTCCACAGTGGAACGCACGCTAACACCGGCGGTCATTTGGAGGATTATCAGACGGATATTTAAGGAGACTCCCATCCCTATCACAGCCATACATCCCTGAGGAAGTCCAGAGAAGGATGAAACGCGTTGGAATTGTTTTATTTTCGTTTTTAAACCAAACTTTTATTTTTATTTTGTTTGGTGCTGCTACTGCTGTTCCTGATCCTGTATCCTGATTGGTCCAGTTGCTGCTTATGAATACCACCCAGTCTGGAGACATGCTGTTTTTACTTTGATACACTGTAAGTGCAATATATGCAATAAAATGGTTATTTTTTATACAATCTGCACCATATATTTTATTTTCTCTATTTTTGGAGTGCATTAGAAGATTTATTACCATCTTCCACTGAGATTCATCGCTGGAGGTCTCTCATACTATCCAGTTCCCTAATACAAGGGAGATATGCCTGAATTCATCTTACTTTTGTGAGTTTTCTACCACCCATACTGCTCAGGGGTCTTTAGCAATATTACCCTATGTACTGTTTATATTTTTTTTAGATACCATTTTGATTTTTTTTACATTTCTACATATCTTCAATTGGTATTATATTTATGTATATATTATCACTTTGGTGATTCACATTATTTTGTATCTTTCACATTATTCTGTACCTTTGTTTTTTTTGTTTTTTCTTGTCACAGTGTTTTTGAGTGTTTATAAGGGTACACTTATAAACCTAGGGTACTGTGTGCTATATAGTACTGACGGTTAACCTCTTGTTGTTCCATTATCAAACTATGTTCTATTCAACACCGTGGAACCCTCTCCCCCCCCCGTAAAAAAAATGTAAATAATCATTTTCGCCATTGCGTAAACCATTTTTTGTATGCGCCGGTGTGTGTCTGTGTGTCAAGGTGTGTGTGTGTATATGTATCTGACCCACACACACATTGACACACAGACACACACTTTGACATGCAGATACACAAGGTGTGTGTATCTGTATGTCAAAGTGTGTGTATCTGTGTTTGTATGTGCTGGTGTGTGTATCTGTGTGTCAGTGTGTATCTGTGTGTATCTGTGTGTGTGTGTATCTGTGTGTCAAGGTGTGTGTATCTATGTGTCAAAGTGTATGTATCTGTGTTTGTATGTGCCGGTGTGTATCTGTGTTTGTATGTGCCGGTGTATGTCAAGGTGTGTATCTGTGTTTGTATGTGCCAGTGTGTGTCAAGGTGTGTATCTGTGTTTGTATGTGCTGGTGTGTGTCAAGGTGTGTATCTGTGTTTGTATGTGCCAGTGTGTGTATATGTGTGTCAGTATATGCGTATGTATTTGACACACAGATACATATAGTGGCACACAGATACACACATTTTGACTCACAAATACACAAACTCAGATACACACAGTGACATATACACACACTTTCACCCATAGATACACACACTGGCACATACATACACTCAGATACACACACACTGACACACACACACACACACACACATAGGCACATATAAACACACTGATATAAGCTGGCACATACACACACTGACACACAGATGTGCACACAATATGGTATACATCAAAGCCACCCTCCTGTTAAATTACCTTATGTGTCCAGGAGGGTGGCTTGCTTGTGGTCCTGGTGATGTTGGCTGAGGCTGATTGGAGTGAGCTGCTGCATGCTCACTTCAGCCTCTTCTCTGCCATCCATGCTGCTCACTCTCTGGGCTGCCATCTTGTGCCTCCTCCCTCCCGCGGCAGCAGCTCTGTGAAGCTGGGAGTAAGTGCTATCACTTCCTCCCAGCCGGCCGATACTACAGGGTGCCGCGGCACTTTAAGAGCACGACCAGGCCCCTGATTTGTGATAAAATCGCGGCGGCCATTTTGTTTAGGGAAACACGGCGAAACCCATTTGTGTTCTTGCGGAATCCCAATTGGGAAATGCTAGCCTACAGCATTTACACAATATGCATAGCATTCACTGACACCTCACAGCTGTACATTGTGCAGATAGCTTTCACACATTACCCATAGCACTAACACACTTCACTTAGAATTCACACAGTGCCCACAGCAATAATATGGTCTGACATATTAAATAATTATTCTTACATTTATGCATTGGAGGGTTCTTTTGATCTTGTGTTGTCTACTCTTATGACAGACTTATTTTTATTTTGGCTATATCCAATTTATAATTTGTTTTGAGTGATTGCATGCATTTTATTAATTCACAAAACTAAGCTCTGATTTATATCTATTTGCTCTGGCAGTATGTCAATTATCATTGAATTCACATGCATTTGTTAGAACTGTGATTTGCTATTGATTCAGCTCACTCTCTAATGTATTCTACTTGTTTACTTTTTAAATGTAAAAAAAAAATTCTAGGTAATTTATTACGGTTTTACATGTTAATTACAAAGTACCGTATATACTCGAGTATAAGCCGACCCGAATATAAGCCGAGGCCCCTAATTTTACCCCAAAAAACTGGGAAAACTTATTGACTCGAGTATAAGACTAGAGTGGGAAATGCAGCAGCTGCTGGTAAATTTCTAAATAAAATTAGATCCTTAAAAAATTATATTAATTGAATATTTATTTACAGTGTGTGTATATAATGAATGCAGTGTGTGTGTATGAGAATGCAATGTGTGTGTATGAGAATGCAGTGTGTGTGTATGAGAATGCAGTGTGTGTATATGAATGCAGTGTGTGTGTATGAGAATGCTGTGTGTATGAGTGCAGTGTGTGTGTATGAGTGCAGTGTGTGTGTATGAGAATGCTGTGTATGAGTGCAGTGTGTGTGTATGAGAATGCTGTGTGTATGAGTGCAGTGTGTGTGTGTATGAATGCAGTGTGTGTGTGTATGAGTGCAGTGTGTGTGTATGAATGCAGTGTGTGTGTATGAATGCAGTGTGTGTGTATGAATGCTGTGTGTGTATGAATGCTGTGTGTGAATGAATGCTGTGTGTATGAGTGCAGTGTGTGTGTATGAGAATGCTGTGTGTATGAATGCAGTGTGTGTGCATGAATGCAGTGTGTGTGCATGAATACTGTGTGTATGAGTGCAGTGTGTGTGTGTATGAATGCAGTGTGTGTGTATGAATGCTGTGTGTGTGTATGAATACTGTGTGTATGAGTGCAGTGTGTGTGTATGAGAATGCTGTGTGTATGAGAATGCTGTGTGTATGAGTGCTGTGTGTGTGTATGAGTGCTGTGTGTGTGTATGAATGCATTGTGTGTGTATGAATGCAGTGTGTATGAATGCAGTGTGTGTGCGTGAGTGCAGTGTGTGTGCATGAATGCAGTGTGTGTATGAATGCAGTGTGTGTGTATGAATGCAGTGTGTGTGTATGAATGCAGTGTGTGTGTATGAATGCAGTGTGTGTGTATGAGTACAGTGTGTGTGTATGAATGCTGTGTGTATGAGTGCAGTGTGTGTGTATGAGAATGCTGTGTGCATGAATGCAGTGTGTGTGCATGAATGCAGTGTGTGTGTGTATGAATGCAGTGTGTGTATGTGTGTGTGTAATGCAGAGTGTGATGCAGAGCCTTGGTGGGGGGTGGGCATTTTTATTTTTTAATTATTATTTTAATATTTTTTTTGTTTCATTACATGTTTTATTATTATTGTTTTATTTTATTATTATTTTTTATTTAATTATTATTTTTATTTTTTTTATTATTATTAATATATATAAATTTTTTCGTCCCCCCTCCCTGCTTGCTAGCTGGCCAGGGAGGGGGGCTCTCCTTCCCTGGTGGTCCAGTGGATGGGCACTGTGTAGGAGGGGGCTGTGGGGGCTGCAGAGAGATGTTACTTACCTTTCCTGCAGCTCCTGTCAGCTCTCTCCTCCTCCGCCGGTCCTTTCAGCACCTCGGTCAGCTCCCAGTGTAAATCTCGCGAGAGCCGCGGCTCTCGCGAGATTTACACTGTGAGCTGACAGAAGAGCTAAACGGACCGGCGGAGGAGGAGAGAGCTGACAGGAGCTGCAGGAGAGGTAAGTAACATCTCTCTGCAGCCCCCACAGCCCCAGTCTGTATTATGGCAATGCAAATTGCCATAATACAGACAATTGACTCGAGTATAAGCCGAGTTGGGGTTTTTCAGCACAAAAAACGTGCTGAAAAACTCGGCTTATACTCGAGTATATACGGTATACACAAATTATAATGCTTTGGTTGCAGTGGATACAATGCGGTGGCAAAAACATACATAAGTATAACAGAGAAAAGGAAAATGAAAACAAAACCATAACACTATGAGGTGAGATAGCATATATTCGAAAGGAAGGATTATACTACATCAACTCTGAAGAGAAGCTTCTCGCATTATAAATGATCCACCTTGGCTCATTACATCACACTACATAGTTCCTTTTGTTGCTGCTGTTTGTGTTGTGTCACATACGGTTGCAATATACCTTCAAATTTTTTTTCCCCATGGAAACATTTTTAGTATGGATCACAGATGTGGACAATATTCTACCAGGACCAGAAGAATCTTTTGTGGACAATAACATCAAATAACTGGAGAATTGAAATGGTACGTCTGCGACTGACAAGTCCCTTAGTAGTGCTGCTACCTCACTCCAAAACATGTGTATGTTTTGGCAGGACCACCAGATGTGCAGCATGGTTATTGTGACGAAGTGCCCTTCGCCACTTTGTCCTGGAGAGGCCTGCTTGCCTGCCTCCTCCCCTGCGACTATGGCCCTGGAAGATTTGGCCCTTTAAAAACAGTATTCGGCCCTAACAGAGTGCATGTCACTCATTCTGGCCCTTTAAATACAGTGGGGCCATTCGGTACTTGCCCTGTGTGAGCGGTGATACTCCAGATAGCTATGCCATGGAGCCTATTCATATAATGAAAGACTATGGGAAAGACTTTAGCTCCATGGCAATTGAACTGTGTGAATAGGATCTGCGCGCTATTCAGTAGTTTTGTGCGCTCAGATCCCAGCTATCTGGGGATATGTGAAATGTCTGTGTGTTATGTGTAAAAGGGGACTTTATGTATTTTAAAGTGTTTTACTGTCTTTGTTTCCCCATGTGCTCAATGGAGTCTGTCTCTGTACTGGGAGGTAATTGGATTACTTCTCCATTGTGTCTCCAGGAGAGAAGACTCTGTAAAACCGGTCTAAACTGGAAAGCCATGCTGACAGGGGTTTTAAAAGATACTTTACTAACTTTTGAACCCCTGGTCTGATTCATGCCAGATTCATTTTTTAATATGTTGTTCCCCTGAATGGATTGATTGTGTTTATGTATTTTTATGTGAATGTGATGTATGGTTTTAAAGTTACAGAGTATGTGTGGAAACTGTATTTTTACTGTATGTAATAATTATGTTAATTGCTTATCTGAGGGGAGGGGATGTGTGGGTTGTACTGTTACTTGATTGGTTGTTTTATGCCTCCCCCTGGGTGTGTCCTGTATGTGCACAACTGTAATAAAAAGCAGGCTGGGTGTTCCAGACCTCAGACTTCTTCTGACCCTCAATACGTAGCCTCGTCTCGTTATTGGAGGGAATTTCTGTATCACACTGGGGATTGCTATGCTCTGCATATTCCGCTGAGCTTAATCACTTAGCTCTGTTAAGAGCTTGTTCCAGATACGCTCTCCTGGAGGAGAGGTCTTCCCCACACGGTCCTGGAGGACAGAAAACGATCCAGGGTGGAAGGAAGACGGCGCAGCTCCAGTTAAGCTACGGCGGTTTGGAGTCTGCGGTGGTTGTGGTGTCGTCTGCAGTGCTTGGAGTCCTCTGTAAGCGCTAGGAGCACTCGGTCGGAGTACACAGAGCTCCGTTACAGTGGTGGCAGCGGTGGGATGGCATCCTAGTGCGAGGAGAAGCAGCTCAGAGACACTGGTAACGTTGGGAGTTACAAATTGAGGGCAACGCTAGCCATTGCGCAGCGTCCCTACCTACGGCAGCATGGAACCAGCAAGTCCCTGGACAGCACTCGAAGTGGACAATGAGTTCAACTGGAGGTTACAGAGCCTCTTGGCTCCATTGGGTGGGTCAGTATCAGAGGCAACCAAGTTGGACTGCAGAGAGAGTGCCAGGAAAGAGATGTGGGACGAAGCCCTGGAGGGTTTCCAGCGCGGGCGAGGTGAGCGTCGCCCCAGCGAGGAGCAGCGACTACAGGTCAGAGTGGCCCTATGGATGCCTATGATGGGAGAACAGCCCAGGTGGGAGTTGGTAATGCAGCTTAATTCTCTGGCATGGAGGGAACTGGGGCTTGACGACGCATACCAGGCGCTACATTGGTATGCAGTTCAGTATGTTCCCGGGATGGCTAAGTGCGACAGACCAGAGGGCGAGAATTACAGTGGCCCTGGTCTATTATGGGACGCCTGTGCCGGGCCAAGGTTCGGGGACACTGCAGAGTCACGGCTATGGGACATATATGAATCCAGAGCCCCCATACTAGATCTCCCTATGGATGAAGACCTAGTGCCAGACCCGTTTGAATTGACCATCCAGGAATGGGAACTGGAGCAGGAGTACCAATACCTACTCAGTTCCAGTCAGTCCCAGTATACTTTGGAGGTACCGGCAGGGCAGTGGGAGTCCCAGGGGGCCGAAGGTGCCGTCCTCCCCCCCAGCGGCAGTGTGAACCCCAGGGGGCCGAAGGTGTCGTCCTTCCCCCCAGCGGCAGTGTGAACCCCAGGGAGCTGAAGGTGTCGTCCTTCCCCCCCAGTGGCAGTGTGTACCCCAGGGAGCTGAAGGTGTTGTCCTTCCTCCCCAGCGGCAGTGTGTACCCCAGGGAGCTGAAGGTGTCGTCCTTCCCCCCCAGCGGCAGTGTGTACCCCAGGGAGCTGAAGGTGTCGTCCTTCCTCCCCAGCGGCAGTGTGAACCCCAGGGGGCCGAAGGTGTCGTCCTTCCCCCCAGCGGCAGTGTTTACCCCAGGGAGCTGAAGGTGTCGTCCTTCCTCCCCAGCGGCAGTGTGAACCCCAGGGGGCCGAAGGTGTCGTCCTTCCCCCCAGCGGCAGTGTGTACCCCAGGGAGCTGAAGGTGTCGGCCTTCCTCCCCAGCGGCAGTGTGAACCCCAGGGGGGCGAAGGTGTCGTCCTTCCCCCCCAGCGGCAGTGTGAACCCCAGGGAACTGAAGGTGTCGTCCTTCCTCCCCAGCGGCAGTGTGAACCCCAGGGGGCCGAAGGTGTCGTCCTTCCCCCCCAGCGGCAGTGTGTACCCCAGGGAGCTGAAGGTGTCGTCCTTCCTCCCCAGCGGCAGTGTGTACCCCAGGGAGCTGAAGGTGTCGTCCTTCCTCCCCAGCGGCAGCCTGTGTTTCAGGGAGAGGAGCGCAGCACCCTCTCTCCCCAGCGGCAGCTTACCCTAACAAGGGGAGACACCAATCTCCCAGACGACGCAGATGGGACCGTGGTCTCTGTGCCTGACCTACAGGGATGCTGGACAGCATGTCCAGATCTCCAACTACCCTCACAGGGACAACAGGAGGAGGGGCCAGGCTATGTTCCCAGCACCCCAGCAGACGAGCTGGCAGCTGGGCAGAGTGCAGTCGGCCTCTGCCCTACCTTTGTCCCTGGTCCAGAGCCTGATGTCCTGCAGGCTATCCCAGCAGAAGAGCTGGCATCAGGGCAGAGCGCCGCTGGCCTCTGCCCTTCAAGTCCCCTCAGCGTGTTACCCCATCACCACAGCAAAATACCCAGGTGCAGTAACTGTTTGTTGTGGGTGGGCTGCTCTTGTACTTTGTTGTTGTGGGGGGGCTACTCTGACATCTGTTTATTGTGGGTTGGTGGATCGACTAACGGAGGCACTGACCGACAGAAGGTCAGGTGCCTGGTTAGTCTTCCCCCCAAAGGGGAGATGTGTGACGAAGTGCCCTTCGTCACTTTGTCCTGGAGAGGCCTGCTTGCCTGCCTCCTCCCCTGCGACTATGGCCCTGGAAGATTTGGCCCTTTAAAAACAGTATTCGGCCCTAACAGAGTGCATGTCACTCATTCTGGCCCTTTAAATACAGTGGGGCCATTCGGTACTTGCCCTGTGTGAGCGGTGATACCCCAGATAGCTATGCCATGGAGCCTATTCATATAATGAAAGACTATGGGAAAGACTTTAGCTCCATGGCAATTGAACTGTGTGAATAGGATCTGCGCGCTATTCGGTAGTTTTGTGCGCTCAGATCCCAGCTATCTGGGGATATGTGAAATGTCTGTGTGTTATGTGTAAAAGGGGACTTTATGTATTTTAAAGTGTTTTACGGTCTTTGTTTCCCCATGTGCTCAATGGAGTCTGTCTCTGTACTGGGAGGTAATTGGATTACTTCTCCATTGTGTCTCCAGGAGAGAAGACTCTGTAAAACCGGTCTAAACTGGAAAGCCATGCTGACAGGGGTTTTAAAAGATACTTTACTAACTTTTGGACCCCTGGTCTGATTCATGCCATTTTTTAATATGTTGTTCCCCTGAATGGATTGATTGTGGATATGTATTTGTATGTGAATGTGATGTATGGTTTTAAAGTTACAGAGTATGTGTGGAAACTGTATTTTTACTGTATGTAATAATTATGTTAATTGCTTATTTGAGGGGAGGGGATGTGTGGGTTGTACTGTTACTTGATTGGTTGTTTTATGCCTCCCCCTGGGTGTGTCCTGTATGTGCACAACTGTAATAAAAAGCAGGCTGGGTGTTCCAGACCTCAGACTTCTTCTGACCCTCAATACGTAGCCTCGTCTCGTTATTGGAGGCAATTGCTGTATCACACTGGGGATTGCTATGCTCTGCATATTCCCCTGAGCTTAATCACTTAGCTCTGTTAAGAGCTTGTTCCAGATACGCTCTCCTGGAGGAGAGGTCTTCCCCACACGGTCCTGGAGGACAGAAAACGATCCAGGGTGGAAGGAAGACAGCGCGGCTCCAGTTAAGCTACGGCGGTTGTGGAGTCTGTGGTGGTTGTGGTGTCGTCTGCAGTGCTTGGAGTCCTCTGTAAGCGCTAGGAGCATCCATCAACGGAGGGTACTGGGTCGGAGTACACGGAGCTCCGTTACAGTTACCTCCTGTCCACCGTCTTTCCAACAGAAGGTTGAAGCAGAAGGATATATTTTATGTAGTCAAGATGACGTTAAAGGAACATTAAAGGTCCTGACTCCATAGTATTCCTGACTATATTCCTGACTCCACATTATTTAGGTTTCTGCCCGTTCCCCTGAAATAAGGTAATAAACATACCTTTTTTTTAGCCTGCCCTGCGCTGGCTCTGCCACTGACCACCTCCTTTGTTGAGATCATCAGAATTTCCTATGGGAAAGCATAGGATCAGCTAAAATAATTCTGATTATTTCAGCCAAAGAGGAGTGACAGGGGCAGAGTCAAACACAGAGCTGTCCAATCATCATCTACTTATAGAGATGCATTGGATCAATGCATCTTTAAGTCTCTAAGAGGAGTGGTTGTGCAGCACTGACCAAGGAAGCACCTCTAGTGGCCGTCTGAGTTACTGCCACTAGAGGTGTCCCTAGGCAGCAATGTTTACTGCAAACACTTTTTTTTTATTTGTCTAAGTGAATTTGGAGTCCACAGAATATTTATTAGAGAGGTGGGTGGCAAGTAAACCAATTCCATATCCACCCATTGAAGGGGTGTTTAAAGATAACACTGCTTGTAACAAGCAAGCTTTATAGTACAGAAGAATATTCAGTAGTTTCATCCCACCTTTTAAGAAGAGTTGTTGCATTAATGATATGTTAAGTCTGGGGGTTTTGGTGTTCCCAAATAAAATGTGTGGATATCATATGCGTTGTAAGTCATTGCAGTGTGAGGGAGGCAGTGAAATGGATAACAAATGGAAAACATATAAAATATGTGTTAATAGCGTCATTTTAACAGTATTTATTCAGCCCAAGATATAGGAATGTGTTTCCAGCAGGACAGCTACCTCTTACACTGATGAAGGAGGGGTTTGAATATAGTATGTACTGACTTTTGTCAAGTTCATTCCTAGGTATCTGATATGTGAGGATCTCTATTCAACATTATATCTATTAATCTATTTCCAAGGTCTGTCACCAAAGATTGACAGAGAATTATAGACATAGCTTGGGCCTTCGTTTGGTTTAGCTTCTAGTATGACAACTGCCAATAAAACGACAGGGTCAACAAGACTGTCGGTAGAGATTTGCATGGAGCAGCAGTATTCTGTCGTCTGCAAAAAACAAAATGATGTAGTCTGTCATCGATATCAGTGCCAGAAATGTCTGGGTGATGCCTGCGAGAGTAAGAAAAAGAGGGGGAACAAAGGGCAGCCCAGATGTAAACCATTCAATATGGAATGGCACTGATAAGAAACTAACATTGAGGACATTGGCAAATTTACATAAGGCCATTATCCCTAATATTATGTGGCGTGGGAAGCCAACTTTGGCCAAGACTGGGTCATATATTTCCAGTTAAGCCTCTTAAAGGCCTGTGTAGCATCTAAAGCCAAGAAGAGGCCCTCTTTGTTGGTTCTGTTGAATTGGGACAGGATGTTGAGCATCTTCCTGGAGTTGTCTAAACAAACCCTGATTGATCGTTGTTTATTTTCGAGGGCAAGATTATTGATAGTCCATTGACAATCATCTTAGTGTACAATTTAGTGTCACTATTAAATAGAGAGATGAGTCTAAAATTGAAACACCGGGTGGGTGTCTTTCTATTTTTAAGTAGTATTGTAATATGTGCTCTAATATGGACTCTCACGCTTGCAGGACGTCTCGCGGGCGGCTCCCTTCCTATGGAATAGCCTGCCTACCCCCATCAGACTCTCCCACAGTCTTCATTCCTTTAAGAAGTGCCTTAAAACCCATTGTAACGGATCACCTGGCACCCCGACTGGTTACCTCTGTTGAAGGATGCTCCTAGCGCTTCCTGAGGGCTCCAAACACTCCAGCCGACACCATAACCACTGTAGACTCCTTCAGAGAGCAAGAGAGTATGACTAGCATAGCAATCCCTTGTTGCAGATTCCCCCAATAAGAGACGGCACTCCAAATTGAGGGTGAAGGAGATCTGAAGTTTTAATGAAACGCTCTGCTTTTATGCACATTTTACACACCTAGTACCGCCCACAGGGTTTTGAAGAACAACCAATCAAACACATAATATATAGTAAAACACACAGGAAAATACACAGTTTTACACAATATTCATAACTTTAAAAGTATACATCACATTCAGATAAAACTTACATTTTCATCAGCATACTCCAAATACAAACATATGTCAAAATCATACAAATTGGTCCAGTGGTTCAAAAGTTAGATGGAAGTCCTTGGGTGTGGTAAGCCAATTATCTCCAGCATACAGAAAATATCTCTATTTACAACAACAGCAAAAATACACAAAAATACATAATTCCTATCATACTGAACAGAACCCCCACATTCATCTATCCCCAGATAGCTTGGATCTGAGCACTCAATATATGCGAATAGCGCTCAGATCCCACGAACAGAAAAAAATCGCCATGGGGTTAAAGTTTGGCAAGGGCTGATGAGAGATTGAGGATGGACAAAGCAGCCAATTTAAACTGGTCTGGCAGTGTCCCTGGGACAACGCCCTGCTTGAGAACAATAGGAAAGAGGGGGAGGCGCAGAGGCACATTTTCTCATGGAATTAAAGGGGCAGAACCGTCTTTTAAACACCAATACAAGTCCATAAGCCCCAATACTGTGTTTAAAGTGCCCAATCTCCCATAGTCCCAAGGCATTAGGCCTGCAATCAGTCCCCTCCAAAAACCCATGGCAAACTCCCTTAAATGGGTGAGTTTGCCACACCCATCTCTTTAGGAAAGCTTATGGCCTCCCAGAGTAACCTCTACCTTACACACCTTTCTCTTGCTCTCTCCTATAGGGCAGCGCTTTACTCTCTCCTCCAGCTCTGCTTCACTCCCACCTTATTTTATTGATATTCCTGTCCTAGTGTGTTTTATACCCCACCTCCTATAGACTGTAAACTCGTTTGAGCATGGTCGTCTTCAACCTATTGTTCCTGTAAGTTTTCTAGTAATTGTCCTATTTATAGTTACATCCCCCCTCTCATAATATTGTACAGCGCTACGGAATCTGTTGGCGGTATATAAATGGTGATAATAATAATTACATTTTCCAGTTCGAACGTCAGAGTGGTATTTAGACAAGTGTTCCCTAATTTTGGTAGTGGTCTACCCAATCTATGTGAAACCCCACAGGCATTTTAATGATACACAACAAAATCTTATTCACATGTGTAGAAGCAGGGCTGCCATCATAAATAAGGGCCCCTGACATAGCTCAAGTTCTAACCTCTCGAGTCTACCCATGGGCCCGCCCCTGAAGCTGACCACAATGCAGTGTGTGTGTAGAGTGGATGCAGATTGTGTGTGTGTGTAGTGAATGCAGAGGCGGCTCTCTAATTATTATTAGCCGCCAAAGGCCTCGCGCTGATGGGGGCCTCGCGCTGATGGGGGCCTCGCGGCCGCCTAAATCGCCTTAGGGAAGTGTGACAGGTCGGGTCCACGGTCAGAGACTGAGGACCCGACACAGGAGGGGGCCCGGCGGCTTGCCCTTAATGCCGCCGGGTGCGAGGCCCCTCCTATGCCTGCCCGGGAGAGAGCCAGCCTGCCTGCAGCTCCGCCGAGTGCAGAGCTGCAGACTGAGTGGGTCTCGCGATCTCACCCAATCAGAGCGTTGCCGCGGGTTACCACAGCAACGCTCTGACTGACTGAGATCGCGAGACTAAACTCACCACGTGGTCTGCAGCTCTGCACCCGGCGGAGCTGCAGACTGTAAAGGGAGCCCACCGGACCACCAGGGAAACAGCCTGGCCACCCACTGGACCACCAGGGAAACATAAGGTATTTATGCCACCCCAGCCACCCCACCACCCACAGCCACCCCACCAGCCACCCCACCACCCTCTGCCCCAGCCACCCCACCAGCCACAGCCACCACCCTCTGCCCCAGCCACCCCACCACCCTCTGCCCCAGCCACCCCACAGCCACCCCACCACCCTCTGACCCAGCCACCCCACCACCCTCTGCCCCAGCCACCCCACCACCATCTGCCCCAGCCACCCCACCACCCTCTGCCCCGGCCACCCCACCACCCACAGCCACCCCGCCACCCCACCACCCACAGCCACCCCACCACCCTCTGCCCCAGCCACCCCACAAGCCCCAGCCACCCCACCACCCACAGCCACCCCGCCACCCCACCACCCACAGCCACCCCACCACCCTCTGCCCCAGCCACCCCACCAGCCACCCCACCACCCTCTGCCCCAGCCACCCCACCACCCTCTGCCCCAGCCACCCCGCCACCCCACCACCCACAGCCACCCCACCACCCTCTGCCCCAGTCACCCCACCACCCTCTGCCCCAGCCACCCCACCACCCTCTGCCCCAGCCACCCCACCACCCACAGCCACCCCACCACCCTCTGCCCCAGCCACCCCACCACCCTCTGCCCCAGCCACCCCACCACCCACAGCCACCCCACCACCCTCTGCCCCAGCCACCCCACCACCCACAGCCACCCCACCACCCTCTGCCCCAGCAACCTCACCACCCACCCCACCACCTCTGCCCCAGCCACCCACAGCCACCCCACCTCTGCCCCAGCCACCCTCTGCCCCAGCCACCCCACCACCCTCTGCCCCAGCCACCCCACCACCCTCTGCCCCTTTTTAACTTTAGATGTTAGTGGGGGCCTCATGTTTGAGTTTTGCCTAAGACCTCACAAAGTCTAGAGCCGCCACTGAGTGAATGCAGTGTGTTTGTGTAGTTGATGCAGTGTGTGTAAAGTGGCCAAAATGTAGATCCCCATCTGTCATACAAGTCCCAGAATGCTTTGACAGCTGAGGGTCTACAATCTGACCATCCTTGCAAGGTTGTATTTAGCACTGAGAAGTGTTTGTGTGTTTGAATGTAAGCATGTTTATGTGTGTATGTGAATGTTGGTGTTTTAATGCAGGCGTGCATTTGTGTGAAGTATATACCCTGCCACACACAATGATACGCACACACATACAACTAAAAACACACACACACTGACACACATGCAAATACACAAACACACAGATACACACACACACAGTGACACATAGTTACATATACAGATATACAAACAGACAGATACACACACATACACTAAGGTGCACACAGATACACACACACACTGATACACATAAATGCACACATACAGATTCATAGACACACAAACTGACATACATGTAAATACACACACACACATATACACACATACAGATACACACACATAAATTCAGGTGCACACTGAAACACAGATACAGACGATGCACACACTGACATATACACACATACACTCAGGGGCACACTGACACACAGATACAATACATACAGATACTAACACTGACAGATACACATACATTTACACATACACTCAGGTACACAAAGAAACATACACTGACACACTAATGTTTTAGCCACCCTCCTGTTTCTTACCTTTTGGCTGCATGAGGGTGGACTCTGCTGGCTAGGGGCTGATGTGGGTCTGGTTCTCCCCTCCTTTCCGGCTTTGCCTCCCCTGTGCATCCACACTCCCACGCGGGTGTCAGCTGGGAGGAAGTGAGCAGAGCAGAGCTGACTTCCTACCAGCACTGTAACAAAATAGAAGAAAGATCCAGGCACTCCAAGGTACAAACCAGGCAATTTATTGAACCCACTTCATCACAACGTTTTGACCTACACGGTCTTTGACAAAGTCCCATGCAAAGACCGTGTAGGTTGAAACGTTGTGATGGAGTGGGTTCAATAAATTGCCTGGTTTGTACCTTGGGTGCCTGGAACTTTCTTCTATTTTGTTACTCAGCATTTGATCTCTGGTACTGAGACTGTCCAAGTTGCACCCAGCTACATACTACTTAAAGGGACATAGTGCAGTTTCACACCCTACCATTCCTACCAGCACTGTTAGGATCGTTAAAGGAGCCCGGTCGCACTATATTCGCAGCACTGAACGGGCCCCTTGAGATATATGCCCATCGGGTGACCCTAAGTGCATGGACCACTCAACAGACCCCTCAGGGCCCAGTGAGATACCGTATATACTCGAGTATAAGCCGAGTTTTTTAGCACATTTTTTGTGCTAAAAAACCCCAACTCGGCTTATACTCGAGTCAGAGTCTGTATTATGGCAATTTGCATTGCCATAATACAGACTGGGGAAGAGGGGGGCTGGCAGAGCTGTAACTTACCTGTCCTGCAGCTCTTGTCAGCTCTCTCCTCCTCCGCGCCGTCCGTTCAGCACCTCGGTCAGCTCCCACTGTAAGTCTCGCGAGAGCCGCGGCTCTCACGAGACTTACACTGGGAGCTGACAGAGGTAGCTGCACAGACCGCGCGGAGGAGGAGAGAGCTGACAGGAACTGCAGGACAGGTGGAGTTACAGCTCTGCCAGCCCCCCTCTCCCCCACTGAACTACCAATGCTGGACCACCAGGGAAGGAGAGCCCCCCTCCCTGCCATGTATCAAGCAGGGAGGGGGGACGAAAAAATAATAATTAATAATAATAAAAAAATAATAATAATTCAATAATAAATAATAATACAAAAATAATAATTAAATTAAATACATAAAAATAATAATAAATAATAATAAAACAAAAATTAAAATAATAAAAAAAAATATTTAAAAAATTGCCCACCCCCACCAAGGCTCTGCACCACACACACACACACACACACACACACACTGCATTCATACACACACTGCATTCATACACACACACTGCACTCATACACACACTGCACTCATACACACACGCTGCACTCATAGACACGCTGCACTCATACACACACTGCACTCATACACACACACTGCACTCATACACACACTGCACTCATACACACACGCTGCACTCATACACACGCTGCACTCATACACACACTGCATTCATACACACACACTGCATTCATACACACACACTGCATTCATACACACACACTGCATTCATACACACACACAGCATTCATACACACACTGCACTCATACACTCATACTGCACTCATACACACACTGCACTCATACACACACTGCACTCATACACTCACACTGCACTCATACACTCACACTGCACTTATACACTCACACTGCATTCATACACTCACACTGCATTCATTATACACACACTGTAAATAAATATTCAATTAATATATTTTTCTTAGGATCTAATTTTATTTAGAAATTTACCAGTAGCTGCTGCATTTCTCACCCTAGTCTTATACTCGAGTCAATAAGTTTTCCCAGTTTTTTGGGGTAAAATTAGGGGCCTCGGCTTATATTCGGGTCGGCTTATACTCGAGTATATACGGTAAACGCTATATATATATATGCACATTGGGAATGGGGGGACAGGATGCCCGGGTACCACAGGACCGCCAGGCCTGTGACTACCGTCATGGTTGTCACCCCCTGATGGTGGCCCTCTGTAGAAGCTCCTTGTGCAAAATTTTTGCCTGGATAGGAATGTGTAAAAAAAAATGATTACTCATGTTACATATTGTATTTCCGAGAATGTTGTCTTCGTTATTGGCTTCTGCGCAAGCCTGTATGTTATATTGTACTTGCTATACCTATCGTATGAAAAATAAAGAATAAAAAAAAAAAAAATGATTACCTTTTATGGAGTTAAGAGGGTAAACTAAACAATGTTTCTGTTTCTTATATTTGTTTTCAAAGTTTGCCTTGGTTTTGCTTTGATTGAACTGGATTGTGATGTAATTTGCTAAACAGAGCGTCATGTAATCACAAGTTACAGGTGATTTTTAGTGTTAATACAATGAAAACTGATATTCTTTGATTGTTTGGGCATAAGATATGTATATACAATTGACATATTTGGCCATAATCTGCCAAGTACACTCTTTTTGCACTGCAAGTGTTCTTTTATAATTATTTTAGTTATATGAAAGTTGATGATGGATCATACCCAACAGTGGGAAATAACCTCTAAACTTTAAGACTTTCCTGTAGATTTGAAGAAAGTATTCGCTGCTGTCACACGTCTATTGATTAAATCACATTCATACTCTGTCCCAGCAGACCTTCTCACATGCTCTCATTAAGATTCTTCCAGAAATTCTTGGAGAGCATTGAATGTTCAATGTGAGCATAATTTCACAATAATTCACATACTTCATTCTTACTCTCCTGCCTGATTCTTATGCTGTTACCTGGGCAATGATGGGACAGGCCCTATTGTCAGAATAACGGGATGGACTCAAGTAGTCATGTGGATTATAGGAGCATAGCTCAGGCCATTTTACTATGATGCAATTTCTTGGGATTAATCTAGTTGAACTCTGGAGCTTCACATTTCTATTTCAATGCTTTCATGTGCATTGCTGGATTAACTTTGATTGGTCCTGAATTTCCTGTAAGTAATTTTCAAGTACTTCCCTCTATGTGTGGAGCAAGCTGGCGTATATAACGCGGTCGCAGGTGTCGCAGCTGCGACCGGGCCCGTCACTACAGGGGGCCCAGCCTCCCTGCGGACCCCTGCGACCATCTTTTGCTGCCCTGGCCTGCGCGGCAAACCGCCGGGGCCGCCCTCCAAGGGGTCCATTGGGTAGCCCATGCTGTCAGGGGGCCCAGTCAGCATGGGCGCTTTAACAACGCGACCGGGCCCCCTGTGATGAGATCACACAGCGCTGGGAGGAAGTGACCGCACGTCACTCCTCCCAGCATACAGAGAGCCGCGCAGGAGGAAGAACAGGGAGTCAGAGTGGGAACTCTAACTCCCATCCACCTGAGCCACCAATGGACCCCAGGGAAAGTCACCCTCCTGCATCTAAAAGGTAGGAAACAGGAGGGTGACTTAAATATTATGTGTGTGTGTGTGTTTGTTTGTATGTATGTGTGTATGTGTCTGTCTGTGTGCCTATCTGTCTGTATGTATGTATGTGTGTCTGTGTGTGTGTGTCTGCCTGTATGTATGTGTGCCTGTTTGTATGTATGTCTTTGTCTGTCGGTGTGTATGTCTGCCTGTATGTATGCGTGTGTGTGTGCTTGTCTGCTTGTATGTATGTGCAGGGCCGCCATCAGGGGGTGACAACCATGACGGTTGTCACGGGCCCGGTAGCCCTGGGGGGCCCGGACTGCTCTGGCAGTCCTGGGCCCCACTTTCCCTCTCTGCACACATAGATAGCGAATTGCCCTGGTTGCCCTGGCAACGCTCCGCGGGTCTTGCGAGAGTTATTGGAGGCCATGAGCTGAAAGTGAAAAAGATGTGTGCTGGCCCCCCCTCTGCGGTAACTGGGGGCCGGGGGCCCCTTCATGCCACCGGACAACCAAGGATGGACTCTCCCCCCTCCCTGGACACAGGTAAGAAGCAGGGAGAGGGGAGAAACATTTAATTAATTTAATATACAACTATAAAATTAATGTAAAATTGCCACTTTCCCCACCCCTCCCCTCCACAGATTGCACATTTACACACACACACTGCATCCACTACACTGACACACACTGCATCCACTACACTGACACAGACTGCATCCACTACACTGACACACACACTGCATCCACTACACTGACACACACTGCATTCACTACACTGACACACACACTGCATACACTACACTGACACACACTGCATACACTAGTACAAGACACTCTGCATACACTAATACAACACACACTGCATACACTAATACAACACACTCTGCATACACTACCCTGACACACACTCTGCATACACTAGTACAACACACACTCTGCATTCACTACACTAACACACACTGCATCCACTACACTGACACACACACTGCATCCACTACACTGACACACACTGCATCCACTACACTGACACACACACTGCATCCACTACACTGACACACACTCTGCATCCACTACACTGACACACATTATGCATCCACTACACTGACACACACACTGCATACACTACACTGACACACACACTGCATACACTACACTGACACACACTGCATACACTAGTACAACACACACTGCATACACTAATACAACACACACTGCATACACTAATACAACACACTCTGCATACACTACCCTGACACACACTCTGCATACACTAGTACAACACACACTCTGCACTCACTACACTAACACACACTGCATCCACTACACTGACACACACACTGCATCCACTACACTGACACACACACTGCATCCACTACACCGACACACACTATGCATCCACTACACTGACACACACACTGCATCCACTACACTGACACACACACTGCATTCACTACACTGACACACACACTGCATACACTACACTGACACACACTGCATACACTAATACAACACACACTGCATACACTAATACAACACACTCTGCATACACTACCCTGACACACACTCTGCATACACTAGTACAACACACACTCTGCATTCACTACACTAACACACACACACTCTGCATTCACTGCACTAACACACACACACTACTTTCATTACACTGACACACACTCTGCATTCACTACACACTAACACACACTGAATTCACTACACTAACACACACTGCATTCATTACACACTTACACACACTACATTCACTACACTGACACACACTCTGCATTAACTATACACACACCATCCACTACACAAACATCCTGTATTCACAGTACACACACTACATCCACCACACATTGAAACACTCTGCATTCACTATACACAGACACTGCGTCTAATACACACCCTACATCCACTACAGACACTGCATCCACTAAACACAATGCATCTAGTACACACAAACACATCCACTACATCACTGTACACACACTACATCCACTACTCAAACACACTCTGCATTCAGTATACACACTGCATCTGCTACACAAACACACACTCTGCATTCACTGCACAAACAGTATCTAATACACACAAACACTACATCCATTACACACATTTCACTTCCACTATACACACCACATTCAGTCCCGCATCATTGTCAGCAGACTAGGTAGGGCATGGGCGGGCCCGGGGGCCCCAGACCTTGTGCTTTGTCATGGGCCCCAAAATTTCTGATGGCGGCCCAGTGTATGTGCTTTGTGTGTGTCTGTCTGTCTGTATGTGTCTGTCTGTTTGCCTGTGTGTGTGTGTGTGTGTGTGTGTGTCTGTATGTATGTGTGCCTGTCTGTTTCTATGTGTCTGTGTGTGTGCCTCTGTGTCGGTCTGTATGTATGTGTCTGTGTGTGTTGTGTCTGTCTCTATGTATATGTGTGTGTAGGGTAGGGGGGGGGGGGCAAGTGGAGAGAATAGGGAAAGGGGGCCCGCAGATCAGTTTTGCACCAGTGGCGTACACACATGGATTGTGTGTACGCCACTGGTGGAGCACCTAATAAAGGATCCCCACTATTTCCCCCACAGTCTCCAGTTGATCATCCTAGACAACTTTAATGTAGTCTGAGATTCTGACTGCCTAGCTCTGTTCTGGCTTTGGCATATATTTGATCAATTCTGACTGGTCGAAAATTAGAAATTGGCTTACTTAAGAATAATGTTGGACTTTGATCTCCCATCTCATCTGTGTTCCTTGAGGCAAAATATACCAATGTTATTTAAACTTTAAGAAAATTTTATTTTATATATTTTAATAACTAAAATGTAAATCATGTATACTTTGGCATTGATTCAGTACTGTCGGGATTAAATAAATCAAAATGAATTATGAAGCACATTATCAGAGTGTATAAGTCAATGTCCTCTAAACACCTGAGTGGAATCCCCTTAACCACGCACAAAATTACACAACCAAAAAAACCCTCAAAAGGTGGAGCACTATACAGAGATACTTATCTTGTAATATAATTTATACAATGCACCCAAGGCAAACAGAGAGACAAGCTCAAAAGGGGAAGTTAATAGTGAAATATTGTCTATATATAAAATAAATGACTAATGGTAAGTATGGATAACACTCACAAAGTTAGAGCCAGTACAATCACTTGGCTCAAGAATGTGGCGCAGGAGGATACTTCAGGGATTTTCCAAGCCCTCTTCTCATTGAACAGGTCAGATGGAACAAATAAGTATAGAGCCTATCAGCAAGGTAAATTAGGTATCCAGGAGTATATACACAATGCTTTATTTAATCCAAAAACAAGCCAAAATGTTGTAAAAGAAATAAAAACTAACAATATACAGCTAAAAATGAAAAATAATATAAATAGTACAATATTCTACCCAAAACGTGTTTCATCTCCTCCAGAGGCTTCTTTACAAGGTGCTTGATAGTAGTGGTAGTTCTCCTATTTAAATCCCCTCTTTAGGTCCTCCTTCTGGTACACTTCCCTGTCATTGGAAAGCAAAAATAAGTTCAAAATGTTGTCACTTCCGGTTCAGCGTGCAGTGTTTTTTGTTTACTTCCCCAAGCATGCAGTTCCCAACCCGCGAGGTGCAACTGCACCATCAAGACCGACATGTGCAATTTATATTTTTGTGTACCACCATGGGAATTGGATTGTACCTCTGCATTAAAGTGTTAAGACTGCCTCTAGTGGCCATTTCCCAGTCAGCCACTAGAGGCACTTCCTGGCTTTTCATGGAGTTTTAAGTGAAAGGATGCTAGGAGTTCTCACGCTTTGCATAAGGACATCCAGAGACTTGGAGACATATGCACATGAGGTTCCCCTCCACTGACATTGGAGAAGGAGAATCCAAGTGTTTAAACGGTTATTTAAGCCTTTTATTGCTGCGGGAGTGTGGGGGGAGAGTGCGGAGGCAGAGTTGGCATAGGGACACTATAGTGTTTGGGATACAACTTTGAAATGTATAGGCATAGTAGTAGCAGGTCTATGGATCAATGCACAAATTAGCTAGTGAAAAAAAATACTAAATAAAGTACTTAACACACCAAAAAAAATTTAAAGTAAAAAGAGCAACATAATTATATTCAAATACTGTCTAGACTCCCCATAAAGCAAAAAATATATTATTGAGAGAAGGTGAGTAGTGTAGTTAAATTGTCTGTCTGATCGTATCCGTGCTTAATTTCCCAGGGTGGAGTTTTCCCAGGGTTCCCAGATCTTCTAAAAAAAAATTGAGGTGCCTCTATTCCTAGCTGTTAGGATGTCCATCAAGTGGACCTCTTTTATACTATTTATCACCCCTGTTATGAATGGTGAGCCTGGTTTGAGCCACTCTGAGGCTACGGCTTTCCTAGCTGCTAGTGTAATTTTGTGAATGAGCTTTTGTTCATGCCTAGTTCATCCCTCTATGGATCTGCTTAATAAAAATAGCCATGGATCTAAGTCAGGGGCTTTAGAAAAAACCTGTGTCAGTAGGGCTTTTATCCTTTTCCAAAATATGACCATCTGTGGACATTCCCACCACATGTGGACTTACGTCCCTCTCAGTCCACAGCTCCTCCAACATACATCCGTAGGAGTTTTTTTCATTTGATATAATCTGACCAGTGTGGTATACCAGCAAGCATAGTTTTAATAGATTGTTCCTGGAGTGTAACGCACACGGAAGAGGTGTGGTTTGCCTCCCAAATCTCTTGCCACTCTATGCCCTCCAGTATTTCCCCTAAGTCTCTCTCCCATTGATCCTTATAGAATAGCTTACCCCAATCCCTGGCTTCTGAGCAGAGGTGGGCATACATGAGCGTTATCATGCTAGGTATGGTTTCTTGAAGGCAAATGCGTTCGAAGAACGTCATCTTTTGTCGGGCCGCCGCTTTAATGTGTGTTAGTTCAGCGAAGTCTTTAAGTTGTCTGGATTTTAAAAAGTCTGAGGGGGCGAGATGGCCCCTCTGTCTCAATGTGTCAAAAGGGATGACCTCTATTCCCTGGTATAATTGGCATATGTGTTGTATCTATCCGCTCTAAGTTTGGAAATCTCTGGCTGCCATACTGGGGGGGGGGGGGGGAGAGTGCCACATCGCCACCTGAGTTTCCCGGGGGAGAGTGCCACATCACCACCTGAGTCAGTTGAGTCGCTATGTAATAGTAATATATGTTTGGTAGGCCCAGTCCCCCCCTCATCTTCGACCTGTATAAGATATACCTGGAAATTCTGTGCCATTTGTTTTGCTACACAAAGGACCCAACTGCCCTCTGCAGGGATTGCAAAGATGATCTGGAGACGCAGATGGGCAGCGCCTGGAACAAGAAGAGGATTCTAGGATGAAGATATTAATTTTAACGGCGTGAGTTCTTCCTATCCACGAGATATGCCTGTCCACCCAAGTCTCCATCTCACGTATCAGCTGCTTCATCAATGGTGTATAATTTTGGTTGTATAGCTTTTCTGGTTTCCCTGTCAGGCGAATACCTAGGTATTTCAGTGTATGTTGTTCTATTCGCTATAGGTTGTTTAAAGTACAGAGTAGACTTGCTACTACTGTGCCTGATCTTCATTTCAAACCAAGTAGCATCTCCTAGTTTTTTCTAGGAGGTTTGCAATATTTCTTGCTCCTTTTAGGAGCCCTTGACCTCAAGCCCTTGACCTCACCTGGGAGGTCCACTGGTAATTTAGTCAACTTGAGTGACTAATTTGTTCTCCTTCTATTATTTATATAATTAACAATTATATGAATGTTATACATTGTACTATTCAAATTTCTAGCAAATGTGTGTGTGTATATATATATATATAATATTATTTATTTATAGTCGGGGACTAAAACCGTACTTATAACAAGTTAGATATATGAGCAAGTCGGTTGTGGTGTGCCAAAACCAACGTATTGGGTAGGCCTGTAATAAAAGAGGGCCCATCTGGTAATAGTACTATAGCATAAGGGGAGATGTGGGAGGGATGAACCCGGCGGCATCAGCCCTGTGGTGTAGGGAGTCTGGGTTTAAACAGCCGGGTAACCCCTCCCACCACTTCAGGCTCGGTCTTCTAATTTGTAGTCGGGGACTAAAGCCGTACTTATAACAAGTTAGATATATGAGGAAGTCGGTTGTGGTGTGCCGAAACCGACGTATCGTGTAGGCCTGTAATTAGAGGGCAAAAATTGAATGAAAATAACTTTATTTACATATCTTTACATTGCAAGATTCATAAAGGCTTGTTTCAACTCTAACTCTGGTTGTGGTATGTATCTAGAATACACTGTGGATTTCCAGCGTCCTATTCTTTTAATGATGTGAGCAGGGACATTTTGTCTAGAAGCAGCTGAGGCTGCCCTGATTCTGAATGAGTGTCCTGTAAAGGCATTGGGGTTGAGTCCCAGCCTAGTTAAGAGGGTTCTGATATACGTTATAAATTTGGCTGTAGTGAATAGGACACTGGTTTGCCCTGCAGTGTAAATATTCGGGTTTAGGGCAATGAGTGATGACATGTAACGCGCTAGTATTTTCACCGGGCTCCATTTATTGGCTGTGGGATAGTACTTTATCTCTGTAGGTGGTCCTGATTGATTGGTTTTCGTATGACTGATGGTGAGAACGTAGTGATCTGAGTGTTTGTTTAGATTAGATATTTTAAGGTAATCTTGACAGGATGTGATATTATCTGTTGTAAATTTGTTAGGTCGTAAGAACCCGTAAAATGCCAGGTGAACTGCGGTATTAATGGTGAGGTTCGTATTTGGTTCAAAGGATTTAGTGTCTAGCAAGTCGGATAGTGCCCGAAATTTAGGACCGTCTATGCGTTGTGTCTTTGCTGTTGTGGGGTTATCTAGACGTTGGATACCTCTGCGAATATTCTTCACAGGGTAAGAGGCCATGAGTTGTTTGGTACTAGGATAGGCACTTAAGATATGGTGTTGTATTCCATTAAGGTAAAGTTTTATGGTGTTGAGAGAGTTTTAAATTAAGGTGACAAAAGGAGATGAATGCCACTATAGAATCCAGTGAATGTACGTCACTAATTTGATATTCGGATGTAAACTTATTATAGATGGCAAAGGCCCTATTGTATGCTTTAGAGGTGTTGACTGAGAGGGCAGAGCAGGCCAGAAATCTGCTGTGTGCCATTAAGTGGGTTAATCCAGGATATGGTATTGGAACGAGGGGGTCGGTACTGGAGCTTTGTCGGCCAACGGGTGGGCTTCGAAGAATTTCTGAAATTTGGAGCGAGACAGAGCGTCAGCTGCTATGTTCATGCGTCTGGGTATGTGAAAGCATGTAATGTGAAAATGTAAAGTGGCTGCTAGCCACGTGAGGCGTTTGAGTCTCATGATGATGAGGGAAAAGGATCTGCCTTTATTTAGGATGTCACTTGCAGCCTTGTTGTCTGTAAAGCATTTAACTGCTTTACCTTCCCATAGGTGCCCCCAGGCCTTGGCAGCAGCCACTATGGGGTAAATTTCAAACAAGGCTGGAGTAGTTTGGAATGAGGGCAGATCAATAGTTTTGACTGGGCATGTGTCCCTAAACCAGGAATTGTTGAAAATTGCCGCAATCCAGCCCAGCCTGGGCTGCTGCGTCGGTCCAGATTGTGGGAGAATGTTTTAAGATGGGGGGATGAACATCGCTTTTCAGTTCCAGTGGGACAGAAACCTAAGACACATGTTAAGGTCAGCTATGGCATGTTCATCCAGTGTTATAGTGCTGTTGCCATTGGTCATTCGGGGAAGAAGGCATAGGAGTCTGTAGATGTTGTTTCTCCCCAGAAAAGACTCCACTGATTGTCTAATCCTACCTACTTTCTCCCGAGGCAGGCTAGCTTGTAGAGTAACCGTATCCAGTTGAATTCCCAGGAAAACCAAATTGGTGGAAGGCCCTACTGTTTTCTCCTGTGAGAGAGGAACCCCTAAAGATGAGAAAAATGCCATGGTTTTGCTGATATTGGTAGGTGTTGTGTGTGGGGCTTCTATTGTGAGAAAGTCATCTAGGTAGTGGATCACTGATGGGCATTCACATATACTAAGTAGGAGCCAACCTAGTGTGTCTGCGAACATGTCAAAAAGTTTGGGACTGCTTTTTGCTCCAAATGTCAGACGTGTGGCAAAGTAGTATTTACCTCTCCACTTCAAGCCATGCACATGCCACAGGGACGGGTGTACTGGTAAAAGTTTGAAAGCGTTGGAGATGTAGGTCTTGCCCAGTCAAGCACCTACACCAGCTCTTAATATGGCATGTATGGTGTTGTCCACTGTGGCATAGTGCAAGGAGAACTCCTGACAGGAGATCAATGAGTTAATGCTTGGAGTAGACAAGGAATGTGGAGCCGATAAATCGATAATGAGACGTTTTTTTTATTTGGTTTTGGTGTGAGCCCTATAACAAATTGAGCAGACGTGCAGCAATCTGCACAAACTAAATCCGCAACTGCCTGTATTGAAATTGTTGCAGATCTGTGCCTTCTATAGATATATTATGGGCCTGCCCAATTTGTCTTTGAGACCTCTCTGTTCTGTGGCTGATGAGCCGAAGGGTGCACGACTGGTGGTGGGGAGACTTGGATCCACTGGACACAAGTTGGTGGAGTGAGATACAGAGGCGCATATGGTGCAAGAAGGGGGTTTTAGTCCGGCGAAGTGGCGACAGAATAGTTCAGTGTCAAGCCTACTCCAGTTCATGTGAATGTTGAATTTTGCCAGGGACGCTGCTGCTTCGGCCGTAAAAGATATGTTGTAGTCATAAAATGTGAAACCCCCATACTCCCAGACCCACAAATTTGTGTAAGTATAGGTGCAATTCTTCACTACGGTGAGGTGAAGTGGAGCAAATTACATCATGGTATAGTCCAAAGGCGAGTACGAATTCAGGGATAGTGAGTTTGAAATTAAGTCTGGGGTCTCTGGCTTTTAGTACAACTGACAGATCCCCGTAGTTATACGATTTGTTCTCCACAACATCCTGGGAGGCAATTAGCAAGGAAATCAAATTTACGTCCTTGCCCTCCAGAATGTCATTGCGAACGGTTGGGGGTACTAGGTGCGCGGGAGTGATTATATGAGTGGAAGTGCCAGGAGTGGGGTCAAAATTGATGGCATTACCGTATGAAGGAGAGGGGGTGGGGAGCTCCGTGGCAGGGGAGGGTGTCTGTGGATTCTCCATTTTCTCTAGTCTAACACTAACTGTATTAATGGAAGCGAGCAGAGTTATCAGCATGTTCTTAACTTCAGTGAAGTCGTCTGCGTTGGATGGCAGTACTGTGGTACATGGCTGAGGTGTGCCGGAACTAGTGGTTAGGAGGCAGTACAGTTCGGCTTTGTGGGCATTGGCTGGGAAGGGAAAGCCTAAACGTTTCAGTGCGCTGGTGAGTTTAGGGATAGTCCATGAACGGAGAGAGCCAGGGCTGGCTGATTCTAGATGCTCTGTAGGAGTACTGGGTCCGGGCAGGATGAGGGGTCTGGCTTGAGTGCCTAATGAGAGTTCTGTGTCATGTTCCGGTACTTGTGATATTTCTACAATACATGTATGTTATGGTGAGTCTTGGACAGAGCATAATTGACCTATTCCAACTGGCTTCTAGCTAAAGTTTAGAGTGAAGAAATTACCTGGCCTAATCGGAAAATGAGGCACGGCTTATGCCAAGTGGCTTTGAGAGGCTCTACCTATGAGTTGGACCGTTGGGCGGGGACCACTGGTAGACGTGGCAGAAGCGTTGACCTTTCTGTGACTTTAAAGGAGACTATGAGAGGGAGCACGATTGGTGAGGACCTAACTATACACCTGTAGAGGTTGATGTTAGGCGTTATCTACATACTGGGCTGAGGGGTGATTAAGGATGGGTGCAGGCCTCACTGGACTAGTTTAAGTTATGACTAACTAAGGCCATCGATTCCTAACGACACAGCCAATTGGAGTAGCCCTACCAGCGAAAGGAGTGGGGGTTGGGTTGGGGTGGGGTGCGGGCTTGAATTGCCCTGGATTCAAAGGAGATTTGCCTAGTTTGTGTAGAACTGCTGCATGTGAAAAAGGGTTGACTGATATTTACAGGAGTACCTGAGGAGAATGTGGGATAATATGGACGGACCAGGTCATATATATATATATATATATATTTGTGTAAGGGGCAAATAGCCGTATATGGAGTAAGGATCCAGCATAAGCGTAGGATAGTATAAAGGGAGCAAGTCGGTTGTGGTGTGCCGAGACCGACGATACGGTAGGCCTGTAAATAAAGAGGGCCCACCAAGGAGTAAGAAAGTAAAGTAAATGGAAAGAAAAGAGAAAGTGTTGAAATGAGGAGTGGGTGGGAGGGTCATTCTGATGCTGACCTCAAGCGATATGAGTCAGGTAAGGGGTGTGTCCCTTATATAGGGGAGTGAATTAATTTAAGCCCCTCCCACAAATACAGGCCAAACGGCCTTAATACTTGTGTAAGGGGCAAATAGCCGTATATGGAGTAAGGATCCAGCATAAGCGTAGGATAGTATAAAGGGAGCAAGTCGGTTGTGGTGTGCCGAGACCGACGATACGGTAGGCCTGTAAATAAAGAGGGCAAAAATGAATAATCAAAGATTTAATACAGTCAACAAATATATACAAATTAACCAGACATTTCCTTAAATGCATTACAGTATTTAATTCCTGGAAGAATTTTGAAGGTAGGAATCTAGGACCGAAAGTGAACACCATTTGTTGTGGGTAGGATAGTATGTTATCTCTACTGTTGGTCCGTGTTGACTCGTTTCGGAATGTGGTAGAGCCAATAGGTAATGAAATATGTGTTTACGTATGTGGGATCGTTGAAGACAATGATCTGTCTGAGTGGTGGTGATGGTAGTGAATTCTCTGGCCTGAGAAAGGCATAAAAGGCAATGTGCATGGCTGGTAATGGCCGACTTGGTAGTATAATTGAATGGTTGTAGATCTAATAGGTCCGATAAGGATGAAAAGTTGGATGGCTATTGGTAATCTCTGAGAGGAACGTGGGAGAATGGATTCCTGAAAACCTCTGAGCATATTCTTGTCTGGTATGATAGCATGAAGTTATGGTAGTTTTGGCCATAGGTTATCCTGTGTTGTTGAATGCCTGTAAACTATATAATTAATGGTGTGTGAGATAGTTGAAGTTTAAGGTGGCAAAAAGAAGCAAAACCTAGGAGAAATGTTATGACACAGGTTGAGCTATGTCGTGTTCCAATGAGATTCTTTAAGCCAGGTGAAAAGATGTGTTATGTGTTCTACAAGTATGGGACGAAAGTGCTAGGTGGGATAGTGCATGCTATGCTGCATGAGTATGTCTAATCCATGATTTTGTCTCTGGAACGAAAGCGTGGCCGTGATTGTATGGGCGGCTGTAGGAAGCGTATGATGAACATGCCTGGAATATAAATGAGACAATTATCGGCAGGGATGTATACCCCGTCTGGTACATGAAAGTGAAATGTGATAAGTGGCCAACCAAGTGAGTTCCCCAGAAATATCATGACCTTATGGATGAGTAGTGGCGATTGTTGATGATATGACATATGCCTAGTTGTCAGAGTAATAACGGATTGATGACCCTGACCATGATTTACCCCATGCCACAGCAGCTGCTACAATGGGGTAGATCTCCCAAAGGGGCTGAGGTGGTGGAAAAATTTCCAAACCTGGATGCCATGGCCAACAGCTCCAAAGCAATCGTTCCCGGTAGATCGCTGCCAAACCCGTGGTAGACGCCGCGTCTGACCATCTGGTTGGAGAAGTGTCAGACAATCCTGGAAGGAACATGCTTTTACCATGCCAAGTGGTTAAGAAATTCCCCCCCATGTGCAGGTCTGCTGTTGCTGAGGTGTCTAGGGACATCCTCTGATCATCATGTTGGAAGTGTGGAAAAAAGGGGAAAGTACTCTGGATGTGAAAGCGTGGTCTTGTGGTATGATTGGCATGGCAAAATTAAGGAACCTGGTAGGGATTGTAGTTCCTTGCAGTTGTAAGTACTAAGCAGGAGGTAGTGATTGATGTAGATGAGAATGTTCCCTATTTGTCTTGTGGTAACTTGCGTGTATGGATGCCGACTCAAGTCATATGCCCAGTAATGTGATGATAGTGTCTGGGCCTTCTGTTTCTTATGGGGTACTGGGACGCCCAAGTGGTCAACCAGACTAAGCTGCCGTGAGGCTTCTAGTGAAAAATATGTTATCTTTGATCAACAAGAAGTCTTCTAGATAGTGTATGACTGTAAGACCTCTGGATATGTTATCATAACCAGCACAGAGTATCTGCGAATATCGATAGTAGGCTAATCTGTAGCTCAAAAGTTGAGCGGGGAAAGGATTGCCCAATTTATGCCATGTAAGTGCCAGTGTGTAGGGTAGATGGTAGCCGTTTACTGCGTTGATGATATTGGTCTTACTTAACCAAGCTTCAACCCATGCTTGAGTGATAGCTGTAAAGGTAGATCAATTGTGTTGTATAGTAAGAAAACTCCTCGGAGGGTATGAGGGAGTTGAGACTTGGGGTAGCGGAGGTGTGTGGTGCCAATAAGTCTATGGTTAGTCTTTGTTTAAGGGAAGATTCCTTGTCACAATACCAATGTGTGTGTTTGGTGCCCTGCTGTAAATGGTGGAGATTGGAAGACCCCTCTGCAAATCTTGGCTATGAGTGTGTTTACAGCCAATGGTTTTGTTGTGCTGACTGTAAGTGAGGGCATGCTATATTCCTTGAAGGTGTGTTTATGATACCTGTATGGGAGCCCTTTGAAGCTCCAGAGCTTTAGTAAATCTACTACAAGTCTGGAAGGGTGATGAGTCAGTAGTGTTGAAAATGCATTGGTGTGTACGTTATTTGTAAGTTGTATTGGGACACATGGTTTGTCATGTGCCCTGAACCATTTGAACATATATGCAACAGTCTATATGCAATGCAACTACTCATATCAATGGTCTCTGGTAGTTCAGAGGTGCTGGTACCTGGAGCCTGAGAGTGCTCGTCCATTTGTTTGGGACAAAATCCCTTCTGTATGGGTACCTGCAAAAATAAACATCTCTACATATTCCAATTGCCAACCCAACCAAGGGATGGTCAGTTCCCGATTTACCTGGAATCCCTGGATCTGACCACCACAGATACATCATCATACATATATATGCCTTGCTTCCCCAATGTGCTGACATCATACGTGCAGGGTTAACGTCTTGTGTGTCATAAGAATTGATTGTACCAGGTAACCGAGTTTTGGTTGGTGCTGGTTGTACAGTAGCGTGAGGCCCAGCCTTGTGAGGGCTGTGGTGACCAACTCGAGATTGCCAGTCTGTCATAAATTTTTTGGCTCATGAGTTTATGAGTGAGGCTAGTATAGCCTGGGTGTCACCTGAGTTGATGTAGCTGGGCCTTCCCCTGCCTCCGTGTTGTCCGTTGATGTATGGAGGAGTTTGAATAACTCTGCTTTCCTTGCTGTAGCAGGGTAGGGGATTTGGAGTAATCAGGTAAAATGGCGTCTGGATGACCCGGAAGTGGAAATCATTCTGATGCTGACCTCAAGCGATATGAGTCAGGTAAGGGGTGTGTCCCTTATATAGGGGAGTGAATTAATTTAAGCCCCTCCCACAAATACAGGCCAAACGGCCTTAATACATATATATATAGATATATATATATATTTTTTTATTGTAAGAACAAGAAGGAGGTAAGGGCTGCGCCAAAAGTCTAGTAACAATCAATATGCAATAAGAGACAGACCGACTGGTCTAAATGGTGATACAATAGTAAGTTAAAATGTCTCACTAAAATGATAAAATAGGGGTGCAATCCTCAGGAGTTGATCCGTCCGGATAGTAAAATATTCGTATAAAAGTCTCACTAATATATCAGGATAAAATAAGGGTGCAATCCTTAGGAGTTGATCCGTCCGAATGGTTTAAAATATCCGTATATTTGGAGAGTAGAGATGTCCCGAACAGTTCGCTGGTGAATAGTTCCTGGCGAACATAGCTTGTTCGCGTTCGCCACGGATGGCGAACATATGCAATGTTCGGTCCACCCCCTATTCGTCATCATTGAGTAAACTTTGACCCTGTACCTCACAGTCAGCAGACACATTCAAGCCAATCAGCAGCAGACCCTCCCTCCCACACCCTCCCACCTCCTGGACAGCATCCATTTTAGATTAATTCGGAAGCTGCATTCTTTTTTTTTTTGTATTTTTTTTAGACAGAAGTGTGTTATATTTGAGCATGCTAGGCTGAACTTGCGTATATCATGGCTAGTTGCACTGAGGGTGTGAGTATATAGCAGTACATTGTTGTGAAAGATGGCTGTCATGTTTAGGGTGTAGCTTGCACGTTATCAACTGTTTATTTATATCAGCAGCTCCACCACTAGTTATAAATCAAGTGTGAGTCGCCCCATGAGATGAGACTAGTGAATAACATAATACATGAACGGTTAAGGTAAAGGCATGTAAGGAACTACGACAATAAACTCTTTAAGAGGTGAAATAATGACATGTTTAAACTCTTGCTACTTTACGATTAGTTAATGTGCAGAGAGCAGTTCATGTGATCAAAGGCATGGTGTAGAGGATCGGCTATAGTGGGACATGCTTGGCAGGCTGCTGTTTACTGCTTGTGCTCATCCGATCCCTTCTGGGCGCCAGGTGCAGACCCTGGGAGTCCCTGATACCTGGAACAACAAAGGCAAGTCTCTGGCTTAGTGCCGGGTTCGCGGCTTGAGGTGGTGGAAGCTTGTTTTGTCGGGTGGTCGGATCTGTCCCGGTGGTGCTTCACGTCTGGTGCGGGATTGTGGTGGCTTAAGGTGGAGGCGAGTGGGGGCGGAGCTTAACCAGCGACCAGAGAAGACGTGCACTGCACGAGCTCCGGCATAATAGGCACAAAAACGGCGGTCAAAACGAGCCAAAATGCCGGTAACCTCCTGCAAGGGGGCCCATCGGTCTGGGAAGACCGGTCCGAACCGAGTGATACCGAACCCGACACCCGGGATTACCGGACACAGCAACGGCAACATGGGGCCTACAGCGGGAGGCGACGGAGAAAGGCGTCCGCCTTCCCGCAAGTCGCACACAGCCACCGGTGGGCATGGAACACTCCCTCCCCCCCCTATGGACCGGTGGGGGTTATCCCGGTCCCCGCCACCAGTGGAGCCCTACGCCCGACACCCCCCGACTATGCCCGCGACTAATCCAAGCAAGGCGGGCGATGGGGCCTCCAAAATGGCGGGAGCGTATGGCGCAGCACCACAAGCCACATACAAGCCTGCTGGGTCGGACGCTACATCCTGGTTTCCACTGGGAGAGCTGACTCGCACGAGCCCAAAGGGACAAACCGCAAGCACAGGCCAGCAACAAAACGGCCCTGTCCACGTGGCGGAAGAAGCATGGCTCCCACACTCAGGAGACATACTCACCCGGCTGGACGGGCATTTTAAAGAATTCTGGCGGCAACTACGACGTAAGTTCTATCCACCCGCATCACCACTGTGGCAGACGGGCTGTCCCGCCCCACAATCAGCAAATACCCACCGTGTGATAAGGAGAGCACCTCCCAAGCACCCAGACCCGAAAACGGGGAAAACCCGACCAAAGCAGCGGTCCAAGCCTCTTGCCTCACACGGCAACAAAGCAACACCACAGAAACCACTCAGGGGACTCCACACACGGTCGCAACCGCAGCCTAAGCCAAAGCCTGGGACCCTAAAAGTCAAGAGACTCAGAAGGCATCCCCCAAACCTCCTCAGCCTACTCCACATAGTCTCTACTCCTCTCTCAACCATGCTGCTGGACTCCCCTGTAACACAAACTACTAAGCAGCTGCACACTCTACGGAACACCGCTGAAACCGATCCCCGAACCGGAGATAGCAAACCCGGGGACTACAATAGGATGACGAGTTGTGACAAAGCCCAAGACCTGCCAGCGCTGGGTATCGGATGAAGCGCCCTTCACACTGCCTCACATGGGTATTTTTAGCATGAACTGCTCTCACGACAACCAAATACCCAGTCTCAGTAATCTAAGGCTTGTCCCACACAGACTATGCGCCTATGCATACTCATACTAGCACTAACCTGTCATTGCAAAGTTAATTACTCATGCTGTTTCATTTATAATTGTCTCAACCCTGATAGCTATACCTTTCACCATGCTATGAATAGAGGGGCCTCATTTAACAGGTCCCCGAAGTTATGTTAGCAACGTTATGTCTAGTATTTTCCCTTATGTGGCCATCAATTTATAATATCTAAGAGCGGGCTCCACCTTCACTATGTGGAGGCTTTGTAGGTGCTGTCGTCTGCTTCCCTGCCTAGGCGGCCAGCCTCACACTAAACGATTTTGAGCCCTAGCACTGTACACATGCCGTCCTAGGCGTTGTTTTCTACTGTGTCATAGCTAAACATATACCTCACCTGTCCTTACAAGAAGAACAAGTGAACATACTTAACGATCGACATCACTATATATCAAAATAATCAGCAGAATCTAATGCATACTTAATATACCCACTTGTTAGAATGACTACTCGCCCTAGCCGCGTTAGCACTATAAGACAGAGAAGCAATGTTTTAACTTAACCTATATAATTGATCTTCTGTTATTTTCTGTTATTATGTTTGACCTAACCGTATACCATGGTCTACACTGGTGACAAGAGGTGCCCCCGCAGGCACAAATGCAGCAACGCAGCACAAGCCCACTCTCTGGACTATAATTGAGACTAAGCAACGCCACTGAGTCAGGTTATGTTTATTATAGACTCTGGCATACTTGTTTTACGTTTTATCTTGTCTTAAAACCCACCGGGTGGCACAACATTAGAGACGCAAATCAAAGACATGTAACTTTTCAGATCAATCCGCATATGTTGTAACGTGCCTGCCTTTACATTGTCTAGCTGCCGCCTCGCAAATGACAGGCTCAGGGTACATACAACTGTAGCCACCCCTCACCAGGTTTAGACTAGACCGTATACGCAACTGTCCACATAAGTTAACACTCTATGCAAGATGTCACTCACTACCATACTGTCTGTAGTCTACTGTTTATAATTAAGCACGACACAGTATATACCCTAGCTATGTCTTTACAAGCACAGTCTCCACAAAATACAGCTTAGAACAAACACTAACCCTATATGTCTTAGTACCTTACTGCAATATACTCTGTTGCGCAAACAGCGAGAACCACTAAGAGATAACCCAAACCAACTGCGCAGTCTTATTAAAGAAGATGGTTATGCAACAGTTATCAGCGAAGTTTAACGTTTTATTATTATTATTTTTTTTTTTTACAAACACGAAATAGGTGGCAACCTTCTGTTACTCGATTATAATATACATAAAAATATGTGCAACGTTTTTCCATGCCGAACCAATGTACAATATTGTCGACACTCTACACGCCCTAGCTGTTGTGGCAGAGCGTGATGTTTGTGAATATCCCTGCACAATAAAAATAAAGAATTTAAAAAAAAAAAAAAAGGTGGAGGCGAGTGCTTGACGTGGGGCAGGCTCTGCATTTCTGTTTGTGCCTCCGGTCCCATCTTCAACGCCTTTTGCGTTGGTGGATTTTAATGGGGACTGCTTCGCTTAGCTGTGGTGGAGCTTGTTGGGGCTGTGGTGGAGCTTGTTGGGGCTTCCTGCTTGTTATTTGCTTCCAAAATTGATTAAAAGTCTGTCCAGCTTAGACTCAATATCCTGCCATGCTTTGCTGGTACCAGGAGGACACGCAGCTGCCGCTATATTGGGAGAGTCGCAGATGAGTATGTCAGCCTGGGCGGCTGTGCTCTGTGCGTCCATTAGCTCCAGACAGCCTCTCAGGGGTGGACCGGGATAACCCCCACCGGTCCGAGGGGGGGGATTAACGGAGCTCCTGCCGGGAAGTAGCTGCTCCTGCCCGGTGAGCACCAGGCCACACTTGCCATGCGGAGGTAAGTAAGACTCTGTCGAGTTGCTGCCCACTATTAAGCATGTCGGGTCGGTCAGGTAGGAGCAACATTGCTGGGTCATCCCCTTCTGGGGTGAAATTCGCTTGTTGATAGCTGCTTAAAGTGAGATATTGAGGAAGCTCACACGAAGTGCGTCTTTCCTCCATGACAGCTAGGCCCCGCCCCCCGGAAGCTGCATTCTTAGTGAGAGGAGGGACAGTGTAGCTGCTGCTGATTTAATAGGGAAATCGATAGCTAGGCTAGTGTATTCAGTGTCCACTACAGTCCTGATCTGATCTCTGCTGTAAGGACAGCACCCCACAAGCCCTTTTTAGGGCTAGAACATCAGTCTGCTTTTTTTTGTGTAATCTAATTGCAGTTGCCTGCCTGCCAGCGTGTGTGTCAGGCTCACAGCGTATACTGTGCCCACTTGCCCAGTGCCAGCACTCATATCTGGTGTCACAATAGCTTGCATTTAAAAAAAACAAAGACTTTTTTGACTGTAATATAATAGCAGTCAGTTTCCTTCACACGTGTGCGTTTCAGGGCCTGCCAGGGCACAGTGTCACACCAGTGCAACTCATATCTGGTGTAACAGTAGTGTACATTAAAAAAAAACTAGAAATTTGACTGTGAAATAATAGCAGTCAGTTTCCTTCACACGTGTGCGTTTCAGGGCCTGCCAGGGCACAGTGTCACACCAGTGCAACTCCTATCTGGTGTAACAGTAGTGTACATTTAAAAAAAATGTTTTTTTGACTGTAATAGATTGAATAGCAGTTAGTTGTCTGCAAGCGTGTGTGTCAGGCCTACAGCGTCTACTCTTCCAACTTCTGCCAGTGCACAGTGCCACTCATATCTGTTGTCACAGTAGCTTGCACGCATAGTACCACTAATTGAAAAAAAAATGACAGGCAGAGTCAGGCCACCCCGTAGGGGCCGTCGTGGTCGTGGTGCTGTGATTCCCTTTGGCCCTAGAATAATGCCCAGTGTTTAGAGGCCACGTACCTTGAACTCGAAAAGTTCTGAGGACATAGTTGACTGGCTAACACAGGACACCCAATCTTCTACAGCTTCCGCTCAGAACCTTGACGCACCATCCTCCTCCAGCTTAGCTTCGGGCACTTCTCAAGTTACCACTCGCCCGCCTGCCGCCACCACCAACACTAGCACCACAGCCGCTTCACTTGATCTGTCAGAGGAGTTATTTACACATCAGTTGGAAGAAATGAGTGATACGCAACCATTATTGCCAGAGGATGTAGCTAACAGGGATATGTCTCAGTCAGGCAGCATTACACACATGGATGTACGGTGAGATGATGATGATGTTGTACCCGCTGCTGCTTCCTTTGCTGAGTTGCTAGATACAAGTGAAGCAGTTGATGATGACGATGCGTCCGTGGATGTCACGTAGGTGCCCGCTAGAAGAGAAGAAGAACAGGGGGAAAGTTCAAATGGGGAGACAGAGAGGAGGAGGAGACGAGTTGGAAGCAGGGGAAGGTCGTCGCAAGGAGCTAGTGGCACAGTCAGACAGCATGCATCGGCACCCGGGGTCAGCCAGACAGCACGCTAATCAACGCATGCTGTTGCCACCACCAGAATGCCGTCATTGCAGAGCTCAGCAGTGTGGCATTTTTTTTGTGTGTCTGCCTCTGACAACAGTTTGCGGGGTTTGCGGTGCGTTGAACGGGAAGTTTGGTCTGTCACTGTGAAGCGGGCGTAACCCTTACACTACCTGATCAATACAACATCATACCTGATCTTGCACGTTATTCCAAACAATTTAGGAATGTTAGGTGATTTATGCCCTTTATGGATTAAAACCAGACTCTGCATCAACTATGTAATTTTCCATGGGAGTTTTGCCATGGATCCCTCTCCGGCATGCCACAGTCCAGGTGCTAGTCCCCTTGAAACAACTTTTCCATCACTATTGTGGCCAGAAAGAGTCCCTGTGGGTTTTAAAATTCACCTGCCTATTGAAGTCTATGGCGGTTCGCCTTGTTCGCCCGTTCGCGAACATTTGCGGAAATTCGCGTTCGCCGTTCGCGAACGGCAAATTTTATGTTCGCGACATCTCTATTGGAGAGACAAAGGGGAGATATACGACAAGCAGCCAATAGTGTAGTACGTCAGAATCCAAGGGTAAAATAGATAAAAAGAAGGTAGTAAACTCACATTTAAAAGAGCTTAAACCAGCTCTGGGGTGGAGGGCGTTTAGCAGTATAATCCCGGCTAGAGGATATAATGGAGTGGTGTGCCCGTCAGTCTGGTCTGAATATCCGAGGCTCCGCAGTATATAAGAAACAACAATAGTGCTCTCAGTTGGTAAAAGCATGAGATATAAAATATATATATAAAATTATACTCACATGTGTAGAGCAGAGGTTACTGCTCTATTGTAATAGCAATCACAGAGGTCAGACGTTTCTTGTAGTTGGCCACCAGGTCTGCACACATCTCAGGAGGGATTTTGTCCTACTCCTCTTTGCAGATTCTCTCCAAGTCCATTAAGGTTTCGAGGCTGACGTTTGGCAACTCGAACCTTCAGCTGCCTCCACAGATTTTCTTTGGGATTACGGTCTGGTGACTGGCTAGGCCACTCCAGGACTTTAATGTGCTTCTTCTTCAGCCACTCCTATGTTGCCTTGGCTGTGTGTTTTGGGTCATTGTCATGCTGGAATACCCATCTACGACCCATTTTCAATGCCCTGGTGAGGGAAGGAGGTTCTCACCTAAGATTTGATTGTACATGGCCATCCATTGTCCCTTTGATGCTGCGCAGTTGTCCTGTCCCCTCAGCAGAAAAACACCCCCAAAGCATTATGTTTCCACCTCCATGTTTGACGATGGGGATGGTGTTCTAGGGATCATAGGCAACATGCCTCCTCCTCCAAACACAGCGATTTGAGTTGATGCCAAAGAGCTTGATTTTGGTCTCATCTGACCACAACACTTTCACCTAGTTCTCCTCTGAATCATTCAGATGTTCCTTGGTGTGCCTCCGCCAATTGATGCTCCTAGTGCTCACTGAGGACTCCAAGCACTCCACCAGATCCTTAGCCGCTGCAGCTTGGCTGGGGTCTCACTGTCCTCCAACCACCCTGGACCCTAGACCAGGATCCAGCTTCCAGTGGGTGAACCTCTCCTACTCCAGAGAGTATAGCAGGAACAGCTCTTATAAGAGCTAGTGATAAAAAGGGGAGTATGATGAGTATAGCAATCCCCAGAGTGAATATAGCTTTCCCCTTCACACATGAGATGAGGCTCTATGTTGAGGGTGAAGAGGAACTAATTTTAATGGTGCTACACTTGTAGGACAATCCCCATGCAAGGGCTACGCCCAGATGGACCTGATGGTAGACTGATTTACAACGTCACAGACCACTAACAATAAGGTTACAAGGCACGACACCCCCACACAAAGCACAAAATCCCTCCCCTCTGCCTGGGAGATAATTGAGTCAGATACTGTATTAACTCAATTTTCTCCAGGCAGAAAAAACACATATTTCTAAAAAAAAAAAAAAAAGTACCCCAAAAACACATAAAATCCCCACAAATGTTACATCACATGATTGCTCTGATCTGGGTGACCAACATATCCAAAATTCACCCAGATCAGTTCATGGAAATATATAAAAGTCATTAACTTGACCCACCGTATGCATGGTCCCATGCCCGAAACCGTTCCAGAGAATCAGGGATTGTGGTCGGTCTAGTTCAGTAGTTTGAAAGCAAACAAACTACCAAACAGAGTCAATAGTTTTACTCTGGAGCTTGTTCCTTTCATCCAGGCGAATGATCCCACCGAACAGTGCCTTTCTAACTTGTATAGAACTGAACGCAGGCGATGATGGAAGTCCAGCAGTGTTCTGGAGTTTCTTTGTCTGATTTTAGTTCCATGAGATTCATGCCTTAACACCGCTGCCTGCATTTATGCAAACAAGATGGCCGCCACTTCGTGGTTGTCCATAGCAATTGCGGCCACCCAGACAAACAATTAGAACACTGCGGTGAGAAACGTTCCAAGTTGTTAATAGGTGTTGACAAGCTCCAGGGTGGTCTCTGGTTCATGTGGTTGTTCGGGAATTCGAAGTACCGCTTCGGGAGTTCGAAGTGTAGCCATACATAGTAAAATAAAGGCACAAACCGTGTTTTCAAACAAAGTCTATTACAGTAGCCGTAGTCACAGGGCAGGAGGCTGGTAAACAGCCTCCTCCAAAAGCCAGTGGCAAGGTTACTTTTGCCACAATTGGCAATCTTCAGACGGGCCTGTACATGTGCTTTCTTGAGCAGGCGGACCTTGCGGGTGCTGCAGAATGTCAGTCCTTTACGGCGTAGTATGTTACCAATTGTTTTCTTGGTGACTATGGTCCCAGCTATCTTGAGATCGTTAACAAGATCCTTCCGTGTAGTTCTGGACTGATTTCTCACCGTTCTCATGATCATTGAAACTCCACGAGGTGAGATCTTGCATTGAGCACCAGACCAAGGGAGACTGACAGTTATTTTGTGTTTCTTCCATTTATGAATAATCACACCAACTGTTGTCACTTTCTCACCAAGCTGCTTGGCAAGGGTCTTGTAGCCCATTCCAGCCTTGTGTAGATCTACAATCTTGCCCCTGACATCCTTGGACAGCTCTTTGGTCTTGGCCATAGTGAAGAGTTTGGAATCTGATTGATTGCTTCTATGGACAGGTCTTTTATACAGGTAATGAGCTGAGATTAGAAGCACTCCCTTTAAGAGAGTTCTCCTAATCTCAGCTCGTTACCTGTATAAAAGACCCCTGGGAGCCAGAAATATTGCTGATTGATCAAATACTTATTTCACTCATTGACATGCAAATCAAGTTATAACTTTTTTGACATGAGTTTTTCTGGATTTTTTTTTCTTTTGTTATTCTGTCTCTCACTGTTAAAATACACCTACCAATAAAATTATAGACTGACCATTTCTTTGTCAGTGGGCAAACATTCAAAATCAGCAGGGGATCAAATACTTTTTTCCCTCACTGTATATATGTATTTGCTAAAAATAATGGCTATATTAATAATGGATTTGGTTGAGAAATAAAAACAAGAGATTAGCATAGGGAATGAGTATTCTTATAAATACATCCTGTGAGTTCCCCTCCAGCATCACCTCCACCAGATACATGACACTTTTGAGGTATGACTATTTTAGTGTTTTTTGTCAAAAATATTCTGTAATTAGGCCCATAATAATTGTCAGCACCAGGCCCAATGGGCTCTTAATCTGTCCCTGGCCACGACCCTACTGGGGGGTGCTACTGTGAGCAACAGTGTCTGAGTGTCTGATGGGGGTACTGTATGTACCCTCTCCAAGCTGTCACAAAGAGCAAGCCCCTCCAATACACAAGTGATAATAAGTAAGTAGCAAACATATGTCTGTATGTTTGTTTCCTTACAGGAATCGGGAAAAAACAATGTGGATTCTTTACTGAAGTGAAAATTGATGGAAATTCTAACAGGATTTGAAATTTAACATAACATATAGCTGAACTGTAAAAATTATTCAATGCAGTTTTCAGGGCGGAGCCAACTGACTAACTGCATGGATGTCTGCTAGCTGAGCTCCTCCACGTTGAAGTGTAAATCCATTGACATCAGGCTACCAAATTAATCATGGGACACCCTAAACGCACTAATACAGGACAGCAGCCCTCGGGGAAGACCCCTGCAGGGAAAACAAGCACCCTGACTAAATATTTTCGGGATGCAGCAGAGCAACAGTAGGCCCCAATATGGCGCCGGACTCATCTCCAGTAGGCTCTCCAACATTGAGCCCTCTGGGATCAGAGGGCTCGAGCCACAACCCCGACACTGACATCAGGCAACTGATAAAGGCACTCCCGTCCAGACGGGATTTAGCCCATATGCTGGGCAAACTCGAGGCCTCCTTCCAGACCAAACTAGACAAAATTGGAGCCGACACCCAACTCACTAAACAACGAGTAAAAAAAAAATGTATAAAAAAATAAAATAAATTTAAAAAAAAATAATAAAAAAAATAAATAATAAATTAATAAAAAAAAAAAGAAGGGAAAAAAAAATCATATATATATATTTAGATATTGAATATAGATGACAAAATTATGAAATAAGGTGTAAATATAGAGATGATTCGGGTAAACATCGGATAAATTAACTGGTACATATATTTTATGCATTATAATGTGAATTATAAATTCAATGATTACACAATAATATTAAGTTCCATATATATATAAGGTCTAGCGCATTACCAATTGGTTAAAGCAAATAGATTATTGCTATTTGGAATAGTTAATTAGCTGTCAAGATAGCAGTGCAATATACTGAAGGTATAAAAAAAAAAATATATATATATATATAAAAAAAAAATAAAAGAGGTAGCGGGATAGGGACTTGAAATAATTACATAATTAACGGTTACATGTATTTCGATCAGTCAGAAGATACGCCCTTGGATGAGGAACAGGTCGGGAACATTTTTGCCCGCTTAGACTTCATTCAGGTAGAGCGCTAGGAAATATGGCGCTGTGTATATACTTAGGTTGGATATTTTTATTTTTTTTTATTTTATTTTTATTTTTATTTGTTATCAAATTTTTATTTGTATTTTTTATTTTCACCCTGCCCTTCCCTGGGTCACTACATTGCCTGGAGAACCAACAAAATATTACGTATCTGTATCTGTATAAGGGTATAATGATAATGAGGAATAATTGAATTAGGAATATGCCCAATTATTTAACTATACTTACTCTAAACGTTAAAGGCCTAAACAGCCCTCATAAACGCAGAATGTTAGAGCATGAAATGGTGAAATCAAAAGCTGCAGTGGTATGTCTTCAAGAGACACATTTGTGTGTTAAGAATCCACCTAAATTTAAAATGAAAGACTACCCCCGAAGTTTTCACTCTATGTTTACGACCAAAAGTAAAGGGGTATCAATTTATTTTCATTGCGATTGGTGTTTTATTCCTGATAAACAATATATTAGGAATGATGGGAGATTGTTGATTTTGGTTGGATTACTAAACAGATTACAAGTAACTATAGTGTCACTATATGCACCAAATGATAAGCAAAAATCGTTTCTCACTATGACCTTTCGAAAGATAGAGCAATATAGGGTGGGACATATATTTATCTGTGGTGATTTTAATTGTGTTCCAGACCCCTCTTTCGATATCAAAAGAGTAGAGGATAAACCACCGAAACAGTCATCAGTTTACCTTGGTAAATACTTAAGGAATTTATTGCATGATTTTGATTACTATGACCTTTGGCGTAATCTTTACCCAAGTGAGAGGGACTTTACTTATTATTCAACTGTACATAAAACTTTTACTAGAATAGACCTTTGTCTGTTGGACATTAAAACCTTGCCCTTTGCAATTAGTGCATAAATAGGTTCAATAACGTGGTCAGACCATGCGCCTCTAAGCATTAAGATAAAAGTGCCATTTTCTGTAAGGGGGAAGAGTTCTTGGCGCCTAAATGATAGCTTATTAGATAGTGAAGAATATCTCCCAAAGTTGCAATCTCAGGTAGAAATGTTTTTTAGAAATCACCTTAACTGCCAGACTAATGTCACTACTCAATGGTTAGCCCATAAGGCAGTTATAAGAGGCATGTTAATACAGAAAGGAGCAAGGGTAAAGAGATTACGGTCACAGGAAATGAGCAAATTAGAATTAGAGTTGACAAAGATGGAGGCCACTCATAAAGCTGCCCCTACTTCACGTTCACATTCACAACTGATGGTGATAAAGTCAGCCTTACAAGATTTACAACTATTAGAGGCAGGGAAGCATATGAGACTATTAAACCAATCACATTATGTTATGGGGAATAAAGCGGGTAGACTTTTAGCTAATAAAGTTAAACAAAAAAAATTACAAGTTAAAATCCCTTATATAGTCTCAAAAAGGAATGATAAATTATATAATCCTCAAGATATAGCAAATGAACTGGCAAATTATTATTCAGAGCTCTATCAATTAGAGAGAGATACTAATACATATCAGCCAAAGGAGGAGGAGATCAAAACATTTTTGGAGAAGGCAAATTTACCTAGGTTAACACCACTTCAATGTACCTCCCTTGATAAACCATTTGAGGAAGAAGAGGTAGCAGTAGCAATAAATTCCCTCACTAAACATAAGGCTCCCGGGCCTGATGGGTTTTCAAATTATTATTATATAAAATTAGCAAAACAACTGATCCCTACTCTTACGAAACTTTTTAATTTTATAAAAGTTACTGGTGCCATTCCCCAAGAAATGTTGGAAGCAAATATCGTGGCTTTACCGAAACCTAATAAACCGCCTACACAGAGTGAAAATTTAAGACCGATATCCCTACTTAATACGGATATTAAGATCTACGCTAAATTGATAGCTTCACGAATTAAACACCTCCTCCCGGATCTTATCTCGGAGGAACAGGCAGGGTTTATACCTGGAAAACAGATAGGGGATAATACTAGACATTTTGTGAACTTGGTGGAATGGGCAAACACTTCATCACAACAAGGATTAATTTTAGCATTAGATGCTGAAAAAGCATTTGATCGTTTACATTGGGGGTATATGTCATTTACGCTTATTAAAATGGGTTTTCCATTAATTTTTTTAGCAAGTATATTAGCACTATATCAAAATCCTAGTGCAAGAGTGCTTAATACTCTGACAAAATAAAAATAAGTAACGGCTCTCGTCAAGGCTGTCCCCTTTCCCCTCTCATTTTTATTATATGTATGGAACCTGTAGTAAGGATGATTAAACAAGATAATAATATCAAAGGGTTGATTACACCAGGGGGTATTAAAAAAATAGCGTTGTTTGCAGACGATATTCTGCTCTTTATTAAAGATCCAGAGTCTTCTTTACCAGCACTGATTAAACTACTAATAGAATATGGGCAGGTATCGTATTATAAAAATAACATAGCTAAAACACAGGCGCTACCTATTAAATTACAACAAACAGTAATAGATAAACTGAAGCTACAATATAAATTTGATTGGCGTACTTCATTTATAAAATATTTGGGAATTAAACTTACTAAAGCAGCTAAAACATTAATTAAAGTAAACCATTATCCAATGCTTCAGCAAATTAAAAATACAATGGCAAAGTGGGAAGGTTTGGAGATTTTCATGGCTGGGACGCATAAATCGTATTAAAATGATGATACTACCTCAGATACTATATCTCTTTAGAACATTACCCATAGCACTCTCTAACAAATTACTTAAACAGATTCAGAGCACTATAAATGCTCACATTTGGAAGAGGAAACCCCCAAGAGTGGCACGAGGGAGTTCAGGTCTTTCATATGTAAAAGGGGGTCTGGGAATGCCAGACATTAAAATATATTATAGAGCATTCTTTTTAGCAGAAGGGTTTAGATTACTTAGAATGAGAAAAACCTCTCAATACCCAATTTGGCTAACATTTGAAAATGCATGCTTAGATGCAAATAACATAACATACTACTTATGGACATGCTCGGTTCCCCAGTCTCCTTTAAAACCCATGTTACAAAGCACAAAACTCTTACTAAGATTATAGAAAAAATGGTGTCCATGTGTAATAAATCTTAATTTGATGTTTAAAGCTGCACCAATAATGGCGTTAGCAGCCCTTTCTTTGGACCTTCAGATGAGAAGGTGGCAAGAGAAGGGGGTAAGACAAATAGGCAATTTAATGATCGGGCCACAAGTAAAATTATTTCCTAATCTTCAAAAAGAATTTAACTTAGATGCTAAAGAGATGTTCGTATACTTAAGGATTAAGACTATAATAAAGGCGTATGCTATGGATAATCCAGATAATGAGGCAGATATCTTACCCTCACTAGAATTTATTTTGTCACGTAAGTCTATTAAACCATTTTCTTGGTGTTATAATGCACTGATTGAAAGCGAGGCACCAGAAAAATTAAAATATATGATTAAATGGGAGAATGAAATTGGGAAGCAATTTTCAAGGAGAGATTGGCACTTAGCTATGTTTAGCACCAAGCAAGCCTCACGTAGCTTATCGTTATGGGAGGCGTACTGTAAGGTGACAATGAGGTGGTACTTGGTACCGCAAAGATTAGCACATATGTATGCTGACTCATCAAGGCTGTGTTGGAGGTGTGAGAAAGAAGTTGGTTCTATGCTGCATATTTTCTGGGAGTGTCTATATTTAAGAGAGTTTTGGAAGCGAATTCAGAATTTAATATATGAAAAAATAAAGCTTATGATTCCATTGCATGCGGAGAAACTCGTACTTCATATTATTCCTGGGATTAATACACATGCTCACAGAAAGGTAATTTTAAATATCCTTACGGCAGCAAAAATAGCCCTAGCAGGCAATTGGAAGCAGAAAGTTATTCCTTCAGATGAGGCAGTATATGCTAAATTGAACAAGATTAGCTCATATGGAAAGATGGCCAGTGAAGTTAATGGATGTCTCGACAAGTATAAAAAAGAATGGTACAGTTGGATAAAAAGCGACTGAATTATGCTCTTTATATAGATATAGAGGGATTAAATAGAGTACATAAAGGCAATGGGTGACTAACCAGGGTTCGGCGGGGGGAATGGTGGTGAGGTGTTTGTGTGTTTTTGTTTTTTTTTTTGTTTGTTTTTGTTTTTTTTGTTTGTTTTGTTTTGTTTGTTGTTGTTTAGTTAAGGAAATTATAAAATTTAAATTAATTGATACTGCAACAAATTAAATGGAGTATATTACAATTGTAAGATAGATGAGAAAAGGATTCATTTTTTTTCTTTTTTTTATATAATAGAAATATAATATGAATATAAATGATTACAATGTTAATGAACAATATAAAGTCAATGTTATAATGTAATGATTACAATATTAATGAATGATATAAAGGTAATGTTATAATACAATGGGGGAAATGTGCTATTCAATTGTGATGTACTGCGTGTTAATACTCTTTTTGGAACTAATAAAAACTATAATTGAAAAAAATAAACAACGAGTAAGCGCATTAGAGGACGACAGGGACACATTACAAGCCCAGATTTCATTACTGCAGGACAACATGAAAGCACAAAACGAACAGATCTCATATATGCAAAGGTCTATAGACGACCTGGATAATAGAGGGAGACGGAATAACTTGAGTGTGAAAGGTCTACCAGAACAAGATCGGGAAGACCTCCACGCCGTGCTCCGCGAACTCTTCAACCTCGTTCTAGGCCGACCCATCGACACACAAATTGTTTTCGACAGAACCCACAGAGCCTTGCGTCCTCGGAGTGCCGCCATAGATGCACCCCGAGACGTGGTGTGCCGACTGCACTACTACGAATGCAAGAATGATATCCTCATGGCAGTCAGACAGTCTCAACAGCCGCTCCTCTTCCACTCAACTCCTATAGCGATTTACCCAGACCTGTCATGGCTGACACTCCAGGCCTGCAGGGCTATGAAGCCAATCACAGATCAACTCCGGGCCCACAATGTGAAGTACCGCTGGGGCTTTCCATTCTCCCTCACGGCTACATATAAGGGCAATACAAGAGCCATAGCAACGATGGCGGATGTACCTGTCTTCTTGAGGGACTTCGACCTACTAGACGTTCGGATCCAAGACTGGTATGGCCCTGTCACGCAGCAGATCACTCAAGCCATGCCACAGTGGGCCCGCTGGCAGCAAACCCCCAGAAAGAGAAGAACAGAACCGACAACGGTAGCAGACGAGAGACCAGCCTCTCAACAATAATTAAGCGTCTATACGTCCCATAACCGACACATCAGTGGCACCCCACGAGACCCTTCTGCACGACACCAACCCGACCAACACCTGTGAACTTACCTCCGGGATAGTCCACACACCGGATACCTTGGTTCACCACGACACTGTTTCACCAACTCCCCAGAGGCATGGAAGTACGATCCAAGGGGACTCGTAATCCACACGTGAACCACGCAAGTATACCCTTACCCCAGACCGAGACTCTCACTACCCACAGCCAACAGTGAAACCATACGCACACCTCACTTTTTAGAGCCTCCGAGCCAACCCCTACTTAGACTTCCACCCACCTCCCTTATCCATCTCATCGACACTGGAGACGGAGACCCTACTCTTTCAAACTATGGGGGAGGTCAGGGGAAAGGGCACCCAGAACAATGTTGGCAACGATCCCCTTACCGGTGGCTGCCCCAACCCCCTCACTCACCATGCCTCTTGGACACTGGTGTCAGAATTCACCCTTCCGACATGGACAGATTCTTACTGGACACAAACTATAATAATAGTATTTTTATTCACCTTATCTTTCAAGAATGGGTAAGGCAGTGGCTGAGTGACAGGCAACAGAGGGTTGTAGTCAATGGAGTATATTCGAAGCTTGGGCTTGTCACCAGTGGGGTACCTCAGGGATCTGTACTTGGACCCATTCTCTTTAATATTTTTATTAGTGATATTGCAGAAGGTCTTGATGGTAAGGTGTGTCTTTTTGCGGATGATACTAAGATATGTAACAGGGTTGATGTTCCAGGAGGGATAAGCCAAATGGCAAATGATTTAGGTAAACTAGAAAAATGGTCAGAGTTGTGGCAACTGACATTTAATGTGGATAAGTGCAAGATAATGCATCTTGGACGTAAAAACCCAAGGGCAGAGTACAGAATATTTGATAGAGTCCTAACCTCAACATCTGAGGAAAGGGATTTAGGGGTGATTATTTCTAAAGGACTCAAAGGTAGGCAGACAATGTAATAGAGCAGCAGAAAATGCTAGCATAATGCTTGGTTGTATAGGGAGAGGTATTAGCAGTAGAAAGAGGGAAGTGCTCATGCCATTGTACAGAACACTGGTGAGACCTCACTTGGAGTACTGTACACAGTACTGGAGACCATATCTTCAGAAGGATATTGATACCTTAGAGAGAGTTCAAAGAAGGGCTACTAAACTGGTTCATGGATTGCAGGATAAAACTTACCAGGAAAGGTTAAAGGATCTTAACATTTATAGCTTGGTGGAAAGACGAGACAGGGGGGATATGATAGAAACATTTAAATACATAAAGGGAATCAACACAGTAAAGGAGGAGACTATATTTAAAAGAAGGAAAACTACCACAACCAGAGGACATAGTCTAAAATTAGAGGGACAAAGGTTTAAAAATAATATCAGGAAGTATTACTTTACTGAGAGGGTAGTGGATGCATGGAATAGCCTTCCAGCTGAAGTGGTAGAGGTTAACACAGTAAAGGAGTTTAAGCATGCGTGGGATAGGCATAAGGCTATCCTAACTATAAGATAATGCCAGGGACTAATGAAAGTATTTAGAAAACTGGGCAGACTAGATGGGCCGAATGGTTCTTATCTGCCTTCACATTCTATGTTTCTAAGAAAAAAAAAAAAAAAAAACGTAACTGTCCATGGTTAATGATAGATATATATGCTGTTTAACTTGTACTGCTCTGATATTGATACACATTCAGCCTCTCTTTAATGTTAAGGCCACCTCGACCACAAGGGATCCGACCATTACACCTATAATGCCCCGGGTATTCGTCAGAGTCCTTTAGGGACACACTCTCAGGGGACAGAGGGGGGGCAGCTCAGGAGGGGGGGGCACGAAAAACCCCCACCACATGAGTAGCTCCCCCACCACGCCCGGCATCATGGGTTCTGCCTACTTGGGCACCAGCCTCCTCGGCTCCCATAGTTCATGAACCGGAAGGGCTTCCCCACCACTCCAGACACTGAGGGCATGGGATCGGAAATTCACCAGTCCACAGGGGACCCGAAGGACACAAATAGGCTTACAGCCCGATAGAACACTGCAACCTTCCTCAGTACATAGTGACCTCCCTAGTGTCAGGACACCGGGGATAACCCCTACAATACTGGCATCTTCCACTACCTTGGCCAGTTCCCCCACCCGCAGCCCCAAGTTAGAGGCCTCCACAACCACCAGAGACCCTGCTCCATCGAGAGCAAACAAGCAGACAATACCAGATGCAAAAAAAAGTAATATCCTCACACTAAACATCACCTAGCGGGTCCCTGGGTTTCTCTCAATCCCCTGGGGGGGGGGGGCGAGGATAGACACAACTGAGCCATATGGCATACATATGGCTGGTAACATTAGTACACAGGCTAGTCCCAGCCACAAACTCCTCTACCCAGACAAAGCTCACTCTAAAATCATCATCCCCTTGGGGTGATATCCGGGAGTCTTAGCAAGCGTCTCATACTGTATACTGTAGCAATGAGGTTTAATTGAAAGCTTAAAGGTACTGCAAGTTTTTATATGTATTTGCTTAAAATGTATTATATATGCTATACGAATATGCTGTAATGTTATGTGATGTACTCTAACCTCCGACACCATGACGCATTTGGGTCACACAACATACCCCCAAGGACAAAACACTCCCCCTGCCAGGTGAGACATCAAACTCCACCATTAGCATTTCAGGCACGATGACACACACAGGCTAACCTGGGAGAAGAGCTGATCAGACCATAAACAGGCCACAACAAGTTACAGACCATACTACACCCCCCTCGTGATGTGCCACAAACCACACGTACACTTGCTACAAAGCACACAAACACCTGTCCCAACCGCATGACACAGCCCATACCGATCACTGACATTTCACACATATGGATATACACTCAACCACAGACATCCAACAAACTCGCACGTACAGCGCGAATAAGAGACGAAATTTAATTGCACTGGAAGAGATCCCCAGCAAGCTCAACCACAGCGGCAGATACTTAGGCTCCTAATTCGGGTCAACAGACCCAACCAGGGTGACAACTCGCCTTCTTGGGTGGACAATCTGCCCACCCAGGAGAGTCGCCCAAGGATACCCTCAGCAGTCTACACCCCTGCTGCATAGAGACAGTAACTGTAGACAGCACTCCTTCTTGTATATAGTTCTATAGTTTATTTCTCCTACCCCCCAACACACCAGTTTGCCCCATCACCTATCCACTACTTCCACCCCCTGAATAGGACAGACCGGTGCAAACCCCCTCCATAACTGAGGTTCCACATGGCTACCCTTCGAATCACCACACTTAACGTTAGGGGCCTGAACTCTCCCGAGAAGTGATCCCTGACACTCACTGAAATACACAAACTTAAAGCTGATATCGCTTTCCTACAGGAGACTCACTTTAAAAAGAATAAAGCCCCCACTTTCCGGAACCGTAGATACCCTACTGGATACTTTAGTAATTTCACGGACGCCAAAGCACGAGGTGTCACAATTCTAATCTCAGCCCAAGTACCCTTCGTATACTCTTCGCACAAGACAGATGACTCTGGGAGACTGCTCCTGGTCAAAGGACAAATAGGGCAAACAAAGGTTACACTAGCGAACACATATCTACCCAACAAACACCAATGCCGAACACTACGTAAGCACCTCAAACTCATTGAACAATTCTCAGAAGGCATACTCCTCTTAGGCGGAGACTTCAATCTCTCCCTTGACTCGACATTGGACACGACTTCACATATAAACCATTACCAAACTGCGTCCCGAAGACAATTCGCAACTTTAATTGACAAGACGCAGCTTTATGATTGCTGGCGCACCTCTCACCCCTCAGACAGAGATTATTCATTTTTATCTCCTGCCACACACACTTACTCCAGATAAGACATGTTCTTCCTACCACACAGACACCTCCACCTGGTACAGTCCAGCAACTATGGTCCAATCACGTGGTCGGACCACGCACCCCTGTCTCTTACCATACAAATCCCGGCACTCCCACAAAGATCATTCCAATGGAAACTCAATGACTTGCTACTCAACAATCCCGACACGGTAGACGAGCTACGGAATCTATCAAACTCTATTTCACCAAAAATACAACCCCCCTCGCATCCCCATCCATAGTATGGGAGGCACACAAGTGTGTACTCAGAGGTGAATTAATAGCCAAGGCATCACGACTTAAAAAAATCAGAGAAGGGGGCGTGGCCGGACCGTGCATGAGAGCAGACGTGTAGTCTCAGAGCTCCGTGCCCTCGGCCTATACTAACAGCTAACAAAGCCTGCAAAAGAGCCCTCAATGGTCCGAACAAAGAGGCACCTGCTCCTGGGTACCCCTCACACCGGTTCCCCGAGGAACAGTAGAGGTACCTTAGACGATTTCGTGTCCACTCCGTCGGACTCTCGCTCCGCCGGGCCTACTGCAAAGATGGCGTCGGCTTCCCCTGATGCAGAAAGCGCGGGAGCCCCCTCCGAAGACAGAGACCAGACAGATGCGCTGACAATGATCCGGCAAGAACTCTCCCGGATCTCGTCCAGCATGCTCACGAAAGCGGACTCCACTGGGATGCTGAAAGAGTTCCGAGCAGCTATGCGAGAAGAGATCGCCTCCATGCGCACCGAGCTGACGGCAGTGGAGGTAAGGGTAGAGGCCCTGGAGGCAGAAGCAGAGGCGAGCCGGTCCCAACACAGGTCTGCTGAGGTTGCCACCACAAGACAGGGGAACCTCTTACTTACACTGAGACGGCAGGTTGAGGACTTAGAGAACCGGAGCCGCCGCCAGAACATTCGCATCCGCGGCCTACCTGAACCGGACTCAACCCGCTGTCTGAGAAGGTACAGGCCCTGTTCAGGCAGATCCTAGGCCGCAACTGCCCAGAGACTATCCAATTCGACCGGATCCACAGAGCCCTGGGCCCCCCGAGGCAAGATGGGAAACCCAAGGATGTGCTATGCTGCCTACACGCCTATAGCCTGAAGGACGCACTAATGGCGGCCACCAGGGGCTCAGACACCATATTGTTCCAGGGCGCAAATGTGGCGCTGTTCCAGGACCTCTCCGGCCTGACCTTAGACGCTAGGAGAGCACTACGGCCCATTACGGCTATACTACGGGAGAAAAATGTGCCCTATCGCTGGGGCTTCCCGTTCAGCCTGCAGATTCCAGGGCAATACCTGGCTGCACATCCGATGGCCGGACGATGTGGCCCCCACACTACGAGCGCTACACATCCCCTTCGTACGCACCCGGAACTGGCTTCTGGAGACACCTCTGGCACCCAACCGAAGGCGAGATACGGGCAGCCCACCGCCGGACACGCGGAGAGTGAGAGACTCCCCTGCTCGGATGCTTGGAGGCCCGGCGGGATCTGAGGAGTGACTTCCTACTGGAGCCCAGAAGCGGACTACTACTGAGGTACCTGGGGTGGGCATCGCGGTTGACCATAGTGGGCAATAGTCAGTAGGTTGGGAGGTGGGGCTGAACCTCGGACACTGGCCAAAGGTGACTCTGCTGCTGCTCCCCCCCCCCCCCCCCCGGTGCTGATCTGCATTACCATGGACTCGGGACGCTTTCCAGTAACTAAGCTCACCTTCCCCCCCCCCCCCCCCCCCCATTGATCCCTTTGGGTTAGCGTATTTATCAAGCGTTAGCCCCCTCCCTGGGATTTGGGTGGGGGACTGGTATCCAGGAAACACCATTCGGATGGGACTCGGGGGAACTGGCTAAACGACCTAACTTGGATGTTGCTTTTGGGGTGGCATGGGTTGGGGAAGTGAATGAATGAGAGTAAGGGGTAGCAATGGGGTCAGTCACATAAGGTTGTGCTTCGAAGCCCGGGGGGTTGGGTGATGAGGATTGGTCAGTTAGCCGTGAGTTAGGCCCCCTACCTTGTAAAGTGTCAACCGAACCCAGTTTAGTACCTAGACCTTAGTTTTAGTTTTGCTCATATTAGAACGGCCGAGGGCCGGACGTTGTAGTCTACGACACACCAATTTTTTCTTCACATTGTACCACATACACTGAGTGTACTGAATATACCTGTACGGATTCTGTTTACGACCCCGAGGACAGACTGCGGGTTACAGACAGGAGGACCGCGGGCGACTGAGTTACTTAAAGGGATTGGGGACTCAGACCTGTCGGACGCCTCCCACACAGTCAAGTCCAATCACCTTTGATAGCGGTTAATCCGCTATTTCCTGACCTCCCTCCCTTCCTCACGGACCCCCCCCTTCTTCCCCCCCGACAGTTTTCCCCCTCTTCCCCCCCCCCCTCCCCTGACTACATTCCTCCCTCCCTCCCCACTTTCAGAACCTATCCCCCTCCCTCCCTTGTCGGCTATGGCGGGGAGCCCGGGCGGGGGTTTCGGCCCGGCCCCCCTGCGCCTCTGGACCAACAATGTGAGGGGTCTGAACACCCTGGAAAGGAGGTCTCATCTGCTCCGGTCCCTGTGGACGGCCCGGGCCTCTATAGCGTTCCTCCAGGAGACCCACTTTAAGGGTGCTGCTCCCCCCCCCCTGGGGGACTCGAGGTTCCCAACTGGGTATTTCGCAAACCACCAGTCAGCGAAGAGAGCAGGTGTGGCAATTCTTTTCACCCGACACATCCCGTTCTGCTGCCTGGATACGAAAGTCGATCCAAACGGGCGCTACTTATTTCTAAAGGGTACGATTGCCGATAAGAAATATACGCTGGCTACAATCTACGCTCCGAACTCAGGACAGCACCGATTTCTCTCAAAGACCCTCCAACTCCTAGACCAGTTCCGAGAAGGACTACTCATTGTAGCTGGGGACACCAATGTTCCGTTAGACCCACGTCTCGACACCTCTAGAGATTGCAGCTCGCACTCCGGTCTTTGTATCCGGACGGTCGGGAAGGCCCTGCGAGATTCGGGCTTGGCCGACGCCTGGAGAGTGCTCCATCCTGAAGACAAAGACTACTCATATTACTCACAGGTCCACCACGGACACAGCCGCCTGGACTATATCCTGATTGCTCAGGAATACCTACACCTCCTTCTGACCTGCGACATCCAGACGACAATTTGGTCAGACCATGCCCCGGTTCTAGCCACGCTGCGCTCCCCCTTGTTTAAACCAAGTGACAGACAATGGAGACTGAATGAACAGGTGCTTGGGGACCCAGTGGTATGCACAGACGCGAAAGAGGTCATTCGGCGCTACTTCCTAGAGAACCCAGCTACGGACACCTCTCCACAAGTTCGATGGGAAGCTCACAAATGTGTCCTCCGCGGCCACTTTATTAAGACCTGCACAAGACGCAAACGGGAACAAAATCACGCACTGAAGGACCTACACAAACTTACAGCGCAGCTGGAAATAGTACACAGAGCCGAACCGACTGAAGACAACCTCCGCCCCCTGCTAGAGGCGAGGAGGAACCTACGCTCCCTCTTGTCCCGGAACCTGACGCACACACTCCGCAAGTCCCGGAGATTCTTCTATGAGAACTCAAACAAATGCGGTCGCCTGTTGGCCCGCATGCTTCGCAAGAAACGGAGGCAGTCCCGCATTACTCTCCTGCAAAAGACTAATTCGCCCCCCGAGCGGAGGCCAGAAGCCATTATGAAAGAATTTGGGGAGTTCTATGCGAGACTGTACAACCTACCGAAAGAGGTAGGAGCGGAGGCAAGCCAACAGAGACGTGCCGACATTCAAGAATACCTGGAACAACATCTCACCCAGAAACTCACGCAGACCCAAGCCGAGGACCTAGACGCCCCCATCACCCTAGAGGAGCTCAAAGGAGCCCTTAAGGCTGCAAAAGCAAACAAGGCCCCGGGCCCCGACGGCTTCCCGGTGGGATATCTGCGGACATTTGAGGAGCTGCTCCTGCCCGAACTACTAACGAGCCTTAATTCGGTGCTGGATGGTGGGAGGTTCCCGGAGGACACTCTGATGGCTACAGTAGCGGTGATCCCGAAAGAGGGTAAGGACCCCACGTCCTGCGCCAGCTATCGGCCTATTTCCCTCCTTAATACGGACCTTAAGCTTTTCACAAAGATCCTGGCCCGCCGCGTAGGGGAGGTTGCACCAGATCTGGTGCACCCAGACCAAACAGGTTTCATCCCAGGACGTGAGGCGAAAGATAATACGACCCGAGCCCTCAATATCATCCATTCCGCTAAAACCACCTCCCGAGGGGGCCTCCTGCTCTCCACCGACGCCGAGAAGGCTTTTGACAGAGTCGACTGGCAGTTCATGGAAGAAACCCTCCGGGCTATGGGTTTCTGCCCAAACATCCGATCATGGATAGCAGCCCTATATACGTCCCCGAAGGCCCGCCTGAGGATTAACGGAGCACTATCCCCTGCCTTCCCCATCAGCAATGGCACGCGGCAGGGGTGCCCCCTGTCCCCCCTCCTGTTTGCCCTCACGCTAGAGCCCTTTCTGGCGGCGGTCAGACAGGATGGGGGTATTACGGGAATAAAGGTAGCCAAAACGGAACACAAAGTGGCCGCATATGCGGATGACCTGCTCTTCTTTATCGGTAATCCGATAGTCACGCTTCCCAACCTGCTGCGGTCCTTTCAAACGTATGGAGTACTCTCCAACCTGCGCCTGAATACAGAGAAATCCGAGGCTCTGCCCTTGGAGCTCCCCCCTGGCCTAACAACCCACCTGAAAGCTAACTTCCCTTTTCGCTGGTGCACGCAACGCATTAAATACCTCGGCATCTGGCTGACGAGTGATCTGGCAAAGATGTACACAGAAAACTTCCTTCCCCTCCTACGGACACTGGCCGCGGACATGAAAAGATGGGGGGGAACCTGTATATCATGGTTCGGGAGGATAAACGCGGTGAAGATGAACCTCCTACCGCGCCTCCTATACCTATTTCAGACGATCCCCATCAAAATCCCCAAAACCTTCTTCAACGAGATGTCCACGGCCATCAACCGCTTCGTATGGGCATCAGGAGTAGCCAGACTCCGATACGCGCACCTGATCAGACCAAAACGCCAGGGTGGGGTGGCACTTCCCTCGATTCAAACATACTACCAGGCAGCTCATCTCCTTAGGGTGATAGAATGGCACGTGCCAGACACTGATAAACAATGGGTTAGTCTAGAGCGAGCTGCTTCCATGGAGCGCTTGCCCTGGATTACCTGGTTACCGAAGCCCGCACAGACGAAAGAAATCCGGTCTCACCCACTCATCGGAGCTACCCTACAGATCTGGGCGACTCTACGGTACAAACTCGACCTCACCACCAACCCTAACCCGCTGACTCCAGTGATCTATAATCCAGAGATCGCAGGCGGTTTGGCCCCCAGGGACATCATCGGCTTGGGTAACCCGAACGCCCCATGTCTTGGCGACTGGTGTGCAGACACACGTCTGAAACCTTTCGAGACACTAACCTCCCTAACACCTCCAACGGGGCTAGCCCGTTTCCGATACCAACAGATCCGACACTACCACAGCTCCCTCCAGGGAAAGCAACTACTACTCAGGAAAAAGACGGGCTTTGAGACCCTCTGTACGGAGGGACGACATCTACCACGGGGTATCTCCACGCTGTACTCCATGATAATACAGGCTACCAGACTCCCCCCTGCGAGATACCAATCTAAATGGGAACAAGTCACGGGGACAACCCTCTCTGAAACGGAATGGGAGAAAATACACGTCCTCGCACATCAGGGTACGACCAGTGCGAAGCTTCAAGAAACCAATTACAAGCTCATGACGAACTGGTATCGGACCCCCCATAGGCTTTTCCAGATGGGGTTGCTGCCATCGGCTAGATGCTGGAGATGTGGAGCGGACGAAGGCACGGACCTACACATCTGGTGGTCCTGCCCCCCCATCGAGGCATTCTGGGGTCAAGTACACGAGAAACTACGCAAGATACTTGACTCAGACATACCACTGCAACCCCTGCCGATGCTACTCCACCACTCCACGATGCCCCTTGGAGCCTACAAGAGATCACTTACGCGACACTTCCTAAACGCAGCCAAGAGCCTAATTCCCACCCGCTGGAAATCCACAACAGCCCCAACCATAGCTAACTGGATGGAAGCAGTAGAAGAGATATACAGTATGGAGAGCCTCACAGCTGACCTACAGGGGACGGCGGAAAAGTGCGCCCGGCTTTGGGCCCCCTGGATCGAATACATGGCTCGCGTGCCGGCGGGTTCCCGGAGACGTGAGGCCGAATAGACGGGAGTGTAGGTGGACACGAATTGTTGGGCTATGGGCCGGGGTGTCGCTGGCGGACCCTCCCCCTGGCCTCCTCTCTGCTGCTGCCGACCCTCTCTCCCCCCCCCCCTGTAGTCCCCCCCCATCTGCCCTATACTACCTTGCCCATGCAACAGTCCCCCCACTGTATGGCCCACTGACCTAGCTACGGTTACGGACGTAACATACTGGGTTTAGACAGCGAATTTACCCGCCTTCACTTGAGTTGTATGGACCGAGGTGCCTACCCACACCGCCGGGCACCTAATTGACGCTGACAAATCCTGACTAGGGACCCTTGACCACTCAGACTCACTCCAGACCTGTTTCTCTCCCCCCCCCCCCCTCCTCTTAGGGGGACAGACAGAGACCGGCTAGGGACAATATAGTTGCGCAGTTGCGCCTGTTCAGGTCATCTCCAATAAGGGTTTCAATAGGGTGACAGTTCCAACATTGACCTAAGCGATTAGACAACCAAGTTAACATACACCTGGGCTTAAGTTAGAATTTATGTAATAAAGCCGAGTTTGATGGCAAATAGGACCTATTAGGCATTCTCCGTGGTATAAGCACGACCCCCTAAGCTGAAAAAGGGCCTATACATCCCACCTGGTACTTGGTGTCTAAGCTGAGCCTCCCCTTTATAAGACGGGGCTGAAATTCCCTGGTCGAGACTCCTGCTCCCTCGATGTAGAGGAGAACACTCAACACGCTTTTTTCACCTATGTCGTTGTACTACTCCCCCTCTGTATGTTTACTCATTATCCCTTATAACTGCTTATATGTTTGTTCTGATATAATGACTTGATAAAATCTAAATAAACACTCAGATTGTCAAAAAAAAATCAAAAAAAATCAGAGAAGCCAGAATCCACTCCCTTACGACCGAAATCAGGGACCTCGAGAACCTACACAAACGAGACACCAGGCTGAATACATACACGACCCTCACGGCTAAACGCTCGGCTTTGCGAGACATACTCAACGCCAAAGTTAAACATACCCTCCTACGCACCAAGCACACCTATTACGCCCAAGGGGGAAAAAGCGGAAAGCTACTAGCAAATGCCTTAACAAACCAACGCCAAACAACGTTCATATCCAAAATCAAAACGCCACGTGGAAATATATCCTATAAATTACCAGACATTTTATCGGCCTTCCAATCTTTCTATACTGAGTTATACAACCTCAGGGATACCCCCCCCCCCCATCTGAACACGAAGTAGAAACGTTTCTCGCTTCTAGAATTCACCAGACCATCCCCGCAAACGCACTCCAGACACTGGAAGCCCCAATCACCCCGGAAGAAGCCCAATTAGCGATCCGCAAACTCCCTCTAGGGAAAAGCCCGGGCCCTGATGGCTTCACAGCTAAACAGCTAAACAGCTAGACATTCACGAATGAACTGACAGAACCATTCCAACAAGCCTTTAATTCGGTAGCACTAACTGCCTCCCTACCCGCCTCTGCACTGGAAGCACACATTACCCTCATCCCTAAACCAGGAAAAGACCTGACTAATTGCGGAAGTTACCGCCCGATCTCCCTAATTAATATAGATCTTAAAATTTTCACCAGAATACTGGCCAACCGATTGAGACCGCTGCTTAATTTACTTATACACACTGACCAGGCCGGATTTGTCCCAAACAGAGAAGCCAAACATAATACCACCAGCTCCTGAACTTGATCTATCATGCACAACATCTTCAGACAGACAGCCTCCTAATGTCCATCGACGCGGAAAAGGTATTTGATAGGGTAGACTGGGTACTACTGCTGATGACCCTGAAAACAATGGGAATAGGACCCAAATGGATCCGGTGGATACAAGCCATCTATTCAACCCCTACGGCGAAATTACGGATCAACGGACAACTGTCTGACCCTGTTCACATACGAAATGGTACGAGAAAGGGGTGCCCCCTCTATCCCCTTCTATTCATTCTCACCCTAGAACCCTTTTTAAATGGCATCAGAGATAACCCAGACATACAGGGCATTATAATACGACGAACAGAATATAAAATTGCGGCATTCGCCGATGACCTGCTCACAATAGGATCCCCAAACACATCACTAGCGCCCCTCCTAGCCGAGATCACACTTTATAATACAATATCCAACTTCAAGGTCAATCTCTCTAAGAGTGAAATTCTACCAATCAGACTCGAACCCTCTACACGAGAGCGCTTGCAAAAACTGTTCCAGTTCGTCTGGGCTGAAAAGGCCATCACATACTTGGGAGTCCACCTACCAGCAGACCTAAAATCTACATTCAGTCTAAACTTTGAACCCCTTATCCAATCCCTCAATAAGGACCTTCTCAACTGGCACAAACCACAATTTAATTGGCTATGTAGAATAAACATCCTTAAGATGACAGTGCTCCCCAAGGTACTTTATCTGCTCCAAACCTTGCCCATCACTATACCCAAATCATACTTCACCAAACTAAGGCAACTTTTCACTTCTTCATCTGGGCCCATAAACGACCTAGAATCCCCTACGAAGTCCTAACCAAACACAAAGCCAGTGGAGGCCTAGGCTTACCCCACATGGAAAGATACTACCAAGCCAACAAAAGTGTAAATCAGGCCTCTCACCCCCCTGGGGTATATGTAGTATGGGACTTGATAGTAGATCCAGATATCAGAATGTCTTCAGAGAAATGGGAAAAAAAGGACCATGCATAGTGAAGTATGTATAAAAATATCAAAAGAGAATTTATTGGTTACACTTACAGACATAAAGTGGTAGTAAGCATGTCTCCACTCTCAGTGGAACTGGAAGGCAGAGTAGAAAATACCAGACACAGATCCAATCGGAGTAGCAGAGTACAATTTTTTTCCCATTTCTCTGAAGACATTCTGATATCTGGATCTACTATCAAGTCCCATACTACATATACCCCAGGGGGGTGAGAGGCCTGATTTACACTTTTGTTTGTGAGTGCATTACTTACTCCACAATTTATTATTATAATCTTACTGTGTTACGCTATGATATACACTTTTTATCATTCCAGATTTTATTACATTCTTATATAGAATATTCCAATTTTGGATATATTCCTCAGGTTGTATCTTATTATTTTTTGTGAAGGTGGTTTCCACTTGATTGCTTCCTGAGGTGCTGAATTAGCCTGTGGCAGGTTGCTCATTATAGGGCATATGAACACACGTTGTAAAGGCATAGTGATGCCAGGAGTAGGAAATATGCGTATCCTGCTTTATGCTACGTTTCAGGGTGGCTGTGTTGGGATTAATGTGGATGAAGGTAGGATGTGAATCTGAGAATGGTTGTGGAGTTTGTGTATGTAGCTAAGACATTTTGGTGATGAGATGGTAGAGAACCCAATAGTTACGAATAATCATCTAGTTTATGAAATGGTGAAAAGAACAGAAACTGTATATAAACATAAAATATCATATAATATATACGCTCTGAGCCCAAGACAACAAGGTGTTAAAAGACAGAATCAAAATGGGAACAGAGGCCTCTAGAATACCACAGTGGCTGAACAGGCTAGCGACCGTGATAACCATACATATTACATAGGAAAAGACAGGAGATATAAGACATACATTTAAAAAGACTTACACCTGGAATGCTTAGGAGGATAAGTACTTATGCATACACAGCTGGCATGGAAGAAAAGGGTTGAAAGCAACAGGAAATGCTAGAATAATGCTAGAATATCTCAGTAATATTAGCATCAGATCTAAACTTCATTGCTTAAACTGAACATGACTAAATTACATTCCTAATGCATGTAGACCGTACAAAGAAAGTCTAGGTGGTGTTTGAATGTGGGGGAATGCAAAAGCAGCAGACGAGAACTGTAGTTTAAGCTAGCTGTTTTAGATTATACCCCAATGAAAATGACATAATTAAATGCATGCAAGCTGTCCCTTGGGGCATAATGGGGAACAATGTTAGCCCAAAGAGTAAATGAATACCCAGATGGCAGACATACATTAAAATGTAGGGTGACTAACTGAAATGCATATGATATAGTTTTATGAATTTGAGCAAATTTATTGGATTATATTTCATAAATCCTTTTTACAGAATAGGCTTTATGGTGTGACAGGGATATACATACATACTTGGAGGAAAAGCAGCTTCTGAAACAACCATAATACCTGCCAATTAATGAAGTAAGAACAATAGCCTTGGGGAATACAACTAACTTAATAAATAACATTTGATACTGAGCCAATAGAAATACCTGGCACTGTCCCTAGAGGGCTGCAAGCCGAACCTGCTCGTCTGGTCATGCGAGACTGTGGGAAATATAAGAAGTAGTGTACCTTAGAGACGTGACTGCGTGGAGCCCTGTGAGTATTTGCTTGCAACCCTCCGTGGACCATAAGGGAACCTTTGTAGCCACTTAGAAGCTGCAGCCGTTTGACCCACACTTAAACCATCCGGATACTGGCGGTCTGTAACGCAGCAGCTCATCAGACCAATCACTGTAGGGTAGGGAAGGGGGGAGAGTCCCTTTTTAAAGGTCCATAAGCCTCTCCCACAACGTCAGGCCAAGCCTTCCAATATATATAATATTAAAATACACTTTGGCAATGTATGTGTGTGAATGTGTATATATATATATATATATATATATATATATATATATACTTAGATCATATATATAATATTTTACTTTTTTTTTTAAACTTTATTTTAATGTATTTCAGGCAGCGGGGGGGGGGGGGGAATCACATGGCCAAATTAGCAAGGTAAGTCTGGGATGCCTGGGATGCAAGGTACGTCTCCCCCCATCGCGATTGCCGGTGGGGGATCGCCAGTGAGCAGATAAGTGCCAGGACGTTGGGCACGTACTATGCCGTCCGCCGGCATTTAGAGTTGGGTCCCCAAGGATGGCATAGCATGCCTGCCGTCCTTAAGGTTAATGAAGACCAGGAAAAGGCAGAAGTTTTAAATAACGATTTCTCCTCCGTATATAACAAGGATATGGCAATAGATATGCAAATGATTGCTGCAAAAAAACGTGCAGAAAAATTGTAATTGGATGACTCAAGACAGGGTGCTGCAGCAACTAAAGAAAGTTAATATAAACAAAGCTCCCGGGCCTGACGGTATCCATCCACGAGTAGTTAAGGAACTTAGTGTGAAAATAAGTGGACCTCTGTTTTTAATCTTTCAAGATTCTTTTCTTTCAGGAAGTGTACCTGAGGATTAGAGGAAGGCACATGTGGTTCCTATATTCAGGGAGAAAAAGCAACAATGAGCCTATCAACTGATTCCTAAAGGTAGAAAGCAGAAGAAAGGGAGGTAACCTGTAAACAGTGAATACTATTGTGAAAAAGAAAAAGAAAAAATGATGTGCTGTTCTACCTAAAAGGAGTATGTAGTAACCTAAAATATAAAATATATGAAAAAATATATATATGAAATATATGTTATGCTATTTTATAGCATATTACCATTATAGCCTGTTCTATTTATTAGAGCCGTACTATAGAGTCTCTCTATCCTTGTTGTTTTTAGCTTTTTTTCATATATATTTTTTTTCATATATTTTAATTTATTTAATAAAAGTTATATTTTATGTTACTACATACTCCTTTTAGGCAGAACAGCACATATTTTTTTTTTTTTGTTCACACTATATTCAAAAAGGGTTCAAAATCCTTGCCTGGGAATTATAGACCTGTGAGCTTAAGAACAGGTCAGGCCAAACTAACTTGATTGCATTCTACAAAGAAGTAAGTAGAAATATAGATCAGGGTGTTGCAGTGGATGTGATATATTTTGATTTTGCCAAAACATTTGATACAGTTCCACATAATAGATTAGTGTTCAAACTCAAGGATAAATCTGACTGCCATTCTGGGGTCTAGAGGGATTTTTTTGTCCTAGTTTAGAAGTGCTTCAAACTATCTTTTTTTTTTTTTTTGCATTTTTTTGGATCAACAGCAAAAAACAAATGTGAGGAAGGCTAAACTTGATGGACACGGGGGCGGGGCCTGACTGCCGAGCAGACTGGTCGCACTCAACCAGAGCTCCGTGCGAAAACCGGCTAACAAGCGACTTTCCCCCAAAACTACCACATCAAACCTTCCACAACGAAGCAGCAGAGTAGTGGGGTGCCCCCAGACTCAATTTGCCGGATTGCCGAGCTCGGAGAAGCGACCTGGGGCAGATACAGGATTGCGGCCTACCAACCTATGCAGGCGCGGGAGTGGCGGCCGACCTCCGCGCCAACAGCTCAGCGGGAAAACGCTGCAACCCTCCAGACCCCGTTCACCCCCCCCTGGCCGTTGAGGGATATCCCGGTAACACCAAGCGACGGACACAACACATGCGACCCAAGCATACCTAAACGGTGAGCGAGATACTCAGACCACATAACTTGCAAACGCACGAGGCACCTGAGGCCCAGCCAAAATGGCCGCCCAGCTAAGACACAGAAAAAAGCCAGCGGTCAGCTGTGCCACACTCCACCCTCTGATGGCCCTAGATCAGCTGTGCCTGAAATTCTGCATAACATTGGTGGACAGGGGGGTGACCTACCAACGGGCTGCACAATTAGTGGCCTCGTGGCTAAGACCAACCACCCGCAGACGTCACTACGAACACCCAGCTCTGGCCTTCCAGGCGGCCACCAGGTCGTGCAAATGCCAAAGGCCGGCATGGCGGGATCACGCACCAGCCCCCTCTCACAGAATAGTAACACCACCGACCGGACCCTAAGGCCAGGCACTCTACCAGAACATGGCTACAGGACCACGCCAAAGGCCCAAGGGAACCGGCAAGTACACAGGCGGACGCACATCAGCCCAACCTCCCACCAACATAACAACGAGAACTCACCCACAAGTGGTCGGAACCACTTGATGAAGAGGCAGATAACGGCAACGAAGACGGCCCCGACATGGTGGCACATAAAGCAACATACAACACACCGGGAACTGTCGACCCCAGGCAATGGACTTACTTTGCAACCCACTCCGCAGCCTGAAAGCAGAAGTCACTCTCCCTGGCTATCGGGAAATTACACGTCAGGCATAGGCTGAACTGTCTCTGCAACCGGTCAGCCACACGGACTAGAGCCATATACGCTCTCCAGTTCCTTACCGCCAGTGGTATTTTCTTATATTTTTCCCATGATTGCCTTTTTTCCTTATGTTTTTTCTTTAAATTTCATACTGCCTATATCACCATAATGTTGTTGCCTGAACTACGCTTACTTACATAGTATAATTTGCCAGCCGGTCCGGGCTAAAGTGAACGACCTCCTTCTCCACAAAGCAATGTTTTATACATTTATAGCCTAGCATGTTTTATAATAAGGCACCGATGTCAAACATAGCGTTTCATATATTTTGCTTTCTTTTATTAGAAATTTCTTTATATAAGCCTGTTTTAGAAACCTGTTTTGGACGCCTGTTTCAATAGGCCTGTTTCCTCTCAGCATGAACCTAACTGCATGGCTTTGCAAAAAATAAGATTGCATGTGTCTTGTCTGTACCCTCAGTCACGCCTCTGCATACTATATCCTAATAAGTGCACATAGGCTACCTCAACACTCACCTTGACAATATTTGCAGTTACTGCCTATGTCATAAGCCTGTTTAAACGTTGCCTTTTACCTTACTCGTTTATGCACTAAAGCAAGAATCTCAACAAATATAATCCTGGCATATGTATGACAGTTAGTTCCTCTCAGGCATGTAATACCTTATACTCTACATAATTTTACCGTAACTAGATCCATCATAAGCCTGTTTATTAAGCTGTTATATATAAAAAATTGTGCAAATTTTTCATGCCACTGTATACCATGTAAAACACTTGAACTACGCTGTTGTGGCGCTTGTCGAAATATTGTGACTATCTGCACTACTAAAATAAAGAATAAAAATAAATAAATAAAAAAAAACTTGATGGACACATGTCTCTTTTCAGCTTATGAAATTTTGTAACTATAACTATGTAACTATATGTGTGCAGCCATTCGCTATCCATATATAGTGATAAAATGTAGAGTTACCAAGATGTAAGTTATAGATTAGTGAAGCCATGGACCAGGGTTCCACCGAACATAGGGAGTCTCATATGTGTGTCCCAAGCAGTACTTTTGTAGTGGGTAAAAGGTTTGATAGATCTAGTCGTTGAGACAGAGTTCCAGATCAGGTGGAAGAGCCTAGCACTACGGGTCCCAGTGAGAATCAACATTTATCCATTGTGGTGGGTGTGTTAGGTTGTGCGATGTTATCGTGGATAGGAAAGCAGCTTTGTAGTAAAGCCGCAAGTTGGGCTAATCCAGCCCTCCCTCCTCTACAGGTTGGTGTAAAAATTGAGTGTCTACTCTGATTTTGCACCTAGACCTTACAAATAGTGTGAACATTCTTTGAATGGTAGGCTTTGCGAATTCAGACTTGAAGTGTCTGAAGAGATATTGTAATCTCGGCATCAGTGTCATCTTGTCAGCTGCAATTCTGCCCACTCAGGAAATGACTGGGATTTGCAAGATCCCTGATAATTCTCTCTGTAAAAGTTCATAGTTGTGTTTAAATAGATTTTCTAGGATTTTGTGAGTTTCAACCCCAGAAAGGACATATAGTCCTCTCTCCAATCTTAAGAGAAGTTGGTTTGCAGTGTATGGAACACATCAGTGGGAAAGTCTATACCCATGGACTGAGTTTTAGCGACATTAAGTTTATAATAGGAAGTTTGGCTATACTTTGTGATCAGAAAAAAACAGAAAGTCCCACAAGAGGGACTATTGGTGTGTACAAGTGAACCTGAAAGGGGGTAACCCTAAATTTTAACAGTAAAGCAGTTAGGAAAATGTCCAGAGGAGAAACAATCTGATGGACACAAAGAGGTTCCTTGTGGAATATCAAATTAATAAAATACTAGAAAATTATATACAATTAAATACATGTTATTGACTCTTTAGAAAAGGGAACATACAGGTGGTACTCGAAAAATTTGAATATCGTGCAAAAGCTAATTTATTTCAGTAATGCAACGTAAAAGGGGAAACTAATATATGAGATAGACGCATTACACGCAAAGCAAGATAGTTCAAGCCATGATTTGTCATAAGTGCGATGATTATGGCTTACAGCTCATGAAAACCCCAAATCCACAATCTCAGTAAATTAGAATATTACATGCAATCAATAAAACAAGGAGTGTACATAGAACAATATCAGACCTCTGAAAAGTATAAGCATGCATATGGACTCAGTACTTGGTTTGGGCCCCTTTTGCAGCAATTACTGCCTCAATGCGGCATGGCATGGAAGCTATCAGCCTGTGGCACTGCTGAGGTGTTATGGAAGACCAGGATGCTTCAATAGTGGCCTTCAGCTCTTCTGCATTGTTCGGTCTCATGTCGCTCATCTTTCTCTTGGCCATGCCTCATAGATTTTCTATGGGGTTCAGGTCAGACGAGTTTGCTGGCCAATCAAGCACAGTAATCCCACGGTCATTGAACCAGGCTTTGGTGCTTTTGGCAGTGTGGGCAGGTGCCAAGTCCTGATGGAAAATGAAGTCAGCATCCCCATAAAGCTTGTCTGCGGAAGGAAGCATGAAGTGCTCCAAAATCTCCTGGTAGACGGCTGCATTGACCCTGGACTTAATGAAGTACAGTGGACCGACACCAGCAGATGACATGGCTCCCCAAATCAACACAGACTGTGGAAACTTCACACTGGACTTCAAGCATCTTGCAGTGTGTGCCTCTCCATTCTTCTTCAAGACAATGGGTCCTTGGTTTCCAAATAAGATGCAAAAGTTGCTCTCATCAGAAAAGAGGACTTTGGACCACTGAGCAACAGACCAGGTCTGTTTTTCTTTAGCCCAGGTAAGACGCTTCTGATGTTGTTTGTTGTTCAGGAGCGGCTTGACAAGAGGAATACGACATCTGATGCCCATATCCAGGATCCGTCTGTGTGTGGTGGCTCTTGATGCACTGACTCCAGCCTCAGTCCACTCCTGGTGAAAGTCCCCAACTCTTTTGAATGGCCTTTTCCTGACAATCCTCTCCAGGCTGCTGTCATCCCTACTGCTTGTGCACCTTTTTCTTCCACACTTTTCCCTTCCACATAACTTTATATTAATGTGCTTTGGGAACATCCAACTTCCTTCGCAATTACCTTTTGAGGCTTTCCCTCCTTATGGAGGGTGTCAATGATGGTTTTCTGCACAACTGTCAGGTCAGCAGTCTTCCCCATGATTGTGATTCATATTGAACCAGACTGAGAGTCCATTTAAAGCTTACTTAGCTGATTAGAGTGGGACACTGTGAGCCTACAATATTTCACAATATTCTAATTTACTGAGATTGTGGATTTGGGTTTTTTATGGGCTTGAACTATCTTGCTTTGCATGTAATGCGTCTATCTCATATATTAGTTTCCCCTTTTACGTTGCATTACTGAAATAAATGAACTTTTGCACGATATTCTAATTTTTCGAGTATCACCGGTACAACATAAACCCATTATAAGAAGCCACATGCAAATCAAGGCTCTTGTAATGACAAAGAAGGGGTGGGGAGGGGGGGGGGGAAGAGTCTCTGGAGTGGATTGGATGTGATATTTGATTGTTGTTATATATCACCTACAGTAAACCAAAATATGGTATAATGAAAGGGCAGAGAAAAAACAAACAAAAAAAAACAGCCCTATAAATGAGAAACCACTATTGTGGATAAATTGAACACACCAGCTATTTCCAGTGCGACAGTGTATCAGTACAAACTGTTAAAAAAAATTACAAAGAATGGGTTCTGAAAAATGTGTATATATATCCTGCAACAGCCCTCTATGAACAAGCTGAGAAGAAATTCGACTTCGAGGTTGCAGACAAAACAAGGGGTAGGCAAAATAGAAGGCTCGTTGCTGCCAAACACCCAGACTGAGTAAACTAAATGACTCTCCCTTAAATCCCCCAATCAAACAATAAAGTTCCCTTCAATTGCATGCATACTCCTGTTGCATGCGGCCCACAAGGACCATCTTTGCGGCCCAGCGAGCCGCCAGTGCATGCTCAGTGTTATAGCAGAGTAGACACCTGCTTTCCCCATATTGCAGGTGCATACTCTGCTAATATTTATATGGCCAGGGAGGAGGAGATGGTGGATGCAGCGAGGGAGCTCAGCCTTCCTGCTCCTCACTGCTCCCTCCCGTGCGCCGTCTGTAGTGAAGCCGGGTGGCGGAATAAGACGTCATATTCCGGCACCCGGCATCACTTAACCGCGCGAGGAAGCAGTGAGGAGCAGGAAAGAGATCTCCAGAGAGAAGATCCCTACACCAGCTCCCAAAGGTAGGGAACAATAAATTAAATGGCGTGTGTGCAAAAATGTGTAAATGTGTGTGTGTCTGTCTGTGTGTGTCTGTCAGTGAGTATGTGTGTGTTTGTGTCAGTGAGTATGTGTGTGTGTGTGTGTCTGTCAGTGAGTATGTGTGTGTGTCTGTGTCAGTGAGTATGTGTGTCTGTCTGTCAGTGAGTATGTGTGTGTCTGTGTGTGTATGTGTGTGGCTGTCTGTGAGTATGTGTGTGTGTCTGTCAGTGAGTATGTGTGTGGGTCTGTGAGTATGTGTGTGTGTGTGTGTGTCTGTGTCAGTGAGTGTGTGTGTGTGTCTGTCAGTGATTATGTGTGTGTGTGTCTGTCAGTAAGTATGTGTGTGTCTGTCTGTGTCTGTCTGTCAGTGAGTGTGTGTGTGTCTGTCAGTGAGTATGTGTGTGTGTGTCTGTCACTGAGTATCTGTGTGTGTATCTGTCTGTCAGTGAGTATGTGTGTCTGTCAGTGAGAAAGTGAGTATCTGTGTGTCTGTCAGTGAGTGTGTGTGTGTGTGTGTGTGTGTCTGTCTGTCAGTGAGTATGTGTGTGTTCGTGTCAGATCAGATTTGGCACAGGGTGGTAGAGGGGGGTGCTGTAGTTTAGTAGAGGGGGGGCTGGGATTTAGTAGAGTGGGTGCTGTGGTTTAGTAGAGGGGGTTGCTTTTTTTTATATGCTGTACTTTTTTAAATAAACATACGTGTTACTGTTGCCTCCAGGCTGGTACTAAAGGACCATCAGCACCGTAGACACTATAAGCACTGCAGAATCCACGAACCGCCGCTGCTGGGCTAGGATCTCGTCGTCTGCTATCCACCCTGGACCTATGACCAGGCTCCAGGTTCCAGTAGGTGAACCTCTTCCTTCTGTAGAGCGAAGCAGGATCAGGAATAAGAGCTCTTACAAGAGCTCAGTAGCAAAGGGAGCATGCAGAGCATAGCAATCCCTGTAGTTAGTATAGCTGTCCCCTACAAACATGAGTCAAGGCTGCAAGTTAGAGTGACAAGTCTTTCTGTTTTATTGGCACCCAAGGGCCTTCCTTTATGCAGATTTTCCTTACATAGGACCACCCACAGGGTTTTACAGAACAACCAATAACACATGTACATTACAAGAAACACTCCCAGCAATTACACACAAAATCCTCCCCTCTGCCTGTGATATAATTATGGTACACAATGGTCAACATAATTATCCTAGGCAGGAAAAATACAGTTTTTATACATGTACTATAACTTTAAAACCATACATCCAATCTAAAAATATTATTATATTACATATTATTAATCAGCATCCTTTAAATATAAACATACAAAAAAATCCTAAAAATCCGTTCAGTAGATCAAATGTTAGACGGAAATGCTTTCTTACCGACCGCAAGCACATTTCCATGCCCAAAACAGTTCCATAGATTTGGGCTGTGCGGTTGGTCTATTTCAGGCTGAAAAAATGACTAAGTCCCATCGCCGAATGGGACTTAGTCTCTGCGGCTGAAAGTTCAGTATGGGAGAAGGTACAGGTCAGCGGTGTTTGCGGAAATGTGCAGCCAATTTTAGTTCTGGTTCGAAGGTCAGTATAGGGGTTGGGTGAAGCATCCTCATTACTTTAAAGTAAGGATACCAGGTCTTAAAGACATTGGTATTCCCTAAGACTGGAACAAAGTTCATTAGCTAAAGGAAAGGTTCCACCGATCTATACTTCGTGATCTCTTTCAATAGATTTGGTATTCATATCTGAGCCTGGGTCAATGTGAGCAGCACATCATCTGCAAAGATGTTTGATTTGTAGTCCTGATTGCAGATGTGTACTCCATGGATGGATGGGTTATTTTTGATACTCGCAGCCAAGCGTTCCAATGCTATGACATACAGGAGAGGGGAGAGTGGGCACCTCTACCTTTTTCTATTCAAAATCACGAACGGGTCCAACAGAAAGCCTGCGTTGATCACTTGGGATGCTGGCAAGCAATAATGAGCCTTAATAACTGACACAAAATTCACCGGATCTCATATTTTGCCATAACCACCTCCAGGAATTTCCAATGGAGGCAGTCAAAGGCCTTCTCCACATCCAGGATGGCAATCAGTACCACTCCCGATAGGAGTTGTTTCAGACTGTACATGATGTTAAGAACTTTCCGGGTGTTTTTTGCTTCCTGTCTCCTGGTCACAAACCAGACTTGGTCATAATGTATCATATGGGCCAGCAGGGGCGGGCTGGGCCGGGGGGCAGGGAGGCAATTGCCCCCCAGGCCGCCCGAAATTATTTTAGGACCGGCCGCAGCGGGCCGGCCCTTTAAATGCTGCAGCCGCCGAGCGCTCTGTAAAGAGCGCTCAGACGGCTGCAGCTGCTTTTCCCTCCCTTACCTTTCTTGTAGGTGGCCGAGCTGCACTCCGGTCCGCGGTCCCGGCCGGAGTGATGGGAAGGTGCACACTGAGTGTGCACTTCCTGTCAGTCCGGCCGGGTACAGGAAACAGAAACTCCGCGCGGAACAGGAGTTTCTGTTTCCTGTACCCGGCCGGAGTGATGGGAAGGTGCACACTGAGTGTGCACTTCCTGTCAGTCCGGCCGGGTACAGGAAACAGAAACTCCGCGCGGAACAGGAGTTTCTGTTTCCTGTACCCGGCCGGACTGACAGGAAGGTGCACACTGAGCACCTTCCTATCACTCCGGCCGGGACCGCGGACCGGAGTGCAGCTATGCCACCTACAGGGGAGGGGGTAAGAAGAAGGGGGGGGAGAGTAAGAAGAGGGGGGGAAAAGTAAAAAAAGAGGGGGGAGAGTAAAAAGAGGGGAGGGGGGAGAGTAAAAAGAGGGGAGGGGGGGAGAGTAAAAAGAGGGGAGGGGGGGAGAGTAAAAAGAGGGGAGGGGGAGAGTAAAAAGAGGGGAGGGGAGGGGGGGAGAGTAAAAAAAGGGAAGGGGGAGAATAAAAAGAGGGGAGGGGGGAGAGTAAAAAGAGGGGAGGGGGGAGAGTAAAAAGAGGGGAGGGGGGAGAGTAAGAAGAGGGGAGGGGGGAGAGTAAAAAGAGGGGAGGGGGAGAGTAAAAAGAGGGGAAGGGGGAGAGTAAGAAGAGGGGAGGGGGGAGAGTAAAAAGAGGGGAGGGGGGAGAGTAAAAAGAGGGGATGGGGAGAGAGTAAAAAGAGGGGAGGGGGAGAGTAAAAAGAGGGGAGGGTGGAGAGTAAAAAGAGGGGAGGGGGGAGTAAGAAGAGGGGAGGGGGGAGAGTAAGAAGAGGGGGGGAGAGTAAGAAGAGGGGAGGGGGGGAGAGTAAGAAGGGGGGAGAGTAAGAAGAGGGGGGGAGAGTAAGAAGAGGGGGAGTAAGAATAGGGGGGGAGAGTAAGAAGAGGGGAGGGGGAGAGTAAGAAGAGGGGAGGGGGGAGAGTAAGAAGAGGGGAGGGGGGAGAGTAAGAAGAGGGGAGGGGGGAGAGTAAAAAGAGGGGAGGGGGAGAGTAAAAAGAGGGGATGGGGAGAGAGTAAAAAGAGGGGAGGGGGAGAGTAAGAAGAGGGGAGGGGGGAGAGTAAGAAGAGGGGGGGAGAGTAAGAAGAGGGGGGAGAGGAAGAAGAGGGGGGAGAGGAAGAAGAGGGGGGGAGAGGAAGAAGGGGGGAGAGTAAGAAGAGGGGGGAGAGTAAGAAGAGGGGGGGAGTAAGAATAGGGGGGGAGTGTAAGAAGAGGGGAGGGGGAGAGTAAGAAGAGGGGAGGGGGGAGAGTAAGAAGAGGGGAGGGGGGAGAGTAAGAAGAGGGGAGGGGGGAGAGTAAAAAGAGGGGAGGGGGAGAGTAAAAAGAGGGGAGGGGGGAGAGTAAAAGAGGGGATGGGGAGAGAGTAAAAAGAGGGGGGGAGAGTAAGAAGAGGGGAGGGGGGAGAGTAAGAAGGGGGAGAGTAAGAAGAGGGGGGAGAGTAAGAAGAGGGGAGGGGGAGAGTAAGAAGAGGGGAGGGGGAGAGTAAGAAGAGGGGAGGGGGGAGAGTAAGAAGGGGGAGTAAGAAGAGGGGAGGGGGGAGTAAGAGGGGAGGGGGGAGTAAGAAGAGGGAAGAGAGGGAGTAAGAAGAGGGAAGAAAGGGAGTAAGAAGAGGGAAGAAAGGGAGTAAGAAGAGGGGAGGGGGGATAATAAGAGGGGGGGAGTAAGAAGAAGGGGGAAGTAAGAAGGATGGGAGATAAGAAAAAGAGGGGGGTAAGAAGAAGAAGGGGGAGTAAGAACAAGAGTGGGGAGTAATTAGAAGAAGGGGGTAAGAAGAAGAAGGAGGAGTAAGAAGAAGAGGGGGGAGTAAGAACAAGAGTGGGGAGTAATTAGAAGAAGGGGGTAAGAAGAAGAGGGGGGTAAGAAGAAGGAGGGGGGTAAGAAGAAGAGGGGGGAGTAAGAAGAAGAGGGGGGAGTAAGAAGAAGAATGGGGTAAGAAGAAGAAGGAAGGGGTAAGAAGAAGGAGGGGTAAGAAGAAGGAGGGGGTAAGAAGAAGAAGAGGGGGTAAGAAGAAGTAGGAGGGTTAAGAAGAAGAAGGGGGTAAGAAGAAGGGGGAGTAATAATAAGAAGGGGGTAAGAAGAACAAGGGGGGGGAGTAAGAAGAACACAGGGAGGAGGGGGGGTAAGAAGAACACAGGGGGGTGAGAACACACAGAGGGAGGTGTGAGAAGAACACAGGGAGGGTGGAGGGGGGATGAGAAGAGCACAGGGAGGGTGGGTGAGTGTGAGAAGAGACCCCTAGGGGAGGGTGGGGGGAGAGGGGAGAGGAGAGACCACTAAGGGGCAGGGGAGAGCTCTAAGGGACAGAAGGGACAGCTCTATAGGACAGGGGGCAAGACAGGGAGCTCTTTAACACTACGCGCGCACACACACACACACACACAATGCATCCCTATACATACACAGAAACACACAATGCACCCCTATACATACACAGAAACAGAACATGCTTCCCTTACACACAGAGAAACACACAATGCATCCATTACACACACACACAATGCAACCCTTACACACAAAGACAATGCATCATTTGCACACATACACAGAAACATACAATGCAAACCCTTACACACACATGCAAACACACACACTGTTTTTCTTACATACACACAGAAACACAATGCATCTCTTACACTCAATGCACACACATACAGACACACACCTTGCATCCCTTATGCATACAAACACAGATTCACACAATGCATCCCTCACACACAACCAGAAACACATAATACATCCCTTATACACAAATACACACTGCTTCCACTACACACAAACACACTGCATCACCTGCACAAACTGGTATCCCTATACACTACATACCATAAGCACACATATGAGATAACACATAACACATCCCCTACACACTCCACTCCCTGTGAGCGAGCTCATGGGTGGGTGGAACATATAAGTGGACTTATGAGTGGGCCTTATGGGCATACTCACCGTCAGGCACTGGGGCCCAGACCTTGAGCTGTGTAAGAGGCCCCCAAAAAATGGAGCTGCTTCCAATTCTCCCAGAACGTTGAATTTTGTGACCACAGTTGCAAACAGCCTCCAGAGGTCCTGTTCTACACCAGACCAGTGGAGCCAAACTGCAACCCATCATCATCCTCATCTAATTGTAAGTTGGCAATCTAGTATATTATTAGTGACACTAATCTATAATTTACCTCACATTAAAGGGACCCTATAGCTTAATGAAGTGGTTCTGGTGTCTATAGCTGGTCCCTGCAGGCTTTTTAATGTAAACACACACTGTGTGCAGCACTGGCGTTAGTTCATATGGCAGATCATATGGGTGGGGCATTGTGATGTCACATGGGGGGGCGGCAAATTTATATTTTGTCTAGGGCGGCAAAAATCCTTGCACCGGCTCTGATCCTGGGCAGGTGCACCAGTCTACTGGTGCCCCACAGGAGGGGAGTGCACTGATTGCACTGCACTCTCCTCCTGCCCAGACCCGTCTTGACCGCAGTGCAAGTGCCCTCTGCCCCTAATTTACAGTGGCTCACACTCACAACAAGCAGTGCCTAGAGCCCTTTGCAGAGACGGAAACAAAGAGGTTCTGCGACAGCTGGCCGTCCTGCAAACATTACATTAAACAGCTGTTCCCCATGCAGCCACAGGTGGCATTGTGCTGGGAGACTGTGATTACTCTTCACTTCCTCCCAGCCTACAGAGCAGTGCATGGGGGAGAGAGAGGAGGAGGCATGATTTAATCTTACAATAAATCCTCTAAGCAAACCTTTAGAAATTTGGGGGGATCAGCTCTGTTTACACAGTTTATTGGTGTTTACTCTCATCTCTGTATTAATATTGAGGGATGTCTAAGTAGTAACATCAGTGTGTGTCAGCAGGGCCAGCCGTTAGGGTGGGCAAGCTGTGCGGTCACGCAGGGTGCCATGACAACAGAGGCGCCCGGCGGCCAACACAGCTCACAAGTTGGGTACACCAGTATATTTAATTTAAACGATTAGCGGGTGGTCCACTGGTGCGCACCAGCAGTAGGTGCAGTCAGATCATATCCTCTCCCTCGTGGTTCCGGCGCTCAGTTAGTGAGTCAGAGCACAGGCTCAGAGATTCTCAGCCTGTGCTCTGACAACATTGAAAGTCAGAGCCATGAAGGAGCGGGTATGGCAAAGAGCTACTGATTAGCATAACATCAATATCCGTTATAAAACCAGGAAAAGGTGGGCATGGATGGTGAACTGATTTGGTGGCGCAATGGGCCACTTGACTGGTTTTGCCCCCCAGGCCTAAGGCTGCCAGCCCTCCCCTGTGGGCCAGAATGATACTCAGTCTGCTGTTAGTTTCGTGGGGTTTTATGTATTGTTATGGTACTTTTGGGGTGTTTGGGAAATGTATTTTTGTGCCTGCAGATAATTAAGTTTAATACAGTGCTTGACTCAATTATCTCCCAGGCACAGGAGAAGGATTATCTTGTTTTTTATGGGAGTGACCTGGACCTGACAGCCAGTGTAATTGTGTGTGTGTTTTTACTGTAGTCTAATCTCAGGTCCGGGGAGAGTGCCCCTTGCATGGGGACTTGCATACAAGGCCAGTTGAAGCTGCCAATAAACGTATTCCAGCTTGTACTCCCAGAACTATGTGTCGTCTGGTTACTGTTCCAGTGTGGAGGATTCAACGGGGAGAGTCCTTGTAAGGACTAGCGCTCCCAGGACTGAGTGTCGTCCAGTGCCTGGGGGTGTCTAGAGCAAATTCCCCATTCGGCTCCAAGAGGGAGTGGTTCCAGAACCCCAGTCAAGCCACAGCGACTGTGGGTAGAAGCAGGGGCGGACTGAGAGCCTTTGGGGCCCCCGGGCAAAATTAGATCCCAGGCCCTTTGAATGCACAAATATATGTGCATTAAATAAATGTTAAAGGATCACTATAGTGTCAGGAAAACCGCTTTGTTTTCCTGACACTATAGTGCCCTAAGGGTGCTCCCACCCTCAGGGTCCCCCTCCCGTTGCGCTGAAGGGGTTAAAACCCCTTCAGCAGCTTACCTTTATCCAGCACCGGGCCCCCTCGGCGCTGGTGACCTCTCCTCCCCCGCCGACGTCAGCTCATGAGTGGAGCGAAATGCGCATGCGCGGCAAGTGCGCTTTCAAACAGTCCATAGGAAAGCATTTCTCAATGCTTTCCTATAGACGTTCTGCACGTCAGGATGACACCCACTAGAGGTTTGATTAACCCTGCTAAGTAAACATAGCAGTTTCTCTGAAACTGCTATGTTTACATCTGAAGGGTTAAAACCTGAGGGACCTGGCACCCAGACCACTTCATTGAGCTGAAGTGGTCTGGGTGACTATAGTGTCCCTTTAAATACAACTCTCATATAATACAGCATTCCTTTGGATGTGTATATTGTGAAGACCTGTGTATTAATGCATGTTTGTATTTGAGTCTGTGTGAATGCACTTGTGCATGTCTGGATGTAGTGTCAGTGTGAATGCATATGTGACAGGTGACAGAGTGTGTGAGGGAGAGGGTGACAGGTGGCAGAGTGAGGGGGTACCTGGAGGCAGAGTCAGGGAGGGAGGGGGTGACTAGTGACAGAGTGAGGGAGGGGGTGACTGCCCCCCTTACTCTGTCACTAGTCACCACCTCCCTCCCTCACTCTGTCACCAGTCATCCCCTCACTCACTCTGTCACTAGAGTGAGGGGGTGACTACTGACAGAGTGAGGGAGGGGGTGACTAGTGACAGAGTAAGGAAGGGAAGGGGTGACTAGTGACAGTGACAGAGTGAGTGAGGGGGTGACTAGTGACAGAGTGAGGGGGTGACTAGAGGGGGTGACTAGTGACAGAGTGAGTGAGGGGGTGACTAGTGACAGAGTAATGGAGGGAAGGGTTGACTAGTGACAGAGGGAGGGAGAGGGTGACTGTCACTAGTCACACCCTCCCTCTGTCCCTAGTCACCCCCTCCCTCCCTCACTCTGTCACTAGTCACCCCTCCCTCACTCTGTCACTAGTCACCCCCTCCCTCCCTCTGTCACTAGTCACCCCCTCCCTCCCTCTGTCACTAGTCACCCCCTCCCTCCCTCTGTCACTAGTCACCCTATGCCTCCCTCACTCTGTCACTAGTCATCTCCTCCCTCTATCACTAGTCACACCCTCCCCCTCCCTCACTGTCACTAGAGTGAGGGGGTGACTAGTGACAGAGTGAGGGAGGGGGTGACTAGTGACAGAGTGAGGGAGGGGGTGACTAGTGACAGAGTAAGGGAGGGGGTGACTAGTGACAGAGTAAGGGAGGGGGTGACTAGTGACAGAGTAAGGGAGGGAGGGGGTGACACAGTGACAGAGGGAGGGGTGACTAGTGACAGAGGGAGGGAGGGGGTGACTAGTGACAGAGTAAGGAAGGGAAGGGGTGACTAGTGACAGTGACAGAGTGAGTGAGGGGGTGACTAGTGACAGAGTGAGGGGGTGACTAGAGGGGGTGACTAGTGACAGAGTGAGTGAGGGGGTGACTAGTGACAGAGTAATGGAGGGAAGGGTTGACTAGTGACAGAGGGAGGGAGAGGGTGACCGTCACTAGTCACACCCTCCCTCTGTCCCTAGTCACCCCCTCCCTCCCTCACTCTGTCACTAGTCACCCCTCCCTCCCTCTGTCACTAGTCACCCCCTCCCTCCCTCTGTCACTAGTCACCCCCTCCCTCCCTCTGTCACTAGTCACCCTATGCCTCCCTCACTCTGTCACTAGTCATCTCCTCCCTCTATCACTAGTCACACCCTCCCCCTCCCTCACTGTCACTAGAGTGAGGGGGTGACTAGTGACAGAGTGAGGGAGGGGGTGACTAGTGACAGAGTAAGGGAGGGGGTGACTAGTGACAGAGTAAGGGAGGGGGTGACTAGTGACAGAGTAAGGGAGGGAGGGGGTGACACAGTGACAGAGGGAGGGGTGACTAGTGACAGAGGGAGGGAGGGGGTGACACAGTGACAGAGGGAGGGGTGACTAGTGACAGAGGGAGAGAGGGGGTGACACAGTGACAGAGGGAGGGGTGACTAGTGACAGAGGGAGGGATGGGGTGACTAGTGACGGAGGGAGGGGGTGACTAAGGACAGAGTGAGGGAGGGAAGGGGTGACTAATGACAGAGAGAGGGGGTGACTAGTGACAGAGGGAGGGGTGACTAATAACAGAGGGAGGGGGTGACACAATGACAGAGGGAGGGAAGGGGTGACAGAGGGTGGGGTGACTAGTGACAGAGGGAGGGTGGGGGTGACACAGTGACACAGGGAGGGAGTGATTAGTGACACAGTGACGGAGGGAGTGAGTGATTAGTGACACAGTGACGGAAGGAGTGGTGACTTGTGGCAGTGAGGGAGGGGGTGACACAGTGACAGAGAGAGGGGGTGACTAGTGACAGAGGGGGGTGACTAGTGACAGAGGGGGTGACTAGTGACAGAGGGGGGTGACTAGTGACAGAGGGGGGTGACTAGTGACAGAGGGGGGTGACTAGTGACAGGGGAGGGGTGACAGTGACAGGGGAGGGGTGACAGTGACAGGGGAGGGGTGACAGTGACAGGGGAGGGGTGACAGTGACAGGGGAGGGGTGACAGTGACAGGGGATGGGTGACAGTGACAGAGGTGGGGTGACAGTGATAGAGGTGGGGTGACAGTGATAGAGGTGGGGTGACAGTGACAGAGGTGGGGTGACAGTGACAGAGGGGGGGTGACAGTGACAGAGGGAGGGGTGACAGTGACAGAGGGGGGGTAACCAGTGACAGGGGTGTGACTGTGACAGAGGGAGGGGTGACCAGTGACAGGGGGGGTGACAGTGACAGAGGGGGGTGACTAGTGACAGAGGGAGGGGTGACAGAGCGGGGGTGACAGTGACAGAGGGGGGTGACTAGTGACAGAGGGGGGTGACTAGTGACAGAGGGGGGTGACTAGTGACAGAGGGGGGTGACTAGTGACAGAGGGGGGTGACTGTGACAGGGGAGGGGTGACAGTGACAGGGGAGGGGTGACAGTGACAGAGGGGGGGTGACAGTGACAGGGGGGGTGACTAGTGACAGAGGGGGGTGACTAGTGACAGAGGGGGGTGACTAGTGACAGGGGAGGGGTGACTGTGACAGGGGAGGTGACAGTGACAGGGGAGGTGACAGTGACAGAGGGGGGGTGACAGTGACAGGGGGGAGGTGACAGTGACAGGGGAGGGGTGACAGTGACAGAGGGGGGGTGACAGTGACAGGGGGGGTGACTAGTGACAGAGGGGGGTGACTAGTGACAGAGGGGGGTGACTAGTGACAGAGGGGGGTGACTAGTGACAGAGGGGGGTGACTGTGACAGGGGAGGGGTGACAGTGACAGGGGAGGTGACAGTGACAGAGGGGGGGTGACAGTGACAGAGGGGGGTGACAGTGACAGAGGGGGGGTGACAGTGACAGAAGGGGGGTGACAGTGACAGAAGGGGGGTGACAGTGACAGAGGGGGGGTGACAGTGACAGAGGGGGGGTGACAGTGACAGAGGGGGGGTGACAGTGACAGAGGGGGGGTGACAGTGACAGAGGGGGGGTGACAGTGACAGAGGGGGGGGTGACAGTGACAGAGGGGGGGTGACAGTGACAGAGGGGGGGTGACAGTGACAGAGGGAGGGGTGACAGTGACAGAGGGGGGGTAACCAGTGACAGGGGTGTGACCAGTGACAGAGGGAGGGGTGACCAGTGACAGGGGGGGTGACAGTGACAGAGGGGGGTGACTAGTGACAGAGGGAGGGGTGACAGTGACAGAGCGGGGGTGACAGTGACAGAGCGGGGGTGACAGTGACAGAGGGGGGGTGACAGTGACAGAGGGGGGGTGACAGTGACAGAGGGGGGGTGACAGTGACAGAGGGGGGGTGACAGTGACAGAGGGGGGGGTGACAGTGACAGAGGGGGGTGACAGTGAAAGGGGGGGTGACTAGTGACAGAGGGAGGGGTGACCGTGACGGGGGGGTGACTAGTGACAGGGGGGGTGACCAATGACAGAGGGGGGGTGACCAGTGAAAGAGGGGGGGTGACCAGTGACAGAGTGGGGGTGACTAGTGACAGGGGGGGGGTGATTAGTGCCTACCTGTCTCTCTGCTCCCTCTTCTCTCCCAGGCTGCTGCTCCCTCCCCTGGTGGCTGTGATCGGGCTCTGTGTGAGAGGAGAATACAGGAAGTGATGTCACTTCCTGGCTCCGCCTCTCCCATCACACAGAGCCGCATGGGACAGGAAGGAGGAGACCTGGCAGAGAGGAGGTGAAGCTGCCAGGTCTCGGGTGAGGGTGAGAGGGGGGTGATTTAAAGAGCGGTAGGTTGCTGGGGCCCTGCGCTGCATCAGGGGCCCCAGCAACCTAATAAAGGAAAATACTTTTTTTATTTTTTTGCCGTTCCAGTTGGAGAGATCTCTGATCTCTCCAGCTGGAGCATGGCTTTGCTGCCGGGCCCCTGGCTGCCTCGGGCCCTCGGTCCATGACCGATATGCCCGAGTGGTCAGTCCGCCCCTGGGTAGAAGTGCTGCAGTTTGTCCCCTGTTCCAGCTAGGAGGTACCCAGCCAGGGGTACAGGGAGCTCCGTTACAATATGTAAGCAAATGAATAAATGTCACTAGTTGTAGATGACATTTCAATTTAAATGAAATGCTGTTTTAAAATAAAGTTACATTGGAGCATGCGAATACCACCACTGCATATTGAGGATGTACAGTGTGAGTGACATTACAATGAGTTATTTCTATTTTTGTTCTACACACAGCAGTATCAAAAAGGAATGTAAATAGAGAAGGATTTTTTCCTGTAAAGGGAAATGTTTTGTAGTAAAACAAATAAAAGGGGTGTAACTCAACACAGTAGCACAGTTTAATATTACTGAAGGAATATAAACACCACTGGACTCCCTTAAACTCAGAAAACCAGGTATATTTTACAAGAAAACATGGAATTGATATCAGTTATAAGATCGGGATAGAGTAAATAATCAAGGGATAGAATAACCTTTATTTCGAGCATGTCCTGTTTAGTAAGGGTGAATGGACTCAGGCATAGTATTCATATTTTATCAGTAGGTGTGACTAAGGGAGGAGATCTAGTGACTGAATCCACAGTCAGAGGAGGAGATTCAGGAAACTAGAAACCAAGTGCATATAGTGTGTGAGCAAGTGAGAGCTCCTCTCCTTCACCGTGCTGTGTACTGCCTGACAGGGGCAGAGACAGCACCGAGCTGTAACAATACAACAAGCGAACCCCCATCACATCCCTGATCACCAGTAAGGAAAATACAGAAGAAACATGGCGTTTGTGGGCAATGGCACGGAGAATGAAGCTGCAGCTGACGAGGTACTGTTTTTACTTGAATGTGGGAGCTAGCGACCTGCTAACAATCGAACCAGGCAGGAAGGAGTGGGTGGAATGTTCAGACATGATATATATTATGTGGTCTTCCACTGCCATGACAACACATGGCTGTAAGAGGCTCACTTCTCTCAATTTACCATATTTGCATGGATGCCATTGAACCTATTTTACCTATTGCTATAGTGACCAATGCTGGTGGGGCAATAAACCTGCTTAGGGCAATGTATGTACACCAAGGCAATCGAGGAGTTAACTTGTATGCCATAACAGGGGAGTGGCGAAAGGTTGGGTTTGATTTTATAACAAACACGAGTGACTTTCCTTCCCTCACCTTTCTGTCCTAGTGACTAATTGTTACCTGTGCCCTAAATGCTGTTATCACACAGGAGCGTGTCGGAAGTTGTCTGGGTAACAGGTGGCTGTGAAGGGTTACTCGAATCTTGAAGAAGAAATGAATAGGATAGGCAAGGTGCTGGTGATTAAGGTGCTTGCATCAAGAAAATGGGGCCCTAGCTCAAGCAATTCCTATTCACAAAATCGCTACAGGTGTCTAGTTTTATCAAAGCTAGTGCTAAAAGAGAAAAAAAAAAAAAAAAGCAAAACCACTTTCTTCTCACAGGTTAATGGATAATCTTAAAGTGCAACAATAGTGAACGTCACTCCTATCTTGTGAAGGAACATATCCACTATGTTGAAACATTTCATGTTGCTATGGGCGATCCGTCTTAGAAAATATGATGGATCATTAAATGTGTGCGGCAGCAATCTGTTCTGCTCTACTAAACATGATTTGTGTGTGTGTGTGTGTGTGTGTGTGTGTGTGTGTGGTGTTATGGTTCTTATTAAATTGTTTTTATCTTTCTGGAACCAATACAACCGGGCACTGTTTGATTTTGTTGTGTAACCCATTGAACTTTGCAATGTGTGGTAAATATCGGTCACAAAGCTGATTTCAGATCCATATAATACAAATCATCCATAACCGTGAGACCGTTTAGTTTCCATGTCTGACATCTTTTTCATCTCTGTGCATTTATAAGCGTCAAATAAACCCCATTCGAACAAGTGTAACAAAATGTATAAATGGAAATAATCGTATACCTGTGTGTCTTAATAATATACAGTGATAGATGCAAGCTTGGGTAAAGGAACAAGAACATTAGAAATTGTTTTGTATCTCACAAGATCATATTTGACAGTTTCCTAGTTATGCAATTACAAGATACACAACGATTTCTCTCAGGTATTGAGGCTTTTTTTTTCTTTCTTTCTTTAATAGATACTTGGGGATCTGCCAAATCTCTGGAGACGGCCATAGAAATATTTTTTTTAATGGTGCTTGTAATAACAGTGTGACATGTGGCTTGAAATAAAGCAGCACACTTGTGATTGTACTGTGGTCAGAATGCTGTATCACTGAAGCCTGTTGTCAGGGTGACAGATGACTTGATCAATGCGATAGTAATAAACAGGAGAGAGTAGCCGTCAGCAGCTTGCTGTGCAGTATGTTTATTCGCCCATGTCCTTATACCTTTTTATTCCTTATGGCTGTCATTTACAGATGTGTGTGGGTTGTTGTTTTTTCCCCCTTTTTTAAATTACCACCATTGGCACTGTAATTGCCTTTTGAGAATCCAAAGGCTACACTGTATTGCTCACCTCCAGAAGCTGTAAATGTTAATTTTAAGGGTTACTCCAACCATCATAACCTTACAACTTGCCACAGTGTTAATGATGGTAAGAGTATCCTGGTGCCATTTCCTTGTAACAGGTTGGTCTCTTACCTTGTCATGACAGTGTCTCCTCTGTATGACATAAACCATGAACAGCTTGTTTTGTAGGCATAGACTTTAATTTGCATATGAAAATATATATACATCAACATTTTTTGTTCACTTCAGCTGAAATTCACTGCTGACTTACAGCTGGATTGAGAGGGGGGAATTTTTTTTTTAGTTGAAAAATTAAAGAAGAGAAGAAATACAATTCTCCTTGATATTCAGCTGTAGATCTCAATCTATAGAATCTCTAATCTAAATCTATCAGGCACACTATCAGAATGACATTAAAGTGATCCCTATAGTGTTAGGAATACAAATCGGTATTCCTAACACTATAGTGCTCTCTGGGACCCCCTTTCGTCGCTCCCTCCTCCCCCTTTCCAGCATGTAAAGGATTTTAAAAAAAGCCACATTATACCACATTATATGGGATTATAACCACAACAGTGTGAAATAATTGCTTACATTTCCTTTTATTTCAGCTGGCTTAAATGTCTGTCTTGGGTAGTAGACAAATTGCCAACTAAAATGCATTTGTTTAGTGTAAGCATTGGATTATTATGTTTTTGTTTTTGTTTTTATAAGCCCACTTCCATTATTTTACATACACATTTTTCAGTTTGGTTGTAGATCTGGAGGTTTGTGATTGTTATAGTATTTATTTTGTTTGTTTTGTTTTATATGTGTTGGTTATATGGATGCCTTCATTTTATCTAGAAAATAAAATCTTATTTTCTCTGCATTTTATATGCTTTTATATAATCTATTTCATTGAAATAAATGGCACACATTGCTGACCCTTTTTTTTTTTTTTTTTTTTTTTTAAATGATTAATATATTCATATGCAAGGCTCTGTTTGTGATTACTAAATCATTTATTGATATAAGTCTTTACCTCACAATGGAACTCAAAGCTCATTTGGTCTGCTTTGAATTTAAAGGGACAGTCCACTGCTCAAATACAAAATAAATGAAATTATGCATTTTTCCATTGGGGAAAAATATATATAAAAAATAGCTTGCAAAACCTCCAGTTATCTTGTCTGCTGCCTTTGCAAGCTCTCTCCTTCTAACCCCACCCAGACTTTCTGTGACTGTTCAATCACAGGTTTCCCAATACTACACAATGAGAACTCTGTGTGTGGCAGGTGCTCTGGCCAATTGCTGCCTCTTGAATTCAGTGCAAATAAGCTAACCAAACCAGGAAGTTAAAGGATCAGTTGTCTGCTTGAAAAGCCAAGGGGGTGGAGCTAGGTTATTTTACAAAAATGCCTGTTTGTATTGAAATCTGTACTTTTTGCAAAATGTGAGGAAAAAGAGGATGCACTCTTAACACTTAAAACTTCCAGTAAGCTAAAGTGCTTTAGGGGTCTGGAGTGTCCCTTTAACTGAATCATCAACTGATTAAAATGATTATTCCCAACACATTAGTACTCCAGTTGTAACCCGTTGAAGGGAATATTGTTGAAAATTGATCCTGCACTCCCAAGGTTGGAGATGGCACTGATGTTGCTGTTCTAAAAATCTCTCACTATGTATTGTAAAGTGGATATGTAGTGTGCTGTTATTTTTATGCATAACGTTCTTTACATAAACAGCTCTACCAGGTCTACCAAAACTCCAAGTTTTATTGATCTTCCATTTGGATCATCATTGGCTAAACTCAACCTTGAAGTTTACCAGGGACTGACTGGAAAATCAGTTGGATGCACAGAGCAATATTAGGAAGTAGTTTTAGTGTATCTGTTCATTCTGCCTATTTACAACTACTTTTGTACCAGTCTTGGATCACCTGTGTTTGGATTTACAGGTTGTTTACGCAATGCATTACTCGCTCTCCCTCAACCTCCCTGAGGACCCACCTTTGTTTTCGTACATGATGAACCTTTTTTGCATGGAAAATCTTGAAATTAAAATTTTAGCCTTTTTTTACATGGATGGGGAAAAAAACAAACCAGCGGAGGACGAAAAGTGAAGCTATCACTTCTCTGGAAGTTACAGAACCCTGATATCTATAAGTTATTCTTACTGGAGTGAGCAGGGAAGCAGGCATACGAAAGTAAAAAAATAAATAAAAATAAAGACCTTTACTTCTGCAGCACATCCCATGTCCAATGCAACATCATCTCATGATGCTCTGGGTACACAAGAACATTCCTTCCATTGTACCTTGTGCATGCATATTGGACTGTTGTGGTTAACTTGCACAGTATGCTATTAGGGCACAAATCCCATAGATACCTTATACTTATTTTGTTCAAGAATGAAAAATGTTAGTTTTGGGAGGCTATTGCGCATTCGCAACAAAATGCTGCACTGAACCAATCAAAATTTAGTAAACCTTCTCTTTCATAGATAAAAAAATTAGTGCATGTCCCCCAGCTGTGCCTGTTTGACGGACCCCTCTTGATTTTTTACTCCAGTCTCTCTGTCTCAATTTCATTCCTTGGTGTCGCGCTCCTTGGGCCAAGACTGACCCCAAGGACACAGACAAAGTTCATGAGACACATTGCTGTTGGTATTATTGCTGTGGAGCTCTGTTATACACTCAGACACATTAACAATATTGAGCTTCTAGAAACAAGGGGCTTTAGAATAGACAAGGACAAAAGAGACATCTAGGCACAAAAAAGGGGCTGTCCCTTTAAAATAGGGACACCTGGGAGGTATATGCCTTGAGTAACCTTTAAAGTGTGACTGAAATGTTATTATAAATAGAGGTCAGTGAAAATTCAAAACATAGTTTCTCACAGTTCTGCTTATAATAATTTCCATCAGCTTAGTTCTGTAGAAAATGTTTTTTTTTTCTCCTGATTAATCTCAGCCAATCCAATGCTTTCCTATGGGATGTGCGGGAAAAACGCTGTGCAGCACCAATCCGCATCTCCTCTTAGAGATACATTGGATCAATGCTTCTATATGAGTAATGTTCAGTGCCTCCATGCTGGACAAGTGATTGCCAGCAGAGGTGTAAACACTAATGTTTAAATTAAAAAGGCCTTCAAGAACTGACTTGTCTCACCAGAATAACTGCATTAAACTGTAGTGTCCCTTTTCAAGCCTAAAAATTGTTAAAAGGACAATATAGACACCCATACAACCCCATAGGAAATATACAAGAAAAAACCACTTAACATCTAAATGTAATAGGAAAGTATAAAGGCAGGACTTATGTCAGTGGATAGTGATGACAATGTCCCCCAGGGATATCCCAGCAATAATCCCTTTAAATACTAGGTCTACAAACAAAGGATGATACAGCTGCCGATCTACAATATGAATACAAAACAAATAATAGTGTCACACTGCTGATAAAATGTAAATGCGCTATGTAGAATATAACTCACAAGAAAGATCAAAGAATATCGCCCAAGGGTGCCTCCCCTGATGTAGATGGGGGGGGTAAAAAACACTCCTCCTGTTCCGAAGATGACCGAGTCAGACTCAGGGCTGTAGAGTAAAAAAAAAAAAAAATCTTCTTTATTAAAATTAGTATAAAAATATAAGCTCTTATAGTACCAGGTCCTACACGTTTCTTCCACAACTACTTCCTCAGTGACCACAGCTGTAAAAAAAAAATACAAAAGTATACAATATAATCCCTCCCCCCGAGTCCATTCTTTTATATGGGTGGCTGGTCTTCCTTATTGGTGTTCCCTTGGGCGTTGTTTGCTTGTTCCAGCTGCAGAAAATCAAATTTCCCAGATTTCGCCAATTTTGTGACGTCACTTCCGGTTTTCGGCAATGACGGAATGTCACTTAGGGTGCGGTAGTTAGTAATGGTACTTGATGGTGACGCGTGCGTTCCATTGCACGTAAGTATGCATTCCACCTATAGCTTACACAGTAGATAGATTACTAATGTTAGCCCTGAAGGCTCAAAAGAGAAATAAAAGCAAAAGTAAAAATCGGAATGGCAATAACTTTACATATAATCCCTGCTAAGAGGAAAACAGAGGTCTATTGATAAAGATTTTTTCCATCTGTAACCCTTTTTTGCCCTGCTCCTGGCAACAAGCCGTAGCTAGCAGCAGTTACACCTTCTTCTGTCGCTGACAGGGATCCTGAGCCTCCGCTATAGTTGGGAGATCGGGACATCTTGTTCTGACGCAGTGCCTCCACTCAGTGCAACTTCTATTTATGGGGAACCCACCCCACTGAGTAGATGAGTACCCTCCACTTTATAACGGAGACATGAAATAAATACAGACATGGAAATACACACTGTATTGTGGTTAAAGAGATACACATACAACAGCAGAAATAACAATGCAGTCCCTGGCTAATGTTAAACACGGTCACAAGAGTCTTCAGTAGCAGGAACGCAGACAACAAACTTCTCTTAACATCAATAACTACATCTGAACAGTTAAACTTCTAGGTACCTGCAGGTAAATTATGTGCACAACGTTGGGGCCCTTAGGTGTAGGTAACGCTACCCAGGTACAGTTATAAGGGAGAATCCTGAAGCAATCTCTGGAGACAGTACCTTTGAGTGACTTCTGTAACTGCAGATATTTCCAGAGAGATTCAGCAGAATGTAGGACAGCAGCAGAACAGCAATGGCAATCCTTTCTCTTCCTTCTGCTGGCAGGATGCAAGAGCTCATTCACACTCCTGCAGAAAGTTCCAGAATCTGCAGGGAGCTGAACATAAAATGAGTCTTCTAATTCTCCTAGCAGAGCAGTAGACCGTCTCCAGCTTGAAGTTGCAGTGCATTAGCCTTCCCCTGTTATTATTTCACTGTCCCAGCAGTAATAGACCATTGAAACAGGTAGGAACACACTTTCTTTATAGCATTCTCAGAGAACATGGCTTCTCCCCTGTCCTCTTCTTCCTGCCATCCTAGCCCCTCCTCCTCACAAGACAGGGCAAAGTTCAACATCTCAAAACAAAGTAAAAACAGTAAAATATAGCAGTCTGTTACATCCTCCTCTCTGTAGAATCCTTGCCTTCCACTGGCAAGAGCAGTCCATCTGTTTTATAACCATTTTACAATATGGTACAATACAATCTAATACAGGGAAATTCTATCACTCAATATTTCAGTCAAAGTATGCAATACATTGATTAACTTAGTGCACGTGTGGGGGTTCTGAGAATATGTGGGTTCCCCAATGTTGTCATAGGTCAAGAATCTCGGGGCCCTCCGATTTCTTCTGCCTCTACCTAGGTTGCTTGGTGGTTGTCCACTAATTTCTTCATTACAGGGTCTTTCGTCCACACCATTGGGAAGGGATCTGGTAGACAGAGGTCCAGATCCTCTTATAGAGTTAGAGTCCCTAACTGGTGAATGAGGGACAAAACTTTCAGGATTCAATCCAGATGAGGGGGAAGAAGGAGAAGGAGCGGAGGTAGAAGGGACCAACTGTGTTTCTGGCGCTGTCCGCCAGTCTCTGTCAGGGCTGGAACCTGTAGCTTCTTCTTTATCATTAGTTGGTGAAGTCCCGCTGGGACCTTCTCCAGGGTTGTCTTCTGAGTCAGTTTCTAAGAGTGGCTGTGTGCTGGAATTCTTATTGGTTTCACCAGTGTTCTCCTCCAAATTAGAATCCTCACCAGAGAAGGCAACATGTAATAGGTGATTTCTATGCCAAGCTTTGATCCTACCCTCAGGCCCTTTGATTCGATACACAGGAATCCCGGGAACTTTGGAAATGACCTCAAAGAGAGTGTCTCTCCAGCGATCTGCCAATTTATGCTTCCCTGGAACTCCCAGATTTCTCAAGAGTACTTTATCTCCAGGCTGAATGTCTTTGTAACGTACTTTGGAATCATATCTTCGCTTGTTATTTTCATTAATCTTGTCAGTAGCTATCTCAGCCAATCCATATGCCCTTTGTAAACTTTCTTTTACATTCCTAACATATTGATTATGAGAAGCATGGCTCATTCCATCAGAAGACACTCCTAAACGGATATAAATGGGCAGTCTTGCCTCCCAGCCAAACATCAGAAAATAAGGGGAAAACCCAGTGGATTCATGTCTGGTACAATTATAAGCGTGGACCAGAGTTTCTACATGTTGACTCCAATTCCTCTTCTCTACATCTTTAAGAGTGCCTAACATATCCAACAGAGTCCGATTGAATCTCTCCGGAAGAGCATCTCCTTCAGGATGATATGGAGTCGTCCTAGTTTTCTCAATTTGTAACAGTCTCAGCATTTCCTTAATTATTCTGCTTTCAAAATCTCGACCTTGGTCAGAATGTAATCGTTTAGGAAACCCATAATGGGTAAAATATTTCTGCCATAACACTTTAGCAACTGTAGCATACCTTCTGATCCTTGGTAGCGTAGGCTTGAGCATATCGAGTAAAATGATCTGTAATCACAAACACGTTGCTCTTACCAGTAGAGTCAGGTTCAATGCATAGGAAGTCCATACACACTAAGTCCATAGGGCCAGAACTCGTTAGGTGACCCATGAGGGCAGCGCAGGTAGGTAAAGTCTTCCGCTGGATGCATCTTCTGCACCTTCGCCAATACATCTCCACAGATTCTCTCAGGGCCAGTAGAATCGATCCTGGATTAGGCCGAAAGTCTTGTCAATTCCTAAATGGCCATGGAAGTCATGTAGAGATCTAAGCACCATTCCTCTGAACTTTTTAGGGAGGACCAACTGTTTTCGGCCAGGGTGATCATGTTATTGTATAACTCTGAATAGGATTCCATTTTCAATATGGAATCGACTCCACTCCCTTTTAAAATGCAAAAGGGTAATAAGCGCTCTCTTCTCAAGGGTGAGCAGCAGTTCACCAACAAGGTGTTCCCTCTACCTTGTGATAAATGGACAGATAAAATAGAAAGGTGAACAGCGCTAAAGATCAGAAATTGTACATACGTTTAGTAGAAATACTGGCCAGCGGAGTAACTTTAAAAAAAGGAGAAACAAAGATACAAATAATGGTACAGTATGTATGAACGATATAATTCCACAAGAACAAATGGGTTATATTCACACTCACACTTTGAGGAGCTATATCAGCTCGGTGTTAAGAGCTTGGACGGAATAATCCCCGTCTATGGATTTCTTGAGGTTCCAGATCGTTGGTGAGTTTATAGGTGTAAGTATTCGTTATATGAAAAACAAGAGTAAAATACGCCACATGGTCTAGTACGTAAATATAAAATATTGTAGTAAGAGTAGATGATCCTACTTACATATACTAGAGCAACGACCTGCTCTAGTTTGGAGAATTTCAGGTGGAATAATCCCCACCTCGGGATATAGTGGACCCAGGTATAGCAGCAAAGCAGTATTAAATAGGAAGGAGGACAAAAAAAAATGACTGGATAGTTTAAAAATTATTATATATACTTTAATACAATAAGTAAAAAGTGAATAATACACTATAAAACCAGTCCTGTATAAAAGTCCAAAATTCTTCCTCACTTGACGCGTTTCGCCGAAGCTTTCTCAAAAGTGAATGCTTGCTGCTTGGGGTCCTTGAGATTATATACCTTCTCTGATGATGAAAATCGATTCTGCTGTGCATATTTCCTCATTTCCTGTTTCAGCAAGATAGCATAGACAGGAAGTTCTCCGGACGCCATCTTGGATGTGGGCAATTTGTGGGAAAGTTTAAAAATAGGAATCAAAGGTATACAATAACATAATAACATATTGGATCAGATAGAAACTTGAATAATTACAGATATGGGCACACATAGGGTATATGATAGTGGAAATCGATTCTATTATGTGTATTTCCTCATTTCCGGTTTCCAGCAAGATAGCATAGACATAGCATAGATAGCATAGCAATGTCAATGATATTTTTAACAATATTAATCATGAGGATATCATAGAAGAACCACTCATAAAATTCGATAATATAGAGGAACTTCTAAAAGAATTAGAAAGTTCCCTCATCAAAGAGATGAAACTAAAATGGGAGGTGGCCACACTAAGTAAATATATACAGGAAAATATCACTCCAAGAGGTCTGAGACTTTTTAAAATGCCCACCTCAGATACAGATAATGTATCTTTTATGTCAGATTGGTATAAACATCTAGAGACATGCACTTTTGGACTAATGAAATCCCTTATTCAAGTAAAAAATGAGAAATTAACCACCCTAGATAAAAAAATAAATTCACTAAAAGAACAACTCACTCCCTTCAGTGACACACAGGAGTTTTTCGATACATCACTGAAGATTAAGAAAAACGTTGAAAGAATAGAAAGTGACATAAAAAAATTTAAGATAAGTAAATATAATAGAGATGTATATGATTACACACACAATCAAGTTAGGACCTATAACACAAAGAAACGTTACAACAACGGAAATAATACACACATAAGAAATCATCACCAGTACGACATGCACAAACCCACATATTCACCTGTTAAAAGTAATTTTCACAGACAGAGACTTCGATCATACCACGAACCTATGCACTTTAATCATTACAAAGCCAAAAAGCACTCCCCTATACACCAATACACAAGATCCCCCAAAACCTTTGACACATATGCTAATAAAGCAAGAGCTGACAATATACCAAAACAAGGCAAATTTCAAAAAGAAAAAATCCACACAAAAACCACAACCAACAAAACTGAAAGTAAACGATACAGATCAAAATCAAGGGAAAAATCATCCCAAATAGTAAGACCAAAAACTCACAGATATGCTTACAGACCAACATCCCCAAAGAGAAAAATTGACAAAGAGAACTACAGATGGGAAAAAGTCAATACTAAAACATATAAAAAAAACGAGAGAAGCCGCTCTAGATCGCCCACTGACGTACTAAGAAATAATAGGTACCATACTTTATCTTTTTCCGAACACCTAGACGAGACGTCTTTTTTAGAGATCCCCATAAACCAAGAATTACGTACAAACCATCTTCCCTTCACTCCCATCATAGGCCAGAAAAGATCCCTAGAGGAAGAAGAGCAGGAAGAAAACATGACCGCAATAAAAAAAGTCAGAGCAGACCGATTTTAAATATAGATGAAAAAATAAGCAATCACGGCATCTTCAACTTGTCTAATAAAGTACTAACCGGCATACAAATAAATGTTTTAAAAAAGGGACTTAAATACGCACCAACTAAAACTTTTAACAGCTTTCAGGCTTTTATTGATGTAAATAAATTTATAAGAAATGCGACTTTGAAAAGATTTTATGCATCTAAAAACTTAGATGAAAATAAAATTATAACTGAAATTGATTCAAATACAAATATTTATAAAAATAGTCTTTTAAAAAAAAGATCAACTTTTTATCCATCCTATTACAAATCTGGGGCATTAGAAATTTTTGAAAAGAAGGTAAATAGAGAACTTGGTAAACTAGAAACTAACCATAAATATGATAAATCCAATTTAAATAAAAAAGAAAGGGAAGCCATTAAACTTTTAAAAGAAGATGAATCCATTGTAATAAAACCGGCTGACAAGGGGGGTGGACTAGTTATTCTATCAAAGGAGATGTATGAGACTGAAGCCTATAAACAACTCAATGACCCACAAACGTACACTAAATTAAAAAAAGATCCCACAAGTGATATTAAGATCTTACTAACAAATCTTCTAAGAGAGGGTAAAGAGAAGGGGATTTTGACCTCAAAAGAATTTGATTATATTAATACACTATACCCTAAGATCCCTGTAATATATTTTCTACCTAAGATCCACAAAGACCCCATCAACCCACCCGGAAGGCCTATCGTCTCCGGCATAGATTCAATTCTGGCAAATCTTTCAGAATATATTGACATTATGCTCCAGCCATATGTGAAATTAAGCAAATCCTACTTAAAAGACACCATAGATCTCCTTAACACACTAAATAATATTACCTGGAAAGAAAATTACATTCTCATTACTAGCGATGTAAAATCACTATATACAATCATCCCACATGAAAAAGGGATCTCAGCGGTTAAATCAATTTTAGAAAAACATAAAGATATGGATTCTGCTCAAATCGAATTTATTTTAAAGGGAATTGATCTTATTTTACACCACAACTATTTCTGGTTTGCAGACGCTTTTTACCTTCAGATAACAGGGACAGCCATGGGGACCAGGTTTGCGCCCAGCTATGCCAACCTATTCATGACGGAATGGGAAAATAGATGGGTATGGGAGGGACATAGCTGGTGCGCAAACCTGGTCTCATATCATCGCTATATCGATGATCTCCTCTTTATATGGGAAGGACCCATGTCTTCAGCAGAATCCTTCATAAATTACTTAAACCAGAATAATGAAGGTATAATTTTAACTTCCAATTTTAGTAACCATACAGTAACCTTTTTAGATTTAGAACTTTATGTTAAAGAGAACACACTTTGCACTAAAACACATTTTAAGGAAGTACATACTAACACCTTTATCAGCTATGACAGCTGCCACAACCCCATATGGCTTAATGGAATACCCAAAAGCCAATTTCTTAGACTGAAAAGAAACTGTTCAGAAGCATCAGTATTCCACACTCAAGCAACTAACATGAAACAAAAGTTCATACAAAAAGGCTACAACCCCAAAACAATAGACAAAACTATAATATCAATAGATGAGACACAGAGGGAATCACTATTGCTTCAAAAACCACCTAAGGACCCTCAAACCAACAGATTCACCCTTCCTCTGATATTTGACTATAATAACAAAAACAAACATATCAAAAAGATTATTAACAAAAATTGGCATCTACTTAAAGAGGATCCAATACTAAGTAAAGCCCTACCAGATAAACCCACTATAATATACAGAGGTGCACCTAATCTAAAACTACAACTTACAAATAATTTCACTAGAAATCAAAACATACAAAAAAACAATTTTTTAACTATTAATAAAGGTTTTTTTAGATGTAACACGTGCATATCATGTAGAAAAACACAAAAAATGGAAAAATGCACATCAGAGTTTAAGTCTAACAGAAACAAAAAGCTCTTTAACATTAATGAAATTTTAACATGCAATAGTAATAATGTAATCTACATGTTAGAGTGTCCATGTGGACTACAATACGTTGGCAGAACAATAAGGCCATTGAAAGTAAGAATTAGTGAACACTGCCGTAATATTGAAAAAGGCTACAAAAATCACTCTGTATCTGCGCACTTTTTACAGCACAACAAGGACCCCAGCCTGTTAAAATTCTTGGGTATTGCTAAATATAAACCACATTGGAGAGGGGGCGATACCATCAGAAACATAGGCAAGTTAGAAATGGAGTGGGTCTATCGTTTAGACACCCTCCACCCAAATGGACTTAATATAGAATTCGATTTGGTTCATTTTTTATAACTCTTTTTTTTTTTTTTTTTTTTTTTATAACTCATTTTGTAAAATCCATTTTTTATAACTTATGTTCTATAATCCACTTTCAATGGGTGTTTATAAATTCCTTTACACCCTTTTCATGCAGAGACTACTGTGTTTTTATACTATTTATATTACCCCTAGCTGTATATGCATGTCCCCTTTCCATTTAAAGTATGCCCTTTTCCGATATGGCATCCTTTGAGCTCAATTTCTGTCATTAGCCCACATCCAAAATGGCGGCCGGAATAGTTTTGTTTATGACACTATTAAGTAATTTATTATTATATATTTTATATCACCTATATGCTCTATGTGTATCCATTTCTGTAATTGTTTAAGTTATTAGCTGATCCGATATGTTATTATGTTATGGTATACCTCTGATCTCTATTTTTGAATTTTCCCACAAATTGCCCACATCCAAGATGGCGTCCGGAGAACTTCCTGTCTATGCTATCTTGCTGGAAACCGGAAATGAGGAAATACACATAATAGAATCGATTTCCACTATCATATACCCTATGTGTGCCCATATCTGTAATTATTCAAGTTTCTATCTGATCCAATATGTTATTATGTTATTGTATACCTTTGATTCCTATTTTTAAACTTTCCCACAAATTGCCCACATCCAAGATGGCGTCCGGAGAACTTCCTGTCTATGCTATCTTGCTGAAACAGGAAATGAGGAAATATGCACAGCAGAATCGATTTTCATCATCAGAGAAGGTATATAATCTCAAGGACCCCAAGCAGCAAGCATTCACTTTTGAGAAAGCTTCGGCGAAACGCGTCAAGTGAGGAAGAATTTTGGACTTTTATACAGGACTGGTTTTATAGTGTATTATTCACTTTTTACTTATTGTATTAAAGTATATATAATAATTTTTAAACTATCCAGTCATTTTTTTTTTGTCCTCCTTCCTATTTAATACTGCTTTGCTGCTATACCTGGGTCCACTATATCCCGAGGTGGGGATTATTCCACCTGAAATTCTCCAAACTAGAGCAGGTCGTTGCTCTAGTATATGTAAGTAGGATCATCTACTCTTACTACAATATTTTATATTTACGTACTAGACCATGTGGCGTATTTTACTCTTGTTTTTCATATAACGAATACTTACACCTATAAACTCACCAACGATCTGGAACCTCAAGAAATCCATAGACGGGGATTATTCCGTCCAAGCTCTTAACACCGAGCTGATATAGCTCCTCAAAGTGTGAGTGTGAATATAACCCATTTGTTCTTGTGGAATTATATCGTTCATACATACTGTACCATTATTTGTATCTTTGTTTCTCCTTTTTTTAAAGTTACTCCGCTGGCCAGTATTTCTACTAAACGTATGTACAATTTCTGATCTTTAGCGCTGTTCACCTTTCTATTTTATCTGCCCTTTTAAAATGGTTTCGTAGTTCAACAGGCAAATCCTTCATATACTGGAAATCCTGTTTCACCACAGCTTTGATGAGACGGCCAATTACTGGGCCTTGAACTTGTTTTTTCTCATCTAAGCTGATAACAGACCATTCAGGGATAGTAATTGGAAGACACATAGCTTCAGGAATTGCCTGGGGAGAACAACTAAGAGAATCAATGCATCTTAACAAAGAAAAAATGACCCATCCATCTTCCACAATAGAAGTCTGACATAGGGCTCAGACTCCTGGGCCTGGAATCTCAACCCAGGCCCAGGAGTCTTCGTTGGTAATAGGCAATCCAGGCCTCCTAGATAGAGCATCTGCCCCCACATTTTCAGGACCTGGCTTGTATTTTAAAGAGAAATCATAGTTGGATAGTGCTGCTAGCCACCGGTGTCCTGTGGCATCCAACTTAGCTGCGGTTAAGATGTAGGTAAGAGGGTTATTGTCCGTCCTCACTTCAAACTTAGCACCATACAAATAATCATGCAACTTGTCCACAATAGCCCACTTCAGAGCAAGAAACTCCAACTTTTGTACTGGGTAGTTCTTTTCACTTCCAGTAAGACTCCGACTAATATATGCAACTGGCCTCAGGCCTTTAGGGTATGCCTGATGGAGAACCCCTCCTAGTCCTTCTGAACTTGCATCTACATGGAGAATATATGGCATTTTGGGATCAGCATAAGCGAACACGGGTGCTTCAGTCATCTTTCTCTTGAGCAGTTGTAAAGCTTCTTCACAATTCAAAGTCCATTTCTCTCCTATAGGTTCCCTAGAGTGGCCGGTCTGAGCCTTCCTAGGGTCCCCTTTCAAGAGGTCATGGAGGCTTCGGGCTATCTTTGAATAGCCTTCTACAAAACAACGGTAGTAGCCGCAAAATCCCAAGAATGAACGCAATTCTTCAATGTTTTGGGGCATAGGCCAGTTGACGACTGCTTCTACTTTCGCTGGGTCTGTGGCAACACCATCTGCTGATACAATGTGTCCAACATAGGTTACAGAAGTCTGAGCAAATTTACACTTATCAAGAGACAACTTCAGGCCTTCCCTTTGTAGACGATCTATTACCTTTAACAGACGTTTCTCATGCTCTTCAGGGGTTCTTCCAAATACAATTACATCGTCCAGATAAACTAGACATTCCCTAGGGCTCATATCTCCTAGAGTCTTCTCCATTAATCGCTGGAAGGTTGCAGGGGCTCCGGTAACACCTTGAGGCATGCGAGTAAATTGGAAGAATCCTAAAGGGCAAATAAAAGCAGTTTTTTCTTGATCCTCTGTCTTCATAGGGACTTGATAGTATCCAGAGTGAAGATCCAAGACACTGAACCACCGGCTGCCATTCAAGGCATTCAAAAGATCTTCTATTCTTGGCAAGGTATATTGATCAGGAATAGTTCTCTTGTTCAGTGTATGGTAATCAACACAAAGACGTACTGACCCGTTTTTCTTTCTGACCACCACTATAGGTGATGCATATGGGCTTCTTGATTCTTGAATAATTCCTGCTTCCTCCATCTCATGAAGGATATCCCTTACATCTTCAATGTCTCGAGGAGCTATCCTTCGCGATCTCTCTCTAAATGGGGTACAATCATTTAGCTGAATGGCATGCTGAACACTCTTGGCACAGCCTACATCCATATCCCCATTAGAGAAAACTTCTTCCCTAGCCTGAAGGGCCTTTTGCAATCTATCTTTCCATTCTGCAGGTAGTCTGGTACCTTCTAAATCAAATTTCAACTCTTGAACAGAATCGTGGTTCAATCCAACTGGCAAGGATGAAATGGGCCTTACTTCTTCCAAGAGATGGATCACTCCCAGCTTCTGGCAATGTTCTATGTGTAAGTCAATTGGAGATCCATTGTGAATGGTTACTGCAAACACGTCAATCTTTTACCTTGGGCATGATAGTCCAGCCTTTAATTGAATCCTCTTCAGGAAGAGACTCCAGGCAAAACTGACACTCTCCTGATAGCATTCCTTCCCGTAAACTGCAAAAGCAGTAATGGATTTCATTTCCCCTGGTTGAAGGTCAACAGGCGTTGGCCCCCAATAATGGAACTGACCTGTTCCGGCTTCAAGGGCTAGTCTGTGACATTCTTGCCTCAGAGCTGGTTCTAGTTCATTCAATTTGTTTAACCCCTTAAGGACACATGACATGTGGGACATGTCGGACATGTCATGATTCCCTTTTATTCCAGAAGTTTGGTCCTTAAGGGGTTAAGCAGGCATTGTCCATTTCTTTCAAGTAACCTCGAAACACATTTCTCACCACCTGAGTATTAGTCCCCAATATGATGGGAACTCCGGGACGATTTAGATTTGGGCACACCAAAGCCTCCCCATTCATAGGGCATTCTTTCCCAGTGTCCAATTGAGGGATCACAATCTGTACTTTAATAACTCCCTCAACGGGGTAATTCTGAGAACCCAGCCCCCACAATCTCACATCTGCTGGTAACATTGGTAAATGGCTTAGATGCTCCTCATAAAAAGACCGGAAGACTATCGTTACTTGAGACCCAGTGTCTGGGAGGGCAGATGCATGGATGCCTTCAATCACAAGAGATATGAGGGATTTTGGTCCTACTCTAGAATTTCCAGCCAAGTTGTCATCAGAGAACTTCTTTTTTTTCCTTTCCAAAACCGCTTCTTCCAGGTTCTGCCACATGTAGGGCCTGGATCAACAACTAAGCCCTCTGAAATATGAGAATTCTTCAAGGGACATTTGCTGGCGGGATGTCCTGCTTTCCCGCAGCTAAATCATTTACATTCTCCTTTCTTCCCTGGCTGAGGAGAGATCTGAGAACTTTTTTTAGAGCTTCCTTGTTCCCTTGTCTCTTCCCTGTTTAATACGGCTGTTGGTAAGTTAGTTTTAGGTGCTGTATGATTTTCAGGTGATGATGATTCCTTTATGCCATCATGATGCTTTAGGATATGGTCAAATTGTTTATGTATTATTTTGGCTACTTTCAATTGTTTCAGCATAATCCAACAACCCCTTAGGACGTAGAAGGTTGACCAAAGCTGTAGCTACAGGATCATTTGGTAGAGCTCCTCTTAGAACTTGTCTCCTTCTATATTCATCAAACATATCTGATGTGATAATATTCTTCTCAAATAACTTTCCTAGCATTACCTCTAATCTAATGAGATAGGAAGTGAGGGATTCCTTCTCCTGTTGAACCGTGGTAGCATATTGTAACCGGAGCTCTTCCTCTTCACTTTCCTCACCATAAGTATGGTCTAACACCTTTAAAAGATCGTCAGCAGGAGAATTCGGGAAGCGTAGTAGGTGACACTTTATTCTAGTGCAGAAGATCTCAGGCCTTCGATCAACCTCAGTCGCTTGGACTCTTCAGTGCAGGTCCACTCTTTCAGTGCCTGGGTTACATTACTTCTCCACAGAGCAAATCCTTCTTCCCCGGTTGGCACTGGCATAACTCCAGAGAAAGCTTTGTCTCGTGTAATTATGCTCATTAGATGCTTGGACCACACTTCTAGATAACTGAGTTAAGACTTCGGTTAGGGAGAGGCTCTCCTCGGTCTTCTGACTTGTGGGGACACTAGGAAGCTTCCTATGGGCCCTGCTTCTTGGGGCAGTTTCAGACGCTCTTGTGTGTGTTCATCACTGCCTTCTCCTTCAGAATCAGTCATAATTATTCTCCTAGGAGGAATACCACATATGTGATCACTGCCCCCATCGTTGGGGTCACTTTCATCTTCTGACTCATCTTGAGCATAAATCAAAGGACTCCCAGGGAGCTGAGTCTTTGGCAACTGTAAATACTTAGGACAGTCTTTTTTATTTAGTGGCCTATGACTCTTCACTAGAGCAACAGCAAGTCCGGCCTTCTCATCCTTCTGTGTCTGTATAAGGCGGAATTTCTGTAACCCTGGGATCTGTCGAATGGCATCATCAAAACATTCTCTCCAAGTTAAGAGGCATGTTACACACAGCTACAACTTGATTTGGGGGAATTAATTTCTTCCTGGCCCAGTCCCTGACTTCTTTGGGGCTGAAACATTGGATTCTTTGTACAATTTCGCAGTCCCGATCCATCTCAGCAGTGCCTCCATCTGTAACCCTTTTTTGCCCTGCTCCTGGCAACAAGCCGTAGCTAGCAGCAGTTACACCTTCTTCTGTCGCGGACAGGGATCCTGAGCTTCCGCTATAGTTGGGAGATCGGGACATCTTGTTCTGACGCAGTGCCTCCACTCAGTGCAACTTCTATTTATGGGGAACCCACCCCACTGAGTAGATGAGTACCCTCCACTTTATAACGGAGACATGAAATAAATACAGACATGGAAATACACACTGTATTGTGGTTAAAGAGATACACATACAACAGCAGAAATAACAATGCAGTCCCTGGCTAATGTTAAACACGGTCACAAGAGTCTTCAGTAGCAGGAACGCAGACAACAAACTTCTCTTAACATCAATAACTACATCTGAACAGTTAAACTTCTAGGTACCTGCAGGTAAATTATGTGCACAACGTTGGGGCCCTTAGGTGTAGGTAACGCTACCCAGGTACAGTTATAAGGGAGAATCCTGAAGCAATCTCTGGAGACCGTACCTTTTGAGTGACTTCTGTAACTGCAGATATTTCCAGAGAGATCCGGCAGAATGTAGGACAGCAGCAGAACAGCAATGGCAATCCTTTCTCTTCCTTCTGCTGGCAAGATGCAAGAGCTCATTCACACTCCTGTAGAAAGTTCCAGAATCTGCAGGGAGCTGAACATAAAATGAGTCTTCTAATTCTCCTAGCAGAGCAGTAGACCGTCTCCAGCTTGAAGTTGCAGTGCATTAGCCTTCCCCTGTTATTATTTCACTGTCCCAGCAGTAATAGACCATTGAAACCGGTAGGAACACACTTTCTTTATAGCAGACTCAGAGAACATGGCTTCTCCCCTGTCCTCTTCTTCCTGCCATCCTAGCCCCTCCTCCTCACAAGACAGGGCAAAGTTCAACATCTCAAAACAAAGTAAAAACAGTAAAATATAGCAGTCTGTTACACATGTATGGAAGAATAGTGTATGTTATAAACTGTAGCACATTTATCTAAAATGTTAATATAAAAAAGGCACCAAATTAATGTTTGTTAGATTTTTATAATTCAAAACAGACTTTACATGTTGTGTGGAAGCTACTTCCAAATGGGAGTATCAATAGATCTCTAAAGTTTCACTTTTTTGATTTTATATACATAGTTTCACATTAAATATTGGAATACTGTATCCATACATAGGAACACATTATGGTTAATAAAAAGTAATGAAAAATAATAAAAAAATATTACAAAATAAAAATATAAAACATTTAATTTGAGTTTTGACTCAAAAATTCATGATGAGAATGAAAAATATTTTCCACACTGGAAAAATGTATACATGAAGAAAATGTATATGTACATGAGAGTTGTAGTTAGATCTAATGAAAAAATGTATATATCAGAAAATATATATTAAAAAAAAATAGATTAAACAAAAAAATGAAAAAAAATGAAAAATAGAAATGCATATAATAAAAATGAAAATAAATATACTAATGAAAAATAAAAATATAAATAAACATAATTAAATATAATAAAAATATTTGTTCATCCTTCTTTTGAGTTCTATTCTACATAGTGCATTTACATTTTATCAACAGTGTTACACTATTATTTGTTTTGTATTCATATTGTAGATCTGCAGCTGTATCCTCCTTTATATACAACCCCATAGGAAAGCATTGACTTAAAGGGACACTCCAGGCACCCAGACCACTTCTGCCCATTGGAGTGGTCTGGGTGCCAACTCCCCACTACTCTTAACCCTGCAAGTGTAATTATTGCAGTTTTTTTATAAACTGCAATAATTACCTTGCAGGGTTAACTCCTCCTCTAGTGGCTGTCTACTAGACAGCCACTAGGGGGAACTTCCTGACTCATAGCACAGATTATCTGTGCTAGAGCGTCACTGGACGTCCTCACGCTGTGGGGAGACCTAATGCGCATGTGCGGCATTGCCGCGCATGCGCTTTAGGTCTCCTCGGCCGGTGGGCGGGATCAGTCTCGCCCACCGGCCGACGGAGTCAGAAGGAGGAGCGGCGCGGAGGTGGAGGCAGCGACGAGGGACATCGTCGCTGCCTCAGGTAAGTGACTGAAGGGGTTTTCACCCCTTCAGCAACTGGGGATTGGGGGGTGGGAGGGAGAGGGAACCTGCAGTGCCAGGAAAACGGATTGTTTTCCTGGCACTGGAGTTTTCCTTTAATGCTTTCCTATGAGACCGGCCCCAATGCTGCTCTAAGGAGCATTGCATTCGACCTCAGTGGAGGAGGCCATGCCTGAAAAAAGGTGAGTAAACCTTTGATACCTATGGTGAGCTAAAAAACTAGCTTGTTTTCCTAATGTTATTGTGTTCCTTTAAATTTTGTATACTAGGACAATAAGTGTAAGGATTACCAAATCCAATTTTGCTAAATAGAATTGGATCATATGATAAAAGAGCTTTAGAACAAACAGGGCAAATATTCAAATCTCAAAATCCGTACAGTATGGGAAGGAGTCCCTCATATGTATTGCCTATTGTAAAAGGGAGTGCAGCCTCGTTACAATGTGTGGATTGTTTTATTTATTTTGTAGGTCATTTTTTTTTACAGGTGACACAGTCCAGATAGATAAAAACAAATATGTTTTATTTTTTAGCACAGCATTCTAATTTTGTTAGTTTTGATTATACTAATGTCTAGCTATATCTAGGTAATAACCTATATCGAGTGCATGCAGCTGTGTTTTTATATACAGGGAAACTTCGGAACTCTAACTTAATCCATTCACATGCTGGAGATCTGCTGTTCCTCTTTTTCCAGCAGTGTCCTCTCCCTAAGAATGTTGAAAAAGTGCATTGGGCGTGCCTGGCAGATTTACACATGTTCATTTGGAAGATCTATTAACCTTGCAACATCCTGACAAGGAGAGAAGAGATGGAATCTGATCCATGTTATTCATGCAAAGCAGGCTCCAGTGTATGACTTCTCTCTCCTGTGCTGCACTAGGGTGCCCTGTTTTGGTCATTAGTGGACTGCTCTGGAACTGATATAGTTTGATTAAAAAGGATGAGAATGGGGACTGAATAAATACCTCTAGCTGAAAGATGTGACCAGTTATGCCATCTGACCATGTTTAAAGTAATGCATATATATTTCAAAGTTTTTTTTGCTTTATTTTAGTTTGTACATTTGTTTAAACGTTTTTGCTGGTTTAAAATAATAATTGTCAAGTGATGTGTGTCCCAACACGCCTGTCACTTTCTTTAGCTCTGTGTAGCTAACCGAAGTGGTAGAAAACCTACCTGTGTTTGAGTGACAGCTGGGGAAAAGTTTTTGGCTAGATTTTATAAGAATACTATGTGCTATTGATATCAGCACTTTAATAACAGTCACAAATATGACATACTCCAGAACCATAAAGCACTTGAGCAAGCGTTCCTTTAAGACTATCCTGTCCTATTGCTTTAACCCCCCCCCCCCCTCCACCCCCAAATTATACTAATATCAATCCCCTACCAATACATCACAAATCCCCACATGTTCCTTTGCCAGGCTTGTGGACAATTAAACGGTCAAATGAGAGACCTTGTATAATTTTGACATTACAGTTTGTGTTGTCGTGTCCTATACTGACCTTTCAAATTTAAATACACTGTTGGTAGCATCATGTGCTGCTGCCACGCTATTATTATTATTATTATTATTGCCATTTCTATATCGCCAACAGATTCCATAGCGCTTTACAATATTATGAGAGGGGGGATGTAACTATAAATAGGACAATTACAAGAAAACTACAGGAACAACTACAGGAACAAACAAGCTTACAGTCTATAGTACAAGATGCTGCCTACTGACAAGATGCTGCCTACCCCAAGTTATAGAAAGTAGCGGACGGAGACCTGAAATGGTAGTGGCAGGAACTATAAAAGAGATGCAACATGTGGCATGGTCTACAGTAGTGCATATGAAGCACTGGGGGATCTGGCATTAGTGACATTCTGCCATGTTTGGAGGGAATTCAATGGCTGACAATGCCAGCTGAAGACTGAGATATGGACAAATTTGCAATATTGCTAAAGGGGAACTTCTTCTTTAGATCTAGCAGAAATAGATGCAAGATGATAGGTACCAAGAGGCCCCAGATATAAAAAAAAGCAGGTGATTGAGCTTATTGTGCTTAGAATGCAACACTAAAGGGACACTATATGCACCCAGACCACTTCAGCTCATTGAAGTGGTCTGTGTGCAGTGTCCCAGGTCCCTTAACCCTGCAGTGACAATTATTGCAGTTTTTAAAACTGCAATAATTATCTGCCAGGGTTAATTCTACCTCTACTGGCAGTTTACTAAACAGCCACTAGAGGGACATCCGGGTTTTTAGGTGACTTTTACATGCATCACACTCTGCAGGATGACATCCAGCGTCACACGAAATCCCATAGAAAAGCATTTTACAATACTTTCCTATAGGGGAAGTCCTTATGTGAGTGCAGGAATCTGCACACATGCGCATTAGGTCTCCCCTGCTGGCTTACATCGGTGGGGGAGGAGCAGAGGAGGGGCCTGAACCAGTGCCGAGGGACATTGGTGCTGGAATCCGATAAGGGACTGCACTGTGGAGGGGGGCACTTTTTCCATACGAATAGGGGGTACAGTATGTGTTCTTTAATGTTATTAGCTACATAATGCATTGAAAATATGGGTCATATCCAGCCTGTAGTGTGCCTTTAAGCAAAGGTACAAAAGTTTATTGTTGATATTGAGCACATGTAGCAGAGATGAAAAAAAGAAACTATATTGTGAAATTTCCAATGTTTATGTGTATTCATTTTAAATGTGTAGATATGATTTTCAGATTCCATTTTTTTTTTTTTCTTTTTACTTTTCTTTTCAGAAACCTCTCTGTAAGCAGCATACAGTCTATTGTTTGTTGTCTGGAGGCTCTCTGACTTAGTACAGATTAAGCACCTAATATTAATCAGCAGCAGCTTATAAAGCACATGGCCATAATCATAGATAATGTGCTGCTGAACCTAAAGCCTAAAATTCCATGATAAAATTGTCCCTTGAAAGCTATGAAACTGAATTCAGATCTTCAAAACTGCACCCATTGTTGCAAGATTTATAAGAGATTGTAAAATAATAATATGCAGCGTATTAATAAAAGTGAGAGGAAAACAGTAGGGCCTCTAGACAAACCTATAACATTACTGGTAGTATCCATTTGCAAACAACATTAGGAAAAGAAAAAAAAATGCTAACTATAACAATGACCTATAGAAATCTTTAACAAAACCAGAGAATATGAGCACTCTGAAAACTGGGAAAAATAGAAGCAATAGCTGGCATCCAGAATTAAAAGTAAAGTTAATATGTCATGGCTAGGTCTGTTGTTTTTTTGTTTTTTTTAGGTCCACTTGTATTTTTAACCCCTTGACGACCGATGATGGTCCTGAACCGTCATCGGTCGTCAAGGAGTTAAAAATACAAGTGAACCTAAAAAAACCAAAAAACAGACCTAGCCATGACATATTAACTTTACTTTAAAAAAAAAAAAAAAAAAAAAAAAAGAGGAACATCACCTTGAACCGTCATAACGTCTTGGGGGTACTTACCTGATCGCCGTCGGTCCCCCGGCGGCGATCAGCACTCCTCCCGGTCCAGGGGGAGTGCCTGTCTGCCCAGGCAGTCTCCCCGCGGCAGATCATGACCCTGCGGTCACGTGATCGCTCGATCACATGACCGCAATAGGTGTCTGTGTATCTGCCTGCAGGGGGACTGTCTGTGCTGACAGGCAGTCTCCCTGCAAGTAGAAAATCATAAAATAAAGTGTAAAGAAAAAATAAATGTGGTGTGTGTGTGTGTGTGTGTGTGTGTGTGTGTGTATATATATATATATATATATATATATATATATATATATATATCTATATCTCAAAATACACTTAGAATGAAATTATATATATATATCTATGTATAAAAAAATAAATACAAATAATACAAAATATACATGTCATATACATAATTACATAAATAATTTCATAAATATACACGTAGACTTCAAATATATAAATATGTAAATATATATATATATATATATTTAAATTCTACGTGCATATTTATGTAATATTATTACATAATTAAGTAATTTTATTGATTGCAATTTGAGGGACATGCCTGAGAACCCAGGCCGAAAGTCCAGAGAATTGAATTTGCTAGCACTATGTTTAACCCTGTAACTTTCTATGACACCCTAAAACCTGTACATGGGGGGTGGGGGGGTACTGTTTTACTCGGGAGACTTCGCTGAACACAATGTGTCTTTCAAAACAGTAAAACATATCACAGCGATGATATGGCCAGTGAAAGTGAAGTTTTTTGCATTTTTCACACACAAACGGCACTTTCACTGATATTATTGCTGTGATAGGTTTTACTGTTCTGAAACACTATTATTTGTCTTCTGCGAAGTCTCCTGAGTATAACAGTACCCCAGATGTAGAGGTTTTATAGTGTCAGATTGGTAAAGTTGCCTTTGAGAGCGTATGGTAGCCCAGGAATGAGAATTACCCCCATGAGGGCATACCATTTGCAAAAGAAAACAACCCAAGGTATTGCAAATGGGGTATGTTCAGCCTTTTTTAGTAGCCACTTAGTCACAAACACTGGCCAAAGTTAGCGTTTTTTGCATTTTTAACACACAAACAAATATAAATGCTAACTTTGGTCAGTGTTTGTGACACTACTAAAAAAGACTGGCCATACCCCATATTAAATACCCTGGGTTGTCTACTTTAAAAAAAAATATGTATGTGGGGTGTGATTCGGGGATGTATGACGGATAACAGTGTTACAATGTCACTATTGATAAATGTAAAAAATATATATATTGAAAGAGCAATTTCCTACTTGTACTTATAGCCCTATAACTTGCAAAAAAGCATGTAAACACTGGGTGTTTTTAAACTCAGGACAACATTTTGAATCTATTTAGCAGTTTTTTTCATTAGCTTTTGTAGATAATTAAAAGATTTTTTTTAAGGAAAAGTCCAAAAACATGTATTTTTTTTTCAATTTTTCACTTTTTTTTTTTTTTAAAGTAAAATATATGACATTATACAAATAATGGTATGTAAAGAAAGCCCTTCTTGTCCTGAAAAAAAACAACAATATATAATCTGTATGGGGACCGTAAATGAGAGAGCAGAAAATTACAGCTAAACACAAACTCCACAAAAGTGTTAAAACCCCTCTGGTCCTTAACGTACAACATCGCAAAAACAGGCCGGTCCTTAAGGGGTTAAAAACATTTCCGGCAGTGCATCTTTTCCTTATAGGCCGCCAACCTCACGGTACTGCCAGTGACCAACTTTCTTTGCCCTACTGCGCTATGCTTTCCACACATGCCCAATGTCAGGTTAGGATTATTAGACTATTGAGCTTTACGAAGAAAGCATAGACCGGATTCAGAGAGAGGTGGAAAAGGAGAACTCCACTCGGGAGCCGAGTGGGAGGAGAGGTCACCAACACCGAGGAGCCCGGCGATGGATTAAAGTAAGTAACTAAAAGGGTTTTAACCCCTTCAGCATCAAGGGAGTGTGGGGGGGACCTAAGGGTTGTATAGTGTCAGGAAAACAAGTTTGTTTTCCTGTCACTATAGTGATCCTTAACTTAGGCAGTTTTGGCTAAAATGTCTAAAAGCATCAGGTTTGTAAAAAAATGTGTCAAATTAATAACCCTGCCATGCAAATCATAAAACCTATTATATGAATAAAATATTTAAAAATATTTCTTAAGCATTTTGTTTTTTGTGTTGGTTTTTGTTACTTTTAGATAGCTGTAACATGAAAGTTAATACCTCAGTATGTACATTTCCCCTTATTTACTATGCTGACTCTTGGCTCTATAGAAGCACTAAGGTCAGAGGTAATATGAAATGTTGCTTACTACTGGGGTAATATGAGGGGCCTCATTCAGAAAATTCCTTTTAGATTCTTCTGTTTTTGTGGAACACTCACAAATTAGTCAGGCTAATTAAAATCCTGCAGACTGCAAAGCTAGATATTAAGGGTTTTTCAGTCCTTACATAACTGTGAGTGGTACTCTAATGACATCCATGTGGGCCCTTAGTTCAGTATCAAAGCTGTCAACTTGTAAAATGTTATCTATGGTCCTATGGTGAAATATGTTTGGGTTCACGATAAGAATACATGCAAAGTTATGTATAAAAGGATTGAATGGGGAGAAAGTCACACACCTGTGAAAATATTTAAGCCCAGGGACCACCTTCAGTGTTTCAGAATCGGTTAAACAAAACTATTAGAAATGAGCAGATAATCAAGAGAGCATGCATGTGCTTAGAAATTGTCATTACACGAGAGACAGAGGAAATGACCACAAATGTATCTTGAAATCTATCAAGTCACTGGAAAAAGTCTTAAAAAAAATAAATAAATAAAAAATGTTTCAGAAACACCAGAGGCTTGAGCCTGAAGCAAAACGTAATGGCCCCTACACTAACCGATCAAGCCAAGTCATGAAATATCCTTTCCTCATTATCTTATCTTCCCCCTTCTCTACCCACAAACATGCTGACTATGTTCTCCAGGATAGCTTAGCAGATACAAGCTCCTGGTGCACAGCCAGGTATTTAATGTTATGTTAGCTAACTGATAGAGGGGTGTATGGCAGAGCTCCACTGCCCAGCAACGTCCCCCCGCCCCCCCCCCCCCCCACCCTTAGTAGATTTGTGGGACACTATACTAGTTATCTTTTTATTTTTATTTTAAATTTTTTATTTTTGTTCGTGCATGAGATAACAGTCCGGTCCTCTACGCCACAACAGCTGCAGAAGATCAATCAACATTAGAAAATAATATGGCATAACAATTACTGTGCACAATTTTTTAGGTAATAGACAAGTGTGAGCAATATGAGTCAGTGTGTGGAATTGCAGAAGGCTAAGTTATTATATGCTTTGTAGCCTGACTCAGAGTTAGTAAATATAGTGAAGTAAATAGCTTGAAAAGTTGTAACAAGTTAAAGCTAGCTGTGTCATAGTAGAGAGGTATTCAAGAGTTAATAAGACTATTCTAAAGACCTGACACTGAGTAATATAATACAACAAGTCATAGCAACCAGCAGAGGCAATAAACATAATAATGAAATTGAATGCAATCAACGTATCACGCTGGTAAGATATATAACTGGCTGATACCCTGGTTGCATTGGGTTGTTTGTGAGTCTGCTTGTGGCGTTCAGCCTATGCCGCATAGAGTCCATGTAAAGCGTTGTCACCCGGTACCAGTCTCTGCGTCCCCCTCCTGCTCTTTCCTTGTGCGGTGTATAGGCAGAATGGGATGTGATCTCCGTGTGCCGTTGGGCTTACGCACCCTGCGGCTTAAGGGGACTGTCTCTGGTTTGTGCCGTACTCGCTGGGGAAGTCTGGAGATCTGCGGTCGAGGTGGGTAGAGATGTCCGCGCTGGTGGTCTGGTCAGTAATGCGTTGCCCGCCGCTGTGGCTTCTTGTGCCTTCTCCTGTTGGTAGTCGTGCGGGGGGGAGGGGGGGGGGGGGGTTCTTACCGCTTCTTTTTACAGGATGACCCCCAGAAGCTGCTGGGTTTCCCGCCGGCTTCCAACTTGGCCCAGAAGCTTCCAACTTGGCCCAGAAGCTTGCAAAGATCGCGTCCAAGCGCTCCAGCACATGTTCGGCGGCCCCTACTCGTGCCTCCATGGGCTGATGCAGGCATGTTTTTTGGGGCTTATGCATGGCCAACATTTTAGGTGATGCGGCCTCGTGCAGGCTTTGTGGGCCGGTAATCGCTTAGGGTTGGTATAGGCGCCAGCCAGTGGATACGGGGATGACCCTCACCGGTCCGGGGGGGGGGGGGGAGGGATAGTTTTATTCCCGGGTCCGCTCGATATGTCCAAGGTGCCTGGGGAGCGGCCGTCTCCCCAAGCTCAGGCTTGTGCAGGCCGCAAGTCGCTAGCAGGACATTCTGGGGTCGGACAGGCACCCAACGGGTATCCACTGGTGCACCGACGGCCCCTCAGTAAGGTGAGTGCGTCTTGCAGTCTGGTTGTTGGGCAACCCGGGTATAAATCTCGCTTTGTTTGGGCCTGCTGCAAGAGCTCTTGCAGAGCACGTCTGGCTGCCTTAGCTGTCAGGCCCTGCCTTTATTTTTATTTTTTTTATTTTAGGTTGCTACTTTAAGAAAATGTAAAAAGATTTGTGAGCAGACTTATGTTGTGTGGGTTAAAGAAACATGGTCTCTAAGATCTTGATGGCATCAGAAGTAACAACAAATTGTTAAAATTAGGTTGTAAGGGCCCTGCAAAACACGTGGTTGCTATTTTGTTGCATGCTGATTCAGCAGGCATGCTTGGCTCTTTACACTGGTATTTATATCTGTCAAGTTTAAACATATAGGAACAAAAGGTTGAGGAGGGCCCCGTTGATGCGATGTGAATGGAACTAGGTTTGTGTTTACAGAAGAGCAAAAAATGAAGCTGTAGGTATGAGGGAAATGTCATATGTAAAACCTTCAGAGGTGCTACTCTGGGATGTGTGGGATATATTGCTTCTAAATGGAACTTCAACATTACCACAGTGTATTCTAGAAGTTATGTATTACATGCTTGTCTGTATGTTAGGACACTGTAAAAATCAATGAAAATGGCTAGAGAAGTGGTACACTGATTACACTGTTTAAATAATCCAGAGTAATGGGACACTTTCCCAGATCTGTATCAGTGAACTTTAGAACTAGTGGTTTTGGATCTAAGAAGCTGTGACTCATTGAATTGATTAATTATTATTTTAGTAAGTAAATTTTATTGAGTTTTATTTTTTTCCTTTTTATTTATTTTTGTTTGTTTTTTTACACAAAGACCTAGACGGAACAATTTGTGAACATAAGACAATGCAATGAAATAGACAACAGAAGCAAAGCACCTGTCTAGTGAACTTTAACAGAAAGAGGGAAGAAACATATATGTATTTCTCAGGGAAACTTTGACTTTGAGAGTCACATAGGATACAGGCATACAGCATGACAGGCACATAAGGAATATTTGCTATTTGATACTAACTGGCAGTAAGATATCTATATGAACACAATGTATCAAACCTGCTCATCTCCAAACTTCTTTCCCTTGTCTATGTATTCCTGGGGTGGAGCTATTTAGAGAGTATAGGTGAGATCCTGTTATCTGCTATTGCTGAAGATAAGCTGAACTCTCTATGAATGAATTACCTTCTACAACAGGAACTGACTAGACATTACTTAAAGTGAACCTGTCCTGCAACTTTTTACTTACCTGAAATCACTCCCATATACATTTAATACACCACAGATCACAAAGATACATTGTGTATTTAATATTACATATAGAGATTGACTCACTTTTCCTCTGTTCCGAGGCTGCCATCTTCAGGCTTTGTGGGTGTTACTTTTTATGTACTTTTTCAAGGCTTCACTGCCAGCGTCAGAATGGAGTAATGTCACTCCGTCCATGTACTCCCTAACTCTAGAAGCATGCCGAGGCATTAACTGACAGCTGGGAGGAAAGCATATAGTTAGCACAATGTATATACAGAATATTATGCTCAATCTAATAAGCATAGGCTCTTTCGGATATGACAGGAGCGCTTTTAAAATCTGTGACCCCTGTTGCTCAACTCAGAAAACTGCTACTCACAGAAGAAGTCAACAGCCATGTTTTTGATAAAGGGAGAATACTTCTGTAATATATAGGTTCATCCCTTGTCTATTAAAAGCATACTATTGGCACAGTGTGGCAATTGCCAAGCATGTGCCACGGGACCCCAATACTTCTCTAAATGAGAATATGTGGGAATAGAGGTAAATACCATTTATTTTAGGTAAACAAAATCTGCAGCAACAATTCAACAATCCTATTTTATGAGTAAGTGTATTTAATATTTATGCAAGAGTTCTTTTTAGTTTGAGGACCTTTGTGCTGTATCCATAACATCGAACCATTCCATCCTGGCTTCTACAATCACACCACAAATATAAACTTTGCTAGGAACAGTATGGGCCCCCTTGACAAGCAATGTGCTACATAGCAAATCATTTTATTTGTGAGGGAAAAATTTCATATAGCTTGGATTTCAGAGAATACGTGCAAGCCGGGCCTTTTTCTCAAGTGATTAGTGTTTAAATGTTCAGTCTTTGAGTTAAATCTAAACTTTCAATCAGGCTGTATCTATTGCTGCTAGAGATGGATAAAATCTAAATGCATATGTAAACATTTTATTGAGACCATAGTTACACATATATATGCAAATTAGCTTAAATATTGTTTTTAATTATTTTAATACTCCAAACTATAAGTTTCTAAATAAAAATAACATTTTTGAATTGCATTTAGTCCCATATTTTAGATCTATTAATCTCTTCTTTCCTGTCACCTTTTTAATAGTTAGACTTTTTGAGAAAATTAATGAGTGAAGTTGTGCGGAGCTCATTCTTTTGTCATAGATTGTGATATTTGTGTTTTTGTAAGTGCTGTTGGCTCACTGACGCACAGTGAAGCTTCGTCCTTGTCATGCAGTGAAACTCTTCTGGACAAACCAGCTCGCTAAAGGTCAATATGCAAGACAGCTGCAGGCTTGTATTTTTGACAACCAGGAAGGAGTGGGGGACTGATGAGTTAAAGGAAATACTTATACTCTTCCAGACACTAGTACACACACGTCTGTGAGATACATATTCACTCACAAATAGAAATGCGTTCTCAGATACCACCACGCTCAGGTACACACTACCAGAAACAAACACGGATATTTAGATACATACAACAAGGCACACTCAAACACACCTAGTGAGACACACTGACAACTACACACATGAAAATATTATAATCTAGATTGACAACCTGTCACGACTCTCGGCTCTTCTGTTGGCGTGGCTGCACATAAACTAGACAGCCACGCCGATAGATTTCTAACTTGCCTTTGCAGCGAGCAGCTGCCTGGTCTCCCTCTGTTCCGGTCTCCAGCGGATGCAACGTTCTTAGGAACGCCGGCTGTTGCGGTTCAGGATTTTATAATAAACGTACCTTCGCCCACATTAAAGAATAGACATGCATGCAAGTTTTGGGGTCAGAGGTCAAAGACAGCCAATTACAGCCTGAAGAGGGTTATTTAAACCCAAATTACCTTTTTGCCAGTGCCCTGTCGTGGTTTCCACTAGCTGGTTATCCGAGAGTGCGTTCCTGATCATCTTGTTTTTTCTGGTATTTGAATTTGGCTTTGTTTTGACTTCCCTGATTTCTAGTATCCTTGACTTCTGGCTTTCCTCATCGTTGTTTTATTCTGTGTCCCTGACCTCGGCAAGTATTTTGACTATTCTCGGGTATGTCAAGTCATTCTAAGGTCTGGTTAGACGTTATCCTTAGTCTTTAGGTGTGATTCAATTCTGCGTGCTGGATCAACTATAATCCTGACACAACCTTCTTGTCATAGCAATTTAATAGAGGTGGTCCTGATAGCAATAGTAGTAGTATTAATTTGGGGGGAGGGGGGGGCATTATTATTATTATTATTGTCATCATTTTTGATGTAGTTTGTAATGCTTTTAGAGTGCAAAATTAAATGTATATATTTTTATTTTTATAAAATAGCAGAACCATTAATGTGTAAAATGCTTGGCAAAGACTACTACTGACCACCCACAACATTAAAACCCAGGGCCGCCATGACAGTTGTCACAGGCCTGGGGGGCTCGGCCGCCCGTGCCCCATGTGCAGCGGCCAAAACTGCCACAGGTGCACCTGCACCGGGGCCCATCAGGTGGCCCAAGCATTAAGGGCCACCTAATGAGCCCTATATCTTCAGGGGCCCGGTCAGCGCTGCGGCCGGGTAATAGCGCGACTGGGTCCCTGTAAAAAAAAATTGCGGCTGCACTGAAAGTGCTGCTGGGAGGAAGTGACGGCCGGTCACTTTCTCCCAGCTTACTCCGCGTGGGGGGAGAGAGACAGGAGAGGAGAGACATCCACTCCCATCATCCCCAGCCACCCTCCTGCAACTTAGAGGTAATGAAGAGGAGGGTGGCTGATAAATGAGGTGTGTGTGTGTGTGTGTCTATCTGTGTGTATGTCAGTATGTATGTATGTATGTATGTGTATGTGTGTATATGTCAGGATGTATATATGTCTGTATGTGTGTATGTATGTATGTCTGGATGCCTGTTAGTATATATATTCATATTTCATTCATCTGAGATTTCTGTCTCTTGGAACCGTTCCTGTATTTACAATTCTTATCTGACCTGATCTGAGTGTATTTGACTTCATTGTCTTTTAAAAGTGAAAGCATTGTCCAAAAAGGCAGCTATTTTTGTTTTTATTATTTTTTTAGACTTCTTTATCCCAAGATTTCCTTTATTTTGCATGCTAGAAGATGCATTTCTCGCAGCACTGTAATGATTGAAAGTGGGATCAGAGGGGTGGATGGAATAGCTTTACAACACACACAAAATGGGAAAGCTGCATAGATTCTGAAAAAAATATATAACACAATAATGTTAATAGCATTAAGTAAATAGGCTCCTCTCAAGATGAATTCCTCTCACATGAAGCGGGTTGAAACAAACACATCAGGGTCCATCTCCCGATGAAGTTCAGTGGACCAAATGGCTCACTCCCTCCAGAATCCCAACCTCTTGGCTCTTTAAAGTACTTTTAAAGAAATATATGTATTAAAGTGTACATTTTTTTAAGCCGAAATAAACTGTTGCTCAAACGGTCCTACGCATTTTGTCCTTCCTCAATAAACATGTAAAGGCACAGAGTGGGGTCATCAAGTGGTGAGGCACATGGTGTGTAAGTCGCCAATACTCTGCAGAGTCTTTAGCTGAAGAGTTCCAAACTTTCACTGGCATTAATATCGGCACCAAAACTATGCAGCAGGGACTTTATGGAATGGGTTTCCATTGCCAAGGAGCTGCATGCAGTCCTCACATCACCAAGTACAATGCCAAGCTTCGGACCAAATGAAGTAAACACTCGATCCACACTACCACTGGACTCTGGACACTGGAGCAGTGAAAGCTTGTTCTAATGAATAAAACTTATCTGTTTGGCAGTTTGATGGGTAAACATTACCTGCCTGACTGCATTGTGCCAACTGTAATGTTTGGTGGAGGAGGGATAATGATACGGGGCTGTTTTTCAGTGGTTAGGTTAGGCCATTTACTTCCAGTGTAGGGAAATCTTAATACTTCAGCATGCCAAGACATTTTGGACAATGTTATGCTTCCAAGATTGTGGGGACAGTTTGGGGTAGGCCATTTTCTGTTTTTTTGTTTTTTTTTTAGCTGTCTCTCCCTTCCCTAGGTGGTATTATTAACTCTTCAACATCATGAGTGCAAAACTACATGGAGGTTCACTGGGCCTTCTAAGGCATCATTATCTGCCTTCTCTATACCATCTTCATTATTATTACTGTATACACTTTTTTAGTAGCCTTTATAAACCAAATGTTTAAAAAAGAAAAAAGTAAGGGCACAATGCTCTTCTTGACTTTTTTTGACAGCTATCTACTTCCTGGCACATGAGTAGTTCTATTTTTAGATATGTCGTTCAGATAAACAAATTATAAGTATGTACACTAACTAAATACAGGGTGAATAAGTTTGTCAGTTTCACCTTTGCTACCTTATATAGATAAGAACCTTGCATTTCGATATCCTACACAATGCAAGAGTTTATATTAATTTCTTCTATATATGGTATTACATTCTACAGCGGCAAGAAAAAACTGTCAATAAAATTGTTACATTTAGTGGTTTTGTTTGTGTTTTTTCTTTTTTTTTTTTTGTACTGTTTTTTACAACTGTGACTGAATTGTACACAGGAAGGTCAATTTCTAGCTCCGGTCAAATCATAGCCACCTTCCTGATATTTTCTTTTTGTACTGGACTCAAAAAATACTTTTTCATCCTCCTTAAGCTTCTGAATACATTAGGAGTGCAAAAGGCCTTGCAAGGTACTAAAAAGGTTGATAACCAGGTATTGTCTGTACTTGTATGTATGGAATTGGTATCAATGGGACACTATAAGCATCCATCCATTTACAGGAAGTGGTCTTGATGCTATGTCTGATATTTTAACCCTGTAGCTGAAAACATTGCTGTTCTGACGTATCATATTGACAGCAGCTAGAGGTGTTTGCACGATATTGTGGATTAAAACTTCAATATTTCGATTTAGATGGTCTGAGTGAGCTCCTGAATGACACAGCATTGTGTTTTGAGAGACCGACAAGGGGCATAACTACAAATTAGTGAAGAAATATAACCAGGGCTTGCGTTGTTTAGTGCTCTATAGGTAAGGGTTAGTATTTTGAATTGACTACTATGGGATACAGCAAGCTAATGTAAGGATTGACAGAGGAACGAGAAGTGCAACAGGAGAGAATAATAAGCCTGGCAGCAGCATTCATTACATACTAGTTGCAGTATGCCTTCTCGGGAGACTCATTATGAGAGAATTACAGTAATCAATGCCATAGATTACTAGAGCACGAACAAGCTCCATAGCAGCATCTTGTGTAAGGAAAGGATGGACAGGGTAACAATAGGTTATTTGGAACAGACTGGACTTGCAAAGGTGAGACACGAATCAAAGATAACTGCCAAGAGAGGCAGTATAGAGAAAAAAACTAAAGGGACCAAGAACATTGGGGGACTCCAACCAAGACAGGACAAGAGGAGGAGGTACCATTAGAGAAGTGCAAGACACAAATTCACTCCAAGTACAGACACCTTTTCCATGTAAACATTGTGTGAGTCTTATGCGCCATCATGGAGTCATCTTTGGGGGTCTTATTTGTAAGTAAAACTTTTTTTTTCTTTAACAATTTTAACAATCAAAATGTGTTGTAATGACCGGGACACCAGTGAATTGAACAGCCATGGCTATCTCTAGCAATACCAGTTTCCTCTTGGTACCTGTGCCATATTGATTCAGATTTGTCCTTGTGATGTTCACTTAGAGTGTTGACTAGCTTTGTGGGCAGAAGATGCTCATAGGCAATTTAGGCAATAGGGAATTTAGGCAATAGGCAATTTACGGCAGGAGCCGCAATTTCACCGAGATCCAGTGGAACGCAGATCAAGACTAAGTGAGACGCACGCGAAGACTTTGACAACTAACTTCCCGGCTTTTCTTTTCACTGCTACCTCTTGACCGGCCAGAGGTTTAGTGAGTTACCGCTTAACCTGGACTCTGCTTATTCCAAAGGACTTTGTAAATATATCCAATTGACTTTTTTATTTTTTATACTATTTATTACGTTTTCATTTTCTATTATTGATGATGCTGTGCAAATAAATTTAATATTTTTTTTATTGAAAAAACGGGTGTTTGCTGATGTTACCAAGTACTAGAGGACATTCATTTTGTATCACTCTAGATCTATGCCAGTGACATAGTGTGTGATCAGAAGCCCCTGCTGCATGACATATGATTGCATTTCTGTGTTTGTCTGTTATCATACAGATATATTATTACAGATAGTGATACAGTGTAGCTGGGACGTATATACATTTCGTTGCTGGCAGTCTGTATCCACTGTTACATTCATTTTTTTTTTTTTTAATTCTTTATTTTAGTGTGCAATAAGAGAATAACATGCAGGCTTGCATAGCCACGACAGCATCCGCAAGCTTATTATGGTCATACATTTGCATACAGTGCCATGACATATGAAACAATTGCACTTTTTTTTTTAAGTTGAAAGAAACAGGCTGAATTGTAGCTGGTATTGTAAAACTTAGAAAAATTACAGGCTAGAGACCCTACGATTGTAAAAGGCAGATTATACAAGCATGTAACATGGGCCAGTGGTATGGCAGACTAGGTCATTGCATCTTTTAAAATTAACTAAAAACTGGAGAAGCATAGCATATACTTCCTATGGATCAGGGTGCGACACAGTGCTAAAGGTAGCTGGAGATGGGGTAGTTAGATTCTCAGGGTGTACTGATCTTTTAATTAAAGGTGCATCACCTCTGGGTGTCTCCTGCTATGTTGGAGCGGTAGTAGAGGGGGTTAAACACATACATGAACATCGTGTTAGCAATTCTCGCTAGATTTGAATAATCAGTTAGTAAGTTGCATTAGCGAGATCAGGCTCGCCATTCATGAGTGTGTTATCAGAGTATGCGTATGCATAAATTAGGGTAGTTCAGGCTATATATACGTAAAAGTACAATGATCACTTAAATATAAACAGTATTATAGTAATTTGACAGGCTGATATCCACCCTATGGCACCCACGTACTTGGTTGCTGCTATGGCATGGACTCCAAAAGAAAAATCAAAACCAACTTATATACAATGAAAATATAGAAAGATGTGTTAACTAAGGCATTAGGTAGCGTCATTGGATACCGGGCATCCCGCGAGTTTGCAGGTAAGTCTGAAAAGCCAGTTGGTGCGGATAGCTTAAAAGACTGAGTCCGCTCGTGTGGGTAGAGAGTCACGTAACAGTAATCTACCGGTAAATATGAAAGAGAATAAAACATTTCAGCAGTGCTTATTTCAGTGTTGAGTAAAGGTCGTAACAACGGAATGATAGCTTGGTAGTTACTGTCTTTTCAGGGGGACCGTGCGTTGTCTCCGTGCAGGATCACAGTCCGTCAGCGGTGTAAGCCGCCTTGGTTTATCCGATGCCGGCTTTGGAGGCTTGGCAGGTGAGCCAAGTGCAGGATTGGTGCTGCGGCCATGTTCCGAGCTGGTTTGCAGTCAGCACTCCAGGGGTCAGAGCCGTTGCTTGTTCCGCCCTCCGGACCCGCCCGGCGGCCCATGTGTGCTGTTTACCGGTTTGGTTAGTCCCTGCAGTGCGGGCTGAAGCTCGGGTGCAGTGGAGTTCGGCACATAGGTGGGATGACTCCGTAGACTCCGAGTGGCTGGGAGGTCGGGAATATTGTCTGGCCTCACTTCGGTGCGAGAATGAGTGGGTGCTGGCCCGCACGGGCCATGTCGGTTTTTCCGGCCATCTCGTTGTTCGGCGCTGTGTCGGTTGGGGTTTCTCCCTAATGGTTTTTGGCGGGAATCCGCCCAAGAGGCGCCGGACTGCCGGGCGAATCCAAACCGCTGCCGCCTTTCTCGCCATTTTGAAGGCTCGGCGCTCGGACCTGAGTTTAGTCCAGAGGCCTGCGCAGAGCTGATCGAAGAATGCCACGGTATGTTTGGGTGGTTTGATACAGTTGCTTTGCGTTGCTGGCCGTGCCTGAGCCGCCATCTTGGCTGTGCCCTGGCAGTTTCGTCTCACCGCAGGTTTCATCGCCAGTTTGCGTTGCTTTACAGGGTTAGTCGCCCCCAGCGAGGACCGGGATATCCCCCGCCGGTCCGGGGGGGGTTAGCAGGGCAGTGTGTGTTTCTCGCTAGTAAGCGGGTCCCGTGCCGGGCGATCGGCCGCGTCCCCCAGGCAATAGTCTCCGCTCCCGTGTAGGCCTCCTGGTCTGTGTAAGTGCTCGTGTGGCTGTTTGTCGCGGGACAAGTATCTTTGCTTTTCGCAGAGTGTCCTGCTTCATATTCCAGGCACCGGGTGTTTCATAGATGGGTTGATTGCCAAGGATTATCGATTTAATGTCCGTTGGTGCCGGAGCGTTTAGAAACCACGTCCGGCCATCTTGGCAGTCAAGCCCCGCCCCCCAGGAAGAGACTTTGTATTCCCACAATCCTTAGCCTGTTACATTCATTTATACCAGTTTGGACTTATTACATGGATTTAGAATAACTTCACCTTATATTTTAAGGATTTTTAGCTTTTTTAAACCTATTTACCAATTCCAGAGACTACCAGTTGTAATTGGGAGACGTTTAGATATTTTACATTTACCAGTGTGTTTTTTACGTATTGGATTCATTCTGGGCTAGTACTGCTGTTTCTCTCTTTATAGTTAGAAGATCTCCTGGTACGTTTAGGGTTAATTCCCCTTATACACAGAAGATGCTCATACTTGCACATCTTTGAAAGGTATCAAAGTCAGGACCTGAAAGTAGTGATGTAACTGCCTTTTAAGAATTAACTGGTGTGAATAGTAAAGCAGAGTATAAAGCTCAATTAGAAATGAGAAAATGGAGTGTATTCAATTTAGGGTTCATAATTGATATGCCAGTAAGGAAACTATCAAATTACATTATTCATATCCCTTTATTTTTTCAGAAAGCAAGGTGCAAGAGAATGCTGAGAATGGAGAATGGCTCAAAGAGCCTGCTCTTCTGTGGGTCCCTGGTCAAATCTCAAGCTGATTTTTAACTCATCTTGTGCCATTACAAAAAGAACCAGGCCATCAGACTGATCCAAAATGCAGTTATCAGTAGTCTTACTTCTTGTTTTTTGCTCTCCCCAAGTTTAAAGGGTAATACAGACATGATGCTCATGGTGGCTAGGAGGGTATCCGCTAATTCACACTGACAATCAGTGGTGTATCCTGGTTTTGTGCTGCCCTAGGCAGGACAAAACTCCCCCCCCCTCCCCCCCCCCCACGCCTTCTAAATACACACACACACACTCACTGACAGATACGCATACACTAGCTAACAGAAACACACACTCGCTAACAAACACACACAGACACACACACTCACAGGCAAACACTCACACTAACACACACAGACACACACACTAACTCACTAGCAGACACACACTAACAGACACACACTCACTGACTTACACACACTAACAGACTTACACACAAACACTAACAGACTTACACACAAACACTAACAGACTTACACACAAACACTAACAGACTTACACACAAACACTAACAGACACACACACACACACACACTAACAGACACAAACACTCACAGGCAAACACACACACTCACTCACATTAACACTTTTTTTTTTAACCCCCCCAGCCTCCTTACCTTTGGGAATGCTGGAGGGCAGGGGGTTCTTTTTCTCCCTGGCTGCAAAGTGAGGCTGGGAGCCGGAATATGATGTCATCTTCCGGCTCCCAGCCTCACTCTGCGGCGCGCGAGGGAGCTGAGCAGACTGCTCAGGGGAAGAGCTCCCTCGCCAGCCGCCCAGCAGCCCGCACGCCAGCGCCGCACGCCCGCCAGCCCAGCATGTCAGTTAGCCGCAAGGAAAATGCCACCCAAGGCAAATGCCTTGTTTGCCTCGCGGCTAAAACGTCACTGCTGACAATGCCTAGCAAGCAAGGTTGAAACTATCGTCTGGGTTGCTGATCAGGGGAATGCTAGAAAAAATGTCAGCTGCTTCCAAGGTTCCCAAGGGCATAGTGGCCACTTCTTAAAAGGAAAAAGTTTGAAACAACCAAGACCCTTCCTAAAATTAGCCATGCTGTCGGGGAAGAAGGGCCTAGGTAAAAATAATTAAAACAATTGTAGCCTAAAACTGAAACGTATAAAAAAAAATAATATTAATATTAATATTTTCTATTGAAATTGCAGTTTAATTTACTTGAGAAAGTTTTGTAGATGGGAAAATAAGTTCTATCATTAAATATTTCAATTTACTGACTGCAAATCTGATAAAGCTTGTGATTCATATCTTTTTCCTTTTAAAAAAAAAAAAAAAAAATCCTTTCTCACCTCTTATTCCGAGAAAACGCAGTTAGCCCTGCAGCAGTTTTAATTTTTGTATTACAATCTTATTCTCCTAGGTCTTGAGGGTGAATTATTTTTTTTCTAAAAGTGTTTATTTCAATAGATAGTGGCACTTTTTAAAATTAAAAACCACTCCCCATTTGTTAATCAGACAGCCAGGAAGATTTTCTTCTTCTTCTGTTAGTTTTTCAGCGATAATAGAAGTGGTAGGCTTACTGTACCAGAGTAGGCCTGCCTTCCCCACTTGTAATGTTGTATTCTCAATGAGAAGCTTCTGACTAGTCATTCTGCCAGCACAGGCTAAAATGTCTGCTCCAGGGATAAAGGGGAGGGTTGAAAAGGCTGCAGACAGCAGTTCTGCAGCATTTGCAGGCTTTTTCTTTTTTTTTTATTCTTTTTTTTTTATTTATATATAGGAAACTTGCAGAAAACATACATGCACGTTTGGGAATATCTAGTGTCAGTAGTTGAAAACTTTGTATGACCATAAAAGGGTGACAATTTCCTTTTTCCTTTTTTTTTTTAAATGTTTTATTTTTTTTATTTAAGTAATTTTTCCAAACATTCTGTATACGAAAATGTTTGTGTCGTTAAAGAAAAATAAAGACCTACTATTCTTTAGCTTAAGATTCATGAGGGGAAAATAGTTTTCACTTATAAGTAGTAAGGACATAATACATAGTAATATATGTTAAAAAAAAATCGTTTAAATTAAACCATTCACAAATCTCTATCAGCTAGAAATGGAGGATATTCCAATTTACATTTTGTAATATAGATTGTAAAGACAAGTTCGGAATTATGAAGGCTTTTATTTCTGGGCAACATTTGGGTTTCGCTGCACAAAAGGTTGTTTATTTCTTCCATAACCAAGGATTGATTTATATATAAGGGGCCTGTAGGCATAGAATTTTCATGTGCCCCTACATTCCCTAAAAAAAAATAAAAAAAATAATAATAAAAAATTTTCTTATATGCACCAAATAAAGCCCCCATAAGATTCTTGAATAAACTTGTGGATAAAGTCGATAAAATTAAACAAGGTAAAATAATATATCTGGGAGATTTCAACTGTTTATTGGACCCTATTATGGATAGAAATAAACTAAATAATAAAGAGAATAATGGATATATTTAACGAGATTATCAAAAAAGTAGGCCTTATGGGTATATGGCGTATATGGCATCCTATGGAAAAGGACTATACGTGTTTTTCCTATCCACATCAAGTCTATTCAAGAATAGATTACATATTGACAGAAATAAATACTGCTAGAATGGTTAAGAAGATTTTAATTACCAATATTCCATGGTCAGACCATAATGCATTAATTTTGGTTATCAAAGATGAATTGGTCAAAACTAGATCTAATTGGAGATTGAATTGATATTTACACAAAAAAAAAATCAAAATGTGGAAATAATACAAAAAGCTATAGAAGATTACTTTAGAGAAAATAAAAATCCAGAGATATCATTTGTAAACGCTTTGGTGTGGGTTTAAATGCACAATCAGGGGAAGTTTCATAAAATTGGGTTCAGAGGAAAAAAATAAAAAAAAAAATCACAATGTATAACCGCTATATATTGAATATGATAGGTTGGAAAAACAGAATAAGAACAGTCCTTCGATTTAAAGGAGTGAAGAACTAAAAGATATAAGAGAGACAATTAATAATATCTTGATTAATACATCTTATCTAGCCTTAGATCGTTTAAAAATAACTTGGTATAAAGGAAATAAGGCGGACAAACTATTAACAAATAGATTAAAAAAGGAAAAAATGAAAAATTATCTCTAAAATAAAAATAAGCGAAGAAATAATCCTGTCACCAGAAAAGATCGGAAATGCCTTTCAGAAATACTATGCAGGCTTATATAATCTACCAGAGAGAAATGGTACTTATAAGATTTCTGATTTTTTTCTCTCAACTTAAAATTCCAAGTATAACGGAGGCCCAATTGACATTACTAAATGAACCTATTTTACAAAGTGAAGTAGAAAGTGTCTTCAAAAAATTAAAAGCAAAGAAGGCGCCTGGACTGGATGGGTTCAGTAACTGTTTCTACAGAATTTTTAAGGGAAATATCATAGACCCGCTTACTAAATTGTTCAATTACTTTATGATACATGGAAATATCCCCAGAGAAATTTTAAAAGCTCATATAGTCCCTATTCCAAAGCCTGATAAAAACCCGGAACTAGTAACAAATTATAGACCTATTTCACTGTTAAATTGTGATATCAAAATATACTGCTCTATATTAGCAGATACGATTTCTAATATAATACCAACAATTATTCATCAAGATCAAGTGGGGTTTATAGCTAGTAGATACCCAATTTATAATATCAGAAGATTGATAGATGTTGCAGACTTAGCAATTAAAATACATTTACCCCTCCTTGCCCTGTCATTAGATGCCGAAAAGGCGTTTGACAGGTTAAGGTGGGATTTTTTGGAGAATGCATTATATAGTTTTGGAATCCACAGCAATATTTTCAGGGCTATTATGGCCTTATACACAGCCCCAACAGCCAGAGTCGTAGGGAGTGGCTTCTTCTCGGATTGGTTTCAGTTAACAAACGGAACAAGGCAGAGGTGTCCTTTATCCCCACTTTTATATCTGATAAGCCTTGAACACCTAGCACATAAAATCAGAGATAATGAATCTATAAAAGGAGTAGAGCTTGAGGGAGAATCACTAAAGCTTACAATGTACGCAGATGACGTGGTACTCACGTTGACGGACCCCTTGGTATCCATGGAAAAAGTCATGGATATTATAAGGGAATTCTCAATATATTCAGGATACAAATTAAATTTAAATAAGTCAGTTGTACTCCAGTTTAATCTTACATTAAGTACCAAGTGCAATTTATTTGACAAATTCTGATTTGATTGTAGAAAGAACTCCATAGAAGTACTGGGTATAGAGATTACCAACGAGCCAAATAGAATGATAGAACAACATTTTTTGAAACTATTGAAAGATACGGGAAAAATCTTGAAAAAATTGAAGGAAATAGAGGCATCTTGGTGGGGGAGAATAAATATGATAAAATTCTATATAGACCCAAAATGGGTCTATCTCTTCCGCATGATGCCTCTGTATTGTGCAGAAAGCTGTCTCTCTTTAGCACAATCAATTTTTAACCAATTTATATAGGGTGGGAAACGCCCAAGATTAAGTCGTAATCATTCAATTGTAAAAATAAAATCAGGAGGACTGTGGGAATTCCACAGCTATATCAAACGTGGAGAGCATGTAATATAGCTCAACCAATAATTACCAAATCTGACTTAGCCAAAGATCAATTCTGGTATAAAGTGGAGCAGAGTTTACTTAAAGATGAAATAAATGAAGATCTAAGTTCCCTCTTTTGGAAGACAGATAATAAATATAAATACCTTCAGATATATACTTCTAAGGGTTTGATTTTAAATAATATTATACCTATATGGAATAAACTAAGGAAAGATTTGGATCTACAAGATAAACTTATTACCAGTCTTGACCTAAGACATCTGCAAAATAATATCGCAGATTTAAACATACAGAGTTGGATCAAATTGGGGATTAAATTTTTTTATAATATAGTAGAACATGGTAAAGTAAAAGATTTTAATGCTCTAGTAGAGGAGTAGCAGTTGCAAAGTAAAGAGATATTTATCTACATGAGAATAAAGGGTTATCTCAAAGAACATTTACCCAAAGACTACTCTGGTAAACAATCAATACTTGAACAATTATTAAAAAACCAAAATACTATTAAAAAACTGGTTTCAAAATGCTTTAACCTAATTGAAAAAGATCCGGAAACAATTATATGCCAAGTAATAAATAAATGGGAAAAGGAGCTATGTAATAATATAGGCTATGAGGATTTGAAGAAGGTGTTAAACCTGTTCACAGGCTAGCTAAAATGTATATAGATGCCTCCGATAAATGTTGGCGCTGTGGCGTTCAAAAAGCAGGAATGATGCATATCTGGTGGGAGTGTGGATCAATTAAATGGTATTGGTCAATGATTGCATTAAAAATTAAATTACTGACTACAATTAAGTTTGATACAAAGCAAGATATCTTTTTACTGCAAATATATATAAACCAAAATTTTGGCCAATATGCTGCATTGGTAATACATATCCTGCTAGCAGCTAAAATATTAATTGCTAGAAAATGGAAAACTATTGAAGTTCCAGCATGAGAGGAAGTTAAAATACAAGCGATTTTACCAGATAAAAATGGTGATCGGTATTGTTAAAGATCCAAACAGAATGAAAGAATGGCTCGGCATGATACAGAAAGTTTAAAGCTTGTATTAAACGTACTTGGTGAAATAGGAATGAAATAACCCTACTTACACTGGTTTTAAAAGTATCTTAATGTCTAAAGGAACTTGAAAGATCATTAGAAACTCATCCCAGCCTCCCTCGCTCTCTTTGTTGGGAACACTGTTGTTGTTATATTATGAGATGAAAAAGGAAAAGGGAAAAAAAAAGAGGAAAAAAAGGGGACGGGAAAAGAGAAGGATTTAGAGAGTCATGTTAGGGATATTAATAATATCTGAATAATGTAATATTTAATGTGTTTATGTCCAGTGCGATGTATTGTGTTTTGTCTTTTTTTTTAATAATAATAAAAGTAAAATATTAAACATGAAAAAAAAAAATAATAAATTCTCTATTCAGTTGCAGTCAGTAATGTTTTCTGATGAGGGGAAGCTGAATCTTCATCCTCTGAAATCAGATTCTGTTCTAATCATGTAAATCCCACCTTTTGACTTGTTGAGTTTTACGCCTTAAATCTCATGTGCTCAAACCGAACTCCATGATGATCGTTTTCAGTATCATAAACTAATAGAAAAATTAATTTGTGAAAAAAAATATTTGAACTGATTCCACGTATTGTTGCCATCTAGAAGAGCAGAATAAGCATGTTTTTTGGGGTCTAGACCTAGAAAATTTCAATTTATAAAAGTTGTAATGTTTAGTTTTCAGTAACACAGATGCAGTTTGGTGTAAAAATTAATTACTGATCATACTGTAAACCATAGTTTTGGAGATTCATTTTTTTACGAAATACAGTTCACACGACTTTGGCCAGATTTCTTCAACTTCAATCATGGGCTGCCTTACCTAATTACACAGGATTAGCATTTTAATGGACTATTTCTGTATTTGTTTTTAGAAATGACCCAGATTGAAAGGAGTTCAATTTAAAGTAAGACTAGAACTTTCTAATAAGTCTTTGTATTCCTAACACTATAGTGACCCCTCTACCTATGTAGGTGTCCACCGCCATGACAGTCACTAGTCATTAAGTGATTTGGGTGCCTATGGAGTCCCTTTCAGCAAATTGTAAAGTAGATGTACTGAACATGGAAATCCGTTTTAGGTATTAGCAATACAACTATTTAATGGAATAGACTGGAATTTGATGTCGCAGGATGTAAGCTATCCTCTTAGTTTGGATTAACATTCCTTTACTTTTTGTGTACAATGTTAATTTGTTCTGTCAGAGAAAAAGAATAACAAAAAGTATATTAACATTTCCTGATCCCCTTTTTAAGAGAAGAGTTGAAATAGACATTCCATGTTTGAGGAAAAGTTATGATAAACGCAAAGTAGCTGCTACTTAAAAACACAGCCCAGCTACTTGCTGAGAATACACACACACACACACACACACACACCCCCCATAAATCTACCCACAGCGCAAATACAAATATTACTGTTATGCATCATCTGCCTATATCAATGTGGACTTTGACAGAAATTCAGTTTCCACAACTATCCCAGAGTTCTCATCTTGACCTACACACAGTCAGGCATTTTATTTCAGACTTATTTTAAACTAAAAGGATCAGTGCCCAGAAACCAGCTATGTAATGCATTTTTGATCTTGAACCACACTATGCCGATGAGACCCACAATATCAAAACTGGTCTCTGACCATTGATTCTTTTGAATCAAGTTTATTTCAGCCTACATTTTCTAGTTTGCACTTCTAATTAACTACAATACAATGTTTACTGTATAAAGCCCCTGTGTTTTTACAACAAAATATTATGAACCTTTTTACTCTGGTCCTTATCTCTATAAAATTAAATTTTTCTCACATGTAACTAAAATTGGCCCTTTTTAGGCCATCGAGATCTAATAAAGAGAAAAAAGTGGATCCGGGCACTCCAGAAATTGCAGACTTTAATTGAAGTGAGGTACAAAGATAATGTTTCGGACAAACAATGTGTCATTTGACAAAGACCACATCTGTTTATCTTTGTACTTCACTTCAATTAGTATGCAATTTCATCCATCTTGGGTCCCGCATCCCTTTAATTTTCTTTATTGGACTTATACAGAGGCAGGCCACCTCAGGATCACTGGAACACCGATGGTTTGTGCGTTATTATACATTGGTGCAGTTCAAAACCTGCTTACCGTATATACCCAAGTATAAGTCGAGTTTTTCGGCACATTTTTTGTGCTGAAAAACCCCAACTCGACTTATACTCGAGTCAATGTCTGTATTATGGCAATTTACATTGCCATAGTACAGGCTGGGGGCTGGCAGAGAGCACTTACCTCTCCTGCAGCTCCTGTCAGCTCCCTCCTCCGCGCCGGTCCGGTCAGCACCTCTGTCAGCTCACAGTGTAAGTCTCGCGAGAGCCGCGCTATGACCCCGCGGCTCTTGCGAGACTTACACTGGGACTTGCAGAGGGAGCTGACCGGACCGGCGCGGAGGAGGAGGGAGCTGACAGGAGCTGCAGGAGAGGTAAGCGCTCTTTGCCAGCCCCCCTCCACTGAACTGCCAATGCCACTGGACCACCAGGGAGTGAGAGCCCCCCTCCCTGCCATGTATCAAGCAGGGAGGGGGGACGAAAAAAATAAAAATAAAAATAAAATAATATTTTTAAAATAATAATAAAAAAATATTAAAATAATTAAAAATAAAATAATAATAAAAATGCCCACCCCCCACCAAGGCTCTGCAACACACACACACACACACACACACACACACACACACACTGCACTCATTATATACACACACTGTAAATAAATATTCAATTAGTATCATTTTTTTAGGATCTAATTTTATTTAGAAATTTACCAGTAGCTGCTGCTTTTCCCACCCTAGTCTTATACTCGAGTCAATACGTTTTCCCAGTTTTTTGGGGTAAAATTAGGGGCCTCGGCTTATATTCGGGTCGGCTTATACTCGAGTATATACAGTAAATGTAAATTTTCTGAGCATTGATGTCTGTCAGAAATGTTGTGTTTTTATTGTGATATCTTTCTTGTTGTAAATACATTTTATATTATCAAGTTTATGAAGTGTTTGTTTTTCTTTTTTATATTTATTTAAATTTCATTTTTTTTAATAAGTAAAAAATACAATTTAGTTTATTACTAAATATATTTTTAAAATGTTTTATTTTTTTTATTTGGGCAATTAACCATGGTGTTAATCATCCATGCCAAGTTACAGTGAAATGTATTTGGCCAAGAGATCTTAGTGTGCTGTTCACAACAAATTTACAGCTCTGAGTACTGTGAGGGTGATGTAAAATAATACGGTTACCAAGGGCAATGTTTATACTTCACTGCTCAATTAAATATGTTCCATCCACTGCTGGGTAATGGCTCACCCCCAGTCTTCCTTCTAATGCTCTTTCAGATGTGAATGTAACAGTGAAGGGAAAAATGTGACCATGCAGAAATGATTAGCTTATGGTAGTGTATTTTGTGCTGTATAGAGATGGCATAATATTTTTTCTCACTATAAGGAAAAAGCAGCAGAAAATGTTAAACATAATTTTCTGTTTTTTAAGTATATATATATATATATATATATATATATATATATATATTATACATACATATACAAGAAAATAATTTTGCACTCCACTTATTCAGGTGTACTTAGCCCGGTACTTGTCAGCAAATAATATAGAAACAGCAAAAGGATAGACCTCTCATGACTACTAAAATATTTTGGAAGTCCTGAGAGTGCAATCTTTTGCTGTTTATATATTCTATTCTATACAAATGGTATTTTATAGTCCCGTTCTCCCCCCCTCCCCCCCCCCATGTGTTCAGGAATATAACTTGCATAATGACAGCTATTTTCTTAGTTCTACATGACATTTTAACTGTCAATGTCATAATACTGTTTGCTTTTACTGCAATAAAATACACATATTTGTATTCAGCAAAGTCTCACGTGTAAAACAGTACCCCCTATGTACAGGTTTTATGGTGTTTTGGGAAGTTACAGGGTCAAATATAGCGTGTTACATTTGAAATTGAAATTCGCCAGATTGGTTACGTTGCCTTTGAGACTGTATAGTAGCCCAGGAAATAAATTTACACCCATAATGGCATACCATTTGCAATAGTAGACGACCCAAGGTATTGCAAATGGGGTATGTCCAGTCTTTTTTAGTAGCCATTTGGTCACAAACACTGGCCAAAGTTAGCGTTAGTATTTGTGTGTGAAAAATGCAAAAAACACCAATTTTGGCCAGTGTTTGTGACTAAGTGGCTACTAAAAAAGACTGGACATACCCCATTTGCAATACCTTGGATTGTCTACTATTGCAAATAGTATGCCATCATAGGGGTAATTTTCATTCTTGGGCTACCATAGGGTCATAAAGGCAACGTAAGCAATCTGGCGAATTTTAAAGTGAAAATACACAAGCCTTATATTTGACGCTGTAATTTTTTAAAACACTATAAAACCTGTACATGAGGGGTACTGTTGTACTCGGGAGACTTCGCTGAACACAAATATTTGTGTTTCAAAACAGTAAAAAGTATTGCAGCAATAATATCGTCCGTGTAAGTGCTGTTTGTACGTGAAAAATGCAAAAAACTTCACGTTTACTGGTGATATCATCGTTGTAATACATTTTACTGTTTTGAAACACTAATATTTGTGTTCAGCGAAGTCTCCCGAGTAAAACCGTACCCCCCATGTACAGGTTTTATGGTGTCTTGGAAAGTTTATAGGGTTAAATATAGTGCTAGCAAATTAAATTCCCTTTACTTTCGGCATGGGTTGTCAGGCAGGTCCCGCTAATTGTAATTAATTAGGATACCTAATTATGTAAAATTATTACATAAATATATGTGTAGAATTAATATATGTGTGTGTATATATATATACATATGTGTGTATATATATATATATATATATATATATTTTTAAATATTGTTATTTATATATAGGTATATATATCGTGATATATACATATATATTTATGTATATAGATATATATATTATTTCGTTCTAAATGTATTTTGATATAAATATATATATATATATTAATATCACAATACAGTTAGAACTAAATAAAACACATCTATATATTTTTTAATATTTTATTTTTACATATTTTTTATTTTATTTTTTTACGTATTTACATATTTTTTTAATATTATTTAAAAATATATATATATAACAATTATATATATATTTAATCAGTATCAGTCTACGTGTAATTTGATATTGATATATATATATATAATTATATATATATATTAATATTAAAATACACCTAGACAGTGTATGTGTGTGTGTGTGTGTATATGTGTGTGTGTGTGTGTGTGTGTATATATATATATATATATATATATATACTTAGATCATATATATATATATATATATATATATATGATCTAAGTATATATATATATTTTTTTTTACACTTATTTAACTTATTTGATTTTATTTTCAGCCAGCAGGGGGACCAACTGTCATTACAGTTAGTCCCCCTGTTGGCATTGCTGCAGCCAGCTATCCCGGCCATGTGATTGTGAGGTCCTCGCAAGGACCTCACTCTCACATGACCGGGAGGGACCGGAGGAGGAAGATCTGCCGCGGGGGGGCTCCCTGGGAGTCCCCCCAACCGTGATCGCCGGCGTGGGACCGCCGGCGACTGGGTAAGTAAAAAAAAAACGGAGGGCGCACATTTATGTCCTGCGGCGTTTAGAGCTGCTTTTAAAAGGACGTAAATGTACGCCCTCCGGACTTAAAGGGTTAAACAAGACATTTCACATGCTTACAGCAAAATCAATAATGACCATTTAGATTCAGTCTAGTGAGAACCCCTCTAGTAATAATATAGAAATGTGTATATATATGTATATGTATATGTGTGTGTGTGTGTGTGTATATATATATATATATATGTATGTATGTATGTATGTATGTATGTATATTATATATGTATGTAGAAACAGGAGCACTCACTTGGATTTTTCAAACGTGTATTAACAGTCTTAACACAAATCTACATCAACGTTTCGACCCTTCAGGGTCTTTATCACCTGAAGGGTCGAAACGTTGATGTAGATTTGTGTTAAGACTGTTAATACACGTTTGAAAAATCCAAGTGAGTGCTCCTGTTTCTACCTTCATATCTACTGGCCTGGAGGCACCCTGGTAATATACTCATATACAATATATACTTTTTTGGGGTTGAGTGCCAGAGTCTCGACTGTTACATATATATATATATATATATATATATATATATATATATATATATATATATATATATATATATATATATATATATATATATATATATATATATATATATATATATATATATATATATATATATATATATATATATATATATATATATATATATATATATATATATAAAAAAAAAATGTAAACATATTTTTACTTTGTCGGAATGTCTTTCTCCCATGCATGGTTTTTTGCCTTAGGTAATTGCCCAGTATTGGTTATTGTTGGTTAGCAACAGCTGACAAAGAGCAATCAAATCGCATGTTAAGTAACAGAAGCCTAGTGCACCGTACGCATTATATACACCAAAAACAAGTAGAAAATAGGCGCTAGTAAAAATTGTCTAAAAGTCTAAATGCAAATATCAAGAAATATTATAAAAACAGAAAAAGCTGCACCTTAACAAGTGTAAAGCTCCAACACAACACTCTTACAATATTTGTAGTTGTTTTGCACCTTACGCATTGCAAAATATAATCTGTGGAGGATCCCACGGTCTCCTCCATAAACCCCATATTGTACACTTGTGCATGTGCAGTAGTGACAATTGCACATGGTAGATTGTCGCTAGGAGTTTAATTAGGAAGATGGCTAAGGAGGGACTGATTAAGGTATCTCTTCCTTGGCCACCTATACGCTAGCAAATATGTCACCTAGTACCTCAACTCCTGCACAGTCTGTGCTCTGCAGCCTAATCTGCCTATTGTGGACAAAGAGATGCAGTGTTGTAAAGGAATTTTTCATAACTCATTTTAAAATTTAATGTTGGTAGATCCAAAGCTAATGGAGGGTTTGTAGTAAATAGGCTACGTGAATTAATCTATGCAGGGTAGCAGCACTCAGAATTGATAAATCAGGATAATGTTCATTAAACAGCATTAATGTAGCTTGTGCATGTTTCGCAAGTTTATTGTTCAGATAAGACATTATTCTTATGACATATCTCATTTTACATAATTATTTAATATTGTTTTAATTGGATTATGATGTTATAAAAAGTAATTCTTGACCTTCAGAGATAATTCTTGACCTTTAGATTTTGGTCTGTGCTGAGTAGAGCATTTTTGAGTTATTATAATCCATTCTCATGCAACCACGAGTTGATACTTTAATTAGTACAGTGAGCATGGTTTCCTTACTTAACCATTTTCAAAAATGTGTGTTCACTGAGGAAAGCAATAACCATATCAACCTTTTTGCTAAAACCTGATTATTATTGAATTCTGATTAATTTCAAGTTATAGACTGCAATAGAATATAAATATAATGAAACCGAATAGCTTTCCGTTGAAGTTGGAAGGTATGAATAACCTGCCTTGTATTATGTGTATTCAACCACGATTTTTTGTGACAATGTTTAAAGGATCATTTGTTCATTTGGTGCCTGCTTGACTATTTGCTTTTTATTGTTTTATCCATCTGAAGACTGTCCTTGAATCCACAGTTTAGGAATCCGTTACTACCTTCACTTACAAGAGAGACCTCTGTTAGCCAGCCTCTCAATTCTGTTTTTTGCAGTTTTGACAGGAAAATTATAAAAATTTATTTTGAACCTATTAAAAGCAGGTTGTCCAACTTCTTAACCAAAACAAAACCTAGAATTATTGCTTGTTCAACTGTAATTTAAAGGAACGCTATAGGGTCGGGAAGACAAATATGTACTCCTGACGCTATAGTGTAAAATCACTATCTAGTCCAACTGCGCTGTGGAATTTGTTGGCGCAATATAAATAACATAATAATAATAATAATAATAACTCTCATTCCCTTGCCCTGCTAACTATAGTGAAATCTTCCTGTATTCCAGCTGGCTTTGCACCAATAGGAAAGCATTGTGATTGGCTGGACTTGTCAATTTTAATGATCTCAGCCAAAGAGGTGGGGTGGGGGCAGAGCCCATTTCCAACATGGTCAATCCGCATCATCTCCTAGAGATGCATTGAATCAATGCATCTCTATGAGGCAAGTTCTGCGTATCCATGCAGAGATTATTCAATAAAGTTCTTCTTGGCAAAATTGCAAAGTACATCAAGTGTTTTCACATAGTAAGCAAAAATCTAAAAAAATTTTCCACACTGTAAGCAGTTATAGTGATATTGAATATCATCCACATATACCTTTTTAAAAATATATAATTTAAGGGATTCAACCAATATAATTATTTCAGGAGGTTGCAAAAATGTGTGCAGGAGCTGGCCTGGTGTGAAGTGTCCTATTTTTTTATTTATTTTTCATTTTTTTTGCAAAAAGTGCAGATTTCAATAAAAATGTACACTTTTTAAAAAAATAAATAAACCTTGTTACACCCCCTGGCTTTCAAGCAGACAACAGATCCTGTTGCTCCCTGGTTTGGTTAGCTCAGTGGAGCTAAACTCAAGAGGTGGGCGGGGGGCGGGGGGGGGGGGGGGTAGGGGTGAGGGGGAGGTTGCAAAGGCAGCATACAAGATATCTGCAGGTTTTGCAAGCTGTTTTAGATTTAATCTCAATGAAAAAATAATTGCATACAAGTTTTCATTGGGGGTACATCTAATAAATTTGTATTTTTAATCATTTTGCTTTTGGGCAATGGAGTTTTTATTTAGCAAATAGTGTATTTTTTACATTTATTTTTATTTAGGGGCGGTACTCTGAAAATGAAAGCCAACCCTCAGGAATTGAAAATCGATATTGCGGAATCTCCTCTATTATAATTTTCAACCAGATATTAACTTACTTAAAGACACACTATATACTTACCAGAACAAATACAATAAACTACAGTTGTTCTGGTGACTAATCATTCTCTTCAGCAAGCATTGTTTACATTACAGCCCAGGGACACTTCCAGGGGCCACTCCTCAGATGACTGCTAGAGGTGCTTCCTGCGGCAGTGCTTTCACCCTCATGCACTCTCAGTGCATGGGGACACTGAACATTCCTCATAGAGCTGCATTGATTCAATGCATCTCTGAGGAGATGCTTCTTGGCCACGACTGTGTTTGGCTTGATCTGCCTCCTCGACAGTCTCAGCCAATCCAATGCTTTCCTATGGGAAAGCATTGTGATTGGTTCAGAGAATCACTTCTGATCATGTCGATCAGGGGCAGAACCAGCAGCAGACTGTGATCATTTCAAGATTTTTACTATATTTAGGAGGAGAAAGGGAGGGGTAGGGGTCCTAGTTGGTGTTTTTAACACTATAGGGTCAGGGGTACATGTTTGTGTTCCTGACCCTATAGTGTTCTTTTAATACGTTTTTATCCCCTGCTCTGTAAATTGAGTTTGTTAATAAAAAAAAAATACCAATCCAAAAGGCTCCTGCAAACTGTAGCAAATTGTTAAGAGTAGGAGGTAAGAAACTCTAAATTAAACAGAATGTGCATTAATAAGGTAAATTGTTTCATATTTACCCTAATTTTCTTTTCTTGATCATTCTACATGGCCATGTTTACTTATGGGCTAGCTCCTCCTCTCACGGTAGAAAGAAGTGGAAATAGAACGCTGAAATTGGTTTTAATAGATATATCCCATTGTAACTTTGTAACTAGCTTCACAATTTTCATAGTAGATGGCTGGGAGCGTAATGCCTTTTTTCTCCTCATACATTGCAGCATTTACTTATGGGTACGTAATCAATAGGATATTGTCACAATATCTGATCAGACAAGTTATTGTATCAGAGATGGCTAATGGTCAGCAAATATCAGCTATAAAATAGGGACAATCTTAGATCGTTATTGTGCCAGGTAGGGATTAAAGCCATGATAACCCAACCTTTAAAAGGAACAAGACTAGATTAATACAAGACAAACTCATGAGACCCCTATCTTGCTATTGAGATCAATAAAATTAATTTTACCACATGACAGGAGGCTTCATATTTGCATATCTTTCTTTACTGAAAACTCCAGCAGCATAGTAACAGTAACAACCAATGAGAAAAAAAGATATGCTGCCCATAAAAGGGACTGTCTATGACATCATTTCCTCTTTCTTTGCTGCTCCAGCCAAAGGTCAGAGTACCCTTTACCTCTCTGTCATTGTATATTTTATTCTATATAATTTCATGTCATACTTTTTCACATAAACCTTTTCACTCCCGACTCTCCTTCTGTCCCCTTATTTTCCCCTTTTTTCCCCTTATGTTTTAACCTTGTAATACTCTTTTATTGCTATTTTTACTTTGAAGCTTTCTCCTCACAGTGTCTGACGGTCCGCGGGCGGCACGGCTGCCCGTGCTGCGCTCGCCACGCGGACCGATTCTACATGTGTTTGGGAATTTGTGTGGGGACGGGTAGGGGAGACCGGGTAAGGTTTTATTAGGTTTTTCTCTCGCTCTCTATCGCCGCGTCTCCCTGCCGCGACCGCAAGCAATTTCAGCGCGGTCGGCGGTACACGCGGCCGGCGGCCATCTTGGATCTCGCAAATCGCGAGATCCTCGGCGGCCGTCTCCCTCTTCAGTATAGCCGATCGTGAATCACCCGATCGCCGCTCTCTCTATCTCACGCAACCCTTAAGGGACCCTCCTAGTATCTACCACTACTACACATTTGAAATAAAGTTTGGAATTTTCACCTATGTTATGGATGGATGTCAGGACTTCACCTAATAGCATACCACCTACGAGATATATACAGATTGCATGCTAATACCATACTATATAAGAGGCATATACTCCTATACCCTGCACAGGGTCACATTGTACCAATTACCCCTCCAAGGGTATATTACTTTATAGCACCCACCAAGGGTCATATTATATCATTGTACTTGACTGTACATATTTATGTGGGTGTCCTCTGGGCTTTTTTCCATGGCACGCCACCTGGGGTGACCCCCCAGATACGCATGCAAGGTCACTGACCATTATCTGATGTGGGTGTCCTCTGATTGCCACGGCACACCACCCGGGGTAAACCCCGAATATATGCACATGGAATTAACTGCACTGGCATCCAGCCCTGATTATTTACATAACGTGCATACAGCTCTGGTGTACAACTGTGGCGAACCCACCTATACACCACCACTGAGCTCATACTGAAGGCGGCCTTTTATCAGGCGACAGCCCATACACATACGCCTCTCTAAACATTTCACAAAAACTGGGCGGCCCCCCCAGTTGTACCTAGAGTCTGTCACTACATGTACTGACTCTTCTCCATTACCTCCACTGATTTTTTTGATTATCGCCCAACAGAACGAGAATCAATCTAAACATCATGGAGGATACACAATCCAGCCAGGATTTTCAAGCCATGATTAATGCTGCAGTAGCGGCATCCAGGGGTGTATTTGCCGCGAGGCAAACAAGGCATTTGCCTTGGGCGGCATTTTCCAGGGGGCGGCAAAAAAAGCCGCCCCCAAACGCCCAGGGCAAATGCCTTGTTAGCCTTGCGGCTAACAGACACCCTGGGCTGGTGGCTGCTGGGCGGGCGGGCGGGCAGGCGGCTGGCGAGGGAGCACTTCCTCTGAGCTGTCTGCTCAGCTCCCTCGCGCGCCGCAGAGTGAGGCTGGGAGGCGGTGCCGGAATATGACGTCATATTCCGGCTCCCAGCCTCACTCTGCGGCGCGCGAGGGAGCTGAGCAGACAGCTCAGAGGAAGTGCTCCCTCGCCAGCAACCAGCCCAGCAGCCCGACCGGCAGCCCCACTAGACCCCAGGGAGAGGGAGAACCCCCCCAGCATTCCCAAAGGTAAGGAGGCTGTAAATTAAAAAAAAAAAAAATGAGTTAATGTGAGTGAGTGTGTCTGTTAGTGTGTGTGTGTGTGTGTGTGTCTGACTGTGTGTGTCTGTTAGTGTGTGAGTGTGTCTGTTAGTGTGTGTGTGTGTGTGTCTGACTGTGTGTGTCTGTTAGTGTGTGAGTGTGTCTGTTAGTGTGTGTGTGTGTGTGTGTGTGTGTCTGACTGTGTGTGTCTGTTAGTGTGTGAGTGTGTCTGTTAGTGTGTGTGTGTGTGTGTGTCTGTTAGTGTGTGTGAGTGTGTCTGTTAGTGTGTGTGAGTGTGTCTGTTAGTGTGTGTCTGTTAGTGTGTGTGAGTGTGTCTGTTAGTGTGTGTCTGTTAGTGAGTGTGAGTGTGTCTGTTAGTGTGTGTCTGTTAGTGAGTGTGAGTGTGTCTGTTAGTGTGTGTGTGTGAGAGTGTGTCTGTTAGTGTGTGTATGTCAGTGTGTGTGAGTGTGTGAGTGTGTCTGTTAGCAGCTAACAGACACACTCACTAACAGACACACTCACACTCACTAACAGACACACTCATACACTCACACACACACACTGACAGATACGCATCCATTAGCTAACAGTTAGCTAATGGATGCGTATCTGTCAGTGTGTGTGTATTTAGAAGGCGGGGGAAGGGTTGGGTGGGGGTGGCGGGGGGGGGGGGTGGGGGTGAGGGGGGCGCCTGAGTTTTGTCCTGCCTAGGGCAGCACAAAACCAGGATACACCCCTGGCGGCATCCGTGGAAAAAGCCCTCTTGAAGGCTAGACCCCTAAGTCAGGGCGACATGAGTCCCCCAGAACGGATGGAAACTTCAGGCTCGGAGATACCCAAGACGAAGCGACATCGCAAGGCTTCGAGCCCCCCGTCCACTAAGACTAAGAACAAAATACCCGTTAAACGGAGCAAGAACACGGGCCGTCAACTGCCCGCAGCCCAACCGCTTCAATCCTCCGACGAGGAGGAATCATACGTACCACGCACACTAGTCGTGATCGAGTGGCAAGGGGATGACTCAATCTCCGAAGAAGAGGAGTGGCAAGACCTACCTCCCACCTCCTCGAGATACGTTAAAGAGACTTTCCTGGATGCCACCGACTGAGTCAGGGATGACAATTCCCTCACCGATACGACCGGAGATGGTGTGTTCATAGATGACCAAGGGAATCCACTCTTTGACCCGCATACCATCCGACACCCGCGGTCCTCCGAATGGAACCTCCCAGAACACCTGACCAGTTTCATACACTTCTGGCTGCGCAAACCGCTGGAAAGAGAAGTGCGAGCACGCCTCCGGGCCGAATGCCCCAGACCTCTATTACCCGATAAGGTGGCACTTACACCTGAATTCGACAATACGATGACGGTCTTCATGTCCCGATCGGGCCGGGATCCCCGTAAAGGGGTGGAAAAAGGCATGAAGGCAGCACAGGATAAACTACTGGACTTACTCGGCCCCATTGCCAAAATACTCTATTTCGCAGACCTAGCCCTCAGCCAGGGCTCCAAACTAGATCCCCATATCATACGGGAATGGGCTCAGAGATCGGTCTGCCTACTGGGCAACGCTAACGCCGCATTATGCACAGAAAGACGCAAATCGGCTTTAATCCGCATCGATAGCAAGCTCCTGGATCTCGGAGCGAAGGAATTTGGGCCGAAAGCCCAAGGACAACTGTTTGGCGACGCCTTCATCGCAGAGTTGAAGAAACATGTAAACCTATTCACCACGTTGAATAAGGCCCAAACTTCACTCAAACAGGTTTTTCATACACCAGCTGCAAGAGGTGTTTTTGGAAGGGCTGGTCGGCAGCGGAACCGTGCCACCAGCCGATTTTGGTCCTCCGGTTCCAGACCATTCGCACAATCCCAAAGTTTCTTCCCATTCACGACGCAGAGACCCTATGCGTCCCGAGGAACTGGGAGGTCTAGAGGATTTCGAGGCCGAGGACGCGGCCGTTTCTCCACTGGTGAGTTCACATACACCCCAAAATGTTTCGCATTTTATTGCAGGCAGCCTGTCCCTTTTCTTTCAGAACTGGGAGTTGATTACCAGGGACCCCTGGGTACTACAGACAGTACGAGGCTTCGTCATAGACTTCTTCGAAGACCCCATTCAAATCGGAACCCCTCCTCCGATCCACATGTCAAAGGAACAAGAACACTTGGTAGACGAGGAGATCCACACACTCTTCAGGAAAGGCGCAGTACAATACGCACCGGAAGATGGAGGCTTCATAAGCAACATCTTCCTGGTCAAAAAGAAAACAGGCGACTACAGACCGGTTATCAACCTCCGGCAACTAAACTCATTTGTAGTATACAGGCACTTCAAGATGGAGGGAATCCATCTGCTACAGGACCTCCTCACGTCTGGACCTCAGACGTGTACCTGTCCGTGCCAGTAGACGTACACTACCGACGTTTCCTCCGCTTCCTGTGGAGAGGACGGACGTGCCAGTTCACATGTCTGCCATTCGGTCTCAGCTCGGCCCCGTGGTGCTTCACGAAGCTCCTGAGACCGGTGATGGCTCACATTCGAACCCTAGGCATACGATGTCTCGTATATCTGGACGATTTGCTAATTTTCTGCGAATCGGCCTCCAGACTACGATTGCAGACGAAATTTGTCGTTCACTTACTGGAATCTTTAGGTTTCATAGTGAACAGACAAAAATCGGCGCTCTCTCCTTCCCAGTCAGTTCAATTCCTCGGCTTCGACATAGACTCGAAAGACTGTGTCCTACGCCTCCCCTCAGCAAAGATAGCCTCAATAAGGAAAGAGATCAGACGGGTTCTGAGGATGGACACACTACCACTCAGGATGCTCGCCCGGATTGTGGGGCTCCTCTCTTCCTCCATACAGGCGATTTTCCCAGGCCCGCTACACTACAGGGCCATGCAACGACTGAAAGCGGCATACCTCCGCACCGGACACTCATACGACCACTGGATCCCGTTGTCGTCGGAAGTAAGAACGGAACTTCGGTGGTGGTTAATGCACATACAAGCCTGGAATGGCAAGGCGATCTTCGGCTCATCCCCGGATTTCATCGTGGAATCGGACGCCAGCTTGTGGGGATGGGGCGCTCACTGCACAGACGCCTCCACGGGAGGCCCATGGCAAGAGGAGGAGACCAACCTTCATATCAACTGTCTGGAACTGATTGCAGGATCCTTCGCCATCCGCAGCCTGGCCAAGGACAAGTCGAATTGCTGTATCCTGCTCCGCATGGACAACATCTCTGCGGTGCAATATATCAATCACCTGGGAGGAGCGAAGTCTCGAGCATTGACAGAAGCCACGAAGGACATCTACAGCTTCTGCCTGCGATGGAACATCACACTACAGGCGGAATACCTATTGGAATCTCCAACCTGACGGCGGATTGGTTCTCACGCCACTGGCGAGACACCAGCGATTGGAAACTCAACAGGGAGATATTCCAAGAGTTACGGCGGGGGACATGCCCGCTAACAATAGACTTATTTGCCTCCAGGACCAATCATCAACTACCGAGATACTACAGTTGGCTTCCAGACCCGAAGGGCGAAGCTGCAGACGCATTCTTACAGGACTGGCCCACCCTAGGAGCCTACGCCTTCCCACCATTCTCCATGATACCTCGAGTAATACGATACGTACGCACCCACAGGATCTCTCTCATACTGGTAACCCCCCTTTGGCAGAGCCAACCGTGGTTCCCAGATCTCCTGGAGATGTCCCACGGACACCCCCTACTACTCCCTGTCTTCCCACTACTTCTGACAGGGCCTCGGGGAGAACCACACCCCCTCATCCTGGACGGACAACTAGAACTGGTGGCCTGGACGATTTCAGGGGTTCCTGGGCGGTTCACGGCCTATCACAATCGACTAAAGACCTCATATGGGACTCATGGGCTCCAGGCACCAGGAAGTGCTATATATCCGCTTGGGCAGCCTGGAGTGATTGGTGTATGGAACGGGACTCCGATCCCTTTAATGCCCCTATCACGCTGATCCTTAACTACCTAGCCCATCTATTCACGCTAGGGCGATCCTACTGATCCCTCAACGTGATCAGATCAGCCATATCAGTGGCACACGTCCCGGTACAAGGCAGACCAGTGGGTCAGGATCCACTAATATGCCGATTACTACGGGGCGCTAAACTAAAGAGACCACCAGCGCCCAAATACTCTAATCTCTGGCAGGTGAACGTGGTGCTGTATTTCCTTAGGGCTTGGCCAGACAACCCTTATCTGTCACCGAAGCAACTTTCAGCCAAGCTGACCCTGTTGCTATGCCTCGTCTCGTTTCGACGAGTGTCAGACGTTAGAGCATTCGACGTGGACGGTTTCTCCCTCACTCCAGAAGGAGTTACCTTCTCCATCACAAGACGGACGAAATCGGACTCCACCTCTGTATCATATCCGTACTTCGGATCAGATCCCAAACTATGCGTCGTTAGGACGCTGATGAGATATACGGAAAGCACTGCCCCCCTTCGAAACAATTCGAAGGGCCAACTGTTGATTTCCTACGTAAGACCTCACGGACCGGTGTCTTCGACCACACTGGCTAGATGGGTTCGCTGGCTACTATCGCTGGCAGGAGTTGATGCTCATTTCGGCGCACACTCGGTCAGAGGGGCGGCTGCATCCCAAGCCTTCACGGCGGGCGCCTCCCTAACCGACATCATGCGCTGCGCAGACTGGTCACGAGAAAGTACTTTCAGGACGTTCTACTTCCGTCATACATCTCATGCTTCCTTCACACTAATTAATTCTAAGCTTTAAAAATGCAAATATGAAGCCTCCTGTCATGTGGTAAAATTGAAGATTATGTTAGCTTTAGTGTACTAATAATCTTAATTTTAGTAATGACAGGAGGCGAATATTTCCCACCCTATAGTATCCCACCCAGGTTATTCTCGGATCTGACGGGAGCAAGTATTAGTGCTCAGGTAAGCATACTGACGGTTGTCGATATATGTTTTTCTGATCTAGACGCTATTTCTTAACCATGTATGAATTGTATAACCTATCAGATTTCATCAAATAGATGGCGGGTTTTTGTCATATTGTCTCACGTTGTATTATACAGTACTATATCTAACTGTAGACTAGCCAAACTAATAGTCATTAGTGTTCAGATTAATGTTTTGATATGCGGACATACTGCCACGCCAGAAACCTTTCACTTTTTTCTTTTCCTTTCAGCGTGAAAATCTCTACTGCGGGATAAAGAACCACCTTCAACGCAGCCATATCATGGATCTTCCAAAGTTCATCTTACTACCATGTTATTGAATTGTTAACTTGATCTGTTTATATGTTTACTGTTATTCTTTTCGCCTCAAAGAAAGAGGAAATGATGTCATAGACAGTCCCTTTTATGGGCAGCATATCTTTTTTTCTCATTGGTTGTTACTGTTACTATGCTGCTGGAGTTTTCAGTAAAGAAAGATATGCAAATATTCGCCTCCTGTCATTACTAAAATTAAGATTATTAGTACACTAAAGCTAACATAATCTTCAATTAGAGGAGAACCTCCTTAAAACACAATGAAATGGTCTGGGAATTATAAACACATTTTGGCAAAACCAGAAGTCCTTCTCTGATATAGAGAAAATAGTCAATGGATGGCACTTTCAAATCAGAACGTTGTCAAAAGTATGACTTACAGACACCAGACTAGAGAGCCTTGAAATTCCATACACTGCTAAATGAAAAGTCATACCCTGCTTTTAAACGGGGAAGAGAAATTAGCGGAAAAATCCCACTGTTCTCTGGAAGTATGTATTTATTAAAGACAATTCTCACGGCTTCATCTTGCCTTGTGAATTACTTACCTGTAGCTACATGAAACACAAAGCAATATCTGCTTGGATTGGCAGAGCCTATTCGTGAAATTGGAGCATGTGTTATGAAAACCCTGCAGCAATGACTACATATCGCAAATGTCAGACTCACATCTGCCTTTCACACTGTAAATAGATTGTTTGACACAGTAATGATAAATTACAGGAGAAGTAGAAACCAAGAACACTAATATTACTAAGCAAATGCAAGAAGGAGCACATCATTCAGACAGCAGTGAAAGAATATCAGGATGAGCCATAGTAATTGTGGCAACTATTTCATTTAGGCCAACAACATCAGGGCATGCATTCAAAGATAAAATATATTGTAAATAGTACAAATCATGCCTAAACTGAGAATCAGCATGACTAGATATAAGTAGGTAATATGTAATAGGCAAGACAACAATTAAGTTTGTAACCAGTGGCACAGGATACATTGTGGCAACACACATACATAAGCAGAATTGCTGAATATATTCAATTGTACTTAGGAGTTCAAAACAACCACATAGTTATGCTGACCTTGTTTTCAGAGCACTTCACACACCAATTATATCACTCACATAGACTGAAGCTGTAGGGAACAGCAACCCATACACAAAACTTGTGTTAGATGTATATATTTAAATTGTCTTCACCACAACTCATTCACAAAGATTATATTGGACACTTATATTGAGGCTTTATATCATTCATATATACGGTTTATGTGTCTCTACATTACTATGGGATGCTACAGCTTCTATCTCCCTTTTGTGTCAAACACAAGGAACAAGCCTATAAAACCCTGTTTTGGTATTATCTTACCATCAGTTGATTGTTTTGAATAGGGCATTGACTTCTCTGTTTCCAGTGAGGTGGACAGCGAGGTACATACGTTCACTAATGATGGGAATGTCCAAATATCACACCACTGTGGCTGCTGATATCACAGATAATGTCCATGCTCTAACACATTGACACCCCAGTAGACCCCTGGATATGGTTATTGGTTAACCATAGCAGAACCCTGGGGAAATCCCACAACAGTCATAGTAGACTCAATGCTACGCAAGGTGAGGGACACAATGAAGACAGACATTCAGCTTCAGTCCATGACTCCACTAAAGGTTTTTCACAAATCTGGGACTCATGGCTACAATACCCTCAAATTAATTACTTTTTATTCTTTAGCGATACAAACACAAGGGCTCCTGTTGGCTTTCAGGAAAATTGAATACAGCTGGGCAGGGATTGACTACCCTACTCTTTCTGACTACGCTCTCTCACTCCAACTCTTTTCTACTCCCATACCTCCTCTTTCTATCTCTTATCTTCTCCTCTATTACTAGAGCTTTTCTATTCCCTGTGCTCCATGCCACTTTTAACCAGGTAGTACATCAGGCCCTCACTATGTTATTGTGAGGGGACCAGTGTTCCTCCGATCTTTGCTGTCCGTAGAGGTTGTCTATTGGAAAAGGGTTCTGACTTTTTTTTTTTTTTTCCTTCTACCTTTTTTGTTGTAATGTTTTTTTTTTCCAATTTTAAGTTTTTTTTTTTTTTTATTAAGGATTACAAACCATTGATTCCAAGCTGCAGGTGTACCACAAGCATTTGTGGCTCTCATTAGGGGTGCAAGCTGCCATTTCTTCGGGATCAGAAACTTGATAGGGGGAAGGAACGCAAACCTAACCCAGTGCTGTATTTACTGTGAGACTAACGAGGTATTTGCCTTGAATGGCGCTTGAAGGGAGGAAGCAAAAAACGCTGCCCCCAAACGCCCCGGTAGATGCCTTGTTAGTCTCATGTTTTTTTGCTTTTCTTCTTCTGCTCCCTTGCACACCTTGCTGTGATGGCGGTAGCCGGTATATGACGTCACTCTGGCTCCGGCATCACTGAACAGCGTGCGAAGAAGCAGAGCAAGATTACAGCTCCCTCGCCACCTCCATTGCGAGCCTGCACCTAGCAGCCCAGAAAAGCAGGTCCACAATGGACCCCCAGGGACAGGATCCACTCGAGCTCTCCTAAAGGTAGAGAGGGTGGGTGGATCTAAATTAAAATTACAAAATATAATTAATAATAATTTGTGAGTGTATGAGAAAGTGTATGTCAAGTCAGTGAGGATATGTCGGTGTGTATCAGTCAGTAAAAGTGCGTGTTGGTTAAACAGTGTGTGCCAGTGAGTGTATGTCAGTGTATATATGTATGAGGGTTTCTCTGTCAGTCAAGGTTTGTGTTGGTCTTAAACAGGAAGGGGTGGGGCAAATTTAGATTTTTTGTGTTCCTGAGTTTAGTCATGGCTAACTTAATGTCTACTAAGGGGAAGCCGAAAGAATGCATGCATTTACTTTGTAACACTTTCACGATCTCTAAAACAGTATTAGGATGAATGTAAATTTCCTTTAATTTGTGGAATATTAGCTGTTGTAATCACTGGTAATTTGATTTCTTGTTGCAATTATGTAAATGTACAATGTATGGACCCAATGTCTTTTATATCCATGATTTGATCTGAACAATTACAGAAATATAGAATTATAAAATAATCTATACATGTACACACAACATTTCCTATACCCACACTAAGTACAACCAGGCAGGACAGTGCCTGCAAGATAGTGGTGATATGGGAGGCAGGCCCTGTGGGCCTACATGGGGGGCAGGCTCTTAGGGTCCAGGTCTTGAGCTCTGTAAATTTATAATGGATGCCCTAATTACAGTTTTTGAAGCATTGCATATTCATTGTTAATTTTGTTTGTAGGTTGTTCTTCTAGTGTCTGTGTCCCTTACCCTATTTGGCCAGCAACCAGAGAGAGAACTAGTGTTTCTAAATCTTTGTTAACCCCTTCAGGACGGAGTCAATAGTACACGTTCTGATCAAAACAAAACGTAAACAAAAACTGGAATTTGCGCTATATGTCTGTTCACCCGTAGTTCCCCTCTTTCATATTAAATGCACCCACACTTATTATATATCATTTTGTTCAGGAGAAACAGGGCTTTCATTTCATATAAAATATTTGTATTTGAAACAATTTATTATGAATAAAATTAAAAAAAACTGAGAAATTTGAATTATTTTTTTAAATTTGTAGTTCCGCCTCACATTTTAGCTGTAAATGTCATAATACTGTTGGGTTTTACGGCAACAAAATGCACATATTTGTAATCAGCGATGTCTCACGAGTACAACAGTACCCCCCATTAACAGGTTTTATGGTGTTTTGGAAAGTTACAGGGTCAAATATAGAACGTTCCATTTTCAAATTGAAATTTGCCAGATTAGTAATGTTACCTTTGAGACGGTGTGGTAGCCCAGGAATGAGAATTACCCCCATAATGGCATACCATTTGAAAAAGTAGACAACCCAAGGTATTGAACGTGGGGTATGTTTAGTTTTTTTTAGTAGCCACTTATTCACAAACACTGGCCAAAGTTAGCGTTCATATTTGTTTTTGTGTGAAAAAAGCAAAAAACTAATATTTGGCCAGTGTTTGTGACTAAGTGGCTACTAAAAATGACTGGACATACCCCATTTGCAATACCTTGGGTTGTCTACTTTTGCAAATGGTATGCCATCATGGGGGTAATTCTTATTCCTGGGCTACCATACGGTCTCAAAGGCAACATAACTAATCTGGCAAATTTCAATGTCAAAAAAATGAAATGCAAGCCTTATATGTGACTCTCTAACTTTCCAAAACACCATAAAACCTGTACATGCGGGGTACTGTTATTCTCGGGAGATTTCACTTAACACAAATATTAGTGTTTTAAAACAGTAAAACATATTACAACAATAATATAGTCCATAAAAGTGGCGTTTGTTTGTAAAAAATGCAAAAAACGTCACTTTTACTTAAAATATCATCGTTGTAATACAATTTACCAGTTTCAAACACTAATATTTGAGTTCAGCGAAGTCTCCCGAGTAGAACAGTACCCCCTATGTACAGGTTTTATGGTGTCTTGGAGAGTTACAGGGTCTAATATAGTGCATGCAAATTAAATTCTCTGCACTTTCTCCCTGTGTTGTCAGGCATGTCAATCAAATTTTAATTAATCAAATGACATAATTATGTTAAAAAATTACTTAAATATACATGTAGAATTTTAATATATATGCATTTATAGGTATATAAATTCTACGTGTATACTAATGTAATCTTTTATGTAATTATATGTATTTATCTCTCTATATATATTTGCGGTTATTTGTATTTTATATATAGATAGATATATATAGAATGTCATTCTAAGTGTATTCTGTTTCCAATATATATATATTAATAACAAAATACAGTTAGAATGAAATTACATATGAATATATAATTTATTTTATATTTTGTTTCAATATTTTATTTATTTATTTAATTATTTTATTTATTTATTATTGTAATTATGCGTATATATATATAATATATATATGTAGATCTATTATATATATAATATATATACATATTATATATATGTAACGTCATTCTAAGTGTATTTTAATATTAATATATATACTAATATTAATATTAAAATACATTACGTATGACGTTACATATATATAATATGTATATATATTATATATATAATATATATACATATTATATATATATAAAAAGGCATTTAATTTATTTTATAACATTTTAATATTTATTTTTTTACACTACCTACCAGCAGGGGGACTGTCTAATATTTTAAACAGTCCCCCTGCTGGCAGATCCATAGCCAGCTATAGGGGGCCATGTGATCGCTCTTTGAGAGCGATCACATGGCCCCCGGGGGCCTCATTTGCCGGAGGGGGGCTGCCTGGGCTCTCAGACAGCCTCCCAGAAGAGGATCGCGGCGGAGGTGAGTACACCTCTGCTCCTGGGGCTGCAAGCCGTTACGGCGTTCTATGCCGCCGCAACGGCTTTAAAGCCCTTTAAAGCCGCGACGGCATAGAACGCCGTAACGGCGTTAAGGGGTTAATCTCATAGTTTTTTGGTTTTTTTTGCTTGGGAAAGGCAAGATGTTGCAATTAATTGGCATTGTCAACACCTGCTCTCTCAGACTGTGTAATTTGCACCTATAAGATTATCCTCGAGCCTTTGTTCCCCAAGAGGAGCAACATGGAAATATATAATTATATAATGTTGTATAAAAAAACAACTTAAAGGTTTATTTAACTAAAGTGCTAAATGTCAGGATATGAAAACTAGTGGAAGAGGTTGCATAAAATTAGACATGTCAAAGCATGACTTGCTGCTTGCAGCTAGGTATGCTTGGCCATAATCTTTATACATCTCTTGTCAGAAAGGTAAAATGAAGACTCTGCAGTGAATGATCAAATTAAACACTGAGATGGTGTAGCAATATTTGACATTCTGGACTGGATTAGATAGACTGGACTGGAATTTAACCCTTTCCCGACCAAGGACGTATCAGGTACATGTAACAGCACCCCCAGGTGCTGCCGTTTAGGAAATATTCCCTTCTAGATATACAGGCAGCTACTGTAGACACCAATCCACCGAACCGGAGAAGCATACGAATGCCCTCAAACATACAAATGCTGTAAACAGCCAAATAGGAAAAACCATACGAAAGGTTTACACTCCTAGCAGTCTAACTGTAACAGCATACAATAAATCTCCCCCTCCCCCCCCCCCCCCCCAAGGCTCCGTGTTGAGGGTAAAGCAGGAACAGACTGAGCTGTGTCTTTATTGGCCTTATATACACATTTTACAGACAAAGTCCCACCCACAGGGTTTTGTGGAACATCCAATCAAAACATACAACACAGATAAACACTCCCACAATAACATCACAATCCCTCCTCTCTATCATGGAGATAATTGGGAAGTAATCCACTTATCTCCAAGGACAGAAGCAAAACTTCCTTAAGCACATGGCAGTAAAAAGACAGTAAAATACACAAGGTTACATTTATTACATAAAATACAGACATGCAACATATCTCCAGATAGCTTAGCTTAGGTCTGAGCGCACATTATTACTGAATGGCGCTCAGACCACACACGTACAGTTCAATTGCCATGTGCCATGGAGCCAAAGTCTTTTATTGCATGAATAGGCTCCATGGCATAGCTATCTGGGTTAAATGAGTTCATTCAGTAAATCTGTGAATGAACCGGCCGCGTGTGAACTGCAGACTGCTGCCATCCAGTGTTCAGTATGCATAGCTGCGGCCACCCGGTGGAGTCAGTTAACCACGGCCTCTGGGTGGTCAATTGGCGGTGCCTGCAAGCTAACCGCAGCTCCTGGGAGGCCAATAGATGGCGGTTTGTTCGGTAGATAGAATCTACCGAATGCCCGGGCATAAATACATGAATAGACCTTTCTGCATAGGAAAATAAAGTATTTAAATGCCGGTCCATAGTCAAAAGGCAGCAGGCAGGCAACCAGGCTCCTCCAATGCACAGTGGCGAGATTGGTCTTGTCACAGTACATCTGACCAAAAAATGGACCTTAAGGACCGCGGACGTACCTGATACGTCCGCGGCTAATTAGAGTGCTGGAAGCGATCATGATCACTTCCAGCCGCTCTGATGGTATTGCAGCGATGCCTCGATGTCGACGGCATCGTGCAATACCTCTCCTTATTGCCGGGTGCTTCCGGGTTGCTCCACGTGGCACCCGGCAGTAAAGCAGAGCATCGGAAGCCATCGGGCAGGCTTCCGATGCTCAGCCTGTGCGGAGTGCCTTGAGGGGTTAAGGTACTCAGTGAAGATTATAAAATAAAAAAAAATTAAAAAAATTAACAAAAAAAATTAAAATCAATTAATCAATTAACACCATGTGGCTCCAAGGTGTTGCCACCTTTCTAAAGGCAGGGCATCATGGGGGTTCTGGGGGTGTACCTAGCCTGCCTCATCATAGAGGCAGGCTAGGGACATCCAATCAGAGCTTTCCCCTAGAATAATATTTATTCTAACTATGAACCCCATTTGTCTGATTAGGTCGATATTAGTAAATAGATCTCCCTCCCTCTCTTCACTTGTGTTTTAGTAAGAGAGGGAAAGAGATCTGTGTTTTAGGTAGAGAGATTTAGGTAGTTTTAAGTAGGGTTTTGTAAAATTGTGAGACCCAAAGGCTCTTTTCAGAGCCATTAACCCCTATATTGCCAGTGATCACTATAATCACTGGCTCTTGCACAGCAGCACTTTTTTGCGGTCTGTGCATTTTTATAGGGGTTAGTTTTTTGTGATTTTTTTTTTTGTAATACCCAAAACTTATTTTCAGAGCCATTAACCCCTATCCTGCCAGCGATCATTGTATAGATCACTGGCTCTTGCACAGCAGCACTTTTTTTATTTTTTTTGTGACCAATCACTAAATTAAAGTGATTGTGATCGTGTCACAGAGGTCACAGAATGCTGAGGAGGCATATGCATATGTGTTAGTCTGACTCCAACCTTGATTTTGACCCTTCCAGGTGCTCAGATATATCACTAGATACTGTGTCTGCTGCTAGTGATGTATCTAGTTATGATGTAGCTGTTGCTGTTAGTCCCCTTGCCAGAAGGAGACAGTACTGCTGAGGAGTGGGTAGAGCCTCATCGCCAGGGGCCAGATATCCCATCCCTCACTGCAAATCCTGGCATCAATGTGGATGTAGCAGGATTTAGCCCTCAGCAGTTTATGGAGGTGTTTCTGGGCTATGATGTATTGGGGAACATTGTCGCCCAAACCAATTTATATGCCCTTCAAAGCAGCAATGGACGGGGGGGAACGCTGGAGCGAACGGATGCCAGAAAAGGGATCTCCGAGCTTTACACAGAGAAAAAGCCTGAAATACCGCCCCCTCTGTGCCCCAACTGGCAAGCAAGCACCCCAAGACCTCATGGGGAGAAAGGGGAAGAAAACAATACCACACAAGCCTACCTCGGGACTTACGATAGGGGAGATGTGGAGGCAAGCACGTGGAGCCTCCGAATCCAAAATGGCGCCTCTGCACGGCGGGTGCTCAGATTTCTCCGAGGACCTATCCGAGGAGGAGGGATACTCACAGCCTCTTCAACCACCACAGAAGGCAAAACAAAGCGGCATGGGAACAGACACGGAGCCGATCACTACAGCAGTCCTGAAGGCGTTATTAGCAGACCTGAAACGCAGCATCCACGAGGATGTCACAGCACTCCGCGTAGACTTGAAAGGCCTTACAGGACGCATCTCCAAACTAGAGGGCTCCTCACAATCCCAGGCCCAGAGTGTCACTGCACTGCAACACACTGCACAAGCCCTGCAACAGCAGAACCAGCAATATGAATACCGCCTTGCGGCGATTGAGGACGCCAGGCAAGCTTCAAACATCAAGATCAGGGGAGTCCGAGAGGACATCCCGGAGGCCGAACTGCCTAAACTTATGGGGCGCCTGATACCAGCAGTGCTACCACAAAGACAGACCACAACAATCACCCCAGCGGGGGTCTTTAGAGTCCCTAAACCAAAAAGCGCACCAGACACGGCCACGAGGGATGTCATTCTGACCCTCCACAACAACAGAGAGAAAGTGGCGATTCTGTCTTCCCTCCGGGGCAAAACCCCCTTTTGCTTCAAAAATATGGACCTTTCATTTTACACAGACCTGTCCACTGGCACTCTAGCCTGGCGCAGGTCGCTCAGACCAATCACCTCAACGCTCCGAGCCCACAGGATTCACTACCGCTGGCGGTCCTCTAGGGCACTGACGGTCCAGCGAGGATCCAACATGCTTACCCTTCAGAACATTCGGGACGCACCGTCCTTCCTGCGGGCCCTGGACCTGCCTCAAGACTCGCTGCCCCAAGCTGAAATGGCCGCCAACGACAACGACTCCCCAAACCGCAACCATGTTTGGGACCCAGACCAGATCGCCCCATTCATCCCCCAAAGCTCCACGCCGGACACAAATGCAACAATTACGTTCTAAAGGCACAGAGACACCCCCTAACGGAGTCTAGGACCTGCCGCTTGGCCCCGGTAAGGACATGGTACACATCACCCTAACACCCTGACTGCTGCCGGTCTGCCTCTAGCCGGGAACGGCACAGACAAGCAGGACACCAGAGACCCAATGATACAGACCGCAGACCCCTAACACCAACGAAAAATCCCCCGATCCCGGGCAACACTGAGTCCTTGCCCCAACGAGACTAGGTGGGCAGACCCATGTCGAGACTCTGGAGACTTTTGGGCACTCACCACAATTCATTTAATTTCAATCTTAATTTTTTACTTTTAACTTTCTGGTTCTTATCCTGAAACCCATCGGCTAGGATTAGCCTGTATGCATGCTTAATTCGTTCCTGTAGGTATCGAGAACCGGACCTCACAATATCACATGACCCGAACATGTCTATGAATCTATGTACCAATATACGGCTGCTTAACTAGAGTGCCCTCGTTTGCCCCCATTCACTACCATTGTGGCTCTCATGACCTACACTTGTTTATATTGATGCCCTGGTCAGTAGTTTGCATGTCTACAGTTAATAGCATGTACACTTACTGTAAAGTCGAACTTGGTTTCAGATTAGAGCACTAGCTCACCACCAGGCACGGCCTCAGGGGCCGCAGCATGGCATATACTGTTGAATGAGGGGTCTTGGTTTAGTTTATCGGATTTTCGTTTATGCTTAAAAATGTAAACGTATGCCAATAGCTTTTGTTTATGCTTTAATGATGACACAACTACACTCCACACTACTGGCAGCAACGTTTACTCAACCAACATGCATACTGACATTATGGCAATAGCTCATCATTTAGGTGCAGCCTACTATAACTGAGCCTGTTCCTAGTTGAACACCCACATCTTGCCTACCAGACGCAACAACCCAGCGTACAAAGGCGACAGGCGTAACAATTAACTGCAGTGAATGCTTGGTAGCATTATTTCTCGCCCTTTATATTAACTTACGTCTACAGCATGTCCTCATCCCCCTATTACCAAGCGTGCGACAAAGGACACTGCTTAGCAGGTTCATATTACCCGCGATTTACGGCAGTACCTGCTCAACCATAAATGCGTTGAGCCCACGCTGCCATCAGTACAAATCCTAGACTAATCAAGCATTAACAATCACAGACACACAACTCATATATTGTTATTCTTTAAAGTACCTAACCTATGTAAAGTTTCTTGCAAGCATGTTTAATATAAAAACTGTGCAGTACTAACTCATGCCATATATTGTTTGATCTCGAATTGCTTGTATCTGCTGTTGTGGCAATATCGGCACGCATGTACCTTCTATGCACAACAAAAATAAAGAATAAAAAAAAAGCAGCAATGGACCCCCATCGATGAGCCAGAATGAAAAAAAAATTCTGGGCATTGACTATGCTGATGGGCATCATAAAGAAGCCATCCATCCACTCCTACTGGAGCAGTAGCCCCATCTGCTCTACCCCCATTTACTCCCAGTGTATGTCGAGGAAGAGGTATGAAATGACTCACTTCAGCGACAACAGCCTGTGTCCCCCCTAGGGAGCATCCCCAGTTTGATAGGCTGTATAAAATCTGCTCCCTGATTACCCACTTCGCTGCCAGGTTTGCAGAGGCTTATACACCTGGAAGGAATACATGCATGAATGAATCCCTGATTAAGTATAAGGGAAGGCTGGGATTCGAGCAGTATATTCCTTCCAAGCGCTCCAGGTATGGTGTAAAGGTGTAAAGCTCTGTGATACACAGACCTTCCGGGTGTATGAGGGAAAGGATACCCACCTTGACCCTCCAGGTTGCCCAGAACATATTGGAACAAGTGGCAAGATTGTCTGGGACCTGATATTCCCCTTGATGAACAAAGGGTACCACTTGTATACTGACAATTTTTATACAAGTGTCCCTTTGTTCAAGCTACTGTATTGTATTGTATTACAGTAGTTCGCGGTACAATAAAAAAGAACCGTGCAGGTTTCCCAGGACAATGTGCACACACCTGGCTATGAAGGGGGAGACCTCAGCTCTGCGCCAAGAGGAGCTGTTGGCAGTCAAGTACAAAGTCAAAAAGGATGTGTACCTTCTTACCACCATCCACACTGAGGGGACTGTGGAGTTCTCTGTACGTGGCAGAGCTGAGAGCACAAGGAAGCCAGTGTGCATCAAGGCCTATAACCGGCATATGGGTGGGGTTGATCTGGCAGGTCAGCTGCTGCAGCCCTACCTAAGTATACAGAAGACAAGGGCCTAGTACAAAAAGGTTGCAGATTGCAACCCACAACGCTTTTTGTTGTGCAAAAAAGAAAACCCCGGAATGCAACTGACTTTTTTTACAGTTTCAGCTCCAGATGATTTCGGGGATTTTGTAATGTGATGCACCTGCTCCCCGGGCGGTGATGGGAGAGAGCAGAGTTTGGGCTACACATTTTATTTTTAAAATCCCCCCCTACTGCGGCAAAGTAGAATCCCCCAAAAAGATGCATCGTCCTGATTGCCCTGGACAGCATGAACTCTGCATTGGGGACTGCTTCAAACGATACCACACACTGGTCCATTTTGTTTTTTGGGGGGTTAGGTTTACCCAGGAGGCCTTGCAGAAAACAACCTGGAGTGTTTTCTTACAATAACCAACAGACTCTCCTAAATCACAGTCAAAAAGCAATGTGTGTGTCAAAATTAAAATTGAAAAATTACCACCACACTTTTCCATTTTTGTTTACTCCAATGATTGCATCAAAACACTCCATATACAATACCGTGGGGTGTCAATCTTTTTAAATATATGCACGCTCATGGCAGGAAAATTGGGATATCTAAAAAGGCCACCAAAAAGAAGATAGGCAAAGAAGATATGTCAAATTTGAAAAACACATGTCAGAGGTTTGGCATTGCACCTCCCAAACAACCCAACAAACCTATGCATAGGTGGTATCACTGTGCTCAGGAGATGTTCCTTGGCAGTAACACCTAACAGTAGCTGAGAATCCATGCCTAAAGTAGACTATGTGTGAAAAAATAACACTAACAAAAATGACTACCCAAAGGTTTGACAAAGACTGGTGGTAGAATTAGTGCATGGAAAGTGGTAAAATACCACAATTTGAAATACCCTAGGGTGTCTACTTACATTGGCCGGCTTCAAAAATGTCCCAAATGGGGCTTGGGTGCATGATGACCAGATGTGAAAATTGCAAGTTGGAAAACAGGAATGTGCGCTCTCCAAATAAGGTCTTTTAGCCCCCAGAGAAGCCGACACATCTGTACATGGGTGGTGTCACTGTACTCAGGAGATGTTGATGCACACATATTTGGGTGTACTTTGGCAGTAACCCTTAAAGTTCTCAGTACATGTATTCTTAAATTATGTGTCAAAAAATCACCAATTATTATTTTTTTAATTTGGCATAGATTGGTGGTTAAAATGGTTGCATGAAAAGAGGCAATATACCCCACTTTTAATACCTTAGGTTGTCTTCCTTTAAAAAAATATATACATGTGAAGGGTTATTCAGGTATTCCTGATATATATCAGTGTTACAATGTAACTTGTGTTTATTTTGAAAAGAAAAATGGTTTGGAAATAGCAAAGTGCTACTTGTACTTATAGCCCAATAATTTGCACACAAAAAAGCTAAGAACATGTTAACATTGGGTATTTCTAAACTCAGGACAAAATTTAGAAACTATTTAGCGTGGGTGTTTTTGGCAGTTGTAGATGTAACAGATTTTGGGGGTCAAAGTTAGAAAAAGTGTGAGGTTTTTATAATGGTATTTATTTTTTATAGTAAATTATATGTTATGATAAAAATAATGGTATCTTTAGAAGTACCATTTAATGGAGAGAAAAACGGTGTATATAATATGTGTGGGTACAGTAAATGAGTAAAAATGAGAAAAATTACAACTAAACACAAACACCGCAGAAATGGTCCTTAACGGTAAGAAAATTTAAAAACGGTCTGGTCACTAAGGGGTTAAATGAGCACTTGAGCTCCAATGCCCAGTCTGGGAAAAAGTAATATGTTTGTATGTATAAAGTGATTTAGTTTAAATTTGTTTGTATTTACTTTCTAAACATTTGAGATGCTTACACATTTCAGTCTGACCTATCCGATTGTGTGAATTACAAATGTTTTGAATTATATAATAAAGCATATACTTACCAAAGTTTCCTTCCTGAGATGGTGGGTGGGCAGGAGAAAGCGAAAAGATCCAGGGGGCTTTCTGGAGGTCAAAGGGGTCAAGTATGACTGCCAAAGAGACACCCCACCCACCTCACCCAAAGGGGTTGCATCCACCCTAAAGAGGGTGGCAAGGCAGACTGACAGCATTCCTCCCTCACAGCAGACCTTGCTTAGAACACTGCTAAAGCACTCTATGCATGGTCCTAGTCACATCCTCAATTTTGGAATCTGTCCACAGATTTCAAAATATGGGGTATGTGCCTGGGACCTAAATTTTCTGGGAAAGCTTCCCCAAATTTGGCACTGTTTGCACCTGTAATACTGCAAATATTGATTCGAATAGTTGTGGAAAAACACAGTTAAATAAGGTAAACATCATAGAATAAACAGGAAAATGTTTAATTACAGCTATTTATAGGAGACTGCATTAAAAGTTTAAGCCATATAATTAGTCATATAGTTAAATATAATACAACTTATAAGAAAAATCTGGTTATATAATTAATGGGATGTTTTTTTTAATATTTTTATTGGGTCCACATTTGGGAAAACTGAAGGCAAGTATTTATTAGACTTGAAATAATCAGTTTCCACTGTGATGCTTATGTGTTCTTGATTTTTGCTCTGGCCTTCATAAAGCTTTTGATCCTGCCTTCTAAGAGCCTCATACCTATTACAATCAAAACTTTTGATGTCTTCTGTTCCACTCTGCCCTGAACACATGTGGCTAACTCTTAATAGAGGTTGTGGTCTATTTTATTTGCTGTTGTATTTTTATAGCATATGTAGGTTCAACCAATGTGACTGACAAAAGCTGTGGGTTCCACCCTCTATCAATAGTTGCTAAATAGGTCGGTCTACTCTAGAACTAGCATGTCTGCTTCAAAATAGTTGACATAATTGGTGAATATGAAGTTAACTTATCTATATCCACCAGGAGTATCGTACTGTTAATTTTTACTCTTCAAATGCATTGGAAAGTTCTGCAATGTTGCACATTATGAATGGGTCGCATATAAGTTTAAAGGGACACTATAGTCACCAAAACAACTTTAGCTTATTGAAGCAGTTTTGGTGTATAGATTATTTCTCTGCAGTATCACTGCTCAGTTCTCTGCCATTTATGAGTTAAATCACTTTATTTATGCACCCTAGTTACATCTCCCTGCATGTGACTTGCACAGCCTTCCATAAACACTTCCTGTAAAGAGTTGGCTAATGTTTACACTTCCTTCATTGCAAATTCTATTTAATTTAAAATGTATTATCCCCTGCACTGTTGATAGCTAGCTAGACCCCACAGAAGCATTATGTGTATGATTAAAGTTCACTTTAGAGAGCAGGCAATAAGAATTTTTAAAGGAAGTTACATCTAATTGAAAATTAAACCATTTTATTTTTTCCATGCTTAATGTGTGAGTCACAGCCAGGGGAGGTGTGACTAGGGCTGCATAAACAGAAACAAAAGGGATTTAACTCCTAAATGACAGTGAATTGCGCAGTGAGACTGCAGGATCTATGCAATAAAACTGCGCCCTTAAGCTAAAGTTGTTTTGGTGACTATAGTGTCCCTTTAATACGTAGCAAAGGTTAACCCCTTCAGGACGGGTGACGGACGAGGTCCGTCATCCAGGGGATACCCTTAACGACGGGTGACGGACCTCGTAAAATTATCGCTGCGATCGTGGGGTTAATGGTGCTCCCGGTCTGCCTCTGCCTCTCTCAAAATATGCCTTTTGAAATACCCTGGGATGTCTTCTTTAAGAAATGGTATGGCTCTATGGGGTATTTGGATTATATAGCCTGGTAAAATACTCTAAAATGGGACATGGGCACAGCGTAAAAATTTAAAGTTTGAAAAAAAAATGGAATGGCTGTGTCCCAAATGTGCCCCTCCGATGTCCACATATACCTGGCAAATGTACATACGGGGGTATTTTTGTACTCAGCCGACATAGCTGAGCAACATATAAAGTATTATAGAGTGGTGGTACACATAAGGTTTGCAAAATATACTGTGCAAACTCACTTTGTGTGTCAAAAAGGCAGAAAAAACGCTTATTACCACTACACCTGGTACAAGCTAGCGGAAAAATTATCCCACGCTAAGGTTCAAAATATGCCTTTTGAAATACCCTGGGGTGTCTACTTTAAGAAATGGTAGGTCTTTGTGGGGTAGTTTGAATTTAAAACCTGCGAAGATGCTTGGAAATTGCACATAGGCCCAGCGTCAAAATCCAAAGTTCTGTAAAAACTGATATGGCTTGGTCTCCAATATGGCACTGTAGCTCCACAAAATAGTGCCAAAGACATTCATTGGGGATGTCTTTTTACTCAGAAGACTTAGCTGAGCATAATTTGGAGGTTTTGAACTTAGTGGCACATATGAAATATACAAAATGCCCAGCAAAAATGCAATCCGTATGTAAAAAAAATGCACAAAATTATTTTTTACCACATACTTTGGTATGTAATGGTAAAAAAATGGGGGCATGTTAAGGCACAATATGCACCTTATGAGATACCCTGGAGTGTCTACTTTTACAAATGGTAGGCCTTTGTGGGGTTTTTTTGAACAGTCAAACTGTTATAATCAGGGCCGCCACCAGAAATTTTGGGGCCCCTGACAAAGCACAAGGTCTGGGCCCCCCCGCCCCATCCCCCCGGCCCGCCCCATCCCCCCAGGCCCACCCACGAGTCCACCCACAGGACTCTTACCTAGTCCGCAGACAATGATGCAGGACTGAATGTGGTGTGTATAGTGGAAGTGAATTAGAATGTGTGTAATGGATGTAGTGTTTGTGTGTATTAGATACTGTTTGTGCAGTGAATGCAGAGTGTGTGTTTGTGTAACGGATGCAGTGTGTGTAGTGGATGTAGTGTGTTTGTGTAGTGGATGTAGTTTTTGTGTGTACTAGATGCAATGTGTTTAGTGGATGTAGTGTGTGTTTTAGACGCAGTGTCTCTGTATAGTGAATGCAGAATGTTTAAATGTGTGGTGGATGTAGTGTGTGTACTGTGAATACAGGATGTTTGTGTAGTGGATGCTGTGTGTATAGTTAATGCAGAGTGTGTGTCAGTGTAGTGAATGCAGAGTGTGTGTCAGTGTAGTGAATGCAGAGTGTGTGTCAGTGTAGTGAATGCAGAGTGTGTGTCAGTGTAGTGAATGCAGAGTGTGTGTCAGTGTAGTGAATGCAGAGTGTGTGTCAGTGTAGTGAATGCAGAGTGTGTGTCAGTGTAGTGAATGCAGAGTGTGTGTCAGTGTAGTGAATGCAGAGTGTGTGTCAGTGTAGTGAATGCAGAGTGTGTGTCAGTGTAGTGAATGCAGAGTGTGTGTCAGTGTAGTGAATGCAGAGTGTGTGTCAGTGTAGTGAATGCAGAGTGTGTGTCAGTGTAGTGAATGCAGAGTGTGTGTCAGTGTAGTGAATGCAGAGTGTGTGTCAGTGTAGTGAATGCAGAGTGTGTGTCAGTGTAGTGAATGCAGAGTGTGTGTCAGTGTAGTGAATGCAGAGTGTGTGTCAGTGTAGTGAATGCAGAGTGTGTGTCAGTGTAGTGAATGCAGAGTGTGTGTCAGTGTAGTGGATGCAGAGTGTGTGTGTGTGTTAGTGTGTTTAGTAGTGTATGTATGTAATGTAATGAAAGTTATTCCCCCCTCCCTGTTTCTTACCTGGTTCAGGGAGTGGGGAAGATTCTTTGATCCCTGGTGGTCCGATGGCATTCTGGGCCCCCCCCCGGCTCCCTGTATTTGCAAAGGGGGCCCAGCGGACTGCAGGAGCACTTTCCAGCATTTGCCTGTCTCTAACTCCCGCGAGACGTGGTTTGCGCGTCGCGCGGAGCGTTGCCATGGTAACCCATGGCAACGCTCTACCAACCGCACATCTCGCTGATCGCTATATATATGTGCAGAGTTTAATTGTGGGGCCCTGGACTGCCAAAGCCAAAGCAGTCCGGGCCCCCCAGGACCGCCGGGCCCGTGACAACCGTCACGGTTGTCACCCCCTGATGGTGGCCCTGGTTATAATACCCCAAATGGAAGCATAGGCTCATTAAATCCGTCTCTCAAAATTCTACTGTGAATACTGAAAAGGACAGGTCTCCGGTATGGCACTGTAGCTTCACGAAATAGTGCCATATACATACAATGGGGGTGTCCTTTTACTCAGAAGACTTAGCTGAGCATAATTTGGGGGGTTTGAACTTAGTGGCACATATGAAATATACAAAATGCCCAGCAAAAATGCAATCCGTATGTAAACAAATGCACAAAATTATTTTTTACCACATACTTGTGACATGTAATGGTAAAAAAATGGGGGCATGTTAAGGCACAATATGCACCTTATGAGATACCCTGGAGTGTCTACTTTTACAAATGGTAGGCCTTTGTGGGTTTTTTTTTTGAACAGTCAAACTGTTATAATACCCCAAATGGAAGCATAGGCTCATTAAATCCGTCTCTCAAAATTCTACTGTGAATACTGAAAAGGACAGGTCTCCTATATGGCACTGTAGCTTCACAAAATAGTGCCAAAGACATACAATGGGGGTACCGTTGTACTCAGCAGAAGTAACTGAACACATAATAAAATAGCACACACCAGCACAGGAATAGCACACACCAACTTTACAAAATACACATGAGAAGTTCTTTGTTATAAGTTTGTGTGCGAAAACCCCCCCAAAACACAATTTTACTCCAATATTTAGCAGAGGTTGGCGGTAAAATGGCTACGTAGAAAGTGTCAAAACAACCTTAGGTAGATAGCCTGTGATGTCTACTTTATATAAATATATACTTTTGTGTGGCAATTTTGTTTTCTTTTATGGCTATTAAGCTTACAAGACAAACTCCACATTAAAAGTTTATTTTACTCCTTGTGCTTTGTGACCTGTAACTACCAAAAAAAACCTGAAAATCCCAGACACATTCTATATTCTGTAAATCAGAACAACTAAATGAATTTATTTTTAATTACTTTCCTTAACGTGCACTAATTGTGCACACATTATTATTGCAAAAACTGTTAAAAAAAAGATTTTTCATTTTTTTTGCATTTTTCTGTATTTTTTAATAATAAATAAGCATTTATGTAAATATATGTTACATCAAATTAAAGCCCTTTCTTTCCTTTAAAAAACGGTATATAATATGCGTCGGTGCAATAAATTAGTAAAATGCAAATTGCAGTTGAACGCAAACAGCAAAAAATGCAAAAAATGCTTGTCATTAAGTGAAAGACAAGCTTCTGAAGCTCTGTCCTTAAGGGGTTAAAGCAGATGTTTACAATCTAACAAGAATTGTGATGAGTATAATCAAAGATATGACTGTATTGTACAAACATAAGATTGTGAGTTTTTTTGTTGTTAATGGGATGTCTGGTAAATAATTAGTTTAGCAATTTAACTTCTCATTTTTATGTAAAGTTTTTTTTTTTTTTCATTTATTTTTTATTTGTTTGTTGTGTAAATTACCGTAACTCTTTAAAGGGACACTCCAGGCACCCAGACCACTTCAGCTCATTGGAGTGGTCTGGGTGCCAACTCCCACTACCCTTAACCCTGCAAGTGTAATTATTGCAGTTTTTTTAAAACTGCAATATTTACCTTGCAGGGTTAAGTCCTCCCCTAGTGGCTGTCTATTAGACAGCCACTAGAGGACACTTCCTGCTTCATAGCACAGGTTTTCTGTGCTAGAGCGTCGCTGGACGTCCTCACGCTGTGTGAGGACCTCCAGCGTCGCTCTATTCCCCATAGGGAAGCATTGAAATTCATTTTCAATGCTTTCCTATGGGGTGCGCTAATGCGCATGCGCGGCATTGCCGCGCATGCGCATTAGGTCTCCTCGGCCGGCGGGCGAGATCAGTCTCGCCCACCGGCCGACGTAACCAGAAGGAGGAGCGGCGGGGGAGGAGGAAGCAGCGACGTGGGACCTGTCGCTGCCCCTGGTAAGTGACTGAAGGGGTTTTCACCCCTTCAGCAACTGGGGATTGGGGGGTGGGAGGGAGAGGGACCCTCCAGTGCCAGGAAAACGGATTGTTTTCCTGGCACTGGAGTTTCCCTTTAAGGATCAGTAGAATTCTTCGCTGTCATCACAAATCCGATCCCTAAAACGCCTTTATGGAATGACCTGCAATAGTATTAACATTACTTTTCTTAAATTAGTGAGGCATTCCACTGGGCATATGGCACTTAAAGATCAGATTGTTGTGACCGTATGGATCATAATTGATCCTTAACCCCGTAAGGACCAAACTTCTGGAATAAAAGGGAATCATGACATGTCACACAGTTCATGTGTCCTTAAGGGGTTAAAGGAACAGATTCCATTGTTTTTATATTGGTTTACATATTTTTTGCCATATTAAATTACTAATATAGTTTGTTTTTTGTTTGCTACAGGAAAATTTTGAAGATGCCTTTGAAAATATCCCAGTGTGAGTATTCACTATAGTCATATCAAATATTGTATTTTTTATTTATTTTTAAGACATTTATTTTTTTTATATATTATGCCATTTAGGCTTCGTCTTACATTTTTGTTCTTCGATTATTTAATGTTACTTTTATATATTTGCATTTCTAATGTACAGTTTTTGCCCTACAAACTTTGTAAATGGAACAATGCAGCTAACATTCCAATGGCTTCATATTAATTATTAGAGGTGTTAAACCATGGCTCTCCAGCTGACTAAAATTCTCAATCACAGGGTTTAAACTAACTGCTTATAAGGCCATCTGTAATCATTCACTGGTAATTATTGTTCTACTCTCCGCTAGAAGTTACCTCGATGAAATATCTGGAGGCTGAACTTGCTGTCACTGTTAAAGAACCACTAAAGTTACCCAGGTCCCTTCATCTCAGTGAAGTGGCCTGGGTGCCGTTTATTAGAAACTGCAATGTTTGCATTGTAGGGTTAAGGCCACCTTTATTGACTGTCATGCAAACAGCCACTAAAGACACTTCAATGGCAGTAAAAGAGTAAAACTGTTTTGTGACACGGAAGACCGAATTGGAATGCATTGATTCAATGCATGCCTATTGGAAAAGTTGAATGCATGTGTGGTGCTCACAGCGCATGCACATAAAGTCCCTAGTGCTCCTCTATGACTAACATTGGATTAGTCTAAGTTCTATTAGACATAATGGAACATGATGCTGTGGGAGGCAAAGAGATAACTAGTGCCAAGGGAGCCTAAACACTGGTAAAAAGTGAAGTAAAACATTTTATTTAATTTTCCACATAGGGGACAGTGTACTTATCTAACTAGGGACAGAGCCACTAAAACCACAACTTGTATTCGTAATGCTCTAGTATTCCTTTATGCCTATTGTTTATAGTGCTAAATGGCTGGTAGCCAATTGGAAAATGGACCATCTCCTCCAACTAATTTTATTTCTACTCTGAGAGAAGGAAAGAGAGGCACAAGTGAGACTAATGGATGCATCAAATATACATCTATGTGGTGACTGTGTGAGGAGTAAGATCGCATCTCATTCTGTATCAGATTATATAAATAGAACTCTTTTATAAGTAAAATTTTATTGCATTAAAAAAGCTAATAAAATGTCCACCTGTAGCCAGAGCCTGTTGGTGAATTTACCATCTATTCACCCCATGCCACCAGTGCATTTCTGAGGGTGATGAGAAATTGTACAATTTGAGTAGCTAAAAGCTGTACAAAAAGCATGTCAAACTCCCGGCCTGTGGGCTGCATGCAGCCCACAAGGACCGTATTTGCGGCCCGGCGAGCCGCGAGTACATGCTGGTGTTATAGCAGAGTAGGCCCCTGCTTTCCCCATATTGCAGCTGCCTACTCTGCTAACACTTATCCAGCGAGGGAGCTCAGTGTTCCTGCTCCTCACTGATCCCTCGCGCGCGTCGTCTGCAGTGAAGCTGGAATGTGATGTCATATTCCGGCACCCGGCATCACTAAACCACGCGGGAGCAGTGAGGAGCAGATAGAAGGACCCCTGGGAGATGCCCCACATTGGCTCCAAAAGGTAGGGAGCAATAAAGAAAAGTATGTGTGTGCAAGAATTTGTGTGTGTGTCTGTCAGTGAGTGTCTGTCAACAAGCATGTGTGTGTCTGTCAGCAAGTGTATGTCTGTCTCAGTGAGTGTGTGTCTGTCAGACAGACACACAAACTCACTGACCAACACACACTCACTGACAGACAGACACACTGACACACACATACACACATACTCACTGAAAGACACACAGACACTCACTGACATGCGCACACACACATACTTGCTGACAGACAGACACACACACTGACTCACTGTCAGTCAGTGAGTATGTGTATCTCTCTGTCAGTGACTATGTGTGTGTCTGTCAGTGTGTATGTGTGGAAAGCAGGTGCCTACTCTGCTATAACACCAGCATGTACTCGCGGCTTGCCGGGCTGCAAAGATGGTCCTTGTGGGCCGCGAGTTTGACATGCTTGCTTTACTTGATTATTGTGCTGCATTTGTTTTTGGGTGATTGGAAATGTGGATGAGATGTGACTGGTAAATGTATTATAGAGAAGTGGGAGTTCTGTGAGTTGTACGTGCTCCGTGTGTGTGTGTGTGTGTGGTGTGTGTGTGTGTGTATATGTGTGTATATATATATATATATATATATATATATATATATATATATATATATATATATATATATATATATATATATATATATATATATACAATTTGTATTTATATATAGGTATGTATATATAATCTAATTTAATCAATATCATTCTACATGTATTTTGATATTTATATATATATATATATAAAATTATATAGACACTTAGACAGTATATCTGTGTGTGTGTGTATATGTATGTATGTATATATTTTATTATAAACTGTTTTTTTTTTAAACTTTTTTCAGGCAGCAGGGGGACTATCTGTGTAATAACAGCTATGCCGTCCATGTGATCGTGAGGTCCTCGCAAGGACCTTGCGATCTCATGGCCCAGGAGGGCCGTAATGGCAGCAGGGGGACTCCCTAGCATGGCAGGTAATTCCTCCCCTACTGGGATCGCCGGCAAGCGGGTAAGTACATAGGACGGGGGGACGAGCTATGCCGCCCGCTGGCATTTAGAGCCAGGTCTCCAAGGACGGCATAGCACGCCCGCTGTCCTTAAGGGGTTAACCTGTCAATTGTACACGTTGTACACCGATCGAAACAAAACTTAAACAAAACCTGGATTTAGCACAGTATTTTGGTTTAACCATAATTTACCTCATTCATAATAAGTGCAACCACACTTGTTATATATAATTTTGTTCAGAAGAAACTGGGCTTTCAGTTCAGACCAAATATTTATATTTGAAACATTTAATATGAATAAAATTAAATTAAAATAACTTTGAGAAATTAAGGCATTTTGTTTATTTTTCAAGTTCTGCATGGCATTTTACCTGTGAATGTCACAATACTGTTAGTTTTTGCTGCAATAAAATATACATAAAAACAGGGGGGAAGAGTCAGCGCTAGATAAGACTAGAGGGCAGCAATCCAAAAAGGTAATCCCTCAAGACCCTTTTAAACAGGATAGAAAGATACAAAGGGCGTAGGGGCTGCGCCCAAGGCTAATAACAGTAATCTATAATAACAAACAACAAGACCAAATGGTCTAAATGAAGATCCAACAAATAGGCCTATATAAAATAGAACAGTAAGGAGTGAAAAAGTCCCAAGTGAACAATAAAATAGGATTAAAAGGGGGTAATCCTTAGGAGTATAAAATGATAAATAAAAGTCGCATAAAAAGTCTCTCTATATACCAGGCAGTCCTCAGGAGTTGATCCGTCCGGATGGTTAAAATATCCGTGTATGTGGAGAGAAAGGGAAAATGACAAAATAGCCAATGGTGTAATATCGTCAGGATCCAGTAAAAGGTAAAAAAAATAAAGGTAATACTCACAATAAGAAGAGCTCTAGCCAGCTCTGGGGTAAAGGGCGTGTAGCTGTATGATCCCTTCTAGCGGATATAGTGGAGAGGTACGTCCGTCAATCCAGTCTGATTTTGCTGTGCTCCAGGATCTATAAAGCCCTCAGTATATAAAGGAATAATAATATATAAATTATACTTACCGTATATATTAGAGTATAAGTCGACCCGAATATAAGTCGAGACCCCTAATTTTACCCCCCAAAAATGGGAAAACTTATTGACTCGAGTATAAGACTAGGGTGGGAAATGCAGAAGCTACTGGTAAATTTCGAAATAAAATTATATCCCCCCCAAAATTATATTAATTGAATATTTATTTACAGTGTGTGTATATAATGAATGCAGTGTGTGTGTGTGTATAATGCGGTGTGTGTGTATATAATGCAGTGTGTGTTTGTATGGTGGGGGGTGGGGGGTGAGCCTTGGTGGGGGGTGGGCATTTTTATTTTTATTTTGTATTATTGTTTTAATATTATCTTTTTTGATATTTTATTTTGATATTATTATTTACATTTTTATTTATATTATTTTTGTCCCCCCTCCCTGCTTGATACATGGCAGGGAGGGGGGCTCTCACTCCCTGGTGGTCCAGTGGATGGGCTGTGTAGGAGGGGTGCTGGCAGAGAACTGTAACTTACCTTCACAGCAGCTCCTGTCAGCTCCCTTCTCTCTCCTCCGGTCAGCTCCCTTGCAAGTCTCGTGGTGTGAGTGCCCCCGCGGCTCTCGCGAGACTTGCAAGGGAGCTGACCGGAGGAGAGAGAAGGGTGCTGACAGAAGCTGCTGTGAAGGTAAGTTACAGCTCTCTGCCAGCCCCCAACAGGACCGCCAGGCTTGTAATGAGCCCGGCGGTCCTTGTCTGTATTATGGCAATGTAAGTTGCCATAATACAGACATTAACTCGAGTATAAGACGAGTGGGGGTTTTTCAGCACCAAAAATGTGCTGAAAAACTCGTCTTATAATCAAGTATATACGGTACAAGTATAGAGCAGAAGGTACTGCTCTATTAACTCGGCGTTGGTGGAATAATCCCCCACCTCGGATTTCTTTAGAAATTTCTTTACTTTACATATTTTATTATTATTCCTTTATATACCGAGAGCACTATTGCTGTTTATTATATATCCCAGACTGGGTTGACGGACGTACCTCTCCACTATATCTGCTAGCGGGGATCATACCACTACACGCCCTTTACCCCAGAGCTGGCTAGAGCTCTTCTAAATGTGAGTGTATTACCTTTATTTTTTTTTTTTACCTTTTACTGGATCCTGACGATATTACACCATCTGCTATTTTGTCATTTTCCCTTTCTCTCCACATATACGGATATTTTAACCATCTGGACGGATCAACTCCTGAGGACTGTCTACTTCCCCCCCCTATCCTGGTATATAGAGAGACTTTTTATGCGACTTTTATTTACCATTTTATACTCCTGAGGATTACCCCCTTTTTATCCTATTGTTCACTTGGGACTTTTTCACTCCTTACTGTTATATTTTATATAGGCCTTTTTGTTGGATCTTCATTTAGACCATTTGGTCTAGTTGTTTGTTATTATAGATTACTGTTATTAGCCTTGGGCGCAGCCCCTACCCCCTTTGTAATAAAATATACATATGTGTTCAGCGATGTCTTACGAGTACAACAGTACCCTCTCATGTTTAGGTTTTATAGGGTATTGGAAAGTTACATGGTCAAATATAGGGCTTTCCCCTTTTTCATTTCTACACATTGAAAGTTGCCAGATTGGTTTGCTGTGTTTGCTTATAATAACATATTATAAGTTAATTAAATCATCTGATTAATATATTATACTGATCCCAGGCGCCCCTGCTGACTGCCACACTTTTCTCAGGCTCCTGACCTCTCCAAGAATTATCTTAATTTTAACCTCCTTTTTAACATCCTTACACTCAAAATTTATCACAAATATTTTAAGGACCAATATCGACTCCACATATCACACAACTGGATTTACCAAAATTGAACGGATGTCATTACTAAACTGAAATACACAACGGATTGAAATATACTTCCACCGGACGATCTTACTACCAGGAAGAGATACCTTCAGCTAAACACTACAAACAATGTACATTTAAACTAAAAAAAAAAACAACTCCCTTCCATGTGTAAATTTGGTTTTGGATTTAATGATCCATTCAGCAATGCTCAGATTTCATTTCTAACCACCAAGAAAATGAATTGATGACAGCTATTTCACTAAAACACATTGGTTTTGAACTCCTGTAATCTGACCTGCATGAATGCTTTCTTATCTGTTATCTACAATGCAGCCTGAAGGGCAAAATCTCACACCTCACTGAATCCCATAGATCAGGGCAATGTAACCAGCCCCCACTGCTAACATCCCTGCAAAAACTAGAAGCTATTTTAACTTCTTCACTGCTATACTCCCTCATATCTGTATTCCCTAAGACACCAAAAAGCGGTCGCTGCACTCAGTCCCTCGCTAGTGGTTACCCTAAAATCACTTTGCATCTTCAAAGGGACTAACAGGGGCTGTCGTGGAGGAAAATCAAAACTTAAAGTTCAATCTCCTGACACTATCACCTTTGCTCCACCACCCTGTCTACCTATAAGCCCAATTGAAGTCATTCAACCTAGAAGCCACATAAACTGCACTATCAAATTAAGGAAACCTCTTTGTGTGATCCCCATTGGAAGACACACTGTTTCCAAAGTACAGAGCAAAAACTCAGAATCCCAAGACTGTCCTACCAGATCAATCCTGTGCAATGCCAGATCAGTAAGGAACAAAACGGCTATTATTGCCAACCTTATTGAAACATGCGAATTAGCGTGCATTGCAAAATCATGGCTTGATGAAAATGATGGGCCTATTCTAGAGGCAGCTATTCCAGGCAATTACAGTGTTCCACTGCACCAGACAAGATCGCAAGGGAGGTGGTTATGATCTGTGCAAAATCATCCTTAAATCCTAGACCAATATCAGTCCACAAACCCCAATCTTTTAAATGCATAGCTGCCAGCCTCTCAATAGATAGATGATTCCGGATATAGACCTCCAGGAGATGGGAAGAGTTTTCTTCAGGAACTCACAGACCTCTTGGCTGGCTTAATCATTGAACACTCCAGATGGCTTATATTGGGAGACTTCAACACTTGGATTGATTAAACCCTATCCCTGCTTGGGCAGGATCTCCTCAGCTTGATGAGTGCACTCTGCTTCACACAAATCGTCACCACTTCCACCCACAGAAATTGTCATACACTTGATCTAGTGATCCAGTCTGGACTAGAAATGTCACCAGTAACTGTAAATCCAGTTGCTTAAGACCACCACTCCATTCACTTCTCCATTGTATCACAATCAGCCAGACCCCAGCCTCAGAACCTAGTTAAACACCACTCATTAAAAGGGGTGACGCTATTGGATGTAACCTCACATATGGATCTAAGTGAACTAATGGGCACCTGTGAAGACCCCAGCTCCCTATTCCGACTCTACAACAAAACCATGAGACACCCTAGAAAGCATTGCACCAACAGGCATATGCACTGTCAAAGCCCTCAACAATGCACCGTGGTTTGATAGCACCATCAGAGAAATGAAGAGAACAGGCTGTAAACTCGAGAGAAAGTGGCACATGATCCAGAGGATAAAGCCGCTCTTACCAAACGTATCAATGCATTTCAATTCAAGATAACTTTATCACACAAAATTGCATCCTCCCACAATAGACCCAGGCAACTGTTTCCCACAGTAGAAAGGATCTGCAAACCAGCATGCACACATATCCCCACTAACTTTTCTCAGGATAAGTGTGAAGCATTTGCAATCTTCTTCAGAGACAAGATTTCCTCAATACGTGCCTCTATCACAGCAGGCCAAACTGTTACACACCAGAACCACTACAATGGATTGCCAGATTGCACAAGTGTATGGTCCACTTTTACAAATGTGGATATAAAGGGAGTTAAAAGAACCACGCAAAAGTTACACCCTACTACTGCTCCAACTCAGCAAAAGAAGAGACTGAAATGGGTTAACTAAAACAGTGCACTCAAAATCAGAATCTAAACCCTAAATGGATCTGCTCCACCAATTAATTGCAAAAAGTTGCCAATAATGGAGCATAAAAAGAACTAATTACAGTATATATAAATCTTTATTAGTCCCTCTTAAGGGAAATAAAACTAAAATAAATAAAGTGAAAAAAGGTGTGTACAGTGACCAAATTAGTCAAACAGGGAGAGGCGCCCCCTAATGTATAGCTATACATATGTACAATGAATCATAAAACGTAACTTTTAATGTTGGCTGTTATAAAAGAAACCCCTTGTGGAGAGTTTCGAGAAAGAAAACTAACAAAAATAATAAACTTAAAATAGGAGGATAGATGTCTGGATGGGGATAGATATCCTAAAGGGTATTCCCCCCAGGATGTACAGCTCAATACAGCTACAAATCCCCACAACCTGTATATGCTGTCTCACAGAGGCAATCCTTCAAGGGATTGCATGATATAGGGAGTGGAAAGATTAAACCAGCCCTGTAGTCACTATGTACAGTCCCAGTGTGGTACTTGTTTGCAACAATGAAAATATTTACACATGGGAAATCCTGTAGCAAAAAAGTGGTGACAAGGACGGTTTTTCCACTAAGTAGTCAAAAACTGGTCAGAGTTTTAGCAAGTCGATAGATATACTTGTTTCAATCTGTGTACTATCTGCTACATTGCTATTTCTGGAGGATAGGGGCACAGAGGATGGGAGGAGAACACCTCAAATCTAGTGGTCAGTTTCACACACCAATCGGCAGGCGTGGAAGATGACGAGATCTGACAGGAGATTAACCAAGCATAACCTTCCCCCCCACACACAGTTCCCCTTCCCCTTATTCTAAATCTTATCAGGATCCGTCACCCAGAATCGCTGACTAAAACAGTCTCCCAAAGAGATTCTACAGGTTGATTTTCCAGACTCAAACTACCCTCCTGCTGCTACCTAACACGTGTTTCGGCGCTGCAGAACGCGCCTTCGTCTGAGGCTAAACAGTGGGTCAAAGCACTGGGAGCTCCTTAAATAGCCCACTATGTTTGGTTGATGCTGGGTATGTGAGCGCATCGTTCGCGCCAAAACTAATCGAGTACAAACAAGCCCCGCCCCTAGTGACAGATCCACTCCTGATTGGATGTCTGGATCAAGCATCTGTTAACTCTGCACTTGCTGAAATCATCTGGCCGTCGGATTAAACTCAGTGAAAGACGGACGAGTAAATGCAGGCTATATAAAGATCACAATGTAACATGAGGACAGAGAGCCACCCTGTGAAGTTTGTAAGAATATTAGATTAGGACATAGTCACTGTGGTGTCTAGTCCTAATTGGTAGTGAGTGAATTTGAGTCTAAGTGGTCCCTGAGTGGGGGTCCTTTCTTCGAGGTGACCATGGTCATTATGTACACAGATGTGGATCAATGTCTAACTAATCGTTAGGCATAGGGGATGAACTCTTAAGTTTTATGTAGATATAAATAATTGCATTATCGGGCGAAAAAGGGAGTCACACAAAAGAGGGGGATGGGGCTTAATGGTCCTATTATAAGGGGCTTTATGGTTGCACACACAGTAAGCAAATATTTATTTACGTTCCCACTATTGCGGTAAATCCGCTGACAATATAATGGTGGCCCTGTGGTAGGGGGGCCCCTAGCTTATGCCAATAGGTGGGTATTGCTCCTTCAATTTAACCCAGCAATTGTATGTGGGGTTTGGGGATTTACCCAAGCTTTGACTTGAAAGTAAGTGAATTAAAAATATAGTGATATATACAGCCTAAGTGAATAATATGTACATATATAGAAGAAATTACAGAAGTATATTATCCGGGTGCTATTGTTTATCAATAAAGGGGGTAAACGTAAACCCCTCATTTAGACCATTGGGGGCCAATGATTTGAACTTGTATATCCAGTAACACTCTCTTTTGAGGAGAGTGTGGTCCAGGTCCCCTCCTCTACGTCCTAGGGTCACCTTTTCTATCCCTGCGAACCTAACACCTCCTGGATCACCGTGGTGTTGATTTCTTATATGTCTCGCTACAGGGGTGTCCCTCTGGTTCCTGGCTGAGTGTACATGCTCCATGATACGTCTTTTGAAAGGGCGAATCGTTTTGCCCACGTATTTGAGCCCACATGTACACGTCAGGAGGTATATGAGGCCCTTGGTACTGCAGTTAAAAAACTGCTTGATATTGCAGACCACTTGGTCACATGAGTCTGTGAGATGCTTAGAGTCCTTCAGTATATACTGACACGCTACACACTTGCCACACTTGTATGTACCTTGCACAGTTAGCCAGTTGTGGCAGGGTTTTGTAGATGAAAAATGACTGGGTACCAATGATTCCTTTAGATTTTTCCCCCTGCGTGCTGTGAGAGATACATATGGGGTCACCGTCCCCTTTAGGTGGGGGTCTTGGGATAGAAGTGGCCAGAATCTGCTCATTATTTTCTTCGCTTGGTCCCAGCCTGAGTCAAAGTTCACAATGCACCGGGTAGGTGCTTGTTCTGTAGGGGTTGGTTTATCCTTGAGGAGTTCCAATCTATCGCTGTGTAGCGCTCTTTGATAGGCTTGTTTTAAGCAGCGATTGGGATATCCTCGCTCTTTAAATCTTGCCTTGAGTGACTTAGCCTGGATGATAAAGTCCTCTTCATTCGAACAGTTTCTCCTCAAACGGAGGTATTGTCCAATAGGGATACCTCTCTTGAGAGTGGTCGGATGATGGCTTTCCCACCTCAACATTGTATTAGTGGAGGTGGGTTTCCTAAACAGGGTTGTCTTTATGGTCTGTTCAGGGGATACACTAAACGTGCAGTCAAGGAAGTTGATGGATGACCCCCCTATTTCCATCGTGAACTTTAAGTTCAGGTCGTTCAGGTTCAGACTCTCTACAAAGGACATGAAGCATTCCTTTGTACCCGTCCAGACCACCAGGACATCATCTATAAACCTTTTCCACATAAAGATGTGCTCAGTGTACTTGATATTATTGCCGGAGAAAACCACATTCTCCTCCCACCAGCCCAGGTGCAGGTTAGCGTACGATGGCGCACAAGATGTACCCATAGCTGTACCCTGCACCTGGTGGTAGTACTGGCCATCAAACAAAAAGAAGTTGTGGGTTAGGACAAATTGTAATAAGTCCAGTACAAAGGAGGTGTGTTGTTGGTGTACCAGCCCTCGTGTTTCTAAATAGTGTTTGATGTGTCTCAGTCCAAGGGAGTGTGGAATGGACGAGTACAATGCCTCTACGTCAAGGCTACACAGAATGGCATCTCTTGGTAGGTTGGTGGAGGCTAAGCACTTTAAAGTGTCCTTCGTGTCTCTCAGGTAGGAGGGAAGTTTTTCTACAAAGGGGCGGAGGATCTTATCTAGGTAGATACTAGCCTTACAGGTTATATTATTAGAGCCGGACACAATGGGTCTAGCTGTCAGGGTCTCATATTGTTTATGTACCTTTGGTAGGCAGTAGAATGTGGACACAGTCGGACTTTTCACATAGATGAATGTATGCTCATCTTTACCCAAAACTTTATCATCAAAGGCCTTATCCAAGAGGTTTTTCAAGGTTGACAAGAACTTAGTTGAGGGGTCTGTGCTCAGTATTCTGTAGGTGGTCCTATCTTTAAGTATGTTTAGAGTTAGTTGTACATACTGTGTTCTGTTTAAGACCACAATGTTCCCCCCCTTGTCTGCTGGCTTGATGATTATGCCATCATCGTCCTGTAAGTCACACAGGGCTTGCCATTCATTTCTAGAGAGGTTGCTATGTGGTCTAGGTTGGAGGGACTCTATTTTCAGATCTGATATCATTTTACAGGTTGATTCTACGAACATATCGATATTTTTGAAGTCTTTAATGTTCGGTGTGAACTTGCTTTTGTACCGTAGATCAGTGTAAGGTGGAGAGGAAAAACCATCATTCTCATCCAGTAGAGATACCAGTTCATTCAGGCATTGGTATTCTCTTACACTGAATCCCAGTTCTTTTGCTCTTTTTTCCTTCTCTATGAGAAAGAATTTATGCAGGGCTAATCTTCTTCCAAAAAGATGAATATCCTTAATCCATTCAAACTTGTTGAATGAAGGGACAGGGACAAAGGACAGCCCTCTTGCAAGGATTTTGGCCTGGGATTCAGTGAGTACTCTATCGGAGAGATTGATGATTTTACTGCTGGTATTTGCTACCGTTTGCGCGCCCTCCCCCTGTACCTTGTTTGCCTGTACTGAGATTCGGACTCCCCCTCTCGGGGGTTTTGGCCTAAAAAAGCCACCCCTTTCTTTAGGATGCCTCTAGTTTGGGTTATATTGGGGGGTATTGAACCTGTACTTGAACCCTCAGTGTCCGTGTCAGACGTCTCGTATTCTGACGTGGAGTATTGGTCTGAGTCAGTGCGTACATTTTTCCTGTTGAACCTTCTATAAACTCGTCCGTTTTTATAGTCCGAGTTGTCCCTTATGAACTTTTTGTGTTTCCGATTTTTTACAGTGTCTTTATATTTATTCAGGTTTTGCTGGAGTCTAAGTTCTTGGGAGTCAAAAGTTGGATCGTCTTTATTATTTTGTACAGCCTCGACTGCATCTTTGACATTGGTATTGACTTGTTCCAACCTTTGACTCTCGAACCTACAGATGATGTCCATAAAGGTACGGGAGCATAAGTTTGCTGCTTCCTCCCATTCTTTCAGGAGGGCAGTATCTTCCATTTGCGTGTTAGGCATTACTTGTATTCTAAGGCCCCTCGGGATCATAGATTTATTGAGATAATTCTGAATGGATGAGATTTCCCAACCCAGTCTAATCTGTTGTTTACACGCATTGGATATGGCTCTAAACTTGGAATCAATACTGGTGTCCTGAGAGACAAAAACACTTTCCTTGTCAGTGAATACTTTATCGGCGTCCATACACCACTTATTTGGATCTTTAAGTTGGTTCAAAAAATTGGCCATTCTGGTTGCAAAAAGAAATGACAATAGTAAGCACACTCGGAGGTAAATTATAAATTATAAAAGACACACTTTGGTATTGAAACCTTATAGTCCCACACTGGGACTGTACATAGTGACTACAGGGCTGGTTTAATCTTTCCACTCCCTATATCATGCAATCCCTTGAAGGATTGCCTCTGTGAGACAGCATATACAGGTTGTGGGGATTTGTAGCTGTATTGAGCTGTACATCCTGGGGGGAATACCCTTTAGGATATCTATCCCCATCCAGACATCTATCCTCCTATTTTAAGTTTATTATTTTTGTTAGTTTTCTTTCTCGAAACTCTCCACAAGGGGTTTCTTTTATAACAGCCAACATTAAAAGTTACGTTTTATGATTCATTGTACATATGTATAGCTATACATTAGGGGGCGCCTCTCCCTGTTTGACCAATTTAGGTCTACTTCTCCACTAACACAAATATGTGAGGGTTACCCCCTGTCTTGGTTGCCCCCAGACACACACCCAGTTGTTTCCCCTTTCTTTGGGTATCCAACTACTTCATTTATTTTCATTTATAAGGTTTCAATACCAAAGTGTGTCTTTTATAATTTATAATTTACCTCCGAGTGTGCTTACTATTGTCATTTCTTTTTGCAACCAGAATGGCCAATTTTTTGAACCAACTTAAAGATCCAAATCAGTGGTGTATGGACGCCGATAAAGTATTCACTGACAAGGAAAGTGTTTTTGTCTCTCAGGACACCAGTATTGATTCCAAGTTTAGAGCCATATCCAATGCGTGTAAACAACAGATTAGACTGGGTTGGGAAATCTCATCCATTCAGAATTATCTCAATAAATCTATGATCCCGAGGGGCCTTAGAATACAAGTAATGCCTAACACGCAAATGGAAGATACTGCCCTCCTGAAAGAATGGGAGGAAGCAGCAAACTTATGCTCCCGTACCTTTATGGACATCATCTGTAGGTTCGAGAGTCAAAGGTTGGAACAAGTCAATACCAATGTCAAAGATGCAGTCGAGGCTGTACAAAATAATAAAGACGATCCAACTTTTGACTCCCAAGAACTTAGACTCCAGCAAAACCTGAATAAATATAAAGACACTGTAAAAAATCGGAAACACAAAAAGTTCATAAGGGACAACTCGGACTATAAAAACGGACGAGTTTATAGAAGGTTCAACAGGAAAAATGTACGCACTGACTCAGACCAATACTCCACGTCAGAATACGAGACGTCTGACACGGACACTGAGGGTTCAAGTACAGGTTCAATACCCCCCAATATAACCCAAACTAGAGGCATCCTAAAGAAAGGGGTGGCTTTTTTAGGCCAAAACCCCCGAGAGGGGGAGTCCGAATCTCAGTACAGGCAAACAAGGTACAGGGGGAGGGCGCGCAAACGGTAGCAAATACCAGCAGTAAAATCATCAATCTCTCCGATAGAGTACTCACTGAATCCCAGGCCAAAATCCTTGCAAGAGGGCTGTCCTTTGTCCCTGTCCCTTCATTCAACAAGTTTGAATGGATTAAGGATATTCATCTTTTTGGAAGAAGATTAGCCCTGCATAAATTCTTTCTCATAGAGAAGGAAAAAAGAGCAAAAGAACTGGGATTCAGTGTAAGAGAATACCAATGCCTGAATGAACTGGTATCTCTACTGGATGAGAATGATGGTTTTTCCTCTCCACCTTACACTGATCTACGGTACAAAAGCAAGTTCACACCGAACATTAAAGACTTCAAAAATATCGATATGTTCGTAGAATCAACCTGTAAAATGATATCAGATCTGAAAATAGAGTCCCTCCAACCTAGACCACATAGCAACCTCTCTAGAAATGAATGGCAAGCCCTGTGTGACTTACAGGACGATGATGGCATAATCATCAAGCCAGCAGACAAGGGGGGGAACATTGTGGTCTTAAACAGAACACAGTATGTACAACTAACTCTAAACATACTTAAAGATAGGACCACCTACAGAATACTGAGCACAGACCCCTCAACTAAGTTCTTGTCAACCTTGAAAAACCTCTTGGATAAGGCCTTTGATGATAAAGTTTTGGGTAAAGATGAGCATACATTCATCTATGTGAAAAGTCCGACTGTGTCCACATTCTACTGCCTACCAAAGGTACATAAACAATATGAGACCCTGACAGCTAGACCCATTGTGTCCGGCTCTAATAATATAACCTGTAAGGCTAGTATCTACCTAGATAAGATCCTCCGCCCCTTTGTAGAAAAACTTCCCTCCTACCTGAGAGACACGAAGGACACTTTAAAGTGCTTAGCCTCCACCAACCTACCAAGAGATGCCATTCTGTGTAGCCTTGACGTAGAGGCATTGTACTCGTCCATTCCACACTCCCTTGGACTGAGACACATCAAACACTATTTAGAAACACGAGGGCTGGTACACCAACAACACACCTCCTTTGTACTGGACTTATTACAATTTGTCCTAACCCACAACTTCTTTTTGTTTGATGGCCAGTACTACCACCAGGTGCAGGGTACAGCTATGGGTACATCTTGTGCGCCATCGTACGCTAACCTGCACCTGGGCTGGTGGGAGGAGAATGTGGTTTTCTCCGGCAATAATATCAAGTACACTGAGCACATCTTTATGTGGAAAAGGTTTATAGATGATGTCCTGGTGGTCTGGACGGGTACAAAGGAATGCTTCATGTCCTTTGTAGAGAGTCTGAACCTGAACGACCTGAACTTAAAGTTCACGATGGAAATAGGGGGGTCATCCATCAACTTCCTTGACTGCACGTTTAGTGTATCCCCTGAACAGACCATAAAGACAACCCTGTTTAGGAAACCCACCTCCACTAATACAATGTTGAGGTGGGAAAGCCATCATCCGACCACTCTCAAGAGAGGTATCCCTATTGGACAATACCTCCGTTTGAGGAGAAACTGTTCGAATGAAGAGGACTTTATCATCCAGGCTAAGTCACTCAAGGCAAGATTTAAAGAGCGAGGATATCCCAATCGCTGCTTAAAACAAGCCTATCAAAGAGCGCTACACAGCGATAGATTGGAACTCCTCAAGGATAAACCAACCCCTACAGAACAAGCACCTACCCGGTGCATTGTGAACTTTGACTCAGGCTGGGACCAAGCGAAGAAAATAATGAGCAGATTCTGGCCACTTCTATCCCAAGACCCCCACCTAAAGGGGACGGTGACCCCATATGTATCTCTCACAGCACGCAGGGGGAAAAATCTAAAGGAATCATTGGTACCCAGTCATTTTTCATCTACAAAACCCTGCCACAACTGGCTAACTGTGCAAGGTACATACAAGTGTGGCAAGTGTGTAGCGTGTCAGTATATACTGAAGGACTCTAAGCATCTCACAGACTCATGTGACCAAGTGGTCTGCAATATCAAGCAGTTTTTTAACTGCAGTACCAAGGGCCTCATATACCTCCTGACGTGTACATGTGGGCTCAAATACGTGGGCAAAACGATTCGCCCTTTCAAAAGACGTATCATGGAGCATGTACACTCAGCCAGGAACCAGAGGGACACCCCTGTAGCGAGACATATAAGAAATCAACACCACGGTGATCCAGGAGGTGTTAGGTTCGCAGGGATAGAAAAGGTGACCCTAGGACGTAGAGGAGGGGACCTGGACCACACTCTCCTCAAAAGAGAGTGTTACTGGATATACAAGTTCAAATCATTGGCCCCCAATGGTCTAAATGAGGGGTTTACGTTTACCCCCTTTATTGATAAACAATAGCACCCGGATAATATACTTCTGTAATTTCTTCTATATATGTACATATTATTCACTTAGGCTGTATATATCACTATATTTTTAATTCACTTACTTTCAAGTCAAAGCTTGGGTAAATCCCCAAACCCCACATACAATTGCTGGGTTAAATTGAAGGAGCAATACCCACCTATTGGCATAAGCTAGGGGCCCCCCTACCACAGGGCCACCATTATATTGTCAGCGGATTTACCGCAATAGTGGGAACGTAAATAAATATTTGCTTACTGTGTGTGCAACCATAAAGCCCCTTATAATAGGACCATTAAGCCCCATCCCCCTCTTTTGTGTGACTCCCTTTTTCGCCCGATAATGCAATTATTTATATCTACATAAAACTTAAGAGTTCATCCCCTATGCCTAACGATTAGTTAGACATTGATCCACATCTGTGTACATAATGACCATGGTCACCTCGAAGAAAGGACCCCCACTCAGGGACCACTTAGACTCAAATTCACTCACTACCAATTAGGACTAGACACCACAGTGACTATGTCCTAATCTAATATTCTTACAAACTTCACAGGGTGGCTCTCTGTCCTCATGTTACATTGTGATCTTTATATAGCCTGCATTTACTCGTCCGTCTTTCACTGAGTTTAATCCGACGGCCAGATGATTTCAGCAAGTGCAGAGTTAACAGATGCTTGATCCAGACATCCAATCAGGAGTGGATCTGTCACTAGGGGCGGGGCTTGTTTGTACTCGATTAGTTTTGGCGCGAACGATGCGCTCACATACCCAGCATCAACCAAACATAGTGGGCTATTTAAGGAGCTCCCAGTGCTTTGACCCACTGTTTAGCCTCAGACGAAGGCGCGTTCTGCAGCGCCGAAACACGTGTTAGGTAGCAGCAGGAGGGTAGTTTGAGTCTGGAAAATCAACCTGTAGAATCTCTTTGGGAGACTGTTTTAGTCAGCGATTCTGGGTGACGGATCCTGATAAGATTTAGAATAAGGGGAAGGGGAACTGTGTGTGGGGGGGAAGGTTATGCTTGGTTAATCTCCTGTCAGATCTCGTCATCTTCCACGCCTGCCGATTGGTGTGTGAAACTGACCACTAGATTTGAGGTGTTCTCCTCCCATCCTCTGTGCCCCTATCCTCCAGAAATAGCAATGTAGCAGATAGTACACAGATTGAAACAAGTATATCTATCGACTTGCTAAAACTCTGACCAGTTTTTGACTACTTAGTGGAAAAACCGTCCTTGTCACCACTTTTTTGCTACAGGATTTCCCATGTGTAAATATTTTCATTGTTGCAAACAAGTACCACACTGGGACTGTACATAGTGACTACAGGGCTGGTTTAATCTTTCCACTCCCTATATCATGCAATCCCTTGAAGGATTGCCTCTGTGAGACAGCATATACAGGTTGTGGGGATTTGTAGCTGTATTGAGCTGTACATCCTGGGGGGAATACCCTTTAGGATATCTATCCCCATCCAGACATCTATCCTCCTATTTTAAGTTTATTATTTTTGTTAGTTTTCTTTCTCGAAACTCTCCACAAGGGGTTTCTTTTATAACAGCCAACATTAAAAGTTACGTTTTATGATTCATTGTACATATGTATAGCTATACATTAGGGGGCGCCTCTCCCTGTTTGACCAATTTAGGTCTACTTCTCCACTAACACAAATATGTGAGGGTTACCCCCTGTCTTGGTTGCCCCCAGACACACACCCAGTTGTTTCCCCTTTCTTTGGGTATCCAACTACTTCATTCAGTGACCAAATTATAAAAATAGGATCATCAATTAATCTATCCAAACAATAGCACTCACACAGTATGAATATCTGTTGGCTACTATTAGAGATAAAAAATTAACAAGAGCCTATTGTGAATAGCTTCCAAATGACACGTTGTCAGCTAGAAATACTAAGAAGTGTGGGCTGAGCTCACAAGGTATGCATGTCTCCTAGTTAATGTTGAAACAGCTAGGAAGAACTGTTACAAACGGCTTATGAGCGGACACTGTATCTTTTAATCGACTATACAAAGTGTGGGCTAAAAAAAAAGAATAAGAATGTATCCCCTGAAAATAAAGACTGTTCGCGTGAACCTTTAATTGAGCGATGTGCTTACAATTGCACATATATGGCTACTAACTAGAGTTATCCATAATAGGTACAGTCAAAATAATATCAGGGGCGGAAGGGGATATTATTAACAGCTAAGGCAATAGATTGCAGAAGGTATATAGGAGTATATGGGGAGCAGTATAAGCCAAACTAGTAGTGTAATCTCAATGCTAGTCGGTGGTTAACACTGTCCCCCCCCCCCAATTAAAATACTCCAAATGGTCCCCAAATGCAATAAGGGTATAGGAGTACTGAGGGGAAGGTAGAGAGTAAACGGCAGTGTAGACTGCATTAATGATATAATCGGAATATTAGCCTATGAACCTCTTACCACCCCAGTTCACTCAATCTAATCCCCAATGCCACGGTAAATAAAATAATATACGAAGGGAACGTGGGGTGATTAAATTAGTCCGGCCGGACAGAGCTCAGGAATCTCAAGTGCTCGCTTGGTTTGTACAAAAACCCCTCAAAAAAAGGCGAGCATCTAAAATGCTCTTACTCAATCCCCATAATGCATTAGTATGAATAAATCCTAAAGGAACTAAAGACTTGTTGACAGTAAAAAGTCGTCTTTGCACGGCATACTGAGGATGGCAACAAAAATCTCCCTTCAAGTAAGGTATCTTAGATTCTCAAACGAGCGGCTAGACGGCTAAATAAAAAATAAGAACAAGTCCTAGTAACTCAAAGATAAATAAATCCCCAATTTATTTATCTTTGAGTTATTAGGGCTTGTTGTTCACACACCCAACATGCTGCATCAACAGTTGCTTATCAGACCTCATAGAATGGATGAATGCTAGTTGGCTTGAAGTGAACCCGAACTAAACAGAGTTACTCTTGGTGAGGGGACCCTGGGCAACAAAAATATCCTAAGATCACCCAACCGGCCTGGAGCTTGGAGGCTCTGAACTCATTAGTTCATCAAAGATACGAAACCTCGGAGTGCTGATTGACTCTGGACTAACATTTAAACAGCAGAATTCCTTCGTAATAAAATCTGCCTACTTTCATCTGCAAAACAGCCAGGATACAACACTTAATTCCACCGGATGATATGCAAACATTAATCCATGCATTTGTATACTCTCGGCTAGATTACTGCAATGTACTTTACTTAGGCCTTGTGGAACTGCGCAGGCCAGTTCTGTGGGTGCCGATGAGCTTGATCCTGATGTTACTCTGTGATCTACCAGTGAGGAAAGATTTAAACCAGTTAAGGACTTGACCACAGATGTGCTCCATCGCCTGCATGTACAAAATGCAGCAGCCAGACTGACCAATCAAACTCGATCCTGCCACATAACACCTGTTCTTCACTCCCTGCATTGGCTTCCAATTAAATGGCGAACATATTTTAAAATTGGTCTGCTAACCTTCAAAGCTTTAAACAAACAAGGCCCACAGTACCTGCAAGAGCTCCTGAAACGCTGCCCCTACCTTCTGGTATTATTATTTGCCGTGCACAATCAGAGAGGCACTGTCCTTACAGACTTTAAAAAAAAAAAAAAAAAAAAAGCTAAACACCCACCTCTTTCATGAGGCATTCAGTCCACTCCTCTGACCTTCAGAAACTCCTAACTTTTATGTCTTTATCTTTGTATGCTTGTAATGTGCTTTGAATGAGAGAATAATGCAGCGCACTCAGACTACAAAAAAATACAAAAAACAAAGAAGGCTACTAAAATGCCTAACTCAGTATAAATATGGGGATTTGGTTCCACCATATGGCCATATGTTGTTAAGCCCACCACTACTTTCAAAGTACCCCATTATCGGTGGGTCCTACACTACACTGTGGGAGACAAAATAATAGTAATCGTGTTATAAATAATATAGTGTTAAATACTAGTAAGAGCATAGTGAGTATACAAACATATGGCCATATGGTGGAACCAAATCCCCATATTTATACTGAGTTAGGCATTTTAGTAGCCTTCTTTGTTTTTTGTATTTTTTTGTAGTCTGAGTGCGCTGCATTATTCTCTCATTCATGAAATCTTGGTCACAGCGGCAGCACCTTTCATGCAAAATTCAGGTCTCGGGAGTGCCCCCTATCCTTTCTCTGTTTATACTATATTTGGAGTCCAGACCAGATTCCTTAGGGGTTAAGCACCCCGCCCAGGCCCCCCCAGCTTCAGAGTCTCCTTTAGAGGTGGCCACAGGTGTGTATATTAAGGAGGAGTTTATCAGTAGTCAAGTCACCTTTATTATTTTTTCCAGTGAGCACAGTCATCTGCAATAGTGAGTATACTCATTTTCAGCACTAACACATTAATTATTTAGCTTTAACACTGCTTTTAATTGCTTTCATCACTTTTGGTTGTATACTCACTATGCTCTTACTAGTATTTAACACTATATTATTTATAACACGATTACTATTATTTTGTCTCCCACAGTGTAGTGTAGGACCCACCGATAATGGGGTACTTTGAAAGTAGTGGTGGGCTTAACAACATATGGCCATATGGTGGAACCAAATCCCCATATTTATACTGAGTTAGGCATTTTAGTAGCCTTCTTTGTTTTTTGTATTTTTTTGTAGTCTGAGTGCGCTGCATTATTCTCTCATTCATGAAATCTTGGTCACAGCGGCAGCACCTTTCATGCAAAATTCAGGTCTCGGGAGTGCCCCCTATCCTTTCTCTGTAATGTGCTTTGAGTCTCACAGGGAAAAAAGCGCTATGAAAATCTCAAATTATTATGAATTATTATAAGACATATATAATTTAATTGTAAGTGCATTTTTGTATTTGTATATAGATTGATACCAAAATACACTTATTAAATTATATATGTATAATATGCTAATCATATGGTTTAATTAATTTATAATATATTATACATGTATAATATACTAAGAAATAAAATATAAGTGGAGCTCTGAAATACCTGTACAAACGGATACTTGGTATATGTTGATAGAACCGTAATTACAATGTTCTGTAAATAATAAACAACCAAATCATAGTGCAGATATTTGTTATAAGATGTGAAATATAAAAAATATATAGATTTTAAACTCACAAATATAGAGCCAAGAGGTCACCTGGCTCTAGTGGTAAACGCCTTGGGATCTTTTAAAAGGGGATCCACTGCCCTTTCTTTGTCTCCTCCTGGTCTCCTCCACTCCCAATGGTTGGGTAGAAATGTAAATAGGAAGATTCCCAAATAGTAGAGAAGGAATTTATTAAGTGAAAAATAAAATCACAATAAAAATAACATATCAGATGTTACTTTGATTCAGTGGAATCTTTTAAGTCCTTAAAATCAATCCAAAACGCGTTTCGCCAATGACTGGCTTCCTCAGTTGGTGTATAATAATAATATACTGTGTGTGTGTTGAACTTTATTTTACTTTCCAGGCATTAGGGTAACTGCCTGAACACTCAGGCAGTCCCCTGCAGGCAGTCTCCTAGACTGCTTTGCGGCCTATGTGATTGTGACGTCTGTCGCAATCACAAGGCCCTGCAGGGCTGAAATGGAAGCAGGGGGACTGCCTGTCTCAAGAGGCAGTCCTCCCGGACAGGGATCGCCAGTCCAGGTAAGTCTGCAGGGACAAGAGGGCTAACTATCGTTAGGGCGTACTATGTCGCCCTAACGGCGTTTAGGCTCACTAAATGTGGGGTAGCATTTTACGCCCTAACAGTGTTAAGGGGTTGATGTGTTTATATGAAATGTAAACAGATTTCCTGTGTGAGATTTACTAGTTGTTAATTATGCCATCTAGTGGTGAAATATTAAACTTAAAAAAACAAATGTGATATCAAGTGTCTGCTAGGAAAATAAAGATTTAATGAAATGTGGAATTGTCGGCATAAAATTTAGTTTATTAGAATTTCTAGATTTTTTTGTTTGACCCTTATACACAAATCTAGTCTGTATTTTATCTTTCTTATACTTGGCCTTTTTCTTTGTTCTCTCTAATTGTTTTTTCCCTCTTCCCTTCCATGCTCATCCAATACAGCACCATACTTTTCACTACTTCCCATAGGCAATTATCCTTGGGAGTGTTGTCTTACTTTTCACCACAAACCCCCCTTTGTTGGTTAAATTATGTTATCTATTCACATTTATATTCTCATGTACTTGCATTCAAATAGACACATTTATTTATACGTACATACTCACACACGTTGATATACATCCACGTACTCACACACACACACACACACAAAAATGTACACTCTCAAACACCTATACACTCATTCATGTATGTACACACTCATGCGCTCACACAAAATGGCTCATATTTGGTAATGGTTTCTCATTTATTGCTAAAGTGCCTCCTTTATAAAATTGTAAATGATGCAAAATAAGTTGGTGCTATTTAAATGCCAATAATATACACTGATCAGCCACAACACTGAAACCACTGACAGATGAGGTGAATAACATTGATTATATTGGTACAGAGGCTCCTGTCTAGGAGTGGGAAATATTGGGCAGACGAAAAGATCGGAGGGACTTTGACAAGAGCCAAATCGTGAAGGCTAGACAACTGGAATCCCCAAAATGGCAAGTCTTGTGGGGTGTTCCCAGTATGGCAAGTCTTGTGGGGTGTTACCAGAAGTGGTGCGAGGAAAGACAACCAGTGAACTGGCATCAGGGTTATGGGCGCCCAAGGTTCATTGATGCATGTGCAGAACGAAGACTAGCCAGTCTGGTCCGATCACCCTAAAGAGCTACTGCAGCTGTAATTTATACACACAGTGCATCACAGTTTGCTGCGTATGGGACTGTATAGGCACAGACCAGTTAGTGACCATGATGACCCCTGTCCACCTCTGAAAGTGCCTTCAATGAGGATGTGAGCATCAGAACCGGACCATGGAGCAATGGAAAAAGATGCCTGGCCTGATTAATCACATTTTCTTTTAGATCAGGTGGGTAGTTGTGTGGGTTTTTTACCTGGGGAAGAAATGGCTGCAGAATGTACTATGGGAAGAAGGCAGGTTGGCAGACTATGTTCTTCTCTGTGCAATGTTCTTCTGAGAACTCTTGGATCCTTACATTCATGTAGATGTTACTTTGACACGTACCACCTACCTAGAGATTGTTGCAGACCACAGACACCCTTAATGGCAATGCAGTGGTGTTCCCTGATGGCAGCTGCCTCTTTCATCAGAATAATGCACCCTGATATACTGAAAAAATGTTCAGGGATGGTTTGAGGAGCATGACAGAGTTCAAGGTGTTGTCTTAGAATCCAAATTCCACAGATCTCAATCCTGTTGAGCATCTGTGGGATATACTGGAACAACAAATCCAATCCATAGAGGCCTGACCTCGCAACTTGCAGGACTTGAAGGAACTGCTGATAATGTCTTTTTGTCCTGTGGTATCTGGCACCTTCAATTGTCTTATGGAATGTCTTGATACATCAAAGCTGATTGGGCAGCACGAGGGGCACCTAAACAATATTATGCCGGTTGTTTTTAATGTTGTGGGTGAAAAGTGCGCGCACACACACTTCATGTTTTATTATATGATTGTCTAAGTTTTATTATTGATGCATGCTCCAAAGCAACAATCCACAGCCACAGAGCAGACACCTACTGTGTGGCACACCCTCCAGCAATGCACCGGTTGGCAGGTGTCTGCTCCCCTGCTTATTACACTTCTGGTAAAGGGTATTTTTTTTATTTTTTTTACTGAACCAACATATATTAAAGTGCTCTCAAAAGGTATTCTAATGCTTGCTCCAACTTTGTTAATGGCTTGTCAGAAGCCATTAACTTGTCGATAAATGTCAAATGCTTGTAATTTACTCCATTATCTAATCTTATTGATTTTGTAACATTTCTTGATAATCTAAGGGTTGCACCCATATAGAGTCTACAACAAACCGTACAGTTTTAATTTTAGAATCCATTTGAATGTGCTGCTCAAAATGGGCTTATCATTGATTTATAAAAAGGCAAATGTATGTTTTCTTGCTCTCTATCAATACCTCTTTTTGTTGTAAATGGCAATACTGTGGAGCTAATGATTGACTTTGCACACTCTTGGCAAATATATTTATAATCAATTATCCTTAAATGTTTCTTGTTTATACAATTCCTAGCTTGAACTTATTTAGAGTATAAAATCAAGGCTCAAGAAATATATTTCTGTGTAACGGATCGCCTGGCACCCCGACTGGGTACCTCCGTTAAAGGATGCTCCTAGTGTGTCCTGAGGACTCCAAGCACTGCAGCAGGCACCACAACCACCGAATCAGAGAAGCGTATAAATCCTCTCAAGCATATAAATCCTCTCAAGCACATGAATGCTGTAGACAGTTGAATAGGTTTACACTCCTAGCAGTCAAACTGGAACAGCATACAATAAATCCTCCCCCAATAATGAGACGACACTTCACTTTGAGGGTTAAGCAGGAACTACTAGATTTATTCACACACTGTCTTATAAAGGATTCTCCCATGCAAGGGAGGGATTTACAATACACCAATCACACAATGGTTACATCCCACAGATTCCCTCCCCTTAGCCTGGGAGGTAATCCAATTATACATACAGTTTAAAACATACTTTCTACCCAACTTTCATAACTCTAAAACCATACATCATATTCACATAAAAATACATATCCACAATCAATCCATTCAGGGGAACAACATATTAAAAAATGGCATGAATCAGACCAGGGGTTCACAAGTTAGTAAAGTATCTTTTAAAACCCCTGCAAGCATGGCTTTCCGGCTCAGGCCGGTTTTAAAGAGCCTTCTCTCCTGGAGAAGTAATCCAATTACCTCCCAGGACAGAGACAGACTCCATTGAGCACATGGGGACACAAAGACAGTAAAACACTTTAAAATACATAAATTCACCTTTTACACATAACACACGGACATTTCACATATCCCCAGATAGCTGGGATCTGAGCGCACAAAACTACCGAATAGCGCGCAGATCCTATTCACACAGTTCAATTGCCATGGAGCCGAAGTCTTTAACTACACGAATGGGCTCCATGGCATAGCTATCTGGGTTAACACATTCACATAAAGTCTGGTCCATAGTCCAAAGGCAAGAGGTGGGCAAGCAGCCCCCTCCAAGGACACGTGGCGAGGTCGGTTTCGCCACACTTCTCCCCTTTACCCCCCAGACTAACAGGGTATCTGACCTCCTGCCGGTCAGTGCCCTGGTTAGTCCAGCAACCCACCCACGAAGCACAAACAGCAGTACCTCCCACCCACAATAAATGTTTACTCCACCTGGATAAAGTAGCAGCTTGTCCAGGTCCAGGTTCCTCACCACGGCTGTGTGGGGAGCTGGTAGACTGCCTTGGTTGGTTGCTGAGTGGGCAGAGACCAGCGGTACTCTGCCCTGGTGCCAGCGCTACCACTGAAGTAGCCTTATTGGAGCCTGGTTGTGGGAGGGGGAGACCGACCGTCTCCCCTATGGGTACACAGATCTGGGGCTGGGGGACAGGACCGACCGTCCCTACCCCTTGTGCTGCAAGTGCAGAGACTACGGTCCCATCTGCACTGTTGGGGGGTGTAACATCTCCCCTTGGTGGGTTAGGCTGCCGCTGGAGAGAGGGTGTAACAAGCTCCTCTCTCTGGACTGTCAACTGCCGCTGAGGAGAGGGGTTAACAGGCTCCTCTCCCTGACACTATCTCTGCTGGTGGAGAGGGGGACCAGCTGTCTCCCCTTTCATTATTTTGTCCTGCTGATGGGGTGCGATACTGACGGTCTCAGCTCCCTGGGGTACACACTGCCGCTGGGGAGGAAGGACGACACCTTCAGCTCCCTGGGATACACACTGCCGCTGGGGAGGAAGGACGACACCTTCAGCTCCCTGGGATACAATCTGCCGCTGGGGAGTGGGGATAACAGGCTCCTCTCCCTGAACCGTAGACTGCCGCTGGGGAGCAAGGATGGCCCCTTCAGCTCCCTGTAACTTGGGCGCAGAGACCACGGTCCCATCTGCGCTGGTGTGGGGCTTACTGTCTCCCCTTGGTGGGTTATGCTTCTGCTCGGGAGAGGGGGTAACCAGCTCCTCTCCCTAAACTGTAGACTGCCGCTGGTGAGCAAGGACGGCACCTTCCGCTCCCTGTAACACACACTGCCGCTGGGGATCTGGGCCGACTGCCCAGCATCCCTGTAGGGCTGGTAGAGAGATCTCGATCCCATCACCACCTGCCATCTGTGGGTCTCTCCAGGACCAGTCTGTGAGGTCCCCTACTTCTGCAGCTGGTAGTGAAGCAGGGGGTACCTCTGCCGCGTTTTCCCAGCTGTAGGCTGGCAGGTCTGGGTCTGCCACACAGTTTTCCCGTTCTGCGTCCATGCTCTGTGGCTGACATGAGTTTAGTAGTTCCACATAGTCCATCTCCAGCTCTCGTTCCATGGCAGCGAAACGGCGGAGGTCTTCTCGGAGTCCAATAGATCTCGGGCCCTGTAACATCTCACCTCGGTAATGAAAGATAGCCCAGTACCGTGACTCTGCTGGATTGCCGAAGTCGACGTCTTCCGCTAAGGCTTTCCACAACAGGCCAGGGCTAGTGTAGTTCTCCCCCTCCGGCTGGGTGCCCTCTGCCCTCCACGTCTCTGGCTGGACGGTGCACCACCGCAGTGCCCGGTATGAGGCGTCCAGGCTCAGTTCCCTTTCCACGATGTACTCAAGTTGTCTTACCCGCTGCGCTCCGGGTTGGTCTCCCAGAAGCGGCATCCGCCAGGCCATTTGTTCCTCCCAACTGGTATGCAACACCAGGGAGGCGCTGCTGCCGTTGATACTGGACTTCCTCTAGGGCATCGTACCATAATTCTTTCCGGGCATTCTCTCCATTCCAATTCACTCTCTTCCTCAGGTGTGTGTGCCCAGGGGTCCACGAACCCCATTTTCCCAAATCTTTATGTAGACAGGGACGCTGTATGAACACTAGCGTTGCCCTCACTTTGTAACTCCAAACGAACTGTGTCTCCGAGCTGCTTTACCTCGCACTAGGACGCCATCCCACCGCTTGCCACCAATGTAACGGATCGCCTGGCACCCCGACTGGGTACCTCCGTTAAAGGATGCTCCTAGCGTTTCCTGAGGACTCCAAGCACTGCAGCAGACACCACAACCACCGAATCAGAGAAGCGTATAAATCCTCTCAAGCATATGAATGCTGTAGACAGTTGAATAGGAAACCATACGAATAGGTTTACACTCCTAGCAGTCAAACTGGAACAGCATACAATAAATCCTCCCCCAATAATGAGACGACACTTCACTTTGAAGGTTAAGCAGGAACTACTAGATTTATTCACACACTGTCTTATAAAGGATTCTCCCATGCAAGGGAGGGATTTACAATACACCAATCACACAATGGTTACATCCCACAGATTCCCTCCCCTTAGCCTGGGAGGTAATCCAATTATACATACAGTTTAAAACATACTTTCTACCCAACTTTCATAACTCTAAAACCATACATCACATTCACATAAAAATACATATCCATTCAGGGGAACAACATATTAAAACATGGCATAAATCAGACCAGGGGTTCAAAAGTTAGTAAAGTATCTTTTAAAACCCCTGCAAGCATGGCTTTATGGCATAGACACGTTTTACAGAGCCTTCTCTCCTGGAGAAGTAATCCAATTACCTCCCAGGACAGAGACAGACTCCATTGAGCACATGGGGACACAAAGACAGTAAAACACTTTAAAATACATAAATTCACCTTTTACACATAACACCGACATTTCACATATCCCCAGATAGCTGGGATCTGAGCGCACAAAACTACCGAATAGCGCGCAGATCCTATTCACACAGTTCAATTGTCATGGAGCCGAAGTCTTTAACTACACTAATGGGCTCAATGGCATAGCTATCTGGGTTAACACATTCACATAAAGTCTGGTCCATAGTCCAAAGGCAAGAGGCGGGCAAGCAGCCCCCTCCAAGGACACGTGGCGAGGTCGGTTTCGCCACATACTGAATTCCACTTTTTGCATCAATTAAAGGGACACTATAGTCACCTGAACAACTTTAGTTCAATTAAGTAGTTTTGATGTATAGAACATGCCCCTGCAGCCTCACTGCTCAATCCTCTGCCATTTAGGAGTTAAATCCCTTTGTTTATGAACCCTAGTCACACCTCCCTGCATGTGACATGCACAGCCTTCCATAAACACTTCCTGTAAAGAGAGCCCTATTTAGGCTTTCCTTATTGCAAGTTCTGTTTAATTAAGATTTTCTTAACCCCTGCTATGTTAATGGCTTGCTAGTCCTTGCAAGAGCCTCCCGTATGTAATTAAAGTTCAATTTAGAGATTGAGATACAATTATTTAAGGTAAATTACATCTGTTTGAAAGTGAAACCAGTTTTTTTTTTCCATGCAGGCTCTGTCACTTATAGCCAGGGGAGGTGTGGCTAGGGCTGCATAAACAGAAACAAAGTGATTTAACTCCTAAATGACAGTGAATTGCGCAGTGAAATTGCAGGGGAATGATCTATCCACTAAAACTGCTTTATTTAGCTAAAGTAATTTAGGTGACTATAGTGTTCCCTCAAGTATTAAACATATATTAATTTTTGGAAATACTTTCCTATTCTCGAGGTGCTGAATTTATCTCTGCTGTAGAAATACTAGCTGAACTACAACTCCAAACAGCCTAAGTGATGAAATTCAATTCAGGTGCTTTTTTTAGTGTAAAAAAAAAAGGGAAAACTGCATGTTGGCATGGCTAGGCAGAAAGTTAGTTTAGAGAATAACTGATTATTAAACAAAAACTAAAGGTTTCATAAAATCCCGCCCCCCCCCCCCCAAAAAAAAAATCAATGTAAACTAAAAAAAAAACCAGTGCTCCAAATTTGTAGGTGCCTTGAGTAAAACAATGGGCTAGTCTGTTATATGCTGGCAGTTCTAAGTTGCTATAACAACTGTTAAACTCACTCTATAGTCTTTTTATTGGTATTGTATTGCATTGTTGTTTGGTGTTGGAAAGTAAGCAATTAAAATTGGTAGCCATTATATGCTAATGGAACTGCTGCATTGAATAGCTTTGAATCGTTTATCTTTCTTTAGGAAGGGCTTTATTAAAAAAAAACCAAAAAAAACAAAAAAAAACCAATTATTCCACGTATCCCTTTTTAGAATTTGTAAAATTCGTAAATTAACGGGTTACTCCAACCAAAAATCTGCATTTCCACAAAACACTTGTTTTGGAAAGCGTAGCCTTTTTGGTGGAACACCCCCCCCACCACCACCACCCGCCCCCCTCCCCAACACAAAAAAAGAAAAACATCTTACTACTCTCTTTTCCATCACCAAAGCCTGATGTTCATTGGCTGAAGTCAGAGGTGAGAATGGATTGAGGGATGGATGGCGGTGACCTGCATTGTACCAATATGCTGTGTGTGCTGGCGTCCTGGGTTTAGGAATAGTTCATATGACTAGGATTAGATGTATAATTTTCTGTTTGCAGTTTATATTCTAAGAAGTATATCTCTGTTTTAAAGCCAATCTTTCACTATTTGGTATGCTGTGCCTGTGTGTTCAAAGCTTGAAAGGAAACGGAAATGTCACGCTATAGGGTGGGGGCTTGCAGTGCTTGTATTCGGAGAACTAAAGTTCAAAGGTGTAATAGGTGTAAATGAAATGATTTAAGCCATAAAGCGGTAATTGTATGTCAAAAACTACAGAAAACAACAACCTGCACACCACATGGAGGGCTACTAGGTAGAGTGCTACATTAGGACTTGGCATTCTGTATGTAAAGAAGACCAGCCATTTGCTGAAATTTGTCACATAGAACAAATCTGGAACTTTAGCTATTATTACAGCTCCATTCAAACTGACAATTTTATATGCAGTTTCTGGAGGTTGTGGTACATAGTTAGCTGGTAATGATGTGTTCGGAGTAGATAAAGAAACATTATAGGGTCAGGAACCCAAACATGTATTCCTGATCCTATAGTGTTAAATACACAACCTAGCACCCCTGCCCCCTCCTATCCCCCTAAATATAGTCAAATCTTACTTGTGTTCACATCTGCAGTTGCTAGTGTTGTTCTGAGCTATTAACAATGCTTTCCAACAAGAGAAATGGAGCAAGTACAGCAACATGATTTTATATATGGCAGGTACACACAATGACCCACACCCTCTTATACACACACTACTACACACACAGTATACAGACAATAAAACACTGCTACACAGTAAACAGTATATACACTAAACCACACACAGTCTATGTACAGTGATGAACAATGACATACTACTACAAACCACAGTATGCAAACTGACACACAAAGACACTGCAATACACACACAGTATGCACACACTGACACACTACAACACACATAAAATGTATACTGTCACACATACACAATACCACAAACACAGTTATGATACACATACCCACTGCTACAGACATGCATACGAATACACAGATGCATACATGTGTTCATTTTTTAAATAAAGTATTTTAGAGATTTTTAGGTGGGGGTTGTTTGGGCTAGTGGGGAGGGAGACGCTTGAGAATTTTGTGCCTATATATATGTGCTTGTCCTGTAAATTGTGCCTTGGGTTGGATAGCAGTATGTCAAATTTCAACTGTTCCCCCAGGCCAACATAGTAAGAGGTGAAACCATTTTAATAGGTGGAGCAAGTCAGAAAGGGAATGGCAGTGCAGTCTGGCTTCATAGGTCTTGTGCTGCAGAAAAGTTTCCTGTACAACATATGAGTGTGTAAATAATATATATTGTTCTTGTTCTAAATTACATTTTAGTTGCATACATTTTGTATTAGTAAGTCAACTAAAATGGCTCTGTACACCACTGGCCAAAACCCCTACTCACACCCTTAAAATAAGTGTCCCTCTTTGTCTATTTGAAATGTTGGGAGGTATGAAATATTATAGACACATAGAATGTGACGGCAGATAAGAACCATTCGGCCCATCTTTCTAAATACTTTCATTAGTCCCTGGCCTTATCTTATAGGTAGGCCTTATGCCTTTCCCACATATGCATAAACCTTTATTGTGTTAACCTCTACCACTTCAACTGGAAGGTTATTCCATGCATCCACTACCCTCTCAGTAAAGTAATACTTACTGATATATTTTTTTGCCCCTCTAATTTAAGAATATGTCCTCTTGTTGTGGTAGTCTCTTCCTTTACTGTGTTGTTTCCCTTTATGTATTTAAATGTTTCTGTCATATCCCCCATGTCTTGTCTTTCCTCCAAGCTATACATGTTAAGATCCTTTAACCTTCCTTGTAAGTTTTATCCTGCAATCCATGAACCAGTTTAGTAGCCCTTCTCTGAACTCTCTCTAAGGTATCTATTTCCTTCTGGAGATACGGTCTCCAGTACTGCATACAATTCTCCAAGTGAGGTCTCACCAGTGTTCTGTACAATGGCATGAGCACTTCCCTCTTTCTACTGCTAATACCTATCCCTATACAACCAAGCATTCTGCTAGCATTTCCTGCTGCTCTATTACATTGTCTGCCTACCTTTAAGTCATAAGAAATAATCACCCCTAAATCCTTTTCCTCAGATGTTGAGGTTGAGACTCTATCAAATATTCTATACTCTGCCCTTGGGTTTTTATGTCCAAGATGCATTATCTTGCACTTATCCACATTAAATGTTAGTTGCCACAACTCTGACCATTTTTCTAGTTTACCTAAATCATTTGCCATTTGGCTTATCCCTCCTGGAACATCAACCCTGTTACATATCTTAGTATCATCAGCAAAAAGACATACTAAAAGACATTATATTTTAATAGTGAAAACATCACTATAAAAGTTTAAAGGGACACTATAGTCACCTGAACAACTTTAGCTTAATGAAGCAGTTTTGGTGTATAGAACATGCCCCTGCAGTCTCACTGCTCAATCCTCTGCCATTTAGGAGTTAAATCCCTTTGTTTATGAACCGTAGTCACACCTCCCTGCATGTGACTTGCACAGCCTTCCATAAACACTTCCTGTAAAGAGAGCCCCATTTAGGCTTTCTTTATTGCAAGTTCTGTTTAATTAAGATTTTCTTATCCCCTGCTATGTTAATAGCTTGCTAGATCCTGCAAGAGCCTCCGGTATGTGATTAAAGTTCAATTTAGAGATTGAGATACAATTATATAAGGTAAATTACATCTGTTTGAAAGTGAAACCAGTTTTTTTTTTTTTTTTCATGCAGGCTGTCAATCATAGCCAGGGGAGGTGTGGCTAGGGCTGCATAAACAGAAACAAAGTGATTTAACTCCTAAATGACAGTGAATTGAGCAGTGAAATTGCAGGGGAATGATCTATACACTAAAACTGCTTTATTTAGCTAAAGTAATTTAGTGACTATAGTGTTCCTTTAACCTTAAATATTAGCCCCTTAAGGACAGAGTCAATTGTTAAAGTTCTGATCAAAACAAAACTTAAACAAAATCTTGAATTTGGGCTATATGCCTGTTCAACCGTAATTCACCTCTTTTGTATTAAGTGTACCCACACTTATTTATCATTTTGTTCAGGAGAAACATTACTTTAATTTCATATCAACTATTCATATATATAACAATTTATTATGAATAAAGTCTAAAAAAGTGAGTTTTTTAAGTCTAAAAAATAGTCTAAAAAAGTGAGATTATTTTTAGTTTTGCGTGCCATTTTAACTCTGAATGTCATAATACTGTTAGCTTTTACTGCATTTAAACACACATATTTGTATTCAGTGATGTCTCACGAGTACTACCTCCCCTCCCCCCTCCCCCCGCCATGATCCAATTTTATTGTGTGTTAAAGGGTCAAATGTGGCATGTTCATTTTTTTTTCTTCATTTATACACATTGAGATTGTCCAGATCTCCCCCCCCCCCCCCCCCCACACACACACACATTTTATGTTTAAAATAATTATATATCTATATGGGGTGTTCCACCGGCAGATAGTGGATGTGGCTCACATGACAAAATCCTACCAATGGTTGGAAAAGGCAGGACTGAAAGACAGCACTGAGGCACTAATCCCAGCAGCACAGGAGCAGGCACTCGGCACCAGATCAATAGAAGCTGGAGTCTGCCACACCAGGCAAGACCCAAGTTGCAGACTGTGCAAAGAGGCCTCTGAGACAGTCCAGCACATAGTGGCCAATTGCAATATGTTAGCAGGAATAGCATACGTGGAGAGACACAACCAAGTTGCAGGGATTGTGTACTGAAACATCTGCACAGAATATGGATTGGTCCTGCCTAAGTCCAGATGGGAAAAACCACAAAGGGTAGTTGAAAATGACAGGGCTAAGATCCTGTGGGACTTCAAGATCCAGACAGATGAGCAAGTGCTGGCCATCCCACCAGACATCGTGGTGGTAGACCAGGAACGAAAGACTGCAGTCGTGGTGGATGTGGCAATACCCAGTGACCATAACCTCAGGAAGAAGGAACATGAGAAGGTGGACAAATACCAAGGACTAAAAGAAGAACTAAAATGATGTGGAAGGTGAAGGCAATAGTAGTCCCAGTTGTGATAGGAGCACTCGGGGCTGTGACTCCCAAGTTGGGGGAGTGGCTTCAACAGATTCAAGGTGGGACATCTGAGATCAATGTCCAGAATAGTGCAGTTCTAGGAACAGCTAAGATACTGTGCAGAACCCTCAAACTCCCAGGCCTCTGGTAGAAGACCCGAAAATGAGGAATAAACATACCACCCTGGAGGGGTGAGAAAATCATTTTTTTTTTTTTAATTTTACATATATATATCAAAATACATTAAGAATGAAAATATGAATAAGCATATTTATTTAGTTGTAATTCAGACATCAATAGGCACATTTACAATCTGCCACCCCCCCCCTTTTACAAAACCTCCTTCCCCCCCTCTACTAATATTTAATCCCTCCTTTAAAATACCTCCCCCCTTCTCTACAAACCTCTGCTCCCCCCACAATATCCCTTCCCCTCTCTTCAAACCACTGCTTCCCCCAAAGTCCCGGCCCTCCTCTCTACAAACCCTTGCTCCCTCCTCAAGTACCTGATTCCCTCTCTACAATCCCCTTCTCCCCCCACAAGTCCCAGCCCCACTCTCTATAAATCCATGCTGTCCCACAAGTCCCTGACCCCTCTCTACAAACCCCTGGTCACTCTCCAATAAAACCGCTGCTCTTCCCAAAAGTACCTGACCCCCTCTCTAGAAACCCCTGCTCCCCCACAAGTCTCTGCCCAGTCTTTACAAACCCCTGCTCCCCGCACAAGTACCTGCCCCCCTCTCTCTACAAACCCCTGCTACCCCCCACAAGTACCTGCCCCCTCTCTACAAACCCTTGCTCCCCCCACAAAACTTCTGCTCCTCCCCACCCACTACAAACTCCTGCTCCCTAATCCCTTAGTTATGTCCAAAAAACAAAACAAAACCAATTTTAGCAAGCAGACTCACAGTTCAAGACAGCTTGCCTGCTTGCAGCTAAGGGTACTGCAGCCTCGGCGCCACCCACACTCTGTGTCTGAGACTCAGACCAGACTAAATACGTCGGGTGCGCGCTCCTACTCCTCCTCTACGTAAGTTGTGCTGCTCGGGCGCGCCTAGATGGCATCTTATACTTGACTCACGAACTTTCCAAAATGCCATAAAACCTGTACATCGGGGTACTGTTATACGCTGGAGGCTTCGCTGAACACAAATATTTTTGTTTCAAAACAGTAAAACGTCTAACCACAATAATATCGTAAGTGAAAGTGCTGTTTGTGTGTGAATATCCTCGTTCTAATACAATTTACCATTTTGTAAACACTCATTTTTGTGTTCAGCGTAGTCTCCCGAGTAAAACAGTACCCCCCATGTACAGGTTTTATGGTGTCTTAGATGGTTACAGGGTGAAATATATATTGGTTGCGATTTAAATTCTCGGGACTTTCTTCCTGTGTTGTCAGGCATGTCCCTCAAATTTTAATTAATAAAATAAAATAATTATGTTAAAAGATTATATTAATATTACACATACAATTTTAATATATATATATATATATATATATATATATATATATATATATATATATATACATATATGTATTTAAATTCTATGTGTAAACTTATGTAATTATATATATATATATATATATATATATATATATATTTGCAATGATTTGTATTTATATATATATATATAAATGTGTATATATATATATATATTATATATCATTCTAAGTGTATTTTGTTACATATATATCTCAAAATACAGTTGGAATGAAATTACATATGTATATATAATTGTTTAAAATTATTTTATTTATTTTGTAACTTCATTCTAAGTGTATTTTAATACTAACATATGTAATTATATTAACCCCTTAAGGACACATGACGGAAATATTCTGTTATGATTCCCTTTTTTTCCCAGAAGTTGTGTCCTTAAGGGCTTAATATAAAATACACTAATTATGCTACAATTAGATATCTCACGTCAACAATGGCAGTCTATTTTCCTATCAGCACACAAATCTACCATCTCCACCACAGCCAAAGAAAGCAACTGCAAACTTATATCTCGCTGGCACCATACCCAGGTAAAAATTCTGAAAATACATAACACTGATAACAACAAATATTGGAGATGCCAACACGATACAGCTCACCACACACATCTGGTGGCGATGTCCTACAATCACAAAATTCTGGACCAGACTACACGCCATCACCCAATTAATCGTAGGCGCTGACATACCCTTTACACCACACCACTTTATCTTCCTTACAACCCCACAGGGCTTTTGAAGGGAAAAAGCTACTCTATTTAAACACCTCACCATGGCAGCCTCACAACTAAAACGCAAATACTGGAAACAAACACAGACCCCAACCATTAGGGAATGGATAGCAAGAGTAGAGGATATAAAACAAATGGAAGAACTGAACTATGCCAAAAAAAATTATTACCAAAACTTCTCTAAAATCTGGAAACCCTGGTCCGAGTTCATAACCTCGATCAAACAGAGATTGCTAGACAGGTCTACCCTAGGAGACCACTATTATACAGCTAACTTTATACACAAAACTAACTTGTCCACTACAAATAATAGTATTTACAGCGGGTTACAATATAAAAACATAGAATAAATTTCAAAGACTACTCACTGAAATCAATACCGTCAAAAATAGTCATGTTCTTTAATGTGTCGCATATCAATGTTACCACAATGTACCTTTTACAAGTTATGTATAAACTTTTAACGAAATATAATAAGATGTACCTATGCATGTACGAATAGCTCTAAATACGCTAACTTTACTTTATATGTGTTTACTTCACAATGTATGCAATTTAACAAAAATAAAAATTTTAAATATAAAAAAATACAACTACATTATGAAGTTACACATATATATTTTATATATATATATATATATATATATATATATATATATATTTCCACTTGTCCCGAGAGAGTGATCACATGGTCCCCGGGGCCTGAGTTGCCATGGGGGGGCTGCATGGACAGTCAGGCAGTCCACCCAAAGCAGATCACAGTGGAGGTAAGTACCACGGTGTCATGGAGTAACACTTCCGGGTTCGGCACTCAGCTGTGAGGAGCTGGACCCTGCCCCCCTCTGACACAGCTCTGACGGTATTTAGGGAGACTGGGCCAGAGGGAGGGTGCTTGGTGATTGATTGTGTGAGCTAACGTGTGAGCTGCCTCCGCGAGACCGCGGGCTCCACAGGCTCAGCTACTGGGAGCTACTTCCACCAGACTTACCTCTCCACAAGCTCAGACAATCCGTTCCAGCCTTTGAGCAAATGCAAGGATTGCTGCATGCCATAAAGGATTACTGGAGAACAGATACTTTGCTACTTTACAAGTGGACCATATCTCTGAACTATTGGAGGACTACCCATATTACCCTTAAGTATATCTTTCAGATATTTGTCTACAAAATCATTTATTAATGAACTAATGCTTGCTTACTCAAACCTTCATTGCTACAAGTTACTAATCTCATGAAGGACAACTCCCATCATGCTTATTCACTATGAACTGTTCTTGCTTTGCAAATATTCTTAGCCACTTGATTATTGTTCCTATTGAATATTATTCTCATGAACTTAAAGAATGTTACTTAATGGATCTCTGAAGAAATACTTAATAATGAACTTTTGTGTTGTTGATTACTTGCACTTCTTATTGGATTATTGCCTAAATGCAATTCATTTAAGTTTAACACTTATTAAAACTTTGGTTGAATCAAGATGCCAGAGATTCTCTCTTTTCTTAAAGCTACATTATTGATACTTAAGGATTCTCCATTTCTTCACTATTGTAGTTAGGGAGTTTACAATCTGCAGTTGAGTTCCAATCCAAATCACCCCTAGTAGCGTAACACACGGACCTCCAGGGGCTGAAAGCCGTTACGCCGTTCTATGCCGCTGCAACGGCTTTAAAGTCCATTTAATGCGGACAGCATAGAACGGCATAACTGCGTTAAAGGGTTAAATAATTGGAAAAGCTTATTTAAACATATTAAATTGAGGACTTTTTGAGTTGTACTCTGCAGAAGCATCTTGTGAGTTTTTCCCAACCAATGCAGCTCATTTGGCTTGCAATTCTCATCAAACTCAGTCAGATTCAGGCTCCGTATGCTGCAGCTGTAGATAACAGCAGGGGAGCCTTAATCAGGAGGAGAGGGAATGTCCAGCCACAAAACAGGGTTAGCCAGTAGTGTAGGCCTAATACAGCAGGATAGCCTTGGAGCTGGAGCTCTGCCTGCCCCTATGTTCTTCTGGCCCCGATCTGAGGTTCATTTTAAGATGTTTGCTTCATTCAGATATGTTTTTTTTGTTTGTCTTTGTTTTTCAGTATTCTGGAAACAATTTATTTTTTGAACATCGATCTCTAAAGCTCTGACCAATCATGCTGCAATATACCCTCAAGTAGTAATATGTCTTAATTACGTAAAGACGTCATAATGTTCACTAGCATGCATATGCACAAATGTGATCTTGCAAGTTATGATGACTTATTTATAAGGAGATAACAAGGGGTCCAAGAATGGGAGCTTGTTTAATTCTGAGTGTGTTGGAAACGTTGTTGACAATCCATATTGGGCTGTCTGTTGAGGAAAGATAGTACCAGTTTTTAGCAAACGATCAGCTGTGCCCAATACTTTGAGCTTTTAAATAAAATGTCTGCATCGTGAAAGGCTAAATCTAGTAATATAATTCCATTTGATAAACCTTTTTCAATGCATCTATGAATATTGTTGAAAATCTTTACAAAGCAGGCCTGCTACAGTTATTAGAGCAATAGCCAAACTGAAGTGGGGTCAGAACATTGAACGGTTGGTTATACCTACATAGTTGCGCAGGGTCTCGTGTGTCCAAGATTTTGTATATAGGGAGTAAGGAAATAGGTCGAAGTTCCAGGTGTTATCTCTATCTCACCCGTAAAAGCGGTAAAGTTTGTAAATTGTGCTTTTAAAAAAATGATTCTATTGATTTTTATTTATTTATAAAATATTTTACCAGGAAAGATACATTGAGATTTCTCTCGTTTTCAAGTATGTCCTGGGTCCACAAATCATTGCATTGTTACAATTAGGGTACAATTAAATACAAAAACAATATTAATACACAATATAACATAGAACAGGTAGGAAATATATAATCAACCATGACAGGTGCATTCTGTTTTAAGTTATGTAGAGAGGGATCTCTTAAAGGATTTCTTATCATCTAGCTAGATTTACTGGGCTTATCACTAAAATGTGACATGCTGGAAATTTAGAGTCAAGTAAAAAGTGAATTTAAGGCCAAACTAGCCAAAATGGAAATAATTCAACTCAACGATGATTAACAGTTTATTGAATAATATTTGCCTATATAAGAATCTTTTAAAGGGGAATAATTTTATCATTTTACAATGGTGCAGATTTTGTTTATTTCTGTCTCTGAGCTACCTCTAGGCAGGCTAATAGTTATCAAGTGTATATTTTAGTTAAGATGCAGTAAATCTATAAATCTAATTGATCAGTGCAATAACACTGTTAACAGTGAAAGGGTTAACAGCGTGTGCTTATCATTAATTCATTGCAATTGTATTGCAGTGAAAAGAATGCCCCCATCCACTAATGTAGTTAACAATATACACGCTCTTTCAGTGTTCTTTTCATGATTGCCATCAGCCAACAGCATCACAGCATATGTTCAGGAGTGAAACACCCTCTCTGCTACAGTACCTTGTTTTCAATGCAGTTTCTATTCTGCGAGGACTGTACGGATTAACCTACATATCCCATCTTGGCACGAGTGTGCAGAGATATAATGTAAATGTGCCTGTGGTTTGAGAATGATGGATGAGATTTGGGCTGTATCACGGATTGGTTAAAATCTCCCGGCATCCCTTATGTAGCACAGAAGGAAAGCATCATTCCATGCACCAGCATTAGCCTGCTTCTAATTTAGTTGACATTTCCGTCAAATGCTGTTATGGGGAGCCCCCGCCAAGCCATCTGCTACCTTGTGAATTTGTCTCTGGACATAACAGTACGTTGCTGAAATATAGGTTGTCGTTATTACAGTTTTTATTTATTTTTTCCTTTTGGGGAAAATTGAGAGATTGATCCAGCAGGAATCTGCATTGTGGAATTCCATTTCTCACCTAGCCATCTGCAAATTTCATCCTGTAAGTATTATTTCTGTCCCCGTCTGCGTTGTTATTCAGAATGTGAACTATAATGTAAACAGATTATCCTTCTAGTTTAAAAAAAAAATCTCTGCAACAACACTGCATTTTAGCTGACCGTCCAGATGTTTAACATTTGCGTATTTATTTGGAATATCGGTATTTCCATTTTATTTTCCTCATTTGCATTTTGAGTGTCTCTTTGTTAGAAACCTTTCCACCCACACAGCATCACATTTGCCTCTTCACCCAGTAAATGTTACATACGTCTCTACCGCATCCTTCCTTATTGCAAGTTTCTTTGCTTTTTTTAAAGCAAGCCTTGAATAAGACTTGATTTGATTTTCCTGTTTGGAGAATGTACATTGTATGTGATGGTCAAGAAACATCATAACAAACACACACACACCACTGTTACTGTAACATCCAAATGATCTGCAATACTTCCATACTCAGCATTTCTGTTCTCAGCCTCCTTCACTAGGGACCTTGATTATCCTTCAGGCATCAACTTGCACAGACATGTATGCTGCAAGGAAGGAAGGTGAGGGGGGGAGGGGGAATTGTAATTGCCTGCACCGAAAACTAATAACCATGCATTGATAACTGAAGAGAAGAATTTGTAATTTTACATCTTTGCTCTTTTAACACCTGCTTGGTTCTTGTTAAGAAGTATAAAGGGTTTGCGATTGCTTGTGACGCAGTTCTGGAGAGAGTCATGTGCTCTTACTGCCTGTCCTAATCCAGCATCTGCCTCTTACACTCATGTGATGCTGCTGGTACTGTGGTCGCTTTTAAATTGTGATTTATTTCAGCCAACTATTTAGAAGTGTATCTATTAAGTCTGTAACATTGGATTTCTGCAAATTCGCAGTACAGGTATCTCAAAACTCATTGTGTTCTGGGGGATAGTTATCAAAGCTTTCTGAAAGGTGAACGTTGATTAAAAAGATAACAATAATAATAAAATGTATTCATAAATCCAATGCTTTTGCACACAATTGTCTCCTATTAAAAAAATAAAAGGATGCAAAAAAGATGGGGAGGGCAGGGGGACTACAACACATTTGTTAAATTGCGCTAGAAATGTGTCGAACATTAGTCTAATCTCCTTTTGCCTATGTATATGTGATATGCTTTGTATATTTATTAGCCAACTTAGGCTAATGTGCATTGTAAGGCCACACACTGCAAGTCAAATACATTTACTTAAATTGTGTGACCCAATGTGGTATTATAAGGAGTGTTTATTCCAGCAAGGTCTGAAAGCTGATATTTTACAAATAATCAAGTTTCACTCTCACCTTTCCTCTCAACAGCTCTCCAACACACCTATTTTTTGTTTCACAAGTTTTCTAGATACAGGAATAGTATCTAACTGGTGACCTCTTTCCCTCTGATACATTGTCCATCTTGTTTTCTTATACCCTGCTTGCTATATAGACTGTAAACGTGATGAGCAGGGTTCTCATCACATCTCGGTTTTTATTTACATTTATTTATTTTCAGGTTTATATCCCTTTTGGAAAACTATAGATATGTTGGTGCTGCTTAAATGATCACAGTAATGTAATATTGTTATTAAACAGAGTATTTAGAATGGTGTATGCTGTATAGCATGCCACTAAGCTACGAAGTATTGTGGAAATGTATTAGCACTTTCATCACCTGGTAAGAAGCCTGTCTGAGTCTTACAACATTTTTAAAAACAAGGTGATCTATTTATTTCTGCTGATGATGAACCCTCCCACCCCCCTAACATTTATTTATAAAATATTTTACCAGGAAGGATACTCTGAGATTTCTCTCTTTTTCAAGTATGTCTTACTATTATGCTGCAATGAGAAAAGCTGCAACAAATCTTTCTTTTTTTTTTTCTTTTTTTATTGAGGCACATATATGTTAAGTAAATCGAGTAATAAATCGTAACAACAACATAATAAGTAGATATATGACATTAAACAGTGTCCGGATTCTAGAAAGCACTGTGCCATTGGTCACATATCAAATAAACTTCTTTTAAATAAAAGAAAAAAGAATAGAGATTCAAACGTGATTTTTTTCTAAACAACAAACAAATGAGTAAAAGAAAAGTAGAAAGGAAGATGCTCTGGAGTGTGAGAATCTTTGCAATAAAAAAACACTAGGTATGACTTGGCAGGTAATGAGTACCTTATCCACAGTAGTGTTTGTACTATATTAAGCTTTAGACATGTGTAAGAGTTTTACAATAGCAAAGTAACTGTAGCCTAAAGGTAAATGTGTCAGTATTATGGGATAGGTGACTCAACTGTGTAGTTTGATCCCTATCCTAGGGGGCCCTCGGGGGTTATGTAATATGTCTCCGCCCTCAATGAGCTTCCGTAGGTAAGGTTAGCACCATAATATTGAAGAGCCAAGCATTAAGTATATACTTAAGCATCAATTCGGCAACATGAAAATAAGAGTAAATGCGTGTAAAATAAAATAGGTGTAAATGAAAGGTGAGGACCTGAAGAGCTTTAACTGTTTTCAAGTCCCCGAAAGCATGTCCAATCTTTCTCTCTGGATGAATGGAGTAACTCTCCCTGAGTCCCACCTACACGAGGTACTGTCCTTAAAAATCGTGAGGGACCTGGATGCTGTCCATCTGTATGACATCCCTGCTTTTCTGAGTTGGCTAGTGACCGGGTCCAGAGATCTTCTCCATTGCAGTGTGGACCGATGTATGCCTTGTAATTATGTGAGACTCAATGCTTCAAAGGGATAAGGTGGTTTTTCCCATAGCACAGACATGATGCGGCTCTGTCTCTAAGCGATTGAGACATTTTTTTTTTTTTTTTTTTACTATTCACATGCTCTTGCTGAAGTATGGAAACAATTACAATGAAATTGGTTAAGGTAAAAATGACTTTCCGCGCTATGAAAATGCTCTTGCTGCTTCAGTCTCTCTAACACTGTGGCATGTTCCCGTTCTTCTACACTCACTACATACACTTTTTCTCTGTCCCAGACTGTACAGCAGGAGCTTTTGCTTGCTAGTAGTGATGTCGCGAACATAACATTTTGGGTTTGCGAATGGCGAACACGAATTTCCGCAAATGTTCGTGAACGGGCGAACTCGGCGAACCGCCATAGACTTCAATAGGCAGGTGAATTTTTAAAACCCACAGGGACTCTTTCTGGCCACAATAGTGATGGAAATGTTGTTTCAAGGGGACTAACACCTGGACTGTGGCATGTATCTCTGTATTGCACACAGTATCTCTATATTACACTCAGTATCTCTGTATTACACACAGTATCTCTGTATTACACACACTATCTCTGTATTACTCACTGTATCCCTGTATTACACTCAGTGTCTCTATATTACACACTGTATCCCTGTATTACACTCAGTATCTCTGTATTACACACAGTATCTCTGTATTACACACTGTATCCCTGTATTACACTCAGTGTCTCTATATTACACACTGTATCCCTGTATTACACTCAGTATATCTGTATTACACACTGTATCCCTGTATTACACACTGTATCCCTGTATTACACACTGTATCCCTGTATTACACACTGTATCCCTGTATTACACTCAGTATCTCTATATTACACTCAGTATCTCTATATTACACACTGTATCCCTGTATTACACACTGTATCCCTGTATTACACTCAGTATCTCTATATTACACACAGTATCCCTGTATTACACTCAGTATCTCTGTATTACAGACTGTATCCCTGTATTACACACTGTATCCATGTATTACACACAGTATCTCTGTATTACACACAGTATCCCTGTATTACACACAGTATCCCTGTATTACATTCAGTATCTCTGTATTACACACTGTATCTCTGTATTACACACAGTATCCCTGTATTACACACAGTATCCCTGTATTACATTCAGTATCTCTGTATTACACACAGTATCTATATATTACACACTGTATCCCTGTATTACACTCAGTATCACTGTATTACACTCAGTATCTCTGTATTACACTCAGTGTCTCTGTATTACACTCAGTATCTCTATATTACACTCAGTATCTCTGTATTACACTCAGTATCTCTGTATTACACACTGTATCTCTGTATTACACACTGTATCCTTGTATTACACTCAGTATCTCTGTATTACACTCAGTATCTCTCTATTACACTCAGTATCTCTGTATTACACTCAGTATCTCTGTATTACACTCAGTATCTCTGTATTACACTCAGTATCTCTGTATTACACTCAGTATCTCTGTATTACACACTGTATCCCTGTATTACACTCAGTATAAATACTAATAAGGGGGGACCTAATGTCCTCCCCCCTGGCCCCCACCCCTGAGCGGCGGGTGGGGGCCCTAAATACTAAAAAGGGGGGGACCTAAGGTCCTCCCCCCTGGCCCCCACCCCTGAGCGGTGGGTGGGGGCCCTAAATACTAATAAGGAGGGGACGGGACCTAAGGTCCAGACTGTACAGCAGGAGGTTTTGCTTGCTAGTAGTGATGTCACGAACATAAAATTTTCGGTTCGCGAATGGCGAACACGAATTTCCGCAAATGTTCGTGAACGGGCGAACTCGGCGAACTGCCATAGACTTCAATAGGCAGGTGAATTTTTAAAACCCACAGGGACTCTTTCTGGCCACAATAGTGATGGAAATGTTGTTTCAAGGGGACTAACACCTGGACTGTGGCATGTATCTCTGTATTGCACACAGTATCTCTATAGTACACTCAGTATCTCTGTATTACACTCAGTATCTCTATATTACACACTGTATCCCTGTATTACACTCAGTATCACTGTATTACACTGTATCCCTGTATTACACACTGTATCCCTGTATTACACACTGTATCCCTGTATTACACACAGTATCTCTGTATTACACACAGTATCCCTGTATTACACTCAGTATCTCTGTATTACACTCAGTATCTCTATATTACACATATTATCCCTGTATTACACACAGTATCTCTGTATTACACACAGTATCCCTGTATTACATTCAGTATCCCTGTATTACACTCAGTATCTCTGTATTACACACTGCACCCCTGTATTACACTCAGTATCTCTCTATTACACACAGTATCCCTGTATTACACTCAGTATCTCTGTATTACACTCAGTGTCTCTGTATTACACTCAGTGTCTCTGTATTACACTCAGTGTCTCTGTATTACACTCAGTGTCTCTGTATTACACACTGTATCTCTGTATTACACTCAGTGTCTCTGTATTACACTCAGTGTCTCTGTATTTCACTCAGTGTCTCTGTATTACACTCCGTATCTCTGTATTACACATAGTATCCCTGTATTACACTCAGTATCCCTGTATTACACTCAGTATCTCTGTATTACACTCAGTATCTCTGTATTACACTCAGTATCTCTGTATTACACACAGTATCCCTGTATTACACTCAGTATCTCTGTATTACACTCAGTATCTCTGTATTACACTCAGTATCCCTGTATTACACTCAGTATCCCTGTATTACACTCAGTATATCTGTATTACACACTGTATCCATGTATTACACACTGTATCCCTGTATTACACTCAGTATCTCTGTATTACACACAGGGCCGGACTGGGGAAAAAATTTGGCCCGGGCATTTTTTATTCACAGCGGCCCACTGAAAAGCGGGCGGGGCCAGATAGGTTGTGTTTTGTCATCCCCAATGACAAGAACGCCCTATCTCATGTTGGTTCAATGCTCTTCCAGGGCATGAGAAAAGGGCCCTGTATTTGTTCTGCACAGCGCAAGCAAATTTAATAACATGCTTGCGTTGTGTTTGCTTGAAACTTGTCTCAGGGGTTTCCATAATTGGGATACTCACGGTATCCCATTTATGGAGACACTATGTGTTTGCTTAAATGGAATCTAGTGTGTGCATAGGGTATCCAGAGTGTGTATGTCAGAAATGTAGTGTGTGTGTAGGTGGTGCAGCGTCTGTGTGTAGGGGATCTAGTGTGTGTGAAGGAGTGCGTATAGGAGATCTAGTGAGTGTGTGTGTGAGTGGTGCAGCGTGTGTGGGGGCTGCTGTGTGTGTGAGGGGTGTAGTGTGCATTTATGAGGAGTATAGTGTGTGGGAAGGTGCTGTGTGTGTGTGGGAGGGTGCAGCGTGTGTGTGAGGGCGCTGTGTGAGGGCGCTGTGTGAGGGCGCTGTGTGAGGGCGCTGTGTGAGGGCGCTGTGTGAGGGCGCTGTGTGAGGGCGCTGTGTGAGGGCGCTGTGTGAGGGCGCTGTGTGAGGGCGCTGTGTGAGGGCGCTGTGTGAGGGCGCTGTGTGAGGGCGCTGTGTGAGGGCGCTGTGTGAGGGCGCTGTGTGAGGGCGCTGTGTGAGGGCGCTGTGTGAGGGCGCTGTGTGAGGGCGCTGTGTGAGGGCGCTGTGTGTGGGCGCTGTGTGTGGGCGCTGTGTGTGGGCGCTGTGTGTGGGCGCTGTGTGTTAGGGTGCTGTGTGTTAGGGTGCTGTGTGTGTGTGTTAGGGTGCTGTTTGAGCGAGGGTTCTGTTTGAGTACGTTGGGGTGCTGGGTGAGTACGTTGGGGTGCTGGGTGAGTACGTTGGGGTGCTGGGTGAGTACGTTGGGGTGCTGGGTGAGTACGTTGGGGTGCTGGGTGAGTACGTTGGGGTGCTGGGTGAGTACGTTGGGGTGCTGGGTGAGTACGTTGGGGTGCTGGGTGAGTACGTTGGGGTGCTGGGTGAGTACGTTGGGGTGCTGGGTGAGTACGTTGGGGTGCTGGGTGAGTACGTTGGGGTGCTGGGTGAGTACGTTGGGGTGCTGGGTGAGTACGTTGGGGTGCTGGGTGAGTACGTTGGGGTGCTGGGTGAGCACGTTGGGGTGCTGGGTGAGTACGTTGGGGTGCTGGGTGAGCACGTTGGGGTGCTGGGTGAGTACGTTGGGGTGCTGGGTGAGTACGTTGGGGTGCTGGGTGAGTACGTTGGGGTGCTGGGTGAGTACGTTGGGGTGCTGGGTGAGCACGTTGGGGTGCTGGGTGAGCACGTTGGGGTGCTGGGTGAGCACGTTGGGGTGCTGGGTGAGCACGTTGGGGTGCTGGGTGAGCACGTTGGGGTGCTGGGTGAGCATGTTAGGGTGCTGGGTGAGTATGTTAGGGTGCTGGGTGAGTATGTTAGGGTGCTGGGTGAGTGATAGGGTGCTGGGTGAGCATGTTAGGGTGCTGGGTGAGTGTTAGGGTGCTGTGTTAGGGTGCTGGGTGAGTGATAGGGTGCGGCCCTGAGCGGCGGGTGGGGGCCCTAAATACTAAAAAGGGGGGGACCTAAGGTCCTCCCCCCTGGCCCCCACCCCTGAGCGGTGGGTGGGGGCCCTAAATACTAATAAGGGGGGGACCTAATGTTCTCCCCCCCTGGCCTCCACCCCTGAGCGGCGGGTGGGGGCCTTAAATACTAAAAAGGGGGGGACGGGACCTAAGGTCCTCCCCCCTAGCCCCCACCCCTGAGCGGTGGGTGGGGGCACTAAATACTAATAAGGGGGGGGACCTAATGTCCACCCCCTGGCCCCCACCCCTGAGCGGTGGGTGGGGGCACTAAATACTAAGGGGGGGGGACCTAATGTCCTCCCCCCTGGCCCCCACCCCTGAGCGGCGGATGGGGGCCCTAAATACCAACACGGGGGGGGGGACCTATTGTCCTCCCCCCCGACCCCCACCCCTGAGCGGCGGGTGGGGGCCCTAAAAAAAGTGTCCCCCCCCAAAAAAAGTATCCCCCTACCTTCCCCCCACATAAGACTTTGAACTGTGCAGGGTAAATCCTCATTGTCATGTGACTTGAATAAAGCCTCAAATTTAGGCTATTATTAGCCTACATTGGTTTCTGACCATGCTTTTTGCAAATATCTTTTAAGAATTATCTTAAGTTACACCTTGATGGGAACGTGGAGCCAAGCAACCAACCTGAGCAGACGCCATTCTCCGGCAATCAGCACAGAATATTTTAAGATGACTAAATTAAGTCACAATCTGTATCCAAAATTGCCAGTAACATCGAACAGTAAGCAGGATCACCGGTGGAGGTCTTCCGATGCCACTTATCTTGGCCTGCCTGGCACACCAGGTCTTACTGCGCCTTCAGGCAGACTTGCGTGCTGCATCCCGCAACTGATATCCTCCTGGGAAACAGGACTAGTACTGACCTGGCAGTTCTTCCTCAGAACAGAGCACTCCTAATATGGGGGGAGGGGGGAAAAGTCTCAGCGACAGGCAGGAGGCTCATCCAAAGACTCGCAGGATGTTACAGAGGCCCGTTACTCATAAGATGGCTGCCAAGGCAGACCATGAGGCCCTGATGGCTGTATCTCAGCCTACAAGTAGGGTATCTGCAACAAACCTTACAGAAGGTGTACTTCTGGGATGTGTGTTCAGTCCTGAGGAGAAATGTATAACGTACAATAGGGTAGTACAGTAAAATGAGGAAATGCTCAAAATAAATGCCAATTGGGTACTTACAAGCACAGAGCCCCTGTGGCTCTGTAATAGCACTTTGTGTAGATGTAGGGCTACACTCCCCCTTTGAGCAGGTGTTTCTTAAAAATCAGGAACCAAATAAAAGCTTGTATACATTTATTGAATTATATTAAAAAGTTAACACAAATAAAATAAAGGACTATGTCTGTAAAAATGTACCGGCACGCGTTTCACCACTGGATGTGGCTTCCTCAGCCGGATTAGCGTTGTGTGCGTCTTGGTTCCCCACCTCTGTTTATATATCATCCTAATTAGGGGATCTTCTTCACCTGTGAGTTTCGTCGCTACCATATCGGATAGTACGTAACTCATTTCAATAACAGTAAATTGAACCGCCCGGCGGTGGTGAAACACGTACCGGTACATTTTTACAGAGCTGCTATTGATATATAGAAAACAGAGATTTACTCATAAAAATTAAGTATTGTAAGATAAGCGCTAGTACAATTCATAATTTTTTACTGAAACTTTCTTTCCTTGACAGTTTATAAAAATGCCAAACTACAGACACATACAGCGCTTATGCAAGCTGAAGTGCTGTGTGTGTCTGGAGTATTCCATTCACCACCACCACTGTCCAGCAACTGGAGAGTGATACTATCTAGTTTTGGTAAATATTAATAGTGTCAGTCTGAGAACATTCAGACTTCAAAATCCCACAGATTGTTTTTGCTAATATGTAAGGAGAGCATTGTACTTGAGTGAATAACCCTGATAACGTTATTTTTTTAATTATTTTATTTTATTTTAAATGAGACCCACATGTTCTTTTTGCATTAACAAATGTGGAGAGTCATTTGCTGCCATGATTCATAGTGTCTACATCATGCTGTAGCCGAGCGTTGAGAACCCGTTATTGCAGACTCACATTTGTACAGATAATGAAATGGTAAAATTCCTCATTATCAAGTCAGATTATTTGTAAATTATTTGATTTTTTTTTTCTATTTTTTTTTTAATTTGTAATTCCCTTGTCAATTCAACCCTTCATGTCTCCTTCTGGGCTTTAGTTACTAAAGTTATTGTGAAAAATTGACAATGAATGGTGAGCTTAATATTTTTTCTAGTTATGCTATTTTCTCTTTGACTTGTCTTTTCTCTTCTGTTCATGAATAACCCCAACTATTTTTTTTTTTGAAGCATGTCTCCTTTAAATATATACGCATAAATAAATCTGGGTCATTTTTGCCTAAATATGTTTGGGTATTTTACTTTTGCTTTGCTTTATTTTCCTGTAATCATGCAAGATTTGCCTTTTTTGTGCTTTTAGGTTGTTTTATCCTCCCTCTCCTTCAGTTTGGTGAAACAGATGAGGGGATTAATTGCTGATCTCTCATGAGTTTCCCGTATTATTTCCAGCAGTTAATGAACTCCTAAACCAGAAATCATGACGTGTTAAAGCTGCTCTCATTGTACAACTATTTACTGAATAGCCATTTAAACTAGGGACCTCATGCTAAGCAACTTTATATTTGTGTTCATGATGTTTTATGGCAAAATCCTTTTATTTCTACTTAACCCCATTAAACACCACATTCATAACCCATAAAAGAAGCAATCCAGCATTATAAATACATATATTTATTTATAACTCTTTGCTGTATGGGCTGTTTGTATAACTGCGCCCCCCCTGTTTCCCCAAAATAAAGGTTACCTCTAATCCAACAGCGAGAAAGTCCCTTACTACAGCCCCGTTCCTCTTTTAGAAGATCAAATCTTGTGGTCTCTCAGCTAATCTACAGTTTCTTATTGAGAAGCATTGGGAGGCAGGGTGAAAGTTATAGTGGCTGCATTGTGCCAGCACTACTTCTCATAGAGAGGCGTTTAATCCATTGCTTCTGTATGAACAGCTTCTCACCGGCTTTGTGCTGTGTGAGGAAGGGAACCCTCAGCGCTGACTAAAATACAGCCACAAGGTTGTCATTTTAAGTAAGAAAGAATTCTATTTAGTGCTTTAGGCGCTTGTAGTGCTTATCAAAGATCACAATCTGGCCACTGTAGCCCATTTGCTACTTTGGAGTATCCTGCTTATATTGCATTTATATTTCTACACTTCCATGCAAATGTTAAATGCGTAGGACATTCCTTTTGGATTTTGGCTCTTTTACAGGCTGGTTTGTTAATACATATTAGTATCAATCAAAGTTTAACCCCTTAAGGGCCAATGATTTAATAGTATAAACCTCTTGCTTGTCTAACCTTTCATAAGAAACATGGTAAGCCCCAAATGGTTTCTTATATAGAGTCATGTAAAAATGCAGTATCATTAAATTTGTTTAACCCCTTAAGGACACATGACATGTGTGACATGTCATGATTCCCTTTTATTCCAGAAGTTTGGTCCTTAAGGGGTTAAACTTCCTGTATCAATAAATTAACATTGTATTTTGTTTTATTTTTTTGTATTTTTTTTTTTTTCATATCTAGGGCGTCCAAAATGAACCTCCGGAATTCTCTGGAAGAATGTACAATGGCTCTTAACTTATTTCTAAACAATAAGTTTTCTGAAGCGCAGGAAATATTACGTCCATGGTGAGGTTATAAAAGCAATTGTATTTTTCCTAGATATGTCATTGTATGCTTAGATTGAGATGCTTTGTAGCCTCTGACAATCAAATAACGTTTTGTCTAAAACACTATAAGTGGCAATATCACCATCGGGGTGATAAACACATGGCATTGATGTTGCCATCTATTTTAGGGTGTGTTAATTTTGGATTACATTTGTAGAAGAATCACATAAGCATTCAATTCTTGTTGTGTATTCATTATGCACTATTTTGGTACCCGAGGCCCATCCATACTGCAATCTGGAATACAAAGGCAAGCACATTGTTAAACAATAGCAAATAATACCAGAGGCAGATGCGCATTCAACATATGGAGGACTTATTGGACACTATCCTAATGTCAACATGCTGTGGAAACTTGAGCTCTAACATCCTGCAGATAAAAGGAGACTTCAGTAAGCAACAAACTGTGTGATCACTGTATTGTTACTTTAATGAAGTTCTAACCACAAGAAAAACTTACATTAATAAGTCCATCTCTGACGGTTATCACAAATTGCTTTGGGGGGCTGGGGGGACAATTGTGTACCAGACTGCCACCTTTGCTAGAAGTTGCATCATTGTTTTATCCTCAAGTACTTCTACTGTATTCTATGTACATTCTACAAGACTACTGATCTCTGCAGTATTTTCTTGCATATGCACAAAATTTCTAAAGAAGTGTATATGACCAGTATAATCTGCTATTACTAGGTTATGGCTGATGTAAAATGGGAATGCTTGTCAAGTAGTTTTAAGAGTAATAGCAACAAAGAAATGGCTATGGTTTAAATGTAAGTTTTGAGAAGGAATAAAGGATTTTAAATAAAAAAAATTTTTTTTTTTTTTTTTAAACCTCATCCAACTTTAATGTATATTTAACTTTAAAGAAGACAATTCCTTGGCAGTTTTTAATACAATCACAATCTAAGCTAGGTTTGAGAAAATAAAATAGTCCTAATCTTTGAATTTTCTTTGTGTGCTACACATCTGCTTCTTCTCCAGGGACCAGGAAGAGGCAAAGGAATCACAGCCAATCACAGGCAAATAGTTTCCCCATTACTCAACACTGCTAAGCAACCTTATAGAATAGAATCAGGCATATTTTGTTTTTCAGCACAGAAAACTATAAAAAACTAAAATAGGTGATCTAGGGCAGTGTTTCCCAACCCAGTCCTCAAGGCACACCTACCAGTCCAGGATTTAAGGATTACCCAGTTTTGTCTACGGTGTTTTTAGAAAAAAAAAAAGAAAAAACACCTAAGACAAAACTGGGTAATCCTTAAATCCTGGACTGGTAGGTGTGCCTTGAGGACTGGGTTGGGAAACACTGATCTAGGGCATATGCATACCATCCTGATATAACAGAATGAGACTATAGCTTTATATTTGTCATTTATGTTTAATTTATTGTAATGCAATAATACTTTTGGATTAAATATGTTACTTTACTATTTCATGGTGGCTTTAAATAGATTAGTTTAGCATTCAAGCAATTGGGAAACACAATAAATAATGTAATCTGTTGGGAAAAAAAAAGTTTAGTGCTTTTGGGTTTATAGTATTAAAATAGAGTAGCATAAATAAACAAATCTGTACTGCCTGTTTACATGTGTTTTGTTTGTATTTGTTTTTGTTAATTTTTTTTTTTTTTTTTTTCATGAAGGGCAAAGGAGAGTATGTATCATGCTCTTGGATACAGCACCATCTTAGTTATGCAGGCAGCAATGACCTTTGAGCCACAGGCAATCCAGATGGGTATTGCCACAATGAAGGAGGCATTACAGACATGTCAAAGGTAAATTCACAAATTAATTAACCCCTTAAGGACACAGCTTCAGAAGCTTGTCTTACGCTTAATGACACAAGCAATTTTTGCATTTTCTTGCTGTATGCGTTCAACTGCAATTTGCATCTCTCTCGTTTATTGCACTGACACATATTATATACTGTTTTTTAAAGGACATAAAGGGCTTTAATTTGATGTAACATATATATATATATATATGTATGTATGTATGTATGTATGTATATATATATATATATATAAATGCTTATTTATTATTTAAAAAATACAGAAAAATGCAAAAAAAAAGAGATGTGTTTTTTTACAGTTTTTGCAATAATAATGTGTGCCTAATTAGTGCAGGTTAAAGAAAGTAATTAAAAATACATTTATTTAGTTGTTCTGATTTACAGAATATATAATGTGTCTGGGATTTTCAGTTTTTTTTGGTAGTTACAGGTCACAAAGCACAAGGAGTAAAATAAACTTTTAATGTGGAGCGATTTTAGAATTTGGTATGTTTGTCTTGTAAGATTAATAGCCATAAAAGAAAACAAAATTGCCACACAAATGTATATATTTATATAAAGTAGACATCACAGGCTATTGTCCTAAAGTTGTTTTGACACTTTCTAAGTAGCCATTTCACTGCCAATCTCTGCTAAATATTGGAGTAAAATTTAGTTTTTTGGGGGTTTTGGCACACAAACTTATAACAAAGTACTTATCATGTGTATTTTGTAAAGTTGGTGTGTGCTATTCCTGTACAAAGTTTTATTTTGTGTTCAGTTACTTCTGCTGAGTACAACGATACCCCCATTGTATGTCTTTGGCACTATTTCGTGAAGCTACAGTGCCATATAGGAGACCTGTCCGTTTCAACATTTACAGTAGAATTTTGAGAGGCGGATTTAATGGGCCTATGCTTCAATTTGGGATATTATAGCAGTTTGACTGTTCAAAAAAAAAAACCACAAAGGCCTACCACTTGTAAAAGTAGACACTCCAGGGTATCTCATATGGTGCATATTGTGCCTTAACATTCCCCCATTTTTTCACCAATGTATGCCAAAGTATGTGGTAAAAAATAATTTTGGGCATTTTTTACATACGGATTACATTTTTGCTGGGCATTTTGTACATTTCATATGTGCCACTAAGTTCAAACCCCCCAAATTATGCTCAGCTAAGTCTTCTGAGTAAAACAATATGCCAATGTATGACCTAGACACTATTTTGTGAAGTTACACTGCTGTAAAAAAGACATAACAAGTTAAGGTTTTCAAGTGTGAATTTTCATGGAGGGTTTTGATGCGTCCGTGTCCCACTTTGGAGCACTTGAGCAGGCTACATATTACAACTACACCATAAAGGCATACCATTTCTTAAAGAACACATCCCAGGGTATTTCAAAAGGCATATTTTGAACCTTAGCGTGGGATAATGTTTCCGCTAGCTTGTACCAAGTGTAATGGTAATAAGCGTTTTTTTGCCTTTTTGACACACAAAGTGAATTTGCACAGTATATTTTTCAAATCGTATGTGTGCTACGACTGTATAATACTTCATATGTTGCTCAGCTATGTCGGCTGAGTACAGAAATACCACCGTATGTATTTTTGCCAGGTATATGTGGATATTGAAGGTGCACATTTGGGACACAGCCATTCCAGTTCTTTTCAAACTTCAAATTTTTACACTGTGCCCATGTCCCATTTTAGAGTATTTTACCAGGCTATATAATCCAAATACCCCATAAAGCCATACTATTTCTTAAAGAAGGCATCCCAGGGTATTTCAAAAGGCCTATTTTGAACCTTAGCGTGGGATAATTTTTCCGCTAGCTTGTACCAAGTGTAGTGGTAATAAGCATTTTTTCTACCTTTTTGACACACAAAGTGAGTTTGCGCAGTATATTTTGCAAACCTTATGTGTACTACGACTGTATACTACTTCATATGTTGCTCAGCTAGGTCGGCTGAGTACAGCAATACCCCCGTATGTACCTTTGCCAGGTATATGTGGATATTGAAGGTGCACATTTGAGACACAGCCATTCCAGTTTTTTCCAAACTTTGAATTTTTACGCTGTGTCCATGTCCCATTTTAGAGTATTTTACAAGGCTATATAATTCAATTACACCATAAAGGCATACAATTTCTTAAAGAAGACATCCCAGGTTGATTCAAAAGGCATATTTTGAAACTTAGCGTGGGATCATTTTTCCGCTAGCTTGTACCAAGTGTAGTGGTAATGAGCATTTTTAAACTTATTTTTTTACTTTGTAAAACTTTTTTTACTTTGTAAAACCTGTTTTTAAACTTTGTTTTTTACTTATTATATGTTTTACACTATCTTAACTTTTTCACACTTTTAGATTTTTTTCTAAACTTTTCTTTTACCGTTAACCCCTAACTAGCAGTAAGCAGCACTAACCGTAAATTCCCCATTTTCCCACCCACCCCAGCTAGCAAAATATATAATTATAAAATATTTAAATTAATTAATTAAATAAATTTAACCCCTGTGATCTGTATTTTGAGCACTGTAGGCAGTGATCAACGGGCAGGGAAGGGGTTAATTTTTATTTAGACTGGGTAAAGGTTTTTTTTTTTCTTTTACTCAAACGTTACTAAAACATTTTTAAAAGTTTTTTTTAACCTAATTAAAGCTTATTTAAAAAGTTTTTTTTAACGTCAACCCCTAGTTAGCCTAACACCAAATTCCCCAATTCCCCGCTAACTTCCACCCACCCCAGCTAGCTAAATATATCATTTTTAAATATTTAAATTAATTAATAAAATAAATGTAACCCCTGAGGGTTAAAAAAAAAAAAATTAACCCTCAGGGGTTAAAAAAAAAAAATCAGATGACATTAAAATGTATACCCTGCCAATTGAACACTGTAGTCAGTGATCAATTGACAGGGAAGGGGTTAATTTTATTAAAGCAGGGGAAAGGGGGGGGGGGGGGTGGGATTTAACGTTTTTTTTTGTTTGTTTGTTTTTACACAGGGGGCAGGATCAGCACTGATCCGTCTCCATGCATTCCACAGTGAACCCGGAAGTGCAGGGAGGCGGAAGGTGAGTACATGCAGCACATGTGCTCGCTCTGACATGCTGTCAGAGGGAGCACATGTGCTGGGACAGCACGATCCGGTGCTCCCAGTCTGCCTCTAAAACAGATCTGGGGTTAACTTTAGTTCTTTAGTTAATGACGGAAATGTTCCGTCAACGGTCCTTAACTGAAGGACAAGGTTGACAGAAAATTTCCGTCCCCGCTGGCTGGTAGTGAGCGTAGTATCATTATGAAATTTCATGCTGAAAACTGTGCAATACAAATAGCCTAGAACTCCTGACATACTTTCTCATCTGGTGGAACAGGCCTGAGGAATCGGTTGAACGGAAAAAAATACTCACACAGAACATATAAATATACAGACTATGCATGGAAATGCATGGTTTACCACCCCTCCCATAATGTTATTTTTGTGTGCTAGTGTATAAAAGCCAGGGCCGGACTGGCCCACCGGGATACCGGGAAATTTCCCGGTGGGCCGTCGGCACCTGGGGCCGGGCAGACACCTGGGTCTGCTGGCGGCCGCTGGGGAAGGTCTGCTGGGGGAGGTCTGCTGGCGGCCGCATGTGAAGCTGTGCTGTGCTGGCTCTGCTCCCAGCGTGCAGCTTAATGAGACCGCGGCCGGAATATGACATCATATTCCGGCCGCGGTCTCATTCAGCAGCACGCGAAGGCGGGAGTGCAGAGCCAGCACAGCACAGCTTCACATGCGGCCGCCAGCAGACCTCCCCCAGCGGCCGCCAGACTCCAGCACAAGCCCCCCAGCGGCCGCCAGCACAGTCAGCAGTCTGCACTGCACGGCCCCCTGGCAGCCAGGTAGGAGTAATGTGTGTTATGGTCTGTCTGTCTGTCATGGTGTCTGTATGGTGTGTGTGTCTGTCTGTATGGTGTGTGTCTGTCTGTCCGTCATGGTGTGTGTGTGTGTGTCTGTCCGTCATGGTGTGTGTGTGTCTGTCTGTCCGTCATGGTGTGTGTGTGTCTGTCTGTCCGTCATGGTGTGTGTGTGTCTGTCTGTCCGTCATGGTGTGTGTGTGTCTGTCTGTCTGTCCGTCATGGTGTGTGTGTGTCTGTCTGTCCGTCATGGTGTGTGTGTGTCTGTCTGTCCGTCATGGTGTGTGTGTGTCTGTCTGTCCGTCATGGTGTGTGTGTGTCTGTCTGTCTGTCCGTCATGGTGTGTGTGTGTCTGTCTGTCCGTCATGGTGTGTGTGTGTCTGTCTGTCCGTCATGGTGTGTGTGTGTCTGTCTGTCCGTCATGGTGTGTGTGTGTCTGTGTGTCATGGTGTGTGTGTGTGTCTGTGTGTGTCATGGTGTGTGTGTGTGTCTGTGTGTGTCATGGTGTGTGTGTGTGTCTGTCTGTCCATCATGGTGTGTGTGTGTGTGTCTGTCCGTCATGGTGTGTGTGTGTCTGTCCGTCATGGTGTGTGTGTCTGTCCGTCATGGTGTGTGTGTCTGTCCGTCATGGTGTGTGTGTGTGTCTGTCCGTCATGGTGTGTGTGTGTGTCTGTCCGTCATGGTGTGTGTGTGTGTCTGTCCGTCATGGTGTGTGTGTGTGTCTGTCCGTCATGGTGTGTGTGTGTCTGTCCGTCATGGTGTGTGTGTCTGTCTGTCTGTCTGTCATGGTGTGTGTGTCTGTCTGTCTGTCTGTCATGGTGTGTGTGTCTGTCTGTCTGTCCGTCATGGTGTGTGTGTCTGTCTGTCTGTCCGTCATGGTGTGTGTGTCTGTCTGTCTGTCCGTCATGGTGTGTGTGTCTCTGTCTGTCCGTCATGGTGTGTGTGTCTCTGTCTGTCCGTCATGGTGTGTGTCTCTGTCTGTCCGTCATGGTGTGTGTCTCTGTCTGTCCGTCATGGTGTGTGTCTCTGTCTGTCTGTCATGGTGTGTGTCTCTGTCCGTCATGGTGTGTGTCTCTGTCTGTCTGTCCGTCATGGTGTGTGTCTCTGTCTGTCTGTCCGTCATGGTGTGTGTCTCTGTCTGTCCGTCATGGTGTGTGTCTCTGTCTGTCTGTCCGTCATGGTGTGTGTCTCTGTCTGTCTGTCCGTCATGGTGTGTCTCTGTCTGTCTGTCCGTCATGGTGTGTCTGTCTGTCTGTCCGTCATGGTGTGTCTGTCTGTCCGTCATGGTGTGTCTGTCTGTCCGTCATGGTGTGTCTGTCTGTCCGTCATGGTGTGTCTGTCTGTCCGTCATGGTGTGTCTGTCTGTCCGTCATGGTGTGTCTGTCTGTCCGTCATGGTGTGTCTGTCTGTCCGTCATGGTGTGTATGTCTGTCTGTGTCATGGTGTGTATGTCTGTCTGTGTCATGGTGTGTGTGTCTGTCTGTGTCATGGTGTGTGTGTCTGTCTGTGTCATGGTGTGTGTGTCTGTCTGTGTCATGGTGTGTGTGTCTGTCTGTGTCATGGTGTGTGTGTCTGTCTGTGTCATGGTGTGTGTGTCTGTCTGTGTCATGGTGTGTGTGTCTGTCTGTGTCATGGTGTGTGTGTCATGGTGTGTGTGTCATGGTGTGTGTGTGTGTCTGTGTCTGTCTGTGTCATGGTGTGTGTGTGTCTGTCTGTCTGTGTCATGGTGTGTGTGTGTCTGTCTGTCTGTCTGTCATGGTGTGTGTGTGTCTGTCTGTCTGTCTGTCATGGGATGTGTGTCTGCCCGTCATGGGGTGTGTGTCATGGTGTGTGTGTGGTTCTGTGTCTGTCATGGTGTATATGTGTGTTTTAAAAATAATGTTTTTGCTCACCTTTTTTCCCCCACGTAGCGTGCTGGTCTCCCCTCGACTGGCCCTGCCTCTATGGCTAAGATCATCAAGCTTGATGATCTCAGCCAATCCAATGCTTTGCCATAGGATTGGCTGCAAAACACTACACCAATCAGCATCTCCTCATAGAGATGCATTGAATCAATGTATCTCTATGGGCAACGTTCAGCGCCTCCAGAGTGTGGAGGCCCTGAATGTAGGTGCAATGACACAGGAAGCACCTCTAGTGACCGTCTGAGTGACTGTCACTAGCGGTGTCACTTTGAAGCAATGTAAACACTGCCTTTTCTCTGAAAAGTCAGTGTTTACGTTGAAAACCTGTAGAGACATGCTATAGACACCAGTACCACTAGATTAAGCTGTGTGTGTGTGTGTGTGTGCGCGTCTGCTAGTGAGTGAGCTTGCATGTGTGTGCCTGCGAGTGAGTGAGCTTGTGTTATGTCAATGAGCTGACGTATATCAGTGAGATTGTTTGTCTATGAGGTTGTGTATCAATGAGCTTGCGTGTGTCAGTGAGATTGTCTGTGTCTGCATGTGAGTATGCTTACTGTATAATTAAATGTTTTACTCTGAAAGGACCAATATTTTATATTAGAAAAAAAAAAAAAAAAAAAAATATATATATATATATTACTCAATCATCTGTCATCTGAGGTGGTAAGATATAGCCTTACATATTACATACGGCAATATATGTCGCATATTGGACATGGGGCTGGCATAACATTTTTTTCCAGGGCTGCTTTGTATCCCCAGTCCGGCCCTGATAAAAGCCAGCTTAGATTAAAATGTTTCCTCCCCAATCCACTGCCCCTGAACCCCTAATATTTTTTTGGCAATCTCATCTGGAAAATGTATAATACTTAAAAAGTGAATTGGAAAATGTTCTCTTTTTCTAAATAATAGTACGTTTTGGCCTAGATAATTCTCTACCAGCCAGTAAACCAGCACTCTGATCATACTCTGAGCAAATGATCTCTTGACTGACCAGAAAGGGCTCTCCTGTGTTATCATCCCCAGTGTAAAACGGTGGTATTATTTTATTCCTTTATTCTAACAAATCAGATATTTATTTACATGAGCTTTTTTTTTTTTTTTTTTTTTTTTTTGTACCAAAAAAAACGAGGCGCTCTTGAATCTAGTTCAGTTAATTTTAATTTTTCTTTTCCACACAGCAGAGACCATAGAAGTGTATGTAAAATGACAGCAATGTAAAAGTAAAAACGTATCTTGAATTTCATAAATACACTGTATAGGGGTTAGGCAACATATTTAATTGGAGATTGTGTTTGCTGTAATTCAATTCCACTGCTTTGACTAAATGGTATTGTAAGGGCCAATATGAGATTGTGACATGCCTCAACATCCTATAGTCTCTCTATGTAGCATTGTTTTGATATCTTTTCATACCTCCCCATCCTGTCTGTTTTGGATAAATATGTACCTGAATTAATGTTCTGTCCTAATGCACTGCAGGTTCAGAAAAAGAAACAGTGTGGTGGAATCGTTATCCAACCTAGTCTCCAAGCAGTCGGGAGATCAGCTCTCAGAAGGTAATGTCTGTGCCTATTGCTTGATGCTTGTGACTGATTCACAAACAAAGACAAATACCTTTTATATTTGCAATAAATATAAATATTTTAACTATATGAACACTTGTGCTTTTTTGAAATATTCCTTGAAATATACATCCAATACAAAGTTCTTCTAAAATCTCTATCTGGAGTAATCTGTCTGTCTGTCCATCTATCTAAATATCTATTCTCCTCACCCAAAGCCAAATTATTAAAGTAGCTGTCACCATGGGCGTCCGCAGGAATTTTTCCGGGGGGGGGGGGGCATAATTTTAATGACATCTATGCTTGGCCCCTTTTTGACAGTGTCATGAAGGGGAGGAGCATAGTCATTATCACTTAAAGCCAGGGTGAATAGCGTTTTCACAACTATGGTGTCAGGAATACATGTTTGTATTCCTGACACTATAGTGTTCCTTTAACCCTTTAAGGACACATGACATGTCTGACATGTCATGATTCCCTTTTATTCCAGAAGTCTGGTCCTTAAGGGGTTAAGCAAATTAAAGGAACATTCTGGTCACCATAACAACTTCATCTAAATGAAAATGCTATGATGCCAGGAAGCCCCTGGGTGCTCTTTCCTTTAAGGGGTTAAACCGCTCTCAAATGGTTTAACCCCAAAGGCTTCCTCCAGCTCCAGGTCCCTCAGTGGTATTCGTCATCTGAAACGGAGTGTCAGGAAGTGCAGATTTACGTCAGGCATGGGTGCTGCTGATTGGCTAGAGTTGACAGTTGACGCTCTAAGCCAATCGCTAGTTCCCGGTTCATAATTTTTTTAACTTTTTTATGAATGGGGAGCTATTGATTGGCTTAGAGTGCCAGCTGACCGCTCTAGCCAATCAGCAACACCCCTACTCAGCGGCACTCTGTGGTTCCTGACATTCAGTAAATAAAAGTGAACACATTAACACTGATATTTTTTTTTACCTGGGGAGATGAGAAGGTCCAGAGTTTCCCTGCCAGGCCCAGGTACCAAAGCCTTATGATGTGGTGCCCCTGCTCCTTGCATACCCTGCTACTTGCAGACCCTTGCTCCCCCTGCTCCTTGCAGACCCTTCCTGCTCCTTGCTGACTCTTCATTTAGCCCCCCATGCCTCACTTGCCTAATCTATAGGCTGCCCCCCCCATGCCTCACTTGCCTAATCTATAGGCTGCCCCCCCATGCCTTACTTCCCTAATATATAGGCTGCCCCCCATGCCTTACTCCCCTAATATATAGGCTGCCCCCCATGCCTTACTCCCCTAATATAAATAGGCTGCCCCCTTATGCCTTACTCCCATAATATATATAGGCTGCCCCCCCATCACTCACTCCCCTAATATATAGGCTGCCCCCCATGCCTTACACCCCTAGTATATAGGCTGCCCCCCATGCCTTACTCCCCTAATATATAGGCTGCCTCTCCCCCCCATGCCTTACTCCCCTAATATATAGGCTGCCCCCCATGCCTTACTCCCCTAATATATAGGCTGCCCCCCCATGCCTTACCCCCCCCTAATATATAGGCTGCCCCCCCCCCATGCCTTACTCCCCTAATATATAGGCTGCCCCCCATCCCTCACTCCCCTAATATATAGGCTGCCCCCATCCCTCACTCCCCTAATATATAGGCTGCCCCCCCCATGCCTTACTCCCCTAATATATAGGCTGCCTCTCCCCCCCATGTCTTACTCCCCTAATATATAGGCTGCCCCCCCCCATGCCTTACTCCCCTAATATATAGGCTGCCCCCCATGCCTTACTCCCCTAATATATAGGCTGCCCCCCATCCCTCACTCCCCTAATATATAGGCTGCCCCCCATCCCTTACTCCCCTAATATATAGGCTGCCTCACTCCCCTAATATATAGGCTGCCCCCCATGCCTTACTCCCCTAATATATAGGCTGCCCCCCATGCCTTACTCCCCTAATATATAGGCTGCCCCCCATGCCTTACACCCCTAGTATATAGGCTGCCCCCCATGCCTTACTCCCCTAATATATAGGCTGCCTCTCCCCCCCCATGCCTTACTCCCCTAATATATAGGCTGCCCCCATGCCTTACTCCCCTAATATATAGGCTGCCCCCCCATGCCTTACCCCCCCCTAATATATAGGCTGCCCCCATGCCTTACTCCCCTAATATATAGGCTGCCCCCCATCCCTCACTCCCCTAATATATAGGCTGCCCCCATCCCTCACTCCCCTAATATATAGGCTGCCCCCCCATCCCTCACTCCCTTCATATATAGGCTGCACCCCCCATCCCTCACTCCCCTAATATATAGGCTGCACCCCCCATCCCTCACTCCCCTAATATATAGGCTGCCTCCCCCCATCCCTCACTCCCCTAATATATAGGCTATTTTAAACCCCCCATCCTATCCCTCACTTACCTGGTCTGTAGGCTGTCTCTGGCTGCATGTGTTGCTCCCCTGCCGTTTCAATCAGCAGAGAGAAGCAGGGATAGATGCAGCTTCCTGTCCCTGTCTCTGTCCCCCCTGTCCCTGTCTCTCTCCATACACCTACACCTACTGGCCGGCGCCGGTATTGCAGTTAATTTTACCATTTTAAATCCAAGGGGGGGCACGTGCCCCCCCTTGCCCCCCCCCTTCGGACGCCCATGGCTGTCACCTCAAGCTTGCCTTACTCCTATTTTTTCCTTAACTATTCCTCGTTCAGAATCTGTTCTTCTTTTCTAAATTTCTGATCGATCTCTCTTTAAAACAGAAAACAAAGTAGGGACTACTTTGTCTTATGTATTTTTCCTACCCTTGACAATCTTAACAAAGTAGTCTGTACTTGGTTTATGTTTTAAAGAGAAGTAGATTAAAAATGAAGGAATGAAAAAACGTTTCTGAAAGAGGAAGAGAAAAGGAACCATAGGAGAAAGGAAAGTTCGAGGTGACGGAACCACGTTCATTATTATGAATACCAATCAAAGGTTACCTCTTTTTACGGAGGAATGTGTATAACAAATTTGCTCAAAAAATAAAAGTGGTTTACAGGCAGCTCTATACACTTGTGTGGAAATATCCTCTATTCCACTAAACAAATTTGTAGATATTAGTGCGGTGTAAGTGACTGAGACCTACACCTATAAGTGGAGCACTCAAACACATATATAGCTTACCAAACGTTCTCATTCAATGGTACAGTATGGGGTACATGTCAAATAAAATACAGAAAGCTACAATATAGTGCAGATGGTATTTAAAGTGGCAATGCAATAATTATAATAATATCGTGATGAATTGTACACTCACATTTCAGGGAGCCTGTATATAGAAAACACTGGCTCCGTATTGAGGCTTGTGTGCTTTTTGTGGTAGCACCACCCTTCTACTTCGACTTGGAGAAATTCTCAAAAATATAAAAAGAGAGCAGACCAATGTGTAGATTTGTGGCAATAAAAACACATGTATGTGTTAATAAATGTGGTGCTCACCTGGTCCTGAGCCTATGGGTCCCGGCTCTAGGTATATAGGTTTTGTGCCAATTTGAATGGGGATGGCACTACCCCTATGAAGATTCCTTGGAGGCTCCAAAAAAGGACTTAATTGGGGTCTTGGGTAAAAATAACAAATTTATTGGTATAAAATCAATATAAGAACAAATGTTTTAAAAAGTCCTCAATAAAAGTCCTTTAAAAGTGGCCAATACGCGTTTCACTCTCAAATAGAGCTTCAGTCAGCTATTTGAGAGTGAAACAAAACCACCTCTTCAGGCAGAGAATTCCATATATTTATTACTCTTACTGTAAAAAAAAAAACTTTTCTTTGCCTTAGTTGAAATCTCCTTTCTTCCAGCCTAAATGTGTGGCCTCGTGTTCTATGTATAGCCCTGTTTATGAATAGATTTCCAGATAATGGTTTGTACTGGCCCCGAATATATTTGTATAATGTTATCATATCCCATCTGAGGCGCAGTTTTTCCAAACTAAAGAGATTTACATTTTTTAACCTTTCTTCGTAACTAAAATGCTCCATTCCTTTTATCAATTTTATAGCTCGTCTTTGCACTTTTTAAGTGCCATGATATCCTTCTTTAGAACAGGTGCCCAAAATTGCACAGCATATTCAAGGTGTGTTGTTACCAGCGATTTATAAAGAGGCAAAATTATATTTTCATCCCAAGAATTTATGCCACTATTTATACATGACAAAACCTTACTGGCCTTAGCAACTGCAGATTGACATTGCATACTGCTGTTAAATTTGTTGTCTATAGCAGTTCCCAAATCCTTCTCGTGTGTGGTTATCCCTAATTCACTACCATTTAGGGTGTAAGTTGCTTGTGCATTCTTGACCCCGAAGTGCATAACCTTGCATTTCTCTACATTAAATTTCATCTGCCATTTTAGTGCCCAATCCCCAATCTATCCAAATCCCTCTGCAGCAAAGCAATATCCTGCTCACATTTTATTACTTTACAACGTTTTGTGTCTTCTGCAAACACCGAAACATGGCTTTCAATGTCCATTTCAAGATCATTTATAAATATGTTAAAAAGAAGCAGTCCCAAAACAGAACCCTGAGGGACACCACTTACCACTTTTGTCCAGTCTGAAAATGTACCATTAATGACAACTTGTTGTACTCTATCCTTAAGACAATGTTCTACCCAAGAACAAGGGTAATAATCTAGACCAATTTATTTTAGTTTGAAGACTAACCTATTGTGAGGAACCATATCAAATGCCTTGGCAAAATCCAAGTAGATCACATCCACTGCAACACCCTGATCTATACTTCTACTTACTTCTTTGTAGAAAGCAATTAGGTTAGTTTGACATGACCTATGTTTCATAAAACCATGCTGATTATTGTTAATAACAAAGTTCTTCCCAATAAATTCCTGAATATTGTCCCTTAGTAGCCCTTCAAATATTTTCCCAGTCACAGAATTAAGCTCACATGCCTATAATTTCCAGGCAAGGATTTTGAACCCTTTTTAAATATAGGAACAACATCTGCCTTCCTCCAATCCTCCGGAACAATACCTGAAACAAAAGAATCTTGAAAAATGAAATACAGAGGTTCAATTATTTCCCTACGTAGCTCCTTAAGTACTCATGGGTGAATACCGTCAGGCCCCTGAGCTTTATTTACATTAATTTTCTCTAACAGCTGTAGCACCTTGTCTCGAGTTATCCAATCGCAAGTTATCTGCAACTTTTTTGCAGCAATCATTTTCATCTCTTGCCATAGGATCCTCATTAAAATATACTGAAGAAAAATAGTTATTTAAAATGTCTGCCTTTTCCTGGTCTTCATTAACCAACAGACCCATCTCAGTTGCCAGTGTACCTACACTTTCATTTTTTGTTTTTTTTAGAATTCATTTTGGGGTTGGTTTTGCATTCTTTGGCTATCAATTTCTTATTTTCTAGTTTATCCACTTTAATTGCCTTTTTGCAAGCATTATTGGCTTCCTTATATCTTATAAAGGATACCTCTGATTTGTCCGATTTAAACGCCCTTTTCTTATTTTTAATCTCTTGTTTTACTTCTCTACTAAGCCACATTGGTTTCAATTTGTTTCTTTTATATTTATTACCCAATGGTACATACTGAGAAATGTACCGTTCTAATATTTTTTTGAATTGTTTCCATTGATCCTCACTGTTTTTTTCACTAATGAGTTTATGCCAGTCGATATGTTGTTGAGCTGCCCTAATCTTATTGAAATTAGCTTTTTTTAAATTATACGTTTTAGTATACCCCACATGCTTTTGCTTTTTTCAGTTTATTTAAAAAATTACCATATTGTGATCACTATTTCACAAATGCTCCCCTACTTGAATGTTGGTCAAAAGATCAATATTCTTTGTTATAACAAGATCCAGACAAGCATCCTTTCTAGTTGGTGCTTGTACCAGTTGTGACATAAAGTTGTCATTTAACATATTCAAAAACCTGATTCCCCTTGCTGAAGTACTAGTCACTCTATCCCAATTTATGTCCGGGTAATTAAAATCTCCAATAATTAACGTGTTACCCCGATTTGCAGCTTTCGCAATTTGCTCTAACAGCTGTTCTTCCTCATTAATATTTACATTAGGTGGTTTATAACCTATCCCAACCAATAATTGATGTCAATTTGTTTGCCCAAAGCAGATATCTACCCATAAAACTTCCACATTTCCACGTCACACTCCACATGCCTAAGATTTGACTTTAACTCATGGTTGACATACAAACATACCCCACCACCCTTCTTGTTTTTCCTATCCTTCCTAAATAACGTGTACCCATTTAAGATAATTCCCAGTCATGTGTCTGATCCCATCATGTTTCTGTTATGCCTATTATATCATATTGTTTAGTGTATGCTATTGCCTCTAGTTCCCCCATTATGTTATATAGGCTCCTTGCATTAGTAAGCATGCATTTAATATTATTATGAGTAATTTGTACTTTTTGTGAATTTTCATCAATATTGCATACCTCATCTGTTCTGAGCTTTCCCATCCCCCATCTCCACCACCCTTACACTGAGCTAAAGCTCATCTCCTTTCTATCCTATCTCCATTTTCTAGATTGCTTTGACCCTCCCCCCTACTACTAGTTTAAAATCGCCTCCAACCTTCTAGCCATCCTATCCCTCAGCACAGGAGACACTCTTCAGTTTAGGTGCAATCCATCACTGCTATACAGGTTATACCCAAGTGCAAAATCAGCCCAGTGCTCTAAAAACTCCAAACCCTCTTTCCTGCACCAAGACTTCAACCACACATTGACCTCTCTAATCTCCTGCTGCCTTTCTGCTGTAGTGTTTCAGCATGAGATTGTGCAGCAATCTCAGTACCAGACTGCTTTTTACTGGTTAGTTGTGAACTTCCTCTGCTGAGGGCTAGAATTTGGTGTGGGGTTAGGTGTAAGGTTATGGTTGAAATTAGGGGTAATGTTTAGAAATTGCACCTGTAACAGAGCTCTCTTACTTTAATAGAGTACCTCCACCCAGTTCGCTTCTCAGTTGCTTGCCAGCTCTCAGGCCTAACTGTTTGATTTAACCCAGTTCTAGAGGGATTGAGCAGTCAATCAGCAGTTACAACAACTCTGTGGCTGGGATTCCTAAATATCCACACAGTACCATAAGGAGCTAACTTACACAGCATCATTTTTACTCAGGACTAGCCCATATGCTCATTACACTTGGATTGCTATGACAACTTCAATAAAATACAAATTACCAAATCATATCAGACCATATACATCAAATTATAATCACACAATTGCATATTTATAAAGGTGGGGGGAGGAGGGGGAGAAGAGAATAATGAACACAAACTATATCTCCTGCCTGCAGAATTAGCAATATGCAAATTGACCTGAATATGCAAATTAACAAGCCTTGCTATTCAGGTAGTGCATATAGCTCTTGCTACCAACAGAGGGCGCTATACAGGCTCCATAGCCAAATCCACCTAGTTATTAACAAGCATCAGCAGGACTGGAGAGCACACAAAACAACTAACAATAAACATACATATACACACCCTGTAACTATAATAGGCACAGGGTGACTTGGACATAATAACAATTTAGGAACCGTTGTAAAGTGTCCTTCTGCTCCCAGTGATGATTACTACCATCACAGCACCAGCGTTTACAGCTTTTCAGTATGATGACATTGTTCATGCCACTTTACTAAATAGCATTCCTAGGAAGTAAGTAAAGAGGCATGTCAAAATAAGGTCATGTCTGATATTTAATCCTGCAAGTCCCTCAAACGGCAGGCAAAGGTATACATTGGGGTATCATTGTACTCGAGAACAGTAGCAGAATTCAAATATGCAATCTTTATAGAAGTGGGTCACAGCTGATCTGTGAAATTCCCACTGAAATTTTAATTCTAAAAAAATACACATTATACAGTACAATTATTCAATACAATTTAAATATACACAGCAGATGTGACAAAGATTAATGATGAAATGTGTTAAAATGCTATTGTTTAAGTACCCATGAGGATGTGGATTTTTCTTCAAAAATATATTTTTGTGTAGTAGTTTTGGATATTGTGACTACCATTATATTTAAAGTTTCAGGATAGCAAATTTTGCATTTTTTTTAAGTCTTAATTTGCTCCTTGCAAAATTTCAACAATAACTTCCAAAAATGAACTGCAATCATAGACATATGAGGCCTTCTAACAAACAAGGCTAATTAGTGATTCTATTTTGAGTTATTTTTATTTAGTTGTACTTGTGTTGAAATCTTTAAATGTTCACTAAAGCACCTAGTGGCCCTTTAGTTTTAACATGGCAATGTTAAACATTGCAGTTTCTACAAAACCGTTTTCATTGCAGGGTTAAGCACACCTCTAGTGGCTGTTTTCCTGACAGCCACTAGAGGCATTTCCGTGAGATGCACGGTCATCAGATGCAGGTCATTAATCATTTAAATTTTTTTTACACATTTTTATTGTACTCAATGTTGTGTTATGTATTCATATAGGGTATCAAAAACCCAACTTCTTCTTCAAAAATTATATACAATATGTATGGGTGCACTTTAATAGGGTGGAGGTATAGTAGAATGAACACATGGTAAAAGCAGCAAAACGTTCTTGGTCATAAATGTACTGTATCTCAGAAAAAACCTGGCCCTCAAAGGAACACTTCAACTTTATGAATACAAATGTGTATCCCCAACAGGGCCAGATTAAGAGCCCAGTGGGCCTGGTGCTGACAATTATGATGGGCCTAATTACAAAATCTTATTGACCAAAAACACTAAAACAGTGCTACCTCCCAAGCTTCATGTATCTGATGGAGATGGTGCTGAAGGGAAACTCACAGGATGCAGCTATGAGAACACACATGCCCTATGCTAATCTCACGCTTTCATCTTTCAAGTAAACCCATATCCCCTAACAGCAGTGTCCAGTAAAGCAGGAAGTCTAAGGATAGGGTAAAAGGGTGGGCCACTGACACAAATCACATAACCAGAACTGCCAAAAGTGGCGAACATACACAAAAAGGGGGCACCCAGTGTCCCCATTTCTCCATGTCTCCCAGTGTCCCCAAGAGTCTCAGTGTCTCCATGTCTCCCAGTCCCTTAGTGTCTGGGACCCCATGTCTCCCAGTGCCCCATGTCACAAGGACACTAGGGGACACTTGGAGACATTGGGACACTTGGAGACATTGGGACACTTGGAGACATTGGGACACTTGGAGACATTGGGACACTTGGAGACATTGGGACACTGGGAGACATTGGGACACTGGGAGACATTGGGACACTGGGAGACATTGGGCACTGGGTGACTTTGAGACACGAGGGGACACTGGGAGACATGGGGCACTGAGACACTGTGATGCATAGGGGACACTGTGATATAGAGGGGACACTGGAGACTTGATAAAGACCTGGTTACAGGTCAAAACGTTGCGGTGTTCAATAAACCTGGTTAAATCTATCACAGTGATTGCCTGAGATTTTTTTCTTTTATACTAGGGGACACAGACACTTGGGGGCACTGTGAGACATGGGGAGACTAGGGGACACTGAGACACTAAGGACACCGAGAGACACTGAGACATGGTGCATTGAGACACTGGGATACATAGGGGACACTTGAGACTTGAAAAAGACCTGGGTACAGGTCGAAACGTTGTGGTGTCCAATAAACCTGCTTAAATCTATCACAGTGGGTGCCTGAGATTTTTTATTTTATACTAGGAGACATGGGGACACTGGGAGACATGGGGACACTGGGAGACATGGGGACACTGGGAGACATGGGGACACTGGGAGACATGGGGACACTGGGAGACATGGGGACACTGGGAGACATGGGGACACTGGGAGACATGGGGACACTGGGAGACATGGGGACACTGAGACACTGGGAGACTAGGGGACTTTGGGAGACTAGGAAATACTGAGGCACTAGGGATACTGGCACACTACGGACATTGAGAGACATGGGGACACTGAGACACTGGCTGGGAGACATGGGGACAATGAGACACTGGCTGGAAGACATGGGGACACTGAAAGATTAGGGGCCACTGGGAGACATGGGGACACAGACTCTAGGGACACTGGCTGGGAGACATGGGGACACTGGGAGACATGGGACCACTGTGTCCCTAGTGTCTCAGGGGGAGACAGACTCTAGGGACTGGCTGGGAGACATGGGGACACTGAGACACTAAGGGACACTGGCTGGGAGACATGGGGACACTGGGAGACATGGGACCACTGTGTCCCAAGTGTCTTAGGGTCCCCATGTTCCCCAGTGTCCCAATGTCTCAGCGTCCAAGTCTCTCACCGTCCCCATGTCTTGCAGGCTCGGAGCTGCTGTCTGGACTCTCTGTGCAGAGCTGCTCCCCCGGGGATCAGTGAGTAGAGAGAGGCAGGAAGGGAGATGCTGTAACTTCTTATCCCTGCCTCTCTCTACACAAACAGCGACCTCTACTGGCCGGCGCTGGTACTGCAGAATAATCTCTGTTTATACTGAGACAGACATTTGTATTGCCAGTATTACTGCAATACCAGCACTGGCTAGGCAGCCTCAAATACCTGAGAAATACTTCTGAGAAATAGCTGGCAACCATAAGAAATACATGAGAAATACCTGGCAACTCTTAACAGTAGTGTGTGTAAAAAAAAAAAATTACTTTTTTTTTTTTTTAAATCAATGGGCCTATTCCATGGGCCTGGGCCTGGGCCTGGAGCTGCAGCTCCACCAGCCCCTATGTTAATCCGGCCCTGATCCCCAACACTGTAGTACCCTGGTAGCTGTTTAGGTTTCCTGCCCCCACATGTAGGGACTGAAAAAGGTAGTGTACTTACCTTTTCTCCCTCCTCGCTGCCTTTCTGCCTCCTTGGTTGAGATAATCTTCAGAATGGCAATGTTTACACTAGCAGGGATAAAACAGGGTGGGGGGGGGGGGTTGGCAATCCTTCTTCTGTTGACATCTTAGCAGCTCTGCTCTCTGCACTGCAGTCCTGCCTCCGTGGCTTAGATTATCAAGATCAATGATCTCTGCCAACCCAACAGCTTCCCACAGGAAAGAATTTGGAAGTATGTATATGTGCGGCAAAATGCTGTGCCGTGCCAATCAGATGGTCTTTGAGTTTTATTCTGCTATTTTGTTGCAAGCACCTCTAGAGACGTTCAAACCCAACAATAAACCCTTCAGAATGGCAATGTTTAATGTGCAGGGATTTAATGTGGTGGGGGGAGGCTGGCAATCCTCGGTCTGTTACCATTTTAGCAGACATCCAAGCGTTCCCTAAATAATATAAGTCAGTGGTATCTCAGTAATGGTGTGCTGCAAGTTGTATTCCACTTTTGTTCTTGATTATTAAAAAGACTTGAGGCCACAAGTCATGCGAAAATTCCTGTGGGCTTCGTCCTGCAGTATGTAGTTAAATATCAAACAGGCGGATAACCAGCTCATGCTAATTCACAGCTTCAATAAACTGTGCTTAATTCCTAACATTTTAATTTTAATTGGTACCTTGAAGAAGACCACTGTTGAGAGCTTTAAACTCCATGGCATAAACGTGAGAGCTGGTTTGATTTGCCTGGTACTTTCTCAAATCCTGGCACAAATAACTCTAATCCTCCTTTTAAATTCTGCAAATCTTTGCTTGATCCTTAACCATCAACTCACCTTACTGGATATACTTTCATTAGCAATGTATTGCAGCAAATGCCTTTTCTGTCTGATATATCCTTTTCATATCCTTTTTTATTATCCCTGACCTGGTTCTGCTCTTCGTTTGTCCTGCAGAGGAGATGCATGCTGAGATCTGTTATGCAGAGTGTCTCTTACAGAAGGCTGCTTTGACGTTTGTACAGGTAATGAGCACTTCAAAATATGTGATGTTTATAAACCGGTCTGTCTCCTTGTGCAAATCACATTATGGAAACCTTAGTCTGCATGATTCAGAAACACTGAGTTGTGGCGTTTTTGATAGCTTCCTTTCAAAAGTATTATGTAAGCCTGTTTTTGTGTAAGGGACACTCTGGGGTAATAAACAAATGTGTGATTTTTTTATTTATTTTTTTAAATGTGTTTTTTGTTTGTTTTCCTTTTTTATAGAACAACACATATAAGTGGGAGAAAACAAAACGTTGGATTCTTACTATTATGCCAACCCCATTTTAGTACGCCTCCAGTGTAAAATTGCAACCTTTACAAAAAGTGCAGATTTTAAAGAAATTGGCACTTTTATAAGTTAAAGGGACACTATAGTCCCCAGGACCACTTGTAGTCACCAGCTCAATGTATTGGTTCTGGTGTCTATAGCATGTCTCTTCAGCCTTAGCACTGTAAACACTGTCTTTTCAGACGAAAAGCCGTGTTATCATTGCTGGCTAGTTACACCTTTAGTTGCAGTCACTCAGACGGCCATTGGAGGTGCTTCCTGTGCCAATGAACTGGTGTTAAATATCCCTACACTCTACATGGAGGAACTGAACATTCCCCATACAGGGGCATTGATTCAACATGCTGATTGGGGCAGCGTTTAGTCACGCATGTGCAATAGCCTTCTATGGATAAGCAGAGACCATAAAAATTGATGATCTCTGCCACGGAGGTAGTCAAGTGGGGCCAGCTGAGATAAGATTAGCATAGTGTGGGAGAATATGTAAGTAAAATCACCATTAATCTATGTAGAGAGGGGAGTCAGGGAGCTAATGCTGCATTCTAGCACTACAGTGTAAGGAGTACATGTTTCTGTTCCTGTAACCTTGTTACACCCGCCCTAGCTTTCAAGCAGATAGTGGAGCTAAACTTAAGAGGCAGATATTGCTCAGAGCACCTGCCTTGCAAAGACTTCTCATTGAGCTGCAGTTGGATGCCTGTGATTTGACAGCCACAAATTCTAGACTGGGGAAGAAGAGGAGGGCTTGCAAAGGCTTCAGATAAGTTAACTGCAGATTTTGCATGCTGTTTTTAGATATACCCCCAATTAGAAATTCATAATTAAATGTGTGCATGTTTTCATATGATATTTCTAGTAATTAGTGATATATATATATATTTTTTTTTCAATGTATTTTTGGTTTCAGCACACATAGATAACACAGAAACAGAAAAACTTTTAATAATAATTTATCAAATAATTAAGTTAAAGATAAGTTAAATTAATAACTGCTTTATAATTGTGACATTAACACAACATTGTCCAAACCCACCACTCTCATTGCAGCCATGTTGTCTTTTTAAACTCGCACAAAAAAAAAACAGGCACACGCACATGCACGAATACTTGCATGTATATTCACCCTTGTAAATGCACACAGGCTGTATTCACACACACATAGTGTGGATGAACGTCTGAGTCAGAAAGGCAGGCATGAAAGAATGCTGGCCTTCACAACCCCTTTGGAATGCTGCAATGGTGCACAAAGATGAGCTGAACACAGTGTGTTACATTTACTCTCTGTATTCAGCCCTCTGAAGTTCACAACATGTCAGCTCCCATTACTACAGCGCTGTGAACTTCAGGAACTGTAATAAAGGCATAGTTTGCAATAAATTAATTTATACTCTGGCAATCATGCACACATGAGTGCCAATGTGAAGGGGTTATGACACCAACAGAATCTATATAAAAAGGACTGCACACAAGATACCAAAGAGTAGCTGCAAATTGAATAACATTTAGTAAGGCATCATTCAATACTGATGGATATCACACATGGCCCTCTTGCTTCGAGCATCTACGCCTGTGGCAAATAATGCTAGCATGTGGACAGTTCAGAGATGTCTACCACATACCGGGGGATATTTATCAAAGTGCTCTGAAATTGGTGGTTAAATTCAATCATTATTTTCATTGTTTTTAGTAAAGGGATACTCTATGCATTAAAACAACTTTAGCTTCATGAAGCAGTTATGGTGTGTACATAATTACCCTGTAGTCTCCATGTTCAATTCTCTGCCATTTAGGAGTTTTTATGTTTCTGTTTATGCAGCCTCTGTCACATCTTTACAATAAGATCTAACCGTGCAGTGTGTTTACTTAAAGGGACTGTGACCGTTTTGCACTTAGTGCTGCAATGTAAAACATTACAGTTCCAGAGAAACTACAATGTTTACATTGCAGCTCTAAATCTGCCCTCTGTGGCTTTCTACCAGACAGCCACTAGAGGGCTTCCGGAATCCAAACTGACTTTTGGTCCGTTATCTGACGCTGGGCATCACGCTCTGCATGAGGACCGCCAGCATCAGGTCTAATGCACGCGCTCAGCCGTTGTTGCGCATGCGCATAAGGTCTCCAACTCTGGCTGACGTCGGTGGGGGAGGAGCTTGCGTGTAGCCTGGCCCAGCGCCAAGGGACATCGGCGCTGGATTCAGGAAAGTGACTGAAGGGATTTCAGGGGGGAGGGGGGGGCACGAGGGAGGGGGGATAGGGGCACGAGGGAGGGGTAGACCTATTAAACCTATAGTGCCAGAAAAATGGCCTTGTTTTCCTGGCACTATAGGATCCCTTTAAGAAGTTATTTCTTGTTCTGCTCTTTTAATTGAACTTAATTCACACACAGGGAAATACATACTTTTAACAGAGAAAGGGTAAGCAATTTTAACAGGGGAAGCTGTAGACTGTTTAACAGGGGAAAAATGTAGACTATTTTCTAGAAAGTGTGTAGAGAGGCTGTGTGAGCATCAACCAGGGAAGGCATCGTTAGGGGTGCGTAAACAAAGTGATTTTACTCATAAATGGCAAAAAACTCAACAGTGTGATTGCAGGGGCAAAACCTATAAACCATCATTAAGCTAAAGGTCTTTTAGTTTTTTAAGTGATCTAAAACGTGACATTTTTCTATGTAGTAAGTTCTGACCTTTTTTGGAGAAATTTCCGTTTCAGAAAACCGACAAATTTACAGTTGTGAAAACGACACTTTTCTGTTGCAAAAAAAGTGTGTGAAAAAATTCATAAATCCATTTTGTCAGCAATAAAAAGGTGTATGATGGCGCACACAAATAATGTTCCAAAAGAAGGAAAAAAGAGTTGACAAACTGCTCAAGCAATTGCAGAAAATTAGATGGAAAAGTGTCTCAAACACTGATAAATCTCACTCAAAGTATTTGTGAAATTGTGTACCATCAATGGGTGGCAGGATAGCCTGATTGTCTTTGGCCACTATGTGTAACCTGAAATATATAACCTCCAGAGTTTCGTGTTTTTTGTTTGTTTGTTTTTTGTAGAGGAGATACAATTTAAACATTGTTTATATGTTAAATTTTACATTATATTTACCTCTACACATTTGTGCCATTGAACAAATGGATTGGGTTTTTTACAGGATGAAAATATGATCAACTTTATCAAAGGTGGGCTCAAAATCAGGACAAGTTACCAAATATACAAGTATGTTTTGTTTTACAAAGCATTTTTTTCTTATTTTGTCATGCTATTATTATTGATATTCTTAATATGGCATTGATTTAATATTGTTAGATAAGCTTTCCAAATTATTAAATGTTTTTATTATACATTTTTAAAATGCTTTAATATTATACAAAATATTTTAGTTTTGTAATATATTTTTTAATGATGTTTTTGATATTTTAAAAGTTTATCTAAATATATTAAATGGTTTGATAAGCTTATCAAACAACATTAAATTGATGCCTATGTGTCAATCGTCTTGCTGTGTATAAACATATTTTCATATTTTTTATTCTAAAGAGAGTGCCATCAGGTTTTACTATCCGGAATAACAATGGACAAAAACAACGCTGACACTCGGTATCAGTTTGAAGGGGGTGTAAAGCTTGGCATTGGAGCGTTTAATTTGGTGAGAAGCTTAGATTATTTGATTTGGTTTAATTAAGTGTAGGTAATTATGTGAAATGGAACTAATTTGGTATTATGCATGTGCAAAATAAGGACCCAGCGCGCTTAGGTATGACAAAAATACTGTACATGCAACAGAAATGTTGCAAGATCCACTCTTTCCATCATGTTTAATGAATAGCCCACATTGAAGAATCGGTGCTGTTATTTCCATTCTGTCTATTCACAAAATGCTAAATAGTAATCAAGCAACTTCTATGACATGGCTTTTTGGAGAGGCTTGAAGGCCAGCCTTCTGCCCTGCTTAAAGATTGCCTAAACGGCAATCCTTAAGCAGGTATCGTTTTTTTCCCCTGACCACCAAATAGAGAGCTATTTGAAGGGGCAGGCAGGCACGGAGGCATCAAAGGATTCCTAAAACTTGAGTGTGCTCCATTCCCCAGAGGTTAGGGAACCCCTTTTTTGGAGACAGAGACTAAGCGTCCACACAACTGGAACGTGTCACTGGATCAAAGAATAGCCACAACTCGTTAATACTTAAACCCACTGTAACATGGGTTCAGATTCTCTAATCAGGGTGTTATTTGGACAGCAAGGGTGCTTGGTGACAAGCTTTTTTATGGATATATTGTGTTTAGTTACAGTCAAGGGAAAGGGGCTTCTGGCCGACATTATGTGTGCTGTGCCTTGAGGACTATGAGGGCACAACAGGGAACGGATTGTGTTAGCTGGGGTTAAAGTGATTGTCTCCAGACACTGGGGATTAGAACAACTGAATGCAGCTGGTTTAATCTGATATGGACCAGGGTAATTGCACTTAAAACGATAAGCCATCTGATCCCAAGTCATCCTACTGCTACAGAATACCTACTCTTAGAAAACCTAAAACCCCTCCAAACCTTACCTTATATTGGCTGCATTTCTTCTGTTTTCTTATTGCAGTGAAATCCTGCTACAATTTGGCAGTAAATTATTTGTGTTTTAGTTGCGCAATTTTGAAACCATGAGATTAATTGCAGCTACGTTCAATTACCATTCAGTTGTTAGTTAATACGGGTGTTTCATGAGTAGGCCACATGTGAACTACCAGAGAGGGTGTTTTCTGTGATGACCAATAAGCAAGGCTTTTTTTTTTTTCTTTTTTTCTGGAGGGGGCATAGTTTTCCAAGCTCCCTCCATCAAATGTTTTGCTAAAATCTCTGGTAATAAGATCCACAACTGTGTTGTTCATTCAATATATTGCGATATACACTTAAGGTTTTGAAAATATTATGCATATGTTTACGATGTTTTTTATATTAATCTCATTATTTTTTTTCATTTTTATTTTCTTAGATGCTTTCTCTTTTACCCTCGAGGATTCTCAGACTCCTGGAATTCATTGGATTTTCTGGCAATAGGGTAACTTCCAATTGACCACTTCTTTAGATGTTAAATGGGTATATCATTATATTATTGCCCAAGTTAACTAATTCAAATTGTGCTCACAGCTTTATGTATTACCCTTCTGCACAGCTTGCCTAATCCTGTTGAAATTTAAATTTGAATGAGTGTAGCTATCCGTTTTCTGTCAGTGAATTCTTTTTTAATGCTCTATGAATGTAAGCAAGCTCCATGTTTTGTAGTAGAATGCTATTATCTGACCAGCGTAAACCTGTCTTCTGTAAGTTTCCTTATAATGTTGCATTAAATACAAAAATTTAAGCTATAACATTTAGAGCGTCAATAAAAAACTTTATAATAGCAAAGTTCTAATGTTTTATAGCTGACTGCTGTTCTGCTCAACTGTACTACTTTGAGTCACTACATGTGATACCTTTCAGATTAAAGTTCTTAATTGTTCTTTAAGGAACATGTCAATTAAAAAAACAAAAACAAACATGAGATTACATTGTTTTTAAAACAATATATATATATATATGTTTTTAATTTAGTTTTGTCTGTGTTCCTTATAGCTTTACTTTAATGAGTACTATAAGCACCATAACGACTATTGTCAGCACAGCTCAGTGGGTTCTGGCTGGCTAATGATGCCCCAATGAAGCTGCTGGAGGTGGATTAACACCTGTCACAGCAGAGGGGTTAAAATTCCAAAGTACAGAGTTTCAAAGTGAAATGCTGTACATACAGGTTACAGGCACCATATCACTTCAAATCACTGATGTGGTCATGGTGCTGGGAATATCCCTTTAACTCCATTTTAACTTTATTTTTGATTTCTCTACAATCCTTAATAAAATGCCATCCAAAAATAAATTTGAGCCCCAGTCTTGCAAGTCATGGAAGTCTGCATATATGACCAGTTCTCATTCATTCTTTTTTTTTTTCTTTCATTCATTCCTATAAGAAACTACTGATTAGTTTTAGGAACATTAGAGCAACAATCAGTATTCTTGCGGTCTTCCTTCTCCTTCCTGGAAATAAACATAAAGCTGAGGTGAAAAAATATTTAATCTGGTGTAAAGTAAAAATGCCAGGATGAGGATTTACAAAATGCTGTGTTGCAAATCACATTTTTAAATTAGTTGAGAGTAAAAGTTTCAAACACCCAGGTTTGGGAATTATCAGATTTGCAGTTAGAGAAAAATTAATTGAAACTGAACTTTATCTGATTTAACCTTTTCCTAAACCTTGATGTTCAAGTCTTTTCTTGCCTTTCATTGAGTATAGCAGTATTTAAATGTGAATCACAACTCGTTCACTGTGATTACACACACACAGCTGTGGGATAAGCATTAATATAGCCCATGTGTTGCTGTGTGAGATGTTAAGTTTGTATGCAGTAGTACAGTTTATCCTGGTAATAATGTTATCCTCTAAAGACCAACAAAATGTGGACATCTGATAGTTGCTTCTTTGTGTTTTTTAGGAACTAGGCCTTTTACAGCTGCGAGAGGGAGCATCCGGTGCCAGTTTGAGAGCCATATTATGTGTCCTCACTCTACTGTTCTACCATACCTATATTTCATTAATACTTGGTAAGATCTGTTTACAAGATGTATTCTTTAGTGAGAACCGAGAGTGCTTGGAATAGTGTTTGGATAATGAGAGAGTCCTTGAACCTGCTGTTATATTAGCACTGTAATAATTTACAGGAAAATTGCAAATTACACCTTTGACAAAACCATTGAATCACCTGTTACTTGTGTAAACCGCTTTTTCATGAGATATTCTATTTCATTTTAAATTTGTATTAAAGATTTACATCCTAATCCATTTCAACCTGGGCCCCTCAGGGCATCCTCATAGAGATGCATATTTCAGTGCATCTCTTTATGGCACATCTTTTGGGGAGCATTTAGTTTATTCCTACTGATTGTCAGGATGCCAAACATCAGTCCTGTAAATATTGGAGTTTAATAGGAAGTACCTATAGTGGTTGTCTGAGGAACAAAAGTAAGCTCACTGCCTATTCATTAAAAAAAAAAGAAAAGAAAAAAAAGTCTGTGTTACAGAGCAGAGACGATAGCGAGAGTTTTTTTTTTTATACCAAAATCACTGCAATAATTTGTGGTATTTTTGGTGGTTTGTGTCCCTTTAATTATAGGGAAGAACTGCACGTAATAAATATCGTGAGAAGTGACCGTTACCCATTTGAGTGCTCAATATAGTAAATTAATGTACCCGGCATATATTGTGCAACATCCGTCTATCTAGTTTGCTGCTGCAATGGTTTTAAAATGTACATGGATGGGAAGCTCAAGTTAATTTAATGTCATCAAGATGTGCTTCTTTTTCAGGAACTGGAGAAGGGAATCTTGAAGAAGCAGAAACCCTACTTGAACCTTATCTCAAGAAGTTCCCCAACGTAAGTGGTCTAATTATTATGATACATATCAATTATATTATATATATTTGTTTTATAATTTTAACATTCTCTCTCATTTTTCTTGCCATCTTTTCAGGGTTCTATCATCCTGTTTTATGATGCCAGGATTAATGTTCTTAAAGGAAATTTTGAAAAGGTAATGCAATTCAATTTTTTTTTACATTTTATTTTAGATATTTGAATGTAAATGTAAATGTATGGCATTATAAACCTATATAGCCACTTATTAGCCATATATAACAAGTTCCCATTCAAATAATAATTTGTATTGATCTTTTCTGATTGGGTTACAAATGAACTTGTCTGTTTTCAATATTTTATGTTTGATTTTTTCTATTTGGAGACATATTGAGATGTACTCCAATTGCACTATCTATCAATCCTAAATTATTCACCCATTATGTTGCCAATGCATTCTAGTCCCCATTAAATATACTGCAGGGTGTAAGAATTGCCCCTATTGTATGTTGCATCCTATATTGATCTGTAATCTCCTGCTATATCTGCATTATTGTCTAAATAATGTTTCTCCAAAATACATTGTAACCAAAAATTGCTTGGTTGCATTTGTTGCCAGAGTGGCATCCATCTAATCTAGCTGGGTTAGTCACTAAAGTGAGAATTTCTGATAATGTTGTATAATTATATTGTAAAAATATTCTATATATTCGTTTTAAAAATGTTCTTGTAAGTGCAACAACTGCAAGTTGCATCTTATGTTTGACATCTGTTCCTATTTATTTGTTTGTTTTATGGAACAGGCACAGGAGATCTTCCAGAAATGTATTGTAGCTCAAGAAGAATGGAAACAAATTCACCATCTCTGTTACTGGGAGCTAATGTGGTGCTATTCATTCCAGCAAGACTGGCTGCAAGCGTATCGATACGCTGATCTGTTGTGCAAGGAAAGCAAGTGGTCAAAGGTACTGGTACTCTTTAGTTTGTGTAAATTACAGTTTTTATGTGATCTATGGCAACATAAAATGAGTTCAGATTACTGCAGTCCAAGCATAGCATTAAAGGATCACTAAATGAACCCATCTCAATCAAGTGGTGTAGGTTCAGTGGCCATCTCATTTTTAACCCTGCAATGTAAATTATTGCAGTTTAATAGAAAATTCAATATTTTCATTCAGAGTTAATTGCATGTTTAGTGGCAGTCTCTGAGACAGCAGTTAAAGGTGCTTTTTCTTCAACTACCAACTGAAACTCTGTTATGTGACCAAATGTTCACAAAATATAATGTAATTCAATGCTTTCCTATGAGAAGTTTGATTATATGCACGGGCGGCGGGCGCAGAGCACTCGCCTGGCACTTGCATCTCGTCACCAATGCTCCTCTATAAAGGGCATTGGTTTGGCCATTCACTGTGGAAGCAATGCCTTCAATGACATCATGGGAGGTGAAGTGGGCAGCAGCATCAAGGGATACTCTGTTTTGCTCAGAAAAAAAATAAAAAATGTTGTCTGCAAAAGGTGAGTGTGTGTGTGTGTGTGTTGGGGGGATGGAGGTGTAAGTCTAAGTAAGGACTAGGGCACTATTGATTCGGAATAAAATGTTGTATTTCAAACACTGGAGTGTGCCTTAAATTGTATCTTGTCATTTTGATTTTCTTTTTGTACCTGGTACATATAGATAAGCTGTGTTTGTATTTTCCTTCTGCTGTGTAATCTGCGCATATCCACTTAAAATACAGATGGTGCTCACCCAGCTGGCATTAGGTGTGACATTAGACCAAATATTTTTCCATATATTAAGATTTCTAAATCAAATGGGTATTTTGAATATTCCTATCGCTAGGCATGCAAAGTCGTCATACACATTTAAATAATGTATTGTATCTATAAATGATTATATGTATGTGAACATTTCCGTGTCAGTCGTTCAGTTCAACGTACTTCTAAAGAAACACTTCCACTGCATGAACAGCTTAAAATCATGTATTTGGTTATGGGGACATGAGTTTCCTCTGCCTCCCAGCTTCCAACCTGTCCGTGCTTCAGTTTATCAGTTTATATAGGCAAATGACGATAATACTTTTCAAACATTGTTGTATGAATGCAAATAGATTTTAGTGTTAATTCCATCTATAGCATGTAATAATTATAATTTAATATATAGTTAGTTTTGTCTTTGCCGCACAGTGAGACGTTTCTTAAAATAAATTTCAAGAGCATTTTAATTATTGTTAGATTACACCCGTATTCACTACCAATTTGTTTATTTGTATATGTGTTGGTAATGCATAATGTATGGTTTACTATTGTACAGTACTGGGTTAAATATTATCTATTGTACTTGTCTGGATGGGGAATTTGTCCACTTATTCTTGTACTTTTTACTGAGCATACCATACACTCAGCTAATTTATACTTTTTTTTTTTTTTTTGTACATGTTTTTTTTTATGGTTTTTACTTTATTCTGCTAATTCTTTTTAATTATTCTTAATATTTAGGCAATTTATGTATACCAAAAAGCTGCCATCTTAAGCATGCTTCCTGATGAGGTTGCAAAGACCACAGGAGAAGATATAGTTGCTTTGTTCAGGTAAAATTTTCTGTTTATCATGCAGTAGGAACCCGGAATAAATCTGATACTGAGATGTAGTGTAAATGAAAAATCTGTTTTGGTCAGGGTGCATTTTTATTTTTTTATCCCTAGATTATAGATCAGTCCCTTCTGTGTAGGATATGAGGCTTATTAGAAGTGTATTTTAATAATAATTCCATACATGTAAAAGGAGGCACATGAACACAAATGGGAGAATGGAAACTTAAAAGAATTAGAAGAGGCAAAGGGGGACCATTGAATATTTCTTTAGTCTCTATTACAAACTGGAGGAGACCTAATAGGAGGAGGAGATTGTGTACGTTTTTTATAGGATCCTGCTGGAACTTCTTCTTAAACTGAAATAGAACCATACAGAATTACATGGGAACCATCCTTTTTAGCACTTTTCTTAATTTGTTGTGTGCATATAAAATGAATCTATTGGAGGAAACCAATATTGGTGCTTCATCTAACACATTGCCAAAGTACCGTATTTATGAAACTAAGGAAAAGGGAGAAGCATATATCCCTACCTTATGAATTCTATAGCATGTTGCAATATACTACTTTGTGGTTATTTGAAAATTAGCTTAGGTGTTGGTTTGTTTTTGCTTATCAGCCTTCGATATTTGTATTTCTTACCATTGTTATTTGATGACTGAAATACGTTTTGCAGGCAGGTGGAGAGTTTAAAACAAAGAATTGCAGGAAAGTCGATACCAACAGAAAAATTTGCAGTCAGGAAGTCTCGACGTTATGCCTCATCTAACCCTGTAAACCTGGTTCTGCCAGCCCTGGTAAGATTCGGTGACTTGGTATCAGGTTATTATGTTGTGATTATAGCAAACCTCTGGTATTCCAAACTTTGTGGACTACACTTCTCTAAAACTATAGTTCCAAAGGTTAGCCATCACTGTTATACACATAAGTTATATACATGAGCTGAGCTTTCACTATCTGACTGGTATTTGATATCTTTGATTTCCTTAGCCTAATTTTTGGGGTAAATTAATGGGAATCTTGGTACATAAAATATATAATGTTATAAGCATTATTTATTCAAAGCAGTTTGCACTATTATCTGTATTTATGTATTTCTTTTCATATATGCTGTGAGATGTGTCGATCTGGGGCCATCTACTTATTATTGAGTATCATAACAACATTTACAATTTTACACAATCTATCTATACCTCTTTTGGATTTATCACCTAAACTTCTATTTCACTATATTGCTCCAGTCTTGTTTATACATTCTCTTTTGTTATATACATGTGATGTACAATGTATTTTACGCTAGTCAAATGAACCACACTATTTGTTGTAACTGACAAGTAGAGGAACTTGATGGAAAAGTCAGGGACAAGCACTTTCGTATATTTCACAAGGTAAAGGCACTGAGTTTGCTCAATAAATGCTTCACACATGATTTAAACTCTAAATTCTGTGTTACATTTGGCAGACTTAAACTAAAAAAAAAAAAGCATGGGAAATGTAAATCTGGTGATTCTTCTGCAGAATGCAAATCATGCTGTTTTAATTGTAAATGTTAAGAAAATAATCACAGAGAATTATAGCAGGAAATGTTTTTACACTGGCAGGGTTATTCGCTAAAGTGAGAATTCAAAGTAAATTTCAAATTTAAGCCTAAATTAGCAGAAGTGACATCCTAGCTGCCTTAGAGAATTTTTCCAGTTCAGTTATTTCCACCATAAATTTGAAATTCACTTTAAATTCTCACTTAAGTGAATTACGCAGCTAGTTTAATGGAATATAGGTTTTAATTATTATTTTAAATAAGGAATGTAATATGTTATGCATTTATTCAAAGTCACGTGTAAAATATAAACTAGTCTAATTGATAGACACATTAGACCGACTTGAACAAAATGTGATGCATGCTTTTCAAGTGAGCCTGCATGCTGCAGGAAATTTTACTATTAAGGTAGAAGATGTAAAAGTTCAAAAGATTTAAGGTCCAGATACTTATGGTCCACCTACTTGCAAGTATCCAGAAAAAAAGGTATGATGTTCAGTCTGTCATACTTTATGCACATTGCTAATATATATCAACATCTGGAGAACTTAAAAGCATGAAACATTTGTGTGTTCATTAAACATTTGATTACCTTTGCAGGAAATGATGTATGTATGGAATGGGTTTACAATAGTTGGTAGAAGGTCAGACCTCACTGAAAATTTGTTGGTCACTATTGAAAAAGCAGAAACTGCCTTGCAGAATGACAAAAGTAAGTCAAATCTCAATTGGCAGTGCCATTTATATATGTTTTGTTTCTTCTTCTTGCATGACCTCCTAAGAGGGAGAAATCTACTGAAATAGCAGTCATTGGCCACATGTATCTATTTTATAGTTCTTACTGTATGTAGCACTCTTATACAGAGCTCTTTACAAATTAAGAAAAACACTTTGTTGTAAAAAAAAAAAAAAAAAAGTGGTTGATACAAAATGATCTTCAGCTTCCTATGGTATAATTATAATGGAAACCAATGTAATATTTCAGCTGATATTTTCACTTTAATAACTGTGCCCTAGTATTAGTTTTTGAGTGTCTGGGTTTTATTTGGACTATCTGTTATCTGTACACTTTTTTTGGTGGCCTTGTGGGAGAGAGCAGTGATGGCTGTGCCATTAATTCTATGTCAAATATCTATAGAACATAGAATGCACACTATTTCAATCTCAAAAAACGTAATTTTATTATGTACAAAAAGTACCAGAGTAAAAACATACAAGAAAAATAAACAAAATGACAGAAGCAAGGGCAAATACAATAACGCAATGGTAATTTATCAAAAAAATTCCTTACAAGCCATAAGACTGAAACACGAGTCACCAAAACCCCCAATGTTTCGGCACCAACTGGCTGCCTTTATCAAGGGTACCCACCCTTTACCCTTTACCTTTATCAAGGGTACCCACCCTTTACCCTTTACCAAAAAAAATCCTTACAAGCCACAAGACAGAAACACGAGTCACCAAACCCCCCAACGTTTCGGCACCAACTGGCTGCCTTTATCAAGGGTGTCTTACCATTGATTTTTAAAGAGGCAAAATTACATTTTGATTATGTGAAACCATACCCCTTTTTTATACGAAAGCACCTTATTAGCATTTGCAATGGCAGACCGGCATGCTCCAACCTAGTTGTCTGTCTATAATTGTTCCAAAGTCCTTTTCATTTAATGCTATCCCTAACTCAACCCCATTTAATATACAAGTGGTTTGTGGGTTCCTTATTCCAAAATGCATGACTTTGCATTTATCTATGTATTTATGTATTGATTTCATCTGCGACTTGCCTGCCTACTTTCCCAATTTACCCAAATGTCTCTGCATAGAAGTAATGTCATGTGTAGACTACATTGTCTCCACTTCTCAAGTATTTTTATTAGACTCCACTTCAAGTATTTTTATATTGTCTAACCTAGTTGCAAACACAGACAAATTACTTTCAATGCCCACTTCAAGATCATTTATAAACAGGAAGTGGACCAGGGACAGAACCCTCAGACACTCCGCTTACCACTTGGGTCAAATTTGAAAATTCGTAATTTACAGCTACTCTCTGTACTCTATCTGTAAGCCAGTGTTTTACTTGCAATTGTTCATCTAAACCAGGGGTAGGCAACATTTATGGCACTCCATGTATTATAGACCACATATCTCTTGATTCTTTTCCAGCATTGTGGCTGTTAGAGCATTATAGAAGATGTAGTCCATAACATATGGAGTGCGGAAGGTTGCCCACCCCTGTTCCTTTCTTCTTCTTTTTTCTTTTTTCATATGTATGAAAGATTTCTGGAAAAACTGACACACACATTAAATGTGTCAGGCTTAACATACCTCAGAAATAGAAAGACTTATATCCTTAACATTTGACTGTGAGCCCCATGTCGATTGTAGATATTTATAGATCCCATCAGACTCCAGATTTAATGTTGCTTCAGGTGACAGAAAAAAAAAAGTCTAACAATATATATGAAACCATTTGATACAGAGTGATGACTGCCAGTAACATTAGCCTGTGGTGTTATATATATATATATATATATATATATATATATATATATATATATATATATATATATATATATATATATATATATAATTTTTTTTTTTTTTTTTTTTTTATATATCTCTCAGACCAAACTGAATACACTACAGATGACCAGTGCCTAGTTCAGCTGCTGAAGGGTCTTTGCCTAAAACACTTGGGCAGATTACTGCAGGCTGAGCTTTGCTTCAATCAAGTAATTCAAAGGTAAGTGCAAATCTCTGTCACTGTGAAGCCTCAACATCTGCAATATATAAATGACACATACAGGAGAAGTAGATCTACACGTTTGTTCACTAAATAATGCACTGCAAATTGTGAAGCTTGGACACACCAATTTAGGAAGTATAATGTGCATATTGAAAACCAAAAACAATGTGATAAGCACACACAGTAAAAAAGGTATATTGCCTCTTAATACAAAAAAGTCTTCTTAACTTTTTGATTACATATATTAGCCCTATATAAAGATGAAATAGAGCACAACATAGTGTAATCTGTCAATTTGATTGGGAGTATGTGTTAAAATACAGATCACTCACAATTTTCTGAGCCCATTAAAATTGGCTCTGGACTTATAGAGCATATAGGTTTCCTTGTGGACATAAAATGGATGTCCTCTAGTGGTTAGGATCCCAAAAGATGCAGAATCACTGGAATCAGGAACTCCAAGAAGTGGTAAATATATTTAAAACATAAAAACATAAAGTGCACAACGCGTTTGTTTTCTTCTCTTGAATATCTCTGTGTTTGTATCTACTTGTATTCATGTCATCATGTTATGCTGTTGCAGACTGATATAAAGTATATTTCTGATTTCAGTATGGGTTATATGGGCCAAGCATGGGTCATTCTAGAATGGAGTGAGCTCAAGTTTATTCAGTGTTCACGTAATAATTCACAAGAGCAGCAAGATGAAGAACACCATAGTACAAAACATAAGGATTTTTTGTAATAGTTTATGCAAAATAAATAGTTGGTATATGGCAAATACAAAAAAAAATGGCAAAACCATAATTCTAGTAACAAAAAATAAATAAATACAACACACTGCACAAGATCAGCATTTTACCAGTATTTTCAGGTAGAAATAATTTTGTTTCTGATTTGGCAGATCAACCTCTTTTTGTAAATTGAACCAGTTTATTTTATTATACAACACAGTGCATACACAAAACTAATTTTATGGAACATAAACTGGTATACGTAATGTTGTTAACATGCATGCATATCTTCTAAGTATATAATTAAACTGTTTCCATGTGAACATGCTCTGCTAGTATGTAATCACGTTTTATTAAATTAGTAATAATTTGTTTCTTTGATTTGATTTTTATAGTGAAAAGCGAATCAAATATGATCACTATTTACTTCCATTTTCCTTTTATGAATTGGGATTGCTGTACAAACAGCAAGGAGATAAAGATAAAGCCATAAGATTTATTGAATCTGCAAAGTAAGTAACATTTTGAATGAGTTAAATACTGGTTTTAGTATTTATACATATGCTTATGCATAGTTTAACTTGGCTTGAAAACTAAACTCTGACACAGTACCAGAGGTAAAACAGCAAATTGTACTAAATTGAAATCCAAATTCCGAAATTTGGGCAAAGAGTTTTGATCTAGAAACATTTTAAACTTGGTAACAGTTTGGCTGTTTTAACTTACGTTTTGCAATTGGATTTACAATTCACTACCATTCAATGTTTAGTCAATAAACTCAAATATGTTGAAACACAGTACAGAAATGGTGGTAGTGCTTTAATAAGGGAATGTTATGAAACATGGATCCTTTTGTGCAACAATAGATACTTTCCCAAAAGGGGACAAATTATCTAGTACATTTTTGTTACTAATAAACTTTGAAACTTTGAAACTTTTTTTTGTATAGTTTTAATTGCACTTGTTTTCTAAACTACTTATTCCATTTTAGTACAGATCAGTATTATTGTTGATATTCTCATTACCTTAAGTCTATTTTATTCAAATATTTTTTTTTTTATCTATTGTCCATTGAGACATGAACTGATTTGGGGGGACAGTGTAGCCTGGGAAAATATGCTATGAATTTTTATGTGCACCCTTTGTATTATGTGTGTTTTACATCTTTATTACATTACTAATTGAGTCGTCTTGTCATAACCAGATGTGTTTTTGTCTTTGTGCTGTTTTGTTATATCAATGATACCTAAAGGAAGCTGACTTTTGTCAAACATTAAGAAAAAAAGTTGACTTATTCAAAGATTACATGCATATAGAATATAACATGAACCCAAAATGGTGGTGATACCATTTATTTTAAGCAGCAAAAATAAAACAAATTAAACCACCAGTCCAAATCCAGACAAGTGCACATTATCAGACCACAAAGAAGTTGAAATACTACCAACATTATTGGACCAAAGACCTTGTCAACTGTGAACAGGCAGTGGTGCATCTGGTAGGGAGTAAATGCACCACTCAAGAAGTCAGGAGACATGTGTTTGTGTCCGGCAGTAGTAGTGAAAAATTACCACTCCCCACCAAATGCCTGTGTATATTAGTCAGTGCATCTCTCTGTGTGGTTCTATAGGTTTGTGTGTATGTGTAAGTATCTGTGTTTGTGCAAATGTATGTATCAATTTTCTACATTTATAAAATCTAACGCAAAATGTCATATTTCAGGCTCTGCATCTGCCATGAAGGATTATATACCAAATGTTGTTGTTTTATATTGCTTTAGTAAATATTGTATGTACTTGTATCCTAATTCATGTGGCCCAAAGGTAGATCCCTAGATGTATTAGAGCCATGCTTACCCTAAGAGTGGCAATGGGTATTTGAGATCTATGTCTTCAATTATACAATTGCAATGTGGCCCTTTCTGTTCCAGTTTTTATTTTACATGCTAGCTTGTGAGATTTACAGTGATAGAAGCACTGACATCTAAAGATCTAGTACTCGATCTTCTGTTTCTCTAGATCATTGTTTCTTTTTCTGCTAATTGCTTTTGGGATGTGTCCTCCGTGCTTAATGACTTCCTACATAATCCATTAATCTCCGTTAAAGTTGGTAAAAAGTTTATACAAATATGTACTTTAAATGCAAGGCTTTGGATGAACTGTGTAACCCATTTGTATCAAGTCAAAACAAGTGTTCTTCTGGAGCAAAGTGCTAACTAAATAAAAGTAATTGTAATGAAAACAAATGTTGCTTACCAAGTGCTGTGTCCTATAAGAGAAATTTTGACTTGCTAAATCTGACCCTCTCTGCCACATTTCCCTGGCACATCTATAGATGAATACATGAAAAAATAAGTGAAAATAGAGGCACTTTTATATGAAGGTATTCTGTAATATTGGATTGCATCAGATGCATTTTGTTTCTACTGGGCAAAAAATACAGAACACCTGTCTTGGAAATATAATACTTTACTTGTGTTGGAGTCCAAGTAAAATTCATATCACAAGAGTGCACATGGGTGACTTGGTACCAACAGGCAGAATCCAGAGAGCTTTCTTTAGCATTGTTTGAGCTGTTTGCATTCTGGCCTCTGGACATAGCTACATTTGGCTCTAAACCAGGCATCTCAAACTCCAACCCCCAGATGTTGCCTAACTAAACTCTCATGATTATCTGTCCATTTAATGCATTCAAAGACTTCTGAGAGTTGTAGACAGTCCACATTTGGGAGGCCCAAGTTTGAGATAACTAACTATTAACTGCCTCCAGAATATGGTTAAATATAAGATTTCTGTTATCTATTCTTCTGTGCTGATCCTCAGAAAAAAACATTCCTTCTTCTTTCTTTGTTCGGCTGTTGTCATGGACATCTCTAATATTTTGAAGTCTCGTAGTGAATATCTTCATTTTATCTTTGCAAGTATTAATCTTCTGCAACCTATCCTTTCTCTACTTATTTCTACTTCCATTAACATGCACAGATTAATTCTGGTCTATCAAAAACGCCTGTGGGATACATGTTCAAGTCTTCTCTATCTCTATAATGAAGGGAGAACGGAGATCCACACCATGCAGAAAACAGTGAATCTCAAACAGTTTAATGTTGGACAACATTTTCTTCTTACATATTTTTTTTTTTTAAATAAGCTACTTTTATTACCTCTGCTACACTATTTTTAAGAGATCTGTTCTTTCCTTATTCTTCTACAAAATCTTCTAAGCCTGTTTGGGACATATGTTGATGGACTAATTCGTTTTTGAAGAATATCTTTGATTCTTAGAGACCTAAAACTATCCCTTTACTTCCCTCTAGACAATGAGGAAGCCGAAAAATGACTTTTTTATTTACTTATCTAGACTATAAGGAAACCGCTAGAGAACTTTGTTTTATATTTTACATGCAGAACAATCCCTTTGGTTTATAATCTATCCCAGGTATGCCCACTAATAAAAGGAAGGCATTCCATTGTTGCTTAATAATGCACATGACACTGTAACATATAATCGTATTTAAAAGCCAGTTTGAAAGGTTGTAGCATGATTGTTTAAAATATATTATTACAGCTAGAAGTATTCTCACACAATTCTTGACCTGTGCGAAGGTGTCTGACTGCGTGCCATAAACCCAAGTTGCTTAGTTTAGGAAAGCAAGGAGACATTTCTCCTTTGAACCTTGAGTGTGCTTCATTCATTACAACAGCGGAGGCAAGGGAGAAACAAATGGTGAACCGTCTCTATCCACTGTTGGAGTAGACCAAATTAAAGCACTTCAGAAAGTATATAGGCTCTAGACTCTTTTGCATTTGGAGCATGGCCACAGATGTACCTATTGTGCTCTCTGTAGTTACACTAGTGTGGATGATACTGGTCGTGAATACATTCAGTAAGGGCTCATGGCAAGTATAAGTATCGTGGATGGCATCTGTTTCTCATTGAACAAAGGTGTTTTGTTTTTTTAAATAGCTGAGAAACCTCCAATATTTGACTATTTGGGGAATATATTATGGAGAGTGCAATCTCATTTTGTGTTTTGTTTTATTGTCTAACATTCTGTTAACTATTTGAAGATTTGACCTTGACCTTCTGGTTATTGAAGTATCCACCAGTACTTGCAGTGCCCTTAGTTTATTCTCTTACTGGTGTCTGTTAGATATAAGGAACCTGTTGTCTTCCATCCTTAATTTGTGGTGGTAGGGATATATTTTAACCTTCTGTATATATTGTCGTACTTTATTGTTTTGTATTTTGCATGCTTTCTCCTCTCTTGCTTAGAACGTATGTCGTTTCTAAGCTATAACCTTTTTCCGGGTTGTATTTTTTTGTCTTGTCTATCTTGTCTGTTGAGCACACAATTCCTTTTCATTTGTGTATTCATAGCCTGGGGTTATGCTACTGTCATGTTCTATTACTAAAATCCAGTCATAGTTTTGGAAAATCATTTGAAAGAATATCTATAAGTCTTCTACTGCTACACTCTCTTGGACCTTGTGTTTTCTAATGGTATCCATACTCTTTGTGTTTTCAAGCCTAGCTCGTCTAGGCTTTATGAAGGTTGATTATACAAGTATATGATGGAAGACTGTGTAGCTAACAAGTGCCCTATCATTACAGACAAAACTACAAAGACTATTCACTGGAATCCAGACTGCATTTTAGGATTCATGCAGCGCTCAACAGTCTAAAAGGTTTACCACCATCAACTCCTCCTTGGTAATTTAAATATGACCGATACAACTTGGGACATGGAATAATCCAGCTACAATTTATGAAGACTGGAAATACTCTTTGATGATTCCTGCTGAGTCTGAATCTGTTGTTATTTGTATTGCTATATGCTTATGTTCCAAAAATGTACTCCCCCCCCCACCCCCATAAAAGATACATTCACACAGTCAGATGTCAGTCTGTGTCTTGAAATAATTCTAACTTCTGCTGATAGTTTTTGTAATTATGTATTAACACAAAATTATTTTTAGCTAATTTGAACCTGACTCCGTTCAATGCTTGGCTGACATTGAAATCCACACTGAATTTCTTAGGAATTGATTAAAAGAAGCTATGTTATGTCTCAATGGATCTCGAGTGGGATAATCAAAATAATAATTCATTTATTTATCAGTAAGCATTAGGCTTAACCTCTGAATAGTAGTATTGTTTTGTGCTTCTCAGTTGAACTATTGTCTGTCTGCTGATGAGATCCTTACTTATTTGCTTAGATGTGATTATTATTTTTGTAAATATTTTTTTTTTTGTCTGTGATGCACAATAATCATTATTTGAGATGCTGAATATCTACTGTTTTTTTTTTTTTTTTTCTACTCCGGCAGCTTTTCAGTTGGAAAGTATTAAAAAGATATATAAAAAAAAAAATGTATTTGTATGATAACCATTTATTCTGCTTTTACAGATTCAACTACAAAGAATATTCAATGGAGTCAAGATTGCACTTCAGGATTCATGCAGCTCTCAGCAGTCTAACTGATACACCAGCATTAACTCCGTAATGATCCATTGAGTGATGGCTGTGCAATGTATTGGGGTTTCAGCTGCTGGTGTCTAGTGAGAGATGTGTTGACCGAACAGAGATGCTCAGTCAGATGAATTTAAATTCCAATTACTGTTATCCTCTGTGATCCAATCTGTTGTTTCATGTAGCAATTATTTTCTATGGTGATTGTACTATAAAATTATAAATATATATAAAAATATACACATGTTCTATACTTAGAAAACCGACCATAATAAAAAAATAATGTGGATATATATTTTGTTTCATGAAAGAGAATAATTTATGACTACTCTGACTTGAATGAAAATACTTTAAAAACAATTAGTAAAATCTGATATAAAAACAATGTCTCATGGTGTTTTTCATTTAAATTTTTGTATATTACGTTAAATGTGTTAAATGCGAGATATGTTGTAAACATCAAAGAGCAGGAACAGTATGCATTAAAAATATTACAACATATTAGTGTTTTTTTTTTGTTTTTGTCAACATTCTGGACCAGAGGATGCATAACTTAACATATTAATAATTTATTGTATTGTCAGGAATGGGACGTACAGGTTTCTGTGAATGAAGCAAAATAGATCCTTTGTCTCTTTAGATATTATATTGCTGACAATTAGAGTATGCACAGTTAGGTGATTATTAAGATGCCAATCAAGATGAGGCAGATTATATACCTACCTGTTGTGTCAAATTCTGGTTGTGCAATACACAGTCAGTGTTGTGCAGCATCAAATATATTAATTTTAGAATTATGCTTTAAAGCCAGACGTGCTATGATGATGTAAGAATGACCGAAAACTACAAAATTTTAATTGACCAAATTTGTAATCCTGGCTCTGAAGTTAAGGCCTGAAATTAACTTCATCGCTTTATTAATGATGCATGAAGGTACTCTGCTGGTGCTTGGTACGCCCACTAAAATTGTAGATTATGCTAGCTTTAGTGTACCTATAATCTTAATTTTATTAATGACAGGAGGCGAGTATTTGCTTAAGTCTCTCTTTACTAGAACTCCACAGCAGCACAGAAAAACAACCAATCAGAAAAAAGTTAGGTACTATAAAACTCCCCTCCTCATGCATCATTTCCTCTTTCAAGCTGCGACAAAAACAGAACAAAAAGCAGAAAACATAATGGGGAGAAACAAAGTCCTAGATACGATGAATACAACGATGTCCACCATCCGAGAAGAACTGCCAAACCAGATAGTGTTGATGGACTGTAAACTGAAACGAGAGAAAAAAACAGAACCAAACAGGTTGATTATCCAATGAAAAAGTATTCTGAATAAACATGCGTGCACCCAATGTAACAACCAAAATTACCTTAAAACGAAGATATCCCAACCCTACTTATGAAAATAAACATAGATATAAGAACAGGTGACAGGTAGCAGAGACAACAGAGTTGCATACGTACCTGATTAATCCAATTTTTTTAACATAAAACAAGGGTGGGAAAAGAATGGGTGGGAAATACTCGCCTCCTGTCATTAATAAAATTAAGATTATAGGTACACTAAAGCTAGCATAATCTACAATTTTATAACATGACAGGAGGCTTCGTATTTGCTGTTTCAACGCTCAGACAACAAATCCAACGCTGTTTGTTTCGCTGGTACCTATTCTCGGAGCTACCCGAGGAATCCTAAATGGACTTTCCAACTGCGATAGATGACAATACACCGATCGATGGAGACGTCAGCTGAAGAAGTATCCCAAAAACTGAAAAAACAACGTCCGTTGACAGATCCATTGTACGTGGGGATGCAACCTGTTGCCTACCAGCTGGTCCATGAGCTGACAAGCCGCCCTATTAGCCATTTCCCTGCAGTGAAAAAAATTTTGAAAGTTCTATGCGGACTTAGGGCCGCGATAAGACACTGCCACCATGTCTCAACTCTTGATGTGTAAGGTTGCTCCCCCGAACGTGCCAGGGTCACCCGGCAACGCGGCCTTGCAGGTAGATCTTCAATCTCAAGGAATGCGCCTAAGTCCACCACCAAATCGCAATAGAACCAAGTAGGATCTTTTGTTCCCTCCTGGCCTACCTGGTGAGATGTCTCATCCGAGAATACATTTCTAATGCACGCCAGAGTGTGGTCAAACTAGCCGTATCCTAAGTGATTCCAATATTCCAAGTGGACTGTGTAATCCTCAGATGCGGTAGGGGAAAGACTCCAAAAGGACGTCCATTCAGGGTTCCGAATTGAACTCGTGAGGAGGAACGGTGGTCGACTATTCTGGGAATAGTGAATCCCAGAAATAGTCAAAGGGATGGGAGATGCAAACCGGAGTGCAGATTTCCATCCAGATATGACCTCGTCTAAGCGTGAAAGATGTCTGTGTAGGATTCGGGGTACACCAGGTATCCCCATAAGGTCTCGTAGGTCTCCTTGACTGTAGTTGAAAAGTAGGTTGGCGCAAATCCAAAAAACAAAACGGCTCACGTGAGGGATAAATAGAGTATAGACGGAGGACCCACCATCTCCGAACCCTGTTCACCAGGTATGCGCTCTGAGGAGACGGGGCAGTCCTGCCATCTTATCCCAAGATCGTAATGACCGGGGAGGTCAAGACAACTGGGGTTTCCGGTCTTATCCTGTGACCCCCTACGTACGGTTTTACCTTCAGACCGGATAATAGGCCTTCCTTAATCTTGTTACCCGAGCAAAGCAGTGCCCGTTTACTCCCTGAAGGTCTCCGTATCTCCCGACATCTTGACATGGGAGAAAACTGTCTGCGCAGTTTGTACGTAATGGTCTGGATATCCAAAACAGAAAGCAATCTCTGTATTACATGGTGCAGAATATGCCAAAAAACCTGCACTCTCATAATACCGGAGGACCCTCCGTTAGCCGTACCATCTCCAGGAGTGTGTGTAAATAATCCAGTAGATCCACCACCGGAGATAAAATAGAGGGATCTAGTCTAAACATGTAATACTTGCATGACAAGGCTGTCCTCTAGAACGAAGTTAGTAGCGTGGATGTCAGCTCTAATTGAATGCAGGAGGGACGACCCTCTATGTAGACATCAATGTCTCGCACAGGCACAAGCCTGTGTGATGAACAAATGGCCGGTACTGTAGAGCGTCGAGTGTATGAGAGAGCCGCGCTCTCTACTACTGTGATCGCATACCGTGAGAGCGCCCGGCTGTTAGCCTGAGCGGGCCGCACCTGTTAGTAACCAACAGCAGAGTCTACATCCGTGATCGGTTCTCTCTATGAGAATGGGTCTACCCAACCTGTCCTCTGTATCCAGCCCAGTATCTGGTCGAGGACGAGTGAGGGCTGCGCCCTCTAATAACAAATCAGTATCCGGTTCTGTATGAGAGGGTTCGCCCTCTGTTCCTGAAAAGAAATAAACTCGGACCGAGGTGATGGAGGGCTGCACCCTCCTGTGGTGCAAACTAGAGTCCCTAGAGATTCAGACCAAACTGTAGAGCGCACCAATTATAAATGTCAGCATAAGGCTGAGGGCAATCTGGGAAACAACGATGGAAAAACTATCAACCGACTATCCGGATCCCGTGCGCGCGCACGCGGGGTCCAGGTAGACCGTTGGTAGTCCGAGGAAAGCTGGAGACGTTCTCCACAATCCACGAGTGCCCGGGAGGTCGGAGGAGGCCAAGTCAGGCCTCACGACGACCCGAGCGAAAAGGAAAAGGAAGTCATGAAAAAACAAAAAGCAACAATTAACATAGATAAGAGAAAATAAACCTATTCTATCTCGGATAGAAGGCAAGCAGCAGGCCGGAAGGTAAGAAAAGTAAGTCCCACTGGACAGGGCCAGGAGCTAACCTAACGCAGGAAACAACTACCGAACCTATAAGGATTCCGGAAGGCAGATACGGAGTAGCTGGTAAAGACAAGGAAAGAACACCGCTTTCTTCTGGAGGAGTCTGAGTACCGGTCCTTGCCTGTGCGAAGTTTTCCTTTGAGATGTGCCGTCGCCGGTTTGGAGTAAACCGTGGATGTGTCCGGGGTCTTCATAAGAAACTTTGCCCTTCAAGCCTGAGGTTTAGGGCCTTCACCCTTCCCACCATATTCAGATGGCCGTATACTGGTGTCCTCCTGAACACTATGGCAATGGTGTTTGTCTGGACACCTGCCTATCTCCATGTCACTGGTGCGCACTGGGTTTTCCTCAGTGCTATTACCCCAGGCCCGTGGTCAAAAGGGGTTCGGTACCAATAGTGTAGGCCCGTCAGAAGGCATAGGCCCAGCAGGCCAAACAAATGGACACAGAAAGGTTAGCCAAGCAAATCGTCACAGACATAGCCGGACATTTAAGTAGGCACCGACATAGCAGGCTATTCAATGGGCACAGACATAGCAGGCCAATCGATGGGGCACAGGCATAGCAGGCCGTTTTAATGGGCACAGGCATAGCCGGCCGTTCTTATGGGCACGGGCATAGCAGGCCATTCTTATGGGCACAGACATAGCAGGCCATTGTTATGGGCACAGACATAGCAGGCCAATCTTATGGGCACAGACATAGCAGGCCGTTCTTATGGGCACAGACATAGCAGGCCATTCTTATGGGCACAGACATAGCAGGCCGTTCTTATGGGCACAGACAAAGCAGGCCAATCAATGGGGCACAGACATAGCAGGCCAATCAATGGGTTGTGTATTACCATAATATCATTATTAACACGTATTTATATAGCGCCTTCCAATTCCGTAGCGCTTTACGGTGGGTATTGAATGAGTAACGAGGACCTCTGAGTTCGGGTAGAGGTCCCTAAAAATTGTAGATCCTCAGGGCATCTTGTGACCTAGGACTCTTAGACAATCAACCCTTTTAGACAGCGTAATGCCGTGTGAATAGCCTGAACCGGGACTGGCAGTCCCTAAATGCCCAGCAGGAAAATAGTGGTATTCCAGCTGTATCGGGTATAAGCGGAAATTGTTCCAGTTACCATCATGTCCATGAGTGTAAGATCCACTGAACAATACTCACCTTAAACTGTGAGTTGGTATGCCCATGTTCACACAGAATCTGTTCAAAATTCTTATCATTATTATAGATTACCATCATCATGCCCCCTGAAGGGTATTGTAACCATGGACACTGCAGAGCTAATGATAGCCAACTCAATGAATTCCCCTGAGAATCTGATAGAATTGTATAGTATCAGCGTAGAAGGGTCTCCATGGACAGAGAATACATACCAGAGTAGTCGCATCTGAGACCTCATAGCAGGACCGGAAGAAGTATATACTGAGAGGCACATGAGTCCTAGAGCCAACTGACACCGTATACACCCTGTACGGAGTTTGTATAACAGAGTTCATAAATATCTGTAACTCACAGCAATCCGTGACATACACGGTTAGCAAGACTAGAGCTAGATACACACTGTCAGTAAACACCCAGCAATCTGTGATATACACCGCAAAACTCACAGAATCTGTGAAGTACACATTGTCAGCAAAAGACACATAAACTGTGTAATACACAGTCAGCAAAAGACACAGAATCTGTGCAATATACAGCCAGTAAAAGACGCAGAATCTGCGTAATACACAGTCCGTAAAAGACACAGAATCTGTGTAATACACAGCCAGTAAAAGACACAGAATCTGTGTAATACACAGCCAGTAAAAGACACAGAATCTGTGTAATACACAGTCAGTAAAAGACACATAATCTGTGTAATACACAGCCAGTAAAAGACACAGAATCTGTGTAATACACAGTCAGTAAAAGACACAGAATCTGCGTAATACACAGTCAGCAAAAGGCACAGAATCTGTGTAATACACAGTCAGTAAAAGACACAGAATCTGTGTAATACACAGTCAGTAAAAGACACAGAATCTGTGTAATACACAGTCAGCAAAAGACACAGAATCTGTGTAATACACAGTCAGCAAAAGACACAGAATCCGTGAAATATACACCGTTAGAAAAAGACACAGAATCTGTGAAATATACACAGTCAGTAATAGACACAGCAACTCTGATATATATATATATATATATATATAGGGGACACAGTGATCTGTGAAGAAAACTGCCATAAGCACCCACAGCAAGCCGTGCCATCTACCCAGCAAACCAGCAAACTGAGGAGAAAAATCTGCCTAACGTTCACAGCAAGCTGGGACACAGGCCCTGTACTCGATATAGATACACTGCCATAGGAAACAGTGATCCGCATGAGCTGTCCTCTCAGAGAGGAAGCTCCAGATGAAATCAGCCGGCGCAGACCGCATGGTAGCGCCAGCCGAGATCCGACCACCGTGGGTGGAGGAGGGGCCGCGAGCAGGAGCACCCTCCTCTACCTGGACGGACACCCGCGGCTCTAGAAGGAGCTGATCGCGGAAAGGAAGCCACGTGCTCGAGCGGGCCGGCCGCCGAGACACACATGAAGGAGCTCGGGGAGTCAGAGGAGGCAGCCAGACGGCTAGTCTCCTGACACCCCGAGCGCACACTGCAGCCAGCACAATCATGGCGGAACGCATGGTGTTAGAGGGTGGGGGGAGGGAAAGCAACAAAAGGGATCCCCAAGAACCACCACGTGGAGGGAAAAAATCCCCGGGGGTACAGGGGAAGGAAAGAATCAGAAGGATAGTAAGCCCCAAACTGGAAGCCTAATAAAGGAAAGGCTGAACCCCATATAAATATAAAATATATAAAAAGAAAATAATCTATAAAACATAACCAAAGTATATCTACAGTATGCATAAAAATAAATAAGAAATATAATATATACTAAATATAATGAATAAAACTTAATACAGTATACCTAAATTATAAGCAATAAATAAAATAATACTATAATAGAATGAATATATAACTAAATACATAAAATATAAATAACAAATATAATATGATACCAAATATAAACCCTAAATAAGTCAAATGAAATCCCAAAGCCACCCACAATAAGCAGGAGGCAGTGGTACTCTGACCTGTACTGTCTGCAGAGCAGCAAAGAAAGAGGAAATGATGCATGGGGAGGGGAGTTTTATAGTACCTAACTTTTTTCTGATTGGTTGTTTTTCTGTGCTGCTGTGGAGTTCTAGTAAAGAGAGACTTAAGCAAATACGAAGCCTCCTGTCATGTTATTAAATTCAGCATCTAAGCATTGCAGAGTGTGGTTGTATTCACCATTTAAGTATTGATGGGTTGAGGAAGCTTTTAAATTTTTGTTTAAAAATTTACATCTGGAAAATTTGAGGGATGTTCAAGTTCACACATTTGTTCAGATGTTTTTTTTTTGGTTTTTATATCAGTCCTCCAGTATATTAAAATTGACATGACTTAGAAATAGTACATCGAAATGTAACGTAACATAGGACTACATTTATTAATTTAATTGGCTAGAATGATTCTGTAATCTATATTCTGTCCCTTCCACACTCTGTGCACTCTCTCCAGCCTACCCAACTCTTCTTTAATATAACTAATATGTGTTCCAGTAAGTGATGATTACAAATCATGCTTTGTTCGTGTTCTAGAATTGCTTTGAATGGATACAGAATAAATAATAGCACCTTTGGTGACGTATAAGCAGTTTAATTAGGGGCCCTGAGCAATTTTCTGTTTAGTGGACCTTTTCCAAATCAAGTGACATGGTAAGTTTTAGTTCTAATCTAAAGATTCAATTAAAATGGACACTTTACTGTAACAATATTAGATTAAAAGGGCCTTTGACTAAGGGCAAATCAGCATAAAAAGTATAAGGCACCTTTGTTCTGATGGTCTGCTACTTTTTTGTTGTACATTTAAATCAATTCAGTAATGGTGAAGGAAAAGCAAAAGACAATGCAGCACGGTTATGAAATTTGAATGCTAAAATATTGTAAAAATTGAATAGAATAATTTGACATGCATCTGTTTCAGGAGAGATTGGCATCTCATTCCACAGTGAGTGACATTATCTATGCTCCTTGCTAATAAACTGTACGGAGCACTTTCTCATAATCCCTAACCAAACTATAATAAATGTAAGAATTGTAAACCAAGATATGCTAACTGGGTTTTGTGGAAAACTGTTACATAAGGGTAGAGTAGAATGTAGACTCATTGGTGGGACAAGGGCAAAACGTCGGGATGTTGATGCTATATGGAGTCCAAATACAGTCAATTAGTGTACTGTACTCCTCTAAACCAGACAATTTTTTTTATAAACTTTAATAAATGTAATCTTGAATAAATTGTAATTTAAGAGGGTAACATCATTGGGCAGTGTCCAGGCCAGGCCACCTGTGTGTGATGGCAACCTTCTGCTCCGCTAATCCCTCTGTGGTTGTTGCACGAGCCTTAAATAGATATTCCAGACCCCTAAAACACTTCCCGAGTGACTTTTTTTCTTTTTCCTGAACATGGGCTATTGGCCCAGTCGAGACAGTGGGGAGAGTGTGGAAGTGAAAGGGTTCATGACACCAGACCCCTGGTTACCTGTTGCTAGTCCCAGCAACCACTAAATTAACCCTTGCAATCCCTTCTACGTTAACACCCTAGTACACACTTTACTGCCACCACCAAGACTTTATACCCGTATATGTAACTCATTCCATAGATCAAATGCCAACTTATGCTTTGGCATGACACCTCCCCCTTAAGATGGCAGACAGAAAGATTCAGACACAGGCTGATATATCTGTCTATCATTAACCCTCTAGTTCCCCCTGTCGAGACAGACCTTCTGTATTCACATTAAAACTGCCCTTTTTGTGCTGGACAGTGAAATGATACAGTTGGAGGATAAGATTCCGATGAAGCAGTTTACCATTGTTTCCTGACACTCTGTCTAGCCTATGCGGAGGGTTGTGATCAGTTATGACCGTAAAGTCTCTGCCATACTGATATGGCTGTAATTTCTGCAAATCCATACCACAGCCATACCCACACCATCGATCTCTGGTCATGTAGTAGTTCAAAGGGGAAAAACAATGGATTTCTGCAGCACTCCCCTGTAAACACACAAAGAGCAGACAGAGAACACCCACAGGATTACCTGCACTGTATCAACACCCATCATCGCTTTCATTTTGGGGTCTGTCTGCTGGGCTTGTTGCACTATCAGACTCTGAACCTTTGGTTCAGAATCAGAAAGTTGCTTAGAAACATGCTCCTGCTCCTGAATTGGCTTAGGTGTATGCGTGAGTTGTGATTGTGATAAACTGACAAGGTTCCTGGTTCCCCTAACAGTATGCTTCCATGTGGCCATAGTCCCTGGACCCACGCGATGAGTCTGTCCCTGCCCCTCACTTTCACTGCAGGTCCTCACACATACAGAACTTTGGAAACTGTCTGAGTCTGTCGCAGAGTAAAACTCACACACACTCTGCCCTCCCTCACAGCCATGCTGTCCCTTCACATTTTCACACAGCACATCAAATACATCTTCTTCAGGCACATATATTCCTTCAGCCCCCTCTTGCTGGAAGGCTTTTACTGTACATTTTCATAGGACACCTTTGACACCCTTTGGTCAGGTACAGAATTTTGCACACACTCGCATAATATCCTCTTCCAGCCAGACCATCATCTCACATACCCTCAGACTCTCCTGGTTTGGGCACCTGACATACTCCTGGTGAACACACCATCTCATCCTGCCCTAACTCCCAATGAGGTAATCCATTTGTGTTTTTACATGGCATCTCAAACAACCCTGGCTCTGGCATAGCCTCAAGGGTCTACAAGTTTCTCTGCCTGTAGATCAGCTCGACCCTCTCATCACCATCCCCCCTCATTTTCTACCGATGCAGCCCTGGCACACTGCTGATGTGTTACCACTGCTTTCAGTGATACACATTCCTCCGTATACAGGAAAAAAGGGGAGAAAAGGCTGCGCCAAGAGATACAATAAAATAAGTCCCAATAAAAATATAAAAAGGATATATATATATATAAAAGTCAATATAAAAAACAGTATAAAAATCAAAAGAGGATAAATGTCTATGTTGCGCTGGTGTTCTCTCTTCTTATGATGCTTTGGATCCTCCCGTGATATGTAAAATATAAAAGGGAAAAGGACCAATGGTGCAGATTGTGGGGTACGTGGAAAATTAAGAATAAAGATGTAATAAACTCACATTTGTATGAGCTATAACCAGCTCAGGTGGAATGGGCGTTCTGCAGTATAATCCCTGCTAGTAGGATATCAGGAAATTCTGATCCACTGGTGCTGTCCAATTCTCAGGAGAAGGGAGAAAAATATATAACAGATAGTGCTCTCTGAAGATAAGATGTGGTATATATAAAACAAAATAAATATACTCACAGTATACAGTGCAGATGACACTGCACTTGAGATATGGCGTGGGTGGTATAATCCCCACCTTAGGATATATAAAATGCCAGGAAAGGATAATATAAAATTGGAGTGATAAAAATATATATAATAAAAATATGAATGGCACAAAGATAAAGCCAAACGTAATTTATTATTAAAAGTATACAATAAAATCCATTAACGCGTTTCACCTCAAGGGTTTTTTCAAAATGGAATAACCATTTCCATTTTGAAAAAACCCTTGAGGTTAAACGTCGCCAAGCAACGTTTCGACCAACAAAGGTCTTTTTCAAGCTTGAAAAGGACCTTTGTTGGTCGAAACATTGCTTGGCGTTGCATTTTTTCCTAATAAATCTGCATACGGTTTCAATTTGGAGTGCCTGTGGTCCTTTCTTCTTTCGTGTATAATTCTGGGATTGCTGGTCCTGATCCGGAGCACCCTTGGCCGCTGGGATTGAGTGCGGTTCCCACCATCTACTTTGCGTAATAGTATGTACAGCACTGTGGAGCCTGCACCTCCCTATTAATTGTTTTTTTGCTGAAATTTTTTTTCATTGAATTCAGTGTGCATTATTTTTTGCAGTATGGAACAAAACGTATTCTGATACAGGCACATCACCACTCACCCCTTTCTCATGTTTGGTAGACATCACTGGTTCAGTTACAGGTAGATATTTATCCACACCCTGCTCTCCCTCCCAGCGATCACCGTTCACAATGTCCCCCAAAGTTTCACACAATACCTTAGATGGAGCAGTCAGCCCTTCTGGCTCACAAGCCATGTCCTCTGGAGCATAGTGACAGAGCATCCAGCCCAATTATTCCCCAACAGAACATTAACAGGGATATCCTCATAAATCCTCACTTCCTGCAAACCTTTGCCCACATCCCAATCAAGGTACACACATGCCAGGGGCACAGCGGGGCACACCCCCCCCCCCCAATTCCTTTGATGGACATTGTTCTTCCAGGGATTATGTCCTCTGTTTTCACCACTTCAGGGCACACCAGGGTGAATGACGCTCCAGAATCTCTGTCACATGGTCACTCAGTCACCCACAATTACACTCTGCAGGTTATTCTCTTGTTTACCAACAGACCCACCCACAAGCAAAACTGATGGTGCCCCTGTGGGTTTGCTCCCACTTCCACAAGCTGGTGGGGGTGTATTCCTAGTGGGGCAAGTCCTGCTCAGATGACCAATCTGGTTGCATTGAAAACAGCAGGCATGTGACTCACTCGACATATCCCCTGCTGCGCTGGCAGTCGGTGGTGAAGTTCTCATTTCAGATCTTGCGGGTGGTGCTTGAACCGTAGCCCCTCTCCAGGTTGAAGTAGCAGCCCACATAATTCCATGCCTGGCTGTTGATGCATGGGTGTCTGCGTAATCATCAGCAAGCAGCATCCTTCGTGTTTTTTTGGCTTTCATTCCAAAATCCACTCTCATACATTAGGGCTCCGGGTCTGTAACAACTGTTCCAGGACCAATAAGTCATTAAGGGCTTCATAGGTAGTAGCTTGTACTCCAGTAACCCATTGCTGGTACGTGGTTTCCAATTGTGTGACATATAGAATGCAGCTGGATGATGAGCATTGCTGCATATTCCTAAACTTTTTTTCTATAAGACTCAGGAGTAAGGTTAAAAGTTTTTTGCAAGGCAGGTTTGATTGCCTCATAATCGTTATCAGTTTCTGGGGGAAGGGACACAAACACATCCAAGGCTTTCCCTTTCAGTTGTGGAGTTAAATATCTCCCCAACTGGTCTGAGGGTAGTTGATGCTGCCTCCATACTTTTTCAAAAATTTTTAGGAATACATCCAAATCAGAGGGAAAATCATCCTTGTGGAGCCTACATGTGCTGGAATCTGATGCATTGCTGTTCAGTGAGGACTGAAGGGTAAATTGCAGTTTGGCAATTTCCAGCTCATGTCTCCTTGGTGCCTCCCTTTCCGCAGATTCCCTTTCTGCAGCCTGCTGTTGGATCATCACGTGCAGGGCCTCCCGAGGATTTGCAGCCATCAGTTGCCGGAATAAATCATTTGAGCAAATGTCCTTGTTTTGAGGGGTACAACCACTAGGCATTCCAGTAAGCAGTGCTCCTGCAGTAGTAGGGATCTCAGTAACCTTTTCAGTGTCAGTCTCCACAAGGTCAGCAATAAGTTATGCCTTGTTTTTGCCAAAAGATAGTCAATCCTTTTCTTGGCACAACAATTCCAAGGCCTCTTTGGATTGTTTGCGATAGGCCTCCATATTCACAAATTGGATAGAGAAAGAAAAACAAGGGATGGGGAGGGAAGACCTGTTTTGCACTTTGTATGTCTTTTAAATCAGCACTGAGCTTGGTCTTTGGAAATTACACAAAAAACAAGTATGCAATTTATTTTAGTGCTAAGACCCCCTTTACAGGTAAAATCCAGCAAGCACTAAAAATCTCTAAATATATTCCACCAGCTGCCACCAGTTTGTCACGAACATGGGCTATCGGCCCAACTGAGACAGTGGGGAGAGTGTGGAAGTGAAAGGGTTAATTACACCAGACCCCTGGTTACCTGTTGCTAGTCCCAGTAACCACCAAATTAACCCCTTCAATCCCTTCTACACTAACACCCTAGTACACACTTTACTGCCACCACCAAGACTTTATACCTGGTGTCTTAGGTTACCCCACACACAGTAGAATTATAGTATCACAACCTTACTTTACTGATCAGACATATATGATTAACCCTTTTGGTAACATATTTACCTGAGCTTTCCTCGGAAGAGTGAGCTCATAGAGAACAAAGACACAAACTGATTAAGTAAACATTTAACCTGACAAAAAAGATTCACAGTGCTGGGTACAAAAATACAGAAATAAATGGCATACAGAAAAACAGATAACAAATTGCAAAACAATCCATAAAAAAATAGGAGAAAACACTAGAGATATATTTAAAATTCTTGTGGGAGATTCCAATGTTAAAGGACCACCATAGGCACCCAGACCACTTCAGCTCAATGAAGTGGTCTGGGTGCCAGGTCCATCTAGGGTTAACCCTGCCTGCTGTAAACATAGCAGTTTCAGAGAAACTGCTATGTTTACATTAGGCTTAATCCAGCCTCTAGTGGCTGTCTCATTGACAGCCGCTAGACAAGCTTCCACGCTTCTCACTGTGAAAATCACAGTGAGAAGATGCCAGTGTCCATAGGAAAGCATTGAGAATGCTTTCCTATGGACTGACTGAATGCGCGCGCGGCTCTTGCCGCGCATGCGCATTCGGTGGAAGAGGCAGGAGAGTCCCCAGCGCCGAGGGAGCCCGGCACAGGAGAAAGGTAAGTGATTAACCCCTTCCTCCCCTTAGAGCCCGGCGGGAGGGGGGCCATGAGGGTGGGGGGGACTTATTAACACTATAGTGCCAGGAAAACGAGTTTGTTTTCCTGGCACTATAGTGGTCCTTTAAAGTTCTCCAAGTAGTTGTTAAAAAGAAATCTCTCTCTTGATAATCCAACATCCTCAATATATACCTTAAAATTAGTTGTTTCTCAGTGGGCAGACCCCTGGGTGGATCAGAGGAGTTTGGCCTGGCAGATTACTGCCCACTCCGTATTTTCTTAAATGATGTTGTCCTTGAAGAACCCAAAGTCAGAGCATACTCATCAATATCTTGTACGGTGCCCTATGTCCGGCTCTGGTGATGGTTATCTTAGTAGTTTCATGGCTTAGGCCTGGTGTAAAATCAAAGCCTACAACAAAGGTTATCCAAACATGTACAAAAAAACAACTCATTACATACAGTCAGGTCCATAAATATTGGGACATCGACACAATTCTAATCTTTTTGGCTCTATACACCAACAAAATGGGTTTGAAATGAAACAAACAAGACGTGGTTTAACTGCAGACTTTCAGCTTTAATTTGAGGGTATTTACATCCAAATCAGGTGAACGGTGTAGGAATTACAAGAGTTTGTATATGTGCCTACCACTTTTTAAGGGACCAAAAGTAATGGGACAGATTAACAGTCATAAATCAAACTTTCACTTTTTAATACATGGTTCCAAATCCTTTGCAGTCAATTACAGCCTGAAGTCTGGAACGCATAGACATCACCAGACGCTGGGTTTCATCCCTGGTGATGCTCTGCCAGGCCTCTACTGCAACTGTCTTCAGTTCCTGCTTGTTCTTGGGCATTTTCCCTTCAGTTTTGTCTTCACCAAGTGAAATGCATGCTCAATCGGATTCAGGTCAGGTGATTGACTTGGCCATTGCATAACATTCCACTTCTTTCCCTTAAAAAACTATTTGGTTGCTATTGCAGTATGCTTCGGGTCATTGTCTATCTGCACTGTGAAGCGCCATCCGATGAGTTCTGAAGCATTTGGCTGAATATGAGCAGATACTATTGCCCGAAACACTTCAGAATTCATCCTGCTGCTTTTGTCAGCAGTCACATCATCAATAAATACAAGAGAACCAGTTCCATTGGCAGCTATACATGCCCACGCCATGACACTACCACCACCATGCTTCACTGATGAGGTGGTATGCTTTGGAGCAGTTCCTTTCCTTCTCCATACTCTTCTCTTCCCATCACTCTGGCACAAGTTGATCTTGGTCTCATCTGTCCATAGGATGTTGTTCCAGAATTGTGAAGGCTTTTTTAGATGTTGTTTGGCAAACTCTAATCTGGCCTTCCTGTTTTTGAGGCTCACCAATGGTTTACATCTTGTGGTGAACCCTCTGTATTCACTCTGGTGAAGTCTTCTCTTGATTGTTGACTTTCACACACATACACCTACCTCCTGGAGAGTGTTCTTGATCTGGCCAACTGTTGTGAAGGGTGTTTTCTTCACCAGGGAAATAATTATTCGGTCATCCACCACAGTTGTTTTTCGTGGTCTTCCGGGTCTTTTGGTGTTGCTGAGCTCACTGGTGCATTCTTTCTTTTAAAGGATGTTCCAAACAGTTGATTTGGCCACACCTAATGTTTTTGCTATCTCTCTGATGGGTTTGTTTTGTTTTTTCAGCCTAATGATGGCTTGCTTCACTGATAGTGACAGCTCTTTGGATCTCATATTGAGAGTTGACAGCAACAGATTCCAAATGCAAATAGCATACTTGAAATGAACTCTAGACCTTTTATCTGCTCCTTGTTAATGGGATAATGAGGGAATAACACACACCTGGTCATGGAACAGCTGAGGAGCCAATTGTCCCATTACTTTCGGTCCCTTGAAAAGTGGGAGGCACATATACAAACTGTTGTAATTCCTACACTGTTTACCTGATTTGGATATAAATACCCTCAAATTAAAGCTGAAAGTCTGCAGTCAAAGCACATCCTGTTCATTTCATTTCAAATCCATTGTGGTGGTGTATAGAGCCAAAAATATTAGAATTGTGTCGATTTCCCTATATTTATGGACCTGACTGTATATCAAATGCCAACTCATGCTTTGGCATGACATTCCCCTTCTACAAAAAGTGTAGAAATTGTCACTTTTATAAATTAACCTTGTTACAAACACTGGCTGTCAATCAGACAAATGGGCCTTTTACGTCTTACTTGATTACTTCAGTGGTGCTAAACTCAAAAGGCACCAATTGCTCAGAGTTCCTACCTTACAAATACTTCTCAATAAAGTACATTGGGAAGAGTGCAATCGGACAGCCACAGAAAGTTTTGGTGGGGCTAGAAGGGGAGGGCTTGCAAAGGCATCAGATGAAACCTGCATTTTCCTAGGAAATAAAATGCATGTGTTTTGGGATATGTCTGCTGAACAGTGATTTTTATTTGGGTCTTAGTGTCCCTTTAAGAAGTGGTATTGGACCACCTACAGGAGAAAGGAACAACGCACACTGAGAATTCAGAAAAGGCAATAATGAAGATGATGTTTTAGATAGAGGCTCCAAATATCAAGGGTTCCTTCCACGAAGGTTAATGGTGTGATTTTACTCTTTATCTCTTTGAATAGGGGCAACCTGGATTGGGCACCCTGTGAGTCATCTGCCTCAAGAAGACAGACGTAAGAAAGGCATGAAGTAGACAATTTTCCTATCTTTATTTCAACAAATGTACCCCTTCATTTAGTTTTCAAAAATACATTTCCACCTGATGTGTTGGAATCCAAAACAAATTTTCACTAACATTTAAACTGTAGGGAATTCAAAGTGAATTTCACATTGGACGAAAGAGATGAATTAAAAAAAAAAAAAAAAAAAAAACTACTTTCAAATTCTCTATTTTTGCATAAAATGGGAAATTTGCGACAAACTCACTGTCATTTCCCAGAGTTGTATATGTTTGACTATTTTGGCCTTAAAGTGGCACTGTCACCCAGTACTCTTTTTTTTAAATATTTTCCCTCTTTTCCTCTTTCCCAATCTAATCGTCTTTTCTTCATCTATTTCTACTTAAAAGCACAAGACAAAGTAAGTAGACTTCTCCCACAATACTCACCTTCACTACTATTCACTTTCCATTAGCTCAGAGGTTAACTTGACTTACAGAGCACTGTTTTACAGAGAGCATGCGCTGGATAGTAGTTTAAAGATGGCAGCTCCATAAAAAAAGGATCTGATCCTGTGAAGATTGCGAAGTGTTAGGTAATGTAGGTCAACTTGGAAGACCTTATCACGGGTCGGGCATAGTTAGGATTAGTGGAATGGGGACGATCTTAAAAAATAAATAAAAATAAAGTGGATTTATACATAACAGAGACACTTTGAATTCTTACTTTATGTAAGACGAACAACAGAATGCACAAGCAATTTACACTCTTAATGGTAGTGAATTAGGGATAACCACACACGAGAAGGATTTGGGAAATGTTATAGACAACAAATTAGGCAGCAATATGCAATGTCAATCTGCCGTTGCTAAGGCCAGCAAGGTTTTGTCATGTATAAATAGGGGCAAAAATTATCGGGATGAAAATATAATTTTGCCTCTTTATAAATCGCTGGTAAGACCACACCTTGAATATGCTGTGCAATTTTGGGCGCCTGTTCTAAAGAAAGATATCATGGCACTAGAAAAAGTCCAGAGACGAGCTACAAAATTGATAAAAGGAATGGAGCATTTCAGTTATGAAGAAACGTTAAAAAATGAAATCTCTTTAGTTTGGAAAAACGGCACCTCAGAGGGGATATGATAACATTATACAAATAATAAAAAAAGGTTTTTTTTACAGTAAGAGCAATAAGGATATGGAATTCTCTGCCTGAAGAGGTGGTTTTATCAGAGTCCATACAGATGTTTAAACAGCAATTGGATAAATACTTGCAAAAACATAACATACAGGGATATAATTTCTAATTAGTGGGAGACACCTGACTGCTATTTTGGGGTCAAGAAGGAATTTTTTCCTAGTTTGTTGCAAAATTTTAAGCGCTTCAGACTGGGTTTTTTGCCTTCTTTTGGATCAAGAGCAAAAACATATGTGAGGAAGGCTGAAGCTCTTTTCAGCTATGTAACTATGTAACTACGGAACCCGTGTATCGCTTGCACATATCTTAAATTCATCCCCCCCCTTTCATTACTTTCATGTTTTACAGCTCTACCAAATGGATTATAAATGAACCGCAAGATAAATGTAACTCAAAAAGCTTTTGAGATAATGTCAATGCCGTGTTTCTGGGCCCATAACATACTTGAAGACAAGAGAAATATAAATGTATCCTTCCTGGTAAAATATTTTATTAATAAATAATATGTAATAAATGTGTATCTGTTTATATGCAATTGGCTGCAAAACAATATAACTGACACTAGGTGGCAGAATTGTCATTCAAAAAATTAGAATAGGGGTTATATAGCAAATTTCCTGATTATGAGAAAACCGAGAATGCCTCCTGTTTACAAGTGTGAAATAAAGAAGAATTTGTATTTATTTTTTTAAATGTATTAAAGATATAGAGTCACTGACGCACATCTGTTATCTTGGCAGAAACTACGTTTAAAATATGAATTTGTGAGGATCACGTAGAAGCAATTTCAGAAAAAAATATTTGGTTTTTTTCAAAGGCTCAAATTGATAAAATCACTAAATTTACTTCAAATTAAGCAAAATCCAAATTAGAATGCTTGTCCTGAATTACAGGCCAAGGTCATGAAGTTGGGTCAGAATTGTTCAGGAAGCAAATTTGGAACAAATAAACATAATCCCCCCAAAAGACTACATCTAACTCCCTTCTCTATCTTTGAAACTAAATCCAAACAATCTTAAAGGATCACTATAGTGTCAGGAAAACAAACTCGTTTTCCTGACACTATATAACCCTTAGGTCCCCCTCACGCTGGGCTGAAGGGGTTAAAACCTCTTCAGCCACTTAACTTTATCCAGCGCCGGGCTCCCTTGACGCTGGTGACCTCTCCTCCCCCACAGACGTCAGCTCCTGAGTAGATTTCTCAATGCTTTCCTATGGACGTTCTGCACGCTGAATGCGATTTTCGCATCCAGCGTTGCAGAAGCGCCTCTAGCGGCAGTCAGGAAGACAGCCACTAGAGGCTGAATTAACCCTGCAATGTAAACATAGTAATTTCCCTGAAACATCTACGTTTACAACTGAAAGGTTAAAACCTGGGGGACCTGGCACCCAGACCACCTTATTGAGCTGAAGTGGTCTGGGTGACTATAGTGTCCCTTTAAACATGCACACATCCTAATATCAAATCATATCCCAAGATAGCTACTACTGTTAAGCCTTATCCCATACTATTGACCCTACATCCTTCTATACCTAGACACTTACAATCTTTATCCAAAACTTCCAAATCTTAAACCCTAAACACTCACAAACTCTCACATATTTATTTAAACCTTAAATTCCCCTATCTCAAACACCCCTAACATTAAGATAAATTCCTTAACCATAAACAATCAAAACCTCTACTTGACCTTACAGAATTGATAATAAGACAATATGCTATGTGGTATGCTTTCAATATCATGGTCCATTTACCAATAAATGCTTGATATAAGAGACCTTTTGAGTTGTGCCTTTGAACCATGATAGTGTAATATGCTCTTATTAAAGATTCTAATTAGATGCACATATAAATCCACAGAGATGGAGCAGTTTTGTGTTATTTTTAAAACAACTGACAGGAAATGGCTTTTGTATAGTTTTAAAATACATAACTATAGAGGTAACAATGAGGATCCTATGTGAATGATGCTTATAAATGTAAGGGTAAAGGTAAAATACAATTGAAAATAAGAACATCACAACAGGACAAGAGAAATCACCCAGAAATAATATATATATATTTAACACAAACTATGGCAGAATTATTGATATCCTTTGCTTAACCGATATACTGTAGGCATGTGCAATTCGTTTCGTTCCGAATGTACATTCGGACAAATTTCGTGAAATTTGGACATTCGGATGCTTCCGAATGTCCGAAGTGCTGAAGTTCGGTAGTTTGGAAGTGCTGAACCAAACAGAACTGCCAAAGTTCCGAATTGCTGAAGTTCCGAAGTGCTTCAGATTTCTGAAAATTGGCAAAACAAGAGAGAGGGAGGGAAAATTACGCGAATGATGACAGGAATCTTGACAATAAGTTAGTTCCTGGCACTGGGAGCCCTATAGATGTGTAAGTGGTTGTGGTGGCAGTCCGAGCACTGGGAGCCCTATAGATGTGTAAGTGGTTGTGGTGGCAGTCCCGGCACTGGGAGCCCTATAGATGTGTAAGTGTCCTGGCAGTCCTGGCACTGGGATGCGGAAGGCCTATATATGTGTAAGTGGTTTTGGTGCAAATCAAACAGCACTGTGGCTCTACATTTTAGATGTGGCTGATGTAAGTGGTCTTAGAGCAGGGGTGTGGAACATTTTATCTGCCATGGGTTAGGATGTTCCGTCCAGAACAAAAATATCTACCGAAATTTGGCTTCTTGTGGATATATAGATTGGGTACCCTGGCCCCTGGGGGGGGCTAAATTAAATAATACATTTTTCAAGCATGTAGCATGGTGCTATCAGTCTCTAAGTCTCTTAACGGCCTTCCTGATATCTGTAATATAGAGGATATGACTATCTATCCTTAGATATACATAAAAAATTGAAAATAGAAAGTAAGGTGTGTTTTTTTTGTTTTTATTATACGTATTGGGACTGATGTGTCTTTGCTGCCACCCAGGAGTAGTAGGAGTTTAAGCTCACGGCTTAATTTTGTGTAACTATATTTCTAAAAAAAAAAAAAAAAAAAGTCTTCTGATTCCAAAAAGGAACAGAAAGGGAAAGTGGATAAATGGTTTAACTCCTAATCACCATACTAAACTAGTAAGGAAATGCTTCCATCCAAGGCTCAAATATATAAATCTATAAATATACAAAAGAAAACCACTGTCTAATTCAATTACCAGGAGTGGGAGTTGGAGAAAAAAAAAGAATACTAAACTAATCAACAAACATGTAACCAATGGGTTATGAACATATAACGTGCTGCTAAACAGTGCTTAAATGCAATAATCCAATATATAGATAATATCACAAGTTTGTAAAACAATTACAAAAAGGGACTTATTGCTCCAGTAAACTCACAGTTCATTTAGAGTTGGTCACAGACAGTCTTAAAACAAATGTCCACAGCCACTGTTCTATATTTCCACTTAGGCAATTCTTGGAATTACAAGATCTCTGAATGCTTCTAAATGTTACTCAATGTGACAAAAGGCAATGTACAATGCAACAGCTGGAATACAGGGACTCCTGCTACCAATGGAGCTAGGGACACTCCAACTGAGCTGTGCTAATATAGTACCAAACTCAGATCCACATTTATCTTTCCAATGCACAGCACTGGTATAGGATGTATTTAGCTTCCTAATGAATAAAGTATCAGGTCCTTAAGTGCCCCGGTCTTTTCAATCTACAAAAGAATATGCAGCAAAGCCATAGTGCTCTTCAGTATAGTTTATTAAATAGTTAAAACAAATAAAAACACACTCACAAGTTCCCAAGATTGTCAGGCACACCAAGTGGATTCAAAATCCCATCAGCTCAGGGTCTGGGCCCCCTGGGGCCCGCCTCCAATCCCGCCCACAGAGTCCGCCTCCAAATCCCACCCATAGGAATACACACACAGACACAAAAACACACACTGATACTAAAGGACACAGATACACACACAAAGATACATACTAACAAACACACATACTGAAACAGACATATATAAACAGACAGACACAGACATATACATACATATTGAAATACATAGAGATACATACACACAGACATACATGCATACATACACATACGGACTTACACACAAAGACATACATACTGACATACATACATACTGACACAGACATACATACTGACATACATACTGACAGACACACATACATACAGACATACAGACATACATACACACATACATACGTACATACATACATACTGACATACATACCGACATACATACATACTGACACACACACATAGATACATAGATACATACTGACATACACACATACATACTGACACACACACATACATACATACATACACAAATACAGCTAATTTTGCTTACCTTTTTTGCAGGTGGAAGGCTGTGGCTGATGGGAGTCGATGTGGCTCCCGCGGCCTGGCTTTCTTCCCTCCCACGCAGCGCGGAGTGGAGGGAGCTGGGAGGAAGTGACTGGCCGTCACTTGCTCCCAGCGGTACTTTGCAGTTGCGATTTTTTTAAAGCAGCCCGGTCCGCTATTGCACGGCCGAAGTGCTGACCGGGTGAAGATATAGGGCCCATCAGGTGGCCCTAAGTGCGTAGGCCACCCGATAGGCCCCAACAGCGTGCGGGCCCCGGTGCAGTTCTGCCCTGGCACTGGTCACCCAGTATCTCCTTCCTTGTAGCAAGGTTGGAGGTAGATCGGGGCACATTTATTGTATCTGCCACTCACTGAGCTGGTGCGTGCATTTCACTGCCGACTGATATACGTTCCATCATGTTTCCTGTCTCGGTCCTTGCATACGAATGCAGCCTTTTTGCGTTTTGTGATATCTGTGGTCACTTTATCAGAGGTTTTTTGTAATTGTTTTATTAGTTGTGATATAATTTATATAATGGATTATTGCATTTAAGCACTGTTTAGCAGCGCATTTTATGTGTATGACCTATTGATTATAAGTTTATTTGAGTATTTGATTATTAGCTTATTATTCTTTTCTCAAACACCTACTCTCGTTAATTGCAGTCTTTTTCTTTTGCATGTTTATTGATTCTTCATTTTGTATGTTTGAATTTGCATTTTTATTACACAGCCATGTTACAGTGCTGCCACCCACTCGCTGTGATCCCTATTAAGGGTTAATATGAGTACCTGGTGATTAGTAAGGCATGTGTTTTTATAGTTTGGATATTGTTCTTGCTATTGAGCTGGGATTTCAGGGCCTGCCTGACTCTCTGGAGGTACTTAGATGTCGCCATGTTCCTTGCCTCTTTCTTTTCAAATCTTTTTTATTGTTTTAAATAATAATAATAAAAATAACAATTGTACATTTTTGTCAAGTCAGGATTTGAGACTTATATTGTAAATATAGTACCTGTCAAGGATAAATTATTTGCATTAATTTACCGAAAACAGAATTGACTTCATTTCTAATTTGGCTATTTTGGGCTACTTTTGAATACACTTAGATTTCCCAGAAATTCTAACTTTAGTATTTAACCATGTAAATAATTTCAATATTTTTTTTTATTTCATGAATGAACCAAACTTGATAAAAAAAATTCTACACTTTATCCTAAAATTGTCAAACCTATGCTTTGTGAAAGTTTAAAGCAGCACTGTCGCTATATGAAATACTCATACTGACTACGATGGAATTTCACTGATATTCCAACCCGGTCAAGAGTTATACTAAGACAAAGTAGGAATACTTTGACTCAGCATTTCTCCTACGCCTGACACTGGGCAGAGCTACCACTGTTAAGAAGTGTCAGTCCTCCAGCCGTCACCAGTGATAGCTGCAGAGAATTGCTATAAGCTCCCCTTAAAAGGTAAACTACAAGAATCCTAATAGTTTGAGTCTGCCTGTAACTCTTAAGGTGCATCTTTGCATATCACTGAGTGCCTGTAAATTGTGAAAAGGGGTTTCACAGTTTCCAGTCACTCAGTAATATGCAAAGATTAATTTACCAAGGACCAAATATCCCTTGCTTATAAGGTCCACATTTCTGAAAATGTAGGTTTGTTGCATGTGGTATAAAATGTTTAAAGGGAAACATAAATATAAGCTGAATCCATGTTCCTTTTTATTTAAATTACTCTGGAGTTAACCAGTAACCATTACTAGCCCTGTCTGCTTTTTCCGTCACTCCATAACCCTTCACATTAGCAGTCTCAGTGCTGTATTCTTCTTCTATGGTAATGGTCTGCCATGAAAGGCTTAAATAATAATAGCTTTAAATATGCACGCGGCGCCTGTCTGTGTGTAATTAGACATCTGAAATGGTAAGTCCCTGGTACATGGAATGTACATAATAAATATTTCACTTCCATATGGTCTTTGCGAGAGAACTGTGGATATATTCTTTTTCTCATGGTATGTTTCACTTTGGCGCCCTCCTACATTAAGTATAAATATTTCTTTGACAGCTTTCTTTGATTTAAGCTGTATGTTGTAACTCTAGTACCAGATTTGTTATTTACAAGGCATCCAAACAAAAGTGTACGTTTTAATTACGCGTTAGCAGAGACATTTGGTGTGTGTTTATAGTACAGCTAAATTCCTCAATTTGGATGAAATTTAAGAGCAGTACAAAGTCCTGGGAATAGTGCCTGATTGAAACGATGGTGAGGCTGCTGATATGGTAAATGAAATGTTCCTTTAATCAGCTACCCTTTCATTCTGTTTACGAGAAACGCAAATGATGTTCCAGCACACCTTCTTGGATACAGCAATCATTTTTATTGTACCAGACACTGTTGCAGGGATACACTTTTGTGTCTGCTACAATAAAAATAATTGCTATATCTAAGAAGGTTTACTAGACCATCTTTTCTGCTTCAATTGCTATACTGGGCAACAAATGTTGGGTCACGTTGCACCCTTCAGCACATGTTATGCATTGAGTAATTGGATGAAATCAGAACAGTGGGAAAATAGTTAAATAACCCTCGGTAGTGCTAGGGTTAACCATGTGGGTGGCCAGCCTTTGCAAGCCAGTTGCCATATTAAAAAGTGTAAATATACAGAATAAGTCTACAGGGGTCAATATGACCTTCATATTGCTACAAAGGAGGTTGTAGACCTCATGTATGCATCCACCTACCATGCAGTAGGTGGAAGTATATATACTTAACTTTTAAAAACTAGAGACTGGACAGCTATTAAAATAATAGGGGAGGCCTAGTCCCACTGTGCTTCACCAGTGATCATTGAGGGGTGGAGGGCTTTAAATAATGGGGGGCAGGCGATGGCCTGCAAATTGGTGTGATTAAACAAAAGTAAAATGAAGGGGGACATCCCAATGTCCTCCCATGCCACCTCTTGTGGTCAGTGGGTGGGGTATACTTACAAAACAAGGGAGGACCTAGTTTCCCCACAGCCCCACCCACAGATGGTGGGTGAGTGCTATTAAATTAGCAAAGCCTAATGTTCCAACCAGCACTTACCCATGGGCAGTGGGTGGGAGCTCCAATTTAATTTTCATAGGGCCAGCCACCCAGGTGTCTGGAAGTCACCAAGGTCCAACCCACTCCTCAAATAAAAGTTTCTAACCTACCCCCTCCTTACCCTAATTATAGTGCACATGCCAATTATATAATTTATTCCTCAAGTATTCCTCATTCTCGGATCCTCTACCTGAGGCCTGGGAGTAGGAGGGTTCTGCACAGTATCTTAGCTGTTACTTAAACTGCACTCTTTTGGACAGCGATCTCAAATGTTACACCTGGAATCTGTTGAAGCTACTCCCTGAACATGGGGGCCACAGCTGGAACTACTACTGCCTTCACTTTCCACATCCATTCTAGCTCCTCTTTCAGTCCTTGGTGTTTGTCCACTTCTCAGGTTGCTATAGTCATATAGCATTGCCAGAGAGCTTCTTTCTTCTTACATCTTCTTTTCTTCAGGCCCACAAAAGGCAACAACACATAACTACCGATGTCCATATTTAAAAACAAAGGCCTGATTCTTAAAAACACATTTAAAAAAATTAAAAAGGAGACACAAAAAAAAATGGCTCTGTGCAGAAGGAGGTTTGAAGGCTGAAAAGGTCTTTATAAAGCCTTTCATACGCTCTGATTGGTTGGCTTCTTGAGGTCCTCCCTTGTTTTATAATTAACCCCACCTGCCACTCATTGATGGAGGCTTGGGGGGTCATTAGGCCCCCCTGTTAGTAAACAAATAGCCCCCACCTACCGAAAATGGGTTGGACCTGGGAGGTACACTATGTGCCCCATTTAATATGTAGCCCTCTCATCCTTATCTTGGGATGTCGCTTATTCGCATGCCATGGGTGGCCTGCCAGAGGCCCTTTAGGTCACCCCCCTTCTCATTATTTTACAATTCTCATCCTCATATAATGGGGCCTTTCTAGCAACTGGGCAGCAATAGCTGCCCAGTCTCTCGTTTTTAATGTTTAGTAGAAATGCCTTCTCCTGCCACTTGATGGGTATAAACCATGATAGCCTTTTTTTTCCACACATTGTACTATTGCAGCTGGCTAGCAATCATTGACATGCTACCAAAATGGTTAAAGGAACACTTTGGTTACCATAACAATTCATCTAAAATAAGTTGTTATGGTACCAGCAGGATTCCGGGGAACTCACTTACCTTAAGGTTGCCGAAAGTTGTCTCCAGCTGCCATCTCCAGGTAACCCAGCTGTCATCTGGTTTCTGGAACTAAGTTGCAAGAATCGCAGAGTGCCGCTGGACAGGTTCACCAGTGATTGGCTAGAGCAGTCAGATAGAGAATATTTTGAATCCTATTCTTTTTACAAAAAGCACTGATTTCAATTTGGACACTGAATGTATCTGACTGATTGTTGCTGAGTCAATCAGACTGGAAAAATAAAGTTTAGTAAACATGAAAATTGCCATTCCGTCTCGAGTTTTGCAGTTTTTGCCTAACTGGTGTCAATGACCAGCTAATGCTTCCCCATTAACCAGGGCAGAAAATGGTGGGCAGCAGATGGGTATGTAGGGACACTACTTCTGTGTCAAACTGTTTCCCCAATCGATTCCCCTTCTCTCTCTCTCAGGATCTGTTCTTAATTCCTTCCTATCTAATTAAGTTTTATTTAAAACATAAGACAATACTCACCCTTTTCTCTGTGATCTCGCGATGCTTCCTGTCAGTATTCCCGAACGTCCTGTCATGTAGACAGGGTGCCGGTGCAACTACGAATTTTGTCCTAACAGAATAAGAACAGTGTGGCAAATATGCCTATACCATAAACTCCTGGAGGAGCCTGCTAGCTAGCCTCCTGCCCAAGGACTATGGGCCATGTAACCGACCCTTAAAATACTTGGTTCGCGTGTTTTCCCTTTTCAGTTCGGGAACCAAACAAACTCACAAATTGCGGACCACCTCTGGGCTTCTTAACCCCTATTAACCTCTCCTCACACTTCCATCATCGTTTCACACTTGGCTATACCAAGTGTTCAGCTGGGTGGCCCCCCAAGCAAGAACTGAAGAATATACACTCCAGATATTCACTGTACTTTAAGAGACTCTTTATATTATTTTTATTATCTCTCATTGTCCTACTTAGCGCACCCTGTATTTGTTGTATCTTGTTCTCTCCATTCTTTGAAGGGTTTGAGGGTTACCCTTCCCCTCAGGTGTGCAGCTCTATTCTCCCCTGTGATCAGTACTGTAGCGCTGTTCCTCTCCTATTTTTTTTTCTGTTACGGTTACTATCTTCCCTCCAGGTTTCAGCTGCTTCCCTTCAGATCACAGCCACCATGTCCATTTTCGGATATAGAAACAACCATACCATCAATATTAATGAAGTCTTTGACAAAGGAGACCATAGCCCTATCCTTTCTAGACCTCCCATTTTCAGCCAACAAGAACTGTTTACCAAATTAGAAAGGGCATAAACTAGCGAAATAAAACTTAAATGGGAAATCGCTACCTTTAAAAGATACATAGATGAAGGTATTACCCCTAGAGGCCTAAGACTATTTAAACTCCCCTCCTCAGACCAAGAGGGCGATGAGTTTATGAATGAATGGTTTAAGAAGCTTGAGACATGTACATTTGGTCTCATGGACACACTAGTGTTAAAAAAAAAGTAAAAAATTGTCCATTTTGGACAAAGAGATTAACGATCTAAAAGAACAGTTATCCCCATTTATAGACATATCGGTATTCAAACAAAATTCCACTTTGATCCAAAACAAAATTGAAAAAATAGAGATGGACACAAAGCATATAAAAGTGAAGAAACATATTAGAGACAAACACGATTATATGAATAACCAAATAAGAACTTACCACCAAAATACAAAATACAACTCAGTACCATTCAATCAAAAAAACAGGAGCCCCCCACCACACCACCGGAACAATCACACCTCACGATTTCAGAGATACGAACACCCACCCAAACACCAGACACCCAGATATACACCTAATCAGGGATGGACTGACAGCCTTCTGGGCCCCCGGACAAAATTTGAGCAGGGCCCTACGAAGACAAAATATTAAAGGAGCACTATAGTGCCAGGAAAACAAAGTCGTTTTTCTGGCACAATAGGGTCATTAGGTTCCCCCAACCTGCTGGGCTGAAGGGGTTAACCTGTTTAACCCCTTAAGGACCAAACTTCTGGAATAAAAGGGAATCATGACGTGTCACACACGTCATGTGTCCTTAAGGGGTTAAGAACAGTTTGACAACTTACCTGGGGTCTGCTGGGATATGAGGCTGTAGTAGGGCATAGGAGCAGTGGTGTGTGTGAGTGGTGCAGTTTGTGTGAAAGGTTCAGTGTGTGTGTGTGTGGTGGGGGGGGGGGTGTAGTGAGTGAATGTGTAGGGTGTGTGGGGCAATGCGTGTATGGGGGCAATGTATGTGTGGCTGTGTGTGTGTGTGTTGGCAGTGTATGTGTGTGTTGGGCAATGTGTGTATGGGGAGGGCAGTGTGTGTGGGGCAATGTATATATGGGTGACCAGTGTATGTGTGTATATGGGTGGGCAGTGTATGCAGTGTGTGTGTGTATAACGGTGGGCAGTGTGTATATATATATATACACACACACACACACACACACACACACATATATATAATATATATATATATATGGGTGGGCAGTGTATATATATATATATATTTATATATATATATATATATACACACACACACACACACACACACACACGTGTATATATGGGTGGGCAGAATATATATATATATGGGTGGGCAGTGTATGTGTATATATATATATATTTATATATATATATATGGGCAGTGTATGTATGTATATGGGTGGGCAGTGTGTATATATGGCAAGGCAGTGTATGTGTGTGTATATATATATGTGGGCAGTGTATGTATATGGGTGGGAGTCATTATGGGCCCCTGCAACCTTCTTACAGCACTTTATTTTTGCATAACTTACTTCTGCTGTGGAGATCTTTGATCTCCACAGCAGAAGCATGACTGTGCTGCCGGGCCCCCTGACTGACTCGGGCCCTCGGTCCATGACCGAACTGCCCTACCTGTCAGTCCGCCCCTGCACCTAATTACACTTACAGACCACATCAATATCTAAATTCCTATTATGAGAATACAGACATGCCAAATCAACGAGCCATACCCCAGCCTTTACTCAAAAGACACCCCATATCAAATCACCACATTTCTCAAAGAGAGCCTGCACACTCACCTCACTATCATGACTACAAGAATCGCTATGATTACAGTCATCACAGCTCCTACAGAAATTATATCAATAAAACATACAAAGATCTCTCTCCTAGGCCACAAAGAACAAGATTTACACACAAGAACTATGGTTACACAGACCAACCTAAATCCCCTATCACCAACTCTAACAGATACCAACTCTTATCAGTAGACTCAGAAATAGACATGGAGGACAATTTTTTAGAGATAAGATCCAACTCACAACCTCATCCATTGTCATTCCAACCATCACGAGCAAGAAAAATAAGTTATACCTTAGAGGAGGGAGAAGTGGTAGAAGAGAGCAAAAGAGAAAGATTAATAGAATAGAAAACCTCAAAACCGATAAAGAAAGGGGTATTTTTAACCTATCCCAACAAACACTCACAGCCACCCAAATAGCAGTACTAAGTAAGGGCCTAAAGTTTGCCCCCACTACGTCCTTCAAACCATTCCAAGCTTTTTTGGACGTAAATAAATTTATAACAAAAGCAACCCTAAAGAGATTTTTTATGGGTTAAGAATCTGCGCCTCTCCCTAGCACCCCCACTCAGCCTACTACTACCCCTGCCACAATTAACACCTATCTTAAACCACAATCAAAATTCTATCCATCCAATTTTAAGTCTGGACCACTAGAAGTATTCGAAAAACTTGTTTTAAAGACTTTGGCAAAATCAAAAAGAAAAAGTCAGACAAACCTAATTTAAACCACCATGAACTGAAAGCCCTAAAAGAGCTACAATTAGATGAAAATTTTGTCATTAAACCAGCAGACAAGGGAGGTGGCCTTGTAATCCTCTCAAAAGAAATGTATATAGCAGAGGCCCAGAAACAACTACGTGACGACAATGTTTATGAAAAATTACCCACAGATCCTAGCTCTCAGATTCAAGCTACCCTTTATAATTAATTATCTACTTAAAGGCAGTAATTCTAACATTCTCAACAAACAAGAATTCAATTACCTGAACAAACCATACCCCCAAATCCCAGTTATTTATTTCCTGCCTAAAATCCACAAAAATGAGACCAATCCCCCAGGCCGCCCAATTGTCTAAGGAATTAACTCGATTTTATCTACCGTATATACTCGAGTATAAGCCGAGTTTTTCAGCACATTTTTTTGTGCTGAAAAACCCCAACTCGGCTTATACTCGAGTCAATTGTCTGTATTATGGCAATTTGCATTGCCATAATACAGACAGGGGCTGTGGGGGCTGTCAGAGAGTTTACTTACCTCTCCTGCAGCTCCTGTCAGCTTCCTCCTCCTCCGCGCCGTCCGTTCAGCACCTCGGTCAGCTCCCACTGTAAGTCTCGCGAGAGCCGCGGCTCTCGCGAGACTTACAGTGTGAGCTGATAGAGGAGCTGACCGGACCCACGCAGAGGAGGAGAGAGCTGACAGGAGCTGCAGGAGAGGTAAGTAAACTCTCTGACAGCCCCCTCCTCCCCCCCACTGAACTACCAATGCCACTAGACCACCAGGGAAGGAGCCCCCCTCCCTGCTATGTATAAAGCAGGGAGGGGGGACGAAAAAAAATCAAATAATAAATATTACAAATAAAATAATAAAAAATAAATATTAAAATAATAAAAAAAATAATAATTAAATAAAATAAATGAATAAAAATTTATCATAAAAAATATTAAAATAATAAAAAAAAAAATTGCCCACTCCCCACCAAGGCTCTGCAACACACACACACACACACACACACACACTGCATTCATACACACACTGCACACATACTCATACACACATACACACACACACACACACACACTGCACACATACACACACTGCACTCATACATACATACACACACACACACTGCATTCATACACACACTGCAGTCATACACACACTGCACTCATACACACACTGCACTCATACACATGCTGCACTCATACACACGCTGCACTCATACACACACGCTGCATTCATACACACACGCTGCACTCATACACACGCTGCACTCATACACACACTGCACTCATACACACACGCTGCACTCATACACACACGCTGCACTCCTACACACACGCTGCATTCATACACACACTGTAAATAAATATTCAATTAATATAATTTTTTTAGGATCTAATTTTATTTAGAAATTTACCAGTAGCTGCTGCATTTCCCACCCTAGTCTTATACTCGAGTCAATAAGTTTTCCCAGTTTTTGGGGGTAAAATTAGGGGCCTCGGCTTATATTCAGGTTGGCTTATACTCGAGTATATACGGTAATTTATCAGAATACATCGATATTTTACTCCAACCCTCTGTAAAAAATATGAAATCTTATCTAAAATACACCATGTCCCTTCTTCTCTTTTTAATGATTTTTTATGGCAGAAGGACTACATTCTGGTGACTTGCGACGTCACATCCCTCTACACTATTATCCCTCACGATAAAGGTTGCGAAGCAGTCACAAAAATACTCGAAGCAGAAAAAAGAATATCACAATCCCAAATCAATTTTATTATAGAGGGCATTAATATTATTTTAAATAATATTTTTTCTGGTTTTTGTATTATGTCCAAAAAAGGGGTACGGCTATGGGGACCAGGTTTGCCCCCAGCTATGCCAATTTATTTATGGCAGATTGGGAAGCAAAGGCAGTTTGGGGAAATCATGACTTAGGGGCTAACCTGGTCTCCTATTTTCATTATATTGACGACCTATTTTTTATCTGGAAAGGCACCGATAGCTCCCTTAAACTTTTCTTAGAACACCTCAACCAGAATGACAGAGGCATTGTTTTAACCTCAGAATTTAGCAAAGAAGAAATCAGCTTTTTAGATTTAAATTTTTTTATTAAAGAAGGAAAACTAAATACAAAAACTTTTTTTTAAAAAGTGTGCACTAACACAGTCATTGATCAAAATAGCTGTCATCACACACCTTGGTTGGAAAGTGCTCCTAAAAGCCAATTTTTAAGACTTAAAAGAAATTGCACACTTAATGAAGATTTTTATGAACAAAGCAACATTTTAAAAAACAATTTTTTAGAAAAACACTATCCAGAGGACAAACTTGACACCATACTTACTAAAATCAAGTCTAATTACAGGAGTAGCCTGCTGAAACATAAAAACAAAAGTATTAATACTACCCCATCCATCCCCATAATCTTTGATTACAATAATAAGAATAGGGACATAAGGAAAACGATCCAGAAACACTGGCACATTTTATCTGAAGACCCCGTTCTCAATAAGATCATTCCAGAAAAACCCAACATCATTTTTAGAGGTGCTCCTAATTTTAAAACTCTTTTAACCAAAAATTTCCCTAAGACTCACACAAAAAAACCCACTATCCACTCTGTCTAATGTTAAAGTTTTTTTTAAGTGCAGGAAATGTATCGTCTGCAAGACTACCCAAATGTCAGTCCCTAATAAGACCACTGAATTCAAATCTAATATTACTAATATAAGCTACAATATTAAACATTTTATCACATGCTGCACTAAAAATGTTATATATTTACTGGAGTGCCCTTGGGGCCTCCAGTATGTGGGCATGACGTCCAGATTTTTAAGAACTAGGATATCCGAGCATTGCCGTAACATCAGGAACGGATTTGAGAATCATACAGTGTCTAAGCACTTTTTAACACATCACCAAAAAAACCCTAACGTTCTTAAATTCACCCCTATCCAAATATGTAATATCCCATGGAGGGGTGGCGATATAAAAAATATTCTGGGAAAATCCGAAATAGAATGGGTTTTAAACTTGAAGACATTAACCCCCTGAAGGTCTAAATGCGAACTTTGACCTTTTTAATTTTTTATAATTTTTTATAATTTTTTACAATTATTTATACTGGTACTTTATGCTTTATTATATTATTATTCCCCCCTTTTTTTTTTCTCCTCATAATAGTGTACTCTTATTATTATCCACTACGCTCTATTTATATGTATAATCTGTGTATAGGGTCTATTTTCATTTTAATTTATTAGCTCCTATGGCTTAATCCATTTATTTTTATTTTCATATGAAGTTTGTATGTTTATATATGTTTCACTATTTCACCCTGCCCCTATCCCCCATCACTAAACTATAATATGACCGCTTACGTATTCATCCCACTTCCCTTCATCTATTTTCTATCCCCCTTCCTGTTACTATGAGAAGAGTGGTTACAACCACTCCCTCCTACTTTTGGCCGCTTAGGACCGCCCCCTCTCCTCTCTGATCACGTCCTGCAAACGGACGCGATCATAACTACACTCCCCACCCTGCTCTGCAATCTCCCGGCTCCGCCCACCTCCTGTCACTTTAAAACACCCACATTTAAAAATGTCCGCGACTTCGCGACCTTTCACCCTCAAGTTCAAAGCTTAAATGCTAACTTTTACTTTCACCATATGTCACTTTTCCTCAGTTGAATAAAGGTTCTGCATGGGATTCAAATGTCCCTATATATAATATATTGGAAAACGAGCATTATCTACTGTTTTACTTGTTCTATTGTTTTAATGTGTATAAATAAATTAAAAAAATATATATATATTTTTTTTAAATCATGTGACCACAGTCATGCGGAAATAACGTCATTTTGGCGCCAATCTTCAAATTTTAAGTCATTTTACTTGCCTATAAAAGGTGAATAGCCAGGATCAGTTGTTTACACTTGATAAAGCCTGTTTTGGCGAAACGCGTTGTGTTTTTATAAGAATTCAATAAAAGTATTTTGCACACTTACTTTTATTTGTTGCTGTTTTATCCTGGCTGATTTTTTTTTATCATTTTAAAGATCCAGTACTACAAAAGAAATCCCTGGTGGGGATTATTCCACCTACGCCTGGTTCATAGAGCAGTGTGGCTGCTCTGAACACTGTAAGTATGTTTCATTTTACCTTTCACTGCTATTTTTCCTACGGTAAACACTATGGGCCCTCTCTTGTGATTCTAATTTCATAACACCGGCACTGCAAGCATCGCTAGAAGGATATCCTACATGTGGGGAGTTTAAATACCACTGTATGCTGTTTTACTCAGAGCTGGTTATAGCTCTCCCAATTGTAAGTTGGCACTCTTAGGACCTCAGTGTTGTCTGTAGTTGCAGTTAACCTACGTTATTGCACCACTGGGTTTTTCCCCATTTTATGTATTTTATATGCTGACGCTTATCTTGAATGCTGTAAGAAGTCTTGAGGATACACCTCCAAGTGTCCAGTTATATCCTACATGTGGGGAGTACTAAATACCACTGTATGCTGTTTTACCTAGAGCTGGGCATAGCTCTTTAAATTGTGAGTTGGCACTTCTCTACTTCTATGTTGTTCGTGATCCAGCTTTCCTAAAACGGTTTTGCACTATTGGTCTCTATTTTTGCTTTTGTATTTCATATTTACCACTGAGGATTCAAAGCAAGAACTGAAGAATATACACTCCAGGTCTTCATTGTACTTTAACCCCTTAAGGACACATGACATGTGTGACATGTCATGATTCCCTTTTATTCCAGAAGTTTGGTCCTTAAGGGGTTAAGAGACTCTTTATATTATTTTTATTATCTCTCATTGTCCTACTTAGCGCACCCTGTATTTGTTGTATCTCGTTGGCCCCCGTTTGCATGAATGAACACGTGGGAAATGAGTTGGCGGCCAGGCAGCGGTGTTCAGTCGTCAAATGCAGACTAACTCACGTACACCGCTGAACTTCCATCCTCATCTGCTTTCGTTTCAGTACACCTCAGAAGAGCGTTGTTCAGTAGGATTGTTCGGATGAACTAGGCGAACAATGGCTACCACTTTTCTTATGGAACTATTTTGGGCAGAAACCACATGTGCGGTCGGTTAAAGCTTTACCCTGGTGGCGATTCGGCTGTGTTCGTGGGATCTGAGCGCTTTTTGGATATGTTGAGCACTCAGATCTAGGCTATACGGGGATATAGGACTTGTGAGGGTCCCATGTAATATTGTGTGTGTTTTGGGGTGTTTAATATTTTGTGCCTTGTACCTCTGTGCGGGGTGATTATTAGTTTAACCCCTTAGTGACCAGACCATTTTTCAGTTTTCTTACCGTTAAGGACCAGGGCTGTTTTTAAATTTCTACAGTGTTAGTGTTAAGCTGTAATTTCCTTCTTACTCATTTACTGTGCCCACACATATTGTATACCATTTCTCGCCATTAAATGGTCTTTCTAAAGACACCATTATTTTCATCATATCATATAATTTACAATAAAGAAAATTATAAAATATGATTAAGAAAATGTAAAAAAAAAACATTTTTTCTAACTTTGACCCCCAAAATCTGTTATGCATCTACAACCGCCAAAAAAACACCTATGCTAAATAGTTTCTAAATTTTGTCCTGATTTTAGAAATACCCAATGTTAACATGTTCTTAGCTTTTTTTGGGGCAAGTTATAGGGCTATAAGTACAAGTAGGAAATTGCTGTTTCAAAATATATATTTTTTAAATGTATCAATAGTGGCATTGTAACACTGTTATCTGTCATAGATCTCTGAATCACAACTCACATGTACATATTTTTTTAAAGTAGACAACCAAGGGTATTCAATATGGGGTATGTCCAGTCTTTTTTTAGCACCCACTTAGTCACAAACAGTGGCCAAATTTAGCATCTATATTTGTTTGTGTGCTAAAAATGCAAAAAAACAATTAAGAATGCTAACTTTGGCCAGTGTTTGTGACTAAGTGGCTACTAAAAAAGACTGAACTTCCCCATTTGCAATACATTGGGTTGTCTTCTTTTGCAAATGGTATGCTATCATGGGGGTATTTCTCATTCCTGGGCTACCATACACTCTTTAAAGGCATCATAACCAATCTGGCAAATTTCAATGTAAAAATCAAGCCTTATGTTTGACCCTGTAACTTTCAAAAACACTATAAAACCTGTACATGGGGGGTACGGTTATACTCGGAAGACTTCGATGAACAAAAGTATTAGTGTTTCAAAACAGTAAAACATATCACAACAATGATATCAGTGAAAGTGTCGCTTGTGTGTGAAAAATAAAAAAAAACCGTCACTTTCACTGACAATAGGTACGTTCGTGGTCCTGGTGTGTGTGTGGGGAGTTTAATACTTAAATTTTCCTTTTTTTATTTTTTAATTTTTTTAAAAAATAATTATTATTTTATCTTCACTGAGTGCCTTGCCCTATCGAGTCAGTCTGCGTGGTGCCCTCGCTGGGTGAAGATGGATTATTTTTTGAGCGTCTGGATTTTTTTTTTCTTGGCGGATTTTTTTTTGCGCTCGGGTCATTTTTCTATTTTGAGAGTTCGACGGCTTTATGGATTTTAATTTGCCCTTTTTTAGGTTTTAGAAAAAAGAAGACATCAAATGGTAAGTATTTTTTTAATTTTATTTACAGTTAGGTAGTTTTATTGTTTTCACCTCACTATTTTTAGGATAAGGGGGGTAGGTGGGGCTTTATTTTAATTTTTAGGGGGGGTGGGTGACTAGAGGCTTGGAGATCCCCAGTCACCTGTGTGGGGGGGATATTTTTACATTTACACACCACCCATCGCCTATGTGTGGGGGTCAGGGGGGGGAACGATGACAATAGGTCCTCCCTCACATTATCATTTAGGGCCCCCAATAGGTCCTTCCCCCTATTGTCTTTTACAGCATCCACCCACCGCTCATGGGTGGGGGTCGGGGGGGGGGGAACAATAGGTCATCTCCCCTTCTTGTCATTTAGGACCTTACCCGCTGTTCATGGTTTGGAGCCAGGGGGAAAGGACAATAGGTACCCCCTCCTATTGTCTTTTAAGTTTCCCACCCGCCACTCATGGGTGGGGGCCAGGTGGGGACAATAGGTCCTCCCCTATAGTCTTTTAGGGCCCCCACCCGCCACTCATGGGTGGGGCAGGGGGGCGTGGAAAATAGGTCCTTCCACCCTCTTCACATTTAGAGCCCCCACCCGCCGTTCGTGGGTAGGTGCCAGGGGGACAGGATGATAGGTACCCACCCTATTGTCTTTTAGGGCCCCAACCTGCCCCCATTTGCAATACATTGGGTTGTCTTCTTTTGTAAATGGTATGCTATCATGGGGGTATTTCTCATTCCTGGGCTACCATACACTCTTTAAAGGCATCATAACCAATCTGGCAAATTTCAATGTAAAAATCAAGCCTTATGTTTGACCCTGTAACTTTCAAAAACACTATAAAACCTGTACATGGGGGGTACGGTTATACTCGGAAGACTTCGATGAACAAAAGTATTAGTGTTTCAAAACAGTAAAACATATCACAACAATGATATCAGTGAAAGTGTCGTTTGTGTGTGAAAAATAAAAAAACAAAGGTCACTTTCACTGACAATAGGTACGTTCGTGGTCCTGGTGTGTGCGGGGGGAGTTTAATACTTAAATTTTCCTTTTTTTATTTTTTAATTTTTTTTAAAAATAATTATTATTTTATCTTCACTGAGTGCCTTGCCCTATCGAGTCAGTCTGCGTGGTGCCCTCGCTGGGTGAAGATGGATTATTTTTTGAGCGTCTGGATTTTTTTTTTCTTGGCGGATTTTTTTTTTGCGCTCGGGTCATTTTTCTATTTTGAGAGTTCGACGGCTTTATGGATTTTAATTTGCCCTTTTTTAGGTTTTAGAAAAAAGAAGACATCAAATGGTAAGTATTTTTTTAATTTTATTTACAGTTAGGTAGTTTTATTGTTTTCACCTCACTATTTTTAGGATAAGGGGGGTAGGTGGGGCTTTATTTTAATTTTTAGGGGGGGTGGGTGACTAGAGGCTTGGAGATCCCCAGTCACCTGTGTGGGGGGGATATTTTTACATTTACACACCACCCATCGCCTATGTGTGGGGGTCAGGGGGGGGGGAACGATGACAATAGTTCCTCACATTATCATTTAGGGCCCCCAATAGGTCCTTCCCCCTATTGTCTTTTACAGCATCCACCCACCGCTCATGGGTGGGGGTCGGGGGGGGGGGGGGAACAATAGGTCATCTCCCCTTCTTGTCATTTAGGACCTTACCCGCTGTTCATGGTTTGGAGCCAGGGGGAAAGGACAATAGGTACCCCCTCCTATTGTCTTTTAAGTTTCCCACCCGCCACTCATGGGTGGGGGCCAGGTGGGGACAATAGGTCCTCCCCTATAGTCTTTTAGGGCCCCCACCCGCCACTCATGGGTGGGGCAGGGGGGCGAGGAAAATAGGTCCTTCCACCCTCTTCACATTTAGAGCCCCCACCCGCCGTTCGTGGGTAGGTGCCAGGGGGACAGGATGATAGGTACCCACCCTATTGTCTTTTAGGGCCCCAACCTGCCCCTCATGGCCACAGGCTGCTCACTGTTTAGTAGACATGCCCCTTCTCGCGGCAACCAGCCACAGTGTGAAGGAATAGGAAGACTACTATGTGTTTTACTCTCCATTCTGATTGAATAAATTATCCCGTTTCAGCACAGCACTTCCATGTACAGCATGGCAGGGCATCCATCTCCAGGAAGGGGTTACACGCATTAAAGTGAAACATTCCTGTAAACAAAGCTTCAGACAGCTTCATGTTTATAACAACTTATTATTCACTTCAAGGTTATTACAGTCACATACCAGATTTCTATATTATATTTTTCTTTTTCATTTATTCATTTGTCTATTCAAGGAGGTCAAAATTGCATGTTTTGTTTTACCTTTGGAATTATACAAACTGTTGAAAGAATATATGCCCCACATTTGTATTTGAGTTTTTACTGAAGGCACACTGAGTCACAAAGATTTTTGCGTGATTTATGTACGTTATTGAAAAGGTATTTTTCTAAGGAATTTACGCTGGATCCTTACAAAGCTATGAAGGCAGTGTATATGCTGTAACTATAATTACCATCCCGGGGATCTGGCTTGTAATTAATAGGCGAGTCATAACACAAAATGTTTCCTAAGCAATCATAAACACATTCACTGATTAAAGAATGGATTCCAGTGGTACCTCGGAATTCATTTAACACCCAATGTAACCCTTTATCGTCTTTGTCTGGAAATCCATTTGCTTAGATTTCTTATACCATCACCTGCCTCAAATATTTTTCTAATTTTTTTTTTCCATTTTACAGCTGTTGAACAAAGCGTTGTGTATACAATTACTGAGAATTATCCTCTGTTTTATATGTTGTAAAGTAAGCCAAACCATAGATAAAGCGATTAGATGGAAAAATATTTTAATAGCTTAGGTCAGCACAAAAGGCCACAGGAACAGAAAGTATTTTGTTAACATTTTCAGAGCCGGAAGGGTGCGCTTATCAAAATTGTTCATATATCATGTATGAGGGAGTTGAACTCTCCCCCTGTGAGGGCTTCTGCGTTATTGATTGTCTTACTTTATCTCAAAGGGTGGCAAAAGCTAGAGTGTCTCAGAAAACATATTGGAAACAAAAGACAAAAAATGCATTCAACATCATAACTATAAAACACAGGAAATAATGTAATGGAGTTATATTATTAGGAATGTAAAATAGCTTTAATGTATTTGGTTTCTATAATATGAAACGTTTAGACCATGGGTCCTCAAACTCCGCCCCCCCCATATGTTGCTGAACTACAACTCCCATGATTCTCTGGCTAGCTATGTAATTCAAAGAATCATGGGAGTTGTAGTTCAGCAACATCTGGGGATGGGGGGGGGGGGGGTTGGAGTTTGAGGACCCATGGTTTAGACTGTATTCTGTATAACTTGAAGTTCTAGAATTACAATAGTCCAATAGAGAAAGTATCAGAAGACATTGTGGTATTCTATTATTTGGATATGCAACAGGCTGACTTATAGTTAGGGTCACCATATCCACTGTGTTTTCATGGACATATCACATATACATATTGATGGGCCTCACATGAAAAGGGTTGCCCCGTAGTATTCCAAAGAAGGTGTATAAGATTTAACAATTAGGCCATGGAGAATCTTGCAGAATATGCATTAAACATACTACAAGGCAACCCTTTTCATGCATTTTCATATATATGACAAAATTATATGTCTCTGAAAACATGGTGGATCTGGTAACCCTATGTATACTGCACTCTGCTGGGTATTAAATCTCAGTATAGTACCAGGCCATACATATCTTAGCCGGTGTGAATTTCCCTCATGGGTAGCAGCTATTATTTGCCACTATCGGCATTAACCCACCCCTCTAATGATAAGATCTTGTAGAATTGGAGATGGTAGACAGAGGCAATGTGATTCTGTCTCAGTAGCTCCTCTCTTGACATGTATGTAACAGAACACCAGCAATCCTTAAAGGGAAACTTCACAGCCCAAATACAAAAATAAATTAATAAAAAATAACGGTTTAGTAGAAAACAGTATTGCTTGTCTGATTTACAGCCAAAGTGGGGGCAGGGGGAAGAGGTTCATTTATAAAACTGCCAATTTCTATTGAAATCTGCACTTTTTGTAAAATTAAAACAAGTTAGCGATTAAAGGGTTACTCCAACCTTTATTAATATATTTTTTAAATGATGCCCTATTGGACATGCACAGAGCAGGCACCAACCACATAGCAAGCCACCAGCAATGCCCTGGTAGATCGGAGCATGCTCTCGCCAGCGGGAGGGGTGTGCTCTGTGCACCCTTCTGCCACCTGTCTCATGGCAGGGGGTGCATCAATGTAAATACATTTTTTGAGATAAGATTTTGCTTATTCCTAAAGTGAGTTTTAGGTAAAAACCTGATTTAATATCACCATTACTTTTTATTACAAATGCAGAGATGCCTGAATTTACTGAGAAATTGTTTTTTTATTATTTGGTCTTGTCATTACTCAAGTATTATTCTAAGACTGCTTTTAAGGTGTAGCCTGAAATATTTAACTATGGGTGAAATAGCTGATCATGTTGGCAAGTCATAGTCACAATAGGTAAGCCGATTGAACATTCCCTTATTGCATTTACTAACTAGCTCAATTTGGATACTTCAAGAAAACTACAAATTAGATTTTTGAAGACAGCACAACTCCATGTGTGAGATGAAGGCACCTCTGTTATTTAACCCCTTAAGGACCAAACTGGAATAAAAGGGAATCATGACATGTCACACATGTCATGTGTCCTTAAGGGGTTAAAGGAACACTCTAGCAGGCTGTGGTAGTTATTGTCACAATATATGTAAGGGACTCCAAACACACTTACCATAATCTACAACAGAGAGTACTTAGAGTAATGTAAGAATTGTCAGAGAGATAGCCAAGGTCAAGTTTACGTGAAAACAGATAAAATGGTAGACAATCCAATATTTAGGAATACAGAGAAGAGGATAACTGATAATCAATCCAAGTCAGCATCAGGGAATCAGCAAAGTCACAAATGCCCTTTTGGGTTCAGCAAATACCACAACAGGGTGATAGGGACAAGAAATGCTCGGATTTTTTTAAATGCATTTTTCGTCAATCTGTTTTTATTGAAGTCATATAAGATGGGGTACATAAGAGAAAGCGGGGGAAATGTACGGGTGGTTTTCAATACATGGTTGATACATCATTCAGCAAGAGTACGTTTCCTTTCCAGAATGATGCCTCATTTTTTAAAGTTTAAACTGTAGTATGAAAACACAAGCTATGGATCATAAGATCCGGTATGTAACATGCTAAATTAACAGTGCATTAACTAGTCTTAATGTACCAACAGTAAAATACAGTGTAGGTTAAACTATGAGTCAGCTGGTATGCATTTGCTAGTCGTAAGGTGTATATAGGTAATCCAGGCATCATGCTAACTGTACTTAAAGGACCACTACAGTGCCGGGAAAACATACTCGTTTTCCTGGCACTATAGTGCCCTGAGGGTGCCCCCACCCTCAGGGACCCCCTCCCGCCGAGCTGCATGGAGTGGAAGGGGTTAAACTTACCTCTTTTTCCAGCACGGGGAGCTCTCCTCCTGCTCTCCTCCTCCTCTCCGCCTCCTCGGCTGAATGCGCATGCGCGGCAGGAGCCGCGCGCGTATTCAGCCAGTCTCATAGGAAAGCATTCTCAATGCTTTCCTATGGACGCTTGCGTCTTCTCACTGTGATTTTCACAGTGAGAAGCACGCAAGCCCTCTAGCGGAGGTCAGTGAGACAGCCACTAGAGGCTGGATTAACCCTAATATAAACATAGCAGTTTCTCTGAAACTGCTATGTTTATATAAAAAAGAGTTAACCCTAGCTTGACCAGGCACCCAGACTACCTGATTAAGCTGAAGTGGTCTGGGTGCCTATAGTGGTCCTTTAAACTGCGTGTTGTACTAGCTTAGAGCAAGCAGTTATAATGTGTGAACACATTTAATGTGCTTGTAGTTGCTATCTAAGTAAGGGGTCAATCATGTCATGGGCATTATAAACTTGCAGCAAATCAGGTTCAGCATTTATAGTAAAGTAACGAGAGGCTGTCCCTGCGTTATAGTGATGAACCCTATTCGTATCTATGCACGCATACTCACACAAGTTAGACATAACTGTAGAGCACCGTAGTGGGGGATTGCTTAAACTGCACTTAGCTTAATGCATGTGTACAAGGCTAGAGAGCTTTGTTGCCACTGGGTCCCATCACAACAAATAGAGAAGAGACTTTACGCATCATGTACAAAAGAGAACATTTCTATAATGGCACAGTATTAATATGTTAGCCAGGCAACATGTCATGTGTGGCATATGATTAATTGCCCCAGGGCATTTAGGTTAGTTATGGATAATGCAAATAATAATAATTAGGCAGCAAAATCATGCAGCTCAGTGTCAGTCAAGAGAGAGCTAGTGGAAAAACTGAGAAAAATAAAATGAAAATGAATAAGGCCCATACTGTGCGCCCAGGTGGTATCAGGCTGAGTCATCCTATGCCTCTTGGCGGCTTTGAGCTGTAGTCCAGCCGCTCTGCTTTCCCAGTAGTCTTGTGTGCCATCCTGTAGGTTTGCTGTGAGTGCTGGAACTTGAGTGTGCGGGTGCCGTTCAGCTGTGATGTCTCCAGTTCTGACTGCAGTGAGGAGTCTCTAGTGGCTGGGCGTGAGGTGAGTATCTGCAGTCCTCTGCCCCTCAGGTCTGTCTTGGTGAGGCTAGCGTTACGATAGGCAGGTGATGTTTGTAGGCTGCTGCGTGGATGGCGGGCACGAGTCTCCTGTCTGCGTGCAAGCGGATCTTGTGCTCGGTTTCCCTTAGGTAGCATGCGATGGCTGGAGACCTCAGAAGAGTGAAGATGGTAAATTCTGGGGGATCTCGTGTCGACCCCCGGCCCAGGTAGGTAGCGTTTCAGGGCTGGGTTGTGTGGGGTAGCCCGGGCAGATGGGATGCCGGAGCGTGAGAGTTGCCCGGTGGGCTTGCTCGCTTGTGAGTGGGAGCGGGTACATGTGCTTGGGTAGCTTGAGTTTGTTTCCCCCATTGTCGATTTTCGGTGCCTGCGTGACCGTGCGGCTGCTTTGAAGGCCAGGAGAGGGTAGTCGTAATAGCTTCAGCGTGTTGTAGGCCGGATCCATGAGGCCGCTCGGCGATAGGGTACTCCTCTGTCACCTAGGATCGTACAGAGGTTCAGGCATAGCTGATCAAGATTTTCCAGGGGGTGAGTGACTGCTCGTGTTCCCCTTCATTGGCCCATGCCAGACGGCCATCTTGGATTGGTCCCGGTGGTCCCGTGCCCCCCGTGCCTCACTCGTCTGCAAGTGTAGTCCGCTTGTCCAGTGGGGACCGGGATGACCCCCGCCAGTCCGGGGGGGGGGGGGGTTAGGAGAGCAACAAAGTCTTGTGGGGGTTCCGGTGCCGGAGTGAGCGGCCGCCTCTCGCAGGCTCTCGCAGGCCACAGCCGGCATTGCAGTCGCTTGAGTCCGATGGGCCCCAGAAAGGTATCACCTGATTCAGGAGTGCACCCCTAACTTGGGTAGTGCCCCCTGGGAGAGTTTTGGGCTTTGAATCTGCCGTGTGTGCCCTTTATGCTGCTCGCCTGACAGGAGCTCTTCTCCCTCACATCTGTTCGGCATGGCGGTCAGTCTCCACCCCGAAATGCTAGGATTTAAGTAGTCTGTATTTAATTTTGATTGGACAGCGGGTGGGCATACCGTCTCATGGCCATTGGAGGTAACTAAAAACCTCCATTTGTTTAAAAATACATAGGGATGTGGAAAGAGCGCAGGTAACTTTTTTTTCTTTGGTTTTTACTATATGTATTTTGGCTGATGTGTACTATGGTCGTTACTGCCGCCCAGGAGTCATGGGAGTTTGAGTGCAGGGCTTATTTCTTTGTATTTGCAAACCATTCATAAGCCTCAAGAATAGAAAGGCCAGGTTAGGCCAAAAAACATCTAAAAAAAAAGCCAGCCCTGGAACGGCATTCTTTCAACAGATAAATCTAAGATCAACATGTAGCAGAATGATGGGGAGAAAAACGTATGGAGAAGGCTTGTACCTGGACATTTTAGTTCTAGACTTCAAGCAGTCATTGCCTGCAAAGGATTCTTGACAAAGTTTTTAAAATGAACATTTTATTTATGATTGTGCTTAAGCTTGAAGAAAGAAAATTTAGTCTAACGCAAAGGAAATTATTTTTTACAGTAAGAACACTAATGATGTGGAATACTCTGCCTAAATATTTCTGGACCCAACTGTATAACCCCCTGGATTTACCTCATGGATCCCAGGTGGGGAATATAACACTGATGCTGATATAATAGAGTATTCAAATGATCCTAAAAATGCAAGCAGATTTCCCAATTTATTTATTTTTTACCAAAATATTGCTATACACAGTGAGCACTACATGTTTTTTGTGCCTATATTCTATATATGTTTTGGAAGGAAATACCACATATTTTTCCTTAAGCAGGGATTGTACTGCTCAATGTCAATCCCTTAGAGCTGATTGTGAAGCTCCTTATTTGTAAGTGTGTTTTTTACTTTCTACCACATAGACCACCTGGTATAGAAATATAGAAATGTATTCTTGCCCATTGCTCATAAGATGTCATATCAACGTATGATCAACACGACACCTATCTACGCTATCTACTCTGCACCAGTACCTAAACAGAGAAAACAACACTATACATTGGATTTGAGTGAGCCAATAGCATGGCATCTATATATTAAGATCAATTAGCTGTCATTAAAAAAGTTTCTCTACTCACAGGAGCCCACTTTGGACAATCAAAATACAATTTAACCATCAGATCTCTTGACTTTTTATTGGTTTGTTTCACATACAAGTCTTTTTGCTGTTTTATTAAGTACAACCTGCTTTTTCTTCTTATGTAGTTGTTATAGTTTCTTTAAGTGGGAGATGTCACGTCATGATTAAATATAGATTAGATCAAACCAACCATATTGCTCTTTGCTGTTAACTTCTTCTGTGCATTAAATTTCTATTTGCTTTGCCATCTCCTGCGTGAGATATTTTCTTCTGATGTGATTGTCTTTCTTTGTTAATTAACAAAAAACAAAACAAAAATAAAACTGCCTTTAATTATTGACCAAAAACAAACAAAAAAAAAAACCCACTTATCTCCTTTACTATCAATATAATTTACAATATCATTTCCAGGGATTCTAAAAATGTACACACAAGTGGAACAACTGTAGATGACATTGTATTAACCATGCCCATGTTTTAGGTTGGGTACTAAGCTCTGAGTAGGATCTCTAGGTGCTGCGTTAAGCTCAGACTCAGAGGGATGGAAATGTAAAGGGGCTTATCTCTTCTGTGTCACCTGAGCAGACACTGGAGATACTGCCCGCTACAGCATCCTCAGATGGTAGGAGAATACCTGCAATTATAAGCTTCTGTTTGCAGACACAGAGAGACTTTATGGACCAAAACCTATATCCTATGTGATTATAGGTTGTTATGGTGTTTACAGTGACACTTTAAGTACTCTGTTCCCACACAAAAGTTTGTCCTCTTATGTAAGAGCGTCAATACTTAACCAAACATGTCTGGACAGTATATACTATTGCAACATGTAATTATTGTATTGTAAATACAGGGATGATTCAATGGATTTCAATTTTATAACCTGCATTATGTCTGCTGAGAAAACACAGTAATGATTAATACTGTGCAATCTGCTCACCATACATTCTAGCGTATATATTATTAACGATTTTATAGCCAATTCTTTATTTCTAAGAACAAGTGACAATTGATCATGCAGGGAATTAGATAAAGTTAGAAGAAAACATGAATATGGAGCAGAAATTACTGTTGGGGATAACTGGCATGTTAGATGTTGTACCAATCTAGATTTTCTTTTTCATTTATTCATTTTTGCAAATATGGTTTTGGGTGTTTGATAAGAGTCTGAAACCCTTCCTGGAAAACTTTTCTAAATAATAATATTGTATAACATATATAAAGTGGTAATTAGTGATTATTAATTAATAATCTATAGCGGTACTAAGTTCTTTATTTGTTAATGCATCTAAGCCATCATCTATGCCTAAGGTGAGCAAGAGTGCACCCCAGGACAAAAAGGACAAGGTGAGGCCTGATAGGAAGCAGTTGTTGTTGGGGGTTTCTATCCTAAGAGGTGTGGAGTTGGACAATAGTGGCTTTGTGAGATGTCTTCCTGGAGCTACTGCTCACAGAGACAGGAGACGTATTTGTAATATTGTTAAGCAAGCAAAGCAGGAAGGGGAATTAGATGTACTTGTCCATCTTGGGACAAATGATTTGGTTTGTAATGAGGTTTCTGAGGTAAAGGAAGGGTTTTGTGTTCTTGCTAATGATATACGGCAGGTTGCTTCCACACTGTCATTCTCTGAAGTTCTACCTGTGCAGAGCATTCAGAATGACAGGCAGATGCGCATTAGGGACTTTAACTTGTGGCTTGGTGAATGGTGTCAGGAGCAAGGATTTGGCTTTGTTTCTCATGGTAGCTCTATTTGGAATAAAAATAAATTGTACAAAAAAGATGGTTTGCATCTTTCTCAAAAGGGAACAAATGTTCTCAGCAAGCAGTTCAAAGGTTTTGCTAGGATGTATTTAAACTAGGAGGGGGGACAAAAGGGTGATAAAACATCAATTCAATTGCCCCACAAAACAAGGACAGAAAGTAACTGTAACAAGTGTGTTAAAAAATGATAAGCTTCGAGTCATGTCTACAAATGCTCGCAGTTTAGGGAATAAGATCCATTTTAGTGGCTATTACTAAGACATGGTATAATGATAAAAATTACTGGGATATAGCGATACCAGGGTACTCTTTATACAGAAAAGACAGAGAAGGCAAGAAAGGGGGAGGGGTGGTCCTGTATGTGAAGGATAGCATAACATCTAGCCTAATAAAAGTTAGTGAGGCGAACAGAGTCCGTTTGGGTTACGTTACAATTTGGAGATCACACAGTAACTCGTGTAGATGTGATTTATAGCCCCCCCTCCCCACCCCCCCCCCCCCCCCCCGGACAAATAGAAGAGTTAGATAATCTACTAGTTGAGGAAATAGCTAAAATGACAATGAAGGGGGAAGTTATCATCATGGGTGACTTTAATCTTCCTGATGTGAACTGGAAATTCAAAATAGCAGGAGCACACATATATATTCTAAACTCCCTACTGGAATGGTCTCTAAAACAACACATTGAGGAACCAACTTGTAAGGATGCCATACTAGATGTAGTGTTTACAAATAGAGATTTGGTATCAAATATTACTGTAGGTGAAAGTTTAGGTTCCAGTGATCATCAGTTAGTGTGGTTTATTATAAAAACAGTGACTGAGTCACACCACGCAAAAACAGACTTTTCTAACATTAGAATCTGTGTAAAGGAGTCCTTGTCAGACTGGAGCAGTTTAAATGGAGTCCAGGAGAAATGGGATTATTTAAAAGTTGCACTGCTGAAGGCAATAGAAAATTGCATTAGGCTTGTCAGTAAAAGCAAAATATTTAAGAAACCATTGTGGTACTCAACAGATGTAGCCAAAATAGTAAAAAACTAAAAAGCAGACAGATCTATAAGATTAGGCAGAAAGAGGCTAAGCAAGTTATAAGAGCCTCCAAAGCACACACAGAAGAGAAAATAGCACAGTCAGTAAAAAAGGGGGATAAAATTTTTTTAGATACATAAATTAGAAAAGGAAAGTAAAACAAGGATTAGTTAGATTAAAAACAAAATGAGTGTATGTAGAAGAGGGTAAAGGTCTAGCTGATTGCCTCAATGAATATTTTTGTTCAGTATTTACAGATGAAAATGAAGGAAAGGGGCCTCAGTTAGGAAAAAGGACAAATAAGTAATTTGTAACATGTGAGTTTACAGAGGAAGAGGTTCTATTTCAACTGTCAAAAGTAAAGACAAATAAGTCGATGGGGCCTGATGCGATACATCCAAAGTTATATAAAGAACTTAGTGGTATACTAGCAAACCCATTAACGGATTTATTTAAGCAATCATTGTTAACAGGAGTAGTCCCAGAAAATTGGAAATTAGCGAATGTTATACCCATTCACAAGAAAGGTAGTAGGGAGGAGTGGGGCAACTATAGGCCAGTAAGCCTTACTTCAGTAGTGGGGAAAGTAATGGAAACCATGTTAAAGGATAGGATTGTTGAACATCTAAAAATCACATGGATTTCAAGATCAGAGACAACATGGGTTTACTTCAGGGAGATTCATTTTTTGATTGGGTAACTAAAATAATAGATCATGGTGGTGCAGTAGACATTGCCTACCTAGACTTCAGTAAGGCTTATCAGTTGCAATCTTTAAGTTTGAATTCCAACATTGTTGAATAGGTAAGGTATAGTGGTTGAGTGACAGGCAACAGAGGGTTGTAGTCAATGGAGTATATTCAAAGAAAGGTCTTGTCACCAGTGGGGTACCTCAGGGATCTGTACTTGGACCCATTCTCTTTAATATTTTTATTAGTGATATTGCCGTAAGTCTTGATGGTAAGGTATGTCTTTTTGCTGATGATACTAAGATATGTAACAGGGTTGATGTTCCAGGAGGGATAAGCCAAATGGGAAATGATTTAGGTAAACTAGAAAAATAGTAAGAGTTGTGGCAGCTGACATTTAATGTGGATAAGTGCAAGATAATGCATCTTGGACATAAAAACCCAAGGGCAGAGTAACAACATCTGAGGAAAGGGATTTAGGGGTAATTATTTCTGATGACTTAAAGGTAGGCAGACAATGTAATAGGCAGCACAAAATACTAGCAGAATGCTTGGTTGTATAGGGAGAGGTATTAGCAGTGGAAAGAGGGAAGTGCTCATGCCATTGTATTGAACACTGGTGTGATCTCACTTGGAGTTTTGTACGCAGTACTGGAGACCGTATCTCCAGAAGGATATTGATACTTTAGAGAGAGTTCAGAGAAGGGCTACTAAACTGATTCATGGATTGCAGGATAAAACTTACCAGGAAAGGTTAGAGGATCTTAACATGTATAGCTTGGAGGAAAGATGAGACAGCGGGAATATGATAGAAACATTTAAATACATAAAGGGAATAAACACAGTAAAGAAGGAGACTATATTTAAAAGGAAAACTACCACAACAAGGACATATTCTTAAATTAGAGGGGCAAAGGTTTAAAAATAATATCAGGAACTATTACTTTACTGAGAGGGGATGCATGAAACAGCCTTCCAGCTAAAGTGGTAGAGGTTAACACAGTAAAGGAGTTTAAGCATGCGTGGAATTGGCACAAGGCTATCCTAGCCATAAGATAAGGCCAGGGTCTAATAAAAGTATTTAGAAAATTAGGCAGACTAGATGGGCCGAATGGTTCTTATTGTCAGGATCTTACCTGATGTGGAGTCCAGTGTACAGAGTGATACGCTCACCCTTGCAAATAAACACAGACCAAGGTGACCAGATAAGAAGCCACCTGGGCTGTGAGTTTGTGCACAGGGGCTGTGCAGGTAAAGTTCTCCAAATCGCAGGCAAGGACAGAAGCAGAAGAAAAGTCAAGGTATAGCCAAAGTCAGGGGATGCCAGAGGTCAGAATTAACAAAGTGTAGCCTAAGTTCATATGATAGAAACATTTAAATACATAAAGGGAATAAACACAGTAAAGAAGGAGACTATATTTAAAAGGAAAACTACCACAACAAGGACATATTCTTAAATTAGAGGGGCAAAGGTTTAAAAATAATATCCGGAAGTATTACTTTACTGAGAGGGTAGTGGATGCATGAAATAGCCTTCCAGCTAAAGTGGTAGAGGTTAACACAGTAAAGGAGTTTAAGCATGCGTGGAATTGGCACAAGGCTATCCTAGCCATAAGATAAGGCCAGGGTCTAATAAAAGTATTTAGAAAATTAGGCAGACTAGATGGGCCGAATGGTTCTTATTGTCAGGATCTTACCTGATGTAGAGTCCAGTGTGCAGAGTTATACGCTCACCCTTGCAAATAAACACAGACCAAGGTGACCAGATAAGAAGCCACCTGGGCTGTGAGTTTGTGCACAGGGGCTGTGCAGGTAAAGTGCTCCAAATCGCAGGCAAGGACAGAAGCAGAAGAAAAGTCAAGGTATAGCCAAAGTCAGGGGATGCCAGAGGTCAGAATTAACAAAGTGTAGCCTAAGTTCACGATAAACAAAGACAAGTCAAAGTCATGGGATGCCAGAGGTCAGAGTAAAGGATGATAAAAGCCAAGGTCAGGAACCAATAACGTGAGCCAGAGTCAATGAACTGACCAAGTTCCTAGGGATGGAGACAAGGTGAGGATAAACATTGGGTTGAAACAAGAACTATATTGTGGCACCTAGGCAAGACAGTTGGAATACAGCACAGAAGGACCACAGATCAAATCCCCTGTCTGGCCCTTGTGAAATGGCCACACCTGGCAGTCTGGATGGCACAGTGCAAAGAGTGACAATTATCTGCTGTCACATTCTATGTTTCTAATTTGACAAAAACAATAGGGAATGCCCCATGCTGGAAACATAATGATAATGTTTAATTGATACTATTTGTCAATTATATACTTTGTTATATTGCCACTAATCCTTACATTTTGGCAGAATCAGTGGTAACACGTTTGGATTTGGAAATTAAATGGAAAGTTTTGTACAAATTTAGTGGTAAATTAAAAGAGTCAAATTCAATTATGCCTAGAATTATATGCTGGTGCTTTCAGAAAATGTTAGCTATACATGTAAAATATAAACTATTCATTTAATTTGACTAGGTTTTTAATTTTCCTTATTAAATCAGACTACATGATTTGGAACATATATATATATATATTTTGAAGAAAATGCTGTGGATAATGACACACACACAATTTTAAGTAGTTGATCGTTAAAGTGTGTGTACCAAAACCGGATTGGAAGAATGCAGATACAATCCAGATACACGTGCAGGGGAATCATATCCTTATCTACATAACATGATTTAAATCATATCTGTGTTTAAGGGCAGATAGTGTTGTGCTTTCCATGCTTTTAACGATTGCATATAATTCACTCACATTTCTAAAAATGTGAATAGGCAGCATTTTGTTAGCTCTTAACATAAACAGTTAACACAATTATCGCCATGTTCACAAATATGTTTGCAATAAAAAGTTGAGCTTGTGCTAAAATATGGAAAAAAATTCAAACCTTTTTGACTACACTATTTCTCCACCTACATCTTCTGTATTGACCCTTCTAAAATCAATAAAGTGAATGAAAAATGACACGAGGGATCCATGATTGGGATCTTATTTAAAAGCTTGGAATGATCTCTGCCTCTAATGGTCTGGAATTCTTTATTTCTATTTATTTTGAAAAGTGCCAAGATAGATTTACATATTACCCAGTCCTGATACAAATGGTTAAAAGAGGATGTTTAATTGGCTAAATCTGAAATCCAAGACCACTGTGACTTGTAAGCTCTGCAGCTCCACTCCGCTGTTATCCAATGTTGGACTATGGAGGAGACTTTTCTGATACAATCGTTACCAATGTCATCCACTTGGGTATACAAGTGACCGCCGGCTGGCATTGACAAGTAGATCATTGGTATTCCAGTTAATAATTCTCAGTGCATCCTTCTTATAGAATATGTGAGTTGTATCTTGGTGTTACATTTTCAAGACAAAGTCTTGCTTCATCACTACTCCGTGTGCACATTATAATAATAATAATAATATTAATAATAAAGTATTTAACCAGGAAATGTACACTCAGATTACTCTGGTTTTCAAGTACGTCCTGGGGATGTTATCTTAACCCAACATCCAGGGGTTGTTACTGAATTATTTATAAAATACAAAGGTAGAGACAAATGTCTTTAAGTAGAGAAATCACCTTAGGCACTACTGGAATGTTGTTGTGTATGACCTTGATGGCTGCCATACATATTATATTTAATATAATAAACTAAATGAACTTAATCTGTTGTTCGCCAATATAATGTTTTTGTTGATTTCCACATTCCACATGTTCCACAAAATTCTAAATTCACTTTGAATTCCCAACATCTCACTTTAGGGAATATTGCTGTAGGTATTAAACAGTAAATTGACCACCTATAAAAAACAATCTTCAAAAAAGTTTTTTTGTTTTATGAATTTGCTACGAAAAACGGTGGGGGAAAAAAAGCCATATAGAGATCCCAAGATAAGCATCCAGAAGAGCACCTGTGATGAAACAAAACTATGTAATAATAATACCTTTATTTTCAAGAAGTGAATGAAGAACTGTCCCATATAGTCACTGACACCAGATAATTACTTGATGTCAATAAGATAATTTTCATTTGGCTGGAAAGTTGAAACATGCCACCAACTCATATACCTTTCTTCTTTGATTTCCTAAAGACTCAATGCTTCTTTTGTCTTAATATAATGTCAATTGTCAATTAAGTTACCCAGTCTATAAGATGTTCTTAGCAAATTATTATACCAGCGGTTGTACTTATTTTATTTTGTCAATGTTTTGTGTACATGTGTTCAGAATATTAATTAAAGGGACACTTCAGGCACCCAGACCACTTCTGCCCATTGGAGTGGTCTGGGTGCCAACTCCCACTACTCTTTTATAAACTGCAATAATTACATTGCAGGGTTAACTCCAACTCTAGTGGCTGTCTAGTAGACAGCCACTAGAGAGCACTTCCTGCTTCATAGCAAAGATTTTGTGTGAGGACCTCCAGCGTCGCTCAGTTCCCCATAGGAAAGCATTGAAAATCATTTTCAATGCTTTCCTAAGGCATTGCCGCGCATGTGCATTAGGTTTACTCAGCCGGCGGGCGGGGTCAGTCTCGCCCACCGGCTGACGTAATTACTGGGAGGAATGACGCCGACCCAAAAACACCGCCGAGGGACATCGGCGGGGTCTCAGGTAAGTGACCTGAAGTGGTTTTCACCCCTTCAGCTACCGGGGATGGGAGGTGTGAAGGAGAGGGGACCTGCAGTGCCAAGAAAACAGATTGTTTTCCTGGCACTGGAGTTTCCTTTTAAGGGCTTTTAAGAAAACACTAGTTTTGGTTAGAGTAAGCCTTCCTATCCTTCCCCCCACACCACTCAAACTTAAAAAAAAAAAAATTAATATAAAGCTGAAAAAAAACCTAACCTTAGTTCCAGCACAAAGGCCAGTTTCCGATCAGCCTACTCTTCCTCCAGTGACATAACTCCCTGCCAGGAGAGGATGAGCTGAGGAGAAGAAATGGGTACCACAGAGCAAGGACATGCTGCCATTGGACGACTGTCACCAGCATGCTGATAGCATATAAAATCCAGCACGCTCACTCATTCACTAATGGAATACTGCTGCTAGTTGATTCAGTTTTAGATCTTTTCCCTATAATTACATAGACATGTCATGTATTGTCTTTATTGTTCGCACCATATATGCACTTCCTAGAACCCTGCACCAGCCCTAACATCACTAATAAATAAAAATGTATACTTTGTGAGAACTAAGCCAACATTAAAGGGACACTGTAGGCACCCAGACTACTTCAGCTAATTGAAGTTGTCTGGGTGCTGTCCCCCTATTGCACTGAGAGAACTGCATCGCTTACGTTGCAGCTCTAAGTCTGCCCTCAGTGGCTGTCTACCAGATAGCCACTGGGGGTGCTTCTGGAATCCAAACAGACTTTTGGTCTATTGTCTGACGTTGGATGTCCTCACGGACCTCCAGCGTCAGATTTTCCACATAGAAATAATGCTTTCCTATGGGGATTGCCACGTATGCCCATTAGGTCTCTCCCGCCGGCTGACCTCAGCGGGGTAGGAGGGTGGGCGGAGCATAACCCAGCGCTGAGGGAGTCCGGCTTTAACCCCTTCAGCCCTGCGGGAGAGGGGCTGTAGGAACCTATAGTGCCAGGAAAATGGGTTTGCTTTCCTGGCACTATAGGATCCCTTTAATAAAACCTTACTATACCTATTGGACAGGTCAATGGTTTCTTAAAGAGGGATACATTGAAAGTGAAATCTATATATAGGTGGTCTTCACTTAATGACCTACCTGTTTTACAACGGTTCGAACTTACGATCAGCTCTCTAGCATGCTGATTCAAGTAATTTCCATTGTTAGAGAGCTGATCTATGTTCAGGGAATTTTCTCCAAACATAGATTTCAGCGATTCCCTGCACTAGTGAGCTAATCTATGTTTAGGGATGTTTTACCAAACATAGATTCATGGTATTCCCTGCTCTAGTGAATTAATCTATGTTCGGGGAAGTTTCCCTGAACTTAGATTCACATGATTCCCTGCTCTATTGAGCTAACTATGTTCGGGGAAGTTTTGCAGACATAGATTCGCGGGATTCCCTGCGCTAGTGAACTGGTGTGTGTTCGGGGATATTCCCCCACACGTAGACATGCTCTCTTGCACATGCTTGCTAGCGCATTCTTACATACTGACCAATTCATTTTATGACAGGGTCGTAAGAACGGAACCCGGTCGGTAAGTGAAGGTGGCTTGTACTTTGGTTTGTACCTTTTTTGTTTAACAGAATTTCACTAGAAACCAGTACATTTCTGGACATTGAGCCTATGCATTCCCCAGATATGGATTGGAGATTCGCTATCCTTGAACTTATTTATTTTCCAGGATCAAAAACAATATTAATTGTGTTTCCTCATTTAAAAATACTATGAAACAACTGCATTTCTAACCGGAGAGAATATTATTCAATATAAATTTTTAAGAAAAATCCAATATATGCAATCATGATTCTTCTAAACACATAACACATAGAGCAATTAGAATATTCCAAGGTCACTTGAAATTAATGTGTCTGAAAACGATAAATCACATTTTACCCAAGAAAGATAAAACCTTAATTACAACCAACCTGATGTATGAAACCTAAGTAGTCTGTCATGCATCAAAGAACAGGAAGTCACAAACTCTCTTTCTTAGTAGAAAGGTTTCCGAGTACTGAAATTGCAGAAAAGAAAAACAAAGAAACCCCCAAAAAACATTAAATGCACTTGGCTCAAGGATAAACCTTATCAGTTTTAAACGCACCGGATATATACATCTCTTTTGAAGATCAAAGTACAGAGAACAGCTAAAATAGATGACATCGTCCCACGTTTATGGTCTAGGCCTGTGACATATATAAAAGGATAAGGAGGGGAGGAGAGGAATAAGAAGAGAGATATGAAGGATATATCAAAAGTAATTTACATATAATTAATTTTCTTGGATATGTTTATATTTTAATATTTATTTATATCCACTATTATTATGAGTCCCAGATAGTAATGTAGACTAGTCATTTTTTATTGGCTACCATTTTAATATGTTTATTTATTTGGGTTCTGTACTGAATCCCATAGGTGGATTGTATATTGGGTGTCACAGATAGAAATTCCCTTTGCCCTAAATGACTGAATATAATTTTGCTCACTAAAGCAATATATTTGCAGTGCTTGGCTATCCTTAAAGCTCTGATCAGATTGTTAGCAGACCAGGGCCACTACTGGAAGTGTAGATGTTTTATATTAAGTTGGTGTCAAAGACTGGATTGAAGGGCACTGGGCACTATTATATCTGGTGCATCCAAAGTGAAACACTTGTTTAATGGTGTTACAAAACATTAATCAGCTGTTCACAGTAAGAAAGAGTATGAGTATGAGAAAGTAGAAAGGCAGAGTTGGAGTTCACCAAAAACTATTCTTCTTTAGAGAAATAATGAAACAAACTAGGGTGTTCTTTCCAAAGTCTTGAAGGGCTATACACCCCCTTATGTCTTCTGAAAACTAGGATTACTTAAGTAAACTCTATACTGCATAGTGACAATGACACAGGAAAGAGGCCTGGTACATCATTGTGTTTTCTCATTATATCGCACCGCATCTTCACCAGCTGATTATAGCAATGAATGACTCAGTATATCTCCAAGTCAGACATCCATAATTATGACAAATACAAGAAATATTCTTTAATATCAGAAAAAAAAAACAGTTTTTATGGCTTGAGGTTTGAGAAATTCCTGATCTCTTTTTTCAAGCAAGTAGGAGTTTGAAACATCAATTCATTGTCAGCAGCTATTCCCCTGAAGAATAAGGTCCATCCAGCCTGACCATAATGTCAGGATGCCTTTGGTATTAAAGGGTTTATTCTTTAAAAAGGGAATTGAATTGCAACATTTTGGACAAAAAAACAAATAGGAAAAATTCTCCACCGTCAGATATAGTCACAGCTTGGTCATTTTAGTCTGAATTGTGCATTTTGGTTTACAATTCGCCATTATGAATTGTGCAGTCAAAAAGTTGATTGAACAATATAAAACAGTAACGAGTCTTCTAATTTATTTCTTGGTCCCTGTGCTGTTAGTGTTCAAATTTAGGATGTCAAATTAGGTGTTTTGCAGTTTGCTTGCCTGTAAACATTTAGTAAACGGAGTGCTGTTTTTATGTGCATATGTTCTAAATGGCTTTGACAGGAAAAAAAAAAATTCTATTTATTTTATATTGTCTGCCTTCAGGCTCTACATCATTCCCAACAATTACTGTTAAAGATATGAAAGGAGTTGTAATTGTCAGGAAATTTAAACCAGTCTAAACAAGTCTTAATAATAACAAACATTAAAAAACCTGTGTATATAGAAAATGGCAAGCTTCATTTACCACGAAGTGGGGGTTCACAGATGATGAAGGAACACTAGATAGACACAATTTATTTGCACGTTCCACCGTATATAACAATATGACTGAATTTACAGATGATATAAGATTGGTAAAACAAGTAAGTTAAACATTAAGATAGCTATATTAGTTTGATCTTTATTCCCTTTTAATATGTTTACTTCTTCTTATTAAAAACATAAAACATAAGTAAGCGTTTAGAAGCATATGCTTAAAATGAGGCCACCTTTTAAATTATGCCCTGCTTATAATGGACCACCTTGCCACATGTCCACTATGAAATGGTGCAGAAGGCAATCATAATAATATCATAATTTTATTTTAAAGCTCAATGTTCAAACAAGGTGAAGGTGGCATGGTGCCATCATGGGGACCATGGCTGGTACATAAACAGCCAGATGGTAATGGTCTCATGTTGTGTGGATGGGCTTCTTGGTATATTGGTCTGCTTAATACCAAAAAAGAAGTGAATGACACCACATATAAAATGATTGTTGCTAACCACATTGATCCCCTTATAAAACCCAATCTTCTAATTGCAAATGTATACTTCCACTAGCATATGGTATTATAAGGTATAAGGTATGTTATATAGCACATATATTCAAGCTGATTCCATAATGTGGTTTTCCTTTTACTTTGATGGCCTGTACAATACAAAAATCCCTTTCCAACAAAGTACATTTGGGATGATGTTCATCTGAAGTAGTATGGATGTATGGATGAAGAATCTGGGTGAATTGCATGATGCAGTGCAGACATTTTCGATCACAATTGTGAACACATTGTTAAACGTGTAGCACAAAGGATTCCCGATTTGATAAGCAAAAGCAAAACAAGATCCAGTTGTATAATTATTATTATTATTTGTAAAGTACCAACAAATTCCGTAGAGCTGTACAATGGGTGGACTAACAGACACGTATTTGTAACCGAGACGAGTTGGACACACAGGAACAGAAGGATAAAGCCCTGCTCAATGAGCTAACATGCTAGAAGGAGTGGGGTATTGTGACACAAAAGGTAAGCGTAGGGTATACAAGTATATATATATATAAATATAAATGTACCATAGTACAATACTTGTAACACAAGAAAAGTACTGTATTTTTCCATGTAAAATATGTTTTTTTCAAAATTGGGGGTCGTCTTATACATGGAATGTCACGGCAATACTTACGGTACTTTGGGCTACTCGCTAAAAAACACTAAACTGACTGTAGGGTTTGCTACTGCCAGGTTCATGTGGGCATAGGCTGTGTTGTACACCTATATGCCCTGCTGACATACTTGATGCAGAGGAGGCACTACTCTGTGAATTTGATTGATTGTGTGTGCAACCGCATTCTTCCTCAAATCACTCAGGACCACGCCAAGACCTCACGGCTCCGGACTACAGATAGACGCCAGGGCCGGACTGGGGATACAAAGCAGCCCTGTAAAAAAAAAAATCTATGCCAGCCCCATAAGTCATTGCGCCATATATTGTCGCAATATATATATATATATATATATATATATATATATATAGCTTTTTCTAATATAATATATTGGTCCTTTCAGAGTAAAACATTTAATTATACAGTAAGCATACTCACATGCAGACACAGACAATCTCACTGACACACACAAGCTCATTGATACACAGCCTCATAGACAAACAATTTCACTAATATACATAAGCTCATTGACATAAAACACAAGCTCACTCACTAGCAGGCACACACACACATACACATGCAAGCAAGCTCACTAGCAGGCGCACACACACACAGCTTAATGTAGTGGTTCTGGTGTCTATAGCCTGTCCCTGCAGGCTTTTGAATGTAAACACTGACTTTGCAGAGAAAAGGCAGTGTTTACATTGCTTCCTAGTGACACCTCTAGTGACAGACACTCAGACGGTCACTAGAGGCGCTTCCTGTGTCAGTGCGGATTGGCTGAGATCATCAAGCTTGATGATCTCAGTCATAGAGGCAGAGACCAGCACGACGTTGGAAAAAAAAAAGGTGAGTAAAACACTATTTTTAAAAACACACACAGACACCACGACTGACACACACACACACACACACACACACACACCACGACTGACACACACACACACACACCATGACAGACAAAGACACACACACACACACCATGACAGACACACACACATACCATGACAGACACACACACCATGATACAGACACACCGTGACAGACGACACAGACAGACACACAGCATGACACATACAGACACACACACACAGCGTAACACAGACAGACACACAGCATGACACAGACAGACACAAAGCATGACACAGACAGACACACACACACACACAGCATGACACAGACATACACACAGCATGCTACAGACACACACACAGCATGACACAGACACACACACACAGCATGACGCAGACACACACAGCATGACACAGACAGATACACAGCATGACACAGACATACACACAGCATGACACAGACATACACACAGCATGATACAGACACACACACAGCATGACACAGACACACACACACAGCATGACGCAGACACACACAGCATGACACAGACAGACACACACACACAGCATGACACAGACACACACACACACACAGCATGACGCAGACACACACAGCATGACACAGACAGACACACACACACAGCATGACACAGACACATACACACACCATGACAGACAGACACACACACAGCATGGAACACACACAGCATGACACACACACACACTCCCACTGACATACATATTTTTTAGTACCTGTGGGTGGGCAGACTGGTAGCTGTGCTGGCGGCCGCAGGGAGAACTTGAAAGGCGGCCGCAGGGGAAGCTCTTCATGAGGCCGGGAGCAGGCTCTTCTGGGGTAGCAGGCTGTTCTGTCTCTGCTCCCCCTCCCTCGCGCGCAGCTTAATGAGACCGGAGCCGGAATATGACGTCATATTCCGGCCCCGGTCTCTTTCTAGCACGCGAGGGAGGGGGAGCAGAGACAGAACAGCCTGCTCCCCCAGAAGAGCCTGCTCCCGGCCTCATGAAGAGCTTCCCCTGCGGCCGCCTTTCAAGTTCTCCTTGCGGCCGCAGGTCACCCCGGCCCCAGGTGCCGACGGCCCACCGGGAAATTTCCCGGTATCCCGGTGGGCCAGTCCGGCCCTGATAGACGCAGCAGGGTACCGTGGGCATAGGGCATTGTTCTCGCCAACAGCAGGACGGCAGTCCAGGGAACCAGTATCTGGACCTCGGAAGTGGCCTATCGGAGTGTGAGAGGGCCTGGGACCTGTGGGGGATTCTTATCAGCCCAACTAGACTTTACTGCTATAAATCTTTAAAATATGTGTTTCTTAATTTTGGGCTAAAAAATAAGGGTTGTCTTATACATGGGGCATCTTATACACGGAAAAATACGGTATACACACTGGGTGGAGCTAAAACAACATATATAGTAAAACATATATAGTAAAACTTTCCTCTTGTCACAATCTCTGGAACCAGACACGCTGACAGAACACAGACACAGGAATTGCAGTACCGGTCCTTAGAGTGGCCGGCTGAGCAAAACAGAGATAAGTCAGAATACAAGCCAAAGTCAGAGGGAAATGGAGAGACATGACAGGTGATTCTCGAAAAATTTGAATATCGTGCAAAAGTTAATTTATTTCAGTAATGCAACGTAAAAGGGGAATCTAATATAGACGCATTACATGCAAAGCAAGATAGTTCAAGCCGTGATTTGCCATAAAGTGCGATGATTATGGCTTACAGCTCATGAAAACCCCAAATCCACAATCTCAGTAAATTAGAATATTTTGAAAAGGTGCAATTTTCTAGGCTCACAGTGTCCCACTCTAATCAGCTAAGTAAGCCATAGCACCTGCAAAGGGTTTCTGAGCCTTTAAATGGTCTCTCAGTCTGGTTCAGTAGGAATCACAATCATGGGGAAGACTGCTGACCTGACAGTTGTGCAGAAAACCATCATTGACACCCTCCATAAGGAGGGAAAGCCTTAAAAGGTAATTGCAAAGGAAGTTGGATGTTCCCAAAGTGCTGTATCAAAGCACATTAATAGAAAGTTGTGTGGAAGGGAAAAGTGTGGAAGAAAAAGGTGCACAAGCAGCAGGGATGACCGCAGCCTGGAGAGGATTGTCAGGAAAAGGCCATTCAAAAGTGTTGGGGACTTTCACAAGGAGTGGACTGAGGCTGGAGTCAGTGCATCAAGAGCCACCACACACAGACGGACCCTGGACATGGGCTTCAGATGTCGTATTCCTCTTGTCAAGCTGCTCCTGAACAACAAACAACTTTAGAAGCGTCTTACCTGGGCTAAAGAAAAACAGACCTGGTCTGTTGCTCAGTGGTCCAAAGTCCTATTTTCTGATGAGAGGAACTTTTGCATCTCATTTGGAAACCAAGGACCCAGAGTCTGGAGGAAGAATGGAGAGGCACACACTGCAAGATGCTTGAAGTCCAGTGTGAAGTTTCCACAGTCTGTGTTGATTTGGGGAGCCATGTCATCTGCTGGTGTTGGTCCACTGTGCTTCATTAAGTCCAGGGTCAACGCAGCCATCTACCAGGAGATTTTGGAGCACTTCATGCTTCCTTCCGCAGACGAGCTTTATGGGGATGCTGACTTCATTTTCCAGCAGGACTTCGCACCTCCCCACACTGACAAAGGTACCAAAGCTTCAATGAACGTGGGATTACTGTGCTTGATTGGCCAGCAAACTCGCCTGACCTATCTATGGGACATTGCCAAGAGAAAGATGAGAGACCGAACAATGCAGAAGAGCTGAAGGCCACTATTGAAGCATCCTGGTCTTTCATAACACCTCAGCAGTGCCACAGGCTGATAGCTTCCATGCCATGCCGGATTGAGGCAGTAATTGCTGCAAAAGGGGCCCAAACCAAGTACTGAGTCCATATGCATGCTTATACTTTTCAGAGGTCCGATATTGTTCTATGTACAGTCCTTGTTTTATTGATTGCATGTAATATTCTAATTTACTGAGATTGTGGATTTGGGGTTTTCATGAGCTGTAAGCTATAACCATCGCACTTATGACAAATCACGGCTTGAACTATCTTGCTTTGCATGTAATGCGTCTATCTCATATATTAGTTTCCCCTTTTACGTTGCACTACTGAAATAAATTAACTCTTGCACGATATTCAAATTTTTCGAGTATCACCTGTATAACGATAAGACAAGCTGAGGTCAAGGATCAGAGAAAGCAGGATAGCCCTTAGGGCTATCAGAAGACCACAACAGGGCTACAAGGCAAAGAGGAGGTAAGTTTAAATAGGGTAAAGAAGATTCTGATTGGCTAGTTTCCAGTTGGAATTAATTATCACACGTGGAAGGTATTTGTACCTTCCACTTTGACCCCTGACATCATTATTGTGCGCCGAGTCAGGTGACTTACTCGGGCGCATACTTAGACACGCTAAACGCAGAAATAGAAACAGCTGCGACAGGTAGTAGAAGCTGCCGCTAGTGGCGAGCAGACTAGTGGAGTTGCCGTGAGTGGCGCGAGGGAACCTCGTGGTGAGGCAGTAAGTGAGAACGTTGCAAGCAGCGTGCAGGCATCATAAGCCGCCGCTCGCGATGAGGAAGCAAGCGCGCGGGGTGGGGGCCTGACACCTCTCTTCTTTTTATTGATTTCTACAGAAACAGAGAAGAGGGACAAATCTTAGTGCAGATAAATCTTATGACGCGATCTGTCTCTGGAGTGTTTTCTAAACTCTCCCCAGTGCAGAAAACACACCATGTCGTCCAGCAGTGGAACGCAAATTGTGCTCCACCGCTAGAGAACACAACACAGCCCCTGCATAAGGGAGAGCTTCTATATCAATCAACATGAATTTAAACATTCTAATGTATATATTGGATCTAAGATATAGTATAATTAATTTTAAAAGGGAACCTGCAAGATGTTAAAAGCATAGTTTAAAAAAAGAAAAATACCTATACGTACAATATTAAAGTGTAAGATGTTTGACTGACACTCCAATAACCTTCATTATATCATAAAAGAAAACTGAAATACCAATCAACATAAATTAAAACATTTATGCATGAATATAAAACTTGATCTTATAGATATGATATAAAATGATATACCATAAACCTACAATTTTTGTTTTTTAAATATACATGCAGTAAATTTAAACATAATTTTAAGCATACTTTACTAAATGATGTAAACCTCTATAAAGGGCTGTGCTTAAATAATAAAGTACATATATTTTTTTTATTGTTATTAATCCTCTTCTCTTATACAGTGATATGCATATTCTAAAAAAAAAAAGTCTTTCTCCCTGTAGTTAAAAAATATATATTTTTCGTCTCTAAAAAATATAAACTCCTTTCAAAAAATGGCAGTGTTTCAAAATCTTGATTTAGACTGTTGGGGATAAGGGTATTAAAGTAAAATTTACTTTCTTCCTCCCTAGGGTAGAAAAGTAGGTTGCTAGGAGAATATTCACTGAGGACTTAGTGTTTTGTTTTTATGACAGTTGCAGGAAAGAAATCAGGGTGCGGGGAGAGAAAGCTGTTTACAGTTGAATTGATACGTTTTCAAAGATTTTTTGAAGGAGTGGAGACTGGGTGAAAGTCTAACAGAGAAGGAAAGGGAGTTCCTCAGCCCTAGTGATTTCTTTAAGGCAAGCATCAGAGGTAGGAGTACGAACAGAGGTTAGATCTAGGTCTTCGGCAGATCGTAAAGGCCTAGATGGGACATATTTGTGCATTAGTGAGGATAAGTAGGTCAGAGCAGCATTGTGCAAAGATTTGCAAGCAAGTATCAGGATCTTAAATTGAAGCCTATATCTTATGGGAAGCCAGTGTAGGGACTGACAGAGGGGGAAGCGTGGGTTGTGCGGGCGGACAGGAAGATGTTCATTATAGTCTGTAACGGGGCAGACAGGAAGTCGTTCATTATAGTCTGTAACGGGGCAAGTTGAGACCACGTAAGACCACTGAGAAGCGGATTACAGTAGTCAAGGCGAGAGAGGACAGCGGCACGGACAAGCACCTAAGCCGTATCAGATGTTAAATAGGTTTTTGAGATTGAAGCAGCAGGATTTTGCGATTAATTGGGGTGAAGGAAAGGTCGGAGTAAAAGAGAACACCTAGGCAGCGGGCCTGCGAGGTAGAACTGATGGTAGCGCCATTGACTTGGAGGGAAACAGACAAGGGAGTAGCAAAACTTGAGGGATGGTATACAAGAAGTTCTGTTTTAGATAGGTTACGTTTAAGGAAATGAGCAGCCATCCAGTTGGAAACAGCAGAGAGGAAGTCAGAGACTCAAATCATAATAGATGCGTGTTCCATATCAGGTGACCTCTGAATATATGTTGCCACTAAAAGCACTCTTTTCTTGAATGATTCCTAGACTTTTTTTTGTCAGTATAGACCATATATGTACAGTGTAATCACATTTATGTTTCATTATTTGAAAAATATTTTTAAATATTGTGTACTAGAATGTGGTATTAGAATCTGTGCTGACCTATAGGGTGTTTTTACAAACACGTATCTTACATATTTGTATTAGCATAAAGCTTAATTTTATATAAACACATTCTAAAACAGAAAGTTGGGGTGGAGTAATTGACGTACAGAAGACAGTGAATGGTCAGGGGGCAAGCCAGAGTAAGGGAAACTGGAAATCAGGAATAGCAAGGTACAATGGCCGAGTCAAACAGGATAGATTGGAGAATAGTCCATAATAGCCAAGATCAAAACCAGATAAACAAAAATAAATATATTATATATTGGGAACCAAAACAGGGCATAGACATGAGCACAAGTAAACTATTTAATGTATGGCTCCTTAACTAGGTAGTCACGCAACCAGAACTTGATGAAATGGCAATTTTCACTGTGTGTGACATAAGTGACGTCATGATGTTGGCATCATAAAAGGGAGTCACAGCGGGCAGTGTTTGTAACTCTGGAGGAGGAAGGAGAACCATGTTGAAGTTTCTCAACAGCCTGTAGGCCTCTCTGAGGCGTTGTTCCAGCAGGCATTATACAATGTACCCTGATAGATAACGATCTTTGACCAACGTATAGCAATAGCTTCTAATCAAATTTATTCAAATCAAGCAGTTTCCTATTGAAGTTATGATTGCAGAAACTCTTGTTTAGTTAAATTAACCATCTCAGTGACGATGCAATCTATCTCCCGAAGCCTACATATTTAAAGACATAGAATAAGTAAGATAATGGAACATGTTAATCAATATTGCTCAATAATTGCCAAAACTGATGTATATTGTACTTACGGTAACTTCTTTTATAGATAAAACAACATAAATGTGGGGTGAATAGGGGCAGATTACGTCTGTTATTCTGACTGCTAAGCATCCTGTTAGTGACCGAGCACTCATTGAGATTAGCCTGTAGCAGTTCATGTGGACAGACAAGACTTGTACTCAGTTTGTCTTTATTTATAATAATAATTTTATTCTTCACAGTGACCGGCCAACTGTGTCTTTAGGCAGCTCGACCAGGAAGCATGTTGTCTGTTATGTAAACCATAATCCCCTATTTAACCTCGTGAGTAATCTTCCACATGTGTCATACTATTTGCAATGCATTGCCCGGAGATGTTTTCTTTTCATTATCGTTGTTTATCTTGACAAAGAGCCGCAAGATGCAGATCTCTTTGCCTCATCCAAGAAATGATTGGGGTTTGCATATGGATCACCTTTCCCAAAGACAGTTTTTTGCTCAAATATAAATTGACATTGCAGACCTTATGGCATAGGTTTTGAAGAGAGATTTAGAGAGGACACTAACAGGATTATTTACCAAATTTAAATAAGAATTCCAACTGAATTTCAAATTTAAGGCCAGTGTAACCTAACTGAAAGCATAGCTGACTACGTTTTTTGACCTTAAATTCACTTTGGATTCTAACTTTAGTAAATAATGGTGATAATGATGAAATGTGTTCTGGGAGAAATTTGACTATTTCTGATCTATGTAAATAGAAAAAAAAATGATGTTATAATCAAAGTCAAATTAACCATAAGGTGACTTTAGACAAATGCCTAGTGCCCAATTTAAAGCGGGGCCTCAGAACCATGAATCTCCACTTGGCCCATTTCCCAACCCTGCATAAAGAATAAAGAATTGGGCCCTTTTTGGCAACATGCCTAGGGCCTTGAGTCATCTCATTGCTTCTTTATTTGTAATAGTAATAATTGGTATAATTACACAAACAATTACACTGTATGCTGAAGCATTGCACACCTAGCACTGAAGATGAAGTGCTAAGTGTACGATCCAGGGGCAGATACTGTATGTGAATATGGTACGAGAGAATATACTCCAATCTTCCTCAAACTGAGAAATGACAAACAGCAGGTTAGAGACATTTCTCAGAACAGTCCCCTCTGACTTTGTGTTGTGCATCGAGTGTCTGAGTGTGGTGGTGGACATTTACCCCCTTCTGCTCACCTTGTTAGGCTAATGGCATGGAGGTAGAGGCAGAGATGGATAACTGGTGGTACAGTTGGGGAAACATTGTGGTCTGCACCATCATTGAGTGCAGAACAGTTTAAGAGCTTCTGCACAGTCCTGTATTCTGTCAATGACTAAGAGTATGGGATGCAGCACTCTTGAGTTATTGAGAAGTGACTTGAGGGGCCTCCTAAAGTGATCTACACCCAAAATTGGTGTGGATCACAAGACTATGCAAAACTAAATATGAAAATCTAAAACGTAACTTTTATTAATACTTTAAAATGTATTGTCCAACAAAAACAGAGCAATAAATAACAATCAGTAAATGGTGTTTGTTTTCACTCTGAAATGCAATGGTTAATAACTTGGCATGGAACTTGTGTCACTGGAAATTGTGTGTTAAGTTTAAGTGGTGGTTACTGTAAAAAGCCTAATGAAAAAGCAATAAGATACAAATTATCTTAATGAAGTGCAATTGTTGGCAAAATTTACAAGATATACTATTTGAAATAGGAGTTGCCCAAAGTATAGCTAAGGGTGCTAGGTGTTATTTGGCAATCCCAGACTAAATAAATAGCACTGTCTCATGATTGTTACCCCCCTTTCAATTAGTTTCTCGGCATGGTCTTTCCTGCTGTGACAATATGGTGTCTAAAATCTTTCATATATCCAATTTATGCTCCTTGGGACACGACATGACAACAGTGTACTGTTGTAGAATATACCCATTGTAGAATATACTCTTTCTATTCAGTACATACCCATAAAGGTTTGCTCATCTTGAGTTGGTTGATACGTCAACAACTAAAGTAAATATGTGAAATATATGAAACAAGAAAAAAGGTTTTAAATTCACCACAATTTCCTTTTTGGCAAATAAACTCCACAGTGATAGTGCATTGTGTATTTGGTAGATATGGTATGGCATAACATGGCTTAAACGTTCAAGTCTTATCCTTAGCCTTAAAAGTAACTCCTCACTGCAAACATGGAGAGTCTGAGGCATACTCACCAAGGGCAAAATTATTCTTGCCAGGGCTAAAATTTCACTAGACCAGTGGAAATTGTCAGCCCTGATATAGTGTGGCATATATTTTTCCTGTACAAACCTATGTTGACGTATGTTAGCACTAGAAATAGGGCTTCAGATATTCTTACTAAATTTCTGCCCCAAGTTATTTTATTTGAGTTACTATGCCAATGTATAAAAGGGACATTCCACTATCCAAACACAAATTAATAAAATCAATGTTTAGTAGATATACCCCAAATTAAAACTTGCATGCATTTAATTATGCATTGTTTTCATTGGGGATATATCTAAAAACTGCTTGCAGAACCTGCAGTTTTCTTCTCTGCTGTCTTCTAACCCCGCCCATACTTTCTGTGGCTGTCCAATCACAGACTTGAGAAGTCTTTGTAAGTCAGGTGCTCTGGGCAATTACTGCCTCTCGAGGGCAGCTAAGGAAACCAGGAAGTAATATTATCTGTTGTTTTTTTAAAGCCAAGGAGGTGTAACCTGGTTAATTTCTAAAAGTGTCAATTTCTATTAAAATCTGCACGTTTTGCAAAATGGAGGACCCACTCTTCACACATAATGCTTTTCAGCAAGCTAAATTTGTTTAGGAGTATGGAGTGAACATTTAAGCCTATGGCTGCAGTATTCAAGTCAAGGGGGCATAATACACAGATGCAAGTTTGACAGATTCTTATGTTCTTCGCCATATACTTTGTTTGCCAGTGTTCCATTGGCTTGATGTGCATTCGTTTTAGGCTACACCGTGCACTTTGTTCTCTAGATGATTTCAGTGTGTGGGTTTTCGCTACGTAATAAAAATGGTGATGCAACTACTTCTAATGGACTCTTATATCCTGCCGTAGACTGGGTCCACATAAAACCACTAAAATGTAAACATCACAAAAACATTTGTGTGGATGATGCTTCCTATTGATGCTTTGGGCGTGTGCATACAATACCTAATGGAAAACAAGTCCTATGTATAAAATACCCTTTGTAGAATATGCCCCTTGTTGGATTTGCCCATTGTAGAATATACCCCTTGTATAATATGCCCATTGTAGAATATGCCCTTTGTAGAATATGCCCATTGTAGAATATGCCCCTTGTAGAATACGCCCATTGTAGAATACACCCCTTGTAGCATACACCTATTGTAGAATACACCTCTTGTAGCATGTACTCATTGTAGAATACGCCCATTGTAGAATATGCCCCTTGTAGAATATACCCATTGTAGAATATACCCCTTGTAGAATATACCACTTGTAAAATATACCAATTGTAGAATATATCCCTTGTAGAATATACCCGTTGTAAAATATACCCTTTGTAGAAAATAACCATTGTAAAATATGCCCCTTGTAGAATATACCCCTTGTAGAATATACTCCATGTAGAATATACCCATTGTAAAATATACCCTTTGTAGAATATACCCATTGTAAAATATACCCTTTGTATAATATACTCCTTGTATAATATGCCCATTGTAGAATACGCCCCTTGTAGAATATACCCATTGTAAAATATACCCTTTGTGGAATATACCCTTTGTAAAATATACCCTTTGTAGAATATACCCCTTGTATAATATACCCATTGTAGAATATACCTCTTGTGGAATATACTCCTTGTAGAATATAACCATTGTAAAATATACCCTTTGCAGACTATACCCTTTGTATAATATGCCCATTGTAGAATATACCCTTTGTAGAATATACCCAGTGTAAAATATACCCTTTGTATAATATACCCCTTGTATAATATGCCCATTGTAGAATACACCCCTTGTAGAATATACCCATTGTAAAATATACCCTTTGTAGAATATACACCCATTGTAAAATATACCCCTTGTAGAATATACCCCTTGTAGAATATACCCATTGTAGAATATACCCATTGTAGAATATACCACTTGGTGAGTCAGTAGTGATTTGTGCACTGAGTGCAGTCTCCTTGTACCAACCACATTATGACCAGAATCTGACCTGTGACAATCCCATCTTATTGTAAGGTTACCCTGTGTAAAACACATCCTTTATTACTGTCAAATGCCTTGGGTTAGGTTTTGATAACCTCACTCTGCTCCATATGACAGTGACCTCAAACAGCATGGGAATCTGGAGCCCACTGCAGCCAGAGCGTGGGAGTGAGACGTCCAGCTGTGTCTTGTAAGCAGGGGGAGTGGAGAACAGCTCGCAAAGTGCAACATGCAGGACCTGATAAAGCGCAGATCTCATTAACAAGTGCTCTGTGGGGTCCCCGCAGCCCCTGGCCGGATTCGTGGCATCCAGCCAGAAAGGCTGCTCTCTGTGTAAACATTTCCAAACATTTCCTCCGAGCTGTTATCAGGAGGAGTTCTGCAGCTTGCTCTCTTCTGGACTTTCTCAGCTCACACAACTTCACAAACCTAGGAAAGTTCTAGGGCAACACTCAGGAGCCTGAATCAAATATCTGGGTTTCTATTGTTCTGAAGAGTTTTACGATGTTTGCTCCTAAATGGCGTCGAAGTTTTATTTCAATGATTGTGTGAAGAAAAGATATCTGTAAGTATCACTTTATTGGACCCTCAATATTTCCATTAAAATAACTCTGTGTATTGCTACCCATGGTGTACACCATAACAGATTTCAGAAAAAGATGGAACATTTTAATATTTATACTTATTTATAATACGTACATCAGTTAGGACAGTCAGGGTTTGGGCCATTCTGGTCCCCCACGGGAACTGCAAGTTAATTCACTGTATATAAATATACAAAAGGAAATTGTAGCGGATATTGGATTCCCTTGTATTTGTTGTCCTGTGGGAAATTACTAAATAGTAAAATACAATTTACTAGGACATAACTGTATGTCTTGACGTATTGTCCTGTGGAAATGTCTGTGTATTATTTGTGACATGCTGTGAAATACTTAAAGCATGCTAGAATTTGTTAGGCTGTCCTCTTTGTAATTTCTCTCATTGAAACAGGTTATTTGACTATAAAGCTCTAACAAAGTCTACAATGCAATAAATTAATCAAACATCCAATAAAGGACAACACATATACTAATGCAAAGTATACAGCTATGTGTATGAAATAATCATTATGGGATCTGTTGAAAGCAACAAATGAGACCCTAACTTGGACTTTGGTGCTCACATGTGCTATGTAAAACGTTGTATTTTGCTCAAAGGTTTATTCCCTAAACAGTGAGATAAACCAATTATTTCTCTTTGTACTGCTAGCAGGGGAATTGTTAGCACAGGATTCAGAAATACCTTGAACATTGTTATTCACAAAAAAACAGACTACAATAATTGCACTGGAACCAAAGCTGAATTTAATACTTTTCCTGTTCAGCTTAAATTTGAAATTCACCTTCAATTTACTTTAAATTCCTAACTTCTCACTTTGGTAAATAACCCTGTTAATCAATGGGTAATAATTGAAGTATGTCAAATGACTTGTAACTTTTTAAAAATAAGTCATTCTCAATGTTACTGATCAGATTTAAGCTGTTACTGCAACCACCATGAGCACTGCAGCTTTTTGGTCATGGTGGTGGGAGTATGTATGTGCAGTGTTTCTGCTTGAAACACGGCATACCCAGAGATATAATTAATTGTATACCTGCATCAAGTTGCACCCCCAGCACACGTGAATTATGCAGCCCAGAACTTTTGTCAATTCTGTGCATAAAAATATATCTGTCGTAAGCAGTGGTGTATTTAGGATTTGTGCTGCCCTAGGCAGGACAGTGCTCAGGCACCCCCCCTTAATTAAAATTTTCCCCACCCCTTCCTGTCAAGGCCGCACTTTGACTGACAGACGCTCACTCACTGACAGATGCACACACTCACTGATAGATGCATACACTCATTGACAGACACACACTCTCATATACACTGACAAACAATGACATACACACACTCACTGATTTGACACACTGATAGACAGACATACACTATTACTCGGACACACACTGATAGACTCACACTCACTGACAGACTCACTGACAGATGCACGCACTCACTGACAGACGCATGCACTCACTGACCGACACATACACACTGACTGACCAACAAACACACACATTCACTGACCCTACTTTTGGGATAGCTAGGTGGATTCTTCACCTAGGGTCCAGTGGGGCTGCTGGGCAGGGAGGTGGCTGGACATGCCGGATCGCACGCCGCAGGGTGATGCCAGGCGCCGGAATATGACGTCATGTTCCGGCTTCCGGCATTACTGTGGGTCGCGCGAGGGAGCTGTGCTCCCTTGCCGCCCGCATGGGAAACAACTGTCCGCCTGCCCCGGGGGAGCCCAAAGGTGGCCAGCCAGGCAGACGGCCAGCTCTTGGGCCCCCATAAAACGAGGCAAACAAGGTATTTGCCTGGGCATTTGGGGGTGGCGTTTTTTGCTGCCCCTGGAAATTGCAGCCCAAGGCAAATGCCGCGGTAGACACATCCCTGGTCGTAAGCCAGCACTGCACGCTGCCAACAGAGATAACAGTCTCTCCCTGGCAATCAGAGCTTTAACCCCTTAGGGACCAAACTTCTGGAATAAAAGGGAATCATGACATGTCACACATGTTATGTGTCCTTAAGGGGTTAAAGAAGAAGTTTGTGTCTGCCATTTCTATCTCCCACACTAATAGCAGCCCTCCCCGTCTGCTTATCCCCTTTTGTGATATTTTTTTGGCACATACTCGTTCCTCCGTCCCTCCCTTTCCCACTCCCCTTTTTCCCTCCCTCTCTTTCCCACTCTCCTTGCCCCTTGCGCTTTGACCCAGTTAAATCCTCCAATCAAACAAAACCTTTGATTGGATCTCGGTGCAGCTCCCGTGACATCAAACTGGATAAAAGTAAACCTTACATTTAAAACGTTCTTTCAGTGTTTTTTTTTTTTTTCAGGAACACCTAAAGAATAATGGCAATACGGCATTATGCTAATTCAATTTAAAAAAAGGGTTTAAGAAACCCTTTAAAAGCGTGTTTGCTAAACATATAGTTGAAAAATCTTGTTAGCCATGAGTTGATCAACACATAGAGTTACATTCTACCCCTCTGTAAAGAAACAACATTCCTAATTGAAGAGAAGGGAGTCTTGTCCCAACCATGGACAAAAGTCAGTAACAGAGTATTTAAAGACTTACTTCAACCATGCTGTTGCTGGGTAATGAGGCAAACTGTTTTACAACAGTTTACTCTCTTACCCGGGTCCCCACCGGATGCTTGAGCTCTTGTTCAGCAGAAAGGAGTCCCTTCTTCCCCAACCACTAGACATTAGGGACTGCAGTGCCTCCACTAACTCCTGTAATAGTGCCAATAAAAGTAAGAGGTAACTGCTTGTAGCTTGGTGTCTATGTGTATGTGTGACTGTGATCGTATTTGACAGCCTATGTGTATAACTGTATGCATGTGACTGTGTGTTTAGCTGTGGGACTGTGTGCATGTGATGTTGTACATATACACACTTGCATTCACACATGGGCCTACATGCATTTTTATCTGAATTAAATATCGCACACAGCCAAAACACCTATTAGAAAAAACCCACACAACCAACATAATGCATACATATCACAAACAGCCCATCACAAACATTTTACAGTATACAGTAGAGCTCTGTCATACAAAATCCACATTACTCTGTGTTTAAAGTTGGAGCTCTGTGATACACTATGTTAGTAGCTGTATTGTTGTGGAGCTCTGTCACATACTCACATACTGCACATTACTGTGAGTTTTATTGTTGTGGAGTAACTATACACACACTATACATGTAAGAGGGAGTATGACCAAACCCCTAAACTTAAAGTGTCCTTTTAAAATTTTGGGAGGTATGGCCAGATATCTAAAAATTGAAGACAGAAATGAAATATATCAGAGAGAAAAAGGAAGGGACAAAGACATGTTTTACTGACAGTCACTAGAGGTAGACTTAACCCTGGAATGTAAACATTGCAGTTTCGAAAAACAACTGCAATTTTTTACATTGCAGGGTTTAAAAAACAGGGACTCTGCACCAAGAATACAGTGTAAGGATGAGTAAACTGCTATACTGATATACTGTATGTGGAGGAAATAGGGAGTAGAGAGAAGGTACCACAACATGGTAGCTAAATTTGTAATTTTCTTTCTTACATTAATTTGGGATCTTCTATTATGCTAGATCAAAGTAACAGGGTGTATTTTCAGTGCTTTACTGCATATCCACAATATTATTAGAAACCTTTAGGAACCAAACCTGTGCCTGATATATTCTCTTTTAAAGGCACACTCCAAGGCTCCTAACCACTACAAATCCCTGGGTGAATATCTTTGCAAGTAATTTGTCACAAACTATTTGACACTTACATTGATGTTGGGTGCCTGCTGTTCTGATCTGTATTGGTCCGATAAAAGACAAGTTCACCCAGAATTCTGTGGGCTTCCATAACAGCAAAATAAGTATTAAAAGAACACTATAGTCACCTAAATTACTTTAGCTAAATAAAGCAGTTTTAGTGTATAGATCATTCCCCTGCAAGTTCACTGCTCAATTCACTGTCATTTAGGAGTTAAATCACTTTGTTTCTGTTTATGCAGCCCTAGCCACACCTCCCCTGGCTATGATTGACAGAGTCTGCATGAAAAAAAAAACTGGTTTCACTTTCAAACAGATGTAATTTACCTTAAATAATTGTATCTCAATCTCTAAATTAAACTTTAATCACATACAGGAGGCTCTTGCAGGGTCTAGCAAGCTATTAACATAGCAGGGGATAAGAAGATCTTAATTAAACAGAACTTGCAATAAAGAAAGCCTAAATAGGGCTCTCTTTACAGGAAGTGTTTATGGAAGACTGTGCAAGTCACATGCAGGGAGGTGTGACTAGGGTTCATAAACAAAGGGATTTGACTCCTAAATGGCAGAGGATTGAGCAGTGAGGCTGCAGGGGCATGTTCTATACACCAAAACTGCTTCATTAAGCTAAAGTTGTTCAGGTGACTATAGTGTCCCTTTAAATAGTTCCTAAATAATTTGCCAGTTTGTCAGAAGATGGTGCCTGGGGATTATTGGCATTATCACCACTACAGTTATAGCAATAATGGAACTAATGTACATAATACATTTTTGGGCTCCCATCTACTGAAAGGGTGGCCAAGAGGTAGATCCTTAACTGGCATGCACAGTACATGATGCATTGCCAATTGAGTATCTGCCATCTGCCCATCCTTGCAGGGTTGTTTGTGAGCAGTGTTTGTGCCTTTCAGTGTAAGCATATTTTTGTATGGAGTATATGTATATGAATATAGTAGGGTATTTTTATGTATTGTTACAATTTAAATGCAGTGGTGTGTTTGTATGTAATGTTGGTGTTTGAATGCAGGTGTGCATTTGTGTGTAGTGTTCATGATTGAACGCCACCGTGTGTTTGTGTGTAGTGTTGGCATTTGAATGCAGGGATGTATTTGTGTGTAGCATTGGCATTTGAATGTGGGGTTGTGTGTGTAAGTATAGACATTTACACATATACTGCCATACATACATACTCACACGTATACACATACATACTGACATACACAAATACTCTGCCGCACACACATACACACATACTGACACAGAAACATATACACACCGACACACATGCATTCTGACACAGATACACATACACACTGACACACATATATATATATACACTGACACAAACACACACAAGTAACAATTTACACATTTTAGCTACCCACTTACTTTCATACCTTTTGGGTGCAGCAGGATGCTTTGCCTTCAGTCCAGACCTTTTTTGAGGCAAATGGAAGTCTGGTCCATGATCTCTCCTCCCTCTTTTCTCTGCCATCTCCTCTGCCTCCAGTGCAGACCTGAACTCACTTCCTTCCAACACTGCTGATCTGACAGTTTCCCGGTCGTGCTCTTAAAGGCATTCACAGTAGTCCTCCAAGTTGTAGACCCTGATGTGCTACCAAAACAGTATATTTTGAGAAATCTATCCTAGTTTCATGTTATAATTAATTAACTGAAGACATTGGCTGTTTTCTGTTTGTGGTTTTATGTAAAAAAACACTCCTCGCACCATAACCACTACAGCCCTCTATAGTGACTATGGAAAAGGAGCGCCCTGGCACCCTCCCAGAGTAATATGTAAAATAGTTGAAGAGTAGGTTAATGGCTTCAAATTGTTTTTTTTTTTGTTTTGTTTTTTTGCCTTTTTTTTTTTTTTTAATCAACAGCAAAAACAGATATAAGAGAGGCAGAACTTAATGGACTTTGAGGGGGACTAAATAGCAGGCATCACTGTCTGCCCCAGTTGCCCCTATGGGCGAGCCTCCACTGAATTGCAGCTATTGTTGCTGATTGTAATGATAATAAGCAACTGTGTGCTGGGGTACAGTGACAGAAGACCACTTTGTCCCATAACCTATACACAATAAGCATAAGTTATTGCAGTGCTCAGAGCATCTCCTTAATGTGCCAGGAATGTGAATGAGCTTGCTGTCATCTCACTACACACCATCATATCTCCAAATGCTGTAAAATGAAATGTTTCCAAACATACATCTATTGTCTATGTACAAATATTGTGTACATGTATTTTGGGATGATAATGATAAGGTGAAACCTCCTCATTATTACATCATCTTCAAATGGTTATGCGTTCAATCAATTGGAGAATCACGATTTTTGTCATATCAAACCCGGAGTGCACTTTTACAAACCTGGAGAAGTGGAACTCATAAACTACCTGCACCATAACCACTACAACAAGCGGTGGCAATCATGGTGCTTGAGGTGGCCCAGTAACTCAACTCATGAGTATCAGTACTGTTTATAATTCACAGCTTTTCTCACAGTTTTCTCAAGCTAGGTGAGCCTTTGTGACAGACAATCTCACATTTGTAAGGCCTAACTTATTACTTACAAATAATACTTCGTTGTGACAGGAGCGCATGGAAACTATGCAACCAGTAGAAACTAAGACCTTCATAACTAGTGCATGCACTAGTGAACACATTTTGAAAGATTAGCTTTAGTGTGTGTGAAAGTGGGCATATACAGACGCAGCGGGTCAATAGACAAATGAACAGACAAACTGACATATGATAGACAGAAAGACAGATAGATAGATGACAGATAGATTAATAGAACGACAGACAGATTAGATAGATAGGCAGACAGACAAACAGAAAAAGCAGACAGACAAACAGATTAGATAGATAGACAGATAGATAGATAATGTTACGTTAAGTTACTCTCCATTTAACCTTTATGACATATTGCTTGTTATTTTAACAACACTGTTTGTCTACCCACTGATGTAATGAGGGCTTTTCAGGTTAGCCCACCATAGCTTTCCCAGGGTATCTTAATTATGATGTACATGGGGATGGGCAAAGAAGATCCTTACTTAAAAGCAGACAGTGGAAGGTTGTAAAACATGAATTTGTTTGTTTTCTCTGCCTTGACTCTTATTGTTATGTTTTAAGCATTGGCTCAAAGGGCTCTTAATACTGGCTTCAAATATCAGAAATTATAGCTGTGTGATGTTTGATTTTTAGATAAGTGCAGCCGCCAGCTGTCTAAAGCAATTATGACTGTGTACAGATCTCAATGAGGAAATTCATGCTCCATTTGCCATGGCAGATGCTTGATTTTTTTATGTTTTATGGTTATTCATGATGTTGAAGAAACTCGCTATCTTTCATTGTAGATGTAAACTGTTATATCATGTTAGGAAATATGGAGCGCCGTCATAAGTGGCCTTTTAGCTAGCTGCTGAACTAAGTAAAATAATTTATCAATAACCTCTTCATACAGTTCTTGTCTATTGGAAAATAGAGCAAAGAGAAGATTGAATAAATATAAAATCAAAAGAAAGTACATCATATGTTAGCTGTTTGAGTACTGCATCAATCCTTTAAGAAGTCACTGAAATCACACCTCTTTATGATAGCCTGCTGTCTTCCTGGGTGATGTTTTGCTCAATACAATTGCGTCCTCAGTTTCCTCACTTCCATGGCTGAGCTCACTCTCTTTCCTTCCACTGTTTGGTTCTTCCACACACCATTTTTACTAGCCTATTCTGCATCGTATCCATCAATCCCTTCTTACATCTTTCAAGCTGTTCTCCCTGTGCAGTGTCTGCTTCACCCCTTGTCACTGTTAATATTCTGTATGGCAATTACTTGTCAAATATCCCCATTATCTAATTGTAAAGCACTGTTGAATATGATGACACATTAATACTACTATTACTACTACTAATAATACTATCACTCATAGGAGTGCATACATATACACACACACATACTGCTGTGTGTGTGTGTGAGGGTGCTGTGTGTGTGCAGATGCTGTGTGTGCGGGCACTGTGTGTGTAAGGGCACTGTGTGTGAGGGCGCTGTGTGTGTGTGGGCGCTGTGTGTGTGTGTAGACGATGTGTGTGTGCAGGCGCTGTGTGTGTGTGCAGGCACTGTGTGTGTGTGAAGGCGCTGTGTGTGTGAGAGCGCTGTGTGTGTAAGGGTGCTGTGTGTGAGGGCGCTGTGTGTGTGTAAGGGCGCTATGTGGGTAAGGGCGCTGTATGTGTGTGTAAGGGTGATGTATGTGTGTGAAAGGGTGATTTATGTGTGTGTAAGGGTGCTGTATGTGTGTGGGTGATGTTAGTGTGTGTGTGTGTGTGTGTATGTAAGTAAGGGTGCTGTGTGTGTAAGGGTGCTGTTAGTGTGTGTGTGTGAGGGTGCTGTGTGTGTAAGGGTGCTGAGTGTGTATGTGTAAGGGTGCTGTATGTGTAAGGGTGCTGTTAGTGTGTGGGTGCTGTGTGTGTAAGGGTGATGTATGTGTGTGTGCTGTTTGTGTGTAATGTGTGAGGTGGGGGGGCATTTAGTTAATATCCCCCCTCCCTTCTTACCTTATGTAGGGAGGGGGGACCGTGCTGCTGCCATCCCTGGTGGTCCAGTGGAGTGTAAACTCTAGCCCCGCAAGTACACTCTCACGAGATCTGAGGCAGCAACGCTCCAACCTCGCGAGAGGAACCCGGCGGAGCTGCTGGCAAGAGCTCCCCGGGTCCTCTCCTGCCTCCTTCCCTGCGGTTAAGTGAGGGAGATATTTGATCTCCCTCAACGGCCCACGGAGGGAGGCACATAGTGCGTGCTGCGGGGATTAGGGTGTTCCCAGGCACACCCCGTGCGCACGCCTATGCTATCACTGCAAACCAATGTGTTACACATGTCTCTTGTGTCCTAATTGTTGAAGAGTTAGTTTAAACAACATAAGAGCTTTGCATGGTGCTGGGAGTATCTAGAACAAACTTTCAGCCTTGCGAATTCTAAGTCAGACTCACAACTATGATTGAACTATATCATGAATGTATAAAGATGTAGTGCTTGTATAGGGGTATGTAATCAGATTTTTAAAAATGCATGTTGACTTATATGTAAAATGCTAGTGTGTATTTTTGCAGTGTCACATGCACACAGTTCCACAGTCAGACATACAGTCAGATGCACACAGTTATACACATATACTGTCAAATGTAGCCATGTAGCCACATGTACATAGTCCCAGGCGCATAGCCACTCATTACAGTTTTTAAGTCACATGCATACAGTCAAACACAGTCACAAGAAGGAAGTAAGAGGCAATCACACACACATACACACACACACACTTACAGGCAGATAGTCACATACACAGTCTGTCACACACACAGTCAAGGCAGACAGTCACACATAGTTACCGGCAGACAGTCACATATACAATCACACGCACACAGTAACAGATAGTCACACGCACACAATTACAGGCAGTCACACACACACAGTTACAGGCAGACAGCCACACACACACACACACACACACACTGTCACAAACAGAATGTCATATGCACACAGTTACACACAGTCACACACACAGTTACGGGCAGACAGTCAAACAGTTACAGGCAGATACACACACAGTTTATAGCTCAAGGTCTGGGGCCCGCCCCTGAGTCCGCCCACAGGGCCTACCACCATATCCATCCTGAGTCCGCCGAGTGTTGTATTTTGAATTTGTGATGCCCTAGGCATGATGGAACTTGGGCGCCCATAATTTAAATTTGCCCCACCCCTTCCAGTCAAGGCCACACCTCTTCCTGTTAAAGACTTACACACACTTTTACTGACATACACACAGACACACCCACTCACTGACCAGCACACACTCTCAGATACACTGACATACACTCACTGGCAGACACACATACTCACACACTCACTGATTTGACAATCTCTTACAGACACTCACAATTACTGATTTGACACAATCACTCAGACACACACTGATTTGACACTCTCTGACATACACACACAATTACTGATTTGACACAATCACTCAGACATGCACTGACACACGCACTGAAAGACACGCACACACTCACTGACAAACACACATTGACAGACATACACACACACTTACAGACATACACACACATTCACTGACAGACACACACATTCACTAACAGACACACACATACTCCCTCACAGAAACACACATTCACTGACAAACAAACTCACTGACAGACACACTCAAAAATATAAACACACATTCACTGACAGACAGACACATACACACACTCACACTTACACACGCACTGACAGACAAACACACACTGACATTCAAACACACTCAGACAGGCATACACACACAAACTGACAGACAGACATACACACACATTCATTGACAGACAAAAAAACTCACTGACTGATAAACTCACTCAGACACATTGACAGATATAACAACACATTTACTGACAGACAAATACACACACACACACACACACTGACAGACAGACACACACATTTCCCCCCAACATTTAAAAATAATTATTTACTTTTGTTTTAATTTACCACCCATACCTTTGGGATAGCTGGGTGGATTTTTACCTGGCGTCCAGTGGGGCTGCTGGGAGGGCAGGCGTGCACGATGGACAGGCAAGGGGGGTAGTGGGTGTGCAAAAAAGGCGGCGAGGGAGCTCTGATCCTCCTGTTCAGTTCCCTTGCGTTTCCTCGCGTGATGCTGTGCGCCTGTAAAGAAACTGTCCAGGCTCCCTGGGGGGCCTTAAGGGTGGCCGCCCCCCTAGAAAGGCCCCCCAAGGCAAATGCCTTGTTTGTCTTGCGCTAAATACAGTGCTGAGTCCGCCCACAAGGATGTGGTGTGTATAGTGGATGTAGAATGTGTGTAGTGGATGCAGAGTTTGTGTGTAAAGTGGACGGGGTGTGTGTAAAATTGATGCAGCATGTTTAGTGGATGCAGATTGTACATTTGTGTAATGTATGTAATGTTTGTGGATATTAAATGTAGTAGTGGATGTAGTGTGTGAATTGTAGTGGATGTAGTGTGTGAATAGTAAATTCAGAATGTGTGTTTGTATAGTGGATATAGTGTGTTTATAGTGCATGCAGAGTGTGTGTTTCTGTAGTGGATGTAGTGTGTGTATAGTGAATGTAGAGTGTTTGTGTAGTTGATGTAGTGTTTGTGTGTATAGAGAGTGCAGAGTGTGTATAGTGACTACAGAGTTATTGTTATTGTGTAGGAATGTAGTGTGTGTAAATGTTGGATAAAATATAAATTGCATTCTGTGAGGGCGGGGAAGCATTTTTTTTTTACATTTGTTTTAATATATTTTATTTTATTACCCCCTTCCTTTTTCTTTTGTGTGGCCAGGGGCTGGTGAGATAGCATTCCCTGATGGTCCAGTGGCATCTCTAACTCTTGCAAGCTTTGCCTGTGTGCCAGTCGCAGGGCTTGTGAGCGATAGAGACAGAGGAGCTGCTGGAAAGTTAAGATGGAGTGTGCTGGGCCCCCTCTGCAGTATACAAGTAGCCGGGGGGTTTCCACATATATATTGCGACAAGTGCTATAAATATGTACACATAGGGAATGTAGGGCCCTGGACTCCCAGAGTAGTCCGGGCCCTCCAGGACTGCCGGCCCATGACAACCATCATGGTTGTCATGCCCTGATGACTGCACTGCTTACCTCCTCCAACCATTCCACATTCACCCCCAACCCTGCTATACCTCACCAATCATGACACTCGCACCCCCCTTGCATTGCCATATTCACCATGTAAACCTGTCCCTTAATCCTGTCACACTCACCTCCCTTTGCCCTGTGACACTCTCTCCCTCACACTTATCCCCAACTCTGTCACACTCACCTCCCAACCCTGCCATACTCATTCTGCCACTATAACCCCTGTAATCATGCCACATTCACCCCTAATCCTGTCACACTCACACCCTATCCATGTCACACCTACCTTCTCTCAGTCTAAAGCACTCATCCCTTCAACCTTGTCTCAGTCAACCCCCCTCATCCTGTTACACTCACCCAGTCACACTCACCCCCTGAAGATAGACATCATACACACACACAGTCTCCAATTTCTCCAGATCTCAGTCCAATTGAGCATCTGATTGATGTGCTGGAACAACAAATCCAATTCATTGTGGCCGCACAAATTGCTGGACTTCAAATCTGCTGCACAAATCTGCTGCTAATGTCTTGGTGCCAAATACCACAGGACACATTCAGAGGTCTTGTGTTGTGAAGTCCATGCCTCGATGCATAAGAGCTAATTTGGTAGCATAAAGGGGACCTATATGATATCATGCAGGTGGTATTAATGTTGTGCTATGTAAGGTCATCTGATGTACATGATTGTCTATCTTGAAGAGTGTTTTGAAGAGGATGTCTTTTGGTTAAAGGAAAACTCCAGTGCCAGAAAAACAATCCGTTTTCCTGGCACTGCAGGTTCCCTCTCCCTCCCACCCCCAATCCCCAGTTGCTGAAGGGGTGAAATGCCCCTCGTCGCTGCTTCCTCCTCCGCGCCGCTCCTCCTTCTGACTCTGTCGGCCGGTGGGCGAGACTGATCCCGCCTCCGGCCGAGGAGACCTAATGCGCATGCGCGGCAATGCCCTGCATGCGCATTAGCGCTCCCCATAGGAAAGCATTGAAAATGCATTTCAATGCTTTCCTATGGGGAAATGAGCGACGCTGGAGGTCCTCACACAGCGTGAGGATTTCCAGCGACGCTCTAGCACAGGTTTCCTGTGCTAGGAACCAGGAAGTGCCCTCTAGTGGCTGTCTATTAGACAGCCACTAGAGGTGGAGTTAACCCTGCAAGGTAATTATTGCAGGTTGTAAAAAACTGCAATAATTAAACTTGCAGGGTTAAAGGTGGTGGGACTTGGCACCCAGACCACTCCAATGGGCAGAAGTGGTCTGCGTGCCTGGAGTGTCCCTTTAAGGTTAGAGTAAAATGTGCGTTCAGAAACCTGAATATACCATTTAGGAAAATAGAGATGGCATTTTGTTCAGGAAAAATGGTTTGAAGGAACACTCCAATGTTAAAATTGGTATTTTGTTTTAACATTTTGAATATGTATAATATCCCATGAAAAAAAAAAAAAACTTACCTTTTTATCCAGTGAGAGGTGAGGCCCCTGTGACGGAGCTCCTGTACCCCGACAGAGTACCCCTGCCTAGTTAGCTATCAGGGACCCTGAACCACTGCTGACCCAGCCGCTGGAGCTTCACTGGGATCACTGAGGGCCTTTTCCACTACTGTGTTTATAGTTAGGGTGACCCTTCCTCCAAAAGTGCTATGATCCCAGCCCTTTCCTAAACACCAGACAACACTTGGTGAGGGTTAAAAGAGCAAAAACCTTTATTGAACACAACACTGATACTTATAGGCACCTTCCCCACAAGAGGTTATCAATTAGAACAAGAGAGTGTCTGGGACATCATTAGGTTAAGTCACCATAATTAACTTACCCACTGACATGGGTCCAAGGCAGAGAGCTACCTCAAGTGCAATATGTTTTTTGATTCCTCTCTTCCTGACCTTCCCTCCAAAAAGCGCTCTGATAGGTGCCTCTGGGACTGAGAGCGCTCTCCACAAGCTTTACAGGATCTTGACAACTATGTGAGCCAACCAAGGCTGTGGGTTACTCCCGGTTAGACGTGCCATGCCTCTGTAGTCTCACGGTGGGTTTGGGGCGAGTCCTGGGCCCTGAGAAAGGGGCACTGAGTTTACTGGATGGGGTAACTGAAGGTGATAATAGTCCGTTCGGGGATGAGATGGCTGGGAGTCCTGCTTCAGTTGTTCTAATAGCGATGTCAGTGAAAATAACTTTATTAAACAAGAAAGGGGGTCTCTGGAACTAGGTCCATGATCTTTGCACAGAATGCTAGCCTTCACACCTCTCCAAGACTCTATGTCACTGGAGCCTCCATCATATATACCCAACCCCCTCCTCCCCCGTTCCCCTCCAAGGGAAGACTAACCAGGTACCACAATTCCAGTTGGTCTGTGCCGGAATTAGTCTGTCAACCCTCCCCAAAATGGTAGCCTCCTGACCCAAGCTCCATCTTCCCCACTGGGAGGGGAGGCTGACACTCTCCACTCCCAGGGTTGCACTCTGCTCCTGAGGAAGGAGGCGGATACTCTCCTCTCCCTGCATAACAATCTGCTGCTGGGGTGGGATTCAGATGTCTCCACTCCCAGGGTTGCACTCTACCACTGGGGAGGGAGGCCGATATTCTCCTCTCCCTGCATAACAGTCTGCAACTGGGGAGGTAGACCAGCTGTCTCCATTACCGGCAACTCACTCTGCTGCTGGGTAGGGGGATTGGTATCCTCTGCTACTGGTAACAAAAACCGCCGCTGGGGAAAAAGACCAGCTGTCTCCACTCCCAGGGTTGTGCTCTGCCTCTGGGGAGGGAGGCTGGCATGGTGTCTCTGCCACTGGAGAGGGGGATCATTATCTTCCGCTCCAACTGCTGCTGGTGAGGGAGACTGACTGTCCACTACTGGTAACTCACTTTGCTATATATATATATATATATATATATATATTATAATTACATCATATTTTCATAGCTATTATGTCATTATAAAATGTGAGTCTATATCAGGTGACCTATGGCACTCGAGCCAGACGTGGTCCAGACGTCGAGGTCAGAGGACAAATGGTCCAGACGTGGAGGTCAGAGGACACACAAGCAACAACACTACAAGAAATTCAAATACACACACGTATCACAGACGACAAATATACATACATACCACAAACACCACAAACAGTGCATGCACATGCATTACACAACAGGAAATCTAGACACAATACCACAAATCACCCACACATCCCACAAATTACTAACACCTAGCAAACACACCTGGATACAATACCACATACAGCCACATCCACACACAAAATTCTACAAGTCAACACATTAACACAGAGAATAACACAAACAACAATGCATACACACACACTACACAAAGCCTGTATATATACTCACATAACGTCATAGACAGCACAGACAGACACATACACACATATATAACTTCACAATGCAGCCATTTTACGCATATATAACACAACTTAACAAAAGCAGAATTCCTCAGCATACATAAACGTTACTTAAAAAATTAGGGCAAGGGAATCTATGTCCTAGGGACATTGGCAGAGCACTATCAAAAGGTTGCCTATTATTATACATGAAACCTAATCTGTTGTAATCAAATCTTTCATCAAAAATCTTTCCAACTTAAATCTGCAGTTAAACCTTATTTATTTATTACTTGATTTCTATGATTGAGACTGTTGGACTGAACGTAAAACAAACAGTGTGTGAAATACTTGATTAAATACATATTTCTAATATCCCAATTGGTGCTTGTTTTTGGTGAGACTTGGTGAATTCATTAAACAGTGGTTAATAAATGACTATGCCTTACATTGCATTAATTACTCTTTAATACATGCAAATAGTTTGTTGATTCAGAAGGACGGCAGAACAGCAAAACATTCTATATGATGGATTCCCACATTAAGGCATAACATGTTTGCCTTGCTTAATCAGTGCATAATGTTGCATTTATCAATGCTCAACTTCATTTCACCTTATCTGCTAAGTTTCTTTAAAGGGTTACTCGAACCACCATAACCATGTCTGCTTTTAGAAGTGGTCATGGTGGTAGAAATTGGTATTTGCAGTATTTCGAGCAGAATACAGAGATATTTTCACTTTTGTGCCTGGGACTAGTGTCACCAATGTCCCCTCTATTTTTTCTTAGTTGGTGTGCGCAGAAATGTTCTCTTGTGCAAAATATTTTACTGATCCAATTTTTTTTTTTTGTCTTTAAATTCTTTGTTTCTATAGTGCATACGTTTAGTACAGTCGCGCATGGGGTACCCCAAAGGCAATCCACCGGCGCATTATCAACGTTAAAACATAGAGGTACATTTTTAGGCTAGCACAATGTTTTTAAGATTGGAGTATATAATGAACAATAACGATTTTCGATGTTTGGGCATGCACATAACATAGCGTGACCTCGCTTCACTTCTAAACATAAAATTCAAATGCTGTGACAAGAGCTATGTAAACTTAGAGTGAAAGACCACTTGGGCTTGCTGTGTACATGAGTAACTTCATTTGAACTGTGTAGTTATGGCAATGATAGGGAGAAACACCTATAAACAAGCAGGTTGATCTGGTATTATAGTACGAGTTGTGGCAAATGATAACCGTGCTGAGGCTATAATAAGGGGCAAGACATTCCAACAGTTAAGAGGTTTTACGCTGAAGGAGAGGGTATGCTTAAGGAGGGTCATGTGTCTGGGAACCAGTCTCTCTCACCCCATGCCGGTTCGTGGTAAGTGGTCATCATGGGTGGGTTTGCAAAAGGTCAGCACAAAGTCCCGCTGTGAAGGTCTCATTGGTAGCACCTCTCTCCCAATAGTCCATTCTTTCTCTCCTTTGGGCTGTGGGGGGGACCTCCGCCTGTGTTTCCAGCTGGCGTGGTGCCGTGCTCTCTCCCGGTCAGTGTCGTGGCCGGCTCTGTGGGTTCTCGCATGTGAGGCAGCGCTCTGCTTGATGAGAGTTGTTGGAGCCGCTGAGGAGCGAGCAGGTCGTGCTTGTTGGTGAGTCACCTTCCGAGGCATGAGGGTGTGGGTGTTGGCGCCTCTGGGACCTGGTGCTATTGCCCTCCGTGCAGATCTCTGGTTTCTGCTCTGTCGAGGGACTGCTATGAAGGCACGGGGGGAATTCCTGCCTATTTGGCGCCGTGCTGCCGGGCGGATCCATGCCGTTACCACTTTTATCACCCTCTCGAAGACCTGTCTCCGGGTGTGAAGCTTAGTCCACAGACTGGCACATATCCTGTCATAGAACTCCCCTGTGCACTTGAGAGGCTTGTTGAGTGTGCGGTTCTTTATATACTGTGTCTGTGCCGCCATCTTGTTTGGGCCTGGGCTGCTTCGGGTCGCTTGAGGTCTTGTCTCCTGTGCTGGTCGTGGTGTGGGGGTGATCGGCCCCAGCGAGGACCGGGATGACCCCCGCCAGTCCATAGGGGGGGGGGGTTAGAGGTGAGTACGGTGAGGTTGTCATCTGCAAGGTTACCAACCAGGAGAGTGGCCGCCTCTCCCTGGCTCGATCGCAGTTAGGCCTCAAGCTGGAATTGTGGGGACCCGGTGAGTTGCGGGTACATGTGTGGTATCAAAACGTTTTCCTGGGTCTCCCCCACTCTATAGTCACCTTCCCAGCGGTGTGCGTGCGGTGATTCGGGGTATATCCCCCGTTTTAGTGGCTGGTTTGCAGGAGCTATCGTGTAGCACGTCCACCTGATCCAAAATGTTGTGCGTACTGAATGTGTGTGCAAATGTTACTGTGATGACAGTCATTCAGACAGACAAGTCTCTCTGCTAATGTCCATTTTGCTCTGTCAGACAGTCCATAGAAAGCAATAGAGGGCAACTGCGCAGACAAGGGTACACACAATAAAAAAATTTCAAGATAAAATTTTTCTATCTTGTTGCATATATGCTTCGCTTACGAAGCTTAAAAACAAAGAAAAGTGAGAAAAACACCCAGTATGCGTATATAAAAAAATTAGAACATAACCTGGAGAAATAGAGAAGGATAGATGGATCGGTGTAGATCTACAATAACAATAAACATAACATAGCGTAATACAGTAAAAATTTAAACAAAATGAGTGGTGCTGGTAATAAACTCACAAACATGAGATGAATGAGGCTTCTCACCCCACCAGGGGTTAAAACGAACCAGGAGGCTGGGGAATCTCAGGTAGTGGGAATCCTTTATAAGTGGAGGAAAAGAACCACATATAGTGAAGTATATTTAAAATGTATTATACTTGCCTGGGGTCTAGATTTAGGTTTTAAAAACATGGCACATTGTCTATGTTTAGGGACCACAATCCTTTCCCTTTGACATAGCAGAGATTTATATCACTTATCATATAGCTTCCATCCTCCTTTGGGACAATTTGTTGCCTTGTATGTAACAGCATCCATATGACTAGGGATCCAGCTGAACGTATACTTTGTGAGCCAATTTAATAATGCTCATTGTATCTAATTACTGTTACTCTATCTGGATATAACCCTTTTGAGCTGCTACATTTGCTGTTGGCATGGAAACATACATTACGAGGTCGTTATTTATTTGCTTTTTGTTGGTGTGTTTACGGTGTTATACTTGAGCCAAGATTTTTGTTTTGTTCTATTTTAGTTTGATTTTGATTTCACTGCAGGATTCCTATCATTATTGAATTCCTATTTGACTATTTGACTATTGTTATATCCAGGTGATACAGTGACTCTCACCCTGTAATTTGGTGGGAGCCTCTGTATAATTTCTTCTTTTTTCTTGTTCAGAGCAAGCACCCCAAGCCCAAGCCTTCTTTTTTTCCCAGACCCCAAAAATAACACTAGAAAAGGAAAGTACAAGGCTTTATTTACACCAAAAAAAACACATTTAAACTTGAATTCTTAAACTGCCAGATGTAGGACTACAGCCCTCAGGCAGGTATCATACACCAAAATGTTGATTCCTGTCATTATTACCAGTAACAGAAATCCCCTCTGCCATTGGTCTAGCTGCCGCTAACATTAATCCAGGGACCTGTCAGGGCAAACTCTGCAGCTGTGACTAAAACAAAACCAAAAGAGACAAGAAAAGACAGCCAAAGAGAGGCAAGAACATAAACCAGAAAGTATCTAGATAAAAACAAGCAAGAACAAGGAAAGGAGAGCGCATAAAGATGATTGCAGTGTGCTCTCCAGGATTAAGATGAAATAGAAAGGTGAGTGCAACAATTTATACATTTCACCCCAACATTGTTTCCATTCTTTCTCCAACCCATAACTGTCTTGTAGGACTGTCACAGACAGGCATGCAAGGCAGTCATGGCCCAGATCCCCAAAACGGTGCACTGGGCTCTCTTTCTTTCATTTAACTCCCCCCACCCATTCTTATCTCTTTATATAGCACTAACTTTATTTTTACATTATCCCTTCCCTCCCTCCCTCTGTCCACCTCCACTACCTCCTTCCCCCTACCAACTCAGAGTTTATGCATGCGCTTTGAGCTGTTGAAAATGATCCAATCAAATGCTTCTCTTTGAGCATTTGATTGCACCTTGTGAGGACAGTGGTGACGTCAGTGTGGCCATGAAAACTAGAGCAGGGAGCTTCACCTGGCAAGCTTATGTTTCTTTTCCAGGGTGCTATAGGGGACCTGATAGTAATGCCCAATGTACAGCGAGCAACAAAAAAATAAAAAAAATGAAAAAGGGCTATTGTAATCCTTTCATTTTATTAAAGGTCTTTAATCTACTAAGAAGATCAAGCATGTCATGCGGCCCACAATGAATATTTTTGCTGCCCAGTGAGCCGCAATTTTGCCATCTTTAGTAAAGAGAGTAGGCACCTGCTCTCCCCACATTGCAGGTGCCTACTCTGCTAAAATTTACCTGGTACCAGCCGGAGAGGAGAGGTCGCTGGTGGCAGCAAGGGAGCTCAGTCTACCTGCTACTCACTGCTCAATCGCGCGCGCCCTCTTTAGTGATGCGGGATGCCGTGAGCAGTGGAGCAGTGAGGAGCAGGAAGACTGAGCTCCTGTGTTTGTCTGTCAGTGAGTGTGAGTGTGTGTCTGTCAGTGAGTATGTCTGTTAGTAAGTGTGTGTGTGTGCCTGTCAGTGAGTATGTGTTGTGATGGCTCTGGCTGGACAGTGGAGGACCTGGAGGTACACAGAGGCACGCAACACCACGTCACATTCCGATGTGACATCAACGTGCTTCACCTTTACAGGATTTCAAGGAGTAGTGGGAGGATCCGCTTTGGCACAGGGTGTGGACCGCGCCATTGGACACCACCAAAGGCTGTGAGTGGAGTCTGCTTGTTGGCTAATATTGTTTTTTGTTTTTTATTAAACAAGAGCCAGGGTTTAGTAGAGGGGGAGCCTTGGATTTACTATAGAGGGGGGGACTGGGGTTTAATATAGAGGGGTTGACTGGGGTTTAATATAGAGGGGGGGAAAGGACTTTAGTAGAGTGGGATGCTTTTTTTTTATATACCTACGTTTCTATGAAAATTTAAGTCTGGTTTTTTTTGCGGCCCACATAAACTTAAACCTTGTTTATTTTTCCCATGCTAGCTTTTGAGTTTGACATGCTTGGAGTAGATGGTATTGTGTGTCTGTGTCAAAATACATTGCAGTTGTCTATTGCACTGCATGGCATCTGGTATTGTTCTTCTAATAAAAATGTTATGTGCACAACCATAACATTTTATATTCCATATGAGTTTGTAGATTGAGTTCCTGAAAAATAGTGGTGTGCAAAGCTTGCATCAGGTTTATCCAAGGACACCCTAATTTGTAAACATTCAATTAGGACCTTTGGGCGCCCGTATTGCTAGCCTGAAGTTCAATCCAGTAGTTCAAGTTCAATCCAGTAAGCCAAGCTATTACAGTGTTCTTACAGTCCACAATCTTTAACTCCCTCTTTGCCCTTGTTTCACTATGGTTAGGGCAGTATATTTCTCCTGGGTACTCTGGGAATTCCCCATCAAAAATACTTAAATGCAGCTGCTTACTTTAAGTCAAGACAAGAATGTACTTAATCAGTGTAAAACACTTAGGACCACTAGTGGAATTTATTTACAGAACTTGTCTTCAGTTTAAACATAGGTCAGTATACCTGCCCTAGGGAATTCCTATTCTGATTAGGAAATAAACAACTAAGCAGATAATAGAATAACTTGGACCCACAGATGTATTCTTTAGTAAACTACTTCACAAGACATTCCACCAGAACATAGTATGTCCCTTTAAATGTGTTCTTGAGTAATGACCATTTTGAAGTCCAAAACTTACCCAGACACAGAATAGAGAGTGAGAGGTAATAGTGAAGGTAATAGGTAGAAAAATAGACACTTTTTCTTACCATGCTGCAGCATTCGTTCACAGCCAGAGAAGCACAGATTCTCCAGTGAACCATCATTCCTGGGTTTCGGCACCAAATTTGTCAAGGATAAATCATCCTTTAATTATGTTTAGGGGAACACATATCAATTCAAGTGCTTGGAGAAGTAATAAGGCACATGACACGTGGTGATAGTTGTGAATCCAGAAGAATTGCTTCTAGCTTTAACTGGGGGCAATTCGTTTTATACAGTGGGGGATACGTACTTACGCGTGAAACATATTTACTGTTTTTTAAACAGTCATAGGAAAGGAATGCAAGATAAGCAGTTTACAGAAGTAATCCGAGGGGGGCTAGTTGTTGTAAGAAAGAGAACTTAATGTAGGACAAAGTTCATTTAAGCATTACATGAGTCCAAGCTGGCCAATTTTTATATAGGCTAGCCATTTATGGCACCTACAAGCTTAAGCACATATACTCACTGATATTGTACAGGGCAAAGAGGAATCAATGGAAAAATTTTTTTTGCCCTGTACAAGATCAGTGAGTTTGTGGGCTAATTCTTCCACTTTTACCTTAGCCCCGTTCTTTAAGGCTTTAACGTATGCTTTACCCGAGGCGGACTTGGTCCTGAACCATAACTCGGGTTTGTAGCCATCACCTGCTAAGGTCTGCCTCATGGGTGTCAGTGTATTGGGCTATAATTTTTGCCACTATAGGGAAAACCTTTAAATCAACAATTTGCTTCAAATCTCTGCAGGTGCACTGATAAGTGGCCTGTATTGTCTGGATATATTGTACAAGTCCCAGGGAAGCCTTTTCCACATCAGGCAGTTGCTGGAATATAGCTAAATGTTTACGTCGCGTTCCTTCACAGTCCTCCCTTCTAATAATACAATGAGGGTATTTTCAACACATCCATTGCAAACAGCAGATTATTAGAGTCTAGGGCAACTGTGTCGACTATATAGAACTAATGGTTTTGCTAACCTTGAAATGCTGCATTCATTAGAGACTTGTTTTTTCCATTGTCACATTATAATAAATTCAATATGGAAGACTACATTAGGTTGTCCTTAAATAACCCTACTTAACCATGAATGAGTTTTCTCAAGCACTTGATGTTAATATTCTAACATTAGGTACTAAATCGGAACAGTCACATCCTGGGATTTGTACTATTAACTTCATATATTACCTATATTTAAAAAAAAAAATTGTTTGTGAGGTCTAAAAAAAATGAATGTAGATGTGATATATTTAGCCCTATGTTTGAACTGTGTGCCTATGTCTCAACTCTCTGTCAATCAATATGATAATCTTAGTCCTTTTTGTCATTAAGTATATACTATGTGTGGAGGAGGAGAAACAGATTTTTTATTTCTTCTCATTCGATACAATGTGTGCCCTCTTATGCTAAATGCTAAGAACCAGAGCATATATGACAAAAAGTTATAGGTTATATTCTCATTTTGTTATTCCTTTGTGTACTTTTCAGGAAAACAACAGTTCCGTTTTTACAGCTCAGATTTCCTAAAATGTTATTCCTCTTCCAATCTGTAACAGTTCTCCAAACATAATAGAGACTCATTAATTAAAAATGTTAAAATATATATATATTTTTAATTTCCTGTAATATACAACCCAGTTTCTGACATATGAAATAAATTAAATACAGCAAATGTAGAGTCAGAGTTAAAATGTTGATCTTTTCTCAAATTCCTAGTGGTTTTCTGAGATTTTATCCCTTCAACACCCGTGCCTTATTTTCCCACACGGAGTTGTTTAGTCATGGGAAAGAATAGCTTTGCTTTCGGTTGCTCAAAGTATATATTACTTTTGAAAATTACTAAGTTTAAAGGCACAGCACCTCCCGTTATTAGTCTACCTTAGATTTTTTGAAACTTCCTCTCTTTTCATTCATCCGTGTCACTAAACTTTACTGACATTCTCTTGCTGAGAACATTTATGTAGTAGTACTTCAATATATAACATAAACATATCAATTTGGAGTGAGATTGACAAGTATGCTCTCTGAAAAGACTAAATTTAGGTGATGTGATTATGGAGCTTGTCTTCTAGGCCATCATCATGGTCTGCTTCCATAATATAGGAAAATATGTTGTCAAAACATTTTATAATGGTTGGACAACTTACTTTGGTCCCACCAGATGTCTGTAGCCACATGGCCTGCTTCCAGACTCCCCTGCAGTACAATATGGTCTATTAGTTAGATCTACTGAACAAAGCTTGGCCATGCAGTATCACGCTCAATGGCTAAGAGCATCAGCGGAGTGCTCTCAGTCAATGAGTAGTCCTGGATCAGGTATCATCATTACCTGCAGAAACACATCCAGATTCTCCTGTAGAAGACCAGATGCAGTTCAGGGGACCCAAATAAAGTTATCAAACCATATTAAAATGGTTTTAAACATTACATTGGATTGACATTAGATCTATAAATGTCATATTTTTTTGCCGTCTTTTTATTGGTGTTTTCGACATTGTGTGTGCGCTTTTTATTTGGCCTCAATTAAAGCTTTTCTACAAAGCGTATTGCTTTTATGAAGACATAATTATAGCTCTTTTTTCAATAAAAAAGTATCTGTTTCAGAAGGCTAGAGACTAAAGGGTTATTAAAAAAACCAATTAAAATATAGCCTGAGGTGTAGAAGAAAGAAGTGCTTGCAAACCAGCAAGAGGTATTTCTCACCTTTGTACCAAGATTTCAAGATTAAAGGCAGCCTCAATCACATTTTGAACGAATTTTTATATTTATTTCCGTGAATTTTCTGTCTGGATGCCATCTAAGCACTGCATATATTTATCAAAGGTTATTAAATACTGTAATATAAATAACAATCAGCAACTCTATTCTGTGGATTTATTCCACAGTGTGATATGGTGTAAATCTCTTTGAACAGTTAATCCTACAGAATAATTCATCTGATATTGTTTATCTTGTTGAACAAACATAACAAACGTGTATCTTGTAGGAAAAATAGAATTCCTTGATGTAATAACACTTTTGTAAATGTAATACTAATTTTCTGCTTGGCTTGTATTGGTCCTGTGTAAACAAATACAGGCACTCTTCTAAGTGGATATAAAGTATTAAATATGTCAAACTCTACATTATGTGACGATAAATATTCACTTTTACAAGACACGTCTGGCGTTCCAGCTTACTGGAGTGGTTGGGATTGTTATATCACGTGGGCATTTGTGATCTCGAACTGAGTAGTGAGACTCCAATACACCTGAGTGCATTTACATTATTTCTGTATATTGGGCCATAGGTAATTTTCACTATATGTGTCTATTATATCTTTTTATTTATGTATTACCACTATCACCAATTAGACAGCTTTAGTGTGCCTTTTCATTTTGGGCCTGGAAATTTTGTGAGTGAGCAATTTCTACAATACCATATTTATAGCATTAGTACTGCAAACTATGTGCTATCACTGCAGTGTGTTTTTTTTTTTTAATTGGTTATCATGTGTCTGAGGACATAATAGCACAAAAACTCAAAATTTTTCTATGTATCTATCTATCTATCTATCTATCTACCACTTAAAGGTACATTCTAAACACCAAAACAACTTAAGCTTAATGAAACAGTTTTGGTGCCTCTGCAGGCTCACTGCTCAATTCTCTTTATTTGGGAGTTAAACTGCTTTGTTTATGCAGCCTTAGCCAAACCTACCCTGGCTGAGACTCACACTGCCTCCCTACACACCTCCTGGAAAAAAGTATATATTTTTTTTAACTTCCCTTATTGCACATTAGGCTTAAAGGACCACTATAGGCACCCAGACCACTTCAGCTTAATGAAGTGGTCTGGGTGCCAGGTCCAGCTAGGTTTAACCATTTTTGCTGTAAACATAGCAGTTTCAGAGAAACTGCTATGTTTACAAATGGGTTAATCCAGCCTCTAGCGGCTGTTTCATTGACAGCCGCTAGAGGCGCTTCTCACTGTGATTTTCACAGTGAGAAGACGCCAGCGTCCATAGGAAAACATTGAGAATGCTTTCCTATGGACTGGCTGAATGCGCGCGCGGCTCTTGACGCGCATGCGCATTCAGCTGATGACGGCGAAAAGGAGGAGGAGAGTTCCCCGCGTTGAGGGAGCCCAGCAGGGGAAAACAGGTAAGATTTAACCCCTTCCACCACTTAGAGCCTGGCAGGAGGGGGGCCCAGAGAGTGGGAGGGACCTAGAGACCCTATAGTGCCAGGGAAATGTGTATGTTTTCCTGGCACTATAGTGGTCCTTTAAAGAAACACTATAGCTTTATAAATACATTCTGAAATGTAGTTGAGCAATTTGGCCTTTAATAGGTCATACCTCTCAAGTGTCCCAGTTTCGAGGAGACAGTCCCTATTTTAACCCAGGTACCTCTGACCCTCTTTTCTCTCGTAATGTCCCTCTTTTTTAGGCGCTCCATATTGTTGGTGTGTCTGAAGTATGTTTTTTATTATTATTAATATTATTATTATTATTATTATGTCTGTTCCACAACAATAATACTCATAATAATGTGTCTTGAAATTACAAAAAAATATGTTGAGAAATCAGTCTGTATAAATAAGATACATTGTCTTTACTCTAAATTACATGCTAGTTGCATAATTGTTACTAGTAAGCCATCTAAAATTTCTGAGAACAGCCATGCCCTCAGTCACACTACTATTAAATTAAAGTCCATTAAAATGTTGGGAGGTATGAATTATACTGAGAATATTAACTAACACCCTCAGCCTATCACTGTTCTCCCATTGAGAGAAATAGTAGATCACTGCAATGAGCTGAAGTCATGGGGTTGGGTATTTCCTTTAAGACTTCATTGTATATTTCCCACTATGCTACATTGATTCCTTTAGAATAGGCTGTAATAAAATCACTGCGTCCCTTTAAGGTACAGGAAATTCCATGCAATTTCAATATAATAGGGGATTAGTGTATTAATGCACCTGTCACTTCCTGCAGTTTACTCCTCCCCAAGCACACATGAAAATGCTCAATGAAAGGGATGCAAGACCTGTTTCTCTGATTCTAAAGCAAACAGAAGCAAAATACTTATTTGGGTCTTAGGAAGTAAAAGTTAATATATATATGATGAATGTAATAAAAACAAAACTGCTAAAGGATAAATGTCTGTAACACTGCTGTGTTTTGTAAAATCACATTGCACATGTGGATTGAGAACCATACTTTAAGTACAAGGTGGCCCACTATGTTTCTTGCTACATACAGCCAGCCAGTAAGGATACAAATGGAAAAACAAATAGCAGATACAAAAAAGAAATAGAAAATGTCCTTAGTGATTGAAACAGCATGTGTTGCCACTGCTGCCAAAGAGCCAGACAGAAGGCTCTGTCTTTTGGAGTTGAAAGAGTGTTTCACTAATTTTAGAGACGGATTAACTTTTGGAAAAGTTTTGAAGCACTTTTATTGTGATCTATTGTGCCTTTTACATGCCTGCAAATAGTGCAGTTTTCTTTTTTTTCTGAAGGGTTCACACTATGAATGTATTTAATGTCTCTCAAAACATCTGTAATTGATGAGTTCTGTCACCTCTAACACAGTCTTTGACATGGTATATGTTGATGGTAAATGCATATTCTAATCTAATGTAATGGTATCTAAAATCCATGACATTTATATTCCACCTGTTGCCCTGTCTCAGCTGGCATTGCTCTAGACAACAATATATCTTGCTTGCATGGGATCAATACTGGCTAGGGCTACCATCTGGCAAGTATCTTACCAGCACTACTGGTATTTAAGCCAAAAATGCAATGCAAAGTCCATTATTTTTCTCTAAGAGAATAGTGAGAGAAATAGAGCCTAGAAATCACCTATATTATACATGGCAGGTACACACACTATATATACTATATATACACAATGATACCAATTGTCACACACACACACACACACTCAGACACTTTATGCACACAATGACAAACACCGACACACTCACAGCATACACACATTAACACAAACTATCAGTCACATTCCTATACAAAAACATACATAGACACAGTATTTACACACTGCTACACACATACACACACACACACACTCAGTCACCATACATACAATGAAACAATACTACATACACTTAGACAAAGTATGCATGCAATGACACAAAAACACACTGCATACACAATGACACACTGCTACACATACATCATTCTACATAGACTTTCAGACATAATACACACATTGTAAGTAGTTTTTTGTGATTTAGGAAAAATACATAAATGCTTATTATTATTATTATTATTATAGTTACATAATTGAAAAGAGACATACGTTCATCAAATTCTGCATTTCTCACATTTGTTTTTGCTGTGATCCAAAATAAGGCAAAAAAAAAAAAAACAGTTTGAAGTGCTTCTAATTTTGCAACAAACTAGGAATAAATTCATTTTTGACCTCAGAATGGCAGTCAGATGTCTCCTTGGATCAAAAGCTATTACCCCACTAATTAAAACTTATATCCCTGAATGTTATGTTTTTGAAGGTATTAATCAAATTGCTGTTTAAACTTATGAAATACTCTAATAAAACCACCTCTTAAGGCAGTGAATTTCACACCCTTATTGTTCTTACTGTAAAAAAAACTTTCCTTTGCCTTAGACTAAATTTAATTCTAAATGCATGACCTTATGTAAAGTCATGTTTATAAATAGATTTCCAGATAATTGTTTGTATTGGTCCTGAATATATTTGTATAATGGCATCATGTTGCCTCTGAGGCACTGTTTTTTCCAAACTAAAAAGATTTAATTTTGTTAACCTTTCTTCATATCTATAAAGCTCCATTACTTTTATTAATTTTGTAGTCCGTCTATGCATGTTCTCTAGTGCCGTAAAGAATATCTTTCTTTATCCTTCTTTACCCAAAATTGCACAACATATTCAAGGTGTGGTCTTACCAGTGATTTATAAAGAAGCTAAATTATATTTTCATCCTGAGAATTGATGCTCCTATTTATATATGGCCTTAGCAACTGCTGATTGACATTGCACATTTTTGCCTATTTTGTTGTCTATAACAATTCTCAAATCCTTCTCGTGTGTTGTTATCCCTAATAATTGTTTGTCCAGTCTTTTTTCTCTTATGTCACTCCCTGTGATGTTACGTCACATCCTGTGATGTTAGGCATATATAAGTAATTATGCAAATTAGCACGGCCAGTTTTTAATTCCAAGAAAGGTGGCAACCCTAATACTGGCCTTAAAATAAACCATTTCAAAGAAAGAAAAATAAATTCCACCAATAAGGTTCCTATTTGTGACAGCAGAATGGTCTGTCACAATGAGATCTGCAAATCGTTGGTGTCAGGCTCCAATAGGGACCAATATGGACATGTGGATGTTAAAAGTATATTAATTGCAGCATTTCGCATTATATAGTTCATTTATTTCCATTGTTGTACTGTGGAAATTAGTAAAACATTATGTCTCCTATACAAAAAGCTATGTCTCTACAAACATTATACATTCATCATTTATCAAATAGCTTCTCACAACGCAAATAGTATGTACTATGTATATCTATATACGTGAAAATGATCATGTATTAATATATGTGAACTACAATCCTCTAAAAAGTCAAGTCATAGTTGTTTTTATTGAAGTCTCGGGTGAATGGATGATGAAAGATTCCTGTTGACTTCTTAGCCTTTGCAATGTGCTTGCATTCAATCAATTTCTTTCATGTCCTCATTTTTCAGGATTAGAAAATCCCAAGAAGTATATTAATATTTGGCGTTGTCAGGATTGTTCAACGAGGTTTATTAAAGTACCACTCTTCCTCAAAGAGATTGTTGTATGCATGTTAGAGACTGTGGGACGTCTGTAACTGAAGAGATGACTGATGGATTGCCGACACTGGATATCTTAAACAATGCTTAAAGGAGAACAGATATTTTACTTTTGAAAACCAGCTTTTGAAAACCAGAGAAAATGATGTTTGGCTGGAGTGGTCAGTTGTACCCAGCTCTTGTTTTGGTAATGCTATCACTGAAGGGTCTCAGCTTTTCTTTCATCAAAATCAATAAAGGACTAAAAGTTATGAAGGGACAAAATACCTTCCTGTCTGAGAAAGACCTGCAGTTTTCCATCCCAGAGGGGAAAGACTCCTGCAAAGTGGAAGTAGTTCTTAATGAACCAATAACACAAAGAGTCGGGCAGTTGTCACCACAGGTACGTAATGTTAAAAATGAGTTGTGCATTGTCTTTGTTCTAGATTTAACAAATAGCTTTATCTCTCCGCCAGTGGAAGTTTGGCAACTACTTTCTTTCCTCTACCCTTTTAAAAATATGTTTAATTTCACAACCCCCTACCTCATTCACCATTTAATGTTCCAACATTCCATAGTCAATTTTATGTTTTCATTCTTTTCTGTACAGCTAATTAATTTCCAGTATCTCCCATTCGCCCTCCCATCAACTGGTTTATGACACCAATTTCTCTCCTTCCAAGTTAATTTATGTTCCCATACCTTCTCCATTTACATATGTTACTCCTCAAACCACTTCATGTCTACATTCTCCCCAGTAATCCTTTCATGGCCCCTTTGTGAATCTCAGCCAATACTGTATATTGACATCATGATTAAGCATGACTAAGGCATAGACGCCTACACACAAACTAAATGCTAATAGTTGAGTTTGCAGTCTCACTTCTGTACAAGTCATAATAGTTTGCTTTCTTTCTACCCACTATAAATGTGTCATTAAAAGTCTTCTCCTTATAAACATAATCCAGGATATCTCACTACTGCAGTACAGCAAGAGGGCAACATGCTATGGTACAGCAAGAGGGCAACATGGTAATTAAAGGGACACTATGGTCACCCAAACAACTTTAGCTTAATGAAGCAGTTTTGGTGTATAGATCATACACATGAAGTCTCACCGCTCAATTCCCTGCCATTTAGGAGTTCAATCACTTTGTTTATGCAGCACTAGTCACACCTCCCTGCATGTGATTTACACTGTCTTCCTAAACACTTCCTGTACATAGTCATCTAATGTTTACACTTCCTTTATTGCAAATTCTGTTTAATTTGAGGTTCTTTTCTCCTGCTAGGTTAATAGCTTGCTAGATCCTGCAGGAACATCCTGTATGTGACCCTTTTAAAGATAATGCAAACTATATGAAGATGCTAATTGTGGCAAAATATACAAATATAAAGATAATTATATTTGCATGTGAATTTTGGAGATGTCTTTGTAAACTGGCACTTTACAATAAATGTTGCAATGTATTTTCTGAGAAATATATATGCATACGAGTAAATATTTTTTTTGGGGGGGGGGGGGCGTTGGGGGTGGATCTTGGGTGAGTTCCCACACTTTTTTCCCCCAAGGATTTGGCCCCTGGTCCTAACCAATGCTATTGGTCCCACAATGCTATTGGTTCTGAGCTATGCGTGATAATAAAAGTGAGAGAATAAGCAGATATATGTCACACGACATACTAAAAAGGAGTTCGATAGGAACAGAATAATGTGTATTTTATGGAAAATGAAACCACTCTGTGCCGCACAGCATTAACATTCCCAAACAAATCATTTTTTTAAGACATGATTTCATTTTACGATTGCCTTTATGATGTAAACATTGATCATTCTTTTCTTGCAACCAAAGTATTGAAGAATTGAAGTGTGATATCTAGAGGTGAGTCAATGTTTATAAGGAATCATAAATAAATAAACACTTTGCTGCCACCTGCTGGCAAGAAATGATGTTAATTGAATTCTAAAGGAATAAAAATCCCTTAAGCAGTTTATAATTGATAGTTAATAATACAGTTAGTGACATTGTACCCCATTAACTCTGAAGCACTTAAGCATGGGAGAGTTCAATGCTGTCAGCCTGGATAGCATGCCTTGCTGCACAAATTCACAAGATTACAGTCAGGGCCGGACTGGGAAAAAAATTAGGCCCGGGCATTTTTCAATCAGAGCGGCCCCTAAGAAGGGGGCGGGGCCAGAGAGGGTGTGTTTTGTCATCACTAATGACAAGCACACCCCCTCTCAAAGTGAGCAAGTTGGTTCAATGCGCAGAGCCGCGCTGAAGAGCTCTGGCATTAGAAAAAGGCTTGCGCTGTGTTTGCTTTTAAATTGTCTCTGGTTTCTCCACAAGTGGGATACCAGAGGACAATTGGGCCAGGAAAGTGTATGGTGCATGTGTTTGGAGCCTGCTTGTGAAATTGCGTGTGTGTAGAGTGTGGTGTGGTATTGTGTAAATAGGTCAATTTCATTTGTGTTTGTGATGTAATATGTGTGGCTAGGGGCTGTAGATAGTGTGTGTATAGGGGGCATAGTGTTATAGGGGATGTAGCGAGTGTGTGCATACAGGCTGTAGTGTGTGTGTGTGTGTGTGTGTATAGGTGACGTAGTGTGTGTAGGGGTTGTAGAGAGGGTGTGTAGGAGATCTAGTGTGTAAAGGACCCAGAGTGTGTATAGGAGATTGTGTGTGTGTGTGTGTGTGTATATATATAGAGGATTAAGAGTGCATATAGGGTAAGGGATCTAGCGTGTATCTGGAGCGTAATGTGTGTGGTGGTGCAGTGTGAGGGGTGCTGTAGTGTGTGTGTGTGTTTGTGTGTGTATATATATATATATATATATATATATATATATTTGGACGTATTGTATGTGTGAGGGGCGCAGTGTGTGTGTATTTAAGAGGGGTGCTGTGTGTGAGGGTGTTTTTATCTGCCGTCACATTCTAGGTTTCTAATTTTCTTTGTCTGTTAACTCACTGAGGGTTATTTTATATATGTGTATGTGTGTGAGCGAGGGTGCGGTCTGTCTGAGGGTGCTGTCTGTCTGAGGGTGCTGTCTGTCTGAGGGTGCTGTCTGTGAGTGAGGGTGCTGTGTGTGTCTGAAGGTGATGTGTGTGTCTGAAGGTGATGTGTGCTGAGTGTCTGAGGGTGCTGTGTGTCTGGGTGCGCTGTGTGTCTGGGTGCGCTGTTTGTCTGGGTGCACTGTGTGTCTCGTTGCGCTGTGTGTCTGGGTGCGCTGTGTGTCTGGGTGCGCTGTGTGTCTGCGTGCGCTGTGAGTCTGCGTGCGCTGTGAGTGTTTGGGTGCTGTGAGTGTCTGGGGGTGCTGTGTGTGTCTGGGGGGGCTGTGTGTGTCTGAGGGTGCTGTGTGTGTCTGGGGGTGCTGTGTGTGTCTGGGGGTGCTGTATGTGTTTGGGTGCTGTGTGTGTCTGGGGGGCTGTGTGTGTCTGGGGGTGCTGTATGTGTTTGGGTGCTGTGTGTGTTTGGGGTGCTGTGTGTGTTTGGGTGCTGTGTGTGTTTGGGTGCTGTGTGTGTTTGGGTGCTGTGTGTGTCTGGGGGGGCTGTGTGTGTCTGGGGGGGCTGTGTGTGTCTGGGGGGGCTGTGTGTGTTTGGGTGCTGTGTGTGTCTGGGGGGGCTGTGTGTGTCTGGGTGGGGGGGCTGTGTGTGTCTGGGGGGGGCTGTGTGTGTCTGGGGGGGGCTGTGTGTGTCTGGGGGGGGCTGTGTGTGTCTGGGGGGGGGCTGTGTGTGTCTGGGGGTGATGTGTGTGTGTGAGGGGGCTGTTTTTTTTTAATTTAAATATTTTAATTTAAATATATTATTAATAATTAATTATTATTTGTTTTAATTTAAATATATTATTAATAATTAAAAAAAAAAGTTATATCCCCCCCTCCCTTCTTACCTTTAGCATGGGAGGGGGGGAGCCGTTCTGCCTGCGAGGAGCCATTCTGCCTGGGGGGGATCCTTTCTGCATCTTCCTTCCCTGGTGGTCCAGTGGTGAGAGTGAACTCTAACCTGCCGGCTAGAGTTCACTCTCGCGAGATCTGAGCGTTGCCGCGGTAACCGCGGCAACACTCAGACCTCGCAAGAGGACCCGGCGGAGCTGCTGGATTGAGCTCCACCGGTCCTCTCTGCTGCCTCCCTCACACCCCACAGCCGGCGGCCGCCTGTCAGTGTCTCTGGGCCGGTGAGGGAGATCTTTGATCTCCCCACCGGCCCATGGAGGCTCAGAGCAGGGCCGGCGCTCGGGTAGCGCGCTGGCCCTGCTGGGGCTGGCAGGGAAGATCCTGTGATCTCCCCTGCTGGCCTCGGCCCCACGGCCATCGCGGCCCACCGGGCATTTGCCCGGTGGGCCCGATGGCCAGTCCGGGCCTGATTACAGTGTACTGGAATTTATTGGGAAAAAAATATAAGATTTCTTCTTTTCCCCAAGTTATATATGAATTATGGGTAAATGGCCGGCGATTGCAGATCATATAAATAGCATCACATTAGTAACTATCAATGTTGGACTACTTATCAACCATATGCAACAATTTATACATTTTGCATAAATAATCAAATTAAATTAAAATCAGCCTTGGCCAATCTTTTAGAATTTGTGTGAAGATAAATGTTAGTGTAATAATGAAAGATTTGTTTTCTTTAGGTATTTGATTGCCATTTTCTGTCGAATGAGGTTCAGTACAATCACAATGGCTGCCCCATTTTAGATGAAGATGAAGTCATGCTCAGACTTTACAGGTTAGCATAAAGAAAATGAAATATTTTGCAATGTAAAATAACATGTTGTACTCTAAATCTACTTTCAGTAACAGAATCCAATACTTACGGGTGACTTAAGTTGGATCTTAGCATTGTTTCCATTAGTGATAGCTAAACCTTGGCACCCCCAGATATTCTAGGAATGCAGTTCTCTAAAATCGGAGGCGTTAAAGGAACACTCAATTGAAAATTGTTAGTTTGTTTTTAACAAATTAGTAGATATAACCCCAAAGAAAACATACATGCATTTATTATAGGGTATATGAAAAACATTTTGCAAAAGCTGCAGATCTTGTGTTTGAAGCCTTTGCAAGCCCTCCCCTCTATCTCTGCCACCAATCATGCCATGAGCATGTGTACTTTTTTGGCTTTCCTAGGCTTCACATTGAGCTGTAGTGCAGTTCATTAACAAGGAAGGAAAGTAGATGAGTACTAACACAGGGTACCTGCATCTTCCATTAGTTCTGTGAAGTGAAAGGAGAGGAAGACCCCCTCACTCGCTAACTGAATGACAATAAGGGCGGTGTTTCTGTCCCCAATTATAAATGTTCTGAGATCAATAGAGTAAATGTCAATTTTACTGTCAAGAAACTGTCAGAAAGCTGAAGTGCTTTATGTATGTGGAGTGATCCATTAAGACTAGGCAACAATTGTGGAGGATCTTTCACGTAACACCAAATTGGATGCAAATTAAAAAATGTAGACAAAAATGCCCAAGCAATATTTCAGTATTCACTAATGATTGTACATTTTGTAATCCAGTTGTTCAATAGGATATTCTCATTGTTAGAATCATTAGCAAAATATTTTACTATTTGGTGGGCTTGGTGTGGTTATAAACTGTAGTTAAAGGCTCTGTTTGCTTGTTATCTGTGAATAATTCTAGTAAACCTGACTATATTATCCTTGTATAGATTTACAGAAAATCAAACATTCACAGAAACATTTATACTAAGGATAAAGTTAGTGGAACCTGATTGCAATATCATAAAACTGGGTCCAAAGCAGCTGGAGGTGTCTGAGTTTTATGGCTTATCAAATGTAATCAATATGAATGTACTAAGCTTTGACTATAATAAGAAGATGAACCTTGCCTGCACTATCAGAGTGGCTCCCTCAGAATCTCACCTACCAGCTCATGGCCAACTTGTCACTGGAGAATCAAAGAAAGAACAACCTCGTGGAGATGAGCCAGACAGCTTCTTCCATGGATCAAGTGAGTTTGATTTTTACCCCATAAATACACATTGCTCAATTGAAATAACCGGTAAAAGTTAATAAGTACATTTGGGTTAGCTTTATCAGTTTAACACAATACATATTGTTTCATGAAATCAGATCAAGCCTGACTAGGACTGGGGTCGTGCACATTTTATTTGTATCTTGGTCACAGTTGATAGAGTGTGGGCTCTAAAGTTCAGTTAATGTATAGCAAAGTGCCCCAAATGTCATGAGGACCACCAAGAGTTGAGCTGAGTTGCAGTTTAAGATTAGTTATCTTACGAACAGAGTGGAGCTATTGTATATTAAACAATCATTCTTCACAGTGACAATATTATCTTTAATATTTCCTTTTCATGTACATATCTGAAACATTGTAATACAGTTCTCGAATCTTATTTTCAACAGATCAAAAAACAAGCCCTCTGTGCAGGAGAGGAGAATGTATATTGGGCCTAAATAAAATTGAGAAGGTGTTAAAAACTAGCTGTGACGAATTCCTTCTAATGGGGATCAGATATCAGCATCTTGATCCTCCATCTCCAAAAATTGATTACATTAGCATCAAACTGGATTTAACTGATACCCGTAGTAAAACCTTGTATAAGGTAAGTCATGTAGTTTGTTTAACACTTATGTTTCAACACATGTATTTCTTGTTAAAGACTCTTTTTCTATTAGGTGTAGATTGACTATCTGCATCTCAATGCTCCTCACAGCTGTTACAGAGTTGTATGAATGATACCTTTATTTCTGGTTAATAAATTGCTGATTGACTTTTTTCCTGTCCTTTTACCTATGTCTACATGTAAGCTTCACTCACAAATAATTTATTGAAATGTATTGTGACATACATTGTTGATATCTACTATTTTTGTAATTGTGTGCTTAGGACAGATATCTTTTTGATGTGCAATATACATTATCACTCAAATAATGACAATGCATAGTATAAGGATACAGTTGTTCTATATGATCTGTTATGAAGACTGCTATAGTTAAGATATTTCATGTATCTATCCTTTTTTTGGCAGAGCCTATATTTAAAGTATTTTAACCTAACTGTTTCACAAGGTAAATTTACTGAAATACATGTCACAAATAGTTCAATTCAAGTCCTCATTCTGTACATTTTTATCTGCAAAGAATGAACAACCAGTACAGATATAATAGGTGAATTTTAGTATCATGCGATGTGCAAAAAAGAGCCTCAATACAGTTGTGGAAAGTGGAAGTTGTATTTTTAGAAATGTTCTTTAATAATAAATCGAGCATTACTTATGTGTGGTAGCCTTTTATCTGTTATTAATTATTAATAGCACCACTGGGGAAAGGTTTTAACAAACATGCCTCAAAGAAACATTTACACATGGTAAGTTTGCACAGCCCTGTCTACAAGCTATACAACCCAGTCTATAGTCTATAGTCTATAGCAGAGTGAAGCGGATGTGCACAAGAATAGCGTAAAAAGTAAGAAAACCGCTTTGTCTAAGTTATAGATGTGCAAGTACTAGGAGTTTTGGGATTAGTAGAGAGAGATAAGGTTTAAAGGAATCATTTGGAAGTGATTAGGGACTAGGAAAATATTATAGATCGTGTCAAATTCCATCACATTATGGACTACTTCCAGTAAATTGAGTGAGAATTAGGTGGATTTTACAATATCAGTCTAAGCAGTAATAGCTACTATAGGAAGTCAATATAAATTATTCTCTTTAGAAATTTAAAAGCAAAATGAAGAAAATATATGGGAAATCTATTTCTCGATCTACTTTAAAATTGTGGATATATTTTAGAAGACCTGATTTCATTTAATTTCTTAAAATGACATTTGGCCAGAATCTAATGTTTGATAATAGGTGAAAATACTTTTGATAGTGAAATTCATGGTGTTGTTTAATAATTTGGTTCCTACTTCCTAAATCACTGTGACCAATCACTAAATAAATAAGATGTAAAAGTAGCAGTTTTTAGTCATTTGTGCAGAGCCCTATTGTTCTCTTTCTAACCTGACTTTTTATTACAGTCTGAACGTGCATGGATTCCTGTCCACATTCATGATGCTGTTCCCAATCAAATCCCCAAAGCTGCCTTCATGTCAATGTTCATTTTAGAAGTGGATCAGTTCATTCTGACTCCAATAACAACGGCAGCGGTAGATGCAGAGGACAGTGAAACAGCCAAACCTCTGCTGGTTTTCAACATAACGAACCCTCCGGCTCAAGGTTTTATTACACACCTGTCAGATCACACCAAGCCTATTACATCTTTCACTTGGAGAGATCTCAATGACATGCAAATAGCTTATCAGCCTCCAAACAGCAGCCACACAGAGAGAAAAAATTTGGAGGTAAATGAAGTGATATGTTATCAGTTTAGAAATTGATCAATATGAAAATAGTTTCATTATTTTATTCTCTCATAGGGGGAATGTCATGTGTAGGAAAAATTGTACTTCAAAATAAAGATAATTTCCATAGTAATGATGTAGCAGGTTCATAAAAAACATTGAAGCATATATTCAATACAGTCTAGTTAATTGAATTAGAATTGTTGCCTTACTGAGATACTATTAGGATTTCATGTATAATAATCGGACAATAGAACCTAAAATATATACATACCACTTATCTTATTTCTTGATCTACTTCATTATTTAAAGGAACGCTATACATACTAAAACAACTTTGTATAACTGATGTTGTTATAGTGTCTACAATAGATCGCTACTACTACGTTTCTCCAAAACATTTTATTTTAAAATTTAGAAGACTTGGAAGTATGTGCGCAAGTTACCATCAAAGGTAGCCTTCTGGAGGACCATACTAAGACTCTATCCTGCACACTATAATTTAATTAAATATTGCAATCCCACAAGGGTACCAATTTAGGGAGTTATCTACTAAACAGCTGCAAGACAAATAAAATTCCAAAACAAAAACAATGACCTGATTTTCATCTGAAATCAAATGGACAAACTGTCAAAATTCTGTTTAGACGAAACCATCATTTCAGCTGTGCCTACATTACAGGATGTTTGGGGAGGGCGAAAGGAGGCAATGTGAGAATCTGTAGGTAAGGTGATTATTATGGAAAAACTTTCCTAGACACAGCAAGTGGAGCTTACTTAAGCTCCTCCTTGAGTCTAAGAAAGTCAGGCTTGGAAAAATGCACAAGATAGATATAGTAGTGTTTTAGTCCCTAATTTGTCTCATGTTTTGAAGAGAAGAGGAAGCGATTAAGAAAAGGTAACAGCGTAACAGTGCCACTTTGATAGATAAATCCCTAATGTTGTATCCTTTTGGATTTGTTTTATCCTTATTATACATTCAGAATTAGTTCGTTTTCAGTTTGTTTCGGTTTGCAAAGAGTTTGGAAATTCGGGCACTTCCAAATTGCTAAATTCCTCCAAACTAAGCCAAAATTTGATTTGGAACAAAATGAATAGCATGTTTGTTAAACAATGGTTGATGTCACTGCATAGTCCTCTGCATTTCAGAAGCACAGCAGATGAAGACATGGAGTCATCGTGTGCAGGAAAATAGATAAAGGGACAGTAGAAAAGCGGTAGGTCAAAACGAGCAAATCGGTAAAAGAACAATATAGCGTTAGGAATATAAACAAGGTTAACTACCTATTTAGATTTCTAGGTTCCTCCAGAAGTAGTAAAACATTTTGTTTTGCTACCTTTACTATTTCCGGCAGGTCAGTCTTGAGATCTTCAATCCATGCAATACTTCCTCATAGATTAAGGAAACATCCCAATTGCAGTAACTGTCTATACTAGAGCAGGAAGTAGAGGATGTATTAATACAAAATATCACATTCTTCTCTGACCTAAACTAACCTTTACCCCATAATTCCATTCATCCAGAAAATAATGAAAATATAGTAACACTACCATAATAGTAAAAATAAATACACATTGATTTAATTATATTTCTTTGTTTGCTTGGGAACAAATCTCTATTTGAAACTTTTTCATTTTTGGTCGCTACATTGTTTGTTTAACAAATAGTAAAAAAAAAAAAAAAAAAACCCCACAAAATAAACACTATGTAAGCTTTGGCAGTCCTTCACATGTCAGGTTTTGGAAATGATAAAAAAAAATGATTACTAGATTAAACTACAAAGCATATGATTTAACAGCATTGCAACAATGCTATTAATTTAAAACAGAAAAAAAGAGGTGGAGCGCAGTAGTGATGAAAATTTGTATTAATTTGCTGTTCATTATGATTTGCTAATAAATGACACACATGTTGAAAAACTACATTTAAATTCTAAATGACATTAAAAATCTAAATGTTAAATATAAATGCATGGAATTTGCCAAACTACGAACATGGAATGACCAATAGGTACATTTTAAACAAGTGATCATTTGTAGATAAAAGTACGCAAATTTACCAGAGAGTAATTTTGAACCTTAAAGGATTGCTATAATAATTCCATGATCACATTCTGGATTATATTAAAGGGATACCATAGACACCAAAACAACTTTAGCTTAATAAAGTAGTAGTTTTGGTGTATAGAGTTAAATCACTTTGTTTATGTACAGGGCTCGAGTCCTGCAGGAACGCATGTGGAAAAAGTGCAGTAATGCCGTTCCCGTGAAATGGTCTGACACTGGTCCGAGGGGTAATTATGGACCCGATGCATGAGGGGTTAATGGTGCAGAGGGCCCCCGGCAGCTTGCAGGAGGAAGGAGAGGGTCCAGGATCTCGGAGACACCACAGCACAGAGTGAGGGGGGGGGGGAGGGGGCGGCAGAGAGTCCTGACTGGCTGCTCAGATCACTTTAATTACATAAGTGACTCAGATCGCCTTCCCACGCTGCTGCTCAGACAGAGCCTGGGTGGCCTGCTCCCCAGGTAGGGAGACTCTGCGGCCGGCGGACAGGCAGGGATACCATGTACACAGCCTCAGCATCTGCCCGCACCTAAATCCTCCGCAGGGGGGATGGGGTCGCGTGCCTGCTGGGTAATCCCTGATCAGTGGTTGCCCCCTGTGTGAGTTAGCCACCCCCTGCAGGCATAGCACAACCTGCTGCTGGAAATGTACGGTGTGCCCCCCGCCCCCCTGCATTCACTCACCAGGGCCAGGGTGGGCAGCACGTGCATGTGACCCCTGTAGACCATGGAAACCACCTATCTGAGGGATGGCATCTGCAGCAACACTGTGTTCTTTATACAAGTCTATTTTGATTGTAATATGTAGTGTAAAAAAATATGCCAAAAAAGTTATCAATTAACACTGACAATTGATAATAAATTTGCTTGGTACTGAAATGTTACTGATAACAGTACAAGAAAAAAGGTTTGGATATAAGCTAAAGTCCTAGTTCTTATCACACATGCCAGCAAGCCTCAGGATTTTATCTTGAAAATAGCAATTAATTTGCCTTCCTTTCAGTTCCTTCAGCTCATTGGTGTTTCACCTAGTTATTGAAACCTGTAGTTTCTCTTTAAGGATGCAGTAGAGTGAGGTTATTTATCATTTTGGACAACATAGTGTTTACTATATACCTTAGGATTTTCATTTATTACACTTGTTTCATAATAAGCAGACCCATTCTATGTATGGTAAAGGTGTATTTTATCATATTTTATTATTTGACTTTTCGTTCAGGAGTTATAAAGTAACACAATAAGCAAAATAACTAACTCCAAATAATAAAATACATTAAAATACACTTTTACCCCCACATTCTAGGTAAGACAAATACTACATGAGTTAGTTATTTTGCTTAAATCACACCTCAACAAAACAGCAGATAATAAAATACTCTAAAATACACCTTTATTTGTAATATGATAATGTGTATGTACTTGCAAACATGGCTAAGAAAGACCAGGCCAAGAAACCTATGACTGACAATCTCAATTCTGAATTAGCAGGGGATTACGGTCTCATGCAATAATGTCAGCCATGTCTTTATTGCAGAGTTAACTTAGTTTGTTGTTACAACTGTTCTATATTAATTTTTTTATTGCATGTGAAGTTTGGAGATGTCTTTACAATGGCACTTTACAATAAATGTTGCACTGTATTTTCTCAGAAACATATATGCATACGAGTGTATAATTTTTTTGGGGTGGGGTGGGGGGGGGGGGGGGTGGGGGTGTGTGGGTGTGGATCTTGGGTGAGTTCCCACACTTTTTCCCCCAGGACTTGACCCCTGTTTATGCATCTGACCCACACAGCCTTCCTATACACTTCCTGTAAAGTGAAATCTAATGTTTAAACTTCCTTTACTGCAAATTCAATTTAATTTATAATGTTTTATCTCCTCCTCTGTTAATAGCCTGTTAGACCCTACAGTAGCATCATGTGTGAGTTTAATTTACAGAGCAGGAGATGAAAACATTAAAACTAGTTTACATCTGATTGAAAATGTAACCAATCTCTTTCATGCAGGCTGTGTCAGTCACAGCCAGGGGAGGTGTGGCTAAGGCTGCATTAACATGGAAATAGAAAGAGGTCCAGCACTCCAGAGTACAAAAAAAGGCAACTTTTATTGAACCCACTGCCACACAACGTTTCGACCTGAACAGTCTTTGTCAAGCTTGACAAACACCGTTCATGTCGAAACGTTGTGTGGCAGTGGGTTCAATAAAAGTTGACTTTTTTTGTACTCTGGAGTGCCTGGACCACTTTCTATTTCCATTATCAAGTATTTGGTTCCTGTTGCTGGGACCGGCACCCAGATACATATTGCAGAGGGAATTTAGTTAATTTCCATATCCCTGGACTTTTGGTTAAGGCTGCATAAACAGACGCAAAGTGATTTAACTCCTAACAGAGAATTGAGCAGCGAGACTGCAGGGTCATAATCTATACACCGAAACTGCTTCATTAAACTAAAGTTGATTTGCTGCCTATAGTATCCCTTTAATATAACTCAGAACGTGATAATGGGATTATCATAGTAAATTCTTCAATATTTCTTCATAATGTGCATGTTCATTCTTTCAAGTCTATTTTCATGAACGTCTAAAATATTTGGTAATAATTTCAACATGTTTGGGTCTTTTAAGCAAATAACACAGTGAGAGAGATGTTTCAAAGTATTTCGTTCTAAAAATGGTGCAAAAGTAAAAAAGGGAAGACGGCGCCAATGGAATGTGCTGCTATTTCCAATGGTTTCCATGGTGATTCCACTTTATTATTTTAGACCACTTTTTACAACAAAACATTTTGATACATTTTTCCTAATGCCTCTTCTGGTACTTGCTGCAGTGGTTATGGAGCCATTCGTGCCCAGTTTTAGAACAATTTGACAAGTTACCTGGGTACCCAGATCAGGTCTTCTCTTGCAACCAGTGAGGGCATCCATCCATGGCTCTTAGTGCTGTAAAGTTAAGAACAATCTGGATTCTGACTACATGCTTCTGAGGTCTGCCAACAGCACACTTTAGGCTCCTTACAAACCCAGGGGTTTGGCCCCCACTAACCCACCTATACACACATACTCACACACATTCACAGATACCACTCACTACTAAATATACATTTAGACACACTCTGTCAGCCATGCACAGACAAACAAAAAATACACTGCCAGGCGCACACATACTAAGAGTCCTGACACACATATACATTGACAGACACACATACACACTGACAGAAGCTCACACATTTAAGATGTTTAAGCCACTCTCCTCTTTGCCTTCCTTTTGCCAGGAGACAGAGTGTGCTTTAATTGTTGTCCAGCTGGGATCTGACTCTAAGGTGTGCTGATTTGTCTGTGCTGTGCTGAGCTGTTCTTCAACCTCCTACATGGTTGCCTTTAAGTGCTAGGAGGAAATGACAGAACAACATTTCCTCCCAGCCCAGCCATGATCAAGGTGAATAAGAGGCTGTTCTTGTCAGGGTCCCATGCCATCTGCAATGTGGTCAAGTCCCCAATAGGCCCATATGAAGTTAGATGGTCTTTGTGGACCACAGAACATGGCCAGGCACCTTAAGGTTAGTACCTCTTTATGGCAGCCCTGAGGGCCAAAGCCAGGTAAGTTGTCAAACCTCAAGGGTTTAGGCAATGAGTGCTCTGATGTCCTCCCTCCAATGTAATAGTGAAATCATTTGGATTGACCAAGATGAGTTGCCAAACTGTTATAGAATGGCTTGATAAATTGCACTAGAAGGGTAGCACGGCACTCAGGGCACCATAACAATAACAGTGTGTTTTAGTGGTTAAGATAAAAGCTCTACCCTGGAATACACTACAGCGCTATAGTTGTTATGGTGCCAGGGATATCCTGACACCCTTCCCAATGTAAGTAGTCAAAACATTTAGTAATTCACTTTTTACCTGTGGTCCACCAGCACCTCCCTACTGTAGCCAGGAGCTATGTGCCTGATAGGCATTGCTCAGGAGCTCCTAATGATAGCTCCTAACAGAAGCTTCTGGATCTTAGCAACAGAAAGCAAGAGGTAGTGACCCAAGGTAAGAAGTCAAGCCATTACTAAACGGTTTGCTACATACATTCTGGGCATTCCTTGGCACCATAACCACTATAGTGTGTTGTAATGATTATGGTGCTTGGATTTTTCCTTTAATGTGGGTACATAACAGTAACGTTTCTTTTAACAGGTGGAGTTTGAAGTTCACGATTTCTTTTTTGAGAGAAGCTCCCCTATAACAGTCCATATATCTATCAGGACCGCTGATACAAATGCCCCAAGGGTGTCCTGGAATATGGGTAAGGTTATATATTGCAATTCTAATGAACAGAATTAATTACTGAATGTTGATGTTTAACCTATGAAAGCCATATGCAGGTTTCACTCCCAGTTTTGTACTAGAAGACTGAACTTGAAGTGAGTGCTGTTCTGTTAATAGAATCAATTGCTGGAAATGCATTATTTGAAAATCTTGGGAGAACCAAGAATTTAAGAAAACTGTAATTAAAAAACAATTGTTACCAATCTTGGGTTTGTGTCTAACATCTGATTTAAACAGCACCTTTCTCTTGTATTTAGTTTAAAATGTTTCCCAGCAAGCAATTGTTCTGAATTGGCTGCTCATTTGGTATAGAAATCTTTATAATTTGGATCATACAAAGGGGAAACTAGGATTAATATCCCCATGCATTATATGAGTGGCAGAGAATTATGATAGCCGTGGTAGCAATGCATGCTGAAAAAACTTTAGCAGGTTATCAAATTAACTTTAGTTGTATAAATAAGCATTAGGAAAAAAATAGTACAATATACTATAACAGAGTCAGAATGAGACAGAATGATCTAGAGTAAATTAAGCAATAAATACACATTTTACATTACTATCCAGCATTCCAAACAAATACACATTTTTCATTACTATCCAGCATTCCAAACACACTTATTAAATATGATGACTTGTGTGGGCCAGGGGTATGAGTGATAATTTCTACCTGGAAAGCCAAATTCAACATAAATGATGTGGAGTATCTCCATTCAGTGTAAAATAAATTACCAGCAACAAAATTGTTATTCCAAGTTGAGCTACCAGACTGTTTCATCACTGTAGTCAAAGGTCAATCAGTCAAGAAAAGGGAAAATGTCTAATACACTTAGATGTCCAGGAGTAGTGTAGTAGTCAACCAGTGCTCTAATGACAATGTAATAACATCAGGCCTGTATAATCCAGGTCTTGAGGTCCATTGACTATCAGAAGTTTAATATGATGACAGTACAAACTTAACTAAAATAAAGAAATTTGCCACAATTATATACATTTGAAAACTTCATCTGTTGCTGCCACTTAAAGATACAATTTGGACAAGCTTGAGACTCATCTATATTGACTACAGTGGAAACGAAGGTGTTATTTGTTTTTTTAACAAAAAGTTATATAATACATTTGCTTCAAAATGTAGTGCTTTGTTTTTGTTTTATTATCCTTTATTTTTTACAGGTCTTGATCTTTTAGAAGGTCAGTCTCGACCTATCACATGGGAGCAGTTTCAAGTAGTAGATAACGATGACCTAGGTGCAGTCCGTTTGGTGATTGTGGGTGGTTTACTACATGGACATATAACTTTAAGAGGTAATTGTGGGTTATCAGCACTGCAACATATCTCTCCAATTCTAAGATTGATGTGAATTTTACAAAAACCTATGTTTCATTTCTTCAAATTACTAGCAAACATCCATGTAAAAATTCTGATGTCGTTTATCATACCTGTGAGATTTCTGCTGTGCTGTTTGGAATACTTACGCAACAATGTTTTTCATGTTTTTACATGTGCAATAAAAATAAATTCTAGATCTAAAAATATTAGGTATATTGAAAATCACCTAAATCACCTAAATTAAATTAAATTAAAGATATATATATATATATATATTTTTTTTTTGCTTTATTTGATATGTTTTATTGTGAAGCCTATTAAAAAACGTGTTATTTCATTTTTGTTCATTATAAAAAGCATTGATATCTAGATCTCTTAGTTCTTATGTCTTAAGCTTTGATATTCTGTTCCTAATATACTTTGTAAGCTTATTCCGAATTTAGAGATACTCTTAGAATACTGGAAAATAATAATAAATAATTTAAAGTGAAATCATATTTATGTGCAATTTTTAGCAGATAAAACAAACTAAAGTCCCAAGAGTAGTAAAAATAGGACAGGATTGTGTAAGGCAAATATAGTAACTCGTTTCTGGTTTGGCGTGATCTGCAATGTGTTATAAATCACATTGTCTGTCTCTCTGCCAATGAAAAAGCTTATAGACAAAAAAATATTGTTTATTTACTTTAGTACTCCATCATGGCATAAGCTTGCGATTTAAGACCAGTGAGCACTGAAGAGGTTAGAACTTACTCTACCTAATTCTGTTAAACCCCTTAGTAGCAAATGTGTAAATCCAAATATATATCAGATGGAAGTTGATAGTTTGTAATCCTCTAACTATTAATGATTCAGAATAAATTGAATATCCACAGGACTGGAACAAAACTGTTCAAGTGAAAAATTGGGAGATTAGGACAAACCTTGAAGTTGAGGTGTTTTTTTTTTTTTTTTTTACAAATAACCCTGGCTGAAGTGGTATGAAGCTTTAACAAATGACACTCGCCATCAGCAAATCTGAAAAGTTGTGATAGGACTGTCAGGAAATGGCCTGTGGTATAAAATCTAATACATGTGAATAAGAATATACAGTATAGTGAACTAGAAACGCTGTAGGTATTTATTCTTTCATTAATATCATAAAATGAATGTGATATGTAGAATCCATTTAGATGTAGAAATATTCTAGGTTGGCATTCACCCATAACTTGACATGTGCCTTAAAGTTGAGAAAATATGTCTTTGGGCAACGTATACATTTAATAACTTTTCCCAATATCATTAGATTAGCCTTAACTTGGAACTCCTCCGGAATCTGATGCAGTCACCCCTGAAAACAGCTCCTAAGGAGTTTTTATATTTTGTTCCACAAATTACATCTGAATAAAAATGTAGTAAACTATTCATAAAAGATTTGTACAATAAATGCATTTAAAAAAGCCAGAACAGCTTTTTTAAATGTTAAGGTTTTTCTATGCATAACACGGTCAAGCAGAGGTCTGTAGAATGTATCTTCAAAGGTTCAACTTGTTAAATTTATAAAAACTGTAACAAATGACATAACAATCAGGTTCACTAGAGGCACAGCCATGGCGCACATTGCACTGGAAAAGAAGAAACAGGAATATTCCTACTAAGTTTAATAAAAAGGACTGAGATAATAACAGTAATTGACAGGGACCCAGGATGGAGGTTTTCAGTTCCAGGACAGAGCTAAATGTGTGATTTCTACATTTAATTTTATATTTTCAGACCTATTTGTCTGAATATTTAATTGAGGATTAATAAACATAATAAGAAAAATTCCAGGAAATGGCAGGCTCATTTTAAGGAGCAATGGCATGTTATACTCTTATCTTAATGAGTGACTAAGTCTTTAAAAAGCCTTATGTCAATTGGGGATATCTTAATTATTTAGTGGCATTTAACTAAATATGTTTAGCATACTATAGTGGACGAAGAGATATAATGAACAGAGCATACCTAGGTTATCTAGCAACCAGATTGAAAATGTATGTTCGCACCCTCCCCTCCAACCCCCTACACACACTCACTGTGGAGGTTTTGGTGTGTTATTCTGAAATTGCACATATACACATTTATAAATACACACACATACCACATAGTCCCATTCATATACAGGCACAAACATACATACATACACACTTTTTATATACACACATACTCACAATCATACACTCACACACATCTGATGTTTATCCCTGGTATCCAGTGGTTTGCTGTTGGGAAGATTCGGTGCACTTATTGTGCACTCAGCTCCATGCAGCTCTGTACTGATGTACTGATGCTGGTGCTGGGATGGTTTTACATTAGTACAGGGCGGCACGCCAGAGCATATGATGATCCCAACAACTCCCTTGCTGCCCATAAGGTTTGGTTAATAGAACCAGCAACGCTGGTACATACCACACAGAACCCGTAGCGGAGCTTCCACACCTCCCACCTAATTAGAACATCACTAGACCATAATAGAGGCATGGAAAATATGTGACCCTTAAAGAGTTGAAGGGAAGTATTTAAATTAAAACTTTAGGGGAAAAAATGTAGAGTAATATAATTTTACAGAAGGAAACCATTATGAAATTATTTTGAAACGGTGTTGTTTATTCTTCCAGGAGGCAAAGGATTCATGTTCACAGTTAAAGACATACAAGCTGGAGATGTATGCTACCATCATGATGACAGTGATACTGCTAAAGATTTTGTTGTCTTTAGAATATTTGATGGGCGACACAGCACCAGGCACAAGTTCCCTATTAACATCCTTCCCAAAGATGACAGTCCTCCTTTCCTTATTGCAAACATTGCCATTGAACTTTTAGAAGGACAGATGGTTTTAATCCAAAGATCAGTGCTCTGTGCTTCTGACATGGACTCCAGTGATGACTATGTACGTTTTAACATTACCAAGCCATCCATTGCTGGGGAGATCATGAAGAAACCAGGACAAAACCTCCTAGGTATGGCAGCTGTGCATCTGAGAATAGAATTTGTGTGAGTGTGTTATTTACTACACACCAAAACTACATTTGTCATTTTTATTTTACATATATTTAGTGTATATTTATTGCTAGTGTTAGGCAATAGTAATGAACTGAACCTTTAATTATAGATATTACAGGGACAGATCCATTAAATATAGAGTTGTATTGAGTTGATGTCTGTCTTTAAAAAACTAGCTGATCTAGAAGAATCTCACTTAAGTAAAGGTATATATTTTCTAGAACTAACTATTGTTTCTCAACACACCACAATTCACTCCCTGGAAAGTAAACTTCCTAGATTTCTACGTTGATTTCCTACCTTACTAGCAGACTATATTAAAAAATAATAATCTAGGTATTAATAGTTTCATGACATTTATGAAATAATTAAGTATTTTTCCATTTATCCTGTACAAAGCATATCCTGTTACCAGTTTCCTTCAGAGGGACCTGTTCAATGGCATTATTTTTTATCATCATCTCGGAGGAGAAGTGTTTGAAGACTCATTTGAATTTGTACTGTCAGATAGTCATGATCCACCTAACCTATCTGAACCTCAGGTATGCAAAGCCATCTTAACACGAGCTGCTCAAATAGATTGTGAACAGGGTTCAGCTTAATATTCATATTAAAAATGTAATTTCATTTTAAATATTTAAACTTTGTGTTATCTTGCAATTAATTCATATTAATGGAGATTTTGTTTCTTCCAAAGACATGGGAGCACATTGTGCTCCATTCTGTGCAAATACATACTTAACATTTAAGGGGGTTCTTGTCACAACCATATAGGTGACATTGAATTCACGTTCAGCATATGAATAATATGAGTTAGTAACTAGTCATTTCTAAGTTAGACATTTATGGATCGTCCTTAATGTCTTCAATAGTAATTTGCTTGAAGAAGAACAAGCAAGTACAAATGGTTCTATGCCAACAAATTGTATGCAATTGGAGGTACAGTATGTGCAACATGCAACAATTTTGTCCAAAAAAAAAGTAAAAACTTACTTCAAATGTAATTGGTGCAATGTTTTTGCTAATGGTAATTACACAAATTTAATTGACATGACTGAATGTTGGCCGTGTAAAACACATTATATAACAAGAACATACTAAAAGACAGAATAAAAAACATTTACTAGATACTGATAACAGTTCCAGGGGTGAAACCATTAGGTCCATCAGTGTATTTGATGGTGTAAAAGGTGTCCGTACATCCTCCTGAGAACTTTATCCAGCTTTATTAATTATTATTGTCATTTACATAGCGTCAACTTACATATTGCCAATTCTGCAGTCTTTTACAATATTAATCCTTGCATTTGATGCACCTTTTAATTGAAACAGGTTTGATAGAGAAAGGGCAGTGCATGTTTGTAATGCAGTATATTTTATTAACACATCTGTAATTAAAGAAATCAAGCTCTCTTTTGTTTAAATTCCTAGTGTGTATGTTGTACATATCTACATATTTTCGGCGTATATGTGACCAACACTTGCCATTCACTCCTGAATCTTTAATAGTGGTTTAGTCCATGCTATCTGCATGTAAATATATATGCATCTTTTTTCCAGAATGCATGGTGGCATTTGTCTATATCATTTGGTTCATAGTAGCATGGATTTTGATACGCAAACAGAAATGGGTGAAAGTTTCCAAATGGGTATTTTTTTTACAACCCTAATTATAAGATCACTAGTGCTTTCCAATCCTATCAACCGGTCTGTCTCTAGAGTTAATCCAAAAATAATCTATCAAACCAATATTCCACCAAAGCAAAACAGTTAAAAATATATTTTTCCACATTCCACATAAAATACCTTCTACATTTTGGGACTGCTGCATCCAGCACTAAGCATATTCATTGGCTGACTTGTTTTTGTGTATCCTAATTGAATCGGACACCTGGTCCCACTAATGTAGCTGTGGCTCACCGAAGCTCAACTGTTTGCCACTAACAGCACCCACCTACACAGCCCTGTAAATATCGGTTTAATTTCTCCTTGCTTGTAGGCTGTAATTATACACATCACCCCTGTAGATGACCAGCTTCCAAAAGAATCTCCAGGAACAGTGCGTCATCTGATTGTTAAAGAAACTGAGGTTTCTTATATCACCAAGAAACAGCTGCATTTCATTGACACTGAATCTCCAGAAAGAGAATTAATCTACACCATCACTACCCCACCTTGTCGAGCACCACCTTATAGGTATGTTATAGCAGCTGAGTTACATAGGCATTCATATTTTCCAAATCTTTTTGCAATTCAAATTTTATTAACGCTTTTCAAAAGAAAGAGGAATCGTATAAAACAGTTGGAAACAAAGGTAAGTGCTGGACTGAAGTTGGGAGGTTTCCCAAATGAAATAACTTTACTACAGTGTCGTTGCCCCTATTCACATACATGTGAATAGGGGCGGAACAGTGAAGGGAAAGGAATAATGGAGGAAAGGAAAAAAAATAGAACAAAGAAGGATAAAGAAGAAAGAGGAGAGAAAAAGGAAAAAAGTGTGGGGGGTCGAAAGTTATGATTGATGTATCACAAAGACAGCCATTCAGGAATCAGAGTTGGTGGAGGGAAAACATCTATCCTTGGAGACCAAGGATTTTTGTACATCTTTGATTGCAGCAGTTCATTTATCTCCGGTGAGAATCTAGATGGCAAATTAAATGTAATTTATTTTATTTTCTCTACAGCAACTTCGACTCGGGGAAAATTGTTTTAGTTGGCAATGTGTCCAAGATGCAGAAGGATTACACTGCTGAAATGGCAAAAACATTTACCCAGGTGAGCTGTCACATGACCTATGATTAAATGTGCTACACTTTAGAGATATTGTTTTCTCTGGATAACTACTCTACACACTGTCCCTCACTATTTTACTGAATAATGCTTACTGATGTGATATTAAAGGAGCACTATAGGTTCAGGAACACACACATGTATTCCTGACATTATATGGTTAAAACCACCATCTAGCCACCCTGGTCCCCTCATGCCTCCCTAAAAATAGTAAAATCTTACTTGTATTCAAGCCTGAAGCTGTAACTCTGCATGCTGTTTGCCTCAGAAAAACAAGCCGTCTGCTGACATCATCAGAAGTGGTAGCCTGATCCAATCACAATGCTTCCCCGTAGAATTTCAGTGCATAAACTCTTATTAGTTATGTAACAACCAGATTGTTCAAAAATCTAAAGTCCACCAAGGTATGGCGATGATTTTACATCCTGTGTTTTTCATAATTTATGTGGTAAGCAATTAATTTATATTTTAACATTTTTAGGTGCTATTCACAGACATGTTTTTGAGTTTTTCTAAAGTATATTGTTTTGTTTGCAGCATGCTGTGAGCCATATGAAAGTTGTATATATCCCCCCAGTGGAAGAGATAGGCCCAGACCCTCTACATGTCCAGTTTATTTTGTCTGTCAGTAACCAACATGGTGGCACGTTACACGGCATTTGTTTTAATATTACTGTCCTTCCAGTGGACAACAGTCCACCACAGGTGAGTCAATTTGTGACAAGTGCAAAACATACATAGTTACAATAAATTATTTTTATGGATTCTCTTTAGTGATTGTGATGAAAACAGTATAAATAGATACATTTATCCAAAGCATATCTGGCTTGGAGATTTTCCCACTTTATCTGCTGAGGCCATAATTTGAAATTCACTTAAAATTCACACTGTATTCCCAGCAATTCCCATTTACTAACCCTATTAGTTTTGCTCTGGTGTCATTTACTGCGGCCACACAATCTCACACCCAGTTTTTATGTGTGGGAATATTCTATTAAATTCTCTCTGTTATTTTAAATGTTAAGAAAACTGAAAGCTTTAGGGGTTTATTCACTAATCTGGAATGTGCTGCAAACTAAAATCCAAATAGCAAAATATGGGCTAAAATAGCTAAGCTGTTATTATAACTGAGATGACGTTTTTTTTTTTCTTTCCTTTTGTTGGCCATTTTAGCCTAAATTTTGCCATTTAGATTTCAATTGTCTACAATTATGTTGATAGACTTTTTTTGTTGTGTTTTTGTTAGAATAGTTTTGCCACCAGTTGTGATGTACTGATACTTTTACAAAAATTCTGCATTAACATTATGGATATTATGTCTGTGTAACCACTGTATTTCTCATTTGTGTTTATGAAACTTTATCTTTTTGTGATTGTTTTATAATGCCTGCTCTTTTTTTTCTTTATTAAAATTTGAATTTGTGGAAATTAATGAAGACTTTTGTACCATTACTTATGGTTATTGATGGTTCTTACTCATTATCAAACAATTTTTCCACTTTAATTGTGAGCATCTCTTATAGGTTTTTATACATGATTTGAAGGTTGATGAAGGGGGCAGTATTCCTATTACATCAGACAATATCCACATCACTGACAAAGACACAAAACAAGATCAGCTTCAGATCCTCCTCCACAGAGTTCCATTGGAAGGTGTAGTTCAGCTGGATGGATCTACAATGAATGAAGGCGATCGATTTTCTTGCCTGGACCTAAGCATTTTAAAAGTTAGGTTAGGATATATTTTTTATTCTTCATTATGTTGGTAATAGCTCTAACTTTGCAGTTAACTTTTTCATGATTGCATTTTATAAAATAAAACATAAGGACAATGTCTTAAAATCTATAATGAATAAAACAGGAAATCAAGTAACTCTTAATTTGTGCAAATTCAGACTGGGGGCATTCAGATTGTATTAAATAATCCTTTCAGAATCTGTACTTTGGTCATCAGGCACTGTGATTGGAGCAACCTCTGACATACACAGGGTTTATTCACTAAAGTTAGAATTGTCAGTAATTCAAATGAATTTAAAGTGAATTTGAAATTTAAGGTCAAAGAAGATGAACTTGAAAGCATTGTTGATTGGTAGAATGTTTCCAGTTCAGCTAATATGGACTCAAATTTCAAATTAACTTTGAATTGCCAAAAATGTACAAGTTAGTAAATTGCCTTGTTAACGTCAAACCATGTGATGTCCTATTAATTAAATTAGAAGGCAAGTTAGATTGACCATTTTAGGGATAAGTGTGCCAGATCATTGACACACAGGTCATGTAACTCTTAATGGACATATGTTTATTATGCATCAAGTCCACACTATAACCTAAGAAGTCCTTAAAAGATTTTCAGTGATGACTCAATTGTTTTTAAGAATAAGAGGCAGCACTTTCCATCTGAATAGTTATATGTAGGAAATTGTGTAGTCAAAACAGGAGCTAGTTTTTCTAAAGCTGTTTTTAAAAAAAAATCATTTTCTTTTTTAGAAATATCATTACACTTTTTATTTGTAATTGTTTGCCATTCTGTAATGTTTGAGGGAGTTGTAATGTGCAATGTGCAGTACATGTGCTGTGTAATGTGTTTTAAAATTGTTATAAATATCTATTTTCATTGCCAAAGGTACCAGCATGGTGGCTCTGAGACACTGCACGATAAAATATTATTTATAGCCACAGATGGTATCAGCGCAACTGAATTTATCCTAAAAATACAGGTCAGTGTCTATGCTGCAACAAAATGTGATTGAAATGGCAGAAATCAGTGTGAATGTTTGTCACGGTTATATTGCATTGTTTATTATAATACGCAAATATGTACTGATGGGTTAATATAATTTTTCGTTCATTACTTAGTAATATAGTTACACAGGCTGAAAAGAGATATGTGGCCATTAAGTTTAGCCTCTCTGTTTTTGCTGTTGATGGAAAAGAAGGGGAAAAAAATCCAGTTTGAAGTGCTTTCCAATATTGCCACAAACTTGGAAAAACGTATTACCTTAAATAATATGATACTGCATGAAAGAATGGGTGACTGCATAGGAGCTTTTTCCACTTAAAATCATCTGTTTTTGCTTATTGCTCGATGGTTGTATCTTTTTTTTGTTCTGTTGTGTTTATTATATTCTGCTAGAAGAGCACTCTTTTTATTATTTTTTAATTTATATGCAGGTTTCCCCAGTCAATGACGAACCCCCAATTATAAAGGAAAATCTTCTGCCTGTTGTAATGTGTCCAGAAGGTGAAAATGTGGTCATCTCAGCAGAATACATCTATGCTACAGATGCAGACAGTGATGAGTTAAAGCTGATTTTCATGATTGCTCGGCAACCCCTTTATGGCATTGTTCAGAAGAATGGAGCTATTGTAGATCGCTTCTCACAGAGTGATGTCCTTGCGGGATCAGTGGTCTATAAGCATACTGGTAGGTAAAGAGATATGATATCTGCTCCTCCCTACAATTGTATGTGTGAGCTGCACATGTAGGAAATGCAGAGGTAACACATTGCAGTGAAAATTATGAAAACTAAATGAATAAGTAAATTACATAGTTAGATAGCTGAAAGGTGACATGTGTCCATCAAATTCAGTCTTTCTCATATTGTTTTTGCTGTTGATCCAAAAGAAGGCAAAAAACCCAATCTTAAGCGCTAACACTTGTGGAACAAACAAGGAAAAAAATTCATTTTTTTGACCCCAGAATGGCAGTCAGATATCTCCTTGGATCAATAAGCATTTACCCCACTAAATTAATAGTGAAAGAGAGTGAAATCACTAGTTGTTGCCTAGACTTCTCATTGTTCCTGGAGAGGAAAACAACTGGTAATTAAGTTAGCGAATAAAAAAAAAGCTTTTGTAAGGCAAAATGTTTAACTACCAAATTTGAATCAACACTATTAAAGTAACACAGTTTGCTTTATAGAAAGAAAAAAATCATTTCCCTTGAAATGACTTCTTAGAATTAAAATGTTTCTCTTTCAGGTGGAGAAGTTGGTCTGACGCCATGTTATGACATTGTAACACTTGTTGTCTCTGATGCTGAGACAGAGGATTGCTGTTATAATGGACCCCATCTACCTGTGCTGCCAAATCATGACTTGTTTCCTGTTTATGATCTCAATATCACTGTATTCCCAGTGGATAATCAGCCACCATCTCTTACAATAGGTAAATGAGACTGTACTGTATTTATTTTACAGCTTACAATATATTTATTGATGTTATTTCCCAGTAATGATTCATGGAGAATTTTCTTAATTGAAATCTCTTGCAGTTAGAAGGAAAGAATATAAGTGAGATGAGAATGTAGAATGTGCATTGGTGTTCCCGTATGGTAAAGATAAATATTGACCCTTTAAGAAGTATCTGTATCTAAGCCCCTTAAATTATATGCTCTCTGAGAGATAGAGAGAGAGAGAGAGAGAGAGAGAGAGAGTATAATGGTCTACAACCATATCTACTTTGTGAACCTTTAGCCTGCCTGATACTCTACAGATAGAATAGATGTTAGCTAATCCTTTTAGCCATTGACATTGTCCATTAGTAAGTGTCCTTGGTTGGACACCCTGTGAACAGGGTCCAGACATCTAGGACAAAGTTTTATCCCAGGGAGTACATGATTTTCACTATTGCTGTGCAGATAGGGAATGACATGTCTTTCAATAAATCTTGGATCATGGTTTGCCAGAACTCCTGCCTCCACATAGATCTTTAAACATGCATTTCACACAAAACATTCATCACGCTCGGCCTAGTCTTCTGTTACAAGTATCACCTTTTACATACACCGTACCCATATTAAAACACCCTGTAAGGATACATTGCTTAAACCTGTAAAAAATATATTCAGCATTTTATTAAGCATATCCAATTCAGTGATAATTACTTTCTTTACTTTCATTCAGAAATAAAATATCAGTAAACTGTATAAATTTCTCATATTTGTTTCATGCACAGGTGAAATATTTGTAGTAGATGAAGGAAAGTCGGCAGCCATTACGATCAACCACTTAGGTGCAACTGACCCAGACACTGATATTGCTGCTATCAAATTCATTTTAGCTTCTCCCCCTCGATATGGCTACATTGAAAACATTCTCCCATCTCCAGGATTTGAGAAAAGTAACATGGGCATTAGTATTGGTAAGTAAATAAGGCCTTTGAAGTCACAATTACAAATCTTCCTTCAGGCTAATATATGAGAAAACATTTTTCATATGAATTTGTTTTACAGCCCTTACCTTCTCTAAGCCTTTTGCGTTCATTTGTCAGTTGACTTAGCATATTGAATAAATCTGTTTATAATGATCGAGAGGAATTCCATTATCTTTCTGAAAAAATACAGCCATGTGCTTAATTTATGCAAGTGTCAAAGTTGACTTCTACAGTGCATCTAACTTCCTTCAGTTTTAATTGTGACAAAATAAATATATTCAATGCAAATAGTGAAGAAAACATGGGTAAACAATGGCTTGTGGTCTTGCCCTTGGCAATGAAGGAACAGGGAGATAACGCAGCTAAGTTGGAGTCAACATGGCGGAGGTGCACGTACTCTTAATTTATTTTGTGTATTTATTTAATTTTTTATCTCTGTTTCAAGCAGCTATTGGTTTGCTCACATTCCCTTTGATTTCACTTTTAATTTTTAACCAAAGGTCCTAAAAATGTAATGAAATATAATTTCTATCTCAAAGTTGTCTTTTTTTTCTCCTAGATTCGTTTCTTCTCAGTGACATAATGTCCCTTAATATAAACTATGTGCAGTCTCGACATCACAGAATTGAACCAACTACCGATCAGTTTACACTTTTTGTCACGGACGGCAATCATCGCTCTGCAGACAAACCATTTTATATTGTAATCAACCCAACGAATGATGAAGTACCTGAATTTTTGGCCAGAAATATAACAGTAAGTAGTTATGATATTTCATATGTATATAACACATTATCGTGTGTCATAGGTTTGTCTAATCATGTCATGAATGGGTCGTAATAGGCAACTGCTTTAACTTACATGTTGCTATTTTAGATCAGGAAACATTAAAAATTCATAAATAAAAATGCACTAACATTTATTATTTCACACTGCTTGTTTCTGCCACATTTATAATGATATTAGGAAACAAATGTCCTTTTTCTTCGATTCTATCAATAATAAATATCATTTTAAGTATTAAAAGACCAACCTTGTCATATATGTTCATTTGCACACTATTTCAGTACAACGTAAGAAAAGGTGGAGTCCAGATGACTAGATAGCCCACTATAAGGTCGGGGGGTTCCTTAATACACCTTATGCGGTTTAGCAAGAAGAGCTAATTTGACATACAAATTTATCAACATCTTAGCACCAAAAAGAAAAAACATGAAGGTTCAGAGGACACTTGGAATGTGTTTCTGTAAAGAGCTCATTAGAAGTCCACTCCATATCAAGATATATGTATGTATGTATTCCTTCCTGGTAACCATTCTTGAGTTTTTTTAAAAGTCTAGTAATAGTCTAGTTACTACTAACTCAAAAAATGTCCACTTAGTATTTGTTGTAGTGCCATCTGTTTCTAAATATACTGGATGCTGCTTCTATTCTTCCCTAGGTTGTAGAAGGACAAATGAGACAGCTTGATGCAACCATAATAAACGTGTCGGACATGGATATGCCTCAAAATCATTTAGCATTTAGTGTTATAGAGTACCCTCATCATGGAATGATTGTTGGAGAAGGCTTACAGCACAAGGATTATATGAGTTTCAGTCAGCCACTTAGAGGATATCAGAATAACCTTCCCATGGTACACGATTTCTCAATGAATCTCCTGAAGAATGGTGAGTATGCAGTGTTGGAACTTATAAAGAGAGGGCCCTGGTACAATAACGTTTTGGACCCCCCTCTAGCACAATCATGCCAAAAAGGGAAATCCCCATTTGTCGTACAACTCCCACAATACTTTTCCAACTGGTGATCTACCATGTGCTTATCCTTTCATAGCTGTATTTGTGAGCAGTGTTTGTGTAAGCTTGTTTTGTGTGTTCATATATATTTGTGTGTAGTGTTGGGCTATAACCCCTTTAGTGACCAGACCGTTTTTCAATTTTCTTACCTTTAAGGACCAGGGCTGTTTTTACATTTCTGTGGTGTTTGTGTTTAGCTGTAATTTTCCTCTTACTCATTTACTGTACCCACACATTATATACTGTTTTTCTCACCATTAAATAGTCTTTCTAAAGATATCATTATTTTCATTATATCATATTATTTACTTTAAAATAATTATAAAATATGATGAAAAAAACACTTTTTCTAACTTTGACCTCAAAATCTGTTACGCATCTACAAACGCCAAAAAGCACCCATGCTAAATAGTTTCTACATTTTGTCCTAAGTTTAGAAATACCCAATGTTAACATGTTCTTAGCTTTTTTTTTGGAAAGTTATAGGGCTATAAATACAAGTAGGACATTGCTGTTTCAAAATATATTATTGTAACACTGTTATCTGTCATAAATCTTTAAATCACACCTCACGTGTACATATATTTTTTTAAAGTAGACAACCCAGGTTATTCAATATGGGGTATGTCCAGTCTTTTTTATAGGGATCGACCGATTATCGGTTTTACCGATATAATCGGCCGATATCCGGTATTTTCGGCAATATCGATATCGGCCAATATAGATACCGATATTGCCGATAATACCTCCTAGGACCGCCAGGCTCATTACAAGCCCGGCGGTCCTGGGGGGCTGGCAGGAAACTGTTTCTTACCTTGCCTGCAGCTCCCCAGTGTAAGTCTCGCGAGACCCGCGGCCGCAGTGCGTTGCGAGATTTACACTGGGGACCTGGAGGAGCTGCAGGCAAGGTAAGTCAGCGATTGCTGCCGCCCCCCCAGGACTTAACAAGCCACCGGACCACCAGGGAATACAATATCCCCCCTCCCTGGTAAGAAGCAGGGAGGGGGGGGACTAAAAAAAACAAAAAAAAAACACAATTTTAAATATTAAAAAAAATTATTAATATAAAAAATCCCCCCCCCATTTTACACAAATTACATCACTACACAAACACACACACAAACTGCATTACATACATACACACACACACACACTGCATTACATACATACACACTACACAAACACACACACACACTGCATTACATACATACACACTACACAAACACACACACACAAACTGCATTACATACATACACACTACACAAACACACACACACACTGCATTACATACATACACACTACACAAACACACACACAAACTGCATTACATACATACACACTACACAAACACACACACACTGCATTACATACATACACACTACACAAACACACACACAAACTGCATTACATACATACACACTACACAAACACACACACACACTGCATTACTTACATACACACTATACAAACACACACACACTACACAAACACACACACTGCATTATATACACACACTACACAAACACACACACTTCATTATATACACACACTACACAAACACACACTGCATTACATACACACACACTACACAAACACACTGCATTACATACACACACTACACAAACACACACTGCATTATATAAACACTACACAAACGCACACACTGCATTATATACACACACTACACAAACACACACACTGCATTATATACACACACACTACACAAACACACACACACACACACTGCATTACATACACACACACTACACAAATACACACACACTGCATTACATACACGCACTGCACAAATACACACACACTACACACACACTGCATTACATACACACACACTACACAAACACACACTGCATTAGATACACACACACACACTACACAAACACACACACTGCATTATATACACACACTACACAAACACACATACTGCATTATATACACACACTACACAAACACACACACTGCATTATATACACACACTACACAAACACACACATACTGCATTCACTATACACACTACACAAACACACACTCTGCATTCACTATACACACTACACACACTCTGCATTCACTATACACACTACACAAACACATACTCTGCATTCACTATACACACTACACAACACACACACTCTGCATTCACTATAGACACACTACACAAACACACACTCTGCATTCACTATAGACACACTACACTAACACACACTCTGCATTCACTATAGACACACTACACAAACACACACTCTGCATTCACTATATATACACACTACACAAACACTCACTGCATTCACTATACATACACACTACACAAACACTCACTGAATTCACTATACACACTACACAAATACACACTGCATTCACTATACACACTACACAAATACACACTGCATCCACTACACACACAGCTCCCCTGTCTAAATACACTTCATCCACTACATGTGGCATGTATATTTTGTGCATTTACTGTTAGAAATAGTTTATTTTTTCAAAATGGTAAATGTACAGAATATCGTCAAGTTATCGGCTATTGGCCTGAAAGTTCACAGATTATTGGTATCGTTATCGGCTCTAAAAAAATAAAAAAAAATCGGTCGATCCCTACTTTTTTAGTTGCCACTTAGTCACAAACACTGGCCAATGTTAGCATTTATATTTTTACAAAATGCAAAGAACTATTATGAACGCTAACTTTGGCCAGTGTTTGTGACTAAGTGGCTACTAAAAAGACTGAACATACCCTATTTGCAATACCTTGGGTTGTCTTCTTTTGCAAATGGTATGCCATCATGAGGGTGATTCTCATTCCTAGGCTAGCATACGCTCTCAAAGGCAACAACGAATTTGGCAAATTTCAATGTGAAAAAATGAAAATTCAAGCCTTACATTTGACCCTGTAACTTTCAAAAACACCTGTACATGGGAGGTACTGTTATACAGTTATAACAGTAAAATGTGTCACAACAATATCATCAGTGAAAGTGCAGTTTGTGTGTGAAAAATGCAAATACACGTCACTTTCACTGACAATATCATCGCTGTTATATGTTTTACTGTTTTGAAACACTAATATTTGTGTTCAGCGAAGTCAACCGAGTAAAACAGTACCCCCCGCGTGCAGGTTTTATGGTTTCTTGAAAAGTTACAGTGTTAAATATAGTGCTATTAAATTCTCTGGACTTTTGGCCTGGGTTGTCAGACAGGTTCCCCAAATTGCAATCAATAAAATTACTTAATTAAGTAAAAATATTACATAAATATGCACATAGAATTTAAATATATATATATATTTATATATTTGAAGTCTACGTGTATATTTATGAAATTATTTATGTAATTATGTTTGGACATATGTATATTGCTTATTAATTTTATTTATATATACATAGATATATATAATTTTTTACATTTATTTACTTTTATTATTCCCCTTCGAGGTACTCAGCACACAAGCAGAGCATCGGAAGCCTGCATGATGGCTTCCGATGCTATGCCTCACTGCCGGGTGCCATGCGGGGGCGCCAGGGGAGCGATCACACTGCAGCCCAGCAGTGAGGGGAGGTATTGCAGGTTGCCTCGACATTAAGTCATCGCTGCAATACCCTTCCAGCGCTCAATTGTGCCTTGGAAGTATCAGATATGACCGAGGTTGTTAACAACCAGTTTTGTCGGACGTACCTCATACGTCCTTGGTCACTAAGGGGTTTCTAAATGCAGTTGTATGTTTGTATGTACTGTTACTATTTGAAATCAGCTATGAACTTGTGCTTAGTGTTTGTGTTTGTATGAAGAGTTGATGTTTGATTGCTGGGATTTATGCACCAAAATACACACTGAGACATACACACACAGGGCCGATCCTAGGGTCACAGACGCCTGGGTGCAGAATTTTTTTTTTTGGTGCGCTCAGGTGGGATTGGTCACATTGCTAAGTCCTCCCTTTTGCAAATGTCCACAGCCCTTTTTTCTAATCAGACACATGCTCACTGACAGTCACACACGCTCACTCAAGTCACACACTCACTGACAGTCACACACTCACTGATTTGACACACACTGACATACACACACTCACTTATAGACACACTGACATAGTTACATAGTTACATAGTTAGATAGCTGAAAAGAGACTTGCGTCCATCAAGTTCAGCCTTCCTCACACCTGTTTTTTGCTGTTGATCCAAAAGAGAAAAAAAACAAAAAAAAACAAAAAAACAAAAAACCCCAGTTTGAAGCACAATTTTGCAACAAGCTAGGACAAAAAATTCCTTATTGACCCCAGAATGGCAGTCAGATTTATCCTTGAATCAAGCAGTTATTACCCTACATTGAAAGATTATATCCTTGAATATTCTGTCTTTGCAAGTATGCATCTAGTAGCTGTTTGAACATCTGTATGGACTCTGATAAAACCACTTCTTCAGGCAGAGAATTCCACATCCTGATTGTTCTTACAGTAAAAAAACCTTTCCTTTGCCTTAGACGAAATCTTCTTTCTTCCAGTCTAAACGCATGGCCTCGTGTCCTATGTAAAGTCCGGTTTGTGAATAGATTTCCACACAATGGTTTGTATTGGCCCCGAATATATTTGTATAATGTTATCATATCCCCTCTCAGGCGACGTTTTTCTAAACTAAATAGGTTTAAATTTGTTAACCTTTCTTCATAGCTGATATGTTCCATTCCTTTTATTAATTTTGTAGCCCGCCTCTGCACTTTTTCTAGTGCCATGATATCCTTCTTTAGAACAGGTGCCCAAAATTGCACAGCATATTCAATATGTGGTCTTACCAGTGATTTATAGAGAGGCAAAATGATATTCTCGTCCCGAGAATGAATGCCCTTTTTCATGCATGACAATACCTTACTGGCCTTGGCCACTGCTGATTGACATTGCACATTGTTGCATAGTTTGTTGTCTATAACAATTCCCAAGTCCTTTTCGTGTGTTGTTATCCCTAATTCGCTTCCATTAAGGGTATACGTTGCTTGTGTATTCTTTACGCCGAAGTGCATAACTTTGCATTTTTCAACATTAAATTTCATCTGCCATTTGAGTGCCCAGTCCTCCAGTCTATCTAAATCCTTCTGCAGCAAAGTAATATCTTGCTCACATTGTATTATTTTACAAAGTTTTGTGTCATCTGCAAACACTGAAACATGACTTTCAATGCTGTCTTCAAGATCATTTATAAAAATGTTAAATAGAAGGGGTCCCAGAACAGACCCCTGAGGGACACCACTTGCCACCTCTGTCCAGCTTGAAAATTTACCATTAACGACAACTCTTTGTATTCTGTTTTTAAGCCAATGTTCTACCCAAGAACAAGCATTTTCATCGAGACCGATTTCCTTGAGTTTGAACACTAATCTTTTGTGTGGAACTGTATCAAATGCCTTGGCAAAATCCAAATAGATCACATCCACTGCAACACCCTGATCTATACTTCTACTTACTTCTTCGTAGAACGCAATCAAGTTAGTTTGACATGACCTGTGCTTCATAAAACCGTGCTGATTTTTGCTGATAACCATATTCTTCTCAAGGAATTCTTGAATATTATCCCTTAATAACCTTTCAAATATTTTACCAGCCACAGAAGTTAAGCTCACAGGTCTATAATTTCCAGGCAAGGATTTTGAACCCTTTTTGAATATAGGAACCACATCTGCCTTCCTCCAATCCTCCGGAACACTTCCTGAAAGAAAAGAATCTTGAAAGATTAAAAACAGAGGTTCACTTATTTCTACACTTAGTTCCTTAAGTACACGTGGATGGATACCGTCAGGCCCTGTAGCTTTGTTTATATTAACTTTCTTTAGTTGCTGCAGCACATTGTCTTGAGTTAACCAATTACAATTATTCTGCAAGTTTTTAGTAGCAATCATTTGCACATCTATTGCCATGGGTTCTTCTTTAATATATACGGAGGAGAAATAGTTATTTAGAATAATACACTCTCAATGACGGACACATTCTCTCACTGATTAGAAACACACTCACTGACAGAAACACTCACTGACAGACACTCACTGATTAACAATAGAGAAGAAAGAGGTCCAGACACCTCAAAGCTCAGTAAGGCACATTTATTTGGAACAAGTGACAAAAATAGAAAAGGTGGCGCTAAAATCCAATATAAAATGAGAAAAAAATAATAATTCTGCTGTAATCACTGGAAGGTCAAATCGGCCTGTGCTTAGGGTCATTTTCATGCTGGAAAGTCCAAGTAGCATTGGCGCAGTAAAGGTTTCTTTCTGGCAGCTAATTTTTGTTCAAGTATTGTCATATTGTGCTCCTTGAAACAACCACACTGTCTTCTTCCAAAGCAGCCTGTATTTCTCCTGAGGATACCTGTGGGGTTTTTTTTGTGTCCCGAACAATTCTTCTGGCAGTGATTGAACAGCACTGACCGGCATTTTCAATGCTTTGGATATCTTTTTATATCCTTTACTATCTTTATAAAGTTACATTAAATTGTTATGCATATCTTTTGACAGTTCTTTTCTGCTCCCCATGGCTCAGTATCTAGCCTGCTCAGTGCATCCACGTGAGAGCTAACAAACTCATTGACTATGTATACACAAACATTAACTGCAATTTAAAAAGCCACAGGTGTGGAAAATTAACCTTTAATTGCCGTTTTAACCTGTGTGTGTGTGTCACCTTGTGTGTCTGTAACAAGGCCAAACTTTTAAGGGTATAAGCTTTTGACCAGGGTTATTTGGGTGAGTTCTGTTATAAATATGATTTTAAAAGGAGCCAAATGGCTTAATATGATCACTATACTTTAATAAAATAATAATTTTTGCATTTTTAAAATCAATCCCCAAAATTCCCAATTCCTGGGTATGCAAACTGTTGAGCACAACTGTACATGCTGTATTCCGTATGACTCCAAAACACTGGCTACATTTACCAGCATGCCGGCGTCTGAACAGAGTGATGTCAGTCACTCCTTTTCTATATACCCTAGCCAACTCTAGCATTGTACACCAGGGAGTTACCATAACAGCCACAGCACATATGATGTGGTTGCAATGTGTGGACAGCAGAAGGACTACGTATGGTAAGTCTTCTCTGCTCTCCCTTGTCATTAAATTCTTCCACACAGAGCCTATGACTGACAGGTGGGAGAAATACCTTTTTTATATAGCTTTTTCTCCCAGTCTATGCAATTGCTAGCAAATCTGGTAGCATAGTGTAAAGCTTTTCAAAAAGAGCATAGGTTGTACCCGGCATGACATGTACCTTTTAAATAAGACCTAATTTTAAATTATTTGTAACTGGAAATATATTGATCATGTGAAAGCAATGTATATGTCATATTCCCTTTCTACATAATGAACTAAATCTTGATAAATGTGTTATCTTTCCAGGCATGAAGCTTATATACATGCACGATGACTCTGAAAGCCTTGTTGACAGTTTCACGATTCAGTTGTCTGATGGAAAACATGAAATCAAGAGAACTATTTTTGTGAATATTGTAGGAGTCAATGATGAAAAGCCAACATTAACAAAGTAAGCCTTATAGCCAGGAACATAAAATGATATGCTATGGGGCTACCGGATTAACCAGAATACTGTAACTAAATCTTTATCTGGTAACAAGTCAATATTTAGTTTTTGTCTTATTGTTTTAGACAGTGTGAAGCAGTGTTGGGGATGGGAGAGTATTTTATAATTTCAAGTGCTGTACTCTCAGCAGAAGATAAAGACACCCCTAGAAACCATGTTCATTACATCATAGACAGAACACCCAAAGAAGGGCAGCTTCAGATGAAGGTTTGTGCTTTATTTTATTCTAGCTTTGTGACTGTCATTAAATTGAATCATCTCATTGAAGTGGTTACAGTATTTGGTGTATCATGGCACTGTCCCTCCATTCAGTGTGGTGCTCAGGCAAATTAGAAAACATTAGTCCAAGCAGCAGTGAGTGTTAGCTGACCGCTGTCAGCCAATCACAGCTGCCCATTGCTGATGTGAATTGATATGGCTAAGGAATAGCATATAGAAACATATAACATGGTTATAATAAGGTTAAAAAATATAAATCTCTTTAGTTTGGAAAAACGGCGCCTCAGAGGGGATATGATAACATTATACAAATATATTCAGGGCCAGTACAAACCATTATCTGGAAATCTATTCATAAGCAGGGCTATACATAGGACACGAGGTCACACATTTAGACTGGAAGAAAGGAGATTTCATCTGAGGCAAAGAAAAGGGTTTTTTTACAGTAAGAGTAATAAGGATATGGAATTCTCTGCCTGAAGAGGTGGTTTTATCAGAGTCCATACAGATGTTTAAACTGAAATTGGATAAATACTTGCAAAATCATAACATACAGGGATATCATTTCTAATTAGTGGGGTAATAGCTGCTTGATCCAAGGAGACATCTGACTGCTATTTTGGGGTCAAGAAGGAATTCTTTCCTAGTTTGTTGCAAAATTGGAAGCGCTACAGACTATTTTTTTTGCCTTTTTTTAGATCAACAGCAAAAACATATGTGAGGAAGGCTGAACTTGATGGATGCAAGTCTCTTTTCAGCTATTTAACTATGTGACGGCAGATAAGCCTATCTAGTCTGCCCAATTTTCTAAATACTTTTAATTAGTCCCTGGCCTTATCTTAAAGGGACACTCTAGGCACCCAGACCACTTCTGCTCATTGGAGTGGTCTGGGTGCCTACTCCCACTACGCTTAACCCTGCAAGTGTAATTATTGCAGTTTTTTTATAAACTAGAGGGAACTTCCTGGTTTGTAGCACAGGAAACCTGTGCTAGAGCGTCGCTGGATGTCCTCACGCTGTGTGAGGACCTCCAGCGTTGCTCAAAACCCCATAGGAAAGCATTGAAATGATTTTTCAATGCTTTCCTATGGGGAGACGTAATGCGCATTAGGTCCCCTCGGCCGGTGGGCGAGATCAGTCTCGCCCACCGGCCGACGCAATGGATAGGAGGAGCGTCGCGGAGGCAGAGACAGCGGCGAGGGACATCGCCGCTGCCTCAGGTAAGTCACTGAAGGGGTTTTCACCCCTTCAGTAACTGGGAATTGGGGGGTGGGAGGGAGAGGGACCCTCCAGTGCCAGGAAAAATTATTGTTTTCCTGGCACTGGAGATTCCCTTTAAGTCTATGATAGCCTTATGCCTATCCCACACATGCTTAAACTGCCTCACTGTATTAACCTCTACCATTTCTGCTGGAAGGCTATTCCATCCATGCACTACCCTCTCAGAAAAGGAATACTTCCTGATATTATTTTTAAACCTTTGTCCCTCTAATTTAAGACTATGTCCTCTTGTTGTGGTAGTTTTTCTTCTTTTAAATATATAATCTCCTCCTTTACTGTGTTGATTCCCCTTATGTATTTAAATGTTTCTATCATATCCCCCCGTCTGCTTTTTCCTCGAAGCTATAAATGTTAAGATCCTTTAACCTTTCTTATCTGCCTTAGTCACATCTACAGCTGGGGACTGGGCTGTGGACCATTCTTAGTGCCATGATTCAAATGGAATTAGAAATGAAAAGTTCATTAATCGACAGATACTATTATATAATTTCATACACACATTCATAAAAAAGACCTTCATTTTGCCAAAGCATTAAAATCTCTGTAATGGTTATTTTGAATGCAATGTTTGACATTTTGACCTCTTACTAATTTTCCATAATGGTAACAACTTCAAATTAGAAAAAATGCAAACAATACGATTTCTCTTGGTAATAAGGTAGACTAATTTAATTGAATCTGGATTTCAGGGAAACATAGCTCTAATTACACAAGATGGCACTGACTTCCCATAATGGATACAAAATGAAAGGTACAATTCCATATAAACATTCCTGACCTTTCCATGAATTCCCACAGCAGACAACAATCACAGATGGCAGCACAATGGTTCCAAGGGATTTCGTATTTGTTGTATAACACATTTTACAAAACAGAAGTGGTGTACACAGGTTCACAAAGAAATTAAACTTACATTTTAACCATACGAAATAACGTCACCATACAAAATAATGTCAATAATGTACTTTACATGGAATCATGCTGGGGTAGTGCAGATTAATACAAACCATGTTCATTCTTTTCACATTTGCTATCTCAGTGCTTTGTTTTAGTGCTATGGTTCCTTAGAGTGTTTTGACGGGCATTATCAGGGATGACTTTGCCTAGCAGCAACTAGTAAGCTTTCTTCTTGGCTGTGCACCAGTGTGGATTGCCTTAAGAGTTCGGACATTTTGCTTGATGGTTTATTAACTATTTACCTGAACTGTAGCCTGTGGTGCCCATTCTCCAAAGAGGCTCATTCAGTGGGATTAAAAGAGACTCATCTATTACATTTAGTTTATTGAATAAAGCTTATGAGTATATTACTGAACTGTTATAGGATTCATGAATGGATAGGTGGGTGGGTGGGTGGATAAATGGGTGGATGGATAGTTCTTTCATTTGCCTTGAATTATGTTTGTTCACTCTCATCGTGTGTTTATTGTCTGTGACTTTCCTCCACAGGTACATCAGGACTGGGTGATCATACAGACAGGGATGAAATGCACACAGGAAGATATCGATATGAACCATGTTAGATATGTACACACCGGAATAGTTGGCTCCAATAAGCAAGACAACTTTACTTTCCACTTGTGGGATGGTAATAACAGGTCACCAGAACTAAGCTTTCATATTACAATCAAAGATATGGAAAAGGGTAAGGATACTGTACAAAATATACTGATATCTGAAGTTTGAATAGGCCATATATTATTTACATCCTTTCCTCCCCCCCCCAAAAAAAAACTGCATATAAAAAGTATCTATATTTCAAATTGTCATTATGCTATTTAAATTATCCAAATCTGCACTTGAAGCAAAATATAGAACATTAGTCTATTCACTAATTACCAATATGACACTATCTCACCACACAGATGCCTTTCTGATATACCATTAGCTATTTCCTAAGGTTAAAGGAACATTATAGGGTCAGGAACACAAACATTGGCCAATCAGCATCTCCTCATAGAGATGAATTGAATGCATGCATCTCTATGAAGAAAGTTCAGTGTCTGCATGCAGAGGATGGAGACACTGAATGGTGTTGCTGCTCACTGTGCAGCACTGCCCCAGGAAGCACCTCTAGCAGCCATTTGAGGAGTGGCCAGTGGAGTTATCACTATGCTGTAATGTAAACACTGCATTTTCTCTGAAAAGCCATTGTTTACAGCAAAAAGTCTAAAGGGAATGATTCTACTCACTAGAACAAATGCAATAAGCTGTAGTTGTTCTGGTGACTATAGTGTCCCTTTAACCAAGGTTGCGGGGTTATTCCAGAACCTTTACATGAAATCCTAGTGTACCATAGGAAATTAGTTAGACAGCTCATGTGGATGTCTCCGTTTCATATGAACTCAATTTAATCTCAAAACTTGAGTCTTCCTTGAAGTTTTGCATCACTTAATTTGATATGATCCACCAACTGTCTCTGAATTTAAATACTTACTGCAATGCACTTTCTATGCCCCAAGAAGGGTTTATTGCCCTCTAAAACCAAGACGCTTTTGAAATTCACTTGCTAATAAATACAATTTTATAAATCTAACTACCGTATATACTCGAGTATAAGCCGAGTTTTTCAGCACATTTTTTGTGCTGAAAAACCCCAACTCGGCTTATACTCGAATCACTGTCTGTATTATGGCAATTTACATTGCCATAATACAGACTGGGGGCTGGCAGCGAGCGCTTACCTCTCCTGCAGCTCCTGACAGCTACCTTCTCCTCCACGCCGGTCCGTTCAGCACCTCGGTCAGCTCCCAGTGTAAGTCTCGCGAGAGCCGCGGGGTCATAGTGCGGCTCTCGCGAGACTTACAGTGTGAGCTGACAGAGGAGCTGCACGGACCGGCTCGGAGGAGAAGGGAGCTGACAGGAGCTGCAGGAGACATAAGTGCTCTCTGCCAGCCCACCTCACCCCCCCCCCCCACTGAACTGCCAATGCCACTGGACCACCAGGAAAGGAGAGCCCCCCTCCCTGCCATGTATCAAGCAGGGAGGGAGACGGAAAAAAAAATAATAATAAAATAAAATAATATTTTAAAAATAATAATAAGAATAAAATAATTATTTAAATTATTTAAAAAAAATAATAATAACAATGCCCACCCCCCACCAAGGCTCTGCAACACACAAACACACACACTGCATCACACACACTCACACTGCATTCATATACACACACACTGCATTCATACACACACTGCACTCATACAAACAAACTGCATTCATACAAACACACACTGCATTCATACACACACACACTGCACTCATACACACACACTGCACTCATACACACACTGCACTCATACACACACACTGCATTCATACACACACACACTGCACTCATACACACACACTGCACTCGTACACACACACTGCACTCGTACACACACACTGCATTCATACACACACTGCACTCATACACACACACACTGCACTCATACACACACTGCACTCATACACACACACTGCATTCATTATATACACACACTGTAAATAAATATTCAATTAATATAATATTTTTAGGATCTAATTTTATTTAGAAATTTACCAGTAGCTGCTGCATTTCCCACCCTAGTCTTATACTCGAGTCAATAAGTTTTCCCAGTTTTTGGGGTAAAGTTAGGGGCCGCGGCTTATATTCAGGTCAGCTTATACTCGAGTATATACGGTATGTAAAATGGTGACACTTTCTGATTTAATGAAAATGTTTCTTTTTTATTGCACCTAATACTTCTCAGATGTACAAGACATTCAATAAAATGTAACTGCCATAAGAGGTCTGACATAATTGTTATATTATCATTCAATACAGGAGACATTGCTATTTATGTGAAAACCCTTAACATTTTCAAAGGAGACAGAGCCGTCATTAGTACGAATGTCCTTCTGGCTACAGATGGTACTGACAAACCGGAGGAACTGCTGTATGTTTTGTCCTCTCCACCTCAATATGGCCAGATTGAATATGTCAACCACCCTGGAATTCCTATAACAAGTTTCAGTCAGCTGGATGTGGCTGCGCAGACTGTCTGCTACGTTCACAATAGCAAGGCGTTAGCAGCTGCTGACAACATCAAGTATGTGACTAGGTGGAAAATGTCTCCTTGTTTTCTAAGGCTAACAGATGAATTATTGCGCTAATCCTCTTGGTGCTAGGGGACCACTAGGTATTTTACCTCTTGGCACCAAACATTGGCAGATTGGTTTCTCTTACTGTTTTATGTCTTGAGATGATCTCTTGAAGATACCAATGTTCTATATTTAGGTTTTGTTGATGAACATACATGTTTTAGTTAGAGTAATCCATGATAATAACAGAAATTCGGTAGCTAAAAAGAGAAAGTAAAGATTACATAAAATATTTTGGATTTTGCTGGTGAAACCACAAATACTAGCTTAAACAATACAGAGTAAATAAAACTATGCATTTTCTTTTACGTAAATCCATACACATTCAATTAGTTATTGGAGTTTGCTCATAGATACAGAGAACATATCTTCACAAAGAGGATCCAGATCCACAGAGTTGCAGCTGTGAGTTCTTAAATCGTCAGCTGAACACAGAAAGAATATGTGTCTCAAAAGATGTTATTATCCACAATTTAGCTGATATTTATTATTATAAATATACACCCTATATAAGGCCATATGCAGTTATATCAGTCATTTTTTAAATGATTGTAAAAAAAAGAAATGAAAAAATTGATGTAATTTAGGAATATATTACATTTGTAGCCTGGTTAGTAGAGATTATATATATATATATATATATAGTATATTTCAAATTTATATGAAAATACGTAATTAGAAATTTGAAATAATAATAATGGCGGTTTTTCTGTAATTAATTTTTCTGCCTGTTAGGTGAAATAAATGAATAACTAAAATGTCCGCAGCTGTTAGCCTGGTGTTTATTCTCTGACTGCTTTCAGTGGCAGTCTAGGACAGCCAGAATAACATTAATTAATGGGTGTGCAAGCGATCAGATTTTATGTTCCACTATAGCACTTCCTCTGAGTTAGAAATATGAGCGTGCATTGTCTGGTGCTTCAGGGTTGGAAGAAGAATGTGGCACTTCTTGTTTGGACAGATGACATCAAGTGATTAGCAACCCCTGACATCAGGTGGCGGCAGGATAATGCCAAGTACAGAGCAAATGTCCTCCATTTTGACACGCCGGCTTGATTCTGCATTGAATTGGCACTACTTACTGCTGCTCTTGAATTATTTTTCTTTTTATCTTTTTAAATTCCATGACAGATGGCAGTCTCTGTAGCCAGTTCCATCACCATGGAGCTGCAGACAGCACAGAGGATCTGTAATGTTCAATTTAAGATGTGACTCCTGCTGAGCCACTAGGACTTTCACACTCACACTTTAACTCTTTAAGCCCAGGATACTGTGAATGTTTTGTGAACAGTGTACAGTTGCCGATGGTTTTGTTGGTTATTTGGATTTAAACTTGTTGTGTTGGTTGTTGCTTGTTTGGATTTAAAGCTGCATTTAGTTTAATATTGAGCTATCAAAATAATTAATCATGGAGAAAAATATTGCTTAATGGCTATCAAAGCACTTAAAGGCAATATAACCCTAGATTTATTAAAAACAACCCTTTTATTAGAAGATATTAATGAAGAGTACAACATTATCAGTAAATTAAAAGTAATACAATTATTAAGATGCTTGCTTAGATAATAAATAAAGCTTGTATTAAACTCAGAATAAACTTAAATGAATGATGTTGCAGGGTATTACATCAATAGTGTATCTACTAGATGTACATTGTACATGCTATATATTGTTTAAAGTACCTATACAGTTTTAGGAATACAAAACTGTATTCCTAACACCAAAGTGTATCTCTGGTTCTGTCTGCCCGCTGGACCCGTTGAAAGAAAAAAAAAACAGACATTAAAAGTAGAATTTAAAATTTTTCATTTGCGTAGTATTACGCAGCCAGGAATCTGATGATATTATAGTTTAAAAACGTATTAACCAATATTACACACAACAGATAATTGATATTTCATAGCAAGTCATTCCTGGGAGAAACACAATTTCTATACAAACTCAAGGAAAAAGCCTTTGAGTAAAGGTGTGTTATTGTTTCTTTTGTGTAGATGGGGAATCAAGAACACATGTTGAAGGCTCCCTTGCATCTTTTTGCCAGATTCCTTGTCAACAATGGACTGCGAACAAAGAATGGGATCCTGAACATAGCTGTGGAAGCAGTAGACCGAGAACTACCCACTTTAACCAGGAACTGGGGTCTAAGACAAACAAAAGGATCTATGGCTTCTATCACTTCCAGCATTCTCCAGGCTACAGACCCAGATACAATACCACAGAATATCACATATCATCTGGTGGAATGTCCTCAGTATGGTCAAATCTACCGGAAAAGCCTACCACTGCATGAGACCTACTTCACACAGAGTGATATCGACAATAATGAGATTGCCTTCAAACATGGAGGACAAGATGCCCAGATAGACAGGTTTACCTTTGTTATTACAGATAAAGCTAATCAAGGATTTATTGTTGATGGCAAGGTGCAGTCTGAGCCAGTGCCCTTTATAATACAGGTAAGTGTCTTATCATTAACATTATTTTAGTTTGATAGTACTGACAGAGATATCAAAATAAAGACACACAACAGTTAAAAGATATTTGTGACAAAAACAAAACAAAACCAAAAAATGACCATGAAACCTCCTTAGCTCTCCTATAATGCATTTATAGATGTGAGGCAGATGGAAAAGTGTGCAGGGTTAGGCAAGGAAAAAATTAAGCAATGGCCAACAATCTGCTATCCTACCTGCTTAGTGTGAGAAATATCTAAAAAAGAATGCAAGATAAGCCTGAAGCACACATCAGCAAAGAAACCCTGCTGAAAAAAAACGTGCTATAAGTCAAGACTTGTCCAAAATTCGCTTCATAAACTTTCCCCTGTCAAATTTGAAAACAATCCAAATATTTCCTGTGATCTTGGCTAAAGCAAGACATGATGATTAAATATTACAAAGAATTTTTATTTTATTTTATAAGTAAACAATAGTGTCAGGGGTTCATTTGATCATGTATCAGTTTTAACCCTCGCAACATACTCCAGATCGCATGAATGCGTTTGTGTCATTTTAAAAAGATCAAGGCCTTAATAAAATAGGATTTTGCTACCATAGTGATATTCCTTGGCTGAACGATTTAGCCACATTCATAGCCAAGTAATTAAACAGATTAGCTGCCTGCCCAGGACTGTTTTACTATTTTCGCTTTCCAAATTTCCCGTTACCCAATTTCAAAATCTTATATTATGATTAAACAACATCCTCTGTCCTTCTAGCTCAGTTTGTTGATTGAAAGCATGTGCTTGTGGCATGTTATTTGCACTAAATAAATGACATGGCAAAATATATGAGGACAAAAAAACTCAAGCCATTCTGTCACTGTCTCTAAGTGTTGAATCTGTGAATTGAATACGTTAACTATGCCACAACTGATTTTTTGTTTTTTTAATTTTGGGAAAATCCGCGCAACAAATATTTGAAAGAAAAGTCCATCTATAATGGACCAAAAAAAATGTAGGAGACTCCCTTAATGTTGGAAGTTTTTAATGAATAGGGAATGGTAGATCTGTGCTTAAAAATGGTGATTTTAATTAGATTGAAAATAAACAAAACTCCTATGTTAAAATAAATCACATTAGTAATATTTCACAGGATATGAAAGGGAAAGGGAATTATTTAAAATGCCACTAATTGGTTCTCAGACCTTGGTAGATCACTATATACAAGTGGTATAAGGAGCAGTGGACCGCAGCGGCCATAGATCCGTAGTTCCCGGGGTGCAACCATCCAATGTTGTATATTCACACACAATAATTGATGGGTAACATGACTGAACTTGTGTGTGCTGTAAGACTATAGTGTAGTTGTGCACTGAGATAAATTGTAAAAGTCAAAGTTATACAATAATACTTTGTGTAGCCACGTTGCTCTCCTGCCCTACTAACTACAGAGGTGTCACATCCTCAACTTATTAAAAAAAAATCTCACCTGTCTACCTGTGCATCGTAAGCATGACTATCATTCTAGGGACCTACCCCAACTATGCCCCCTATGGATCTTTTGTGGCTGTTCGTCCCTTCCACCCTCCTTTTGTGACTAACTATGCTCTGAAATTTTTTCCAATTGAGGGGGCACAGGGGTCCTTGCAAATAGACAAAGAAATGGACAATTAGACGAATGGAACGTTTTACATCTTAAACTGTTATCAAACGGCATACTTGAAAATGCTCCATTACTGTTAAAGTCATGACATGCTTGTAATATTGTTTTTCTGTAATTTACTGTGTAATACATGTGAAATTTAAAATAAAGATTAAAACAAAACAAGAAATTTCACAAAATGAGAATGTATTTAACCAAAGTATAAAATAGGCTAATACCGTTGTGGAAGGAAGTCTATACTATAGATACTTGTGATACTATCCTCTGTTAAGAACAGATAAGATAAACTGCATAACAAAAAAAACAAAAAAAAAACAGTAAAAGGCATGTGATTGTGATCATATAATATAAAGCAAAACTGTCATTAAATGTATAATTATTTTTATTAAACGTATACTCAATTATTTGTTTATATATATTCTGTTTGCATGTTAACTGTTCATATGACTTTTTTTGCACCATTTCATGTTTATATTATGTGATGTTAATATACATACAATGAGTCAATGGAATATACTGGTCATTTGCCAAATTTGAGTCTTCAGAAATGTTTCATTTAACCCCTTTAATGCGGCACTTGTGTACACAGAATTGCCAGGGTCTGCATCCATACCCCACAATCATGTATACACAATTGTAACTATTGCAAATTAAATCCATTTATTGAAAACAAATCTAATTTGTAGTGATTGTACTGATAGCAGAGCTGCGCTACCGTTCAAGTGCCAGCTCTGCTGAACCTCCACAGTCCCTCCCTGTGCAGCAAAGGTTGATAGTGAGATCTAGAGAAATTAAATAATAGTAAAAAAAAAAAGCAGCCATGTGTGGGGAGGCTGAACAGGGATATACAGGCTACCCACATACAATCTACACAACCCCACACTCACCCTATCACTTCACGCCTCCCCCATACACACATACAGTCACCCTGTCGCATTACCCGCTCAACCATACACACATACAGTTACCCTGTCACATCACTACCTTCTCCACACACATACACTCATCCTGTCATATGACACCACCCCCAGACCCACATACACTCACCTCAAGGGAGAATGTATGTCATTGTGTGTAAATGTTATTTATTTACAACTCTGTTTTCCTATCTTTAGCCTCATTAATTGGCAAATGATTTTGCTTCTGTTTTTTTTGACCAGACTGTATTTTCCTTTTTTTCTTCTATTAAATTATGCGCTTTCTAAGCATACTGAAAAAAAAATACATTTAAACATTACTTTCAAGGAAACCCAAAATACTAGATTCTGGGGGCGTTTTTTTTAAAACTGCTAATTGAAATGTTGGTTAGTCTCTACATTAAGGATAAATAAGGAAAACTGTTAGCAAAATATAATTTATAAAGATCACCTGTGTGTTTGTAAATTGACTGTTGAAGTTCATCTTGCAGTTCTTTTTGTCCGTTTTAAATTAAATTACCTTTATTGTGTCTTAGGTGGACCCTTTGGACAGCACACCTCCCAGAATTCTTCACCTCCGCTGTGTTTCTAATGTTGAACTCCTGGGGAATGGTCAGTATGGAATCTATATAACATCTAGAGACTTGAAAGCATTGGATGCAGACACGCCAGATGATAAAATTATCTTTCGAATTTTGAGTGGGCCTCATTATAGCTACTTGGAAAATGCCACAACAGGTAAGCCAGAGTTATAGCTTCACTGCCTGTGACTGGAAATGTAAGGTATTACAAGTTTACAGGAGTACACAAATAAAAAATATGATTTGTTAAAAGACGTATAAAATGTGTTGCCATTTTAGTAATAGTATGATTTGAGACAAGGTGTATTGTTTTAGAGAACAATTTGCTTGGTACTGCATAGTTCTGCTTAGCTTTGTAGAGCAGTCTGGATTACCCTGCAGGAGAACACCACAGGAAGGTGGAAACCAGGTAAGTTTTCAAACTGTACTAACATGGTTTGATAATTGACTGTGGGATGATGCCAAGGCCTCCTGGTGCCATAACCACTACATCAGGTAGTAGTAGTTATGGTGCTAGGAGTGTTACTTTAATGACATTTAGAATATTTACATATAAATGAAGATTTACAAGGATTTAAGGATTTACTCTACTTGAAAGCCTCAGATTTTTAGAGACTGGATTTTATTAAATTATAAAACTGGTTTAGTTGGTTAAAAAAAAAAAAATCTAAAAGATTATTAAATTTTAATCCCTTGCTTCCAGCTCCCCCGAAGTTGAAATGGAGGCTTATACTCAATGAAGGGGCAAGGGGGCTCTGAATAGCTGAATGACAGGGGGAACTGAGGACCATTTAATATCAAATATGGGCCTTGATTTAATATCTTTGAATGAGCTTTTAAAATTATGTAATAATTTTGGATAAATATTTAAAAAAAAATTGAATATTAAACTATTTAAAAAATAAATATATATATATATATATATATATATATATATAAAAATATCAAAGATATCAAAATATAATTTTTTTTCAAAATGTTAAATTATTTGTAAAGCTTATCCAAAAATATTAAATTGAGGGCACAGTATTATCAAGCGCTACAGTGTCAAGCATTCCGCCGATATACATGTTCTTCATTCTAACTCAATGCCTCTCAATGGGTTCTGCTTTATTATTTGAACTTTTTTTATTGCTGATGTCAGTTCTTCAATAGATCTCAAACTGATCTATTGGTTTTGCTTTCTACTTTTTAGGCAACGTTATACATGAACGGTTCTCTCAGAAGGATTTGAACATGAAAACAATATTATATGTGATAAATCCATTACTAGACATTTATTATGACACACTGGAATTTGATGTCACAGATTCTGCTGAAAACTGGGCAACACCTGAAACGTAAGCTATATTGTTACATTCAAATGTATTTTTAGGTGTTCCAGTAACAGAGAACTGAGCAAGCTAAGTCTGACCTGCACTGAACCCAGTCTGACTTGATTTAGCCTGGCAATTTTTACAAGATGGCACTCAAGGTTAAAGTAGGCTACATAATTTTTTTTCTGTATCTTATTCTCATGTATAAAAAGAGGGATGTTGCAGGTGCTTGATCCAGTTCTAATAAAAACAAGACTTAAAGGAGCACTGTAGGGTCAGGAACACCAACATGTATTCCTGACTCTGTAGGGTTAAAACCACCATCTAGCCCCCCTGCCCCCCTCATGCCTCCCTAAATATAGTAAAATCTTACTTGTATTCAAGTCTGCAGCTGCTTACTTGTCCCTGTTTCCTTTAGACCGGCCCACTGCCTGCTGACATCAGCAGAAGTGGTAGCCTGATCCAATTACAATGCTTCCCCATAGGATTGGCTGAAACTGACAAGGAGGCAGATCAGGGACAGAGCCAGCACAATTCAAACACAGCCCTGGTCAATCAGCATCTCCTCGTAGAGATGAATTGAATCAATGCATCTCTATGAGGAAAGTTCAGTGTCTACATGCATAAGGCAGAGACACACTGAATGTTTGGATGCATTTTAGGCAGCCATGGCCCAGGAAATATCTCTAACAGACATCTTAGGAGTGGACAGTGAAGTTATCACTAGGCTGTAATGTAAACACTGCATTTTCTCTGAAACAAACAGTGTTTACAGCAAAGAAGCCTGAAGGTAATGATTCTACTAACCAGAACAAATTCAATAAGCTGTAATTGTTCTGGTGACTATAGTGTCCCTTTAAGAAGTCATTAGTCCAAATATTGAGTTGACTCTGTTTTCTTTTATTTCCTGGATTTGGGGTATTAATTTTAACTAAAAATATAAAAAAAAAACAATAGTAGTTATAACAGCTAATGGAAATTGTTGGTAAAAAAGTCTGATATGATCTGCAGTCATTCTTCACTAGTACAATTTCTCTTTGTAATGAATGCTGTGCCCAGTGTGTATTTCTTTGTGAGCAGTACTGGAATCAAAATTTTCCCAACACGATAGAAAGCAACATCATTGGTCTTAATCCAGTAACAAAAATGAAAAATGCCTTGATGCATGCAAGACATAGACCACAAGGGTGAAGCTAGACAACATCAAGCTAATATATCATAAGAAGACTGTCAACATTTTGACAGGGATAAAGAATATCCTGACATATTTCAGTTTCTAGACTCTACAGAACAGCCAGTAATAATAATCACATTATAAATGTATTAGTACAATAATAAAACACCTTGCAATTTGTCTATAATAATTTTAAAATGTGACATAAATCGTTCTTTTGATAGTTCAGAATGACATGACATAATTACATAAATCTGAAGCTGTTACTAATCTGTTTCTTTGCCATATTATATCAAGCAGCCAAACAAGATTTTTCACCCTTATCTTCCTAAAACTCCACTATAACACATTCTTTTTTTTGTGCCCTTGAAAACGCACGCTCATTCTACTACCATTCATGATCTCTTCATCTCCTGCTTCTTGTGCCTCTTCGCACTGAGTGAAACCTGACCCTCTCACTCTGACACTGCTACTCCTGCATTTATGTCCTATGGTGGATTGCACTTATTCCACTCTCCCATGCCTTACAATGGTAAGGGTTGTGACATGGTTTTTTTTTGTTCTCCCCACATTGTTCCTTCCAACCTGTCACCCCTTGTCCTACTCTGCCCTTTTCCTCTTTTAAAGTCCACTCAATTCATCTTCCCAGTCCTCTTTCAGCCAGTGTTGCCATTATCTACTGTCCTCCTCACTCTCCTCTGCTCTTCCTTGATCATTTTCTGCTTGTCTTCCTTACTTTCACTACTCTGACATTCCTTTCCTTATCTTTGGCAACTTCAACATCCCCATTATTCAACCTAACAACTCAACAATCTATCACCTCCTATTTTGGCCTTCACAATGGACTAATCCCCTACACACATAAATAGAAATACCATTGACCGTGTCTTTTCCAGCATTTGCTCTGTTTATGAAGTCTCCAACAAACATTTCAGTCAGTCTGACCACCTTTTTCATACATTACACACCATAACTTTCTTCTTAGCTAACCTCACAGCTAGTGACAGATAATGCATGTTACTTTACAGACCAAAGTAGCAATCCAATCTTCCCTATTTCCTCTTCTACTACAAAAACTTAGCTTCCATCATTTACCCTCTTCCACTCTTAACTCCTTGGACTCAATGGCACTGCATTTTCCTGGCTTTCATCCTATCTTTCTGAAGAGCAAAAAACGGGGCGCAAGAGTATACTGAGAACAGACAGCAGCTGAAATAGCCTGCCCTCCGGTGGGTCCCCGCTCAGAACTCAAGCTGGTTTTAGTTCATCTTGTGCCATTACAAAGAGAACATATCTGAAGCATATCAGACTGGTTCCACCCATACGGGCAGTCCAGATCCGAAATGCCAGCAAGTTCCCTTCCCTCTGCATGAGAGACACAGCAACCCCAGACGATCGTTTCAGCCTTGTTAGGCATCATCAGTGAGGCATAGCTTATATCTCTCTAGGCACCGTGAGCAAAGGGTCCACGCCTGGATTACCCTTTAAACTTATGGAGAGCAAAAAACGGGGCGCAAGAGTATACAGGGTATAGCAGCTGAAATAGCCTGCCCTCTGGTGGGTCCCCGCTCTATCTTTCTATCTTTTTGAATGATCATTTAGGATCTCCTTCTCTTGTGCCACTTCCCAATGCCTGTCTTAGTTGGTGTTCCCCAATGCTCTGTCCTTGATCCTCTTTAATTCTCCATTTAACGCCTCTTTCAGTAACCTTATTAACTCTTTTGGATTTAAATACCAGCTATAGGCTGACGATACTCAGATTTACCTCACCTCACCTGACCTCTTTCCAGCCCTCTTGGAATGTTGTCATGATTTGCCTCTCTTCCATCCCTAACTGGATGTCTTTTTTTTTTTTTTTTTAAACGTAATCTTTCCAAACTTGAACTATTCATCTTTCCCCACTCAAACAGTCCACCTCCATCTATCTCCCCACATGTCAATAGGACCCCTATTATCCCAACTCTTCAAGATCACTGACTTGGAGTTAATTTCAACTCAGGTCATACTTTATTTCCTCACATACCATCTTTCTCCAAATCCTTTAAATTTCACCTTAAAACAATTGTCGGCATTTGCCATTTTCTAACTCAAGATTCAACTAAGGCACATCTTCATGCACGTATTTCCCAACTTGACTATTGCAACTCACTACTCATTGTCCTCCTAAATACCTGCATTGCTCCACTTCAGTCTATAATAAATGCTGCTGCCAGGCTCATCAACCTGAATGACACTACTCCCTCACCTCATTTGCCAATCATTACATTGGCTTCCTGTACCCTTCATGATCCAATTCAAACTGCTAACGCTAACCTACAGCTCCCTCAATAAACCCACTCCTCACCACATTTACTCTTCAAAAGTACACTCATTCTTATTAATTTTGCTCTGCGAGTGACCTTCTCCTGTTATCTCCTCATTCCGTCACCGCTAATTCTCATCTGCAGGATTTTCCTATAGAATTCCCTAACCCAAGCCATCATACTTTCCCCAAGCCTCCAAACCTTTAAGAAGTCACTGAAAACACACTTCTTTAGGATAGCTTACTATCTTCCTGGGTGACGCTGCTCTCATTAGAATTGCCCTTCTCGGTTCTCTCGTTTCTATTGCCCAGCGGACTCGCTATTTCCACTGTTTGATTCGTCCACACACCACTTTTATAATTTTGACACAGGCATCTTATCTATTAATCCCCCTCCCCTCTGACAATCTGTGTTTCCTCTTTTGTTATTTTACACTTCCTCATAGAATGTAAGCTTGTTTGAGCAGGGACTTCTTCACCTCTTGTCTCTGTTAATATTCTATTTGTGAATTGCTTATTGGCAAATATTTTCATACTGTAATGGTAAAGTGCTGCAGAATAAGTTAACTCTTTATACAGGCTAATATCAATAATAATAATGATAATTAATAATTATAATTATTATTGGTATTTATATTGCGCCAACTAATTCCGCTGTGCTATATAAATATTAATAATAACAAAACCTATTCTTTCCTAATAGATGTTGATGTTCCAGGAGGGATAAGCCAAATGGCTAATGATTTAGGTAAACTAGAAAAATGGTCAGAGTTGTGGCAACTGACATTTAATGTGGATAAGTGCAAGATAATGCATCTTGGACGTAAAAACCCAAGGGCAGAGTACAGAATATTTGATAGAGTCCTAACCTCAACATCTGAGGAAAGGGATTTAGGAGGAATTATTTCAGATGCCTTAAAGGTAGGCAGACAATGTAACAGAGCAGCAGGAAATGCTAGCAGAAGAGGTATTGGCAGTAGAAAGAGGGAAGTGCTCAGGCCATTGTACAGAACACTGGTGAGACCTCACTTGGAGTATTGTACGCAGTACTGGAGACCATATCTCCAGAAGGATATTGATACTTTGGAAATAGTTCAGAGAAGGGCTACTAAACTGGTTCATGGATTGCAGGATAAAATCTACAAGGAAAGGTTAAAGGAACTTAAAGGGACACTATAGTCACCTGAACTGCTTAATGAAGCAGTTTTGGTGTATAGAACATGCCCTTGCAGCCTCACTGCTCAATCCTCTGCCATTTAGGAGTTAAATCCCTTTGTTTATGAACCCTAGTCACTCCTCCCTGCATGTGACTTGCACAGCCTTCCATAAACAGTTCCTGTAAAGAGAGCCCTATTTAGGCTTTCTTTATTACAAGTTCTGTTTAATTAAGATCCCCTGCTATGTTAATAGCTTGCTAGACCCTGCAAGAGCCTCCTGTATGTGATTCAAGTTCAATTTAGAGATTGAGATACAATTATTTAAGGTAAATTACATCTGTTTGAAAGTGAAACCAGTTTTTTTTTCATGCTGGCTCTGTCAATCATAGCCAGGGGAGGTGTGGCTAGGGCTGCATAAACAGAAAAAAAGTGATTTAACTCCTAAATGACAGTGAATTGAGCAGTGAAATTGCAGGGGAATGATCTATACACTAAAACTGCTTTATTTAGCTAAAGTAATTTAGGAGACTATAGTGTTCCTTTAACATGTATAGCTTGGAGGAAAGACGGAATGGGGGGATATGATAGAAACATTTAAATACATAAAGGGAATCAACACAGTAAAGGAGGAGACTATATTTAAAAGAAGAAAAACTACCACAACAAGAGCACATACAGGGAGTGCAGAATTATTAGGCAAGTTGTATTTTTGAGGATTAATTTTATTATTGAACAACAACCATGTTCTCAATGAACCCAAAAAATGCATTAATATCAAAGCTGAATATTTTTGGAAGTAGTTTTTAGTTTGTTTTTAGTTTTAGCTATTTAGGGGGATATCTGTGTGTGCAGGTGACTATTACTGTGCATAATTATTAGGCAACTTAACAAAAAACAAATATATACCCATTTCAATTATTTATTTTTACCAATGAAACCAATATAACATCTCAACATTCACAAATATACATTTCTGACATTCAAAAACATAACAAAAACAAATCAGTGACCAATATAGCCACCTTTCTTTGCAAGGACACTCAAAAGCCTGCCATCCATGGATTCTGTCAGTGTTTTGATCTGTTCACCATCAACATTGCGTGCAGCAGCAACCACAGCCTCCCAGACTCTGTTCAGAGAGGTGTACTGTTTTCCCTCCTTGTAAATCTCACATTTGATGATGGACCACAGGTTCTCAATGGGGTTCAGATCAGGTGAACAAGGAGGCCATGTCATTAGATTTTCTTATTTTATACCCTTTCTTGCCAGCCACGCTGTGGAGTACTTGGACGCGTGTGATGGAGCATTGTCCTGCATGAAAATCATGTTTTTCTTGAAGGATGCAGACTTCTTCCTGTACTACTGCTTGAAGAAGGTGTCTTCCAGAAACTGGCAGTATGACTGGGAGTTGAGCTTGACTCCATCCTCAACCCGAAAAGGCCCCACAAGCTCATCTTTGATGATACCAGCCCAAACCAGTACTCCACCTCCACCTTGCTGGCGTCTGAGTCGGACTGGAGCTCTCTGCCCTTTACCAATCCATCCATCTGGACCATCAAGACTCACTCTCATTTCATCAGTCCATAAAACCTTAGAAAAATCAGTCTTGAGATCAGTGGCGTACACATGACCCATGGGGCCCCGGTGCGAAAATTGATCCGTGGGCCCCCCCCCCTCGCGCTTACTCTGCGCGGGCCGGGGCAGCAACACATGGCGGCGGGCACCTGGTCGCAGGGGTTGCGACCGCGGTATGTACGCCACTGCATGCAGATGCGCACACACACTTAAAGGACCACTACAGACACCCAGATCACATCAGCTCAATGAAGTGGTCTGGGTGTCAGGTCCCTCTAGTTTTAACCCTGCAGCTGAAAGCATAGCAGTTTCAGAGAAACTGTTATGTTTCACTGAGGGTTAATCCAGCCTCTAGTGGCTATCTCACTGACAGCCGCTAGAGGCGCTTCCGCCATTTTAAGACACTGAACGTCCATAGGAAAGCATTGAGTAATGCTTTCCTATGGGCGGTTTGAATGCGTGCGCGGCTCTTGCCGTGCATGCGCATTCGGAGCTGAGAGGCGGAGGGATCCCCAGCGCCATGGGAGTCCGGCGCTGGAGAAAGGTAAGTGCTGAAGACACACACACACACACACACTCTCACGAACAAATGCATACACACATTTACTGATAAAGACACACTCACTAACAGACATACATACACACTCACTTACAAAACATACACTCTCACTGACAAACACACACTCACTAACAGACATCAAACAGACTCACTAACACACACACACTCACACACACTCACACACACTCACTCACACACTCTCACACTCTCACACTCTCACACTCTCACACACACACACACACACTCACACACTCACACACACACTCACACACACACACTTACACTCACACACACACACACTTACACTCACACACACACACACTTACACTCACACACACACACACACACTTACACTCACACACACACTTACACTCACACACACACTTACACTCACACACACACTTACACTCACACACACTTACACACACACACACACACACACTTACACACACAGACACACACTTACACACACACACACACTTACACTCACACACACACTTACACACACACACACACTTACACACACACACATACTTTTTTTTTTTATTTAATCCCCCCAGCCTCCTTACCTTTTGGAGTGCTGAGGGGATTCCCTGGGGTCCAGTGGTGCTGCTGGGCTCCTGGGGGGCCGGTCACCCGGCGGGCTGGCTGGTCCTGCGGGCGCGCGAGGGAGCACTCTCCCCTGAGTGCTTCCTCTTCAGCTCCCTCGCACGCCGCGTACTGATACCGGCGCCGGAAGATGACGTCATCTTCCGGCTCCGGTATCAGTGCGGTGCGCGAGGGAGCTGAAGAGGAAGCACTCAGGGGAGAGTGCTCCCTCGCGCACCAGCCGGCCGCCGGGTGTAAGTAGGGCCAGCCTCGGGGGGCCCGGAGGTGGCCGGCTCCTGGGCCCCCCAGGAGAAGAGGCTGGCCCAGAGCGTACATACCGGGTCGCAGGGGCGGCCGGGCCCCCTGGTGGGCCGGGCCCGGTCGCAGCCGCGACCCCTGCGACCCTGGTATGTACGCCACTGCTTGAGATATTTCTTGGCCCAGTCTTGACCTTTCAGCTTGTGTGTCTTGTTCAGTGGTGGTCGTCTTTCAGCCTTTCTTACCTTGGCCATGTCTCTGAGTATTGCACACCTTGTGCTTTTGGGCACTCCAGTGATGTTGCAGCTCTGAAATATGGCCAAACTGGTGGCAAGTGGCATCTTGGCAGCTGCACGCTTGACTTTTCTCAGTTCATGGGCAGTTATTTTGCGCCTTGGTTTTTCCACACGCTTCTTGCGACCCTGTTGACTATTTTGAATGAAACGCTTGATTGTTCGATGATCACGCTTCAGAAGCTTTGCAATTTTAAGAGTGCTGCATCCCTCTGCAAGATATCTCACTATTTTTGACTTTTCTGAGCCTGTCAAGTCCTTCTTTTGACCCATTTTGCCAAAGGAAAGGAAGTTGCCTAATAATTATGCACACCTGATATAGGGTGTTGATGTCATTAGACCACACCCCTTCTCATTACAGAGATGCACATCACCTAATATGCTTAATTCGTAGTATGCTTTCGAGCCTATACAGCTTGGAGTAAGACAACATGCATAAAGAGGATGATGTGGTCAAAATACTCATTTGCCTAATAATTCTGCACTCCCTGTAGTCTTAAATTGAGAAGGGCAAAGGTTTAAAAATATCAGGAAATATTACTTTACTGAGAGGGTAGTGGATGCATGGAATAGCCTTCCAGCTGAAGTGGTAGAGGTTAACAGAGTTTAAGCATGCGTGGGATATGAATAAGGCTATCCTAGCTATAAGATAAGGCCAGGGACTAATGAGAGTATTGGGCAGACTAGATGGGCCGATTGGTTCCTATCTGTCATCACATTCTATGTTTTGGGTGCACATAAATTAAGCAATTCACTTTTTAGCCAGAAGATGTCGCTATTTCCATAGTGTTTAACCTTTTTGACACAATTAAATAGAAGTGTTTTGGTTTTTACAGCACGAACAGCAACATGTATAAAAACATTGAATTTGATATACTTGAATCCTTGTTTTTCAGCCTATATTGCTGTGTAACTATTGTGTCAGTGTGTTTTCATGTTAACATTTGCTGAGTGAAATTTATTCTTAATAAAACTCATGAAATGCTTACAAATATGAGATGCTTACAAATGTCTACACAATGCTGCTCCGACCTACTTATCCTCACTAATTCACAAATATGTCCCAACTAGGCCCCTATGTTCTGCCGGAGACCTATGTCTAACCTCTGTATGTATTCCTACCTCTGATGCTCACCTTAAAGACTTCTCTAAGGCTGCACCGTTTCTATGGAACGCCCTTCCCTTCTCTGTTGTCACCCAATCTCCTCTCCTTCAAAAAATCTTTAAAAACTTACTTCTTTAGGAAAGCATATCAATTAAACTGTGAACAGCTTTCCCTCCCTGCACCCTGATTCCTCTCCTGCAACTGTCATCAAAACAAAACAGTAAGCCCTCAATAAATACTATCTTAGCAACCTACTTTTCTACCCTACCCTTACCTTTTGTGTCACATTACCCCACTCCCTCTAACATGTAAGCTCATTGAGCAGGGCCCTCAGTCCCTCTACTCCTGTGCGTCTAACTTGTCAGGTTACAAATACGTGTCTGTTAGTCAACCCATTGTACAGCGCTACAGAACTTGTTGGTGCTTTATAAATACTACTACTAATAATGATAATGAAATCTATTCTTAACAAAATAGCTACATGCTTTGCTCATCTACTGGAATTGTTTGTCAAATTTTCAACCCAACACCCCTTTTAGTTGATTATATTTTACAATAGATTATATAAATTTTAGAAGGGATTCAGTTGACATATATTTAATGTATTTATTAGACAAGGAAACAACAATTGTCTCAAAACAATTTTGCATTACTATGTTATAATTGACCATGTGTTATTTCGTGAATAAACACTATCTCCACATCTGTCTGTCTAAGAAAAACTGAGAGAATACAAAATAAATGTTTCAACAAAACAGGTTAATAAATAAAACAGAACACAATAACATATAGTGAGTAATATAGACTTTCATTTGAATATTCCAATTGTTTTCTTGCTAGGGTATATATTTATTTTAAACTGCTCTGTATTTTTGTATTACATGATTTTTTAAGGTAAGGCTCATGCATGTCTTCATCTTCCTTAGATTTGTGAAAGTTGCAATCCTTGGAAGCAGGTGCTATATGCAGTTACTGCCATTAAAGGGTTACTCCAACAACCATGGCCACTTCAAGGATTTAACGTGGTCATGGTAGTAAGAATATGTATGTGCAGAAATTCAGCTTCAAACACTGCACATGCTGAGTTATTGTTAAGTGTGTGCTAGTGCCTAGTTGCACCCCCAGCACTAATTAACAACTAATTAACAACTCTGTTCCAGGCTAACTAATATCAGTTCTGTGCATATTTTTCAACTGTCATCATCCCACACATAACACAGGCAATAGATGTAACAATCTTTCCCTTTCAGGCTAGCCCTCCCTCAGCTCTCCCCAACCCAACCTTCCTCCCTGTGGGCTATCCCACCTGCCTCCCTCAGTTCTAAAACTGTGAGAAATGCTCCCTCACTCCAGCCCGGAGTACACGCATGCACTCTGAGCTGGTGAATTGGGTAATATGGTCCAATCACAAGCTTTTCTAAGAATAGGCTGTGATATGACTGAGCATGGAACCAGTGTGGTCGGAGAAAGCGTGGAAGTCCACACCGGGAGCTTTGCCTTGCTCTGGAGTCCTGGTAAGTAAAATATTTTTATTTGTAGGTTATACTGCAAACAGGGGAGGAGACGACCTAATTCATAGTGTCCAATTGAGCCCATTACACAGAATATGTCCCCCCCTCCAAGGGTTTGGAGTAACTCTTTAATTTATCTCCTTTCACTAAAGTGATTTATAAGCTGAAGATCTGGGGAGACACCGCCCTGTTATTAAGGGTCCCAGCACTGTACAATGTTAGTCAAACAATGCATTACAAATAATGATGCTCAAGAAAGTCACCCACTGTGCAGGACAGCGTGGGGATAAGATAGATAGATAGATAGATCTGGAGTTGCAAGGTGTACACTCATATATCCCTGGGACCGCCATCAGTTTGACCCTCGGTATGAAGGAACAAGAGATCTGTGACTGCCTAAGAGACACAGGCTCTTTTTCTCACCAACTCCATTGCTGGTGTAATGTATGTCAATGAATGTCTCCTCTCACCCTGTGGCACATTCAATCACCTCTAGGGACCTCATACATATTCATGTATATTAGGGTAAAAAAGACCCTGCCTGCTGCCTCACTACAGCAAACAGACAACCCAACACACCACCTATTTTCATATTTACAAGAATAGTTTGTGGCTGCACCCCACAACCCACTGCCAGCCCTCTGATGTTAGTGGCCCAAGAAGCATTTTCTTATCTGCCTCTCTTGCCATTCCTCCCATGCTTGCTGGCTAGAAACTCTCTGAAGAATGTTGTTGAGATTATGGGGTACAAAAAAAAATAGAACCTATGGCTACCCCTGCTTAAACAATGGGGAATTTATTTGTTCCAAACACAATTGATTCATTTGTACTGAAGCAAAAATAGAAGTATCCATTTGTGATTACAACCATCACAATATTATTTCTTTATAATTTCTTTATTTGTAATAAATAGTTAATATAGCAGTAAATTAAATGCTAAATAATATATTAAAAGTTAAACAAAATATATAGAGATGAGGTAAGAGATGAGATAAAAGTGTAGAAAAATACATATGGGTCTCCATAGACTATGTGGTATCTTTTTAAGTTTTCTGCCAGATTTAGGTGTAATTAATGAACAAGTAGATCAGTTATTATATTTTACTAATTAACAATAGAACTACATTTTAATTGCATTATGGTTCTTTGATTTTTTTTATATCTCATACATACTGTGGTGCTGTCGGTTACAAAATGCTCTGATTTTGTTCTGTATTCTAGTTGTGCCTGGTTGGAAGCCATAGTAACCCCCTGTTCTGTGATTGTTTCCTCACTCTATGCCTTTAGAACTGAATATATATCAATGCTTCAGCCAGCATGAGTTTAAATGTGACCTGCTCTAATTACTTTGCTGGGCTCTTTTAATTTTTCACAGCTTGGAAATAAAATGGTCTCATATTGAATTGCCCCAGGCCATGTATGAGGTGTGTGAAACAGAGGCAGTGGTGGGTTTGAAGATCACACGGAAAGGTTACTCTGGAGACTCTGCTTTTATATCACTCAAGGTAACACTGCACCCCTTCACAGTTTGAAGGAGAAGATCCCTTTAATTGCCATTTAGTGTTACAATGTTGCTTCAAATCATCTGTCATAGTCTGCAAAAGTAGGATTCTGTGTGTGAAGGAAAAACAATATTCTCGTTATGATGACTAAATGCAAAAAGAACCCACATTTTTACTTTTTGACATTTCTCAACAGTTCTTGAAAAGTGTGCATTTTTTATTTATGTTATAGGATTATATGTGTGTGTGTGTGTAAAAAACAGATACAATTTGTATCTTGTTGTACCTTTTTTATTGGACTAACAGAATTTTTTATGACAAGCTTTCGGGAGAACCTCCCTTTCTCAAGTCTGAAGCATTTCTGAGCAAGACGACACAGAATTCAAAGCAAAGTTGAGTTGTGATACTCACACTCATGTACACACCTATACACAAGTAGTGCATATGTACAAGTATACACAAGAACCTACACACTATACATAAGTACATACAATATACATATAAATACAACCAATTGACGAAATATATGTACATGCACACCTGCACATACATCCACACACAAGCACCAATACATGTACCTACACGTATACCAATGTGCCTACACATACATAGACCCATATATACTAACATTAGAAGAACCAAAACCTTCGGTCCCAGAGCTATTAAAGGAGATAAACAATTACTCCAAAGTATCAGGATACAAAATTAACATAGAAAAATCAACATGTATAGCTAAAAATATGAAGAAAAGGTCAATTTACTTTCTAAACAAAACATTGGTCTCTCCGAAAGTAAGGTTAGGCTAAAATATTTGGGTATAACTATAACCTTACATCTAAAAGATCTAATAGAAGCCAATTTCCTACCTCTACTAAAACAAACTAATACAAACTTAAGGGACTGGAAAGGTGTGGGCTTCTCTTGGTCGGGTATCCTAAAAGCATACATTCTACCAAAATGGCTGTACTTCTCGAGAATTATTCTTCTCAATTTCTCAGAAAACTGGCTATCTTTACTTCATTCTTCCTTTTTTTAAATTCATACGGGGCGGTAAGAAAGCAAGAGTCAAAATTAAAGTTTTGGCCAGGTCAAGACAGGATGGAGGCCTGGGGTGCCCAGAAATCTTACAATATTGTCAGGCTAGTAGACTTTTTCATATAATGCTCTCACAAAGCAATACAGCATCTCAAGAAACATAGAACAAAATGTAAAAATCTAAAACTGGGGTAGGAAATTTATCCTAACTATTTGGGTTCTAGACGTAAACAAAAAAATGATTAAAGAGGCACGAACCAATTCTTAGATACTTAAAGATTTAACCAGATGATGGGATAAACTCACAAACCGCAAAGGATTCAGAAATAGAATAATAGACACGCTCCCATTTTCTAGTATATCAGCTATGTTGGACAATATAAATATAGACATTTGGACGTCTGGGGGGATAAGGGAATTCTAAAATATAGCAGCGGAACATAATCTTAAACCCTTTAACCAAATTATGGAGGAATTCAACATTCCCTCCAGAGAAACTTTTAATTATCTGCGAATTAAAAGTTTCATAGCAGAACACCTCCTGAAAAATAAGGTGGAGAATACCATAAATCTTAAACATCTATTTGAACTTAAGAATTATAAAAATCTAATGGCAAAATGTGCAAAAGTTATATATAGATGGAGACATGATAAACCGATAGAACTAATTAAGAAATGAAAAAAAGAATTACAAGTAGTGATGTCCTGAACGGTTCGCTGGCGAATAGTTCCTGGCGAACATAGCGTGTTCGCATTCGCCACGGATGGCGAACATGTGCGATGTTCGGTCCGCCCCCTATTCGTTATCATTGAGTAAACTTTGACCCTGTACCTCACAGTCAGCAGACATATTCCAGCCAATCAGCAGCAGTCCCTCCCTCCCAGACCCTCCCACCTCCTAGACAGCATACAATTTAGATTAATTCGGAAGCTGCATACATTTTTTTTTTGTATTATTTTTTTTTTGTGTGTTTATTATACATTATCCTCCATAGCCAGTAACCTGTGTTTATTATACATTACCCCCCAAAGCCAGTAACCTGTGTTTATTATACATTATCCCCCCCATAGCCAGTAACCTGTGGGTGGGTAACCAGCGGTGGGTGCCCCCCCCCCACCTTTTTAGTATTTAGGGCCCCCACCCGCCGCTCAGGGGTGGGGGCAAGGGGGGGGGGACATTAGGTCTCCCCCTTAGTAGTATTTAGGGCCCCCACCACCCACCGCTCAGGGGTGGGGGCCAGGGGGGAGGACATTAGGTCCCCCCCCTTATTTTACTGTAGGGCCCCCACCCACCGCTCAGGGTCCCCCCCCTTATTTTACTGTAGGTCCCCCCCTATTAGTATTTAGGGCCCCCACCCACCGCTCAGGGGTGGGGGCCAGGGGGGGAGGACATAGTGTAATACAGGGATACTGTGTGTAATATAGAGATACTGAGTGTAATACAGGAATACTGTGTGTAATATAGAGATACTGAGTGTAATGCAGGGATACAGTGTGTAATACAGGGATGAAGTGTGTAATACAGAGATACTGAGTGTAATACAGGGATACTGTGTGCAATATAGAGATACTGAGTGTAATACAGGGATACTGAGTGTAATACAGGGATACAGTGTTTTATACAGAGATACTGAGTGTAATACAGGGATACTGTGTGTAATACAGGGATACTGTGTGTAATATAGAGATACTGAGTGTAATACAGAGATACTGAGTGTAATACAGGGATACTGTGTGTAATACAGGGATACTGTGTGTAATATAGAGATACTGAGTGTAATACAGGGATACTGTGTGTAATATAGAGATACTGAGTGTAATACAGGGATAAAGTGTGTAATATAGAGATACTGAGTATAATACAGGGATACAGTGTGTAATACAGAGATACTGTGTGTAATACAGGGATACTGTGTGTAATATAGAGATACTGAGTGTAATACAGAGATACGTAGTGTAATACAGGGATACTGTGTGTAATATAGAGATACTGTGTGTAATAAAGAGATACTGAGTGTAATACAGGGATACAGTGTGTAATACAGGGAAACAGTGTGTAATACAGGGATACAGTGTGTAATACAGGGATACAGTGTGTAATACAGGGATACTGAGTGTAATACAGGGATACTGTGTGTAATATAGAGATACTGAGTGTAATACAGGAATACAGTGTGTAATATAGAGATACTGTGTGTAATACAGAGATACTGAGTGTAATACAGGGATACTGTGCATAATATAGAGATACTGAGTGTAATACAGGGATACAGTGTGTAATACAGGGATACAGTGTGTAATACAGAGATACTGAGTGTAATACAGGGATACTGTGTGTAATATAGAGATAATGAGTGTAATACAGGGATACAGTGTGTAACATAGAGATACTGAGTGTAATACAGGGATACAGTGTGTAATACAGAGATACTGAGTGTAATACAGGGATACTGTGTGTAATATAGAGATACTGTGTGTAATACAGAGATACTGAGTGTAATACAGGGATACTGTGTGTAATATAGAGATACTGAGTGTAATACAGGGATACAGTGTGTAATACAGATATACTGAGTGTAATACAGATATACTGAGTGTAATATAGAGATACTGAGTGTAATACAGGGATACAGTGTGTAATACAGGGATACAGTGTGTAATACAGAGATACTGAGTGTAATACAGGGATACTGTGTGTAATATAGAGATACTGAGTGTAATACAGGGATACAGTGTGTAGTACAGAGATACTGTGTGTAATACAGAGATACTGAGTGTAATACAGGGATACTGTGTGCAATATAGATATACTGAGTGTAATACAGGGATACTGTGTGTAATATAGTGATACTGAGTGTAATACAGGGATACAGTGTGTAATATAGAGATACTGTGTGTAATACAGAGATACTGAGTGTAATACAGGGATACTGTGTGCAATATAGATATACTGAGTGTAATACAGGGATTTTGTGTGTAATATAGCTATACTGAGTGTAATACAGGGATACTGTGTGTAATATAGAGATACTGAGTGTAATGCAGGGATACTGAGTGTAATACAGGGATACTGTGTGTAATATAGATATACTGAGTGTAATACAGGGATACAGTGTGTAATACAGGGATACTGAGTGTAATACAGGGATACTGAGTGTAATACAGGGATACTGAGTGTAATACAGGGATACTGTGTGTAATACAGGGATACTGTGTGTAATATAGAGATACTGAGTGTAATACAGGGATACAGTGTGTAATACAGAGATACTGAGTGTAATACAGGGATACTGTGTGTAATATAGAGATACTGTGTGTAATACAGAGATACTGAGTGTAATACAGGGATACTGTGTGTAATATAGAGATACTGAGTGTAATACAGGGATACAGTGTGTAATACAGGGTACAGTGTGTAATACAGATATACTGAGTGTAATACAGATATACTGAGTGTAATACCGATATACTGAGTGTAATATAGAGATACTGAGTGTAATACAGGGATACAGTGTGTAATACAGGGATACAGTGTGTAATACAGAGATACTGAGTGTAATACAGGGATACAGTGTGTAATATAGAGATACTGTGTGTAATACAGAGATACTGAGTGTAATACAGGGATACTGTGTGTAATACAGAGATACTGAGTGTAATTTAGAGATACTGTGTGTAATACAGAGATACATGCCACAGCCCAGGTGTTAGTCCCCTTGAAACAACTTTTCCATCACTATTGTAGCCAGAAAGAGTCCCTGTGGGTTTTAAAATTCACCTGCCTGTTGAAGTCTATGGCGGTTTGCCTGGTTCACCCGTTCGCGAACATTTGCGGAAATTCGTGTTCGCCGTTCGCGAACCGAAAATTTTATGTTCGCGACATCACTAATTACAAGTACATATAAAAAAAGAAGAATGGATAAGGTTATTAAATAAACTAAATAAAAATATACACTGCCTAAACCTCACAGAAATTCAATTTAAACTTTTAAATAGATGGTACCTAACACCGAAACGTTTAAAGAAAATGTTCCCAGAGTTATCAGATAGATGCTGGAAATTTAATACAAACAAAGGCAACTTGATCCACATTTGGTGGCAATGCGCACCCATAAACAAACTCGGGAAATAAGTAATCAAGATAATATAGCAAATAACCTACATAAAATTGCCTCTTAAGCCTGAAGTGGTCCTACTAAACATAAACAGGCCAAATATGAAAAAAAAAAAAACACGAATGGTAATATTGCACATAATCACGGCAGCTAAATTACTTTTAGCACAAAACTGGAAAACAGGGATAATTCCATGCACCAATTAATTAATAATGCAGGTTAAATGGCAAGCAAGAATGGAAAGGGATATTCTAGTGAACCTAAGAAGTAGATAAATGCAAATAGAAGACTGGGATACATGGATAAATAAAATGGAATAAATATCATTGCAGAGTCAAAATCACTTTTGTGACTCCTATCTTCTCGCAGGGGGTTCGCGCAGGAGGCATCACTGCTACATTAATCTAAATCTCAACAATTAACATAGATAGAGTGTAGGTCCAGTCACAGTGAAGGAAAGGGCCAGACAAGAGAAGAGGAGAAGAAGGGAAGAAAATAAATGGATGCACCCACAAAACGGACAGACAATTTGAATAATAAAACATTGTAACTATACAGGATACAAGAGGTTCTCTCTCTCTCTCCAAGAAGTAAATGGGTAAAGTAAATATGATAGACAAGAATTAACATTATGAACTAATCAATAGGACTGGGGGGGAGGGATCCAGGTGGGAGGGGATTAGGGAGATTAATAGAATTCCACGATATATTTATGATGACAAAGTACCAAGGCCTGAACCTCATAAGCATTAACAAAACTTATACAAGGCAGGTACTCGTCTGCAATAAAAATAAATAAATAAATGAGTGCTTAGAATTTACTACCATTTGGCTTCATCCAAATACCTTTGGAAAATGTGACCTTGCCAAGGATATGCTTGCAGCCAGTGAGAATATAGATATAGTACTGTTTCAGAACTGAAACAGATGTTAACTGCCCACAAGTAATGTGCTATTTATTGTGCAGACTAAGCTGCCACAAATAGTTGCAAAATGACTTTACTTATGTAAAACAGAAACAATGATAAACATATGTAATTTTGAAGAAAAAAAAATCACAGAATACGTGAAAACCCATTTGTTTCCTCTTAATTAGTTTACAGTCCCTTAAGCCATATTCACTGATGACTTGCTGATGCCTTAACTAAAAGGATCAGTCTTAACAATACAATTTCTCATTGGAATCATATATTTATGCAATGTTTTCTGTTTAAATAATTCTGTGTTTATTCATATCTTTAAGGTAAATGAAATAAGTGCTGTGAATTGGAAAGACTTTTCTACACTTCCTTCTAAACTCATACAATTTGACCCAGGTAAATATTATCATATGTTAACTACTTTTATATGGTTACCATTTTTTTTTCCAAAGAAGTGATGCATATCTTGCAGATTCATGTACTGATTGCAGTTTAAGATATCATAATAGCTTAATAAGATTTAACTTTACAGAATTTTTCATTCTTCCTTGGCAAATATATATATTTTTGGAGTGATTGTAAAGCAGATATCTAAGTCCTATACTACCAGACAGTCCATTGGTAAATTTCTAAACTTCAAGGCTGAATTTTTTTATTTGACAATGGCTTGTGACAAATGGAATTGTGACAACAGATTGAAATAATAATTTGTTTCTAACCTTTTTGCCTTGTTCATGGGGTGTGGAAAAAGGAGGGAGGCATTCACTTGACATTCTAAATGGGTTAAGTTGTTCACAATTTGGCTGTTGCTAATTAGATTAAATGGGTTTCAAAATACAAATAAAGAATGCTCGACAAGTTCAAGGGCACACAGGAACAATTATAAATATGTCTGACTATTTTTGCGACATTTTTGCTCAGTATATTGAGCTTGTGTGTAAACTTTGTATGTACAAGTGCATAGCAATACATGTATTTGTGTTGAATATTCTTACTGTTGCTTATTATTTTATACATATATGTAATGAGACACTAATGATATTATAATTGCACTTTCTTTTTATAGAAAATAGTTTCTGTGTTTGTAGACAATATATGTACTAGAAGGACTGTTCTCGTTCCTATTGCGTACTGCATACATCTTTCTCAGTCATCATTTTATCATATTGATAAAAGGCAATAACAAGTGGTAAACTTAATTACTTGTAAGTGTTTATATTCAAACATTTGGTTGCATTTATTTATATGTTTCAAATAAGCTGAGGGTTTACAAAATAGGAAATGACGTGGAAATGAAAAACAAATCCAAAATTTAGACTAAAAGAAGTATAGCAGAACAAATATTTTTCTTTCCAAATTTAGGTTCCACTCTGGTTAAGAGGAACATATATCAATATGTCTTGTTTACAGAATTAAAAAAAAAAATGATAGCCAAAGCAAAGGGTTCAAACCAGAGCAACTGGTAGGTCAACAGGTCCATATTAAAGGGATGCTCTAGGAATAATAACCACTTCATCTCATTGTGCAAAGTTCAGTGTCACTCTTTTTAAATGGTTTAACACTGGATGAGGGTACTGCTTCCATGTAAGTCAGACCAGCCATGGGTGGATGTGATAAATTCATGCTCTTAGACTATCACAGCTGCCTATCACTGGTATGAATTGGTATGGCTACAGCAGAATATAACTCCTAATAATCCATACCTCCAGTCAGGGCCAGATTGTGGACACCCAGGATCCTTCACGCAGTGTTATACCATTCAAAAAGAGTTTAACACTAAACTATGAGTCAGCACTCGGGTACTCCAGGCACCACAATCACTTCAGTAAGATTAGGTGGCTATGTTGCCTATTGTATAACTTCAGTACATCAACTCACAGGTTCCTATGATAAAGAATGAGAAATTATTTTCAAAAGGCATGTATTCTAGATTAATATTATTGTTTTCATATGCTCCATTTGAACTCCTTTCAAACTTAATTATATATATATTTTTTATATCTGCATTTTACTGTTGAAGTCATTGATTTTCTTAACAGCAGGAGACTAATGTACTATAACAAAGCTTTATCTTCTTTAATTAGTAGTAAAACACAGCTATTTGTAGAGAGAATTTGGCATGTTATTACATTTCCAAAACCTTTTAACTAAAGAACCCTTCATACGACTGCCAACAGAATGACTTTATGCTAACTTCACAAGATTAAATCATCATTTTTGGCTATTCCACATTTAAACATTCAAGTGAGGACGTCCAGTGCTAGTTTTGGCTAAAAAACTATATTATAATTTAATTTAATTCTATTTGTTATCAACAACTAGACTGCCAGTGAAAAATGTTGTACTAGTATCACCTGTATTCTTTATTCACTTATATTTTACTTAAAGGAACATATAGGAACATATACAAACATATAATCCTAACTCTATAGTCTTAATGTGACACTTTAGGTGACGGGCTCCCCCTCCGATCGCATTGAAAAGGTGATTTTTACCCGCCTTTTTCCCATGCCGCACAGGTCCCGCCGCGGATGGCCCTACCTCCATGGCTGAGATCATCAGTCCAATGCTTACATTAAGCTGTAGTTAATCTGGTAACTATAGTATACCTTTAAAGACACACTACAGCATTAGGAATACAAACATGTATTCCTAAAGCTAAAGTTGTGACGGATGCCCACATGTTTGCCTGCTTATGGTTTTCAGGTCAGGACTATTTAACAATGTATTGCTTGTCTGTGCCTCTTCCCCTCCCCCTTCCTGTTCTGAATGTACTACTTGTCTGTGCCTCTACCCTCCCCCTTCCTTCATGGTGTATTGTGTTAGAGACCCCATGGAGGGGTCGGTGCCTAACAAGCCATGTGTGACAAAATAAAAGCATTTATCTGTACCTGAGAGGGGACTGGATTTTCTCTCAGGCTCAGGTTCTCACAGTAACATCTAGATAGCCAACAGGGGATTTGAACCTGGGTACTTTTCTGTCATGGATTTGCTATCTGCCTTTCAGCCACAGCAGTTCCTATTCCTTGGAATTGTTCTAGTCCTGTTAATCCTGGCTTGTCTGCAGCACTTGGGGCTGGACGTCGTCTATTGCTGTGCTTCACCTGAGATTGATCAGTCATCAGTTAGGTATATATGAGCTGCCTCGTCCTGGTAACTTTATCAAGTCTTTGGTCCTGGTTTATGTGCTTAGTTTCTGTTTTCAAGTCTCCTGAACTTGTACTCCATATTGACCGTGGTTTCTGACTTTGTTTATCCTGACCTCTGGCATCCTTTGACTTCGTCTACACTTCGTTTATCCTGACCTCTAGCATCCCTTGACTTTGGCTACACTTTGTTTATCCTGATCTCTGACATCCTTTGACTTTGGCTACTCTTTGTTTATCCTGGCCTCTGGCATCCTTTGACTTCAGCTCCTCTTCGTTTATCCTGACCTCTGGCATCCTTTGACTTCTGCTATTCCTCGACTATCCTGCTATTTGTGACCTTGTCGGTACTGCTTTGGAACACCTTTCCTGCACAGTCCCCATGCACAGATTCACAGTCCAGGTGGCTTCTTACCTAGTCACCCTGGACTATGTCTATCTGCAAGGGTGAGCAATCATATCTGCGCTACAGACTGTGTAGTGTGAGGTCCAGGGAAAAGAGACCCACCAGCAGTGTGCGTCCCAGGGAGAGAAGTTTTCCATCCTTCCTCCCCAGCAGCAGTGTGAGGTCCAGGGAACAGAGACACCCGGTCTTGTTCCCCAGCAGCAGTGTGCGTCCCAGGGAGAGAAGAGTTCCATCCTTCCTCCCCAGCAGCAGTGTGAGGTCCAGGGAACAGAGACACCCGGTCTTTTTCCCCAGCAGCAATGTGCGTCCCAGGGAGAGACGTGTTCTGTCCTTCCTCCCCAGCGGCAGTGTGAGGTCCAGGGAACGGAGACAACCGGTCTTGTTCCCCAGCGGCAGTGTGAGTGCCAGGGAACAGAGACAACCATTCTCGTTCCCCAGCTGCAGTGTGAGGGCCAGGGAATGGAGACAACTAGTCTCGCTCCCCAGCAGCTGAGTTAGATCCAGGGGGAGAGCACAGCCTCCTTCCCAGAGGCCTGCCATGACCCCAGCAATCCACGGGAAGCAGAGCCGTGACGGGCTCAGCAATGCAGAGACACAGGTGATGGAATGGCCGGGAGGGCACACTTGTTTGGGTGGTTTTTTTTTTTACGAGCTCAGAAACCCCTGGGTACCAGCGCCTGGACCTGACAGCCTGACAGCCTCCCGTGCTAAAGGCGCTTTATGTTTAAGTCACCCTGTACCTAGGAGGGTGCAGGGTGCCACGCCGGCCAGACCTCAGTACTGTAGAAGCTGGCTGAGGAGAAGTGCTGTTGCTGGCATGGCACTAACAGATGTGTACACTCCAGACAGCAGCAAGCTGACCTGTGTGGATCATGCTGTGGCTGTCAGAGGTGGACAAGGTGGAGATGTGTGGATACCATGCCCACATGTTTGCCTGATTATGTTTTTTTAGGTCAGGGCTAGTTAACAATGTATTGCTTGTCTGTGCCTCTCGCCCTCCCCCTTCCTTTTCTGAATGTATTGCTTGTCTGTGTCTCTCCCCCTCCCCTTCCTGTTCTGAATGTATTGCTTGTCTGTGCCTCTCCCCCTCCCCCTTCCTTCCTGTTGTATTGTGTTGGAGACCCCATGTAGGCAAAACCATGTGTGACAAAAAAAAGGATTTCACTGTACCTGAGAGGGGACTGAATTCTCTCTCAGGCACAGAGCATCATGGGAGGGATGACCCTGGAATGTTGTGTTGGAAACCCCTTGCATGGGGGTTTTGCATAAAAGGCCGTATGTGGCCCTGAATAAAGAGTTAGTTGTGTTTTACTCCCAGAGTTGTGTGTCATCTAGTTACTGGGGGTAATGGATGCCTGCTTGTTTAAGGGTTCCAGAGTGGCTGAAGGAAGGTAATAGCGCAGGTAACCCGAGGGTCCACTACAATAGAGTCATAATATAATTTTAGATTCAGCATCAGCATTTTCGATTATTTTAAATACTCACATGCACACAATACATTGAAATTCCTTTTGTCAGTTTATTACAAACAAACATATATCTTATTATTTTCCATTATTACTTAAATATACTTACAGCTATCTCCATATTTAATTAATTTGACAACAGCTGTCTTCCCTGTTCTAATGAAAATATGCAGGAACTTTGAAAAGTAGAAAAACTTGTAACAATCACATTGATATAATTGGACCACAACTAAGGATAGCTGTGGTAATAGGGGGTTATTTAAGTGCTTAATCTCCCATCAAGAACAAGTTATAAATTCAGTGAGACAGCCACTAGAGGATTTGGAGGCTGGATTAACCCTATTATAAACATAGCAGTTTCTCTGAAACTGCTATGTTTATAAAAAAAAAGGGTTGGGGGCGGAGCCAGCAGCGCAACGGAGCGGTCGCATCTCTGTGAGCTCCGACTCCAACTTACATTATTGACCTTAATCGAGGGGAAAAATACCTGCAAACCCGACCGCAGAAGCAAAGAGTAACATGGGCAGAAAGTCTAAAAAGCCAAAGGCTGACAGAAGCCCTCCCGGACGGGATATCGGTGAAATGCTGCGGAACACACAGCAGGCCGCATGGTCCAAGATGGCGCTGGAGGAAGATATTGCCTCGTACTCATCGGGCGACTTTGACACAGACCTCATGGAGGCAGCGTCCTTCGGGCCAACACCAAGCCGTTATACAGGGCCCAAGACACCCGGAGACCCGGTCACAGCGAGCCAAATTAAGGAAATGCTGGCTGAGTTGCGCAAGGACCTTTCTGCTGACATGGCCTGCTACAAAGCGGCCATGGAAGGGGCAAAGACAAAAATCGCCCAGCTGGAGGCCTGTACGAGCACCCAGAACTCCAGATTAACAAAGGTGGAACGACAAATAGCTGAACTGGCAAAACTGCAACATGACACTACAGACCGCCTGGATGTCATGGAGGATCAAAGGAGACGCCACAATCTAAAGGTCCGAGGTATACCTGACTCAGTCAGCTTCACCGAGCTACCCCACTACATCAGGCGCCTCCTGGGCGCCCTGCTCCCGCCAAAACAGACAAAGTCCCTGAGGCTTGACGGATTGTTCAGAGTGCCGAAGCCGACCCGAGCTCCAGCAACTGCTACTGCAGACCTCATTTTGAGATTTCAGAACATGTCGGACAAAGCAGCACTCCTGACCGCACTGAGGGGCAAAACCCCCTTCTCGTTTGAGGGCAGCAGCCTAACGTTTTTTCAGGACATCACCAAGAACACTCTTACCTGGCGAAAATCGTTGCAACCGTTATTGCACCATCTCCGCTCCGGAGAGCTGCCCTACCGCTGGGGGAACCCGAGAGCGGTATCGTTCACGTACCATGGGACCACACATAAAGCATAGAGCTATCAGGAACTGGCTTCACTCCTGACATCCACGGGTATACTCCAAGCTGCACCCGCAGAGCAGCCAGGACTGTCCAGAATCTACCCGGCTACCATAAAGGAGTTCACCCCGAGGGAAACTCTGAGATCGGCACCGGCCATTCCGCCGACTTGATTCAGCCAAGGTTTTATCCTGATCCGCTGACCCACCATCAAAGATAACAGTTCTTTAAATTGTCTGAGACTCCTACAACACAAACCGTTGATATGATGTGAAATGTTTTAGTTTGTTTCAGTTTAGATGCTTTGGCAGTTCGCTCCCGGTACCCCCCCTAGTGGTTGACAATAATAATGCGCGCCCCCCCCTGCCGATTCATAATTGAGCCCCTTCGGGCAAGCATAAGCCCCAAACGGCAACGCAGGGGTGGATCGCTCCTATGTAGGACACACATGTTTAACCCTACCCTACCAGCACACTCACATGGGATCTCACACCAAGTATGTTCTTAAAAATACATCCTTACCCAGAATGTCTGATACATATATATGCCCATTATTGTTTTTATTTATAGTACCTTTTCGTTAATTAGTTATGGTTATCACTGACTCAGCTGGTGCGGCGCCGACTGCCGCCATAATCTCCGTAACCACGATCACAGAAAGATTAGGACCAACTGAAGTACAAACTGAGATATGTTATGTTATTACCTGGTATATGAAAATTGTTTTTCACTACTTTACCCTTAAAATACTAATGCAGTATGCTGTAAAATATGTACACACCAATACGGTCCATTACCTATTGTTAATGTATCTTATCCTTGTCACTACCGAACAATGTATTTACTACTGCACCGACAATATGCCCATTATCGCTTTTATTCATATTACCTTTCCGTGAACAAGTTAGGCTTATCACTGACTCAGCTAACGCGGCGCCGACTACCGCCATAGTCTCAGTAACCACGAACATAGAGAGATTATGACCAACTGATGTACAAGATAGATATGTCTTATTACAGATATGTCACTACTTTGTTCACGACTATTGTTCTTCACTTTTTTACCCTTAAAATCCCAGCGCAGTATGCTTTAAACTATGTACACACCAATACTGTATATTCCCTACTGTAGATGTATCCTGCCCCGGTCATTACCGAAGGATGTATTTACTACTGCACTGCCAATAGGCCCATTATTGTTTTTATTTATTTTACTTTTTCATTAATATGTTAGGGTTATCTCTGACCCAGATAAGGCGGCGCCGACTGCCGTCATAGTCTCAGTAACCGAGATCACAGAAAGATTATGACCAACTGACGTGCAACCTGAGTTATGTCACTACTTTGTTCATGAATATTGTTTTTCACTTTTATACCCTTAAAATACCAGCGCAGTATGCTTTAAACTATGTACACACCAATACTGTATATTTCCTGCTGTAGATGTATCCTATCATTGTCACTACCGAATGATGTATCTAATACTGCACGGCCAATATGCCCACTGTTGTTTTTATTTATTTTACCTTTTCATTACTAAGTTAGGTTTAACTCTGACCCAGCTAATGCGGCGCCCACTGCCGTCATAGTCTCAGTAACCACGATCACAGAAAGATTATGACCAAACGATGTACAAACTGAGATATGTTATTACTTTGTTCATGAATGTTGTTTTTCACTACTTTACCCTTAAAATACCAGTGCAGTATGCTTTCCAATATGTACACACCAAAACTGTCTATTAACTGCTGTTGATGTATCTTATTCTTGCCATTACCGAACGATGTACTTGCTACTGCACTGCCAAAAATAAAGAATTTAAAAAAAAAAAAAAAAGGGTTAATCCTAGAGGGACAGGCACCCAGACCACTTCACTAAGCTGAAGTGGTCTGGGTGCCTAGAGTGGTCCTTTAATGGACAGAGAACATTTGGGGCTTGGTAAACCTTTCCTGGCCTGACAAATTCTAGTTCCAGCTATTTCATGATGGTTGTAAGATTAGGGTATGGAGAAAACACCATGACACCATGACACGTCAGCATAGCAGGTTGTGGTGTGATTCATGGTAAATAGTGATGCAGATGTTGCAGTCTTTGAAAGCGACATGATTGCTAATCCGGTGCCTGTCTACAGATGTATGTCCATGATCTAATGAATGTATTCAGAAAAACGAATCTCCATTCACCAGTTTAGAATTGCATAGAAATTGTTTCTTGAACAAGACAGTAAATTTAGTTTATTGCAGTGGCCTACTAGTCATGAATTCATTCACTTGTGTCAATTTTGCTTGTACAGAATCTGTATTCTTTGTCGGCAAACGTGATAAAATTGTATTGATTTAACATGGGCAAGAATTGATATGGAATACTTTTGATATATTCTGAAGACACTATATAAGTTTAGGCTACTATAAGGGCAAACAGGGTTGCAACTCAAATTTAGGAATACTATATTGTAAACTTATTGATAGTGCAAATCCAAATTGTAAAATTTAAGATAAAATAGCTGATCTGAAAAAATGTCTCAGTAGCTTTTTCGTCCACAGCTTGACTATTTTAGCCTACATTTTGTAATTCTGATTTTAATTTCCCACAAATCAAAGTTTAGTGAATAGCTTTAAAACATTTTGCCTTTCCCATTTCTTTTGAAAATATATAACAAATGTAAAATATAAAAATATTTTTAACAGGTTGACAGATGTTTTGTTTTAGATAATGAGTGATTATGAATAATTATCACTATGGTTTTTACACCTGTTGCTCAGCATTGATAAATGTGATAAAAAAAATATATATATTCTGGAGGAAATTGAACAATTTTCACTTTCAGTTATCAGCATCCTACTAAGATTAAAAAATTGTGTTTTCACATATGTTGTATATTGTTAAGATCCTCTATTCCGCATATGTTAAGATGTTTATTTTTCATTATACTATTTTAATAATATTTAAATCCAGTTTTAAAAAGCTACAAAGAAAGTTGTTTTCTTCTTTTGACCAGCAATACTATGCCTGTTTTATTGTGACCAAACATGTGTGCAAATTAAGAACGTTCTGTTTCAGTGCACAGATTGGAAGGAAAAGCTAAAGTATAGTTAATCATCATTAGATAACAAGACAGTAAAGATCCTAGGAGTGAAAAAAGTGTGCCAAATGTTTAATCATCTAGGAAGTGCTTTCTCAAACACTGTGACAATATGCCAGTCTTACATAGGCTCATAAGGAAGTGGTGCCAATTAGACGGCTGGGGAGCCAGATGTAGCAATGTAGCTTTTAATCTATGACAGCATAAAATGTAGATCCGACCAGCTTGATGGGTAAATTAATAAAAACATTTTTAAAAGAAGCAAAAGTAAGATTTCACACTCAACATGCAATGTTCATGAAGTGATTTGATTTGGGTCACATCTCGAGAGTGCCTATGCATGCTTGGGTTCTGTTTATTCCAAATGGCATTTGATCTTCCCTGGATTTCTGTGTGTATCTATTAATACTTAAATATTTTGCAGCCCTACACACATCAACTGAGACATATTGCAGTAAAATGTAGGGATCTATTGACTGAACAGGGAATTTTGAAGGAAACTCAGTTGACAGCACTTAGTTCTGCATGGATTCAGATGACTGTTTAGTGGAACTGAGATGTGGGTTGATTAGAAAATAGCAAATACAGGAAAGAGAGAGGGCTTTTTGGCATAAGCTGCTTCAGCAATGAAATGTAAGTTCACTCGTATTTTGTGTGTAGATTTGCCATATCGAATATGATTTCCTAGAGACATAACCGTATCATGTTGCTTGGTAGTAACTGACCTGCCCAGGTTTTTATTGCCTGATTTATTACCTGCTGCAATTGACATACATATTACAGGACAGCAAATTCCATATAATGCCCATTAATGTGTAAAGGAGATAGTTTAGGAATTGAAAGTTTAGGTTATTGATGATACCACATTTTAGACTTTGGACCATAGAGTTAATGGTAAGATTAGGAAGCTTCTGTTAACACTGCAGAGTTATATCATAACTGAATTATAAAAATGGGAAGCACAATGTGGAATCCGAATTGTGTACACAGTGTGTAGGAAGAGACTGGCACACACAAAAATCTACCTTTTAAATCTTTCCAAGCTTTTTTGAAAAGCACATTTGTATGAAAAATATGGAACTGTGTTACAGATTATGGCAAAATCTATATAAAATCAGCTGTGTCAAAATACCACAATCTAGTTTTATACAGGGGAAATGGTTTGCCAAACTCCATTACTGACAATGGACTGTGTGTAATCTAGGAACTGGTTATTGCAGACAATCCTGGTATTCATTATAACGCTACAACTAACAAATCATTCATTGAAAGAAACAAATGGAAAACATTAACATAAGTAAATGGAAGGCACCTGTATTTTTTCTCGACCTTAATAATATGTGTCACTGGTTCTTCATGGAAAGGAAGTCTTTCCTTTCTTTCTTCACATGATAATTGTGGAGGGGGAGAAAAATCACAATGAAAAGATACAGAGAAATTGGGGCATATCTTTATTGAGTAGGCTGGGGTTCCCCTATTGTCACATTAAAATGCTTCCACTGTTTATTATCTCATGTTATTCTGTTATAGAAAGTCACAGAGTAATATTGGGGACATAAGGCACATGCACAGCAATCACCATGCTCCCCAGATCTGATGCCTGTGATAGAGTAACCGTGAACCCAATGCTTTCCTATGAGAGGCATTACCAGCATTCATTTATCATCATGCTAGGTGAGATGATGCCAAACATCAAAGGTCTGCAATGAGAAACCCCCTTAAGTAGCTGCAGTCTGACAGACACTAAAAGCAAGGTTTCAGCAACATGTAAAAAAATATCTGTTTCTCAGAAACACTGCCAGTCAAAAGAGACTGAATCCACCAACACCACTTTATTAAGATGAGATTGTTTTGCTGCTTGGCGTGTCCCTTTAAAGGTGATCTGAGTGGGCAGAACTGCATTGTGGGGATGAAAAACTGGTGGAGAGTAAACAAAACCCTCCCAGCCAGGAGTTAATGCCTATACCTGCATAAGTAATTACATTTCAGAACAACCCCAGGTGTCACATTAAAACACAAATTCAATAAGAAAGTGCCATTTATGGAATATTTAAAATTGTGCCTTTACGGTTTTGTTCTAAGTAATAACCCCCACACAGAATGCCACAAACAGGTTAACTTGCACTGTCCATGGGCCATTGTGGATTCTTTATGTGATTTGAGAGAACAGCAGGAGGGCAATCAGAATTTGAGGGCACAATAGAACCTATCGACTCTTCCCGTCTAACTGCAGACACGTTAATAATTATATTTCTAATATCAGCAGGTTGTTTGAAATAGTAATTAAAAAGAGTAATTGAAATGTTTACTTGTTGTAGGAGTGTCAACCAAGACGTGGAATGTAGCAATTACCCAGGATGGTTTAGAAGAAGATGATGAGATCTTTGAAGTGGTTCTGAATTCTCCCGTGAATGCTGTTCTTGGCACTAAGACAAAAGCCATAGTGAAAATTGTGGACCCCAGAGGAGGTATTCTATTTGATCTCCATCTTAAAATCCAGAACAGTTTTATCAGAAAATCTACTCCCTTTCAACAAGAAAATGTCACTGCTAATGATAACCTTAAAAATAAAGTTGTTTATATATATATATTTATATTTCCTCAAAGAATCTGCACTTCCATCTGAAAAGGCTGTATCATAAGACATTTTGTAGAATGGATAAATACATATAATGTACGTGTGTATGTCTGTTTGAAAGTATATTTAGACCAATATTCTTTAATATCTGAAGGACAAATGATTCACTAAATTCTTTATTGTGTTTTATGTTTTGACAGTGAAATGCACAATCTATTTTTTTTTTCGTAAATAAAAAAAACTGAAATATGTTTCACATATACATATTAAAAGACTGTCTCAGAACATACAGATGTCAAAACATTATGACTAATATAAAGTTGCTTTAAGACCGGCCTTTGCCTTTGAGCATGCTGTGTCACATTTAAAAAACAAAAACACTTTTCAATGGTCACTGGTCACATTTTGGGGCAGTAATTTATCCTGCTCTATGTTAGTAAACCATATTATATGGGTGAATGCATTAGCTTTTAGCACTTTATTATTACTCTTAAGTGGTTTTGGGACAATTGTTCTATCATATTTGCACTGTTTATTGCACTTTTCTCTTTTGTCAGATATATTACTGTATTGAAAAAAGATAATAGGCGCTCACTATATTAGATTGTGAACAGGCAGCAGTATACAGAACAAGGATTCCCAAAACCTTGTGAATAGATAACAGAAAACAGAAAAGAAGGCGTATACCGCGCCTAGTGATTTATATATGCAGAAAATACATACATATATTCTTGGATATTCCAATAAGTCAGAACCTCGGAAAAAAATAAGATAAAAAATAATAGTGCAATACAGTAAATTTTATCTTAAAGCAGTAAATATAGCTATGTACAGTCCACTCACATTTATATGAGCTATAACAGAGCTCAGCTGTGATGCGCTTGGACGGCACAATCCCCGTCTTTGGATATATTGTTGTAGTTGCCACGAATATTTCCAAAGTGCAGTGTGCGTGGTTAATATAAAAAAGAAATAGCAGCCAATGGTGAAGTAAGTACTAATAATAAAGTAAATAATAAATGATATTGTACTTACAATTTCTAGAGCATAAGACTTGCTCCAGTATAAACAGCTTAGGTGGTATAATCCCCACCAAGGATATTCAGAATCCAGGAAGTAAGAAATGAATGAATATAAAAAGTAACTAAAAAGAGTATACTTTAATATAAACAAACAATTAAAAATCAATAAAGGGTATAAAATATAAAAGAAAGTCCCACTTAACGCGTTTCGCCTGATAGGCTTCTTCAGAAGTGTATTGTATTAATAAAATATTTTCATGTGCAAACGCAGGTGTCCCTTGGGTCTCTCTCCTATTTTTTATCCTTCTGAAAAAACCCAAGGCTGTTGCCCCAAAAATGGAATGCATAAAACTAAAGGTGTAAACTGAAAGGTTGCTCTAACCCCAATAACATATCAAAGAGCACTGTTCTATCACATCCATTTAATCAGTATTCCTTCACAGCATGAATTTTTGTATGTTGTGCTGAGTGAGCTTTTTATTGATGTTACTTTAACCATCTCTATAAACAATTTCTTGCTAAACAAAGCATTGTAACATTCTTTCTAATTAAATCTATACATGTCCATACTTACTTTTTCATAAACTGAAATATTGATTTTTTTAATTAAATTATTATATTTTAAATTGTCATAATTACAATGTCAGCCATGTTACCATAATGATTACGATGCAAAAGTCATGAACCACTAAATACTAATTAGCCAAATGTAATAACAACACCAAACAGGTAGTAGACTAACACCGGCTTTTACTGATCATTTTACCACTGCTTTCTATCGAGTGACTTGGTCATACTTTCCAATGTAAATGGAACATTATTATGTTATTATTTTTATTTCACTAGAATCATGCAAGCCAAAGTTACATAGAACTGGATCCAGGAATTGTACTTTACTGCCATCAGTCAAACTATGCAATACTGTGTCAGAAACACCTGTGCTACCATACCTGAAGGAAACAGCAGTACTAAGGGGAGATTCCCCAGAAGATCTCCGTTCAACTCATCATCCAAAAAGAAAGCTCCGGCTCAGTGAAAACAAAAAAACTGTAAGAAATGGATATTATTTTGTACAACTATGTAATGGGTTCTTCAATGGAAATTAGAGAAAAAATGTTTTCCTATTCCTATTGTTTTATTATAAACCTCAAAACGACATAAGGAGTTTCCTTAAAGTTTAAGTTTCAAACGCTTCGCTCTCAAACAACTTGAATCTTAGCACCATCCTAAAAGAAAGAAAGTACCAGGCGAGAAAGAGAGGGCGAGAGGATTTGTAGCATTTGAGAGACCTTCAAAGCTCAGTATATATTTTTTTTATTTGTTATTTATGTTATATTTTTGTTAAGTTGCATCTTTTTAGTTCCAGTTCCAGTCTGGCATATTCCTTTAATAAATCCCCTATATATTTATTTAACATTATTCAGGAAATCATTTTAGGCATACGGTATATTATGTTATTTCCTTTCTGGAAAAAAAAAATGTTGGTATGATTGAAGCAATGGAAAAGAGAGTTCATACATATTATATTAAATGTATACAAATATATTTCCCTAACACCCCACCCACTGAATTGAATATATTTTCCAAACAGGTCACATTCTCCCACCCGGTCACATGCTTAATTATAGACGCACAGCTCTGTTATATCTTACCCATCGTTGTCAGGATATCAGTGGATCTTCAGCCATATATTAATCAGCAACCTATCAAAGGTACAGTGGGAAAAATAGAAAGGTATTTTACTGAACCTTAGACTGGATAGGCTTAATTCAGGCCAAGACAAGAAACACTAGAATTATGGAGGAAGACAAGGACAAGCTAAACTTAAGAGTCTGGAATTTAGCCTGGTCTTGTACACTGGAATTAGAACTAAGACTAAACTCATGTAACGTAGCTATGTCAAAACTCAAAAAATAGGAATAGATAAGCTTGGGGTCAAGGACGTAGTCTGGTCAGGAACTGTAAATCAGGAACAGCACTATATTATGCATAAAGGCTATAATATCACAGTGTATATATGCCTATGCCTTTTTGTTAGTTTCAGAAGAGATGTCGACACCGATTATAAGATAAAAGACACAAAGGTCGTAGCTTGCATAATTTTAGTTTAGGTTGGGTCAGAATTACATGACCCCAGCCTAGTAAATGTTGCTGTATAGATACTACTGTAATCATAACTGAATTGATGTGACTGGTTTAAAATTTGAGCGAGTTTGCTGACTTGACATGGTGCCACAACAGAATCGATCCAGATGCGACAGAATTGGTGAGTCTCCTTACAATTATCCACCCTCCTGTTCACATACCCCTATCCTCCTAGTCACGCACACCTACAAATCTACTCAGTCACATAGCTCTCCATAACCAACAATCTATATTTATCCACCAATGACTACTGACCACATTTCCATAGATATGTGAGGATTATGTTGGGGTGGAAAATATAAAAGGAGCGTATGTATAATGGGAGGGGTACGAGATGTGGAAAGGGGAGAACAATTAGGCTTCATCTACAGAAGACACTGAAAAGTCTTTCACTTGGCTAACACCTAACTATAGATATTGACTTTAAAATCAGAATTACAAAATCATATGGCAAAATAATTAAAGGGAAACTGCACTGCACAAATACAAAAACATAATAGTAAAAGTTATGCCTTTTTGTTGTGTGGGTGCATATCTAAAAACAGCTTGCAAAAACTACAGATTGTGTCTGAAATCCTTTGCAAGCACTTGCTTTCTTTCCCAGCCCAGACTTTATGCGGCTGTGCATTCACATAATTGGTTGTCTGGCTGACAGCCAGGTGAGTGTAACAAGGTTTATTTATAAATGTGCCAATTTCTATTGAAACCTGCACTTTTTGTAAACTGAAAAAAAAGAGGACACACTTTTCACATATAAAGCACTCGAGCAAGCTAAAGTTCTTTAGAGGTCTGCATTGTCCCTTTAAGCTACAAATATGGGATATATCAGGAAAGTAAAGGTTTCTAATTATATTTCAGGTTTGTATTTCAACTCGTAATATTTAATAAGTACATAGAGGTAATTGTCCTACTCGGTAGGAGTGTCAATAATATAATGACACACTATAAATGTTTTTGAACACCGAGGAAAGATAGTGCAGATGATCACAGTATGGTGTAACAAGAAAATAAAAAAAATGGAAATTTTATGTGCATTTTATGAATTATGTGTTTGTTTTTATTTTTATTTTTTTAGATCAGTGTTGCAGGGATATAGAATAAACAACTGTGTAACACTAGTGCTGTATTCTGATTTAAAAATTTAAACCTTCATACATAACAAAACTTTTCTAAATGTTTTATAAGAGAAATTTTGTGTTGAAGCATTAGTGTCTTCGATTTTTTTACACCAAAGCACATATATTAAACAGAAATAATAGTAATATTACACATTAGGTCCACTGTATTTTCCTTCCCTGTTCTGTGATGGAAGCTGTACAATTAATATTATTATTATTTTATTATTTATATAGCGCTATCAGATTCTGTAGCGCTGTACAATGGGTGGACTAACAGACATGTAATTGTAACCAGACAACTGGACGTACAGGAACAGAGGGGGTGGACAACTGGACGTACAGGAACAGAGGGCCCTGCTCCATGAGCTTACATTCTAGAGGGAGTGGGGTATGGTGACACAAGGGGTAAGAGTAGGGGTACGAAGTAGGTTGTTAGAAAAGTATTCACTGACCGCTTAGTAGGTAATTTTTGACAGTTGCAGGAGAGGAGTCATGGGGGGTGCAGGATTAAAACCTGCTAACAGTTTAATTGATATGCTTTCTTGAAGAAGTGAGTATTCAAGGATTTTTTGAATGAGTGGAGACTGGGTGAAAGTCTTACGGAGAAGGGAAGGGAGTTCCACAGAAGAGGTGCAGCCCTAGAAAAGTCTTGGAGGCGAGCGTTAGAGGTGGGAGTACGGACAGAGGATATACGTAGGTCCTTGGCAGAGCGCAGGGGCCTCGACGGGACATACTTGTGTATTAGGGAGGATAGGTAGTTTGGAGCAGTATTATGTAGGGACTTGGAAGCAAGCACCAGAATTTTAAATTGAGTCCTATATCTAAATGGACTGACAGAACAGGGAGGCGTGGGAGGGGCGAGCGGACAGGAAAATGAGCCTCGCCGCCACATTCATTATAGATTGCAGCGGTGCAATCTGGGAACACATAAGACCACTGGGAAGGGGATTGTCAAGGCGAGAGAGAACAACAGCATGGACCCACACCTTAGAAGCATTAAATAGGGGCGGATGCTTGCTATGTTTTTGAGGGGTGAAGGAGAGGTTAGAGTCAAAAAGAACAACCAGCCAGCAAGCCTGCGATGTAGAGGTGATGGTAGTGCCATTGACTTGGAGGGAGACAAACACGGGGGTAGCAACACTTGAGGGAGGAAAGACCAGAAGTTCTGTTTTGGACAGGTTGAGTTTAAGGAAGTGAGCAGCCATCCAGTTGGAGATCACAGAGAGGCAGTCAGAGACACGAGTCAAGATGGACGCAGAGAGATCAGGAGAGGACAGGTAGATTTGCATATCATCTGCATATAAATGATAATGGAAGCCAAAGGAGCTGATGAGTTTACCAAGGGAGGCAGTATAGATAGAGAACAGTAGGGGGCCAAGGACAGAACCTTGGGGGACACCGACATAGAGTGTTTGGGGAAGAGAAAGAAACACTGAAAAAGTGCTGGGAGAGGTAGGAGGAGCACCAGGAGAGAGCAGTATTCCGTAGACCAAAATTACGGAGAATACGAAGAAGCTGTTGATGATCAACAGTGTCAAAGGCAGCAGAAAGATCAAGGAGAATTAGGATAGCGTAATAGCCGCGAGACTTAGTAGCAATTAAATCTATAAGAGCTATAGAGACCTGTACTGCTTCCTGCACAAGCATTTAATTATTCACTTCCAGTGTGTAGTGGGAAACCTTGTAATAACCTAGGATTATACTTCCTTGCTATCATACATACCTTGCAGTCCAGGATGTGACTATCAGAGGTTTGTGCAGAAGACAACATTGTCTTCTATAGTTCTAATATATCACGGCCGTGGTCCCCTGAAGTCACTAGTCAACCTTTAAACAGAAGCATATAGAGGTAAAACCACTATTAGTATGCACAGCACCCTGTGTTGGAGTGGAAGAAAAAGAATAATTTTGAGATATACTAACAGTATCGGGCAATATTCACAGGTACAGGAATACTGCTTTTAAAAAGAAATAGATAAAATATACATAGTGTAATCTGTTACAATACAATGTACAATGAATGGGTGTATGGTTTAACTCACAAGTATAGAGCCGTGCCAGGCTCTATGTAAATAGCCTCAAGGTGCCAGTACTGGCTTCGGTAGGTGTCCACAGGTAAGGCAGGCAGGTGAAGTATATAATTCAAAAGTAATTTATTGAAAAATTTAAAACTGGACATATATAAAGCAGTGTGTAATAGACAAATATACTAGTCAACCTTTGTCCCATGATCACTGTAGCCCACCAATCACTTGTTCTATGAGCATTTCAGCCATGCGACTTACAAGCTCATTTTACCTCCAGAGCAGCATGATTAAGCAAGATTCTGGACACTTTTTTCAGGGATTTTGATCAATGCAAATAAATAAACATGCTGTGTATCTCCTGTTCTATCTTCCCATCAGATGCTCTATTGAATTGAGATTGTGAGACTGTGTAGGCCAGTAGTGTTCATTATACTCACTGTTATGTAGGCATGTGCATGGGGAAAATATTTGTTTCGGTTCGGCATTCCGAAATTCGGCACTTCATCAATTCGGGACTTCAGCAATTCGGCACTTCGAACTTCGACAACTTCGGAACTTCGGCACTTGAACACTTCAGCACTTTGGATCTTCGGCACTTCGGCCACTTCGCAACTTCGGAACTCCGGCATTTCGGGACTTTTGTTGCAGCCGCTTGGTAGATAACTCCTTAATTCCCACGGTATTAGGGAGCTATCTACCAAAAGGCTGAATGACCTAAATTGGTCTTTCAGCCAGATTTACTAATACTAAGTAAAGATTACTTAGTATTAATAAATTATGCCCTTACTCGCTATACCGCGAGTAGGTGCATGTCTAGTAAACAGTGAGCAGCCAATGTCCTCCCCCTGGCCCCCACCCCTGAGCGGTGGGTGGGGGCCCTTAACAAGAATAAGGGGGGGACCTAATGTCCTCCCCCTGGCCCCCACCCCTGAGCATCGAGTGGGGGCCCTAAATACAAATGGGGGGGGACCTAAGCTCCTCCCCCCTGGCCCCCACCCCTGAGCGGTGGGTGGGGGCCCTAAACAAGAATAAGAGGGGGGACCTAATGTCCTCCCCCCTGACCCCCACCCCTGAGCGGTGGGTGGGGGCACTAAACAAGAATAAGGGGGGGCTAATGTCCTCCACCCTGGCCCCCACCCCTGAGCGGCGGGTGGGGGCCCTAAATACAAACTGGGGGGACCTATTGTCCTCCCCCCTGGCCCCCACCCCTGAGCGGCAGGTGGAGGCCCTAAACAAGAATAACGGGGGGACCTATTGTCCTCCCCCCTGGCCCCCACCCCTGAGCGGTGGGTGGGGGCCCTAAACAAGAATAAGGGGAGGGGGGCCTAATGTCCTCCCCCCTGGCCCCCACCCCTGAGTGGTGGGTGGGGGCCCTAAATGAAAATTTAACCCACCTCCCCCCCAGGTGACTAGGGGTCCCCAAACCCCTAGTCACCCCCTCCCCAAAAAAATAAACTCCTACCTACCCCCCTCACCCTAAAAATAATGAGGGGGGACCATTTAACTAAGTACCTGTAAAAATAAACTTACCATTTGATGTTTTCTATCTTCTTTTTTCAGCCGCCAAAAAAGGGAAAATAAAAATCCATAATAACTGACGCAATTAAAAAAAAAAAAAAAGAGCGCAAAAAATAATAATCCATCTTCACCCATGGAGGGCTCCGCGCAGACTGAGCAGTGCAGGGCGGGGGAAGGCTTATAAAGCCTTGCCCCACCCTGCAATTAGGCTCAAAGCACTCTGATTTGTGGGTTTAAGTCATCCAATCAGAGTGCTCTGACAGGTAAATGAAGAGACTGGCAGGTAAGTTGGTTTGAAATCCACCAATCAGAATGCTCTGTATCATTTTACACAGCATGGGAAAGTTTTTGGAATTTTCCCACGCTGTGTAATTTGACTCATAACACATTTTTTTTTTTTTTTTTTTTTTTTTAATTGCGTCGGTTATTATGGATTTTTATTTGGCATTTTTTGGGGGGCTGAAAAAAGAAGATTTTAGAAGAAAGAAAACATTGAATGGTAAGTTTATTTTTATTTTTACAGGTATTTAGTTAAAGGTCCCCCCTCATTATTTTTAGGGTGAGGGGGGTAGGTAGGAGTTTATTTTTTGGGGGAGGGGGTGACTAGGGGTTTGGGGATCCGTAGTCTCCTGGGGGGAGGGGGGTTAAATATGTATTTAGGGCCCCAACGCCGCTCAGGGGTGGGGGCCAGGGGGGAGGACATTAGGTCCCCCCCATTTGTATTTAGGGCCCCCACCCACCGCTCAGGGGTGGGGGCCAGGGGGGAGGACATTAGGTCCCCCCCCCAATTTGTATTTAGGGCCCCCACCCACCGCTCAGGGGTGGGGACGGGGGGGCCAATAGGTCCCCCTTTAGTTTAAAAGCCCGCACTTGCACGTCGCGGGTGGGGGCTCAGGAGGGGGTCCTTTTTTTTTTACAGTGAGCAGCCACAGTCTGCTCACTGTTTAAAAGACATGCCCCTACTCGCAATATAGCGAGTAGGGGCATAATTTAATCATACTAAGTAATCTTTACTTAGTATTAGTAATTTTGGCTGAAAGACCAATTTAGGTCTTTCAGCCTTTTAGTAGATAGCTCCCTAATACCGTGGGAATTATGGAGTTATCCACTTATTCATTCCTGTCATTACATTGACTGGCTAAGTAACTTACATTTTATATGAATGTATGTTACTTGATTGTTGTAAATGTTGCAAATGCTTACAGCTAAATCCTGGCTATGTTTGTATACTTTTTATTTGAAATTGTATACAGTGTAACATTCTTCTTTCACTGGGTAAGTATATTAGTACTTAGGCAATACTGTGCTTCGGAACTTCGGCAACTTCAGAAGTTCGGCACTACTACACTTCGGAAATTCTGTATTTTTGGCAATTCGGCACTTCGGCAATTCAACTATTCGGACATTCGGAAGCACCCGAATGTCCGAATAACCCGAAATTCGGCCATATTTTATTTCGGACCGAAACGAATTGCACATGTCTACTGTTATGTTATGGAACTAGCTAGAGGTGATGCCTTATTTATGCTTCAGGATTACCCACGGGAAGGAATCAAAAATGTGTCAAGGTTGTATAACAACTTTACATTTTAATCATTTATTACAGGAGCATGATTTTAAAGTCAACTATGTCAGTGGATAATGTCTGCTGGGCCAGATTGACATGTAAGTTTGCGTACGCCCCTCATCAATAAACAACAATTCCTCAAATGAGAATTGAAAAAAAGAAAAGTTCTTACATTCGCTGGTACCATAAGCTTACAGGTGGTGACACTGTTTGCTTCCAGAAAACAGGTATAAAACTTTAGCTATATTTAGTATACATATAGTCATGGATTTCATATAAAAGTTGCATGTAGTAGCATGGGTGTTGGCAAAAGAGTAGGGGGGGGGCATATGAGAATTTTTAAAGCAGGGTATGTATCCCTCTCCAGAAGGGGTGTCAATGGACAGTACCATCATATGTGTAAAAGAGTTCCCTCTGCATACTGACCACCTATTTGATCAAGAGTGCTCTATTTGTTTCAAATTCATTTTGATAACCCTGACCCTGCCTAACCAGGTGAGGTGCAGTAGTGACCACTCCTCCAGAATACTCTTGAATTTAGTGGTTGGATAGGAGCTGCTGATAAGGAATGTATCTTGTCAAAATAATGTATTACCCTCATCCCGGCTGATCAATGCTCTGAATTAGCAGAGCTGCAGCCTTAATATTTACCCCCGCGCAACACTTCCAATCTAAATTTTAATTGATTTCGACACCACCAGGTTGGGAGAGAGACATAGAATTGAGGATGGAAGAATCGGCATAAAGGAGGCCGGAGGCCAGAGGGTAGAGTGTGAGGGAGTGAGATGAAGTGCTACGGATGAGAAAATAGGTTTTGAAATGAACAACATTTCCCTAAGACTGAATGAATGATAGCACTAGAATCCACTGGGTGACACGCTCCTTACTGGGTGACGCTACCACTCACTGCACGTCTGATTTTTACTAAGTGATAAAAACAAACCAATAAGTGTGTGCACATTTTCAGCTTATTATAAAGGCAGCAACTGATTGGCTCTGCCTTTCAGTGTACAATAGAATCAGCCAATGAGGGTGCAGCTGCCATCAATGTGCAATAATTCCTTTTGATAACTGACATTAGATTTCAATATGCAACAATTGCTTTGCTTATGTCAATTTGCTAAGTTCCCAATTGCCGAAGTTCCGAATTGCTGAAGTGCCGAATCGAACAGAATTGCTGAAGTGCCAAATTTTTTTACTTACCTGGGTTTCTGAACCAAACCAAAACAATTTTTTTGTCCATGCACATCCCTACAAATTGACCTCCAGGGTCTGGAAGGGATCCCACCCCCATCTCTGAAAGAATTAAGGTGGTGGGACAATATTGAGACAATATTCCAATGAATTGCTTGTAGAACCAGAGAGGGAGCCTGTCCATGCCCGGACACTTCTCCAGCTTTGAGATTTTCAAATCATGTCCTAGTTATTCCTCTGTGATTGGGTCATCTAGTGGTTGAGCTGCCTCAAGAGGCAGGTGTTTGTGTATATTTGTCTGAAGGTATTCCCAGATCTCTGATATATGAGATTCCAGTTGGGACTGGGCTGAAGATATTGTGAGATGCCATTGCTTAGCATCACAGAGTTTTGGGTTGTAAGTGACCGCCTGTTTTTTTCATACCATGCGAGCAAAGAGAGAAGCGCGTTTGTTGGCGTTGGTGTAAAAGAACGCCTCTAACTAAAGAAGGGTTTTTTGGTATGAGGCAATAAGGAATCACCAACTCCCCCTTGTCTTAGTAAGTGACAAGGATTACAGATTGTGATCTCACTACCCAAGATGCCCGCAAGTATGGATGGACCATACTCCATCCCCTGACATGTCAGGAAAAAAGGAGTCTCCCCCCCGGAAGTCAACCACCAAATGCCCAATGGAGGTAAGTGGTAGAGTAGCAACAAAGCTTCTGAGTTCCTGAGTAGTTAGATTTAACTATGTAAATGCAGAGTGTGAAGGCCATAGGTGAAAATTTAGACACTGGCTCTGTCTATCCAGGTCCTCTAAATGTTAGGCCGTTTGTCTCATTTACATTGTTTTACATTCCAAGGAATCTGTGTTTGCAGCTTAAGCTAGTTATCATGATCTCTTTCCTTGTCGAAGACTGGAACAGTGAGACTCTGTAGTCTGTTGCGCAATATCTGTGTCAACACAGATGGAGGCCAGAATGTGAGTAGTGGTCTTTCTAGGGTCATCGCTCCTTGGCAGAGCTTTAAATAGCCTCATCCAATCCAGCTCCATCGGCGTGGAGGATATTTCTCCAAGCCTGATGCAGACAAAGCTGGTAAGTAGGCCTCCATAGCCTGAAATGCCACAGACCACATGTGTGTATCGGGTAGGGCCGCCAGAGCTGTAAGGAAGGGGTGCAGAGATGGAGTATTTGCACCCTTCTTAACCTCCAGGGATATGGAGGGGCCAGGACCCTTAGTGGTTTTCCCCATACCAGGCTTTGACTCGTGGGTGTAGTAATGGAGGTCCACATGAACTCTATCCTAAGCAGCTATCTTCTCTAGCAGCACGACCACGCAAGCTTCTGTACACTTTTTTTTATCAGTAACTGTAGATTGGGGTTTGAAAGACCACCTACCTTTACAATGAAAACTGTCAAATCTTTAGGTGCCAAATATAGCAAAATGTACAACAGGATGGTTAGCTGAAAATAGAACTTACCTGGTATCGATTTGTTAAAATAGTTTATTAATATAAATTATATGGAACACTGTTGTATCATATTAGATTTTTTTCACAGATATAAATTTAAATTGTGCATATTTTTCTGCTTATATTTAGGTAAAACCTTCATCAGTCTCCAGGGAAGGTACTGACATTGTTTATAAAGTAAGTTTACTTTGCATCAGGTTCAATTGTGTAACTTGTAATTTTAATGAGTTAATCATATCAAAAAGGATGGATGGATGGATTCAAGAGAATGAAATAATATGTACTACTGCATGCAGATATATTCACTGATATTATTCTCACTCAATGCAAAATGCACAGTTCATTACAAGCAGTCAAGGTCATTACAAACATGCACATTCATTTCAACTTCCCTCATTCACTTATACTTGAGAAGCACTTTATAGGGGTTATGAGGATCAGGCACAGATCAGGATCTAATTCCAACTGGAGAGTCAGATTGGGTTGAAGGTACAGGCAGCTTCTCCAAGAAGACGAGACTAGCATGACGTGTCTCCTGACACCAGAAGAAAAAGTTGTACAAAACTGATCCTCAACAAGGAAGATAGTTATTTAGTTGTCTGATGGACAGCCCAGGTGGGTGGCCCCAGACACAGAAAAAAAAACATTTATCTCCACAATGTATCATTTAATAAAAAAAAGACTGTGGGTACAAGTTAAGTCCTAGTTTAAGAAAGCTGCAGAAGCTGTACATTTATATATCTTCAATAAATTCCTTACCTAATGTTGATAAAGGCGGTTTGTCCTCCTTTTCTTCTTGTCGTATCTTGGATGCAACCGCATAACACTCCTGGCCCTTTTAGGGCTCTGCCTGATACTTTTACATTGTGGGTCAAACTCTTCCCAAAACTGCTGTTACTGAAGAAGCAGCATTGAGTATAGAAATACAGTTCTAAATAACTTGAAATCTAAATAATATGTCATAAGCTTATTTTAACACACAACTGTGTTTGTCATATTTTGACCGTGTGATATATTTTTCAGTACCATGGGATTATGTCACTCAGAGTAGAAGAAGATGGTGAATCACTTAATACAAGCAGGACAGCCAAAGTACAAGTGAGAAACCATGGACAAAAGAAAATAATTCCTGTAAGAAATGTGGAGAGTTTGCAGTCAGACAGAGCCATATTTACCTCTGGAACTAATTTGGAAAATCAGGTATGGAACGGATTACAAAATGTCACAATGTTTAATTTATGCATGTGGGTGGAAGTATAATCTTGGGTCAGGTGAAATGGAAACAATATGCTGCCAGTACTTTTTGAGAACAAGTGTATAGCAGCTTCATAATTCTAAGCAGCATCGTAATTCTACACAGCAGTTTAGTAATCAAACAGAGGTGTCATTCTGGATCTTTGTTTTGAAATTATTTTCAGACCTATTCTCACAGGAACATTAATTTTCCTTACTACACTAGTCAGAGCTACTGTTTTTAGAATTACATATTTTCACACTAACTAAATACACTATTATAACGTCTTCATGTCAAATACTGCAGACTCAATCTCCTAGAATTTGTCCTCTCAGACGTTTGATTCATTGGCAGGGCTGAAACACCAGCAATTTCTGGTACAGCATCCCCAAAGATTTCATCATCTCTCCCCAGTTACATAAATAACTTATGGTGTATGCAAAGCCCAATGAAGGGTTTTGGTGACTAGCTTGGAAGAGATTAAATGGAATTGTGTCTATATATGAGTCAGTCTGTGTATGCATTGTATGTATGGTGAGCATGGTGAGATTGCATTACTATGCTTTTGTAGAATTTGATGTCCATAGAACTCGTATATGGCATTATTTTCCCCTTACTTGCTATGCATGTACATATATCCAAATGAGAGCCATAAACAGCTTTACTCCTTGCAACCCCTATTGTTATAACATTGTACACCAGTATGCACAATTATTACTGAAACAAACATGTCAAACTTCAATTATATTAACCACATTTAATAGCAACAGTCCAGTAATCATAAACTCATAAAAACTGAAGCAAAAGTTGATATGTATGGAATGATATATTCATAAATTATAAATACCCCAAAATACAATGTTTACATGCATATACACTTAACTAAAACAATAAAGATGTTTTCATAAAGCTTTTGTTATATTGCACTTCATTTAAAGAGAAGTCATGCTCCAGTCATCATAACTGTGAAGATACATAATATAAGTGTAGTCTACATAACACTCAATTTGTCAATTTGTTTTATTGAGATGATGTCAAGCTACAGACAAAAAAATAATTCATACCAGGTTATATCAGCATAGCTAGCAAGTGTGATACACTTACCATGACACGTATAATTCTGGATGATAGAGGCATCTAATTTTAACATAATAATAAATTGGTCAATTAAAGGACCACTATAGGCACCCAGACCACTTCAGCTTGGGTGCCAGGTCCATCTAGGGGTTAACCTTGAAGCTGTAAACATAGCTGTTTCAGAGAAACTGCTATGTTTACATATGTTAATCCAGCCTCTAGTGGCTGTCTCAGTGACAGCCGCTAGAGGCGCTTCCGCTCTTCTCACTGTGATTTTCACAGTGAGAAGACGCCAGCGTCCATAGGAAAGCATTGAGAATGCTTTCCTATGGACTGACTGAATGCGTGCGCGGCTCTTGCCGCGCATGTGCATTCAAATGATGACTTCCAAAGGAGGAGGAGAGTCCCCAGCGCCGAGGGAGCCCGGTGCTAGAGAAAGGTAAGTGATTTAACCCCTTCCTCCCCCTTCAGCCTGGCGGGAGTGGGACCCTAAGGGTGGGGGGACCTATTAATACTATAGTGCCAGGAAAACGAGATTGTTTTCCTGGCACTACAGGGAGTGCAGAATTATTAGGCAAGTTGTATTTTTGAGGATTAATTTTATTATTGAACAACAACCATGTTCTCAATGAACCCAAAAAACTCATTAATATCAAAGCTGAATATTTTTGGAAGTAGTTTTTAGTTTGTTTTTAGTTTTAGCTATTTTAGGGGGATATCTGTGTGTGCAGGTGACTATAACTGTGCATAATTATTAGGCAACTTAACAAAAAACAAATATATACCCATTTCAATTATTTATTTTTACCAGTGAAACCAATATAACATCTCAACATTCACAAATATACATTTCTGACATTCAAAAACAAAACAAAAACAAATCAGTGACCAATATAGCCACCTTTCTTTGCAAGGACACTCAAAAGCCTGCCATCCATGGATTCTGTCAGTGTTTTGATCTGTTCACCATCAACATTGCGTGCAGCAGCAACCACAGCCTCCCAGACACTGTTCAGAGAGGTGTACTATTTTCCCTCCTTGTAAATCTCACATTTGATGATGGACCACAGGTTCTCAATGGGGTTCAGATCAGGTGAACAAGGAGGCCATGTCATTAGATTTTCTTCTTTTATATATGAACAGATATGATATGTTATCTTTTTTCATTTTACAAAAAGTACAGATTACAATAGAAATGTACATTTTTATAAATTACATTATATCATGCTCCTGCGGTCTCACTGCTCAATTCTCTGCCATTTCTCTATTTATGCAGCACTAGCCACACCTCTCCTGCCTGTGACTCACACAGCCTACATCAAAACAAAATGGTTACATTTTCAATCAGATGTTAACTTGTTTTAAATGTTTTTATCTCCTTCTCTATAAATTTAACTTTTATCACACAGGAGGTACCTGAAAGGTCTAGCATGCTATTAACAAAGCAGGAGTTAAGAAATTCTAACTTAAACAGAATTCACAATAAAGGAAGTGTAAACATTAGATGATTCTTTACAGGAAGTGTTTAGGAAGGCTGTGTAAGTCATATGAAGGGAAGTGTAACTAGACCTGCATAAACAAAGGGATTAAACTCCTAAATGCCAGAGAATTGAGAAATGAGACTGCAAGATCTGTACCAAAACTGCTTTATTTTGGTGACCATGTTGTCTCTTTAACCTTGTTACACCCCTGGTTGTCAATCAGACAACTGGTATTGTTACTTCCTGATTGTTTACCTCAGTGGAGTTAAACTCAATTGTCAAGAGCACCTGCCTTGCAAAGACTTCTTAGTGAGCTACACTGGGAAGTCTGTGGATAGCCACAGAAAGTCTGGGCTGAGGAACATGTGGATTGTTATGCAAAGGCTGTAGACAAGAGATCTGGAGCTTTTTCAAGCTGTTTTTAGATATACCTCTTGGGACGAAAGTAACCTCGTCACTGGCTTTTGGAGGGGCCTGCTGGCCAGCCTCTTGCCTCAGGACTATGGGCCCTACAATATACCTTGCCCAATTCACTTTAAAAGGCTCTGTCCATGTGAAGTATGTACTTTTGTACTCCAGACAAAGAGACCGACCGTTAGCCCTATTTCTCTGGAACTGTTTTGGGCATGGGACCATGCACACGGTGGATCAAAACTATGACCTGCATAAAAGGACAGCTGTGGCTTCCATTAAACAGACTTACTGTGCCCTCAATCTAGAGTCTTGTCTCTTATTGGGGGAAACTGCTATATCACTACAAGGGAGCCTTCGGTGAGCACTAGGAGCATCCGTTGGTGGAGGTACCCAACTGGGGTACAGGAAGCTCCGTTACATTTGGCGGCAGCGGTGGGATGGCTTCCTAGTGCGAGGAGCAGCATCGTGGAGACCCCGTTAATGTGTGGATTTTACAAATTGAGGGCAACGCTACCACTCGTGCAATGCTCCTGTCTACAGAGGAGCTCAGCAGAATGGAGCGAGCTGGCCTGCAATCAGCATTCACACTCAGGGATGAGACTGACCTTGAATGGACGAGTATACCCGAGAGCAACGCTGGGAAGCTGCCCTGGAAGAGATCCAGTTTCAGCGAGGAGAGGGACTCCCCGGTATATACCAGCATTTGTGGGACCAAGTAGCCCAACGGAGGCCGCTTCTGGGAGAGCAACCCAGGGAAGAGCGGGTAAGATGCCTGGAATCCCTAGTGGAGCGGGAAATGATACTTGATAATTCCTACCAGGCGCTGTGGTGGCACACAGTACAGCAAGATGCCTGGCTGTTGGAGCGCCTTTTGCCAGGCGGAAAGGACTACGGTGGCCCCGGCCTGTTATGGAGGGCTCTTGAGGAGGCAACAACTTCGGCAGTCCTACCCAGTCATGATACTGGGTCATTTATGCGCACCGGAATGCTGTGCTGCAGTATCCCTCTGTCCTGGGGATTTGACCTTGCCCGTCTGGCTGCAACAGAGTGGGGAATCAAAAGAGACTATGTGGAGCTACTAGACGCAGTTCAGTCACCAGACAGTGGGGCAGAACAGGAGAGCCGGGTGACAGACCCAGACCTACCACCCTACAGCTGGGAAGACCCGGCCGAGGTACCCCCTGCTTCACTACCAGCTGCAGAAGTAGGTGACCTCTTAGACTGATCCTGGGAAGACCCCCAGAAGGCAGGAGGAAATGGGACCGAGGTCTCTCCACTGGCCCTACAGGGATGCTGGGCAGCAGGCCCAGATTCCCAGCTACAGCCGGAGTTACCGGGAGTGGGGATGGTTAGTCTCACTCCCCAGCGGCAGTGCGCAACACAGGGAGTGGAGACAGTCGGTCTCACTACCCAGCACCAGGCAGCGTTACCAGAAGAGGGGAAAACCGGTCTCTCTCCCCAGCAGCAGTGCATCTCACAGGGAGAGGAGACAACCGGTCTCTCTCCCCAGCGGCAGTGCATCCTACAGGGAGAGGAGACAACCGGTCTCTCTCCCCAGCGGCAGTGCATCTTACAGGGAGGGGAGACAGCAGGTCTCTCTCCCCAGTGGCAGTGCATCTTACAGGGTGAGGAGACAACCAGTCTCTCTCCCCAGCGGGGAGAGGAGACAACCGGTCTCTCTCCCCAGCGGCAGACAGTGTTACCGGGAGAGGAGATTGTCGGTCCCTCATTCCCACAGCACCAGGCAGCGTTACCGGGAGGCGAGACAGTCGGTCTGACTCCCCAGTGGCAACTCCTCCCCAGTGGCAACTCCTCCCCAACCACAGGGAAAGGTGCGGGAACCAACCAACCAAGCTGCAGAGGTTTGTGTGGTCTGCAGTGCTTATGGTGTCTGGTGAAGTGCTTGAAGCCTCTCGGTGAGCACTAGGAGCATCCGTCAGCGGAGGTACCCAACCGGGGTACAGGAAGCTCCATTACACCTCCAATAATGCTTTATTATATGCATTCCTGTTTTTATTGAAGATCTATCTACTAAATAGTCATTTGGACAGTGGCGTGACACTTTAATGATAAAAAATTTAGATATTGTTATATATTGTCATACTATTTCCTTCTATGTACTTATATAAATTTGGAATATCTTCCTTATAAAAATTGTCTGTGCTACCTCAGTGATGCATATTAGCCTTGCATAACAAGGAGGCAAATTTATTATAATTTGGCATAGCATATGTGACTAAAACGGCACTGTTGCACCTCACCCTAAAAAATTACTATTTCAAAAATATAGAATCTTTATGAAATACTAATTTACTGTGTTGGAATCTCGAGGGACAGGTTCAGATAAGTATAATTCTTCTTTATCGCCCTCCCCCCACCCACGGGACCCCCCAGCGGTGATGTCACTTTGTATTCTTAACACTTTAGTGTTCCTTTAATTCCTGCATATAGATCTAGTTGTGAGTTCCTAATTCTTTCCTGCTATTTCTTTTTTCCATAGTTTTAATGTATCACATTTATATTTCAATGCCATACATGTATGTTATCTTATAAAGGACAACTGTCATCAAATTTTCACTTCTCATATTTTAAGTTATTATATTTAATTAAACATAATGATATATTTTTTAAAATAATATGCATTGATTATTTTGATTTTGAATATTTTCATGCTCTTTCAGGATAACATGATGGCGTTTCCTAAGAAATGCACACCAGAACTGAAAGGATTGTTGCATTTCCATGCCATGGCACAGAAGCTCTTCCAGTGTGATGGTATATCATGGAATGCTTGGGAGAGCACAACTAAGGTAGAACTGGTTTAATTTGAGTAGATAAATGGAAGAGTGCAGGTATAACCCTTGAATAATTAAAATACTACAACACTGCAAGTTGGTAGATGTCATAAGACAAGAAGTCCATTATTTTTTCTCAAACCTTTTTGCACATTTATTATGGAAGTAAAAATTCTGCATTATCATGCTGACAGCAGAGGGCCCAATTTTTAAGTAAAAATGTTTTGGCAAAAATCAGGGTGATTGTAACAAATAAGCTTCTGTGTTGTTTCCCTGAGTAATCAGACTTTTCAACAGTTCAGTTGGTTTGTCTCCTCTGTTGATTGTTGATGCAATTACATTGTTCAATAATGACAAATGTTTTGTGTTACAGGCTTCAAAATGCCCATTTGGCTGGACCCCCTATGATACGAGATGCTATAAACTGATCACGGAGCAGAAGAAAACATGGATTAAAGCAGCAAGAGCATGCAGAGAGCAGTAAGCAGCTTAGTTTGTTTTACTGCCTGTGTTGCCATTTGCCTTTTGAATGATTGATCCATTGTGGTTAAACTTATGGTGGGACTGTGTTTACATATGCTGTCACAAGGGTTGCTCATTCTGTTTAAATGGTAAATATAGAATTTTTGCATTTTCAACAATACTATTTTACATCTCTTTAAATGTAAAATAGTAATTGGGTGGTGGGGAGTGGGGCAGGGGTTAAACACGAATGAAAGGGCTGTTTTTGTGCACAAAATTCCGACATCTATTTGATTCGACCTACAAAGCTGAAGCATGGCATACATGGATATAACAAATGGAAAGGTGAGTTTAGAGGTGTGACATCATATATCCCTGTATCCTATATAAATATAACCTGCACCACATAAAGGATCACTTACAGAGACCTGTACATGAGTATGAGTCACAGAATTTGATTCCGGTCACCAACAAAAATAGCATGTTAGAGGTCTCTTCCTCAATGATTAGTTCTGTGTTGAAGCGGATCTGTCATATATCAGTATATCATAATGACCTATTCTTTATGAAATACTGATCCAGACTGCATTGGATTATAACTCAATCCAAAAATACCACAAGACAAAATAGGGACCAATTTTGCTTTTATAGACTTTGTACTGGTTAGCAGTTCAATCGGCCAGATTGGTAGTGTGTTTTTGCTGTGGAGCATGAAAGCTAACTCTTCCAGTTGTGTTTTATCACAGCTACCAGCCGCCCAGTACCCAACATCATCTTGTGCACTGTTTAGATTAGAGTCTTGATTGATAAAATGATTGATAAAAGTAAAGACAAAACAGAACTGGAGGCACACCCAGAACATGATGTTTACAGGAATAATGCTGTCGTAGTGACTAAAATATATACATAATACAGATTAAAAAACATCACACAGAAAAATACCGTTTTAAATTGTATAAGGCTACTTAAAATCACCTATCTCAGCCAACAAATATGGAGATTAAGCTCCACCATATGTCCATATTGTGATCAGCCCATAACTTTTTCACAGTACCCCAATATCAGTGGGTCCTACACTAATTCCAACGTGGGAGACAAATTAAACAGTGCTAGTGCTAAATAAGCTAAAGTGCATATAATGAATCTATTGTAAGAGCATTGTGAGTAAATATAACGCAAAATGAATGTGATAATGCGATTAATGTGATAAAAAAACGCAATTAAAATAAACACAGTGTCAAACACTATCACTTTGTTTTTGACATATTGATCGTGTTTAGTTTTGACACTGTTTTTTTAATTGCTTTTTTTATCACATTAATTTTGCATTCTATTTACTCACAATGCTCTTACAATGGATTCATTATATGCACTTTAGCTTATTTAGCACTAGCACTGTTTAATTTGTATCCCACGTTGGAATTAGTGTAGGACCCACCGATATTGGGCTACTGTGACATAGTGGTGGGCTTAACACAATATGGTGGAACTGTATGCCCATATTTGTTTACTGCGATAGGTGATTTTAAATAGCCTTATAAAACGTAAAACTGGATTTTTATGTGTGCAATGTTCCTTAATCTCTATTATTGATAGAAGTAGATGAAAGGCTCTGGGCATTTTCCCACCATTTTCGGATAGGTCGTCAGGGTTTAATATTACAATTGGTTATATTTGCTTGCATTTTTCACTTGTAAGTGCTATTTCATCTAAAATGATAATGGAAAAGAGTCCTTGAACATGTGGAAAATGCAGATAATTGAAACATTGAAAATGGTATCAAAACATGCCTTGTATTTCACTACTTTTTTATTTGTATATACATTTTTATATGCTTTCAACTGACACACTGTCTTCAGGTTTTTTGTTTTTTTTGTTTCTCTTTTCAAAGGCACCATGCAACTCTTGTAGATGTGTTCAGTAAAGAGCAGATGGTTTGGCTGTGGAATCTCAGTGGCAAAAAGTCATTCTGGATAGGCAAGTGTTATTATAAAAGATTCTTATTAAAGATTCTTTTTATTATTATTATTATTATTATTATTAATATTATTAAACATACTATTATGGTATGTAAAATAATGAATTATTAGTGGGTAACACTATAAGCTGTGCTAACCATTGTAATATACTTAAAGGTTTTATCCCAACACTATATTGATATGTGCGCTTTTTTTTTTATGTTATGTTATGTTCCCGTTTTTTTCATGACTTACTGGAAATTTGTATTTTCTTTATTAAGATTGAAATGCGCAATGGTGAAGTGTGTATTATGAGAAATTAATTCCACTGAGGAGTTTTGGAGATATCATAAACCACAAAAACGAAGGTTGTCACTATCTCCATAGCTCCCTCACCTAGCATTTGAGTAATAGGAGTGGAGAAGAATTAAAAATGTATGTTAACAGTCACAAATAGTTTCACTACAAACACGTTTGAGCAGGTTGCCCTAAAACCGACATGCTTCAATAAGATTTTTAATTTTATTTTTTTTAAATAACTTGTAGTTTACTGCGCATTTCACAAGAAAAAAATATACACCAAAATAAACTAAAATTTTAAAGGTGGGGGCGGAGCCAAGCAGCCGAGCTGAGCGGTCGCACGGGAGAAGAGCTCCGTGAAAAACCGCTCATATCCAGCCAAAATTGGGGCAAAACCCCGCAAAACAACGTCTCAACGACATTGAGTATGGAGCCCCAGACTACAGAATAAAACCCTAGTACCCTGATTGCGACCGGCGGCTCCTAACCGGAGATTGACCTGAGGCCTACCTGAGGCCTACTCAGACGGGGCGGAGAGGCGGCCGATCCCTGCGCTGCCTGCAGCCATTCACTTGGAGGTCTCTCTGGCATACTCCCTCCCCCCCCCCCACCGGTGAGGGGTATCCCGGTACCTAAAGCTTGGAACGCAGCAGCACAACCACAAAGGGGAGAGTCCCACGCAGCATCACTGGCAACTATGGCGGACACCACGTGTCAACCCCCAAACAGCGCCCAGCGGTTATCTCTGGAGGAAAGATTGGACCGCCTGTTTGAAGCCTTTTGGGCTAAAATCTACCGCCGAGGGGACACGGAAGTGGAGACTCCACCAGCAACAACCCAAGGAGAGGCTGGGGTGAGACCCACAACTCCCGCCCGGGGTAACGCCAAAACTAAGATGGCAAGAGGGAGGAGGGGGATACCCCGACACAAACCCCGAAAACGCAGATCTAGAACAGCAGTGAGTTCCCCTACCCCCCAGCGAATGCGGTACCCACAAGGAGGAAAGCACCAGAGCCACCTTCGGTCTAGCCCAAACCCCCTACACGCTATAGGGACTGATCCGAAAAAGCTACATACCTCTGTACACACACTCACATGGAACACCCGCACGCTGCCTCCCTGGGAAGCCTGGAAGTCGTCTCCATCGACTGAAGAGGTCCGCGGAATCGCCCCCCGCCCAGCACCAGCCTTGCTACCTAAAGGGATCGGATGAATGGAGAAAAGGGCCCCAGAAAGGGAAAGGCTTGACCACACACTGACAGACACTATTTACCTGTGGCAACATCACCCGAGTAACCCGTGATATATGATCAAGGCTTAATTTAAGTGTTATGTTTTTCTCTTTTTATTTTATTTTTTTCTTTCTCTCGATGATTAGCAATAGTGAACGAGAGCCATGAATCTAACATCTGAGATAGGATACCCGGAATATTAACCAAGCTGTCCAATCACTTTTTCTCTGTTATCTCTGTTGACAAGCTAACCTAAACCTTAGACATGCATACTTAGTATACAGGATATTATCCTTTACTTGCTCCATGGCTCATAAATGCAACAGCAATATAAAAATAACCAAAAGCCCTATAATCCAGTGGTTGCCTCTCTTTGCATGTATAGTTAACACCTAACCCATAGGTACGCCTGAGGGTCACCATCTATCTATGTATAATATCTCACGCACAGGTTAGACTAGAATTCTATGTTATGCTTGTTTGTACTACGCTATATAGCATTTTACCTACCTAGCCTGCGACCTATTACCTCTACTAAATATAAAACTGTGCAAGAACTATCGCATACCCCAATGTTACTACTGTTAAAAAAAAGCATGAGGATTGCCGTTGGGGTACCCCATGCAAGCTTGTTATGTCCATATGCACTGCAAAAATAAAGAATAATAAAAAAATAAAAATAAAATTTTTTAAAGGTAATAAAGTTGCACACATTGAGAAATCAATAATCAACAGACATAGACAATAATAACAGGAGTGATATAACGTTATTCTAATTACAATGCCATATCCAGGAGAAGGAAAGTGGATATACCCCTTTCATTCCCAGAACAAGCCATACACACCTCACCCACCACAAACCATATTGGAACCAGGGATTCCATATTCGTAAAACTATTCTTTTGAGAAATGGTTAATACTGACATCACCTGTTTAAGATAGTCTGAGTCTACCAAGATGATGAGCCTCTGTCGAACACTCCATATTTTCCAGTGTCTGGCTATCAAATATTTCAGCCAGCAATACCTGTGTCACCAAATCTTTGTGCTAAAATGAGAGTGATTTTGGTAAATCTAGCCATGAGTATGTGAAGGAGTAAAAGCTATATCTTGCAAAGCTAATTTGCAATAAGGTGGTTACTGTCTTCCAAAGTGGTTTCTAGAACAGGGCCAACTATGGCCCACCAACTATGGAGCATAGTGCCCACCTATGTGCAGGATCTCCAACAAAGCCACAATAGGATATACTTTATGAAGGCAATAAGATTTTGTTTGTGCTCAACTGCTGATCAACCTAACTTGCCTACTGCTGTGATTGCTCTATATGAAAATGCAGTAAGTTAGATTAAATAGTGTCATTTTACCAAACAATCAATATACATAACTAAAAAATCATTGTAATAAACTTTTAAAATACGAAAAGTGAAAATCTGGTGACACTTGCTCTTTAAGCACATGTTCATTAAGTTGTATCTAACCCAAATATGTCAATACATCTCAAATATTAAAATTGTCTTCTTTTTTCTTCCTTTGAAGGGCTGAATGACCGTTTACATAGTGGCAGATGGGAATGGAGCAGAGGAGAGAATGTCACATTTACCAACTGGAAAAGGGGCATTCCTAAGATGTCAAAGAAAGGGAAAAGCAAGTGTGCTCTAGTACAGAATAGAGGAAAATGGCAGGCAAAAGACTGCACAAAGGGCAAAGGTCACCATTATATGTGCTCAAGAAGGTTGTAATATATTATATCATATCTATAAGCTATGTACATTTTGTATGAATATTTATTTTTACGCTGATTAAAAAGGTGATTGATGATTTACTTTAACAAAACTATATAAACTTTCTAGATTCTACTTTTACAAAAGCAGAAATGTTACATCTATTAGGGCTTCCTCACTTTTTCATTATATTATTTTTCATTATATATTAACACACACATTTCACTTTCAAGAATTACATAGTTACATAGTTACATAGTTACATAGTTACATAGCTGAAAAGAGACTTGCGTCCATCAAGTTCAGCCTTCCTCACATATGCTTTTGCTGTTGATCCAAAAGAAGGCAAAAAACCCAGTCTGAAGCGCTTCCAATTTTGCAACAAACTAGGAAAAAAATTTTTAAACTCTGCCTTGCCCTTCAAAATCTTCAGCACCTTTGATCATCCAACTTGACTATATTTTCATTTTTAGTCCTCACTGGTAATTTACCCTTTACTTCTTGTGTGGGGTAATATGTCCAGACAGCATCAGCAAATAGGAGAGATAAGAAAAGTTGAAAATTCCACACAGGGCACAGCACTGCTAATGTGAACTAGATCTTAACTAATAACATGATTGCTAACAGATCGCTTTTAAAATGATTACTACAGAAAATAAAGATAATTCCCCAAGTTACATTTGCAACAGCTTATTACAGTAAGCTTTAACCAGTGTGTCATGGCACACTGATTGGACTCAGGCCTCAAAAAAATTGGCACAAACACATTAACTTAAGGGTTGTACTAAGTGAACGTATCTTCTTTTTTAATGTGTCCACATTAAAATTGAAATTACCACCTGGCAAACAAGTAGTATGACAATTTATCTAGAGCTATGCATACCTTTTAGTTAAGGCGCATCTTGATGTACCATTTAGAAGCCACTATTGAAGATTAAAGCGGCTCTGTCACCTTCTGAGATCTTTGAATATTTTGTAAAGAACCTCCATGGTCACATTGTCACTTGGTGTGCAGTGGCTTTAGGGTGCAGTTGAGGTGAGTTACACTTACCTGGAGCTGTGCCTCTGTGGCATCACCATATTCGATCTTGAACTTCTGGAGCTTCATCCGCCATTAGCTCACATCAGTGCTGTAGTCTTCCACATGTGAGATTACAACACCGATGTCTATGGAGGATCCCGTGGGAGCTTTCATGGATATCTTGCGATGAGAGAGATAATGCCCAAGTCCCACAACCATAGCTAGCAACAGCTGTGAAAAATGACAAAACCTGATGGCGGTAGCTCTGTCATTTGTCAGATTTAGGATTTACCATCAGACAGTAAATAGAAGTACTCCCTACCTTTATCTTACAATATATATTGACTGAGTGCATTTTGTAATCAAATTCCAACACAGTCTTTATGAGCATTTGGTTTTATCCTTATGATGTGCTTACATTTTTTGGAAGGGTGACAGAGTTACTTCACTAAAAAAGTAGGTTTGTCTTTGATTTTATTTTTTTCTTATTGAATTGTGCCTTATTGTCAATAAAATTAAAACATGCCTAATGCAACATCCTCCATTCACTTGTAAATAGTTCTCATTCATTTTAATGCTTCATACATGATCACTAATTCTTCCATGTGCACGGCTAAGAATTGGCTGAGAAATTGCAGACAGTCCCTGATTTCAGTAAAACAGAATACATACACTGTTTGTGAGTTGCTGTCAGTTTGGACAACAACCTCCAGTCACAGGATCCTGGCACCCTTACATCCATTAAATGCTAAGAGATTCTTCTTAATTTCAGTAAAACAAGCAAATGTTACATATAACTTTTATACATATAACTCTTACCATATTTTAAATGCATTATGCTTACAGCTGATTTACCAATAAATGTTAACAAGTACAACATTCACAGAATATATACCCTCACATCCATTTCAAAAGGGCATTATTGATGGTACCTGGTTTTGTTCTACTGTATGTTTTGTGTTTCTGTTTCAGCATTATGTTTACAGTGTTGCTATATCTAAAGTAGTTGTCAGAAGAAAATTAGATGTAGTTATCAGAAGAATGATGCATATTAGAATATGTTCTTTTGACAGGATGGTACTTGTATGATATAATTAATCTAATAAACTGTTTTGTTTTGAGATTTTATCAATAAACTGTAAAACAAAAAGTTATGTTTCAGTAATTGCAGAAACATTGTTTTATAGATTGCATTATTAATTACTATTATTTTATTAAGCAATCTGGGCAGGAATTAAGTGTTTAACCCCATGGCTGCTTAAAATGCAAACTTGTCTGGCCCTCCAAGACATGCATATATTGCTGAATTTATCATTTTTGTAATTTCACGGTTTCATGAGATATGACATTGGTGGGACACTAGGGTTGGTGGGACATCCTTAGTCATGTTTTCATTTAGGACTTATGTGTGGGAGGATGAGGACTTGGCAAATATACCAATAATTAAGTGTTCTTGCATAGCAAGACCACTTAATGTTATCTCACATATATATTATTATTATTAAGTGTTCTTGCATAGCAAGACCACTTAATGTTATCTCACATATATATTATTATTATTATTAAGTGTTCTTGCATAGCAAGACCACTTAATGTTATCTCACATATATATTATTATTATTATTCTTATTATTCTTATTATAGCCAAATTTGCCACCCTAACTCCTCCCACAGTTTTTACACTACATAGACAAAAATATACCAAAACGTGCAGATTGTTCCCGATCGGATTGCTATTACTTTGTGGAACGTTTCGCCGAATGGTTCACGGAATATCGTCGTTCTTGTGGCGAGATTTGTCCCAAAGGAATGAATGGCAAAGCTAGAGTGGGAGCTGGCAAAAGCTGAAAAATCAGGACATGATTTCTAAACTGCCACCACTCCCTCATTTTCAGGCCCACCTACACAAATCTTATATCAAAACGTTCAGCTATCCCTGCTGCCACTAAAAATGTCCACAGCTAAGCCATAGTCCTGGTAGTTTTCACAATATGACCATTTGTTTGCAACTCACGCCGTCCATTGACATTCATTGAAACTTCACTCTAGCCAGCTCAAACTTGAAGGGCAATATCTAAACTGCGACTGTGCGTTTATTTTTAATACTTCAGAGACATACTATGCATCACAATGTAGATCTGGGTCTTGTGATTCTCACAATATAAAGCTCTTCACTGTAGGATTTATAGTTTTTAAAATACGACCATTTGAAGATGGCAACCACAAAAATACTCTGACTTGTGCCAGGCTGCAGCAGCACATGATGTCATAGACAGGGCCTTTTGTACACCTGCTAATGTTTTTACAAATGTATGGTTTAATGTAACTGTGCAAAAACATTGCAATTAAATGTGCTATATAAATGATAACAGTTACTCCGCCCACTCCAGTTGTAGACTACTGGTGGAGGCAAGAACACTTCACACAATTTCCCCAGAAATTGTAGCTTTTCTAGTTATTCTTATTATTCTTATTATAGCCAAATTTGCCACCCTAACTCCTCCCACAGTTTTTACACTACATAGACAAAAATATACCAAAACGTGCAGATTGTTCCCGATCGGATTGCTATTACTTTGTGGAACGTTTCGCCGAATGGTTCTCGGAATATCGTCGTTCTTGTGGCGAAATTTGTCCCATAGGAATGAATGGCAAAGCTAGAGTGGGAGCTGGCAAAAGCTGAAAAATCAGGACATGATTTCTAAACTGCCACCACTCCCTCATTTTCAGGCCCACCTACACAAATCTTATATCAAAACGTTCAGCTATCCCTGCTGCCACTAGAAATGTCCACGGCTAAGCCATAGTCCTTATAGTTTTCACAATATGACCATTTGTTTGCAACTCACGCCTTCCATTGACATTCATTGAAACTCCACTCTGCAAAGCTCACATTTGAAGGGCAATTTCTAAACTGCGACTGTGCCTTCATTGTTAATATCTCAGAGACATACTATACATCAAAATGTAGGTCTGGGTCTTGTGATTCTCACAATATAAAGCTCTTCACTGTAGGAATTATAGTTTTTAAAATACGACCGTTTGAAGATGGCAACCGCCAAAATACTCTGACCTGTGCAAGGCTGCAGCAGCAAGTGATGTCATAGACAAAGCCTTTTACACCTGCTAATTTTTTTATAACTGTATGTTTTAATGTAACTGTGAAGCACTTTGGGCAACAACATTGCAATTAAATGTGCTATATAAATAAATACTAACAGTTACTCCGCCCACTCTAGTTGTAGACTACTGATGGAGGCAAGAACACTTCACACAATTTCCCCAGAAATTGTAGCTTTTCTAGTTATACTATATCATCCTATAGCTTTGGGGACCATTAAAAGAGTAGGAAGATAAGTAGGACATTATTAAGTCCCATTATTGCACTTAGAAGTTGGGGTGGATAATGGGGATAGTCATTAGATCCCTTCAGATTTCGTGGGGATATCAGCCATATTCTTTCAATTTATTTATATTGTGTGTGCATGTAACAAAATCAATTTTGACTTGGATGATAAATATTTAGACATTGCTTGGCTTGGCTGGAAATTGCTCCCAGTAAGCAAATGCAGGATGGCAAAGGCTTAATTCCAAGAAAAACTGGATCAGCCTATACTGCCCCCAAGTATGGGAATGCCCACCGCTCCTATCACACTATCAGAAACACACCAGTGATCCAACATCTTTCTTGTTCAAACACATATATTAACTTGTCAATGGCTGCTGATATGAGATGTCAACAACAGACAGGAAGGATACGTAGCAGGCATATATATGTCTGATCTACATCCAAGAACCTCTTTTTCAGTGATGGGACCATGCAGGCAAAAAAAAAAAAAAGTCTACACAAAAGGGGAGATAACACATCAAAAGAGAAAAACTAGAGGAGAAAACAAAGTAGGAAATTCTCTGATCATAGTAGTCAAAATTTAAAAATTAAACTCTTTAATATTGATCAGATCAACAGAGTCTACACATTTCCATTTATTCCTATCCACTTACATTCCATATCCTTATTGTTCTTACTTGGAAAAAAAAACCTTTCCTTTGCTTTAGACTAAATCTCCTTTCTTCCAGGCTAAATGCGTGACCTCTTGTCCTATGTATAGTCCTATTTATAAATAGATTTCCAGAAAATGGTTTGTATTGGCCCCATATATTTTTGTATAATACTATCATATCCCATCTGAGGCACCGTTTCTCCCAACTAAAGAGTTATACATTTGTTAACCTCTCTTCATAACTAAAATGCTCCATTCCTTTTATCAATTTTGTAGCCTGCTTCTCCACTTTTTCTAGTGTCATAATATCCTTTTTTTAGAACAGGTGCCGAAAAGGTGTGGTCTTAGCAGTGATTTATAAAGAGGCAAAATTAAATTTTAATTCCGAGAATCAATGCCCCTATTTATACCTGACAAAACCTTACTGGCCATTGCAACTGCCAATTGACATTGCATATTATTGCCTAGTTTGTTGTCTATAATAATTCCCAAATCCTTCTCATTTGTTGCTATCCCTAATTCATTACCATTTAGAGTGTAAGTTGCTTTTGCATTCTTTACCACGAAGTGCTTAACTTTGCATTTTTCCACATTCAATTTCATCTGCCATTTGAATGCCCAGTCCCACAATCTATCTAAATCCCTCTCCAGCAAAGCAATATCCTACACCAGGGGTAGGCAACCTACGGCACTAGTGCCATGCACGGCACTCAAGGTGTCTTTGCACGGCACTCAAGGCTGCTAGAGCCAAACAGGCTCTGGCTATCAGGAGTCCAGTAAAATTTCAGATATCTGCTAATACGAAGAGGTGGTTAAGGACAATCCTCAATTTATGCATTGCAGCACATAGAGGAAGTGATCTCAGATCACTTCCTCCCAGCACTTGTGAATAGGAATCCACACTGTAGTAGAGCAACCTGCAGCTGCTGTTGCAGCTCCTGTCCTTGACCTTTACCTGGCCAGCCTGGTCCCCACTGGAACCCAGGGAAGCCACCCACAGTGCTAGATATACACATAAATGCAGAATAACCCTGCCCTCATACAAATAATAACAGCCCACACACAAACATACACACAATCCCTACAAACGCAACACCACTAACAATCCACATACATGCACACAACCACACACGCAGCCTCTCACGTGCAACACCCCAAACAGCCCCACACTTACACACACTACCAAACACACAATGTGACATATCCATCCACACACAATTCCACAAGCAGCCCTCATACACAGCCCACATTCATATGTATCATACACAATACCATAAACTACTAATGAACATATACAATATAATAGCTCATATAGGCACAAATACAACAATACAAAGCAATCACAGTAAAAATAACACAAGCAGAATACGGCAACATGCACACCTCAATTTAAAAAAAATAGGATCAGCACGCTACGGGACATCACAATCCTATATCGGCACAGTGCTGCTAAAAGGTTGCCTACCCCTGTCCTACACACATTGTATTCTTTTACAGAGTTTTGTGTCATCTGCAAACACTGAAACATGGCTTTCAATGCCTATTTTAAGATCATTTATAAATATGGTAATAGAAGTGGTCCCAGAACAGAACCCTAAGGGACACCACTTACCACTTTTGCCCAGCTTGAAAATTTCCTAATTATCCAAATAACTAGCAAATCCTCAATAAGTCATATGAAATGAGATTCATTGGGTAGAAGGCTTACCATCTCCAGATCTCTGAGACAACCTTCATTAGCCCATAAAGAGAATGTCATAAAGAGGTGCATAGCCATAATCTACTTTACCTGTTGTAATTATCCTTAAACATAAAATAGTTGAGAGATAATATAATTTTCACTGTGAAATTTCAGGGGGAAAAAAAGATTGCAAAACTTAAATGCTGGGAGGTAGGATGTAGGGGGGCTGATGAATGAAAGGTACATTCAAACTCTGCGTGCAAGGGTAGAAGCTGAGCAAATATGCACAGAATTTACATTAGGCAGGCTAGTACAAAGTTCATAGCTGCATAAGTCATGTGTGCCAGTGGTAACTGATCATGGTGGTTGGAATATTCCTTTAATAACAATAAGATAATTTTCTGCTTTTTGGAGTGGTAATAATTTTATACTTAGAGGGACACTATAGGCACCCAGACTACGTCACGTCATAGAAGTGTTCTAGGTGCACTGTCCCTGTCCTCTTAACCCATTGCAGTTTTAGAGAAATGTTTTCATTGTGATATATTCTACCAGAAAGCCACTAAATGCACTTTCTGCTGTATTACCTAGCTTAACTCTATTAAATTACGCTGGACATTCTCGCGCTTTACATGAGGACATCCAGCTTCTTCTAAATCCCCAAAAGAAAGTACTGAAGGCCTAATGGGCTAGTGGCGCTTGCCGCACATATGCATTAAGTTAACTCTCTCGATGATGTTGGAGAAGGAGGAGAAGAACCCTGCATCGAGGGACCTTGGCGGTGGAATAAGAAAAGTGTTTAAAGGTCTTTTAAACCTTTTAATTGCCACAGGGAGGGGGACAGAGGGACACTATAGTGTTAAAAATACAGCATTGTATTCCTAAAACTATAGTGTTCCTTTAAGTAGAAGCATTAATGGTGTAGAGTTGTGTTTATTCTGTCATCAAAGCACTTTTATAAATGTCCCCATTATTTATAGTTCATTATGATGTTAGACGCTACTTCAAGATCCTTTCTCAAGAGACAGCTAGCCTCACTGACCTGCCACTATAACAAAAAGATAAATAAACAGCGCACTCTTGTGGCAGAAAATTATTCCAATAACACAGCAGCTGTATTTCTGAGCAAATCATTTTGACAACCTAATAACTAAACAGAATGCAACAGTCTACAATACACTATATGGTGAATAAATAAAATCTAAATGCTACATGTAATATTCTCTGATAATCAAAATTATATTAATTTCTAGCTATATACAGGTGATACTCGAAAAATTAGAATATCGTGCAAAAGTTAATTTATTTCAGTAATGCAACGTAAAAGGGGAAACTAATATATGAGATAGACGCATTACATGCAAAGCAAGATAGTTCAAGCTGTGATTTGCCATAAAGTGCGATGATTATGGCTTACAGCTCATGAAAACCCCAAATCCACAATCTCAGTAAATTAGAATATTTTGAAAAGGTGCAATTTTCTAGGCTCACAGTGTCCCACTCTAATCAGCTAAGTAAGCCATAACACCTGCAAAGGGTTTCTGAGCCTTTAAATGGTCTCTCAGTCTGGTTCAGTAGGAAACACAATCATGGGGAAGACTGCTGACCTGACAGTTGTGCAGAAAACCATCATTGACACCCTCCATAAGGAGGGAAAGCCTCAAAAGGTAATTGTGAAGGAAGTTGGATGTTCCCAAAGTGCTGTATCAAAGCACATTAATAGAAAGTTATGTGGAAGGGAAAAGTGTGGAAGAAAAAGGTGCACAAGCAGCAGGGATGACCGCAGCCTGGAGAGGATTGTCAGGAAAAGGCCATTCAAATGTGTTGGGGATTTTTACAAGGAGTGGACTGAGGCTGGAGTCAGTTCTTCAAGAGCCACCACACACAGACGGATCCTGGACATGGGCTTCAGATGTCGTATTCCTCTTGTCAAGCCGCTCCTGAACAACAAACAACGTCAGAAGCGTCTTACCTGGGCTAAAGAAAAACAGACCAGGTCTGTTGCTCAGTGGTCCAAAGTCCTCTTTTTCTGATGAGAGCAACGTTTGCATCTCATTTAGAAACCAAGGACCCAGAGTCTGGAGGAAGAATGGAGAGGCACACACTGCAAGATGCTTGAAGTCCAGTGTGAATTTTCCACAGTCTGTGTTGATTTGGGGAACCATGTCATCTGCTGGTGTTGGTCCACTGTGCTTCATTAAGTCCAGGGTCAACGCAGCCATCTACCAGGAGATTTTGGAGCGATTCATGCTTCCTTCAGCAGACAAGCTTTATGGGGATGCTGACTTCATTTTCCAGCAGGAATTGGCACCTGCCCACACTGCCAAAAGCACCAAAGCCTTGTTCAATGACCGTGGGATTACTGTGCTTGATTGGCCAGCAAATTCGCCTGACCTGATCCCCATAGGGAATCTATGGGGCATTGCCAAGAGAAAGATGAGAGACATGAGACCGAACAATGCAGAAGAGCTGAAGGCCGCTATTGAAGCATCCTGGTCTTCCATAACACCTCAGCAGTGCCACAGGCTGATAGCTTCCATGCCACGCCACATTGAGGCAGTTATTGCTGCAAAAGGGGCCCAAACCATATGCATGCTTATACTTTTCAGAGGTCCGATATTGTTCTATGTACAGTCCTTGTTTTATTGATTGCATGTAGTAGTCTAATTTACTGAGATTGTGGATTTGGGTTTTTTTCATGAGCTGTAAGCCATAATCATCGCACTTATGACAAATCACGGCTTGAACTATCTTGCTTTGCATGTAATGCGTCTATCTCATATATTAGTTTCCGCTTTTACGTTGCATTACTGAAATAGATGAACTTTTGCACGATATTCTAATTTTTCGAGTATCACATGTATATCGTTTCTCAAAGTGGTTTTACTATCAAGAAAGGTAGATTCTACATTATGAATTGTATTTTATATTTATATTGTAAATAAAAACTATATTGGCACAAGACAATATGCACTCACACGTGCCTTTGTTCTCACGGGCTGTCATAAATAAATAGGCATATGCTGTTGCCACGTTATCATTGCTTCTCAAAGCCTTACTGTGGCTCTGTGCTTTGCCTGTGAGCTTGTGTTTGGTTTGGCTTGATCATTTTCATGTGTTGATTTGCATAGAAATATAGAATGTGATGGCAGATAAGAGCCATTCGGCCCCTCTAGTCTGCCCAATTTTCTAAATACTTTCATTAGTTTCTTATATCTAAAATAGCCTTATGCCTATCGCACACATGCTTAAACTCCCTCACAGGGTTACATTTTACCACTTCCGCTGCAAGGGTATTCCATGCATCCACTACTCTCGCAGTAAAGTAATACTTCCTGATATTATTTTTAAAATTTTGCCCCTCTAATTTAAGAATATATCCTCTTGTTGTTGTAGTTTTGCTTGTTTAAATATAGTATCCTCCTTTACTGTATTGGTTGCCTTTATATATTTAAATGTTTCTATCATAACCCTCACCCTCCTCCCCGCCTCGTGTTTCCTCCAAGCTATACATGTTAAGATCCTTTAACCTTTTTACCCTGCAATCAATTAAACCAGTTTTGTAGCCCATCTCTGAACTCTCTCCAACGTATCAATATCAATAATGCATGTATACTGAAAGGGTCGGCTGCGGTGGCCTGGAGGCATTTGATATTATATTATAAGTTATAGACAGCATGATACTGTTGAAGCATAGATTCTCGGTATTATAGACATCTAGGTACCCAAGGAAACTGTCCTATGTCTGTACTCTAGAACTCTGTACTAGATTAGACTCTAACATATTCTGGTGCTCTAACTGTTTCTAAGACACATTATTTACAAGAGAGTGTTTGGATTCCTTCTGAACTATGACTACTTCTACTTTCCTTCCCATTCCAAAACCTGGGGTAACAGAGGGAAATTGTATTGAGTTATGAATGGTATTCCTTAGCCATCCACCTCCCATATATTTGGGGAGCACAAACCCTGAGCTTTCTTTTCATATTTCCATAAGTGGAGGATGAGAGGGAATGAAACACCAGGTTGTAACAGTGGCATCTCATACACCTTGGTGAAGTGCTTTTTTTGTATGAAGAGTGTGTCCTCTTTTTTAATATTACAAACAGTACAGATTTCAATAGAAATTGACATTTTTTTTTTTTAATTTATCTTGCTGTGTTACACAACCTTTCTGCCAATCAGACAACTGACCCTGTTACTTCCTGGTTTGGTTAGCTCAGTGGAGCTAAACTCAAGAGGCAGCAATTGCTCAGAGAACCTGCCTTCCAAAGACTTGTCATTGAGCTGCATTGGAAAGTCTGCTATTGGACAGCCACCGAAAGACTGAGTAGGGAAGAACGAGAGAGCTTGCAAAGATTTTAGACAAGAGATTGGCAGATTTTTCAAGCCAGATTTTATATAAACCCTACAAGAAAAACATTTTTCACTCTACAAGCTAGATGTGATTTCTTATTTTTTTCATAATTACTTGCTTCTTTCTTATGCTTTCCACACACCTAACTAATCAGTGTCCTATCCCTAGGAATACTGGAAAAGAGCATAGAGTATGCCTAATATATTTAGATATGTGCAATTTTAGGAGCTCTTCACCCTGCAACATCCTGACAGGGGGAGAAGAGAGGTATGATACCCAATTTGTGTCATTAGATAATGCAGATGGGTGGGTAAAAGGGAAGGAGAGGAGAGATGTGCCCAATAATACAAGCTGACCAAATTTATAAATGTTAATTAACCCCTTAAGGACAGAGCTTCAGAAGCTTGACTTACGCTTAATGACACAAGCAATTTTTGCATTTTCTTGCTGTTTGCGTTCAACTGCAATTTGCATCTCTCTCATTTATTGCACCGACACATATTATATACTGTTTTTTAAAGGACAGAAAGGGCTTTAATTTGATATAACATATAAATATATAAATGCTTACTTATTATAAAAAAAATACAGAAAAATGCAAAAAAAATGAAAAATATTGTTTTTTTTTTACAGTTTTTGCAATCATAATGTGTGAATAATTAGTGCAGGTTAAGGAAAGTAATTAAAAATAAATTCATTTATTTGTTCTGATTTACAGAATATATAATGTGTCTGGGATTTTAAGTTTTTTTTGGTAGTTACAGGTCACAAAGCACAAGGAGTAAAATAAAATTTTAATATGGAGCGATTTTAGAATTTGGTATGTTTGTCTTGTAAGCCTAATAGCCATAAAATAAAACAAAATTGCCACACAAAAGTATATATTTATATAAAGTAGACATCACAGGCTATTTACCTAAGGTTGTTTTGACACTTTCTACGTAGCCATTTTACCGCCAACCTCTGCTAAATATTGGAGTAAAATTGTGTTTTTGGGGGGTTTTCGCACACAAACGTATAACAAAGAACTTCTCATGTGTATTTTGTAAAGTTGGTGTGTGCTATTCCTGTACAAAGTTTTATTATGTGTTCAGTTACTTCTGCTGAGTACAACGGTACCCCCATTGTATGTCGTTGGCACTATTTTGTGAAGCTACAGTGCCATATAGGAGACCTGTCCTTTTCAGTATTCACAGTAGAATTTTGAGAGACGGATATAATGAGCCTATGCTTCCATTTGGGGTATTATAACAGTTTGACTGTTCAAAAACCCCCACAAAGGCCTACCATTTGTAAAAGTAGACACTCCAGGGTATCTCATAAGGTGCATATTGTGCCTTAACATGCCCCCATTTTTTTACCATTACATGCCAAAGTATGTGGTAAAAAATAATTGTGTGCATTTTTTACATACGGATTGCATTTTTGCTGGGCATTTTGTATATTTCATATGTGCCACTAAGTTCAAACCCCCCAAATTATGCTCAGCTAAGTCTTCTGAGTAAAAGGACACCCCCGTTGTATGTCTATGGCACTATTTCGTGAAGCTACAGTGCCATACAGGAGACCTGTCCTTTTCAGTATTCACAGTAGAATTTTGAGAGACGGATTTAATGAGCCTATGCTTCCATTTGGGGTATTATAACAGTTTGACTGTTCAAAAAAAAAACCACAAAGGCCTACCATTTGTAAAAGTAGACACTCCAGGGTATATCATAAGGTGCATATTGTGCCTTAGCATGCCCCCATTTATTCACCAATATATGCCAAAGTATGTGGTAAAAAATAATTTTGTGCATTTTTTGACATACGGATTGCATTTTTGCTGGGCATTTTGTATATTTCATATGTGCCACTAAGTTCAAAACCTTCAAATTATGCTCAGATAAGTCTTCTGAGTAAAAAGACATCCCCAATGAATGTCTTTGGCACTATTTTGTGAAGCTACAGTGGCATATTGGAGACCAAGCCATATCAGTTTTTACAGAACTTTGAATTTTGACGCTGGACCTATGTGCAATTTCCAAGCATCTTCGTAAGTTTTAAATTCAAACTACCCCACAAAGGCCTACCATTTCTTAAAGTAGACACCCCAGGGTATTTCAAAAGGCATATTTTGAACCTTAGCGTGGGATAATTTTTCCGCTAGCTTGTACCAGGTGTAGTGGTAATAAGCGTTTTTTCTGCCTTTTTGACACACAAAGTGAGTTTGCACAGTATATTTTGCAAACCTTATGTGTACCACCACTCTATAATACTTTATATGTTGCTCAGCTATGTCGGCTGAGTACAAAAATACCCCCGTATGTACCTTTGCCAGGTATATGTGGACATCGGAGGGGCACATTTGGGACACAGCCATTCCATTTTTTTTCAAACTTTACATTTTTACGCTGTGCCCATGTCCCATTTTAGAGTATTTTTACCAGGCTATATAATCCAAATACTCCATAAAGCCATACCATTTCTTAAAGAAGACATCCCAGGGTATTTCAAAAGGCATATTTTGAAAATTAGTGTGGGATAATTTTTCCGCTAGCTTGTACCAGGTGTAGTGGTAATAAGCGTTTTTTCTGCCTTTTTGACACACAAAGTGAGTTTGCACAGTATATTTTGCAAACATTTTGTGTACCACCACTCTATAATACTTTATATGTTGCTCAGCTATGTCGGCTGAGTACAAAAATACCCCCGTATGTACCTTTGCCAGGTATATGTGGACATCGGAGGGGCACATTTGGGACACAGCCATTCCATTTTTTTCAAACTTTAAATTTTTACGCTGTGCCCATGTCCCATTTTAGAGTATTTTACCAGGCTATATAATCCAAATACCCCATAAAGCCATACCATTTCTTAAAGAAGACATCCCAGGGTATTTCAAAAGGCATATTTTGAACCTTAGCGTGGGATCATTTTTCCGCTAGCTTGTACCAGGTGTAGTGGTAATGAGCGTTATTAAATTTATTTTTTTACTTTTTAAAACTTTTTTTACTTTTTAAAACTATTTTTTAAACTTTTGTTTTGCTTATTAATTTTTTTCCTAAACTTTCGTAAAACTTTTTTTTACAGATTTAACATTTTTCTAAGCTTTTTCTTTTACCGTTAACCCCTAACTAGCAGTAAGCAGCACTAACAGTAAATTCCCCATTTTCCCATAACTCCCACCCACCCCAGCTAGCAAAATATTTAATTATACAATATTTAAATTAGTTAATTAAATTAATTTAACCCCTGAGGGTTAAAAAATAACTAAAAGTTAATCGTCAGGGGTTAAAAAAAAATTAGATCACAGTATAATACTGTGATCTGTATTTTGATCACTGTAGGCAGTGATAGACTGGCAGGCAAGGGGTTAATTTTTATTTGGACTGGGTAAAGGGTTTATTTTTTTTTTATTTTTTACTTAAACGTTATTAAAACTTTTTTTTTACTTAATTTTTTAACTTTTTAAAGCTTATTTGAAAACTTTTTTTAACGTTAACCCCTAGTTAACTAACACTAAATCCCCCAATTCCCCACTAACTTCCACCCTCCCCAGCTAGCTAAATTTATAATTTTAAAATATTTAAATTAATTAATAAAATAAATTTAACCCGTGAGGGTTAAAAAAAAAAAGAATTAACCCTCAGGGGTTAAAAAAAAAATCAGATCATATTAAAATGTAATCCCTGCCAATTGATCACTGTAGTCAGTGATCAATTGGCAGGGAAGGGGTTAATTTTTTATTAATATGGGTAAAGGGGGGGTGGGATTTTAATTTAACTTTTTTTTTTAACACCAGGGGGCAGGATCACTGAAGATCTGTCTCCCTGCACTTCACACTGAACCCGGAAGTGCAGGGAGGCGGAGGTGAGTATACAGAGCACATGTGCCCGCTCTGGCATGCTGTCAGAGCGGGCACATGTACTCTGACAGCCCGATCCGGTGCTCCCGGTCTGCCTCTAATGCAGAGGCAGACCGGAGCACCATTAACCCCACGATCGCCGCGATTGCGGCGATCTGGGGTTAATTTTACCGCGTGACGGACGAGGTCCGTCACCCGTCGTTAAGGGCATCCCCAGGATGACGGACCTCGTCCGTCACCCGTCGTGAAGGGGTTAAATACTTTTTTGTTTTTCTTGCTTAAATTAAAAAAAATAATTTTCAAGTGATGCATGACACTTTAAGACAATACAAATAGTTACAGTTACATGCCTACTCTGTTTCATCTATGGTGCCTCAAAAATCATTTTGATAACTCCATATGGAAAGAAACTCAATTCTAAACTCATTCTAAATTAACAGAAAAGATAGAGAAAAATTTTGGAAATATATCTGGGTCTGACAAAAAAAAAGCCATTGTGAGCAGTTAGTTAGAAAGGTTTATAAGGTGGCATTAACCCTACTAAAGAATAACCATGCCATTATGGCAGCACTATTGCTATTGCCGAAATGGAAACCTTTTTAGGGCACCCTACACAGAGAAATGAAATCTTAACAAAATAAAAATGTCGATATTTTTACATTACCGTGATATGATCTAATGTTTTCTAATAATTGTTTTGCTGAAATACTATTGCTCTTAATATAAAATGAAACCCAGTGCTACAAAACAGAGTTAATCCACAGCAACACCGAAATATTTTAGGGATTTATGTGATGTCAGTGTAACTAACTCCCATTTGCTTTTTGAAGATATTGTAGATATCAAACCTGACATATTATGGCTTCAGATAATGTTTCAGTTCTTCAGTTTTAGGTCATACTAGCAGAATTGGAAAAAAAAAAATCTTCAAAGCTGCACATACAGAATCGATAAACATGACCACTTCAAATCACTGAAGTGGTAATGGTGCTTGCAATAACCCTTTAAAAAAATCTATGTATTTATGTAAAAAGGGAGCTTACATTAATTAAGCTTATATGTATATTAATTGAATAAAATGCTTGCGTCAAAAATGTGAAGAAATGCCAGACATGTGGTGAGATAAAACATTTATGATTACTTTTTAAGTACCGGTAAGTAAATGTTCTATAAGATTCCCAGCATACAGTACTTCAGAGGCCTTCTGGTCAGGGCCGGGGTCAGGAAAACAGACACAAACAATTATGGTGTACTTTACCAAATAAAAAATACATTAAATGATGGCATGATAGCATTGTAGCTCATCTTCTAAGAAAATCATGGATTATATTCCTAATGCTTTCTGACGAGGAACCACTGAACCACTATTATCACGTAAAGAGACCACAACAATTGACAATGGTCTTTACAGACATCTTAAAGCACTCATGAATGGACTTTATTGTGTGTTACATCCATCACTGCCATGCTTTTCTGCAAGTGGTATAAAGAAGCACATAATAACAGGTAATGTCATGTTCTTGTACATAATTTGCAACATAATTGTACACTTGTACATGGTGCACATCGGCGAATACTTGCTTGGACGAAAACAATGCTAAAATGTTTTGCTTGTTCATCTTAAAGGCTTACAAAGAAAGACATTGCTCTAAGAGATAAAATCAGGGAGCCATCCTTGTATAACATGCTGCTGCTACTGATTATTCTAGGATGAAAGACAAATACCTCTATTTAAGAAAGTCTTCTGGTTAATCTAAGTCGCATGTTTTTTTCTGCCAAAATGTGTTCTTTTCTGTCAGAATGACACTTGGAGTGAAATGTATCAAGTTAACACAGGTATTTTGATCCAGAAGACACTGTTTTTGCCTTGATAAATCTCCCCTCTAGCATCCATCTCACATTAGACACATGAACATATATAGTATATTTGTGTGTGTGTGTGTGTGTGTGTGTCTGTCTCTCTTACAAAGTAGCTTTAAATAAGTGATTATGGCTTCCACAGACTCTGGTGAACCAGGAGGATCTAAATAGGAACGATCACAGTAAGAAATCATTAAAGGGAGACTCTTTGAATGTAAAATGAACACAGTTACATATGCTGTGTGTAGCAACAATACAATTATAACACATGGGTTCAGATATCTTCTGGGTTTTCTTGGTGGTTTAGGCAATGCATAACGGGATTGTGTATTTGCCAAGATTTTAACATTTCTTTTGCCTCTTCTGGAGAGTTTATAACAATATTTTGGCCTTCATAACAGAATGACATTTTTACGGAGCAGCCCCATCGGTTTATATTTCTATCTTGTAACTCTCTGGTGAAAAAAATTAAACTCCTGTCTCCTATGTAGGGTAGGCAAATCCAAATTCGGATTTTTGTATTCTTCTGACAGAGTGAACCCTTGCCTAATCTCAGCTAAGAAAAACTCCTTGATGTGGTAAAAGTAAACTCTTATCATTGTGTCTCTTGGTGCATCACTTGGAGCTGAATTGGGTTTTGACAGCCTGTGACATCTATCTAAGGTGATTTCACTATCAGTGGAATTTGGCAATACTGAGAGAATTGCCTTTTTAACATAGATGCTCAATTCACTTGTACTGATCACTTCAGGAATGCCGCGAATGTGAATGTTATTTCTGCGGCTCCGGTCTTCTAGGTCAGTCATTTTTACAATTACTGACTGAAACTGGGAATCCATTCTCTTCGCCCGAATCAGTAGCTCATTATCCATTATCCATGTACTCGCTCTGTGTCCGTTCGACCTCAGTAGTACGGTTCGCCACTTCTGAAATCTCTTTCCTCATGTTAGCAATCTCTTTACGGACCTCTTTTGCAATGTAATTCGAAATATCTTCTTGTAGAGCAGCCAGTTCAATATCCAAAAGAGTAGAAATCTCCAAAGTTAGTTGCGAAATTGGCTGTATATGGGTCGCTGAATCACTGCTATATGCAGCTGCTTGAGTGATAGACTTCTCAGCCTCCTCCATTTCATGGCCATGAGGTGAATTAAGCGTACTTGCCTTTCTCAGCCCAGGAGCAGCCTTTACAGACTTTTTTAGCTTCTGCATGTTCACAGTCCCTTTAGATCAGGGGTGGGGAACCTTTGGCCCTCCAGATGTTTTGGACTACATCTCCCATAATGCGGTCAAAGCATCAATATAGATGTAGTCCAAAACATCTGGAGGGCCAAAGGTTTCCCACCCCTGCTTTAGATGATCAAATTTTGTCAAATGAAATCAAATAAACCGATTTTTCTGTGTTTTGCACTGTATTAAAGTCCAAATCTGCGGTGAACTCTTTTACATGGCAGCCATTTCAGTCAGCAGCCGGGCCATGTCCCCTCAGACTTTTGATTTATTCTTTTTGTTTATGTTCACAGTCACTTTAGATGATCAGATTTGGTAGAAAGAATTTAAATAAACTTATTTTTATGCGTTTTTCACTGTCCTAAAGCCCAAATCTGTGGAGAACTCTTTTACATGGCAGCCATTACAGTCAGCAGCCAGGCCACGTCTAATGACAATACTGACTCGGATGTTCATTGCATTACAGTGTGAAAGGCTCATAAGGCGGTTCTGAGAGGCTATTTCCTCCAGAAGGCAAGTTTCTTAAAAAAGACTAAATCCAATAATTTAAAAACATTAGGAAAGGAACTTTATAATCTCAATCAGGCTAATAAATTCAGTCCCTCAGGATCAGTTTCGACTATGATTTCTAATATCAAAAACAAAATTTATTTTATTCAATTGGAGCATATGTTTTTGTCATTGAGACCCTTAAAACAAACATCTCATTCTAACGGCAATAAGACCTCTTCCCTGCTGGCAGCTAAGCTCAGGCAAACAAACCGTCAATCAAGAATTGCATTTTTATATGACGATCAGAAAAATAAAATTACCCACCCAACTAAAATTAGTAACATGTTTGCTGAATATTATAAATCCCTCTATAATTTGGAAAAGGATACAGGTATTTCCTAACCTTCATCGGATAAATATAAAATGTTTTTGGATAAAATTTAATTGACACAAATCCCTGTAGAAAATGTAGAACTTTTATCCAAGGATATCTCGTCTAATGAAATTTTAGAAGCCATTAGAAAAAACCCTAGTGGTAAAGCGCCTGGACCAGACGGCTTTACTTTGCAATATTATAAAACATTCTCGTCATCCCCATTTGACAAAAATATTTTGCTATTATTGGCATGCAGGAGTTATGTCAAAAGAGGCATTAAAAGCCAGAATAATCACTTTGCCAAAGCAGGGAAAGTCACCAGAACAATGTTCTAATTTTCACCCAATATCATTAATGAATAATGATACTAAATTATATACTAAAATATCGAACCGATTGGCTTTATTTGTGCCCTCGCTTGTTAACAATGACTAGGTGGCATTTGTTATGGGCAGACAAGCACCAGATGGCACCAGAAGATTCACTAATCTGATTCACCAGATTAAAATTGATCAGACACTTTTACTCCTTCTGTCTTTGGATGCTGAGAAGGCATTTGATAGAATATACTGGGGCTATCTGAGAGAGGTGATGGTCAGGATGAACTTGCCTTCCTACTTTATTGACGCGGTTTTCACACTGTACTGCAGACCATCAGCAGAAGTATATGCATCAGGTTTTATTTCTGTTACGTTCCTATTGTCTAATGGTACCAGATAATTGTCACCATTATTGTTCATTTTAGCTATGGAACCATAGACCATACACAGAGCAACTGAAATTAAGGTAATTAAAATAGGTAATGGTGTTCATAAGGTGGGCCTAATCGCTGATGATGTGATTTTATCTCTTGGAGACCAAGAATCATATTTGGGCCTATTGATGGACATGTTACTCGAATTCAGGAAAAATATTGTGTTATAAAATACATTCTCATAAAACTCAAGCATTATCATTTCATATTCCAAGGTCTGTGTTGGAAATATTGGAAATATCCAGTTTGATTGGAGAAAGTATTAGAGAAAAAAAATGAATACAGAACTAGAGATACCTAATCCTGGAGTCAAAAAAAGGACTAAGTGGGCAGCACATAAGGGGCCTAACCCCGAGCGGTAAATAATAAAAAAATTCCAAAGCTCGAGGTGTTTGGAGAGGAGAGCGAAGGTCCAACTACAAAATCACACTCGGCTGAGGGTGTGCCCACATCGGGTGTACTAAACTCCCCTGGTTGGTAACGTAGAGAAAATAATAAATCTTTATTAGAAAATATAAACACAATGAATGTCAAGAGACTATATAAAATATATGGGGTACAGGAGTGGGAACTGGTCTCTGAGGCTGTGCATACGGGAGGCAACAGGGTAAACGTAGTTAGGGATAAGCTGTGAAAAAGTGATGTCAGGTACTGGGACCAGACATCCACCTCAAAAGCTAGCTCCACAGACTATCATGTAGTGATAGAGTGTCTGCATGGGTAATGCAGATAACGAAAAAAAACCTATAGACCCAAACTGTCTGCATAAATGTTATTCTGGAAGGGATACCCAATAGCCAGGATGTCATTCCCTAGATTTTGTAGCAAGCACTAAACCTATTACATAGGTAGTAGTCCAATAGTAAAGGAAGTGCTGGTTACATTAGTAGGTAAATTGGGATCAAAGAGAGGAAAGAAATAAAGTCATACTGACAGGAATCCCTCTTGTATAAAGATACCCAAATCACTCAATTCGTCTAGGTAGTAATCAGCCTTTAAAGGACCACTCTAGTGCCAGGAAAGCATACTCGTTTTCCTGGCACTAGAGTGCCCTGAGGGTGCCCCCACCCTCAGGGACCCCCTCCCGCCCGGCTCTGGAAAGGGGAAAGGGGTTAAATCTTACCTTTTTCCAGCGCTGGGCGGAGAGATCTCCTCCTGCTCTCCTCCTCCGATCCTCCTCTTCTCCTCCCCGTCGGCTGAATGCGCACGCGCGGCAAGAGCTGCGCGCGCATTCAGCCGGTCACATAGGAAAGCATTCATAATGCTTTCCTATGGACGCTGGCGTGCTCTCACTGTGAAAACCACAGTGAGAAGCACGCAAGCGCCTCTAGTGGCTGTCAATGAGACAGCCACTAGAGGACATAGGGGGAAGGCTTAACCCATTCATAAACATAGCAGTTTCTCTGAAACTGCTATGTTTATGAAAAAATGGGTTAACCCTAGAAGGACCTGGCACCCAGACCACCTCATTAAGCTGAAGTGGTCCGGGTGCCTAGAGTGGTCCTTTAAGTTTAAAATGGTAGAGTGCTTGCACAGAAACAGATGCAGACAGAGTTGCAGCAGTGATTAAATGTGTTGCTCATGCTTGCAAAATGTTATTATCCCAATAATATTTAGTATCCTAATGGTATTACTCCAGGAGGGGATACAAAGTTGCAGTATTGAGGCCAAATATAAAGAAAGAAAATAGCTGCTAGATATAGAGAAAAATTCCCTGAATCGATGGGTCCAGGGACAGAGGGCTACCCCTCCCTCCTGATTGCAAAGGACGTCTCCCCGCCAGCGAGACCCTACACCCACGAATTCCCAACCCCATACAGAAGTGAATAAAGTAAAAAATCAGCCTAAGCCTAAGTCTAAATCAAAGCGTGTAAAAAAATAGATGTAAAGAGTTTAGCTAGGCTAAGCGTCTTTCTCGACGCGCGTTTCGGCGCTATGTGGCGCCTTTTTCAAGAGCGGTAAGGAGATCCTCTTACCGCCGGAGTTTTGAAGGGGCTAGTGCCCGCGTCACGGGAGGGGGAGAAGTCAAGGGTTGCTCGGACCGGCAGAATTGTCTGCTGAGATACGCATGTATGTGCCGTGGAATATGAGGGATTATAGTCCCTCAGGCAATACAGTGTATCCATATAGTTGTCATTAAGGAGCAAATCCTTGTGTTATTAGGTAAAGTCTCAGGTACCATGTATAAATATCACTCTCAGAATGGAGTGGCAATAAGTATCTGTCACACCTGAGATGATAGGATGTATATATGCACAGAGAATGGACATATTACCAAGAGGAGTTGAAAACTTAATGAAGACAGTACCAGATAGTTGATGTAAAATGGTTGAAATATACACACATATATGAAAGTTATAGAAAGGGGGAAAATGAGAACCCCTCATTGAGACCTTTTGGGGTTAGGGTCTTCAATTGATAAATCCAAAAACATTCCCTTTGTCTGAGGAATTTGTCATAGTCGCCTCGTCTAGGATTCTTTTTGACTAATTCTAGGCCACAGAAGCGTAATCCTTTAGGGTTGCTATTGTGGTATTCACGAAGGTGTCTAGAGATGGGAGTTTCAGCTGAGTATTTGCTGTATCTGATGTGTTCTTGTATACGTTTCTTAAAGGGGCGGAATGTTTTACCTACATATTTTTTGTTGCATTCACACGTAAGTAGGTAAACGACCCCCGATGTATTGCAGTTGAAGAAAGAGGTTATGGTAAAAGCCTCCTTCTCCAAACTGTCTTTAACAGTTTTAGAATCTCTTTTCATGAATTTGCATGAAATGCACCTCCCACACCCGTAGGTCCCAGTAAGAGGAGTCTGGAGCCATGTTGTGGGGGGAGGGGCACAGTTTTAAGGTGACTTGGGGCCAGGAGGTCTCGTAGATTTTTGCCTCTACGAGCTGTAATAGAAACATTGGGGGCTAGTACTTCTTGAAGGTGCAGGTCGCTAGTTAGCAGTGGCCAGAAGCGTCTGAGGGAGCTTTTAATATTTTCCCACCCTGCATCATAGGTAGCAATTAGACGTATAGCGTTCTTTCGGTCCTCAGATGGTTTGAGGATATCACCACCCAGTAGGGTATTTCGATCTGAGTCAAGTGCTCTCTGGTATGCACGCTTGAGGCACCTGTTGGGGTAGCCTTTTGCCTTGAAGTGGCCTCTTAGTTCTTTTGCTTTGATCTTGAATTCGTCAATGGTACTGCAGTTGCGTCTGACCCTAAGGTATTGACCAGTAGGGATGCCTTTTTTGAGAGGTGTTGGGTGGAAGCTGTCCCATCTCAGTAGGTGTTAGTTGCCGAGGGCTTGCGGTAGAGAGTGGTGTGTATTTTGTTATCGTTTGTGTCAGGGTACCTGAGGCCTCTACCTCTAAGGGAGGTAGAGACTTGGTGGTGTATCCGTCCAGGCGAGCTGTTTCCTCCGTTCCTCGCGGTTCATCCAGTCACTTAAACACCGGCCGCGAGGAATCCACGTCCTTTTCTAGCAGGACGCTCAATACGTGACGTCATGACGCTAGCACGAGCAATCTGTCACTCAAGTGTCCGATATCCAATCGGTACTTGTCAGAGGCGTGATTTCCATCCAGAGCCAGGGTATTTAAGCTTACTCCTTACTTCAGCTCATTGCCCTGTCGTGGTTCTAGCTTGTCTAGTCACTCAGTGCTCTGGTATTCTAGTTTGCTCTTTTGGTTTTGACTCGGCTCGTTGTACTACCCTGTTTCTCTGTTATCCCTTGACCCGGCTTGTCTCTCGCTTATCTGTCTTCTCGTTCCCTCGACCTCGGCTTGTCTCTGACTATTCTTTACTCTCGGTACGTTAGTCCGGCCATTCTAAGGCCCGGTATACGTACCTTTCCACTCTTTGTACTCTGCGTGTTGGATCCCTGTCCCGATCCTGACATTACGACAGGGCCAATGGATCCTGCAGGTACAAACAGTCAGCTTGGTTCTTCGGATCCCAGGTTTGACGCCATGGAACATAGGATGGATCAGATGGCTTTGGCACTACAGGCACTTTTGTCTCGTGCTAGTAATCCACCTGAGGAGACACGTACTCCTTCTATCTCTCCTGCAGTCTCAGGTCTAGAGGTAGCCACTGTAGGTGCTTCTTCCCGTATTACCCCACCAGTACGTTATGGCGGGTCACCGGAGAAGTGTCGTGGCTTTCTAAACCAGATTAGCATCCATTTCGAATTACAACCCCGCTCTTATCCTACAGATAGAGCAAAGGTTGGATTTATTATTACTCTGCTCATTGAAAAAGCTTTGAGATGGGCCAATCCGTTATGGGAGAATGATAACCCACTAGTCTATAATTATAATGCCTTTGTAGCTGCGTTTAGAAGAACTTTTGACCCTCCTGGCAGAAAGGTCAATGCAGCTAGATTAATGTTGCGCCTTAAACAGGACAATCGAACACTTGTGGATTATGCACTAGAGTTCAGATCCCTGGCGGCAGAAGTTAAGTGGAACGAACAGGCTTATATAGATGTGTTTTTGAATGGGTTATCAGATGTAATTCTTGACGAGGTCGCTACTAGAGAACTCCCTGAAAATTTGGAGGATTTAATTTCTTTTATATCTCGTATTGATGAACGCTTAAGAGAGAGGCAGAACACTCGAGATAGGACCCGTAGACCCTCCTTTAAACTAGCGCCTACCTTTCAAATCTCTGAGTTCGAAGACTTACGTATTCCTGAACCTATGCAGATAGGCAGTACTCATCTCACTGAAAGGGAGAGACAGTACAGGAGAAGGGAGGGTTTATGTATGTATTGTGGAGTCAGGGGTCATTTACGCCTAAATTGTCCCAATCGTTCGGGAAACGCTCGCACCTAAGTTCCTCTAGAGGACAGGCCTTGGGTGTTTCTACTTTGTCCTCTATTCACAACTACAAGGAGCTCAGGCTTGTGTTACCCGTTTCTTTAAAGTGGGAGAAGGGAGTAGTTAAGACTATGGCACTAATCGATTCTGGAGCTGCTGAGAGCTTTATAGATCAGGGTTTTGCTGCCAAGCATGCTATTCCATCCCAGTTAAAAGAGACACCTCTGGCTGTCGAGGCCATCGATGGTAGACCGTTACTTGAGCCTGTTATTTTCCATGAGACCATACCGATTAACTTGACTGTTGGCATCCTGCATAAAGAGGATATATCCTTAATGCTCATTTCTTCTCCGTCTATTCCCATAGTCCTGGGGTACTCCTGGCTGAGGAGACACAACCCTATTATTAATTGGGAATCAGGGGAGATAGTTTCGTGGGGAGAGAATTGTCAAGAAAAATGCTTGCGGAAGGTCTTACCTCTTGGATTAACTAATACATCGAATACCTCTGACAATCCTACAGAGACACAAATTCCGCCTCAGTATCTAGATTTAAAGGCAGTATTTGACAAAAAGAAAGCCGATACCTTACCCCCACACAGGTCCTTTGATTGCAAAATTAACCTACTCCCTGGTACCATGCCTCCCAGAGGTCATGTATACCCATTATCTATAAAGGAGAACTCAGTCCTAGAGGAATATATTCACGAGAACTTAGACAAGGGATTCATCAGGAGGTCCTCCTCCCCTGCCGGGGCTGGATTTTTTTTTGTTAAAAAGAAAGATGGTTCTTTGAGACCTTGTATTGATTATCGAGGCTTGAATAAGATAACCATTAAAAATGCCTACCCGATTCCCTTGATCACCGAACTCTTCGATCGTTTGAAGGGCTCTACAATTTTCACCAAGTTAGACCTCAGAGGGGCATATAACTTGGTGAGAATCCAGCAGGGACATGAGTGGATGACGGCATTCAATACTCGATATGGCCACTATGAATATACTGTCATGCCTTTTGGGTTATGCAATGCGCCAGCGGTATTCCAAGATCTGATTAATGAGGTTCTTAGGGAATTTCAGCAAGAGTGCGTCATTGTATACCTAGATGATATACTCATTCATTCTAGTGACATCGAGATTCATCACAAGCAAGTCAGGAGGGTTTTGCACAAGCTTCTCCAGCATGGCTTGTACTGCAAGTTGGAGAAATGTAGCTTTGATCAAACCCAGGTAACCTTTCTCGGCTATGTGATCTCTGGGGAGGGATTTAAGATGGATCCGGATAAGCTCCAATCCATTCTAGAGTGGCCTTTACCCACAGGTCTTAAAGCCATACAGAGATTTATTGGTTTTTCCAATTATTATAGGCGCTTTATTAAGGGCTATTCTTCCATTATTGCACCTATCACTAACATGACCAAACAGGGGGCTGACACTAAGAATTGGACTACTGAAGCTCTCCTTGCGTTCAAGACTCTCAAGGAGCTTTTCGCTTCCGCTCCAATTTTAGTTCACCCTGACACTTCTCTGCCTTTTTTGCTCGAGGTAGACGCATCAGAGACTGGTTTAGGTGCTGTTCTATCTCAAAGGTTGGGTGTTGATAAACCATTACATCCATGTGGATTTTTCTCTAAAAAATTGACCGGTACTGAAAGCAGGTATGACATTGGTGACAGAGAATTACTAGCGGTTATCAAGGCTTTGAAAGAATGGAGACATTTATTGGAAGGTACATTACATCCTGTTACCATCCTGACTGACCACAAGAACTTGTCCTATATCGGAGAGGCCAAGCGTCTGTCCTCCAGGCAGGCTCGTTGGTCGTTGTTTCTTACCCATTTCAATTACGTTCTGACTTACAGACCTGGGTCAAAGAATTCTAAAGCCGATGCGCTATCTCGCCAATATGAACCCTCTGCTTCAGTTGAACCACTTTTGTCTTCCATTGTACCCAAATGCAATATTATTGCTAATACCAGTCTCAAAATTCATTCTCCGCTACTTGACCAGATCTTGAAGTCACAACATCTAGCTCCCGGAAACACTCCTGAGGGAAGAAACTTTGTTCCTCCTGAACTTCAACTGGAGCTCTTACAATGTTTTCATGAAAGTAAAATAGCTGGTCATCCTGGTATTCGCAAGACATACTCTCTGATATCCAAGGATTTCTGGTGGCCTTCACTTCGAAAGGATATTGAGGAGTTCGTCGCAGCTTGTGAGACTTGTGCCAAGACTAAACTACCTCATGCATCCCCATGTGGCCTATTACACCCCTTGGACATTCCTGAGAAACCTTGGTCCTGTTTGTCCATAGACTTTATCGTTGATTTGCCTGCTTCCAAAAGACAGACTGTTATTCTCACGGTGGTGGATAGATTTACTAAGATGGCCCATTTCGTGCCATTACCTAAACTTCCGACTTCTCCTGAATTGGCGGAGATTTTTGCGAGAGAAGTTTTTCGCCTACATGGGATTCCTTCAGAGATTGTTTCTGATAGAGGTTCTCAATTTGTCTCACGTTTCTGGAGATCCTTTTGTTCTCAAATGGGCATCAAATTGAACTTTTCCTCTGCCTATCACCCTCAGTCTAACGGAGCTGCTGAACGTACTAATCAAAAGATCGAACAGTATCTGCGTTGCTTTGTTTCCGAACACCAGGACGATTGGGTCGGTCTGATTCCTTGGGCGGAGTTCGCACACAATAACCTTGTTTGCGATTCAACTCGCTCTTGCCCTTTCTTCATGAACTATGGCTTTCATCCTTCGATTTTTCCTTCGGTTTCCTCTTCTCAGGGGATACCGTCGGTTGATGATCATGTCGCCAACCTGAAGAAATTATGGGATCAGACTCGACAAATTCTATTACATAGTTCCTCGCTGTTCAAGAAACACGCTGACAAACATAGAAGAGCGGCTCCTGTTTTTGTTCCTGGGGATAGGGTATGGTTGAGTACTAAGAATATTCGCCTAAAAGTTCCGTCCATGAAATTTGCTCCTCGCTACATAGGCCCTTACAGGGTTCTCACTCGTATCAATCCGGTTGCGTATCGCCTTGCTCTGCCACCTGCCTTACGCATTCCTAACTCTTTTCATGTCTCCTTGTTGAAACCCCTCATTTGCAACAAATTCTCCTCTAAGGTCCCCTCGCCTCGTCCTGTTCAGGTGGAGGGTCGGGAGGAGTACGAGGTCAGCTCCATCATTGACTCCAGAATTTCAAGGGGAAAATTGCAATATCTGGTCAACTGGAGGGGATATGGTCCTGAGGAGAGGAGTTGGGTACCTCAGGAGGACGTCCATGCTTCTCGCCTTCGCAGAGCATTTCACCTCCGCTTCCCATCTCGCCCCGGTTCATTCCGCCCGGTGGGCGTATCTGAGAGGGGGGGTACTGTCAGGGTACCTGAGGCCTCTACCTCTAAGGGAGGTAGAGACTTGGTGGTGTATCCGTCCAGGCGAGCTGTTTCCTCCGTTCCTCGCGGTTCATCCAGTCACTTAAACACCGGCCGCGAGGAATCCACGTCCTTTTCTAGCAGGACGCTCAATACGTGACGTCATGACGCTAGCACGAGCAATCTGTCACTCAAGTGTCCGATATCCAATCGGTACTTGTCAGAGGCGTGATTTCCATCCAGAGCCAGGGTATTTAAGCTTACTCCTTACTTCAGCTCATTGCCCTGTCGTGGTTCTAGCTTGTCTAGTCACTCAGTGCTCTGGTATTCTAGTTTGCTCTTTTGGTTTTGACTCGGCTCGTTGTACTACCCTGTTTCTCTGTTATCCCTTGACCCGGCTTGTCTCTCGCTTATCTGTCTTCTCGTTCCCTCGACCTCAGCTTGTCTCTGACTATTCTTTACTCTCGGTACGTTAGTCCGGCCATTCTAAGGCCCGGTATACGTACCTTTCCACTCTTTGTACTCTGCGTGTTGGATCTCTGTCCCGATCCTGACAGTTTGTTATGGAGATCGTTAGATCCAGAAAATTCAGATATTGACCCCCAAATTCATTCGTAAATCTCAGATTCTCGTCGTTGATGTTTAAGATACTGACAAACTCATTAAACTCTTGTAGGTTCCCAAGCCACACTATGAGCACGTCATCAATATAGCGACGCCAGAGATGAATCAGGGGAAGGTATTGAGAAATTGCTGGGTTTTGGGATAAACGTTCCTCCCACCAACCTAGATGAAGGTTGGCGTACGATGGGGCACAAGCTGTCCCCATCGTGGTCCCCCTGATTTGATGATAGCATTTGTTTTTAAATGTAAAGTAGTTGTGTGTAAGAATGTATTCAAGAAGTTCCACACAAAATGTAGTGTGTTGTGGCAATCTCGCCTCGTTGTTCTAGATAGTGCCGAATGCCATTGGGATGGGGAATGGATGAGTACAGGGCCTCGATGTCTAAGCTACAATACATTCGTATTGCGGCCACGTCGACCATACCTTGTTACTGGAAATCTACTACTTTATCATCAATTAAGCAAGCACTGATTTTAGTGCTCAATAACAAAAGGAATGAACTGGTGTTGTGGCAACTCTCACCTCAAAAAGTAAATTTGCAGTTTCAGTGGGACGCCTGGGAAAAAAGTAAAGAGTTTCTCCTGTAGACAATTCCACACACCCTGTTACATATTGATATACAATATATTTAGACATACAATTGGTTATATTACTCTCTGTATTATATGTTGACAGATACAAATCCACTATTTTATTATTATACATTTGGATAGTATCCGTCCCCTTCTTTCTTTTTCTTTCTTTTTGATCATTATTGTAACAGAGCTCCATGTACCCCTGGCTGGGTACCTCCACCAAGGACTGCTTCCTAGCTGGAACAGGGGACAAACCTCAGCACTCTTGCCCTCAGTCATCGTGGCTTGACTAGGGGTCCTGGAACCACTCCCTCCTGGAGCCGAATGGGGAATTTGCTCTAGACACCCCCAGGCACTGGATGACATTCAGTTCTGAGAGCTCTAGTCCTTACAAGGACTTTCCCAGTTGAATCCCCTGCAAGCTGGGACAGCAGACACAGAAGTAAATTCTTTCCCTCCAATAACAGGATGACACACAGTTTTGGAGTACAAGCTGGAATAGTTTAATGGTGCCACACTGGCCTTTTATGCAAGTTCCCAAGCAAGGGTGACACCCATATGGACCTTGTTGGGGACAGGGACACCGATGTATACACCAATCACAATAGAGTTACAATCTAAGGCACCCCCACACATCCTGTTATTGGAGATCTACTCCTGTGTCTGCTGTTCCAGCTTGCAGGGGATTCAACAGGGAAAGTCCTTGTAAGGACTAGAGCTCTCAGAACTGAATGTCATCCAGTGCCTGGGGGTGTCTAGAGCTAATTCCCCATTCGGCTCCAGGAGGGAGTGGTTCCTGGACCCCGGGTCAAGCCACGGCGACTAAGGGCAAGAGTGCTGAGGTTTGTCCCCTGTTCCAGCTAGGAAGCGGTCCTTGGTGGAGGTACCCAGCCAGGGGTACAGGGAGCTCCATTCCATTGGTGGCAGCGGTGGGATGGCTTTCTAGCCTTGGGAAAACCAGCACTACTGCAGTATGGAAAAGAAGTACTGCCGGACAGTATCCGGCTTCAACGCCAGACTTCAGTGTTGGAGGAAAGAACTAAAAAAAAAAAAAAAAATCCATACAAAGCAGGAAAAATTAGAGCTCACATCCATTTTAGGGGTATAAAATATATGTGTGGGTTCATGTCTTGCTTGATTTTTTTTTTTATATACAGAAATCAGAGTGGGTGGCGGGGTTGTATGTGAATAATCTCCTTATTAGATCTTATTCAAGTGGGGGAGTGTTGGGGAAAATATTATATATATATCTGTTTAATATGTGCTTGATTAAGTCTGTGTGTATGGGAGGTCAGGAATTATCTTCAAAGGGAGTTTCTGTTTAGATAGTTGGAAAGATACAGCACCTGAAAGGCACCGATCACATTTACATATCAACTGGTCTTCAAAGGAGTCTCTATCTAGGAAAACACACCTTAGGTTAGAGACAAAGGGATGGCTGGGAGAGTTAACACTAACAGGATAGACAACATTTTGGGCCTTGGGAAAGTAAATCACATTTACATATCAATTGAGCTGAGGAGTTTGCTATTTACAACATGGCAACCAATTCCTTTAAAAATAGAAGATACTGACAACACATTAGATTAGGTTTGGTAAGACACACATGCTGCACATAACATCTTACAGCACATACACAATGTAGCAGATATTATTAGATAGATGGAATGTATGAGTGTTATGAATGTATTGTAATTCTGTAAGACTATAACTCTGTACCATTATTCTTCTGTAATATTTAACTGGGCAGATTCTAAGTAAAGATTTCTCTCTGGTAAGAACTATGGTGTTGGCTGTTTATTTGTAATATCGGATAGAATACCTTAGTAGTGCTAGTCATATATTTATCTGGACAAGGGGATAAAGATAGATGTTAGTTCTTGGAAGAGGTGATACAGGGATATTACATTCACTATTAATACACAACGCAGAGTGGATTTCTCTCAAAAGGATACCAATTGGAAATATTGGTGGTGAGAGAAGGATTATACAACATTCAGCAGCGACTACAGGACGTACTGCGCAGTATGGAGTACCCTATCCCAGAGGATAGAGAGACAGATTGGAGGGTTGCTCGATTCTGGTTCTTGGCAGAGGTACCCAACCGGGGTACAGGGAGCACCGTTACAATTATTTTTTCCCCTTCACTTCTTATTTCTACTCGTTTCTATTGTTAAATGTTGATTTCTTTATATACCAAATTAATGTGAAATATGTTTTTTTAAAATACTGTTTAATAAAAATAGTTTGAAAAGAGAGTTAGCCTTAAATGCTCATGTACATTTAAGGAAGACTCCTGGCACATAACAACTTCATCAAAAGAAAGTTGTTATGGTATCAGGAGGTCCCTGGCTCTGCCTTCCCTTAAGGGGCTAAACCGCTCTTGAAGGTATGTTTCTTTTCAAGCCAGTTTTAGGAATGGGGATTCACTGATTGGCTGAGAGCATCAGCTGACTGCTCTCAGCCAATCAGCGGCACCACTGCCAAATTCAGAAAAAGCCTTCCAGCTTCCCAATTTTGAAAAAAAGGAAGGAAAGAGAGGAAGAGAGATTTGGTGCTGGGACACAGACTGCGGGGTTTAACTGTTCAAGAAGGTTTGCCACTGCTGACACCATAATGACTTAATTTCAAAGTTAATTGATGAAGTTGTTATGGCCCCAAACTGGTCCTTTAATATTCCCCCTAGAGTACAGCTGGTAGACCTTTATTTAGAGACCAACAAGTTAAACTATAGCTTACAGAATATTACATATATGTATGTGCATATATAAACAATACTTGATATAAAAATATATGTTTAATAAATGTTAAAAACTGAGTACATTGTCAAGCCACTTACAAAACCAGGAGATGGACACCAGCACAAAAATTGGCAGTGATAAATATCCTCCAACATTTAAACTGGTAATATGTAATGTATATACGTATTATAAAAAAAAAAAGTTGCAAGTCAAGTTTATTCTTTCAGTAGTGGGAGTGGATGAAAGCCGAAATAAACCCTGCAATGATAATTTGCAATGTAAAAAAAAAACCTTCACCAGCAAGCGGTAACACTTGAGATTTAAATATCTACATGTACAATGAGAGATACAGAGCCTGCAAATATGTGTCCTGTGTCACAATAGCAAGTGCCACTTGGTTGAGCCAAATTAGCAGGTAATAAAAATGAATCCCTTTGAAGTAAGATGCAAATAATGTCAAATGTATTTAGCTCAGATCAACATGACAATAATTAGCAGTAATCATCACACTGTTTTGAAGCAAATGGCTGCCAAACTAATTGTTGATTGAAATTTCCAATTGATTCAAGCGGTGTGTGGATTACAAATCCTGGCACTGAGCTAGCAATTATTGTCAAACTCAGTCTCGGAAATAGGTATTTCTTTGTATCAGGCTGTCAGGGTTTCTAAGGCTATACTTATAGCTTGAAGCCTTTTTTCATATAAACAGGATATTTAAAATGTTGTCAGCTAAGATTTTTTTTTAAAGGAATGTTTAGCTAGTAAAATGGGTTTGCACCGTCCCTAGTTTTAATTGCATTAGCAATGGCACATTGTCTTTGTCTTTGGAGTTTCTAAAACACTTTACTGTCTCCGCATGTTAAAATAATAAGATCTATATGGAAAAATAAAGGTTTCATGATCCATTTTATAGTTTTATAATTATTAGAAGTAAATGTTACAGTGATCTGCAATCTGCATTTACAGAAACATACTAAGCTCCATAACCACTACAAACTACTATAGTAGTTATAGTGCCAGCATTTCCCTGGCACGGTGCCCTCTACATGTTTACCATGTTTAACACCTTCAGCCAATGAATGCCATGATATTTGATTATTACTTCTGCTTTTATTAAGCTACATAGAATTTTAGTTTATAGCAGCAATCAGATTTAAACAAAACAGTTTTCTGCATGATATCAAGTTAGTCCTACACATCATAAACACTTGTAACAAAAAGGGTAAATCAGAGAGGGAGAGAATTGCAGTCTTCAACTAAAAGGCCATAGAATGGAACACTGACTTAAGGATCTCCAAACAACATTAACATTGCACAAGCAAATGTGTCATCTGGCTTAAACGGTGTCAGGGTACCTGAGGCCTCTACCTCTAAGGGAGGTAGAGACTTGGTGGTGTATCCGTCCAGGCGAGCTGTTTCCTCCGTTCCTCGCGGTTCATCCAGTCACTTAAACACCGGCCGCGAGGAATCCACGTCCTTTTCTAGCAGGACGCTCAATACGTGACGTCATGACGCTAGCACGAGCAATCTGTCACTCAAGTGTCCGATATCCAATCGGTACTTGTCAGAGGCGTGATTTCCATCCAGAGCCAGGGTATTTAAGCTTACTCCTTACTTCAGCTCATTGCCCTGTCGTGGTTCTAGCTTGTCTAGTCACTCAGTGCTCTGGTATTCTAGTTTGCTCTTTTGGTTTTGACTCGGCTCGTTGTACTACCCTGTTTCTCTGTTATCCCTTGACCCGGCTTGTCTCTCGCTTATCTGTCTTCTCGTTCCCTCGACCTCGGCTTGTCTCTGACTATTCTTTACTCTCGGTACGTTAGTCCGGCCATTCTAAGGCCCGGTATACGTACCTTTCCACTCTTTGTACTCTGCGTGTTGGATCCCTGTCCCGATCCTGACATTACGACAGGGCCAATGGATCCTGCAGGTACAAACAGTCAGCTTGGTTCTTCGGATCCCAGGTTTGACGCCATGGAACATAGGATGGATCAGATGGCTTTGGCACTACAGGCACTTTTGTCTCGTGCTAGTAATCCACCTGAGGAGACACGTAATCCTTCTATCTCCCCTGCAGTCTCAGGTCTAGAGGTAGCCACTGTAGGTGCTTCTTCCCGTATTACCCCACCAGTACGTTATGGCGGGTCACCGGAGAAGTGTCGTGGCTTTCTAAACCAGATTAGCATCCATTTCGAATTACAACCCCGCTCTTATCCTACAGATAGAGCAAAGGTTGGATTTATTATTACTCTGCTCATTGAAAAAGCTTTGAGATGGGCCAATCCTTTATGGGAGAATGATAACCCACTAGTCTATAATTATAATGCCTTTGTAGCTGCGTTTAGAAGAACTTTTGACCCTCCTGGCAGAAAGGTCAATGCAGCTAGATTAATGTTGCGCCTTAAACAGGAAAATCGAACACTTGTGGATTATGCACTAGAGTTCAGATCCTTGGCGGCAGAAGTTAAGTGGAACGAACAGGCTTATATAGATGTGTTTTTGAATGGGTTATCAGATGTAATTCTTGACGAGGTCGCTACTAGAGAACTCCCTGAAAATTTGGAGGATTTAATTTCTTTTATATCTCGTATTGATGAACGCTTAAGAGAGAGGCAGAACACTCGAGATAGGACCCGTAGACCCTCCTTTAAACTAGCGCCTACCTTTCAAATCTCTGAGTTCGAAGACTTATGTATTCCTGAACCTATGCAGATAGGCAGTACTCATCTCACTGAAAGGGAGAGACAGTACAGGAGAAGGGAGGGTTTATGTATGTATTGTGGAGTCAGGGGTCATTTACGCCTAAATTGTCCCAATCGTTCGGGAAACGCTCGCACCTAAGTTCCTCTAGAGGACAGGCCTTGGGTGTTTCTACTTTGTCCTCTATTCACAACTACAAGGAGCTCAGGCTTGTGTTACCCGTTTCTTTAAAGTGGGAGAAGGGAGTAGTTAAGACTATGGCACTAATCGATTCTGGAGCTGCTGAGAGCTTTATAGATCAGGGTTTTGCTGCCAAGCATGCTATTCCATCCCAGTTAAAAGAGACACCTCTGGCTGTCGAGGCCATCGATGGTAGACCGTTACTTGAGCCTGTTATTTTCCATGAGACCATACCGATTAACTTGACTGTTGGCATCCTGCATAAAGAGGATATATCCTTAATGCTCATTTCTTCTCCGTCTATTCCCATAGTCCTGGGGTACTCCTGGCTGAGGAGACACAACCCTATTATTAATTGGGAATCAGGGGAGATAGTTTCGTGGGGAGAGAATTGTCAAGAAAAATGCTTGCGGAAGGTCTTACCTCTTGGATTAACTAATACATCGAATACCTCTGACAATCCTACAGAGACACAAATTCCGCCTCAGTATCTAGATTTAAAGGCAGTATTTGACAAAAAGAAAGCCGATACCTTACCCCCACACAGGTCCTTTGATTGCAAAATTAACCTACTCCCTGGTACCATGCCTCCCAGAGGTCATGTATACCCATTATCTATAAAGGAGAACTCAGTCCTAGAGGAATATATTCACGAGAACTTAGACAAGGGATTCATCAGGAGGTCCTCCTCCCCTGCCGGGGCTGGATTTTTTTTTGTTAAAAAGAAAGATGGTTCTTTGAGACCTTGTATTGATTATCGAGGCTTGAATAAGATAACCATTAAAAATGCCTACCCGATTCCCTTGATCACCGAACTCTTCGATCGTTTGAAGGGCTCTACAATTTTCACCAAGTTAGACCTCAGAGGGGCATATAACTTGGTGAGAATCCAGCAGGGACATGAGTGGATGACGGCATTCAATACTCGATATGGCCACTATGAATATACTGTCATGCCTTTTGGGTTATGCAATGCGCCAGCGGTATTCCAAGATCTGATTAATGAGGTTCTTAGGGAATTTCAGCAAGAGTGCGTCATTGTATACCTAGATGATATACTCATTCATTCTAGTGACATTGAGATTCATCACAAGCAAGTCAGGAGGGTTTTGCACAAGCTTCTCCAGCATGGCTTGTACTGCAAGTTGGAGAAATGTAGCTTTGATCAAACCCAGGTAACCTTTCTCGGCTATGTGATCTCTGGGGAGGGATTTAAGATGGATCCGGATAAGCTCCAATCCATTCTAGAGTGGCCTTTACCCACAGGTCTTAAAGCCATACAGAGATTTATTGGTTTTTCCAATTATTATAGGCGCTTTATTAAGGGCTATTCTTCCATTATTGCACCTATCACTAACATGACCAAACAGGGGGCTGACACTAAGAATTGGACTACTGAAGCTCTCCTTGCGTTCAAGACTCTCAAGGAGCTTTTCGCTTCCGCTCCAATTTTAGTTCACCCTGACACTTCTCTGCCTTTTTTGCTCGAGGTAGACGCATCAGAGACTGGTTTAGGTGCTGTTCTATCTCAAAGGTTGGGTGTTGATAAACCATTACATCCATGTGGATTTTTCTCTAAAAAATTGACCGGTACTGAAAGCAGGTATGACATTGGTGACAGAGAATTACTAGCGGTTATCAAGGCTTTGAAAGAATGGAGACATTTATTGGAAGGTACATTACATCCTGTTACCATCCTGACAGACCACAAGAACTTGTCCTATATCGGAGAGGCCAAGCGTCTGTCCTCCAGGCAGGCTCGTTGGTCGTTGTTTCTTACCCATTTCAATTACGTTCTGACTTACAGACCTGGGTCAAAGAATTCTAAAGCCGATGCGCTATCTCGCCAATATGAACCCTCTGCTTCAGTTGAACCACTTTTGTCTTCCATTGTACCCAAATGCAATATTATTGCTAATACCAGTCTCAAAATTCATTCTCCGCTACTTGACCAGATCTTGAAGTCACAACATCTAGCTCCCGGAAACACTCCTGAGGGAAGAAACTTTGTTCCTCCTGAACTTCAACTGGAGCTCTTACAATGTTTTCATGAAAGTAAAATAGCTGGTCATCCTGGTATTCGCAAGACATACTCTCTGATATCCAAGGATTTCTGGTGGCCTTCACTTCGAAAGGATATTGAGGAGTTCGTCGCAGCTTGTGAGACTTGTGCCAAGACTAAACTACCTCATGCATCCCCATGTGGCCTATTACACCCCTTGGACATTCCTGAGAAACCTTGGTCCTGTTTGTCCATAGACTTTATCGTTGATTTGCCTGCTTCCAAAAGACAGACTGTTATTCTCACGGTGGTGGATAGATTTACTAAGATGGCCCATTTCGTGCCATTACCTAAACTTCCGACTTCTCCTGAATTGGCGGAGATTTTTGCGAGAGAAGTTTTTCGCCTACATGGGATTCCTTCAGAGATTGTTTCTGATAGAGGTTCTCAATTTGTCTCACGTTTCTGGAGATCCTTTTGTTCTCAAATGGGCATCAAATTGAACTTTTCCTCTGCCTATCACCCTCAGTCTAACGGAGCTGCTGAACGTACTAATCAAAAGATCGAACAGTATCTGCGTTGCTTTGTTTCCGAACACCAGGACGATTGGGTCGGTCTGATTCCTTGGGCGGAGTTCGCACACAATAACCTTGTTTGCGATTCAACTCGCTCTAGCCCTTTCTTCATGAACTATGGCTTTCATCCTTCGATTTTTCCTTCGGTTTCCTCTTCTCAGGGGATACCGTCGGTTGATGATCATGTCGCCAACCTGAAGAAATTATGGGATCAGACTCGACAAATTCTATTACATAGTTCCTCGCTGTTCAAGAAACACGCTGACAAACATAGAAGAGCGGCTCCTGTTTTTGTTCCTGGGGATAGGGTATGGTTGAGTACTAAGAATATTCGCCTAAAAGTTCCGTCCATGAAATTTGCTCCTCGCTACATAGGTCCTTACAGGGTTCTCACTCGTATCAATCCGGTTGCGTATCGCCTTGCTCTGCCACCTGCCTTACGCATTCCTAACTCTTTTCATGTCTCCTTGTTGAAACCCCTCATTTGCAACAAATTCTCCTCTAAGGTCCCCTCGCCTCGTCCTGTTCAGGTGGAGGGTCGGGAGGAGTACGAGGTCAGCTCCATCATTGACTCCAGAATTTCAAGGGGAAAATTGCAATATCTGGTCAACTGGAGGGGATATGGTCCTGAGGAGAGGAGTTGGGTACCTCAGGAGGACGTCCATGCTTCTCGCCTTCGCAGAGCATTTCACCTCCGCTTCCCATCTCGCCCCGGTTCATTCCGCCCGGTGGGCGTATCTGAGAGGGGGGGTACTGTCAGGGTACCTGAGGCCTCTACCTCTAAGGGAGGTAGAGACTTGGTGGTGTATCCGTCCAGGCGAGCTGTTTCCTCCGTTCCTCGCGGTTCATCCAGTCACTTAAACACCGGCCGCGAGGAATCCACGTCCTTTTCTAGCAGGACGCTCAATACGTGACGTCATGACGCTAGCACGAGCAATCTGTCACTCAAGTGTCCGATATCCAATCGGTACTTGTCAGAGGCGTGATTTCCATCCAGAGCCAGGGTATTTAAGCTTACTCCTTACTTCAGCTCATTGCCCTGTCGTGGTTCTAGCTTGTCTAGTCACTCAGTGCTCTGGTATTCTAGTTTGCTCTTTTGGTTTTGACTCGGCTCGTTGTACTACCCTGTTTCTCTGTTATCCCTTGACCCGGCTTGTCTCTCGCTTATCTGTCTTCTCGTTCCCTCGACCTCGGTTTGTCTCTGACTATTCTTTACTCTCGGTACGTTAGTCCGGCCATTCTAAGGCCCGGTATACGTACCTTTCCACTCTTTGTACTCTGCGTGTTGGATCCCTGTCCCGATCCTGACAAACGGCCAGTTTTGTCTAGACATATGGTCACGCAGTGTATGAATACTCCTAAAACAACTTTGCAATGTGTTAGAAAGCTTGTGGAGGGACATCGCATTAAGTACTGGTATCTGGAAACTGTCAACATCCATGGGAGATGATTCCTTCTCTGTCCTACACTCAATGAAAAGTGCCAGAAAGGTGCAAAGGGTAGATAGAAATTATACATACAAAAGGTGGAGCTGTAGAGATCGATAAATGCTTATGTCTATAATAAGAAGACAGAAAAAACAAACATAGCGCAATATTGTCTGTTCATGAAAAATGTAGTAATGTATATAAAATCAATCACAAGAGCAGAGCCAGAATCATGTGGCTCGCAAGTGGAGTGGAGTGGGACCATTATCAGGATGTCCCCATCCTTCTTCTCTCTGATTCCTTTTCGGTTGATGCAGGTAATGGGGAACAGACAGGACTGATACCCGATTCATTTTGCTGCAAGTGATGGAAAGTAATCTGGGTTCTGTTTAAAAGATCCTTTATTCAATTTAAATAAAATTTCAAATCAATAAAAATATATAAAATAATGGTGTGTCAATAATAAAAATCTTTAGAGTATAGTATTGAGAAGTGGAGCGATATCAAACTACAACAAGCCCCTCTCCCACATGCAACAGAGTTTCCAAAAGGAAAAGAAAATACTTTATACTTCTCACTGGATGGTGTTCCAATTTATCCTCAGCATGTAAGAGAAAAATATGAAAAGATCATAGAACAGATCTGTATAGATTAACTGGCACTTATTAAAATGTATATATAATTACTAAATAAGCTGGATATGAAACAATGTATTACCAGTTTATCACCAGTATATAACAATATCAAATATAAAACAAATAAAAATGAATATAAAAACACAAGTGTAAAGCAAGTCACTGCTTAGTTAACAAACATGAAGCAGGTCATTGCTTAATATGCAAACACAAAGCAGATCACTGCTGGATACATAAGATATAAAACAGATTACTGCTTACTAGATGGAATGGTGGGTAAACGGTATATGTTCCCGTTACCCACAAACAGGCTTTCCCACACTGGGAGATGTCTCCTGAGTTAAGGGGTCAGTGGAGTTCCTTTTGATGCCGTCCGGGTAGCATGCGAGTAGTCAGCTGCTGCTCTTTTCAAAAAACCCGGCTTGCTCGTAGGCTCCGCCCCCTTTCGCAACGCGCTTCCGTGTCTACGCGTTTCTCCGTTCACAGACAGCTTCGTCAGGACTTAATGTGCTAAATTCCTCCTCACTCTCAAAGGTTTTTATATGGCAAGTCCAGCATATAATTGGTGCATTCTATTTCATTTGCATATGTGGGACGTCCAGAGAGTGTCCGGATGGGCAAGCTCGTTGTTTAAACGATCAATGTCTGCTATGCCTTCATTCAGAAAGGGCATCCCACATTTGCACCAGCAGTATACATACTTATTCACAAATATAAACATAAAAAATACAAAATACAGAATCAATTATATTGTAAGAAAAATAAATGTAACCAATAAAATACGTGCAAATTTCAGCTGAATCAACATGCATTTCCTTTTGAATGCCTAATTAATAAAATATACAGAAAAAAGAGAGAGAACATGTGTTAATATAGATCCTTCTTATTCTTAACCATATACACATGTCTTATAATGCATCACCCTCTTAACTGTGATAAGTAACATTTAAAGTGACATAGTGATAGTATCATTTTTTATATAGATCAAAGTGCAATTGTTTAGAAACAGAAACAAGACCTGAGTGGATATCTGAACCATACTCATGATATTCAAGGGATATAACTCCCAAAAAAATAAAAATAAAAAATAAAATAAAATAAAAATTAATAAAAATAAAAAAAAATTATAAAAAATGACAGATCTCAAAATCATTATTCATTTCATTAGGAATGAGAGTATTCCGTTCAAATATCCACCTCATTTCTATACGGCCTAAATTTTGAATCAAATTGCCCCCCCTCCAGTCCTTATTAACCTGTTGGATCCCCAGGAAGTTTAAAAGGGAGGGATCAGAATTATGGAACTCCTCAAAATGTAGGGAAACTTGATGCAATTGATATTTTCTCTTAATATTATATGTGTGTTCACATATTCTCGTTCGTAGCTGTCTAGTTGTACGGCCTATATATCTTAAGCCACATGGGCAAAATAGCATATAAATCACATTTTGTGTTTGACAAGTTATGAGCTCTTTTATCTTGTATATCTTCCCATTGACTGTAAAATCCTTAATGCACTGCTTTGCACGACCCGTGTTCCGACAGGCATTACAATAGCCACACCTAAAGAATCCCTTTAGTTGATTAATGAAGTTGGATTTAGTTTGATTTTTATTCGGAATATTGTCTGTTAGAATTCTTTTTACATTTTTCACCCCTCTATGTACTATTTTTGGAGTGGGGGGGTAAGAATTTCGATAGGACTGGATCCCTTAATAGCCAATGCCAATGTTCAGAAATTATTTTTCTGACTTGATTGTTCTGAGGCCCTGAAAACTGACAGATGAAAGGAACATCATTCTCTTGTTTCATATTTGTTTTCTGAGTCCTATAGTTCAACAAATTATCTCTATTTATATTCTGAGTGTCCTCTACAGCTTTACATAAAATATGATCGTGATAGCCTCTCTCCTTAAAGTCAGACAAAATCCGTTGGCTTTGATGTGCAAAAACATTCTGATCCGTACAATTCCTTTTTATTCTAGTTAGTTGTCCCTTTGGAATGTTGGAAAGCCATGGGCTAAAATGGCAACTACTAATTTCTATGTAGCTATTTACATCGATATATTTAAAAAAGGATTTGGTCTGGGGGGGCGGGGCCTGACCTCGGAGCAGAGTGAAAGCACACTACAGCAGCTCCCGCTAAAAACTGCAAATTTCTCCAATTTTTATAGCCCTAACGGCGTACAAACGGGTCGGAAAGGCCACCCAGTGAGCAGTGACATCGGGGTGCACTAATCGAGCGACAGATCAAACCCCAATCACCCGACACGATGGTGAGGCCTACAAACATGGCAGGCGCAGGAGGGACGGATGCTCTCCTGACGGTCCACCCCCACAAGCTCCCCCTGCAAAGGGGTGTACAAACGATAGGGACACAGGGTTCCAAACCTACTGGCATGCAAGCCCCCAAGATGGCGGATGCCGTCTCAACAGCATACCCACAAAGTATATGGCTGGACACTGAACACAGGCTAAATGCTATCTTCGCCTCCTTTTGGAAACAGCTGAGGGCTCGCATGCGGCCTCAGGGACACGCACCAGCAACTACCGAGAGGCCACACAACTCACCGCGAGGTGCACAGCGTATTGCACCCGCGAGCACCCAGCTCCGGCGAAGGGCCCTCTCCGACATGGCCGGGAGGAGACCCCCGACACGCAAAACGCAGAGGGGCAGGTGCGGCCCGACCAAACAAGCAACACAACGAGGCGCACGACCCAGAGTGACGTCCACACCGGATAGGCGACCATGGAGCTACCCCGACCCAAGACGGGTGAACTCAGCTCGGACCACAATGTGGAGGTCCTCATACTCACCGACCATTATACATACACGCGACTCCAGGGCTCCACACTCCCTTACATCTGGGAGACTGCGCAAGCTGACCAGCACAATACAAGCCTAGGAGATGACCATACAAGGAGTAGGCTGAAGCACGGGCAAAGCGGGACTCAAAACCTCTGTGGGTTACCTTCGATGCCCCCCCTGCTCAAGGAAGGCTACATAAACACCCGACTGTTACAATACAGAGGACTGCATGTTCAAAACAAGATATATCTTTATGTTTACGTTTCCTTGTTATTTTAGTTTATCATAAGCAGGTTTATTAAGAGTGACTCAATGTATCCAGCAAAACTAGTCTCCTAATTACTCACATTTACTATATCTGTCTCCCTCCATTACTGCGCATGGGCCATAGGGCTCATATTATTCAGCACTCAGTTTCAACCTGTCCTTGGGGACACTGCAGACGCGTGTTACCTTCCCTCCACGCAGAGGTATCGGCTGAAAACGGGTCTATCGGCACGCTGACACCTCCAACAGTGAGCAGCAACACCTGCAAAGAACATCTCCAGGACTATCTGTGACACCCTCCCGGAATTTAACCACATCTAGCCTGTTCTCACGTTGGGCTGCCAAAACGGACTGACGGCCTTTATAGCCTGCTTCACAGACTTCTGCAGTCTGGTTTAGTATTACCCGGTTCTTACCTATGTATGCTCAGCCTGAGACACACCACTCTACGAATGAGCATACTCCAAGACATACTCTTCTTGTGATTACTATTAAGTTACTGTTAATCGTTTTTTTACTCTTACCGTGACTTTACCTAACTAACCTAAGCTAGAACCTTAGACGTATGTTTAACTATTAATGCTCATAAGCCATAGATATGTCTATTCTGCATAGCTACGTTTGCGCATATTTTGCTAGTTACCTATATCTTGCAATCGCATGTTAACTACTTACATAGTGTATCAGCAGGTTACTTCGCACTGAATAGCTTTCTAACAAGTTTATAGACCCGCAGCACTCAGATGATTCCAACGTATTAACTATTGGCTAGGTGAATAGCATGATTATATATACACTGTATCTGCATTGAATACAGAGCTCCAAGCATAGCTCCAGTATTCTGGTAGTAACTTAACATTGGCGGTGTTTGCTTGCCTTTAAAATGCTTTATATATGTTTTCGTTAATCAACTTAAAAACCAAAACGTGGCATTACTAAACAAGGAAATGTATCTACCTAATCTAGCGCTAACGATGTATCATCCTGTGAACAAACCGTACATTTCCCCTTCTCTCTCTTCTGTATCCCATCTCATATGCCGCAATAAAATAAAGATTAAATAAAAAATGAAAAAAAAAAAAGGATTTGTTCTTAATATTACCTGCTTCTATATACACAGTGAGGTCTAAAAAATTGACCTCTTCGGGGGGGCGGGGCCTGACCGGGAAGCTGAACAGACATGCTTTCTGTGAGCTCCCGAGCCTGAACCCAATTTTTGGCAGAAAACAGTGGGAAAATCGCCTATTTCCGAATCCCACCGACCCTCACCTTGATATATGGAGGCAGGGGTACCGGGGGACACATCGCCTGTTCAAATGCCTACTGGAAAACCGGACCGGAGGCTTGAGGCCTACCTCATGCAGAGCGGGAAAGAGACGGCCGCTCTCCCCGCTCACCTAACACTGCAGCACCCGAAGTATTGGGCCTCCCCCCCCCCTTTGGACCGGTGGGGGTTATCCCGGTCCACACCAGCAACCCCAAGCCACGACCAGCACAGGAGACAAGATCTCAAGCGAGCCAAAGCAGCCCAGGCACAAACAAGATGGCGGCACAGACACAGCCTATAAAGGACCGCACACTCAGCAAAACCCCCAAGTGCACAAGAGAGTTCTATTACCGGCTATGTGCTAATCTGTGGACCAAACTTCACACCCGGAGACAGGCCTTCAAGAGGGCGATAACAATAGTAACGGCATGGATCCGCCCGGCGACACGACGCCAAATAGGTGGGAATCCCCCCCGTACCTCCACAGCAATCCCTCGACAAAGCAGAACCCACAAGCCTGCACGGAGGGCCAGCACTCACACCCTCATGCCCCGGAAGGTGACACACCGACGAGCACGATCTGCTCACACTTCAGCGGCTCCACCAACTCTCAGCAAGCAGAGCGTTGCTCCACATGCGAGAATCCACAGTGACGGCCACAACAATGACCGGGAGACGGCACAGCACCACACCAGCTGGACACACAGACAGAGGTCCCCCACACAGCCCAAAGAAGAGAAAGCATGGACAATTGGGAGAGAAGTGCCACCAGTGAGACCTTCACAGCGGGACTTTGTGCTGACCTTTTGCAAACTCACCCATGCTGACCGCTTACCATATACCCCACCAGCAAACGCTCCTCCACAGGCACCAGGAACTCAGCGCCCCCTCGCACAGGGGAGACACCACGAGCTGATACAAAAGATGCAGAGCGAACACAACCAGCCCCAACAAGGCATCGGCTGAATCTACCGGGACTGTGGTTTCTTGCAAGGCTAAGTGCCCAATATTACCTGTTTTATCTTTCTATACCTTCTCAACCGAACTCCATATCTGACTGCTGGCAGTTTTTACCTATGCTCAGTTTTTCTTGTGTGCTAGCGCAGGGGATCATAGTCAGCCGTAGACATGCTCAGAATGCCTATGCCCAGACCTGCTCGCATTTAAGCAAGTTAGAAACTGTGTTTATTCTGTTTAATTTAACTGTGCAGACTCCTAGAAGGGCTGGTTAGCAACTACGCTCCTTGCAATGTACTTAATCTTGTTTCCACGAATACTACTAGAAATGTATTAGATCTGCCATGTCACACACTTACAGGAATGCTATTATTTAATGATAAGCGATCTGACACACGATTGATTTTTCTATGTTTTAAATCTACGTATAAGGAAACGCACACCACTTAGAACAAGCGTAGTTGTTCAGAGACGCATGCCTCATGACTATACACGTAGGTTATACCAAACCAACCTGTGAAATGTCGTAAATAGCTTGTTTAATCTACTATGTACAAAAGAAGAAAAGAAAGGAACACTATGGAGTGGATCAAGTCCAAACCTAGATTCCTGGAGGGTTACAGAGATATCAAGGGGCATGGACCCCAGGTATTTGTAAAGGAAAAAGACTGAAGTGAAATAGTAGCACCAATAAAGATGAAGCAGTTGGGCGTCTATTTCACCAAATGATATCTCTAAATTTGAATATAGGTAAAAATAATTATGGGATATACCCTTTATTTAGCCGCTTACGGACAAAACAAATAAACAGTGTAACAATAGTGCAACACTCGTGTACAGTGAAAGTGAATTAAAAGCTGGGTGGATGCAATTTGGATAGACCCCAATGGTGGTAGGGGTGTTGAAGAGAGATATCTGAGATAAAGTATTAAGTATAAAGTACGGTATATAGTATATTCTTTATTTTAGTCAGATATTTTTTCTTTATTTTTAGACCTTTATACATAAAGGGCTTAAGTATATATCCTGGCTATTAAACGTAGAGTTTGAGTTCCTAACTAGAGATTCTAGAGATAAATACATATAATCAGGACCAGACGTATATAGTGTCCCTGTATAGTTATATAGTGTCCGTCAAAGGTTCAATTCGTTATCTAGAATCTATAGTGAGCTGAAAAGGAGTGTTCACTAAAAAGTGTCACTCTAAATTCACAGCAAAGTGGTACAATGTGTGGAACTGCTCAATTGATAAGGGCTGAAGTCGATATCCATTAGTCTATAGGTATCTCTAATGGATAGGAGATAGAGACATATACACCAAATGTCACAAAGGCAGACTTAATCCTAATATAGTGTGGAGGTAACCTGGTCCCAGGCAACCTTTGTACTTATTAAGGTCGGGATGCAGTTCTGAGGTCCTGCTGAACAGTTGATAATACAGGGTAGGTCTGTGGGGTTTATATATAACGCACCTATATCGAGGTTTCCCCAAGGGGATCAACAGAAAATATTGGGTAAATTGTAAATTAAATATATGTGTATATATATATACACCTCAGTAGGGAGTGTGAAAATCGGTCAGTACAGTTCTTATATACACTGAATTAAACTGCTGCTTCGAGGCAGCCTGCCGCTATATTGTGCACAAAACCAGTCCAACTGACCATAGTAGTACTCCCCCTCCCCTCCGATCTGCCTCATAGGCGAATTCAGTAGCATAAGGTCGACTACTGTTCTAAAGACGCCCTGTGTTCAGATACGTCCCACCAACTGTCTAGCTGACTAGAGAGGTAAAAACTGCCTCAAAAAACAGTCTTATTCATAGTTCCTAATGGTTAACTGCAGAGCCTCCTATTTCTAAGAACTGCCTGGACTTGGTGTAACTGCGGCTGCTGTTAGAGAGATAGCTAAGCATACTCTGATCAAAGCGCCATCACCTAATCACCCAATCCATAACAATCCATAGCAAGAAACGACTTCCCCCCTCATACAGTTAGCCAAAAAGCATCCCCCAGTATTAAAAAGAAATCCGGCAAAACGCTCGACGCGCGTTTCGGCGTGCTCACACGCCTTTGTCAAGAGCTACTGGCACAGCTGAGAGAAGATGAATATAAACCGAGGTGAGTCCCGCCCACCTCACGGTGTCTACCAATCAGTATGGTTGTGGACTAGCCGGGGGCGGGGTCACACTTCGATATGCATATTCATTACTCATAGACTCCTTCCTTGGAGAATCACATGTCTCCAGCATATCGGTTCCATTAGCGGTCACCATGGTGATGTGACTAGCTTCATAGTGTGCGCGCGCAATATCATATAGCCGCACACAGTCCTAAAGTTTGCGACCACAGTCCCTATAATAGTCGGTCACCATCCCATTTGTCATACATCAGGAAAAATAGTTGAACTACTTTTCAATCGTTATGGGAAATTAACCTCATAATGTCTACCACTCGGTGTGGCTGTAGACTAGCCGGGAACGGGGTCGCATCTTGATATGCATATTCATTACTCATAGACTCCTTCATTGGAGAATCACATGTCTCCAGCATATCGGTTCCATTAGCGGTCACCATGGTGACGTGAATAGCTTCGTAGTGTGCGCGCGCAATATCTCATAGCCGCACACAGACCTAAAGTTTACAACCACAGTCCCTATAATAGTCAATCTCCATTCTATTTGCCAAAAATCAGGCAAAATGGTTGAACTATCTTTCAATCGTTATGGAAAATTTGACCTCATAGTAGATCTCCTTATTTAGTAGGGGAATCTCAGCTGTAATTATCTCAAAATACAGTAAGAGGTCTGTTCTTAATAGGATTCATCAGAGAGCTTCCCCACGGGAAGTCATTCGCTAGAGTGGATTACTGATGTGTATAGTGTGTCTTGAAGCTATGGCTCACCTTTAATATTATGCAGACTGAGTTTCATTGAGTATAAAGTCCAAGATGACCTTACATATTTTGACATTTATTTACATGTGTTAACTAGTATAGTAGGTTGATAACCATACTTTTTCATTCGCCCAATTATTGGACTCAATTGTACATAAAGCTACCTACATGTTCTATAGTCATCATCTGGTATTTTGGACCTGTGCCAAGTATAGGGTATATATAATATACAAAATTATTATATGTGGATCAAAAAAATTATAATTGTAAAAAGACAATATATACAGGTAACAGTTTGTTCTAAACAGGATAGTGTCACACACTTATCTGTTTGTATTGGTTAGGAGTTCGGTATTTTACATGCGTGTGTTACACGGTCAGGGGAATATGGGTCACAGAGGTGGGAGTGGGTCCTGGGCTACTACTTATATGTAGGGGGAGAACGAAAACCCTTCATTTAGGCCTTTTGGGCTCAGGGTCTTGAGTTTATATATCCACCTACACTCCTTTTGGCGTAGAAGCTTATCAAAATCCCCTCGTCTCTGATCACGTTTTACCCATTCCAACCCGCAGAACCTAATCTCACACGAGGCACTCTCATGGAAATTCTTCAGATGTCTGGAGATTGGGGTCTCCATACGATTTTTTGGGGACCTCACGTGCTCTTTGATCCGTTCCTTAAATGGTCTAAAGGTTTTACCCACATATAGCATACTGCAGCTACAGACTAGAAGGTACACCAAACCAGCTGTGTTGCAGTTGAAAAATTGGGTAATCTCAAAAATTTGTTCTCCATCACTGTCTCTGACTCTCTTTGAGTCGCGTAGAATATACTTGCACGCGACACATCTGCCGCAACCGAAGGAGCCACATGGGGGATTTCGTCCTAACCATGTCACTCTATTCTGTTTTTTTGAGAAGTGACTTGGTACCAGCATATCGCGTAGGTTTTTACCTCTACGAGCTGTGATGGTTGCTTTAGGGCTAAGGACGTCTTTCAGGTGGACATCCTTCAAGAGGATGGGCCAGAATTTCTCAATGGAGTGCCTCACTGTGTGCCATCCTGTGTCGAAAGTTCCAATCATACGGATGGACTTGTTTGATGGTATTTGTTTCGGTTGATCCAGGATTAGATCATCTCTATCAGTTTCTAAGGCTCGTCTATATGCCTTTTTCAGACATTTATTCGGGTAGCCTTTTTCCCGGAATTGTTGCCTTAGTAGGGCTGCTTTGATTTTAAAATCTGATAAATCTGTACAATTCCTGCGTACCCTTAGGTATTGTCCGACTGGTATACCTTGTTTCAGGGGCCTAGGGTGATAACTGTCCCATCTCAGGAGTGCATTGGATGCAGTTGGCTTCTTATAAAGGGTTGTTTCCAGGGAGCCATTTGTGTTAATGGAGATGGTTATGTCTAGAAAGTTCAGTGATTGTCCCCCAAATTCTGCTGTAAATTTTAGATTCTCTTCGTTAATGTTCAGAAGGGAGACAAACTCATTGAATTCATCATCTAGACCTAGCCAGACAATAAAGATGTCGTCTATATATCTGAGCCATGTGTGTATTTTCGGTATGAATGTTAGGAGGGTATCCGATTTCATAATTTGTGACTCCCACCAGCCAAGATGGAGATTGGCGTAGGAGGGTGCACATGCCGTGCCCATCGCTGTCCCCCTTATTTGATGAAAGAATTTGTCGTGAAACAAAAAATAATTGTGGGATAGGATGTACCCTAATAGTTTCAGTACAAAACTTGTATGGAGGGTATGGATAGGGCCTCTTTGGTCTAAGAAATACTTTGTGTGCTCAATACCCCGTTCATGGGGGATTGAAGAATACAATGCCTCAACATCAAGGCTACATAATCTTGCTGAGCTAGGTAATTGCAGATTCGAGAATAGTGACAGTGCCTGTTTTGTATCCCTAATGTACGAAGGGAGCTGTTCCACAAAAGGTCTCAGTATTTTCTCAATGTAAAGGCTTCCATTTTGTGTTAGGTTATCAACCCCAGAGACAATGGGGCGGCCCGGTGGATGTTGAGTGTCTTTATGGATTTTGGGCAGGCAGTAGAAGGTTGCTATCCTGGGACAGCGATTCAGAATGAATTCGTATTCGTCCCCGGATAGCAACCCCCCACTGCGGCCCTCATCCAATATCTCTTTGTATTTTGATAGAAAGAGATTTGTGGGATCAGTTTTCAATAGGCTATATGTGTCATCGTTTCCCAGTACCCTTTGTACCATGGTTTCATAATCAGATGTGTTCATGACCACCACATTACCCCCCTTGTCGGCTGGTTTAATAACCAGTTGGTCATTCTCTTTCAGTGACTTCAAAGCTGTTTGTTCGGTTCTGGAGAGATTGTCATTAGGAAAAGATTCAAACGTACCGCTATCTATACCCTCGATTTCACTTTTAACTGCTTCTAGGAATAGATCCAGGTTCCTGAAGCTAGAGAAATTTGGAGTGAATCGGCTCTTAGGTTTCAGTTTAGTATAGTCAGTATGTAGCTGGACATCATTTTCATCTAAGAGGGATACGAGTGTATTCACCAGTGCTAAATCTTTGCAGGACAGGCCGTGGGCTCTTGCTCTTTTCTCTTCATTAATGGTATGATATTTATGTAAAGCCAGTTTTCGTACAAATAAATGTAGATCCTTGATCCAAGTGAACTTGTCAAAAACGGGCGTTGGTACGAAAGACAATCCTCTCTCCAGAACTCTAATATGGTGTACATTCAGCTCATATGTGGACAGATTAACCACATGTTGTTTTTGAAATGGGGTTGGTGGGGTCTTCATATCTTTGGTTAGTAGCGTCTCCTGCGTGTCCTCCCTCTTCCCCTCCCTCCTCCTCCCCTGCTCTGGTTCCTGAATTGGTAGCGTGTTTGATAGTTGGGGATATCCTCTTGTTGACCCAACTCTAAAAAATTAACGCCTTTTTTAAGGATACCTCGAGGGTTATTGGGGTTGGAGGTTGAAGGGGTTTGTTGTGAATCTATAGACGTCTGTTGTGTACTAGAGTCTGTGTCCGAAGAGTCGTAATCTGACGTGAGGTTATTTTCAGAGTTGGTTCTCAAACGTCGATTTGGAAATCTATACACGTTACCCAACTGATAGTCCTTAAGATCCCTCATAAATTTGTGGTGTTTTCTAGTTTTGATGGATTCTTGATATCTATCAAGATTATTCTTAAGTTTACTTTCTAGAACTACGAAATTTGATTCGCTTTTAAACTGATTGAGTTTATCAATTTCCTCGTCTAGTTTTTGGTTCACGTTACCTAGTTTTTCTTTTTCGAAGGTACAGATTATCTCCATAAACTTCATAGAGCACGTTCCGGCTGCTAGTTCCCACTGTTTAGTAAACTCAGGATTCTCATTATAAGTTGTCGGAATATTACGTACTCTTAGACCCCTAGGGATCATTTCCTTTTTTATATAGTTATCGAGTGAAGAAATCTCCCAGCAAGTTTTTATTTGTTGTTTATATAACTTGGTAACTGAATTAAATGAATAATAGATATCAGTCGATGTCTGGCCTTTTTCTAAATTTTCGTTAGAGAACACATTATCCGCGTCCTTACACCAAATGTTAAAGTCCTGTTTATTCGACAGGAAACCTGTCATTGTCAAAATAGAATTTTTTGATTTGATTTGTAACCCAGGTACTAAAACCTAAAAGTCAATATACAAAAGAAGAAAAGAAAGGAACACTATGGAGTGGATCAAGTCCAAACCTAGATTCCTGGAGGGTTACAGAGATATCAAGGGGCATGGACCCCAGGTATTTGTAAAGGAAAAAGACTGAAGTGAAATAGTAGCACCAATAAAGATGAAGCAGTTGGGCGTCTATTTCACCAAATGATATCTCTAAATTTGAATATAGGTAAAAATAATTATGGGATATACCCTTTATTTAGCCGCTTACGGACAAAACAAATAAACAGTGTAACAATAGTGCAACACTCGTGTACAGTGAAAGTGAATTAAAAGCTGGGTGGATGCAATTTGGATAGACCCCAATGGTGGTAGGGGTGTTGAAGAGAGATATCTGAGATAAAGTATTAAGTATAAAGTACGGTATATAGTATATTCTTTATTTTAGTCAGATATTTTTTCTTTATTTTTAGACCTTTATACATAAAGGGCTTAAGTATATATCCTGGCTATTAAACGTAGAGTTTGAGTTCCTAACTAGAGATTCTAGAGATAAATACATATAATCAGGACCAGACGTATATAGTGTCCCTGTATAGTTATATAGTGTCCGTCAAAGGTTCAATTCGTTATCTAGAATCTATAGTGAGCTGAAAAGGAGTGTTCACTAAAAAGTGTCACTCTAAATTCACAGCAAAGTGGTACAATGTGTGGAACTGCTCAATTGATAAGGGCTGAAGTCGATATCCATTAGTCTATAGGTATCTCTAATGGATAGGAGATAGAGACATATACACCAAATGTCACAAAGGCAGACTTAATCCTAATATAGTGTGGAGGTAACCTGGTCCCAGGCAACCTTTGTACTTATTAAGGTCGGGATGCAGTTCTGAGGTCCTGCTGAACAGTTGATAATACAGGGTAGGTCTGTGGGGTTTATATATAACGCACCTATATCGAGGTTTCCCCAAGGGGATCAACAGAAAATATTGGGTAAATTGTAAATTAAATATATGTGTATATATATATACACCTCAGTAGGGAGTGTGAAAATCGGTCAGTACAGTTCTTATATACACTGAATTAAACTGCTGCTTCGAGGCAGCCTGCCGCTATATTGTGCACAAAACCAGTCCAACTGACCATAGTAGTACTCCCCCTCCCCTCCGATCTGCCTCATAGGCGAATTCAGTAGCATAAGGTCGACTACTGTTCTAAAGACGCCCTGTGTTCAGATACGTCCCACCAACTGTCTAGCTGACTAGAGAGGTAAAAACTGCCTCAAAAAACAGTCTTATTCATAGTTCCTAATGGTTAACTGCAGAGCCTCCTATTTCTAAGAACTGCCTGGACTTGGTGTAACTGCGGCTGCTGTTAGAGAGATAGCTAAGCATACTCTGATCAAAGCGCCATCACCTAATCACCCAATCCATAACAATCCATAGCAAGAAACGACTTCCCCCCTCATACAGTTAGCCAAAAAGCATCCCCCAGTATTAAAAAGAAATCCGGCAAAACGCTCGACGCGCGTTTCGGCGTGCTCACACGCCTTTGTCAAGAGCTACTGGCACAGCTGAGAGAAGATGAATATAAACCGAGGTGAGTCCCGCCCACCTCACGGTGTCTACCAATCAGTATGGTTGTGGACTAGCCGGGGGCGGGGTCACACTTCGATATGCATATTCATTACTCATAGACTCCTTCCTTGGAGAATCACATGTCTCCAGCATATCGGTTCCATTAGCGGTCACCATGGTGATGTGACTAGCTTCATAGTGTGCGCGCGCAATATCATATAGCCGCACACAGTCCTAAAGTTTGCGACCACAGTCCCTATAATAGTCGGTCACCATCCCATTTGTCATACATCAGGAAAAATAGTTGAACTACTTTTCAATCGTTATGGGAAATTAACCTCATAATGTCTACCACTCGGTGTGGCTGTAGACTAGCCGGGAACGGGGTCGCATCTTGATATGCATATTCATTACTCATAGACTCCTTCATTGGAGAATCACATGTCTCCAGCATATCGGTTCCATTAGCGGTCACCATGGTGACGTGAATAGCTTCGTAGTGTGCGCGCGCAATATCTCATAGCCGCACACAGACCTAAAGTTTACAACCACAGTCCCTATAATAGTCAATCTCCATTCTATTTGCCAAAAATCAGGCAAAATGGTTGAACTATCTTTCAATCGTTATGGAAAATTTGACCTCATAGTAGATCTCCTTATTTAGTAGGGGAATCTCAGCTGTAATTATCTCAAAATACAGTAAGAGGTCTGTTCTTAATAGGATTCATCAGAGAGCTTCCCCACGGGAAGTCATTCGCTAGAGTGGATTACTGATGTGTATAGTGTGTCTTGAAGCTATGGCTCACCTTTAATATTATGCAGACTGAGTTTCATTGAGTATAAAGTCCAAGATGACCTTACATATTTTGACATTTATTTACATGTGTTAACTAGTATAGTAGGTTGATAACCATACTTTTTCATTCGCCCAATTATTGGACTCAATTGTACATAAAGCTACCTACATGTTCTATAGTCATCATCTGGTATTTTGGACCTGTGCCAAGTATAGGGTATATATAATATACAAAATTATTATATGTGGATCAAAAAAATTATAATTGTAAAAAGACAATATATACAGGTAACAGTTTGTTCTAAACAGGATAGTGTCACACACTTATCTGTTTGTATTGGTTAGGAGTTCGGTATTTTACATGCGTGTGTTACACGGTCAGGGGAATATGGGTCACAGAGGTGGGAGTGGGTCCTGGGCTACTACTTATATGTAGGGGGAGAACGAAAACCCTTCATTTAGGCCTTTTGGGCTCAGGGTCTTGAGTTTATATATCCACCTACACTCCTTTTGGCGTAGAAGCTTATCAAAATCCCCTCGTCTCTGATCACGTTTTACCCATTCCAACCCGCAGAACCTAATCTCACACGAGGCACTCTCATGGAAATTCTTCAGATGTCTGGAGATTGGGGTCTCCATACGATTTTTTGGGGACCTCACGTGCTCTTTGATCCGTTCCTTAAATGGTCTAAAGGTTTTACCCACATATAGCATACTGCAGCTACAGACTAGAAGGTACACCAAACCAGCTGTGTTGCAGTTGAAAAATTGGGTAATCTCAAAAATTTGTTCTCCATCACTGTCTCTGACTCTCTTTGAGTCGCGTAGAATATACTTGCACGCGACACATCTGCCGCAACCGAAGGAGCCACATGGGGGATTTCGTCCTAACCATGTCACTCTATTCTGTTTTTTTGAGAAGTGACTTGGTACCAGCATATCGCGTAGGTTTTTACCTCTACGAGCTGTGATGGTTGCTTTAGGGCTAAGGACGTCTTTCAGGTGGACATCCTTCAAGAGGATGGGCCAGAATTTCTCAATGGAGTGCCTCACTGTGTGCCATCCTGTGTCGAAAGTTCCAATCATACGGATGGACTTGTTTGATGGTATTTGTTTCGGTTGATCCAGGATTAGATCATCTCTATCAGTTTCTAAGGCTCGTCTATATGCCTTTTTCAGACATTTATTCGGGTAGCCTTTTTCCCGGAATTGTTGCCTTAGTAGGGCTGCTTTGATTTTAAAATCTGATACACCAAGTCCAGGCAGTTCTTAGAAATAGGAGGCTCTGCAGTTAACCATTAGGAACTATGAATAAGACTGTTTTTTGAGGCAGTTTTTACCTCTCTAGTCAGCTAGACAGTTGGTGGGACGTATCTGAACACAGGGCGTCTTTAGAACAGTAGTCGACCTTATGCTACTGAATTCGCCTATGAGGCAGATCGGAGGGGAGGGGGAGTACTACTATGGTCAGTTGGACTGGTTTTGTGCACAATATAGCGGCAGGCTGCCTCGAAGCAGCAGTTTAATTCAGTGTATATAAGAACTGTACTGACCGATTTTCACACTCCCTACTGAGGTGTATATATATATACACATATATTTAATTTACAATTTACCCAATATTTTCTGTTGATCCCCTTGGGGAAACCTCGATATAGGTGCGTTATATATAAACCCCACAGACCTACCCTGTATTATCAACTGTTCAGCAGGACCTCAGAACTGCATCCCGACCTTAATAAGTACAAAGGTTGCCTGGGACCAGGTTACCTCCACACTATATTAGGATTAAGTCTGCCTTTGTGACATTTGGTGTATATGTCTCTATCTCCTATCCATTAGAGATACCTATAGACTAATGGATATCGACTTCAGCCCTTATCAATTGAGCAGTTCCACACATTGTACCACTTTGCTGTGAATTTAGAGTGACACTTTTTAGTGAACACTCCTTTTCAGCTCACTATAGATTCTAGATAACGAATTGAACCTTTGACGGACACTATATAACTATACAGGGACACTATATACGTCTGGTCCTGATTATATGTATTTATCTCTAGAATCTCTAGTTAGGAACTCAAACTCTACGTTTAATAGCCAGGATATATACTTAAGCCCTTTATGTATAAAGGTCTAAAAATAAAGAAAAAATATCTGACTAAAATAAAGAATATACTATATACCGTACTTTATACTTAATACTTTATCTCAGATATCTCTCTTCAACACCCCTACCACCATTGGGGTCTATCCAAATTGCATCCACCCAGCTTTTAATTCACTTTCACTGTACACGAGTGTTGCACTATTGTTACACTGTTTATTTGTTTTGTCCGTAAGCGGCTAAATAAAGGGTATATCCCATAATTATTTTTACCTATATTCAAATTTAGAGATATCATTTGGTGAAATAGACGCCCAACTGCTTCATCTTTATTGGTGCTACTATTTCACTTCAGTCTTTTTCCTAATCTACTATGTATATGTGGTGTAAAAACACGGCAAGCGAATTCTATCTCACTGTTTTTTATCATACGTTAAAAACCTGTTGATTTTACATGACGCCTCAAGCTAGTTATACTTAAAAAAATTGTGCAAAATCTTCCAAGCCAAATGATCTGGAGCTGGAGGTTGAAGACATCGCAAATAGATCGCGGCGGAACAATCTGCGTGTCCGAGGCCTGCCGGAATCCATTGAAGAAGCAGACCTCGAAGAGACCCTAATTGACTGCTTCAAATTAACGCTGCCAGACATTCCTGACCACCAGTGGGTGGTGGATCGTGTCCACAGAGCGCTCAGGGCCAGAGGCCCGAAGAACAGCCCGCCACGGGATGTCATCATGCGGCTGCATTTTAACAAAACCAAGGAGGCCATACTGCGACACAGCAGAACCCAGGCCTACGAACCTGGAGGACATACAGTTCAGATTTTTCAGGACATTGCACCGGCCACCCTCCTCAGAAGAAAGGCATGGAAACCGGTCACAGACGTACTGAGAAATAACGGTATCCGATTTGCATGGGGATACCCCTTTAAAATCCTTGTTTTCAACGGCCCTAAACCGGCTATCCTCCACGCAGCGACGAATATTCCCGCCTTTTTTGCAGACCTGGGCATCGAGCCCCCACCGGACTTTCAAGCCCCGCCAACCACCATGGACACACTCGCCCTGTTTGGGGAAGATGAGGAGACAAGGGGATAAATGAGAGCTCTTCCCGAACATGCCGGAGCCAGCCCGGGACCGGGAACCGGAGACACACGCAAGTTGCAACTAACTATACATAAACACAGTGTACTTTGCACACTTTGGAGACGTACCGGACTGCAAGGTTGATAACACATAAAACTGTTGAACATTTTGGTTCAGTCCAGGTTACCCGAGTTCGGGGAGTAATATGTACGGTAATGGGAAATGCTAATGTGATGTGTGGGGTGGGGGGTGGGGGGGGGTGATGAATGGGGGTGCAGTGTTGCATACTCAAAACACACAAGGTGCCCACACATAGACCGCAATGGCAGGGGCCTGAGTCATCGGTGTTTGGGATCCCAGGGGTGGAGACAGGCGGGGGTGAAAGGGGGGAATTTAAAAAAAAAAAAAAAAAGTATCCTACTTGATTTCTCATAAATTGGAGAACATAACGAAGATGAATATCTTCCTACAAAGTTCAGGTGATAGCTTGACCATTGTGATAAAAGTCCTCCTCCCAGTAGACAGCACCGCTCAGCTCACCAGGGTTATATAAAATAAGTCCGAATACAGTGCTCAGTACAGAGTGTCACCATTTGCCATGCCAACTCCGGTATTACAACAACTCCTACAGCCACACCACCTAGAGAAGAAACGGCAGAACTAGTAGAAAAGACACCTCAGGACCTGACTAGAAAGTTATATTGATGATAGCAAATGCACGGCAATGGTAGTGGGACGATTGGTTGCCCTCCCCCCCCCCCCCGGTGTGCGCTAATAATTCGGGATTGGTAAAGCCTCCATATTTGAGTGTTGCCGGGGTGCTCTGCGGCTGAGTTTCCCCCCCACCAGAGGTGATTCCCTCGGTGCGGTGGATGCCCACCCCCAGATCTCCCGGCGAACAGTAAGACCAGGAGGACTTGAGGTACGAACAAGATATAAGTGTTTGTACCAGTTTAATACTGTACAGTTAATTGTTACGTTATTTTATTTTATTTTGTGTACTTTATTTTGTGGATATAATTGTTGATTGACTCTCAATTCTCTCCCTTAACCTCTCTCTCAACCTTTTCTCTCCTCTCAAGGGGAACCGAGACCTCCCTTTGGCCTTACTGTTTCCCCCCCCCCCCCCCTCCCTCCCCACCTCACAACTGCGAGGTGAAACACCAGGTGGGCCTGCTGCTGGGGACCGCAATCCTTCCCGACTCGCCTTCCCTTTGCAGGAGGACGTACCTCAGCGGACGAATAAGGTACACTAGCACCACATCACCAGCATGGAACTAAAAATCACCTCACTTAATGTAAACGGGCTTAATAGCCCAAACAAAAGGAGGCTTCTCTTCCGTGAACTTAGACGACAGAAATCGGATATAGCCTTCATACAAGAATCACACCTGCCCCGCACAGCTACGACACAGCTAACTAACCACATATACACTAGAGCGTATACGTCCAGAACACTATGTAAAAAAAACGGGGTTGACATTCTTATACACAAAAAATGTCCGATACACGTCACGAAGGTACAGAGTGACACAGAGGGCCGGTACGTGACTCTGTCGGGCACGCTACAAACAAACACCTACCATCTAATCAATATATATGCACCCAACACCCCGTGCAAAACATTCTGGTCCAATCTAGAGACATTAATCCAACAGCTCCCTAAAGGGATTTTAATCTTAGGTGGGGACCTCAACGCAACGCCGTGTCCTGCCTCCGATAGAGGAGGGGGGAGCAGCCTCCCCAGGTCGCAGAATAGAGGGGGCCAGGATAAACTCCTTCATACTTTCATGACACAGACAGGCCTACTGGACCCCTGGAGGATCCAACACCCGAGCGAGCGAGATTATACTTTTTATTCCGCGGCGCATGCCACTTACTCCAGAATAGATTTATTCTTAGTTAACCAACTAGCCATGCCAACCGTCAAAACCTCAGAGATAAATCTTATCTCCTGGTCCGACCACGCGGACATCGCACTTACACTTAAGATGCCAGGCCCACGTGCCCCATGGAAATGGAGACTAAATGCCTCCTTACTCAAACACCCCCAGACTAAAGAAGCCATACACCAAGAGATAACTCGCTACTTTCAGGAAAACTGCTCCCCAGAAATATCTCCCACAACGTTGTGGGCGGCCCATAAACCAGTGATCAGGGGGATATTGATCAGAACGGCAACTCTCCTAAAAAAGGAAAAAACTAAACAGCTTCTAGCCCTCCAAAAATCACTTAGAAAAATTGAGATGCAACACAAACAACAAGCGACACCTCACACCGCTGGGGAACTCACTGACATAAGACGACAAATCAGAGAATTAATGCTGGACGAAGTAAGCAGAGACATGGTCCATACAAAACGCCTATTTTATGAAAAAGCAAATAAAATGGACACACTACTGGCAAGAGCCCTCAGACCAAAAAGGACAGTAACCAACATTACATCCATGAAAGACACACAGGGACAAATTCTGAACAGCCCCACTGACATTAATAGGGAATTCACCACATTCTTCGCAGAGATCTATAACCACTCCCCGGCACTCACACGGGACAACAACGCATACATGGCGCAAATTAACGACTTTTTACAGAGTGCCAAACTACCGCACCTGCCGGTGGAGGCCACAGCTCATTTGGGGGAATCTATCGAAATAGCCGAGATCAGCAGGGCCATAGCGGACCTTAAAGGGGGTAAAGCCCCAGGCCCGGATGGCTTTGATGGCTCCTACTATAAAACGTTCCAAGACCAACTCATACCATATATGGCCGCAATGTACAAAGACTGGACGGAGGGGGACGCACCCAAGGCAGACCTAACCACGGCAGACATAGCCCTCATCCCCAAACCCGATAGAGACAACACCAATGTAGCCAATTACCGCCCCATATCCCTGATAAACTTTGACTTAAAAGTGTATGCAAAAATCCTGGCCATCAGACTCAACTCAGTACTGACTGGACTCGTGCACGCGGATCAGGTGGGATTTGTCCCGACCAGGCAACTTTACGAAAACACAAGACGCGCAGTGGACTTGATCTGGTGGGCGAACGAGACTCGAAGGCCTTCTCTGATTCTTTCTCTAGACGCGGAGAAGGCCTTTGACAGAATCCAATGGCCCTACATGTTCGCAGTACTGGAGAAGCTACAGCTACCCCCTAGATTCATACAGGCCACCCGAGCGCTTTACGCAGCCCCCAGAGCCCAAATCTCTCTCCCCGGTACAGCCCCTCGGCCTTTCGATCTTAAAAACGGTACCCGCCAGGGTTGCCCCCTCTCCCCCCTCTTGTTCATACTTGCACTTGAACCCCTACTGCATATGATCAGAACAGAGAGGGGAATTGAGGGCGTCAAAATCGAGGCTGAGGAATTTAAAATCTCGGCATATGCGGATGACGTGCTGCTTACAATCACAAACCCCACAAAATCGATCCCACATCTTATCCGCATCTTGGGTGCGTACCAACTAGTGTCCGGCTTTAAAATAAACATGGAGAAGTCGGTGGGTATGCCCCTGGGCCTCTCCAACGAGGAGATCCGGTGGCTGCGACAAACGACTAACCTAAACTTCAATACACAAGCCATCAAATACCTGGGAGTCAAACTCACACCAAACTACGCGGACCTATATGCCGAGAACCACCAAAAGTTGCTAAACACCCTAAGACAGGACCTAGATAGGTGGCATGATAGACCCATTTCATGGTTGGGTAGGCTGCACACTATCAAAATGAATCTCATGCCGAGACTGCTGTTCCTTTTCCAGGCGTTGCCAGTGGCAGTCTCAAAAAACAACTGTGGCGAAACCAACTTCGCCACTGTGAACTGGAGAAGCCTGGTTGCTAGCCTCCTGCCCTGCGACTACGGCCCCTGGACATATTGGGACTTTTGGGACTAATGTCCCTTTAAGACTTTGTAACATATCACAGTAATACTGTCTTAAATATTATGTAGGTATTTATGTGTTCAGTTAAACTGGGGATATGTAGAAATGTGTGTTTTATGTGTTAAATGTATCAGTATGTAATTTTATGTCTTTTACTGTCTTTTTGTAACCATGTGGTTAATGGAGTCTGACTCTAGTCCTAGATAATTGGATTACTTCTCCAATTATCTCCAGGGCAGAAGGGAGGAAGCCGGGATGCATTGTGGGGGATGTTTTACTTCTGTTTGAGCCAGATTGTGCCATGCTGCAAGCTAGGGGTTTTAAAAGATACTTTACTAACTTTTGAACCCCTGGTCTGATCCATGCCATTTTTTAATATGTTGTTCCCCTGAATGGATTGATTGTGAATATGTATTTTTATGCGAATAGGATGTATGGTTTTGAAGTTACAGATATTGTGTAAAAGTTATGTTTTAAACTGTATAATAAGTGGATTATCTCTCAGGCTAAGGGGAGGGGATGTGTGGGTTGTACCATATCTCGGATTGGTTATTTTATGCCTCCCCTTGGGTGTGGCCTGTATGTGGATTATTGTAATAAAAGCCAGACTGGGTGTCCCAGTCCAGAGTTGCTGTTTAACCCTGAAGCTGGAGTGTGTCTCTTTCTTGGGGGGAAGGGGACTGTATGCCGACTGCCAGGAGTGTAAGCTGTCCATATTGCTTTTCCTGTTCGGCTGCTTCCACATCTTCTATCCTCTCATGGTAGGGTTTGAGCAGGTTTACGTGAAGCATGCGTCTCTTCCCCAAGTCGGCGTTTGTCACTCCGTTTGGCCTGTACCAGTTTAAAGTCATGCCCTTCGGAATGAAAAACGCTCCGGCTACTTTTCAGCGGATGGTAGATCGGCTACTGGACGGCTTCCAGGACTATGCCTGTGCCTATCTGGATGACATAGCCATCTTCAGCCAGACCTGGGAAGATCACCTAGCTCATATAGGGGCGATCTTAGACCGTATTGGGGAAGCTGGGTTAACTTTAAAACCGAGTAAGTGCCACGTAGGTATGGCCGAGGTGCAGTATCTGGGACACCGAGTAGGATGTGGGCAGCAGAGACCCGAGCCAGCCAAAATTGAGGCCGTAGCTAAGTGGCCTACCCCCAGGACCAAAACCCAGGTGCTAGCGTTTCTAGGGACTGCAGGGTATTATAGGAAATTTGTACCCGACTACAGCACCCTGGCCAAACCCCTGACGGACCTGACCAAAAAGAACCTTCCTCGACTGGTTGTCTGGGCCCCAGAGTGTGAGCAGGCATTCCAACAACTCAAGACCGCCCTAACTAATGCTCCCGTGTTAACCGCTCCTGATCCAACTAAAAGATTTCTTGTCCACACAGACGCTTCAATGTTTGGATTGGGGGCAGTGCTGAGTCAAGTGGGAGCCGATGGCGGAGAACATCCCGTAGCCTACTTAAGCCGCAAGTTGTTGCCCCGTGAAGTGAGCTACGCCGCTATTGAGAAGGAATGCCTGGCCGTGGTGTGGGCCCTTAAAAAGTTACAGCCGTATTTGTATGGACAACCTTTTTCCTTACTCACAGATCACAACCCGTTGGTGTGGCTAAACCGTGTATCTGGGGACAACGCCCGGCTGCTGCGCTGGAGTTTGGCGCTGCAGCCCTTTGACTTTACCATCCACTACCGGCCAGGAAAACAAAACGGTAACGCTGACGGGTTATCCAGACAGACAGAACTAGAGAAGTGATCTGTGAGTACTCCCCCGGACATCCCCAAGCCGATCCGTTGGGATCAGACTGTGTATGCCGGCTTGGTTCTGGGGGAGCATTGTGGCAAACCTAGCCACTTCTGGACTATATGTATTGCAGGTTGTCCATAGGCTGAATATATACTGTATGTCCTTACCTGTATAAGTGCTGTGTTATGGCCGTTCGCATGCTGGCAGCCGTACGCTGCCAGCATACAAAGCATTCGTTCGACGAAACACGGCTATCCCAGCCGTTCGCCGTACGAATGCGGGCTCCCCAGGTAGACCACACATTCACAAGTCGTGTGGCACCAATTAACCGATTGCAACAATGTTGCAATCGGTAATTAAGGGCTCTCCTAGGTGACCGCCGTCCTGCTACCGACCATGCGGCGGTCGGCCATCTTGGATCCTTTGTCTCTGCAGCGGTGTTCGGTCGTCGAGAGCCTGGAACTGAATACGGCTACTCAATGATCCGAACACCGCTAGACTTCTAGAGCGTTCGGGAGTTCCGCGTTCGGCACATTCTGTTCCCCATAGATGTTCGGTACCTTTAAACCGAACTCAAGGTTTTAATGTATTTTGTGCGGCGTTCGGTTAGTTTAGCTGGGATCAGAGCGGTATTCTCACTAAATGTGCCCGCCGACCCCAGCTATCTACCGAACGGTCATTCGTCTAAAAGCGAGCAAAAATGTATAAAATATGGATTTCTGTATAAATTGTCGGTTTTGCTCCACGAGGGGATAATCCACTTAATCGTCCATTTTAGTGGGAGTATCCCTCTCGTGTAGCAATGCCTGTTGGGATAATTACAATGCCTGATGGGAGAAATCCCCTGTAACAGCTGTAAGGAAACCCCTTGCAAGGGGAACTGCATAAATATGGAAGTCTGTGAATAAAGCAAGTTAGTTGACTCCCAAACTGTGTTTCGTCCGGTTATTGGGAGGATGGGGAATATTGCCGTGCTTTCTGCTCTGACTGTGGATTTCCTGAGAATACCAACGGATATCGTGGACTAATATACTGCATTCCGTTACAACAACCTACAACCACTTCAAACAGCAGTAGACAACTTCGTATGGGCAGGGAAAAGACACCGAGTAGCAAGACATACAATGCACACTCCCAAGAGCAAAGGAGGTCTAGGCCTGCCTAACCTCCATCTGTACTACCTTTCGGCTCACCTAGCACAGATAATCGAATGGCACTCACCACCCGACAGACACAGATGGGTAGACATAGAAACGCTCCTAATGAGAACAGACATGCCGCAATTCTGGATATGGGTACCAAAAGCTGACCGACCCGACTTGCACACTACTTGCCCGGCTATCTTAAACTCCATCAGAATCTGGAACGCCACGGCTCATAAATATGCACTCACATACCCCACATCACCCCTGACCCCGTACCTCCGAAACAAAGCATTCCCTCCAAGAATGTCCCGAAGGGACTTCCGAGGCCTGGAAGACACGGGAATCCAACGCTACTGCCAACTATTTCAGGCTAATGTATTCCGCACATACGAAAACCTGACAACCCTGGCACCGCTAACCACAAAAGATTACTTTAGATATATGCAGCTTAGGGACTTTGCCAAAACACCTGCAGTGGCACAAGCAGCCAACCTCCGGCCCACCTTCTTTGAAACACTCTGTGTGTCTGACGAATCGCGTACCGGCCTTATCACACGTCTCTATGTCCAATTAAGCGCACCCACAAAGAACACACAAACACCTTCCTACATCCTGCAGTGGGAAGCAGACCTCAATCAAACACTGGAAGCAGGGGAATGGCAGGACATCTGGGAGGCGGCAGCCAAGTCCTCCATCTGTGTGATACACCAGGAACAGTGTTACAAGACACTCATGAGATGGTACACGACCCCTGTGCAACTGAACAGAATGGGTAAGACACCTACAGACACATGCTGGAGAGGGTGTGGGGAAAAGGGGACTTATCTGCACATGTGGTGGACATGCCCGAGACTTACCCGGTATTGGGATGAGGTGGCCAAACTCTTGACAACAATCCTTAAACGACCAATAAGACCAGATCCATGGACATTCCTAATAGCCAAACCGATAGACACACTACCCAACAAAGACCAAAAGCTCCTAAACAAAATAACTCTAGCAGCCAGGAGGGCCTTGGCACTGGTGTGGCTCCAGGCAGACACCCCACACATGGACAAAGTAATACAAAACATTAAAGAGGCATGTCTGATGGACAGGCTGACAGCTCAGGTCCGGGACACATACCCACGCTTCCTTAAAGTTTGGGAACCGTGGGAAGAATACTCAGACCTACAAAGAGGGACCTGAGCCCCCCCCCCCCCCCCAGCAGCAGAGCCCACGACACCACGAACAGAGCGTGCCTCTAGCAGCCCATGTTTCGGCCTCCCATATAAACAACGGCCCAAGGCTATATTTATACCTTTAGTAGTAACCCCCCCCCCCCTTCCCTCCCACCTTAATTTCCTTCCTTCCCCCCCTTCCTACCCAGCTACGTCCTCACTCCTTCTCTCTCTCTTTTTTCTTTCTTTTTCCTCCTTTTCTGAAAGATGATCAACAAACATGTAAGGAGCAAAAGTTTAATATGAGTTGAACTAATAAATGATAAAACTGTCAGCTGATGGAAGTGCTGGTCGGCATCCATACTAACCGACTATGCAGACACCAATACTAACTGTCTATATTTGGCTTCTGCGTAAGCAACGGAACTTTGCCATGTAACCACAATACTGTATACGCAATGGACGGTTTCTGCGCAAACCGATTAAACTGCACAAGACGTGTTCTCGCATTTTCTGACAAACCAAAAATAAAGAATTAAAAAAAAAATAAAAAAATCTTCCAAGCCACTGTTTAATCTATCTATGTTTTAATTTGTATGTACGCTGTTGTGGCGTATAATTGCGCTTTGTACTCTCCTGCACAACAAAAATAAAGAATTAAAAAAAAAAAATTGACCTCTTCATCGCTATAATCAAAAGATAGATTTATCCCCCACTGATTGGAATTTACATATTGAATAAACAATTTCAGAAGTTCTTCTCCTCCTCGCCAAATTAAAAACAAATCTTCAATGTAGCGTTTATACAACACCAAGTTCGACTCCCAGCCACTATCTCCTCCAAAGTGGAGGGATTCCCAACGTGCCATAAATAAATTTGCGTTGCTGCCGTAAATTAGAAACTTTGTTGGCAAAGGAGCTTAAAATAAAATTAGAAGTGGCCACTTTAGAGAAATATATCTCAGACAAAATAGTCCCAAGGGGTCTGAGGTATGGAAAGCATTTGATAGAGATGATGGAGAATTTATGGAGGAGTGATATACGCTAATGGACAACCTCTCCTTCCAGACTATGACCTTCATTATCAAACGCAGGCAGCTGACCCTACGAAAACTGGATAAGGACATTTTGGAACTTTAAAAAGAATGTGAGAAATTTAAAAGTGAAAAAGAATTTATAGAAAAAACATATGTGATAGGTGAAAAAATTGATAAATTGGAACATGATGTTATATTGGTTAAACAGAAAAAATACTATCGAGATCAAAAAGACTATATGACTAAAACGGCCTATGTGAAAAAATATGAAAATGAAAATACTCAGAATAAACCCCTGAGAAAGGGAAATAACAATCCTAATTTCATTTTTAATCAAAGATCTAGGCCTCCATACAATATAGGGTATAGAGATTATAACAGCCCCAGGATTCCCTCAAGGAATGATTTTAGGAGATAATAATCAGTCCGTAAATGAGGGAAAGAGAACAAAAGTGTGAGACTCAAAAAAGGAATTACCATGGACAATATAGGGGCCAAAGACAGGATAATTTCTATATGCCGATTAGGAATCGCTTTGAACCCTTAGGGAAAATGAACGATAACCCCACTACTCCTTTTTTAGAGAAACGAAGGAGGAATTGGGAATTGAGTCCACCCCCAGTGCATACCAAAAGAATGAAAAGGAAGGGAGAAGGAAGAACAGAGGGGGGGAAAAGAACAAAAAGAGGTATAAGGGACCATAAAGCTCCAGTGGAACCGATAGGGATATTTAATTTGTCTGATAAACAACTAGGAAAGCACATATTTCGCTACTTAATAAGGGCTTAAAATTCGCTCCCACAAGGAATTTGGATAAATTCCAATTCTTTGTGGATCTGAATAAATTTACAAGGAAACTTTGTCTTAACCAACATTTTAATAAGAACATAGAGATCCCCATAGCTGTAAACGAACAATGTGAACTTGAAAATGAAAGGGTAATACATACTTCATTGAAAGAAAAATCCCTCTTTTATCCCAAATGGTTGGTGTCCGAAGGGATGATTACTTTTCAGAATATGGTCAATTCAGACATACAAAGATTAAAACCATCAAATAGGTTTGAGTCAAACTTAAGCCCCCAGGAATATGCAGCACTTAAGGATTTGAGACAAGATACCAACATAGTAATCAAATCAGCTGGCAAATAGGGTGGGGTAGTAATTATGAATTATGACTATTATCAAGAAGAATCAAATAGATTACTTGGAGATGGTTCCACTTATAAGAAGCTATCCCAGAATCCCACACAAGAAATAAAAAAGAAATCCCTTGAATTAATAGAGAAGGGATTTAAGGAAGAGGCTATAAATGAAAAGGAAAGGGAGTATATTGAGATAAAATATGAAAGGGTACCAATATTCTACTTCCTCCCGAAACTACACAAAGACAAGCTCAAACCACCGGGAAGGCCCATAATTTCGGGTATAAACTCAATATCGTGTAGACTCTCAGAGTATGTAGATCATTTACTACAACCTTTAGTGAAATCCTGCCCATCATATTTGAAGGATACGACCAGTAACTTACAGAAACTGCAAAACATTAAATGGGACAATGATTGGCTTCTAGTCACAGCAGATGTAGCTGCTTTATATACTAACATTGACCACGAACTTGGCATTCAAGCTATAAGATATAATTTGGAACATAAATCTTCATATCCGAATAACCAAATTCAGTTTATTGTAGAGTCCATTGAGTTTATTTTACGTAACAACTTTTTTTGGTTTAACCACGATTTTTATTTACAAGTCTGTGGCACAGCTATGGGCACCAAGTTCGCTCCCAGCTACACGAATTTATTTATGGCGCGTTGGGAATCCCTCCACTTTGGAGGAGATAGTGGCTGGGAGTCGAACTTGGTGTTGTATAAACGCTACATTGAGGATTTGTTTTTTATTTGGCGAGGAGGAGAAGAACTTCTGAAATTGTTTATTCAATATGTAAATTCCAATCAGTGGGGGATAAATCTATCTTTTGATTGTAGCAATAAAGAGGACAATTTTTTAGACCTCACTGTGTATATAGACGCAGGTAATATTAAGACCAAATCCTTTTTTAAATCTATCGATGTAAATAGCTACATAGAAATTAGTAGTTGCCATTTTAGCCCATGGCTTACCAACATTCCGAAGGGACAACTAACTAGAATAAAAAGGAATTGTACGGATCAGAATGTTTTTGCACATCAAAGCCAACGGATTTTGTCTGACTTTAAGGAGAGAGGCAATCACGATCATATTTTATGTAAAGCTGTAGAGGACACTCAGAATATAAACAGAGATAATTTGTTGAACTATAGGACTCAGAAAACAAATATGAAACAAGAGAATAATGTTCCTTTCATCTGTCAGTTTTCAGGGCCTCAGAACTATCAAGTCAGAAAAATCATTTCTGAACATTCGCATTGGCTATTAAGGGATCCAGTCCTATCGAAATTCTTACCCCCCACTCCAAAAATAGTACATAGAGGGGTGAAAAATTTAAAAAGAATTCTAACAGACAATATTCCGAATAAAAATCAAACTAAATCCAACTTCATTAATCAACTAAAGGGATTCTTTAGGTGTGGCTATTGCCTGTCGAAACACGGGTAGTGCAAAGCAGTGCATTAAAGGACCACTCTAGTGCCAGGAAAGCATACTCGTTTTCCTGGCACTAGAGTGCCCTGAGGGTGCCCCCACCCTCAGGGACCCCCTCCCGCCCGGCTCTGGAAAGGGGAAAGGGGTTAAATCTTACCTTTTTCCAGCGCTGGGCGGAGAGATCTCCTCCTGCTCTCCTCCTCCGATCCTCCTCTTCTCCTCCCCGTCGGCTGAATGCGCACGCGCGGCAAGAGCTGCGCGCGCATTCAGCCGGTCACATAGGAAAGCATTCATAATGCTTTCCTATGGACGCTGGCGTGCTCTCACTGTGAAAATCACAGTGAGAAGCACGCAAGCGCCTCTAGCGGCTGTCAATGAGACAGCCACTAGAGGACATAGGGGGAAGGCTTAACCCATTCATAAACATAGCAGTTTCTCTGAAACTGCTATGTTTATGAAAAAATGGGTTAACCCTAGAAGGACCTGGCACCCAGACCACCTCATTAAGCTGAAGTGGTCTGGGTGCCTAGAGTGGTCCTTTAAGGATTTTACAGTCAATGGGAAGATATACAAGATAAAAGAGCTCATAACTTGTCAAACACAAAATGTGATTTATATGCTATTTTGCCCATGTGGCTTAAGCTATATAGGCCGTACAACTAGACAGCTACGAACGAGAATATGTGAACACACATATAATATTAAGAGAAAATATCAATTGCATCAAGTTTCCCTACATTTTGAGGAGTTCCATAATTCTGATCCCTCCCTTTTAAACTTCATGGGGATCCAACAGGTTAATAAGGACTGGAGGGGGGGCAATTTGATTCAAAATTTAGGCCGTATAGAAATGAGGTGGATATTTGAACTGAATACTCTCATTCCTAATGGAATGAATAATGATTTTGAGATCTGTCATTTTTTATAATTTTTTTTTATTTTTATTAATTTTTATTTTATTTTATATTTTTATTTTTTGGGGAGTTATATCCCTTGAATATCATGAGTATGGTTCAGATATCCACTCAGGTATTGTTTCTGTTTCTAAACAATTGCACTTTGATCTATATAAAAAATGATACTATCACTATGTCACTTTAAATGTTACTTATCACAGTTAAGAGGGTGATGCATTATAAGACATGTGTATATGGTTAAGAATAAGAAGGATCTATATTAACACATGTTCTCTCTCTTTTTTCTGTATATTTTATTAATTAGGCATTCAAAAGGAAATGCATGTTGATTCAGCTGAAATTTGCATGTATTTTATTGGTTAAATGTATTTTTCTTACAATATAATTGATTCTGTATTTTGCATTTTTATGTTCATATTTGTGAATAAGTATGTATACTGCTGGTGCAAATGTGGGATGCCCTTTCTGAATGACGGCATAGCAGACATTGATCGTTTAAACAACGAGCTTGCCCATCCGGACACTCTCTGGACGTCCCACATATGCAAATGAAATAGGCTAGAATGCACCAATTATATGCTGGACTTGCCATATAAAAACCTTTGAGAGTGAGGAGGAATTTAGCACATTACGTCCTGACGAAGCCGCCTGTGAATGGAGAAACGCGTAGACACGGAAGCACGTTGAGAAAGGGGGCGGAGCCTACGAGCAAGCCGGGTTTTTTGAAAAGAGCAGCAGCTGACTACTCGCATGCTACCCGGACGGCATCAAAAGGAACTCCACTGACCCCTTAACGAAGGAGACATCTCCCAGTGTGGGACAGTGGCGGATCCAGAGCCTGATCTCGGGAGGGGCACTTGTAGATTATTTAAAAAAAATAATCCTAGCACAATAACCACTACAGCTCAGTGTAGTAGTTATGGTGCCAGTAGTGCCAGGATCCCACCCCGGAGTAAGTAGTCATACCGTTTAAGAACAGTTTGACAACTTACCTGGGGTCTGCTGGGATATAGGGCATAGGAGAAGTGGTGTGTGTTAGGGGTGAAGTGTGTGTGAAAGGTGCAGTGTGTGTGTGAGCGGTGAAGTGAGTGTGAGTGCGTAAGGGTGGCAGTGTGTGTGTTAGGGGGCAGTGTGTGTATGGGGGCACTGTATGTCTGTGTGGGGCAGTGTGTGTATGGGGGGGCACTGTATGTCTGTGTGGGGCAGTGTGTGTATGGGGGGCACTGTGTGTATGGGGGGGTCGTGTGTGTGTGTTTGGGGCAATGTGTGTATGGGGGGGCAGCAGGGTGTGTAGGGCACTGTGTGTGTATAGGTGTGCAGTGTGTGCGGGGCAGTATGTGTATGGGGCAGTGTTTGTGGGGCAGTGTGTATGGGGACAGTGTTTGTGGGACAGTGTTGTATGGGGACAGTGTTTGTGGGGCAGTGTGTGTATGGAGGCAGTGCTTGTGGGGGCAGTGTGTGTATGGGGTCAGTGTGTGTAGTGTTTGTATGTGGGGCAGTGTTTGTGGGTCAGTGTGTGTATGGGGTCAGTGTGTGTAAGGGGGAAGTGTGTGTATGGGGCAGTGTTTGTGGGGCAGTGTGTGTGTGGGGCAGTGTGTGTATGGGGACAGTGTGTATATGGGGACAGTGTGTGTATGGGGACAGTGTGTGTATGGGGACAGTGTGTATATGGGGACAGTGTGTGTATGGGGGCAGTGTTTGTGTGTATGGGGGCAGTGTTTGTGTGTATGGGGGCAGTGTTTGTGTGTATGGGGGCAGTGTTTGTGTGTATGGGGGCAGTGTTTGTGTGTATGGGGGCAGTGTGTGTATGTATGGGGGCAGTGTGTGTGGGGTCAGTGTGTGTAGTGTGTGTATGGGGTCAGTGTGTGTATGGGGTCAGTGTGTGTATGGGGTCAGTGTGTGTATGGGGTCAATGTGTGTAGTGTGTGTATGGGGTCAGTGTGTGTAGTGTGTATGGGGACAGTGTGTATATGGGGACAGTGTGTGTATGGGGACAGTGTGTGTATGGGGGCAGTGTTTGTGTGTATGGGGCAGTGTTTGTGTGTATGGGGGCAGTGTTTGTGTGTATGGGGGCAGTGTTTGTGTGTATGGGGTCAGTGTGTGTATGTATGGGGTCAGTGTGTGTAGTGTGTGTATGGGGTCAGTGTGTGTATGGGGTCAGTGTGTGTATGGGGTCAGTGTGTGTAGTGTGTGTATGGTGTGTGTATGGGGTCAGTGTGTGTATGGGGTCAGTGTGTGTAGTGTGTGTATGGGGTCAGTGTGTGTATGGGGTCAGTGTGTGTAGTGTGTGTATGGGGTCAGTGTTTATATGGGGACAGTGTGTGTATGGGGACAGTGTGTATATGGGGACAGTGTGTATATGGGGACAGTGTGTGTATGGGGACAGTGTGTGTAGTGTGTGTATGGGGACAGTGTGTGTAGTGTGTGTATGGGGACAGTGTGTGTAGTGTGTGTATGGGGTCAGTGTGTGTATGGGGTCAGTGTGTGTATGGGGTCAGTGTGTGTATGGGGTCAGTGTGTGTATGGGGTCAGTGTGTGTAGTGTGTGTATGGGGTCAGTGTGTGCATGGGGGCAGTGTATGTTGGGCAGTGTGTATGGGGGCAGTGTGTATGGGGGCAGTGTATGTGGGGCAGTGTGTATGGGGTCAGTGTGTGTATGGGGGCAGTGTGTATGGGGGCAGTGTGTATGGGGGAGGGGAGGAGGGAAGGGAGGCTTTTTAATAAAAAAATAAAAAAAAATGTATTTAATAAAATATATTATGTCCCCCCTCCCTTCTTACCTTTATTGAGGAGGAGGGGGGACATTTCTGGATCCCTGGTGGTCCCAGTGGGGAATCCCTGGTGGTCCAGTGGTTCCAGTGAACTCTAGCCCGCGCTCCAGGGCTAGAGTTCACTCTCGCGAGATTTGGAGCGTTGCCGTGGTAACCGCGGCAACGCTCCAAATCTCGCGAGAGGAGGTCCTCTCTCCCTCCCCTGCCGGTCGGCTGTCAGTAATGTGCCTGCGGACCGGGGAGGGAGATCACTGATCTCCCTCCCGGTCTGCAGGCACAATGCAGGGCTGGCACTTGGGCAATGTCAGCCCTGCACTAGCCGGCAGGGGAGAATCTCGGGGGGGGCAATTGCCCCGTTGCCCCCCCCCTGGATCCGCCAATGGTGTGGGAAAGCCTGTTTGTGGGTAACGGGAACATATACCATTTACCCACCATTCCATCTAGTAAGCAGTAATCTGTTTTATATCTTATGTATCCAGCAGTGATCTGCTTTGTGTTTGCATATTAAGCAATGACCTGCTTCATGTTTGTTAACTAAGCAGTGACTTGCTTTACACTTGTGTTTTTATATTCATTTTTATTTGTTTTATATTTGATATTGTTATATACTGGTGATAAACTGGTAATACATTGTTTCATATCCAGCTTATTTAGTAATTATATATACATTTTAATAAGTGCCAGTTAATCTATACAGATCTGTTCTATGATCTTTTCATATTTTTCTCTTACATGCTGAGGATAAATTGGAACACCATCCAGTGAGAAGTATAAAGTATTTTCTTTTCCTTTTGGAAACTCTGTTGCATGTGGGAGAGGGGCTTGTTGTAGTTTGATATCGCTCCACTTCTCAATACTATACTCTGAATACTCTATATGTGGTGAAGGGATCACTTTGAAGTGTGGTAGCTAGTATCTATTAGATATTTGAGAATTTATATAGTCTATAAATAACTCCATTTATGCTCCTATAGAGTTTCTATATACTAAGCGCTCCAGTATAGTGTATTTTATTCAATAATAAAAAACTAATGGGATGTCTAATGGGGTAAAAAAGTCTCTGGCATGTGCCAAGATACATCCGAAACGCATTTTGCAGAGTGAGGAAGCACTATGTATAGGGCGAAACGCATTTTGGATACATTTGGGCACATGCCATATAATGTAAATGTAAAATTCAATCCTTTAGCTGTCCACAACACGCCTGACCTAATGGACTTCTTCAGCTGGGCAAAAAGTAAATTTTCTGTGCTTCCAGTTTCTTCTTATGTACCCCCTTAATAGGGGGATGATTAAGTCACGTGTCCTATTTCAAGTATTTATTTCACTGGTGATGGCTTTGGGATTTTCAAGCCTAGGAAAAATACTAAGACAAATTAGTCTCTACTTTGTATAAGTATATCTTTTGCCAGGCTTGACATTTCAATGAAATTCCAACAGAATCAACATGAGTATTTCATAAATGGGGGTTGTGCAGAGAGCTCTTGGAAGCAGAACTAACTCTCGCTGGACTGTATGACAGGGGATCCTGGGAGAAGACAGAACAAAGAGCAGGGTGAGAGATGCACAGGAGATAATGTATATTGGGACAGATTTAATAGAGGTAAAATGGGATTCAGTCCAGAGAATGGACTGAAGCAAAGGGGAGGATATTATGATAAAAGCAGAAGAAAATATCAGTGGTGTGGAAGGGGCTAGAAACATGGCTAATGGAAAGGAGAGGGGGCATGGAGGTTAGAAACATGGCTAACTAGTATAGGGGGGTAGACACATTGCTATGAGAGAGGTGCGATTAGGCTTGAAACATGGCTAATGGAAAATGAGAAAGGGGTGGAGGATGGAAGCATGGCTAATGGAAGGGTAGAGTAGGACTTGGAGGCTACAACCATAGCTTACTAGTAATGGGTGGAGCTTAAGCAGGTTCCTTTTCATTTTTACCTAAAATTCATCAGTCAAAGAAAGCCGCAGAACAGTAAATTGCAGATATCATGGACAGAAAAGAACAAAGTGACGGCACCTGGCTTTTGAGAATTGGTGCAAGGAAGAAAAGATGATAAATATAAATAACAGCAAGTGGAGGGGTGCATATAATCAGGGCCGGCCTTAGGCATTTGGGCGCCCTGTGCAAAAAATCTTCACAGCGCCCCCCCTCCCCCACTCCTTACCCCTTCCCACACACCCTGTCACACACACACACACAGGCAGGCAGACAGCCATACACACACACACACACACACACAAACACACTCAGGCAGTCATACACAGACAGCCACACACAAACACACACACAGACATAGAATGTGATGGCAGATAAGAACCATTCGGCCCATCTAGTCTGCCCAGACAGTCACACATAGGCAGCCACACACAAACACACACACACACAGGCAGACAGCCACACACACACACACACAGGCAGACAGCCACACACACAGCCACACACAAACACACAGGCAGACAGCCAAACACACAGAGGCAAACAGCCCCACACACACACACACAGTCACACACACACAGACAAACACACACAGACAAACAGTCAAACACACACAAACAGTCAAACACACACTGTCAGACAGCCACACACACACAGTCACAGACAGGCAGACACACACACACACTGGCAGACAGTCACACACACACACGCAGACAGTCACACACACACACGCAGACAGTCTCACACACACACACACACATAGGCAAACAGTCACACACACACAGGCAGACAGCCACACACACACAGTCAGACACACACACTCACTAACAGACAAACACACTCACAGACACACACTAACAGACACATACACACACTAACATACACAGACACACACTAACATACACACACACACACACACACACTAACATACACAGACACACACTAACATTAACACATTTTTTTTATTTATTTAGACATATTCCGGCTCCCAGCCTCACTCTGCGGCGCGCGAGGGAGCTGAGCATACAGCTCAGAGGAAGTGCTCCCTCGCCAGCCGCCCGCCAGCCCCGCCGACCGCCCAGCAGCCCGGCATGTCTGTTAGCCGCAAGGCTAACAAGACATTTGCCTTGGGCATTTGGGGGCGGCTTTTTTTGCCGCCCCCTGGAAAATGCCGCCCAAGGCAAATGCCTTGTTAGCATTGCGGCTAACAGACATGCCGTGTGAGCTATGCGGCCGCAGGGCGCCCCCTGCACCATGGCGCCCTGTGCGGCCGCACAGCTCGCACACCCCTAAGGCCGGCCCTGCATATAATCATTAAATTACAAGTGGCACAAGGAAAGAAAAATGGAAAAAAATGAATGACAGCCCCACTCATAATGCACAAACACTGTGCCCACTTGGTAAATTAACTATAACTGTTAATATAGACCATCTTTAATGGTGTTAGGTTAGGTTAGGTAAGGGCAAGTAGCATGGTAAGGAGAGAAAATTAAATTTATCTGAGTTACAGTTACATTTCTCTTCTGCAATTGTTATGGTGGTTATGGGGCTTTTAGTGTTCCTTTTACTCAATAGAAACTGTTTCTCGTGTACAATTGTTGGACACAGCCACATGATAACAGGATTACAATACTTCCAAGTAATGTATACACCTCAGGAATGTTCTAACTTAACAATGAGCAACTACTAACCAAACTATATAGAATTTATAACATGTGAAATTGGAAAGTAAAGTTTGCATTTGGCTCTTGAAGAACAGAATTTTGAGTCCCAGAGTTATATTCATTGGCTGCAATCTTTGTTCTAAAGTAAGGATATATTTGTACAAAATGCAATTACCAAGTAGCAAAAAGTATACAAATATTTAACTAAACATAACAAGAAGCTAATTTGTAATCAGAGTATGCAATCCTTGTAGATTGGGTGCACATAGGCATCTTGAGGACGTTTGTTTAAGAAGTAAAATTGTTTTAAAACAGTTTGACTAATTAAAAATACCTAGGCACAGTATTGGTAATAGAAGCTGCTGGGGGGAGGGTTGGACATAGAAATGTAGAAACATAGAATGTGACGATTCATAGACCATTACGTTGATGTGGGTGTCCTCTGGGTATTTTTCATGGCACACCACCTGGGGTGACCCCCCAGATATGCACGCAAGGTCATTCATAGACCATTACGTTGATGTGGGTGTCCTCTGGATTACCACGGCACGCCACCCGGGGTGAACCCCGATGAAATGCACGAAGTCCTACGCCTCAACTTTATCACAGGGATACATATCTGTACATTTACTGTACCTGGCGTACATATTGAACGTGGGTGTCCTCTGAGTAGATTCTCATGGCACACCGCCTGGGGTGACCCCCAGACATGCATGCAAGGCTAATAAAGTGCCAACAATTATAATGTGGGTGTCCTCTGGGTTTACCATGGCACACCACCTGGGATGACCCCAGTCGAATACACGTGGGCCCTGCGGCTGCAGACTTTATGGAAACAGGGCCCACGGGCTTCTATAATAAGCCTGTATAGTTACATTTGTGCATACAGCTCTGGCGTGCATTTATGGTGAACCCGGATACCGGACCAGCACTACCGGTCAATCGCGCCTACGCCACAGCTCCCAGTAGCCGGATTAATTTAATGGAGGTGACCCCTCTACACTTGACACGAGTATTTCATACACTCTGACAATCTGATGCAGGCAATTCAAGCCGCTTTACCTGGGTGATCCCCAGTGCTACCAGGAGTCTAGCACCCCTACGTGCGGACCCTCAAACTCTACTCCCACTGACTACCACTATCTGCCAACAGGACGAGAACGGGTCATGAAGAACACTCTCAACCACCCCCCTGCCACTAAGGTCTAAGGCAAATCGCCCATTGAACAGACCAAGTAGATGGAACACCGGGAATTCGCGACCACAATCTTCCACCACAATCTTCCGACAAAGAAGACTACTATCCACCACGCACGTTGGACAATAATAGATCACTCACACGAAGACAACTCGCCTTCTGAGGAAGTGGAACGTAAGAACGACTAATATTCGGCCCAGAAGCACAAGACCTACTATTTGACAGCGGGAACTTACCCACCACACTAACTTTAGTCCAAACCTCGCTGAAGCAAATCCTCCACACCCCTTTGGGGAAAGGTGTTTTTTGGGAAGACTGGTTGGTAGCGGAACCGAACCACCAACCGCTTCATCTACTAGTGAGCCATCCTATCATCAAGGGAACTCCAACGTGGTATACAAGCGCTTCAGGATAGAGAAAATCAACCTTCTACTAGACCTCCTGAACGTTAACGACTGGTTTACACATCTGGACCCCGAGGAGACATACTTGTCAATATCCTCTAGCCTACTCTACCTAATTTTCCTCCGATCCCAGTGATGAGGACTAACACAGCAGTTTACGACTCCGTGGTACCCACAAAGGTACTGAAGCTGGTGAGGGCTCACATCCCCGAATTTGGACGTGCGATGTCTCGGGTACCTGGAAGACTTGCTGACCCTCTGCGAATCCAGGCTACGTTTGCAGTCAAAGTGACGTCCACGTTCTGGACTCCACGGGTTTTTTGGTAGTACGCAGACAAATCGCTCCCCCATCTGTGTCGGGTCAGTTCCTCGTTTCGACATCGGCTTGGAGAACTACGTTCCGCGTCGGTCCCCGACAAGATCACCCCTATACGGATGAATGTCGGACACGCTCTAAGGTTGGATACTATTCCTCTCAGAATACTCACCGGATGGTGGGATCCCTCTCCTCCTCTCCTCCTCCATACAATCGATATTCCCTGGCCCACTACACTACGGGGCCATGCAACGACTGCTGGCTAGATACATACACGCTGGTCACTCATGCGACCACTGGATCCCACTGTCGGCAGAAGTGAGGACGGAATTTCGATGGTGACTACTTCACTTGCAAACTTGGATCGTCAATCGATCTTTTAACTCTTCCTCCGGATACGTAGTGGCGGATGAACCCATGCAAACGGACCCAACCGCTCTCCACAATGGCAAGGGTGCTTCGATACACACACACACACTGGATATCGCTCATGCTCATGACACCCCTCGGACAATGCCACCCGTGATTTCCCGGATCGCCTGGGGACGTCTCGCGAAGACCCTCTACCACTCCCTACCTTCCCTCTGCTTTTGACAGGACCTCAGGGGAAGCCCACTCCTTTGTCAGGGAAGGACGACTGGCACTAGTGGACTGAACGATTTTCAGGACCTCCACGATGTCCATGACCTATTGCATCAACTAAGACCTCTGATGGGACTCAGGTCCCCGGCACCAGGAAATGCTATTTTTCTGCTTGACCGGCCTGGAGTGTTTGTAGCGTGGAAAGGGATTCCGATCCCTCTATCGCACCTGCCCCACCGATCCTTAACTATCTGTCACACCTGGTCTCGTTGGGGCGGTCATATCGATCCCTCAACGTGATCCCATCCGCCATATCGGTGACGCACGTTCCGGTACAGGGCGGACCAGTAGGTCAAGATCCATGGGGTTGTCGACTACTACGGGGTGCCGAATTATCGAGACCCGGCACCCAAGTATTCACACCTCTGGCAGGTAGATGTGGTGCTGTGATTCCTTGAGGGAATAACAGGACAATCCTTGTTTGTCACGGAAACAACTTTCAGCCAAACTAGCCTTCTTGTTATGCCTCGTCTTATTTAGACGGGTGACGGACATTAGGGCTTTCGATATGAATGTTTTTTCTCTATTACACCAGATGGGATTACCTTTACCATACCGAGATGAACTAAGTCCAGTTCATCTTCGGTGTCATACCCATACTTTGTGTCAGACACCAAACTAGGTGTGGTCGGAACGCTAATGGAGTATACCGAAATCATTCCCCCCTCGTATTCATGCAACGGGTCTACTCCTGACTTCTTACGTGGAACCTCATGGAGAGGTGCCTACCGCTACACTGGCCAGATGGAGCCGCTGGCTATTGCATCTGGCGGGCGTCGAACCTTGTTTCGGAGCCCACTCGGTCAAGGGAGCGGTGGCCCCACAAGTCTTTTTCGGCCGACGCTTCCCTAACCGACACTACACGATGCACAGTTTGAGCGCGAGAGGGTACGTTTAGAACGCTCTATTTCGGCAAACATCTCATACTTCCTTCACACTGGTCAATTCTAAGCTTTAAAAATGCAAATATGAAGCCTCCTGTCATGTGGTAAAATTGAAGATTATACTAGCTTAAGTGTACTAATAATCTTAATTTTAGTAATGACAGGAGGCGAATATTTCCCACCCTATAGGATCCCTCCCATGTTTTCTCATGTTGAACAGATTATACACTTTATGTTCAGGAAGGTAAGTACGTTATGGTTGTATGTTTGCTACTTAGATATGTGGCTTGAGAGACTTGTATAGATTGAATAATTAGACATGTACCTTGAATTATGTTGTTTTTATAGATTCTTAAATATCATTGCTTTAGAATTAATATATATTGATATGTTACTCATTCTAGTAGCCATTGGTATATCAGATTCTTAATGTTTATTGTATGCGGACAAGTATCACGCCAGAGTCCTTTCACCTTTTTCTTACAGCGTGAACGTCTTCTCCTCAAGACAAAGACTCACCTCCCATAACTCTACATCACGGAACTACTGGAGTTGATTATTCTAATATGTTGTGGAACTGTTGACGTAATATGATTATGTTTATTGTTGCTATTTATTGTTTCGCTTCAAAGAAAGAGGAAGTGATGTCATAGACAGGGCCTTTTATGGGCACCATATCTTTTCTCTGATTGGTTGTTACTGTTTCTATGCTGCTGGAGTTTTCAGTAAAGAAAGATATGCAAATATTCGCCTCCTTTCATTACTAAAATTAAGATTATTAGTACACTAAAGCTAGTATAATCTTCAATTTTATCCTGTAATCTGTAATCCATGAACCAATTTAGAAGCCCTTCTCTGAACTCTCTCCAAAGTATCAATATCCTTCTGGAGATACGGTCTCCAGTACTGTGTACAATACTCCAAGTGAGATCTCACCATTGTTCTGTACAATGGAATGAGCACTTCCCTCTTTCTACTGCTAATACCTCTCCCTATACAAACAAGCATTCTGCTAGTATTTCCTGCTGCTCTATTACATTGTCTACAGACAAAAGAAATTAGCTTACTATATGATACACTAGAAAGACACACCCCCAAAAAGTGTACCTCACACACACTATATAAAATATGCACAAAAGCGTGTATAAAACCCCAAGGGTGATATACACAGGTAGAGGGTGGTACAAAACAATACAACCTGTTTATGGCTGATCGTGAACGTGGAATCTATTGAATAGCAAAAATACAAAATATGGTGAAGTAAATAAGGCAAAGATAAATTTTGCACGTGGTAGAGAACTTACAAAAGAGAGATGGTAATCACGCCTGTCACCCTGTCAGGGGTATTGTCCAAATGAAGGATCAGATGTATATGATAGAGACTGGATAGCAGTGGAAGCAGGTGTCTGTCTCGTAGTATATGGAGAGGAGAGGTTCCAGATTCAATCGCTTATATGGCAATATCACTTTGGCTCAGGAATAAAAGAAAATAGAAATAGTGCAGATTGTATAAAATTTACAAAATTTATTACAAAGATTGCACTTACAGAAAATCAGTGGTAAAACAGCATGTCTCCATAATGAAGTATTTGGTCTGGTCTCCAGATGGTGATAGAAAGAGATCCAAAATTGGAGATGCACAAAAACAATAAAATAAAATAAAATGGAATGGACTATAATAACAGTGCTGGTTATTAGCATAAAATGTCCAGAGTGTAGTATCCAACGCGTTTCGTCACTATAGTGACTTCCTCAGGGATGTAGATATGCTGTAATCTTCATGGTTTATATACCATATCAGTTTTCAAATTTCGCGGGGAAAATTCTCCGGTCACATGTTACTTCCGGTTTTCGGCCATTTGACTTCCTGTGTTCCACCTTGGAACGCATGACATCACTTCCGGTTTCGGGTTAATTCTGATCGAGGAGAGCCCTTATCTGATAGTACTAATAGTAGTGCAGCAGAGACTTCCTGCGTTCCACCTTGGAACGCATGACATCATTTCTGGTTTCAGGTACAAACTGGTCAGGGGGGAGTCCCTATCTGCTGGCACAAAAGGTGGTGCAGCAGAAAAGGTTTCCCCCCTAAACAACCCTTAGACAATAGGTTCCCATTACACATCAATAGGGCAAAACAGAGAACTGTATGTCCTTAGAAAAAAACTGGCATGCAAAACATCATGAAGAACCAATGAAAAATACTTTTTTCAATGCATTATATACTCTGTAATATCAGAATACATGGCTTCAAAGGATTTTTTATATATGAAGCCCAAAATATAAAACAAGAAATAAATAATACTAATAAAAATGAAAAATAAATAAAAAAGCTAAGCATACAGTTCAAAATCCAACCTATAATGTATAATGGAACAGCATAGACAGGTATTTAGCAATGACTAGATATATTTCAAGGATTATATGCATAAGAATTATAAAACATACATAGAAAACTTTGCAAATTATATAACATATATACAATAGAATACATGGATATGGTTATACAAATATGGAGTGAAAATGGTTCAACATCCATCTATAAAGTAGAAATAAAAATTAGTATCCATATAACATATATAATATACTATATCCAAACATCAAGATAATATAGGTGGATATAGATAAGTTTCAAACAACCATAAATAAGATAAGGGTATGTAGAAAAGGGGGGAAAGCAGTCAAAGAACATTAGGATGGAAGAAAGATGGTTTTTAAGGTTACTCTGTATATTATTAAATTAAACCAGTTAGATCAATATCTTGGTTTAAACCGGTTTTTAGTGTTCTTAAATTATATATCCATTCTGCTTCTTTTTTAATTAGCTCCTGCATTCTATTACCTCCCCTCCAATGTACATCTATCTTGTCGATTCCAAAGGCACGGAAAGTCGACCATTCAAACAAACTGCATGTATTGCAGTGTCTGGGAACACTGTGGTCGCTTTTTTTATTTCTTATATTGAGAAAATGTTCTCTGAACCTAATATGCAGTTTACGGGTGGTTCTGCCTACATATTGTGCCCCACACCCACATTGGAGCAAATATATGGCATAGGTGGCAGTACAATGTAAAAATTTTTCATTGGTTCTTCATGATGTTTTGCATGCCAGTTTTTTTCTAAGGACATACAGTTCTCTGTTTTGCCCTATTGATGTGTAATGGGAACCTATTGTCTAAGGGTTGTTTAGGGGGGAAACCTTTTCTGCTGCACCACCTTTTGTGCCAGCAGATAGGGACTCCCCCCTGACCAGTTTGTACCTGAAACCAGAAATGATGTCATGCGTTCCAAGGTGGAACGCAGGAAGTCTCTGCTGCACTACTATTAGTACTATCAGATAAGGGCTCTCCTCGATCAGAATTAACCCGAAACCGGAAGTGATGTCATGCGTTCCAAGGTGGAACACAGGAAGTCAAATGGCCGAAAACCGGAAGTAACATGTGACCGGAGAATTTTCCCCGCGAAATTTGAAAACTGATATGGTATATAAACCATGAAGATTACAGCATATCTACATCCCTGAGGAAGTCACTATAGTGACGAAACGCGTTGGATACTACACTCTGGACATTTTATGCTAATAACCAGCACTGTTATTATAGTCCATTCCATTTTATTTTATTTTATTGTTTTTGTGCATCTCCAATTTTGGATCTCTTTCTATCACCATCTGGAGACCAGACCAAATACTTCATTATGGAGACATGCTGTTTTACCACTGATTTTCTGTAAGTGCAATCTTTGTAATAAATTTTGTAAATTTTATACAATCTGCACTATTTCTATTTTCTTTTATTCCTGAGCCAAAGTGATATTGCCATATAAGCGATTGAATCTGGAACCTCTCCTCTCCATATACTACGAGACAGACACCTGCTTCCACTGCTATCCAGTCTCTATCATATACATCTGATCCTTCATTTGGACAATACCCCTGACAGGGTGACAGGCGTGATTACCATCTCTCTTTTGTAAGTTCTCTACCACGTGCAAAATTTATCTTTGCCTTATTTACTTCACCATATTTTGTATTTTTGCTATTCAATAGATTCCACGTTCACGATCAGCCATAAACAGGTTGTATTGTTTTGTACCACCCTCTACCTGTGTATATCACCCTTGGGGTTTTATACACGCTTTTGTGCGCTATTACATTGTCTGCCTACTTTTAAGTCATCTGAAATAATTACCCCTAAATCCCTTCCCTCAGATGTTGAGATTAGGACTTTATCAAATATTCTATACACTACCTTGGGTTTTTATGTCCAAAATGCATTATCTTGCACTTATCCACATTAAATGTCAGTTGCCACAACTCTAACCATTTTTCTAGTTTACCTAAATCATTTGCCATTTGGCTTATCTCTCCTGGAACATCAACCCTGTTACATATCTTAGTATCATCAGCAAAAAGACCTTCTGCAACATCACTAATAAAAATATTAAAGAGAATGGGTCCAAGTACAGATCCCTGAGGTACCCCACTGTTAACAAGACCATGCTTTGAATAAACTCCGTTGACTATAACCCTCTGTTGCCTGTCGCTCAGCCACTGCCTAACCCATTTAACAATATTGGAATCCAAACGTAAAGGTTGCAGTTTATACGGCATTTCAGAATGTTTGTAAACAATAGGCACCAAGATACTTCCGGGTGGCAGAACACGAGCATCTTCCACTTACCCGAACAAACTAAACATATTATTTGAACATTTGTAAAAATATGAGGCACCCGAGATCAGCAAGAATCATGAGACTAAACGGGAAGCTTTAACTGATCAGAGTTATTGACTTCACTGGACAACATATACAGGAGTATAAATCAGATTAGGGCATGTTGCTATACTATGCTATGCATCAGATTAATAGGGAGAAAGGCGAAACAGGGATATGTTAAGACAGACATAGTTCCTTAGGAGGTTTTCACAGGCTTGTGTGCTCAGTATGAAAGAGAAGTCTAGGCTAAACAATACTGAAGAGCATTAGGTGTGCCAGAGAGAATTTTAACAACTTGTGTTTTTTTCCCCATCTCTTGCGCCGCCCGGGAGCTCATTCAGCCGATTCCAGCTGAGGGTGTATGATAGTTCTGCTTCCCACCGAGGCAGTGCAAGCCTTTGGGCCCAGATGTCGTTGAATGGGTAGGTCAGCTTGCAGGGTCAGGATCGGGCTCAGGACGAGGTGCTGCATACCGCTGACTTGGAAACCTGGCAAGTGGAGTAAGTAGGCTTGTCGGGTCTGATAGTGTTGGATTGTGGCAGCCTGATTGGTGCGACCAAAGTAGCGCACCACATCGATATATGCCAGTCCAAAGATACCGTGGTGCCTGGGCCCCCAAACGGCGTAGAGGTAGGAGAGGCTGCAGGCAGACACATGCGGTACAGAACTAACCAGACCTAGCAGACATACCCTCGGGCCTATCCAGACGGCTGGCACACGATGCACAACATCGCTTCTCTCTTAGATCTAAACCGCAGCAACTCCGCGGTGGCAACACGACATTCACCAGCCGGACTGCAGCAGGATGGAACCAAACAGCCAGAAAGTATTGGCTGAGGCGAACTCTTTACCACAGAGGGACTTTCCTGCCTTCAGCCTCTACAATGTGGACTCTAAGTAGGAATGCCTTAGAGTAACACCATTAGCCTCACTGTATGTGCAAAAACTGCCTTATAACCCAACCAGGGGCAATGGTACTCAAATGCTTGCCGGGGGTTTAGGGGTGTTCGTACACTATATGCTTGTTTTTCTCATGATGCCTAACATATATTCCAGTGATTACTCAATCTTAAGCTTGTTCCTACATGCTCTACCACTCTTATGTCAGTATGTTCAACTACCACAGTACTAAATTTACCTTATCCTGTAGCTGACATGTAGATTTAACTCAGTCCCCATCCCCTTTATTTGCCACCCGGAAGAACGTCTATTATTGTTGTGACGTCATGGTGAATTGTCTTATTGATAAGCCTTCTATGTGTGACAGTGTCAAAAGCCTTACTGAAAGTATAGTTGCCCGACTCCTCCCTACTACCTTTCTTGTGAATGGGCACACCATTCGCTAACTTCCAATCTTCTGGAAGTACTCCTGTTAACAATGATTGGTTAAATAAATCTGCTAATGGTTTTGCTTTGGGTGTATTCCATCAGGCCCTATTGACCTTTTTGTCTTTACTTTTGTAAGTTGAAATATAACTTCTTCATCTGTAAACTCACATGTAACAAATTACTTATTTGTCCTCTATCCTAACTGTGATCCCTTTCAGCTAGACCTTTATCCTCTTCTACATACCTTCCTTCTTTTGGTTTTAACCTAACTAATCCTTGTTTTACTTTCCTTTTCTCATTTATGTATCTAAAAAACGTTTTGTTCCCTTTTTTTTTACTGATTGGGCTATTTTCTCTTCTGTATGTGGACACTTAAATACTGGCTTAAGCACAGGTTCTCTACAATTGGAGGACAAGGCAGAAGGATATTAGTTTTAAAAAAAAATGGTTTCTTATCCAAGCAGCTATTATAAAAAGAAAGATCAATGTTCTAATGCTCTGTTGTCAGCCTACTTAGGGAGAGGGAGTGCTGCCCCCTAATGACTGTCAGGATAGGTACTGCATACCCCTCTATTAGTAATATATTGTGGCAGCATTGTGCAGCAAGTGCTTGTTTCTGCTTATACTTTCATTGAGATCCCACAGAAAATCAGCTGCACGCTGTTCATGGGTAGAGAGAAAGAGACATTACATAGAGAGGCGGGGATATGTTTTTATTATTATAAATATTGGAATTTATACAGCGCCAACTTATTCCGCAGCATTTACAATATTATGAATGGGGGGAAATGTAATAATAAATTACACAATTACAAAGTGTAACAGGAACAATAGGTAGATGAGGACCCTGCTTTTATCAAGCTTGCAGTCTACAGGAGTGGAGCATAAAGACACAAAAGGAAGGGAATCAAGGTGGACAGCAAACAAACAAGATGGGAAAGTTGCAGAACTGGAGGTGACAGTGGAGTGTGGCTCTTTAGGAGAGAGCAAGAGACAGATTAGTGAAATTACTTTAGGAGGCCATAAGCATTCCTAAACAGATGAATTTTGATTGACATCTTAAATGATTGAAGACTAGAGGAGAGTCTGATGATGGAAGGCAGGCTGTTCCAAAAGAAAGGAGCTGCCCACGAGAGGTCCTACAAACGCAAATAAGCAGTAAGGGTGTGAGCAGGGGACAGGAGAAGTTCCCGGGCAGAGTGGAGAGACTGAGAAGGTGCATACCTACGAATAAGTGAAAAAATGTAACAGGGGCTAGAGTTGTTTTGAGATTTATAGATAAAGTTTAGTATTTTGAATAGACACCTATCTGTGTCATACAGGAAGCCAATGTATGTTGAGACATAGGCAATTTCTAGGTACAGTGCCTCCTTACTCCCTTGAATTTACATTTACCACAGTGCAGATAAACTCATGGCATCACATTCAAGCAAGGAAGCTGTTTGCTGTTGTACAGTGGTTAGTTTCCCCCCAGCCCATGTCTGTCTCTTTTGCCCCTTCCCCAGCCCCTCTGTGTCTCTTTGTACCCTGAGCCCCTCTGTGTATCTCTTCCCCTCAGTACCTTGTCTTTTTTTCCCCCAGCCCCTACGTGTCTGTTTGTGTCCCCTCCCAGACCCGCTTTGTCTGCCTGTGTCCCCCCAGATGCTCTGTATGTCTCCCCCCAAGCAAATGTCTGTGTCTTTTGCCCCTTCTCCAGCCCCTCTGTGTTTCTTTGTGTCCTCATTCAGCATCTTTGTGTCACGTTGTGTCATCCCCATGGTGTCTCCCCCCCCCCCAGCCCTTCTCTGTTTCTTTGTCATTATCCCCGCCTCCCCCTTTGAGGTCTCTGCCCCAGTGCCAGCTCACCTGTACTGTAGCCAAGCCACAGGTAGAGCTTGATTCCCTTTACCCTGACTGACAAGAAGCAGTTTGGTACTCTCTGTGTGCATTTCCTGTAGGACCGGGTAGAGGGGGAAACAAGCTCCTCTACCCACGGTCCGTGGCTCAGCCACTCTACAATGAATGACTGTATGGATGGGTGCGCTGTGCGTTTCCCTCCTGCCGGTCAGCCGGATAATGCTTAGTGTGCCCTAAGGCCTTTGGTAGCGTAGGCTCGATCTTTGAACTGCATGTGAACATTGAGAAACAGGAAATGACTATTTCTCCTCCTCGTACACAATAATAATTACGCACTAAAGACTGAATTGTGAGAATTAAAAGTGAATTTAAAATGTTACGCCAAAGCAGCCAAACTGGAAACACAGCATAAACATTTCCAAATCATATATTATTTCCCTTCACATTTTAATGTTCTGCAATGTGGAGTGAGTAAACACCATGTATGTCCTGACTATTCCAGGAATTAACTAAACTGCGATGTCAAATCTTTAATACACATTTAAGAAAACTGAGTATCACATTATACAAGTAATAGGAGATTGTAATTATTATTTATTGTTGCCTGTTCACCAATTAAACAGATTTCAAGCCTTTCCCCAATGAAAATAAACCATGTTCTCCTAGAATCACTAATATTCAGGGTGGTCCAAAAGTAGGTATGACATGCAATTCATCACAACAGATCATATGGACACACATTCACACTGACACATAACAAAGTGGCAGTTAAATGTCAGACATTTAATACCAGTGTGACAGACAGGTGGAAAGAATAGTGGAGGGCAAATGATATAATTAAAGCGGCACTATCATGCCGAACTTACCTTTCCCCAATCGATTCCTCTTCTCTCCCTCTCTCAGGATCGGTTCTTCTTTTCTTCCAGTCTGCTATAGTTTTCTTTAAAACTTAAGAAAAAGTAGGGACTATTTCTCTTCTGGAGGTTTCCTACGCAGTGACCGGCGGAGGAGCAAAGTGTGCTTTGTTTCCGGTGGTCACAGCAATTTTCCCATGATCCTTAGCTTTCCTCCCTGTTCCCACGATGCTTCCTGTCACTTAGACAGAACGCTGGTAAAACTGCCGAATTGCGTTCTAACAGTTTCTCCATTCGTGTAAGAACGCAATTCGGGACTTTGTTCGGATCGGAATTTCATTCGAATGAATTAAACTCTGATCCTATTCATTGCTGTGGCTGCATCTTGCAGCCGCTTAGTAGATAACTCCCTAATTCCCACGGTATTAGGGAGCTATCTACTAAAAGGCTGAAAGACCTAAATTAGTCTTTCAGCCAAATTTACTAATACTAAGTAAAGATTACTTAGTATTAGTAAATAATACTGTCCTCCCCCCGGCCCCCACCCCTGAGCGGTGGGTGGGGGGAACTAAAAAACAATAAGGGGGGGGACCTACTGTCCTCCCCCCCTGGCCCCCACCCCTGAGCGTTGGGTGGAGGCCCTATATAAGAATGGTGGGGGGGACCTACTGTCCTCCCCCCTGAGCGGTGGGTGGGGGCCCTAAAAAAAACAATAAGGGGCGCCCTAAATAAAAATCCCCCCCTCCAATCAAGGTGACTACCCCCCCCCCCCCCCCCCCACCGAAATAAAATTATCCCCTACCTACCCCCCTCACCCTAAAAATAGTGAGGGGGGAATAAAATAACTAACCTGTAAAGAAAAATTCAACTTACCATTTGACATCTTCTGTTTTCTAAAATCTTCATTTTTCAGCCCCAAAAAAGGGCAAATAAAAAGCTATCATACCCGTCGAATTTAAAATAATATAAAAAACCCGAGCGCAAAAAAAAAATCCTGACGAAAAAGAAAAAACCCGACGCTAAAAAAATTAATCCATCTTCACCCATGGAGGGCTCGCGCAGACTGAGCTCTGCAGGGCGGGGAAGGCTTATAAAGCCTTGCCACGCCCTGCAATTAGTTTAAGAACACTCTGATTGGTTGGTTTAAGCCAATCAGAGTGCTCTTTGTCATTTTACACGGCGTAGAAAAATTCCAAAAAACTTTCCCACGCTGTGTAAAATGACACAGAGCACTGTGATTGCATGGATTTCAAGCCCACCAATCAGAGTGCTCTTTGTCATTTTACACAGCGTGGGAAAATTCCAAAGAACTTTCCCACGCTGTGTAAAATGACACAGAGCACTCTGATTGGGTGGCTTGAAATCCATCCAATCAAAGTGCACAGTGCTTAAACCAGCCAATCAGAGTGTTCTTAGCCTAATTGCAGGGCAGCGCAAGGCTTTATAAGCCTTCCCCCGCCCTGCAGAGCTCAGTCTGTGCGGAGCCTTCCATGGGTGAAGATGGATTTATTTTTTTAGCGTCGGGTTTTTTCTTTTTCGCTCTCGGGTTTTTTTTATTTTATTTTAAGTTCGACGGGTATGATGGTTTTTTATTTGGCCTTTTTTGGGGCTAAAAAATTAAGATTTTAGAAAAAAGAAGACGTCAAATGGTAAGTTGAATTTTTCTTTACAGATTAGTTATTTTATTCCCCCCTCACTATTTTTAAGGGTGAGGGGGGTAGGTAGGGGGTAACTTATTTTGGAGTGGGAGTGTGGGTGACTAGGGGCTTGGGGACCCCTAGTCACCTTTGATTGGGGGGAGGTTTGTTTTAGGGCCCCCACCTGCCGCCCAGGGGTGGGGACCGGGGGGGGGGGGGGAGAACAGTAGGTTCCCCCACCCCTCATTATTTTTATGGCCCCCACCCAACACTCAAGGGTGGGGGCTGGGGGAGGAGGACAATAGGTCCCCCCCATTGTGATTTATGGCTCCCACCCACCGCGCAGGGGTTTGGGCCGGGGGGGAGGACAGTAGGTCCCCCTCATTATTTTAATGGCCCCCACCCAATGCTCACGGGTGGGGGCGGGGGGGAGGACAGTAGGTCCCCCCCTTATTGTGATTTATGGCCCCCACCCACCGCGCAGGGGTGGGGGCCGGGGGGGGAGGGGGGAGGACAGTAGGTCCCCCCCCATTGTGATTTAATTTTATTTCTGTGGTGAATTTCTTTGATTCAGTTGTATACTTTTGGGTCACTCTGTGTATCCAGAGTATATTAGTGTAATTGTCATTTATTACAGGACACAGAGCAGTGGCGTACACATTACCCATGGGGCCCCTGTGCAAAAATTAATCCGTGCCCCCCCTCCCCCCCCTTACTCTGCGCAGGCCAGGGCCACAACACATGGCGGCGGGCACCTGGTTGCGACCCCTGCGACCGCGGTATGTACACCAGTGCATGCAGATGCACACACTTAACCCCTTAAGGACACATGACATGTCTGACACGTCATGATTCCATTTTATTCCAGAAGTTTGGTCCTTAAGGGGTTAAAGGACCACTACAGACACCCAGATCACATCAGCTCAATGAAGTGGTCTGGGTGCCAGGTCCCTCTAGTTTAAACCCTGCAGCTGAACACATAGCAGTTTCAGAGAAACTGATATGTTTCACTGAGGGTTAATTCAGCCTCTAGTGGCTGTCTCATTGACAGCCGCTAGAGGAGCTTCCGCGATTCTCACTGTGAAAATCACAGTCAGGAGACGCTGGACGTCCATAGGATAGCATTGAGTAATGCTTTCCTATGGGCGGTTTGAATGCGCGCTGAGAGGTGGAGGGATCCCCAGCGCCAAGGGAGTCCGGCGCTGGAGAAAGGTAAGTGCTGAAGACACACACACACTGTCATGAACAGACGCATACACACTAGCTAACCCCCTGACAAAGCACAAGGTCTGGGCCCCCCACACCTCCCCCCTCCCGCCTGGCCTCCCCCCCGCAATGAATGCAGTGTGTGTTAGTGTAATTAATGCAGTGTGTGTGTCAGTGCAATGAATGCAGTGTGTGTGTGTCAGTGTAGTGTATGCAGTGTGTGTGTGTGTGTCAGTGTAATGGATGCAGTGTGTATGTCAGTGTAGTGGATGCAGTGTGTGTGTGTCAGTGTAATGGATGCAGTGTGTGTGTGTCAGTGTAGTGGATGCAGTGTGTGTGTGTCAGTGTAATGGATGCAGTGTGTGTGTGTCAGTGTAGTGGATGCAGTGTGTGTTTCAGTGTAGTGGATGCAGTGTGTGTGTGTCAGTGTAATGGATGCAGTGTGTGTGTCAGTGTAGTGGATGCAGTGTGTGTGTCAGTGTAGTGGATGCAGTGTGTGTCAGTGTAGTGGATGCAGTGTGTGTGTGTCAGTGTAATGGAGGCAGTGTGTGTGTCAGTGTAGTGGATGCAGTGTGTGTGTGTCAGTGTAATGGATGCAGTGTGTGTGTGTGTGTCAGTGTAATGGATGCAGTGTGTGTGTCAGTGTAGTGGATGCAGTGTGTGTGTGTCAGTGTAATGGATGCAGTGTGTGTGTGTCAGTGTAGTGGATGCAGTGTGTGTGTCAGTGTAGTGGATGCAGTGTGTGTGTTTAGTAGTGCATGCATGTAAATGTAAAGTTATTCCCCCCTCCCTGTTTCTTACCTGGTTCAGGGAGAGGGGAAGATTCTTTGATCCCTGGTGGTCCGGTCCGGTGCCATTGTGGCCCACCCCCCCCACCACCCCCGACTCCCTATACTTGCAGAGGGGGCCCAGCGGACTGTAGCTATACTTTACAGCATTTCCTGCTCTCTAACTCCCGCGAGATGTGTTATGCGCGCCGCGCGGAGCGTTGCCATGGCAACGCTTTAACGGCCGCACATCTCGCGGGAGTTAGAGAGCAGGAAATGCTGTAAAGTACAGCTACAGTCCGCTGGGCCCCCTCTGCAAGTATAGGGAGCCGGGAGGGCCCGCGGCTGCACCTAAATATAGCGATCATCGCTGTATATAGGTGCAGAGAGTAATTGTGGGGCCCTGGACTGCGAAAGCAGTCCGGGCCCCCCAGGACCGCCGGGCCCTTGACAACCGTCACGGTTGTCACCCCCTGATGGCGGCCCTGATCAGGATGCCCAAACGTGGCACCACTGTTAGACTGGGAGCATCAGTTAATGCGTTCACTCAATCACAAGCTCCCCAATCAGAAAAGTGAATGAAAAAAAGTATGCGTCCTTTCCACTCACTTTCTCAATGAAGAGCTTCTGTCAGCTAATGCTCTCAGCCTATAAGCGGCACCCGGTCCAAGGCTTCAGACCTTTAGAGGAAGTGTTTGGGGTTAAACGCTTAATGGTTTAACATCTTATGATGAGATGGTGCCATGGACCTCATCACACCATAACAACTTCATTGTGATGGTGTTATGGTGGTCAGAGTATCCCTTTAATGCCACAACCACAACATGGGAAATTAAATTGTTTCTGTTCTTGTCAATTAAACTCCAATTTAATTTTCAATTGGATTAAATTTCCATAGACATTATGCAGTCAGCCATTCTCTCTGCAACTAGAACAGAGCTGTCAATAGGCAGATCCCCAGATGTAAATGTTGTAGAACTACAACTCCCATGATGCTTTGTCATTCTAAAGGCATGCAAAGCATCATGGGAGTTGTAATTGTACAACATCTGAGATCTACCTATTGTGATCTACCCTGATCTAGAACATCAAGTTCTATTGTGATGTCACTAACCAGAGAATAGAGAACCCTATTCTTGCTGGTTGTACTAGCATTTCACAAGCATTTTCATTGCAGTGGGATGATTTATTAAGAGAATGGGTAACGCTATTTCTATATTTGAATATCCTCTGGTTTCATGGCTGTGGGGTAATCAACCCCCACCCAGGAATTCTACTAAAAGAGAATTCAAAAAACAGCCAAAGATCCAGCCTTCTACGGACAGGTAAGTAAACATCTGCTACATGTATCATATTAGATAGAGCTATTAGAAGTTGGGGTTAGAGTTCAATAGAGATTAGAATAAAGGATGGTTTGTTAATGGGCATCATCTCTATAAATAACACAGCTTTCCTGTAGATTTAACAGTGTCATCTTGAAATGAAAAGTAATAGAAGGGTTACATTTCTTAAAATGTGAATTTAAGTTTAATCTTTTAGTTATTTTTGATGAGATAAATAAATGAACAAAAAAATAAATAAAATGAAAGTGTTTATTTAGCCTAGCCCATTTATAGGTATTGAAATAAAGCAAGCATGCAAGTTATACAGGGGTGCAAAAAAAAACAAAACAAAGTAAAATATATAAGAATTATCAAAGCCGTTTCTAACTGCTCGATTCTCTACCATTTAGGAGTCAAATCACTATAATTATGCAGCTCTAATCAAACCTCCCTGAACTTGACCTAAAGAGTCTCCCATACACATTTCCTGTGAAGAGAGATCTAATGTTGAAACGTCTTTTATTGCACAGTCTGCTTAAATTAGAATTTAATCTCCCATATTCTGTTAATAGCCTGCAGGAACCTCATGTGTGCTATGAATGGTCAATTAACAGTGCAGTACATAAAATCTGCAAAGTAAACACACAGTGCTGTTACATCTGATTGAAACGGAAACTATTTTTTTTGTCAAGTTGGTTGTGTGAGTCATTGCCCGGGGAGGTTTGGCTAGAGTTGCATAAACAGAAACAAAACTGATTTAACTCTTAAATGGCATAGAATGAGTTGCAGTGAATCATCTATACACCAACACTGCTTCATTAAGCTAAAGTTGTGTTGGTGCTTAGAGACGTTTTTTAATATTGTCAAAGAACAAAGACAAAATTACAAAATCTTGATCTTGGCGTTATGGTGGCCGGAGTATCCCTTTAATGCCACAACAACAAATTGAAAAATTAAGTGGTTTCTGTACCTATCATTTAAATTCTATTTAAATTTTCAATTGGATTTAATTCCCATAGACATTATGCAGTCAGTCATTGTTTCTGCATTTAGACAATCAGGTTCGATTGTGATGTCACAGACCAGAAGATAAAAAACCCTACTCCTGCTGGTCCTACTACCATTTCACAGGCATTTTCATTGCAGTGAGATTATTTACAGAGACCATGAGTAACGCTATTTCTATATTTGAACATCCCCTGGTTTCATGGCTGTGGGGTACTCAACCCCCACCCAGGAATTCTACTAAAAAAGAATTCAAAAAACAGTCAAAGATCCAGCCTTCTACAGACAGGTAAGGGAATAGCTGCTACAGCTATCGTATTAGATAGGGTTATTAAAAGATGGTGATCAGAGTAAGATAGAGATTAGAATAAAGGATGATTTGTTAATGGGCATCATCGCTATAAATAACACAGCTTTCCTTTACATTTAATAGTGTCATAATTAATATGTGATTTTAATTTTCATCTGTTAAGAAGAATACCTAACAGATAAGCCAAAACAAACAAACCAATGAATGTGTGTGGCCTAGTTCATTTGTAGTGATACAATTTGAAATTAAATAAGCAGGCATAATAAACAGGGGTGTAAAAAAAAAAAAGTTAAATATATAAGAATTATTAACGGTGTTTTGAGACCCTGATCAGATAGCACAATCCTGGGATGAAATGCAGAATGACATTAATTTGAGAAATCAAAGTTAGTTAGTTAACCACACAACTAATAATGCATAATATATAATGCCTTCTATTATCATCTCCGAAACACACTCGGTTATTTCAGAAATAGAATTTCAAATGTATGAAATATTAAAATTCATTAATCACTTTTTCATTCCTAAATAGGCTTAAAGCTGAGCCCCAGATATTACCCCAGATATCACCTAATCTGGATGTTTGTCCAGATCCTGAGAAGGGTAAGAAATGGGAGCCATGGAAGCAGAAAGGTGGGCTTGTGAAAGAAACTCGAAAAATGTACCAACACGGCAGAAAGAGTCTTCGCTTTCCCCCTTCTGTTACATCTAAATTTGCAGAGCTTGATGAAAGGTAAATAGTGTATGATCATATTAATCAATGGGGGGAAATCCTGTGCTTATTTTCTATTGTTGATATTTTGTTTTAACAAATTGACATTTTAACCTCTATACTGCTGTGAGAATAAGACTGACCATTTTGTTTGTGTTTTTCTTCAAAAGCTTTAGACGTACCTTTGTCAGCTATGGAATAGAGCATAAGATTCCCGAAGTACCATACTATATTCGGGTGACTCCAACAAAAACCACCAAACTAAAGACGTCTGCTCGGCTACCTAGGTAAGTGTATCATTAGACACAGAATAACTGACCACAATGCTATTAGGACATCCAAATAAAACTGCAGTGTCCTCAGTAAGCCAATACCCTGGTTCCCTCACTGGCTGTCTGTGTACACAGAAAACCAATGAGAGAAGGACCACAGATATAGAAATATGTCACTGCTCTTTCTGAACCAACATCACAAATCACTGGGAAGTACTAGGGCAAAGTAACTTACTAAGCATTACCTAATGTCCATATGGAATGCATTTCAAAATATACAGACGCTTTTATGGTACGAATAAACTAATGAAATTGCGGTAACCAGAATCCAATATATGAAAAATAAATGATCTGATAGTGTCACTATAAGCTGTCCCAAGTCTAGAGGACATTCTTTGTCCTACGTCTACGGAGAGGTAAGTGGACAGCGGCTGCAAGTATCCTATTAAATAGGGTTATTAGAAGATGGAGGTCAGAGATGGGTCACAATACGACCCAAATAATAATGACTTATTTTATCATCTCCTAAACACACTCAGTTATTCCAGAAACAAAACATCCAATGTGTGAAATATGAAACTTCACAAATCACTTTTTCTTTCCTAAATAGGCTACCTCTTAAAGCTGAGCCCCAGATATTGCCCCAGATATCACCTAATCTGGATGTTTGTCTAGATCCTGAGAAGGGTAAGAAATGGGAGCCATCAAAGCAGAATGGTGGGCTTGTGGAAGAAATTCTAAAAAGCTACCAACAAGGCATAAACAGACTTCGCCTTCCCCCTTCTGTTACATCTAAATTTGCAGAGTTTGATGAAAGGTAAATACTGTATTATCAAATTAATCAATGGGGGGAATCTTGTGCATTTTTTTATTGTTGATATTTTGTTTTAACAAATTTACATTTTAACCTCTATGATGGGTGATATAAGAAGTAGACTGACCATTTTATGTTTTGTGTTTTTCTTTAAAACCTTTAGACATACCTTTGTCAGCTTTGGAAAACAGGATAAGATTCCCGAAGTACCATACTATATTCGGGTGACTCCAACAAAAACCAACAAACTAAAGATGTCTGCTCGGCTACCTAGGTAAGTGTATCATGAGACACAGAATGATTGACCACAATGCTATTAGGACATCCAAATGAAACTGCAGTGTCCTCAGTAAGCCAATACCCTGGTTCCCTCACTGGCTGTCTGTGTACACAGAAAACCAATGAGAGAAAAAACACAGACAGAGAAACATGTCAATTCTCTTTCTGAACCAACATCACAAATCAGTGGGGAGTGCTACGGCAACGTAACTTACTAAGCATTACCTAAACTTCCATAAGGAATGCATTTATAAAAAAAAAAAAACAGAATCTTTTATGGTACGAATAAACTACTGAAATTGCTGTAACCAGAATTGAATATATGAGACAAATGATATGATAGTGTCACTATAAGCTGTCACAAGTCTAGAGGATATTCTTTGTCATACGTCGACGGCAGGGGTGGGGAACCTTTGGCCCTCCAAATGTTTTGGACTACATCTCCATTGATGCTTTGCCAGTATTATGGTTGTAAGAAAATTATAGGAGATGCAGCCCAAAACATCTGGAGATCCGAAGGCTCCCCACCCCTGGTCTATGGAGAGGTAAGTGGACAGCGGCTGCAAGTATCATATTAGATAGGGTTATTAGAAGATGGAGGTCAGAGTTCAATAAAAATTAGAATAAAGGATGGTTTGCTCATGGGCATCACCTCTATAAATAACATAGCTTTCCTTAAGATGTAATAGTCTCATCTTAAAGGAATGGGAGTAATATACGGGTTAAAGTACTTAAAATATGAATATGAATTTCATCTATTAGTTATTTTTCATAACAGACAAGATAAAAAATGAACTAAAAAATGAATGTGTGTAGCCTAGCCCATTTGTAGCGATTGAAATTAAATAAGCAGCCATGGTATACAGGGGTGCAAAAAATAAAATATATAGGAATTAAGAAAGGTTTTTGAGGCCCTGATCAGACAGCACCAACAGGGATGAAATGCAGGATGAAATTAGTCCAGACATTTAATAGGTTTTACAAATCATATTGAATTATTTAACCATTACAATACAACCCAAATAATAATAATGCATAATATATAATGGCTTCTTTTATCATCTCCTAAACACATTTAGATATTCCAAAAATATACCATCCAATGTGTGAAATAAGAAACTTCACTAATCACTTTCTCTTTCCTAAATAGGCTACCTCTTAAAGCTGAGCCCCAGATATTGTCCCTGATATCACCTAATCTGGATGTTTGTCCAGATCCTGTAAAGGGGAAGAAATGGGAGCCATGGAAACAGAATGATGGGTTTGTGGAAGAAATTCTGCACAATTGCCAACAAGGCACAAAAAGACTTTGCCTTCCCCCTTCTGTTACATCTAAATTTGCAGAGCTTGATGAAAGGTAAATACTGTATGATCACATTAATCAAAGGGGGGAGGGGGGTAAGGTCTGGTGATTTTTTATCTATTGGTAATGTTTGTTTTAACAAAGTGAGATTTAACCTCAATGCTGAGTGCTGGAATAATTAGCCTGACCTTTGGTTTTTTTTGTGTGTTTTTCTTCAAAAGCTTTAGACATAACATTAATGTCAGATATGGAAAAGAGGAGAAAATTCCCGAAGTACCATGCTATATTCGGGTGACTCCAACAAAAAACAACAAACTAATGACATATGGTCAGCCACCTAGGTAAGTGTATTATGAAACACAGAATGATTGACCTTATATATATATACACATATACAAATAAAACTGCAGTGTCCCCAGTAAGCCAATACCCTGGTTCTCTCACTGGCTGTCTGTGTACACAGAAAACCAATGAGAGAAAAAACACAGACAGAGAAACATGTCCATTATCTTTCTGAACCAACATCACAAATCAATGGGGAGTGCTACGGCAACGTAACTTACTAAGCATTACCTAAACTTCCATAAGGAATGCATTTCAAAATAAACAGAAGCTTTTATGGTACGAATAAACTACTGAAATTGCTGTAACCAGAATCGAATATATGAGACAAATGATATGATAGTGTCACTGTAAGCTGTCACAAGTCTAGAGGATATTCTTTGTCATACGTCTACGGCAGGGGTGAGGAACCTTTGGCCCTCCAGGTGTTTTGGACTACATCTCCATTGATGCTTTGCCAGTATTATGGCTGTAAGAAGATTATAGGAGACGGAGTCCAAAACATCTGGAGGTCCGAAGGCTCCCCACCCCTGGTCTATGGAGAGGTAAGTGGACAGTGGCTGCAAGTATCATATCAGATAGGGTTATTAGAAGATGGAGGTCAGAGTTCAATAAGAATTAGAATAAAGGATGGTTTGCTCATGGGCATCACCTCTATAAATAACATAGCTTTCCTTTAGATGTAATAGTTTCATCTTAAAATGCATGGGAGTAATATACAGGTTAAAGTACTTAAATATGAATATGAATTTCATCTTTTAGTTATTTTTCATAACAGACAAGATAAAAAATGAATGTGTGTAGCCTAGCCAATTTGTAGTGATTGAAATTAAATAAGCAGGCATGGTATACAGGGGTGCAAAAAATAGATAAAATATATAGGAATTAAAAAAGGTGTTTTAAGGCCCTGATCAGACAGCACCAACAGGGATGAAATGCAGGATGAAATTAGTCCAGACATTTTATAGGTTTTACAAATCAAATTGAATTATTTAACCATTACAATACAACCCAAATATTAATAATGCATAATATATAATGGCTTCTTTTATCATCTCCTAAACACACTCGGTTATTCCAAAAATATACCATCCAATGTGTGAAATATGAAACTTCACTAATCACTTTCTCTTTCCTAAGTAGGCTACCGCTTAAAGCTGAGCCCCAGATATTGCCCCAGATATCATCAAATTTGGATGTTTGTCCAGATCATGTAAAGGGGAAGAAATGGGAGCCATGGAAACAGAATGATGGGTTTGTGGAAGAAATTCTACACAATTGCCAACAAGGCACAAAAAGATTTTGCCTTCCCCCTTCTGTTACATCTAAATTTGCAGAGCTTGATGAAAGGTAAATACTAAACGATCACATTAATCAAAGGGGGGAGGGGGGTAAGGTCTGGTGATTTTTATCTATTGTTGATGTTTGTTTTAGCAAAGTGAGATTTAACCTCTATGCTGGGTGCTGTAATAATTAGCCTGACCTTTATTTTTTTTGTGTGTTTTTCTTCAAAAGCTTTAGACATAACATTAATGTCAGATATGGAAAAGAGGAGAAGATTCCCGAAGTACCATGCTATTTTCGGGTGACTCCAACAAAAACCAACAAACTGATGACATATGGTCAGCTACCTAGGTAAGTGTATTATGAAACACAGAATGATTGACCATATACATACACATATACAAATAAAACTGCAGTGTCCTCAGTAAGCCAATACCCTGGTTCTCTCACTGGCTGTCTGTGTACACAGAAAACCAATGAGAGAAGAGCCACAGATAGAGAAACATGTCACTGCTCTTTCTGAACCAACATCACAAATCACTGGGAAGTACTACGGCAACGTAACTTACTAAGGATGACCTAATTTCCATAATGAATGCTTTTTAAAATAAACAGACGCCTTTATGGTACAACATAAACTACTGAAATTGCTGTAACCAGAATGTATTATATGAAATATAAATGATCTGATAGTGTCACTATAAGTTGTGCGATAACTGATAAATACAAAGTGATATGGTGGCTGACGGACCAAAGTAAGAGAATAGCTGAAGAGGAATAAGATAAATGACAAAATGGGCTGATGGATGGAGAGGGAGGAAAGGATAGAATTGTTACAATTGTATTTTAACTTTTCCTAATTAATTGCAGGGACCCATACCGTTTTACTAAAGTAAAGCCTACATTACTTCCAAGACAAAACATAGCAACTGAAAAGGCTGCAAGTGTCCCAGAAAAGGAAGTGGTCAAAAAAGGACCAGAAAATGAAAAAGATTCTGCTGAGTATTATAAACAGAATACTATTCTACAGCCTGAACATGTCACAAGTCTAGAAGATATTCCTTATCCTTTGCTGCAGTCTATGTCTCTAGAGCCTACAGCGATTTTCACATGTGTAGAAAACAACAATTCTCTTGAATGCCCTGTTTGCACTATCGAACCTCATACAAATAGATTGACAGAGGATATGCCAGTGAACCTTAGTCACCCACAGTCCACTTTCAGTTCATCTAACCATACAAATCTAGATTCACAGAACCCAGTCACAGGTCATTGTCCTTTGCTGCAGTCTATGTCTCTAGAACCTACAGAGGTTGTCATGTGTTTAGAAGACAACAATTCTCTCGAGTGCCCTTTTCGTACTATCGAACCTCATACAAGTGAATTGACAGATGAGTTGACAGTAAACCTTGATCAGCCACAGTCCACTTTGAGTTGTTCATGTGAGCTTACAAATATATATTCTCAAGACCCAGTCACAGTTGGTCCTTCACTGCAGTCTATGTCCATAAAGCCTATAGAGATTGTCACATGTTTAGAAGACCTTTCTCTAGAGTGCCATGTTTGTGCAATCGAACCTCATACTCTGCCACAGTCCACTTCAAGTTCTCATCCTGAGCCTACTAATCTAGATTCTCTGGAGACTGCCACAGTTCAGGAACAGAGTATTCTTCTTGATGTCCCAGTTTGTCCTGCTAAACCACACACTAATGAAATGTTAGAGGAGCTGCCAGTAAACTCTGCCACTGTGATTTATCCCTCTGAGACGACTTTGGATTCCCCCACTGTTAAGCATGAGGAGTTGTTTTTAATTAAGAAAGAGGGCACCCCTGAGCAGCAGCAAATTGGGATAAAGAATAATCAGCCTGCATCATATAGGAGCCTGAGCTGTGACCCTAAAGAGCAAGGATTACCAGAAACAGAAGAAAAAGAACAACCTGGTAAGGCTGAAGTGGTTTCAAAGCCAATTACAGAAAGCCAAGACCTTGCAGTACCTTCACTCCAAGATAAGTTGAATATCAAAGCAAAGGTAGAAAGGGTATGCTACGACAGGAATTTCCTACTCCAATTCAAATCGATCACGCAGGAACCAAAGGACTTCTCTGAAATCTGTAAAATCCACCAAGGCATGGTTATTAGACCTCACCTTCGTCCAGTAGATCCATCACGTTTGACTCGCAGGAATTGGACACCTCAATCTGGAAATTCCTGCCACCCTGCTAAGGGTAATCGCAGATTGCCACCTGGAATCCATCAAATGAAGTCTCAGCAAGCTCCTGTTAAAGAACGTCGACAAATCCTTGAACTAAATGAGAATGTGAAACTGCAAAAATGTGAAAAAGCTTGGAGACCTCCCATGAAAAGGGCAAACGAAGAACCCAGTAGAGTCAAGGCTGAAGAACTGTTTCGGAAAGTTCGCGGTATCCTGAATAAGATCACTCCTCAGACATTCGAGCACTTAATCCATCAGGTGAAGGACCTCTCCGTTGACACTGAGTATCAGCTTAAAGGAGTCGCAGAACTCATATTTGAAAAAGCAGTAGCAGAGACTCATTTTGCAGTTATATATGCAAACATGTGCAACTGGCTAATGATGCTTGAGGTCCCAACTGAAGAAAATCGTGAAGTGTGCATTACGTTCCGCAGGCTGCTAATAAGGCTCTGCCAGGTGGAGTTTGAGAGAGGTGAAAAGGGTGGTGAAAGAATTGAAGAACTGCAGAAGGAACTGGACGCTGCTATATCACCTAATGAAAAGGTTCGACTAAAGGAAGAATTAAGTGATGCCTGTAAAAGAGCACGCAGGCGATCCCTTGGAAACATCAAATTTATTGGGGAGCTATTCAAATTAAAGTTGATCTCAGAAGCCACCATTAAAGAGTGCCTTATTAAACTACTAAACAAGAACACCGAGGAGTCCATGGAGTGCATCTGTCAATTGTTGACATCAGTTGGAAAATACCTTGAAAATGGACAGCCTGGCATGGACAATTATTTCAATAAGATTAATATCTTTGTTAAAAACAAGACCTCTTCTAGGATTAGATTTTTGGTGCAAGATGTGCTGGATCTGAGGAGGAATAATTGGGTACCGCGACACAAACCCGAGGGGCCAAAAACAATTGATCAAATCCATAAAGAGGCAGAACAGGAATCCAAAAGAAAAGTGCCTTGAACCAAAAGAAAAAAAAACCAAAAAGCACAGAGTATCTTAACATGTATAGCTCGGAGGAAACTATAACTTGGACGAAAGACGAGACAGGAGAATATGATAAAAACATTTACATATATAAAGGAAATCAACACCATAAAGGAGAAGAGTAGTAGTGGATGCATGGAATAGCCTTCCGACTGAAGTGGTACCGTTTAACACAGTGAGGGAGTTTAAGAATGCGTGGGATAGGTATAAGGCTATTCTCGATACAAGAGACTAATGAAAGTATTCATAAAATTGGGCAGACTAAATGGGCCGAATGGCTCTTATCTGTCATCACATTCTAAGTTTCTATGTTTCTATTCCATGGACAAAAGGACATATGCAACATATGCACAAAGACAAGCCTGCATATTCATTTACTTAAAAAATAATTCAGACAATGACAACCAACTTTTATTTAGAAAGCAACACATACTCATATACAGGAAGAGACATACATATTCATGCACAAGCACAAACATTTATTCAAAGACAAATTCAGACAATTATGCAAAGACAAACATTCACATACACTCACACACGTCCTAATGACAACTTTAACAATATTTATTCAGATAAAAAGACACACCCATGTTATAAAAACAAACACATTAGTGGTAGCATAAAAACATGATTTAGTTATTTTCATTATTGCCAAATAAAATACAGAGTGAAACGCACATGAACAACATGCAAGGTTCACTGGCCTCCACCTGCAGAATTCACACTTGGCATGCCAGAATCACCATTGTTTTCCTAGACATATGTATTTTATATAGTGTTCATTTTATTACAACAATAAAGTCTGTTCTTCAAATTTACCTTGTTATACTGATGTTGGTTTGTTCTTTGAATGGGTTTTATTGCCAGGGCCGTTGCTAAGTTTAAAAAAATTCCTATAGATTCAGTCCATATTATATCTCACATACACCTTCCTAAGCACTACCGGGCAGTTGTAGTTATGGTGTCTGAATTTTCCTGCTCCCCTTACAGGGTAAGTAGTCAAACTTTTTGAGATTGTGCCCAAAAGCTCCTGCACTGAACCAAACCAGTATTCCAGGGCTTAGGTCATTGGTTGAGAGTGCTCACCGTACCATCTCAGCCAGCGGGATTAAAAAAGTGGAGTTAATGGAAATTCCTTCTATCACTATTTAAGCTGCAAGGGCACTACTAGCACCATAACTACTGCTGCGTACTGTTATGGTGCTTCAAATATTCCTTTAACCCCTTAATGACGAGTGACGGACGAGGTCCGTCACTCAGGGGCTTGCCATAACGACGAGTGACGGACCTCGTCCGTCACCTGTTAAAATTAACCCCAGATAGCTGCAATCGCGGCGATCGCGGGGTTAATGGTGCTCCGGTCTGCCTCTGTATTAGAGGCAGACCGGGAGCACCGACTCACGCTGTCCCAGCACATGTGCCCGCTCTGACAGCATGTCAGAGCAAGCACATGTGCTGTGTATACTCACCTTCCGCCTCCCTGCACTTCTGGGTTCCCTGTGAAGTGCAGGGAGATGGATCTTCACTGATCCTGCCCCCTGTAAAAAAATAAATAAAGTTAAATTAAAATCCCACCCCCCTTTAACCAGTTTAATAAAAAATTAACCCCTTCCCTGCCAATTGATCACTGACTACAGTGATCAATTGGCAGGGATTGTATTTTACTATGATCTGACTTTCCCCTGAGGGTTAATTCTTTTTTTTTTTTAACCCTCAGAGGTTAAATTTATTTTATTAATTAATTTAAATATTTTAAAATTATAAATTTAGATAGCTGGGGAAGGTGGAAGTTAGTGGGGAATTGGGGGATTTAGTGTCATTCTAAATAGGGGTTAATGTTAAAAAAAGTTTTAAAATAAGCTTTAAAAAGTTAAAAAATTAAGTTTAAAAAAGTTTTAATAACGTTTAAGTAAAAAATAAAAAACACCCCCCTTTACCCAGTCCAAATAAAAATTAACCCCTTCCCTGCCAGTTGATCACTGCTTACAGTGATCAAAATACAGATCACAGTATTATACTGTGATCTAATTTTTTTTTAACCCCTGACGATTAACTTTTATTTATTTTTTAACCTTCAGAGGTTAAATTTATTTAATTAACTAAGTTAAATATTGTATAATTAAATATTTTGCTAGCTGGGGTGGGTGGAAGTTATGGGAAAATGGGGAATTTACTGTTAGTGCTGCTTACTGCTAGTTAGGGGTTAACGGTAAAAAAAAAGCTTAGAAAAATGTTAAATCTGTAAAAAAAAGTTTTAAGAAAGTTTAGGAAACTTTTAAAAAATTAATAAGCAAAACAAAAGTTTAAAAAATAGTTTTAAAAAGTAAAAAAAGTTTTAAAAAGTTAAAAAATACATTTAAAAATGCTCATTACCACTACACCTGGAACAAACTAGAGAAATTATCCCACGCCAAGGTTCAAAATATGCCTTTTGAACAGGGGAGGGCTGGCAGCCTTAGGCCTGGGGGGCAAAACCAGTCAAGTGGCCCATTGCGCCACCAAATCAGTTCACCATCCATGCCCACCTTTTCCTGGTTTTATAACGGATATTGATGTTATGCTAATCAGTAGCTCTTTGCCATACCCGCTCCTTCACGGCTCTGACTTTCAATGTTGTCAGAGCACAGGCTGAGAATCTCTGAGCCTGTGCTCTGACTCACTAACTGAGCGCCGGAACCACGAGGGAGAGGATATGATCTGACTGCACCTACTGCTGGTGCGCACCAGTGGACCACCAGCGAATCGTTTAAATTAAATATGCTGGTGTACCCAACTTGTGAGCTGTGTTGGCCGCCGGGTGCCTCTGTTGTCATGGCACCCTGCGTGACCGCACAGCTTGCCCACCCCAACGGCTGGCCCTGCTGACACACACTGACGTTACTACTTAGACATCCCTCAATATTAATACAGACATCAGAGTAAACACCAATAAACTGAGGAAACATAGCTGATCCCCGCAAATTTATAAAGGTTTGCTTAGAGGATTTATTCAAGATTAAATCATGCCTCCTCCTCTCTCTCCCCCCATGCGCTGCTCTGTAGGCTGGGAGGAAGTGAAGAGTAATCACAGTCTCCCAGCACAACGCCACCTGTGGCTGCATGGGGAACAGCTGTTTAATGTAATGCTTGCAGGACGGCTAGCTGCCGCAGAACCTCTTTGTTTCCGTCTCTGCAAAGGGCTCCAGGCACTGCTTGTTGTGAGTGTGAGCCACTGTAAATTAGGGGCAGAGGGCACTTGCACTGCGGTCAAGACGGGTCTGGGCAGAAGGAGAGTGCAGTGCAATCAGTGCACTCCCCTCCTGTGGGTCACCAGTAGACTGGTGCACCTGCCCAGGATCAGAGCCGGTGCAAGGATTTTTGCCGCCCTAGACAAAATATAAATTTGCCGCCCCCCATGTGACATCACAATGCCCCACCCATATGATCTGCCATATGAACTAACGCCAGTGCTGCACACAGTGTGTGTTTACATTAAAAAGCCTGCAGGGACCAGCTATAGACACCAGAACCACTTCATTAAGCTATAGTGTCCCTTTAATGTGAGGTAAATTATAGATTAGTGTCACTAAAAATATACTAGACTGCCTACTTACAATTAGATGAGGATGATGATGGGCTGCAGTTTGGCTCCACTGGTCTGGTGTAGAACAGGATCTCTGGAGGCTGTTTGCAACTGTGGTCACAAAATGCAATGTTCTGGGAGAATTGGAAGCAGCTCCATTTTTTGGGGGCCTCTTACACAGCTCAAGGTCTGGGCCCCAGTGCCTGACGGTGAGTATGCCCATAAGGCCCACTCATAAGTCCACTTATATGTTCCACCCACCCATGAGTTCGCTCACAGGGAGTGGAGTGTGTAGGGGATGTGTTATGAGTTATTGTAGAGGATATAATATGTGTGCTTATGGTATGTAGTGTATAGGGATACCAGTTTGTGCAGGTGATGCAGTGTGTATTTGTGTATCAGGGATGTATTATGTGTTTCTGGTTGTGTGTAAGGGATGCATTGTGTGAATCTGTGTTTGTATGCATAAGGGATGCAAGGTGTGTGTCTGTATGTGTGTGCATTGAGTGTAAGAGATGCATTGTGTTTCTGTGTGTATGTAAGAAAAACAGTGTGTGTGTTTGCATGTGTGTGTAAGGGTTTGCATTGTATGTTTATGTGTATGTGTGCAAATGATGCATTGTCTTTGTGTGTAAGGGTTGCATTGTGTGTGTGTGTGTGTAATGGATGCATTGTGTGTTTCTCTGTGTGTAAGGGAAGCATGTTGTGTTTCTGTGTATGTATAAGGATGCATTGGGTGTTTCTGTGTATGTATAGGGATGCATTGTGTGTGTGTGTGTGTGCGTAGTGTGAAAGAGCTCCCTGTCTTGCCCCCTGTCCTATAGAGCTGTCCCTTCTGTCCCTTAGAGCTCTCCCCTGCCCCTTAGTGGTCTCTCCTCTCCCCCACCCTCCCCTAGCGGTCTCTTCTCACACTCACCCACCCTCCCTGTGCTCTTCTCATCCCCCCCTCCACCCTCCCTGTGTTCTTCTCACTCCTCCCTCTGTGTGTTCTCCTCACCCCACCTGTGTTCTTCTTACTTCCCCCCTTGTTCTTCTTACTCCCCCCTTGTTCTTCTTGCCCCCTTCTTCTTATTACTCCCCCCTTCTTCTTACCCCCGTCTTCTTCTTCTTACTCCCCCCTTCTTCTTCTTATTACTCCCCCCTTCTTCTTCTTAACCCTCCTACTTCTTATTACTCCCCCTTCTTCTTCTTAACCCCTTCTTCTTCTTACCCCCTTCTTCTTCTTACCCCCTTCTTCTTCTTCTTCTTACCCCCTTCTTCTTCTTCTTACCCCCTTATTCTTCTTACTCCCCCCTCTTCTTCTTACTCCCCCCTCTTCTTCTTACCCCCCTCTTCTTCTTACCCCCCCTTCTTCTAATTACTTCCCACTCTTGTTCTTCTTACTCCCCACTCTTTTTCTTACTCCCCCTCCTTCTTACTTCCCCCTCTTCTTACTCCCCCCTCTTCTTACTCCCCCCTTCTTCGTCTTACCCCTTCTTCGTCTTACTCTCCACTCTTCTTCTTCTTACTCCCCCCTCTTTTTCTTACTCCCTCCTCTTCTTCTTCTTACTCCCCCCTCTTTTTCTTACTCCCTCCTCTTCTTCTTCTTACTCCCCCCTCTTTTTCTTATCTCCCCTCCTTCTTACTCCCCCCTCCCCCTCTTGTTACTCCCCTCCCCTCTTCTTCCCCCCTCTTTTTCTTTTCTCCCCTCCTTCTTAACTCCCCCCTCCCCTCTTCTTACTCCCCCCTCCTCTTACTCCGCCCCTCCCCTTACTCCCCCCTCCCCTCTTACCCCCCCTCTTATTATCCCCCTCCCCTCTTCTTACTCCCCCTTCTTCTTACTCTCCCCCCTCGCCTCTTCTTACTCCCCCCTCCACTAACTCCCCCCTCCCCTCTTACTCCCCCCTCTTCTTACTCCCCTCTCCCCTCTTACTCCCCGCTCCCCTCTTCTTACTCCCCCCCTCCCCTCTTCTTACTCCCCCCTCCCCTCTTCTTACTCTCCCCCCTCCCCTCTTCTTACCCCCCCTCTTCTTACTCCCCCCTCCCCTCTTCTTACTCTCCCCCCCTCCCCTCTTCTTACCCCCCCTCTTCTTACTCCCCCTCTCCCCTCGTCTTACTCCCCCCTCCCCTCTTCTTACTCTCCCCCTCCCCTCTTCTTACTCTCCCCCATCCCCTCTTCTTACTCCCCCCTCCCCTCTTCTTACTCCCCCCTCTTTCTTACTCCTCTCTCCCCTCTTACTCCCCCCTCTTCTTACTCCCCTCCTCTTCATACTCCCCTCTCCTCTCTTACTCCCCCCTCTTCTTACTCCCCTCTCCCCTCTTACTCCCCCCTCTTCTTACCACCCTCCCTTCTTCCTACTCCCCCCTCCCCTCTTCCTACTCTCCCCCTCCCCTCCCCTCTCCCCCCTCCCCTACTCTCCCCCCTCCCCTACTCTCCCCCCTCTTCTTACTCTCCCCCCTCCCCTTACTCTCCCCCCTCCCCTTACTCTCCCACTCCCCTCTTCTTACTCTCCCCCCTCCCCTCCTCTTACTCTCCCCCCTCCCCTCCTCTTACTCTCCCCCTCCCCTTCTCTTACTCCCCTCTCCCCTCTTACTCCCCCTCCCCTCTTCTTACCACCCTCCCTTCTTCCTACTCCCCCCTCCCCTCTTCCTACTCTCCCCCTCCCCTCCCCTCTCCCCCCTCCCCTACTCTCCCCCCTCTTCTTACTCTCCCCCTCCCCTTACTCTCCCCCCCTCCCCTTACTACCCCCTCCCCTCCTCTTACTCTCCCCCCTCCCCTCCTCTTACTCTCCCCCCCTCCCCTCACTCCCCCCTCCCCTCTTCTTACTCTCCTCCCCCCTCTTCTTACTCTCCCCCCTCTTCTTACTCCCCCCCTCTTCTTACTCCCCCCTCCCCTCTTCTTACTTCCCCCCTCCCTCCCCTCTTCTTACTCCCCCTCTCCTTCCCCTCTTCTTCTTACCCCCTCCCCTGTAGCGTGGCCGAGCTGCTCTCCGGTCCCGGCCGGAGTGATGGGAAGGTGCACGCTCAGTGTGCACTTCCTCTCAGTCCGGCCGGTTACAGGAAACAGAAACTCGGAACAGGAGTTTCTGTTTCCTGTAACCGGCCGGACTGACAGGAAGTGCACACTGAGCGTGCACCTTCCCATCACTCCGGCCGGGACCGGAGAGCAGCTCAGCCACGCTACGGGGAGGGGAGAATCTGTTCTGCAGCCGCCTGAGCGGGGGGATGTTTCAATAACCAACCATCTAAACTACTCCAAATTGGAACATGGACACAGCATAAAACCTCAAAGTTAGAACAAAACTGAATGGCTGCGTCTCAAATGTGCCCCTTCAACATCCACATATACCTGGCAAAGGTACATACGGGGGTATTTTTGTACTCAGCAGACATAGCTGAGCAACATATGAAGTATTATACAGTGGTAGTACACATAAGGTTTGCAAAATATACTGTGCAAACTCACTTTGTGTGTCAAAAAGGCAGAAAAAACGCTTATTACCGCTACACCTGGTACAAGCTAGCGGAAAAATGATCCCACGCTAAGGTTCAAAATATGCCTTTTGAAATACCCTGGGATGTCTTCTTTAAGATATGGTATGGCTTTATGGGGTATTTGGATTATATAGCCTGGTAAAATACTCTAAAATGGGACATGGGCACAGCGTAAAAATTTAAAGTTTGAAAAAAAAAATGGAATGGCTGTGTCCCAAATGTGCCCCTCTGATGTCCACATATACCTGGCAAAGGTACATACGGGGGTATTTTTGTACTCAGCAGACATAGCTGAGCAACATATGAAGTATTATACAGTGGTAGTACACATAAGGTTTGCAAAATATACTGTGCAAACTCACTTTGTGTGTCAAAAAGGCAGAAAAAAAAGCTTATTACCACTACACTTGGTACAAGCTAGCGGAAAAATTATCCCACGCTAAGGTTCAATATGCCTTTTGAAATACCCTGGGGGTGTCTACTTTAAGAAATGGTAGGTCTTTGTGGGGTAGTTTGAATTTAAAACCTGCAAAGATGCTTGGAAATTGCACATAGGCCCAGCGTCAAAATTCAAAGTTCGGTAAAAACTGATATGGCTTGGTCTCCTATATGGCACTGTAGCTTCACAAAATAGTGCTAAAGACATTCATTGGGGGGTGTCTTTTTACTCAGAAGACTTAGCTGAGCATAATTTGGGGGTTTTGAACTTAGTGGCACATATGAAATATACAAAATGCCCAGCAAAAATGCAATCCGTATGTAAAAAAAAATGCCCCAAATATTTTTTTACCACATACTTTGGCATATATTGGTGAAAAAATGGGCGCATGCTAAGGCACAATATGCACCTTATGAGATACCCTGGAGTGTCTACTTTTACAAATGGTAGGCCTTTGTGGGTTTTTTTTGAACAGTCAAACTGTTATAATACCCCAAATGGAAGCATAGGCTCATTAAATCCGTCTCTCAAAATTCGACTGTGAATACTGAAAAGGACAGGTCTCCTATATGGCACTGTAGCTTCACAAAATAGTGCCAAAGACATAAAATGGGGGTGTCATTTTACTCAGCAGATGTAACTGAATACAAAATAAAACTTTGTACAGGAATAGCACACACTAACTTTACAAAATACACATGAGAAGTTCTTTGTTATAAGTTTGTGTGCCAAAACCCCCAAAAAAACACTATTTTACTCCAATATTTAGCAGAGGTTGGCGGTGAAATGGCTACGTAGAAAGTGTCAAAACAACCTTAGGTAAATAGCCTGTGGTGTCTACTTTATATAAATATATACTTTTGTGTGGCAATTTTGTTTTCTTTTATGGCTATTAAGCTTACAAGACAAACATACCAAATTCTAAAATCGCCCACATTATTATTATTGCAAAAACTGTAAAAAAACTCAAAATTTTTCTTTTTTTTTTCATTTTTTTGTATTTTTTTTTATAATAAAGAAACATTTAAGTATATATATATATATATATATATGTTACATCAAAATAAAGCCTTTTCGGGGGGGCGGAGCCAGCTGCAGACCAGCACGGACGCATCGTACATCGCTCCGTGCGAAATCGAGCAATAACCCGACTTAACGGCGGAAAACAGCCACTATCCCTTCCCAAACTAGACCAAAAGTCGAGGCAACAAATATGGGCAAGAAAACAAAAAAGCCACGACAAGACAAAACACCGCACAGCCGCGACATTGGCGAACTCCTGCGGAACTCGCAGAAGGCCGCATGGGAGAAGATGGCGCTGGGTGAGGATGAATACTCCGACTCATCGGGAGACTTTTATGCAGACCCAGACACAGGCGCATCGCCCAGCCAGCCCACAGGGCATAATACCAAAACCTCCCAGGCAGGAGAACCGGTCACAGCAGCCCTGCTGACGAAAATGTTTATGGAGCTTAGACAAGACCTGGCGGCCGAACAAGCTCACTTCAAAGAGGCCATGGAGGGGGCCACCACGAGGCTCACCCACTTGGAAACCAAAACTACCTCCCAAGATGAACGTATAACCACCCTAGAACACAAACTGACCGACCTCCATAAGCAACAAATCGGCACAGCAGAGAGGGTGGAGGCCATGGAGGACCACAGAAGGAGACTCAATTTGAAGGTTAGAGGGGTGCCTGACGATATAGGGCTACCAGACCTCCCACACTATATGAGGCGCCTGCTAGCAACACTACTGCAACCCAAACAGGCAAAACTGCTTAAGATAGATGGACTGTTCCGTCTGCCCAAGCCGACTAATGCACCCCCCACCGCCACGGCTAATATAATCGTACGATTTCAATCCCACCAAGACAAGGCCGCGGTCCTAACAGCGACCCGAGGGAAAACCCCTCTAATATTCGAGGACTCTCAACTACTACTGTTTCCAGACCTAACGAGAAGCACCCTAAATTGGCGCAAATCACTGCAACCAAGCCTTCAACAGCTGAGATCCAACAATATTCAGTATCGCTGGGGCACACCAAGGCTCCTCACCTTCACATTCCGAGGGTCTATCTTCCGGGCGAGAAGCCCACAAGAACTGGTCACTCATCTGAGCCAACTAAGCCTGTCGGTCACACGACCAGAACCCACAACTTCCTTGTCCAGACTGGACCCCACCGCGACAAAAGAGTTTATACTCAGAGCATCTCGACGCACCACGCAAGCTGGGGACACAACCTAAATACTACCAAATGACCATCTCTCCATCCTTTTAGGATACCATAGACTCCGACACTAAGACCCTTGACTATACTCACCTATATTCACCAAGTTATATTGTTGTAATGTTGCTCGTTTTCATTTTTCTTTCATCCTTTTCATATTTATTTTATGCTAGCTAGATATTTCTCTGGCGTACTGTCACCAAGAGTGTAACCCTAATTCATTTGCGTGCCCAGGCATACCAGAGAGAATTGATGCTCCATAATGTTTAGTTCGGGGATTATCACGCAGCTACAGTGAATGCTCGTTTTAATTTTTTCTTTCATCCTTTTCATGTTTATTTTATGCTAGCTAGATACTTCTCTGGCGTACTGTCACCAAGAGTGTAACCCTAATTCATTTGCGTGCCCAGGCATACCAGAGAGAATTGATGCTCCATAATGTTTAGTTCAGGGATTATCACGCAGCTACAGTGAATGCTCGTTTTCATTTTTTCTTTCATCCTTTTCATGTTTATTTTATGCTAGCTAGATACCTCTCTGGAGTACTGTCACCAAGAGTGTAACCCTAATTCATTTACGTACCCAGGCATACCAGAGAGAGTTGATGCCCCATAATGTTTAGTTCAGGGATTATCACGCAGCTACAGTGAATGCTCGTTTTCATTTTTTCTTTCATCCTTTTCATGTTTATTTTATGCTAGCTAGATACCTCTCTGGAGTACTGTCACCAAGAGTGTAACCCTAATTCATTTACGTACCCAGGCATACCAGAGAGAGTTGATGCTCCATAATGTTTAGTTCAGGGATTATCACGCAGCTACAGTGAATGCTCGTTTTAATTTTTTCTTTCATCCTTTTCATGTTTATTTTATGCTAGCTAGATACTTCTCTGGCGTACTGTCACCAAGAGTGTAACCCTAATTCATTTACGTACCCAGGCATACCAGAGAGAGTTGATGCCCCATAATGTTTAGTTCAGGGATTATCACGCAGCTACAGTGAATGCTCGTTTTCATTTTTTCTTTCATCCTTTTCATGTTTATTTTATGCTAGCTAGATACCTCTCTGGAGTACTGTCACCAAGAGTGTAACCCTAATTCATTTACGTACCCAGGCATACCAGAGAGAGTTGATGCCCCATAATGTTTAGTTCAGGGATTATCACGCAGCTACAGTGAATGCTCGTTTTCATTTTTTCTTTCATCCTTTTCATGTTTATTTTATGCTAGCTAGATACCTCTCTGGAGTACTGTCACCAAGAGTGTAACCCTAATTCATTTACGTACCCAGGCATACCAGAGAGAGTTGATGCTCCATAATGTTTAGTTCAGGGATTATCACGCAGCTACAGTGAATATGCCCGCATACAAAGAGGCCCCAAGTCAGAACGACATGTTGAGACACAAGCTCTGATACACCCCCCCCTCCCCTCCTCTTACCCCTTATGTCAAAATATGGGATAACTCAATGTCACAAATCCCCGGAGGGGGGCCCCTTTCCCCTTGCACACTTAAATGCTCGAAACTTATAAATACCTCTACCTTACTTCGGTGCTCAAGGGATGATCATTACACTGTACTACAAATGTTGTCCTACTTGTTTTTGAAAAACAACCAAAACCCTCTCAGCATGGGACAGTGATCCCACTACTACTTACATATGTATTGTTAACTGTGATTTCTCAGGGCGATAGCCCACATATTGCACCGTATTGCCTTATTAACATGCTGAGAGATAAAAAATAAAGAATTTAAAAAAATACAAAAATAAAGCCCTTTCTGTCCTTTAAAAAACGGTATATAATATGCATCGGTGCAATAAATTAGTAAAATGCAAATTGCAGTTGAACGCAAACAACACTGAATGGATGTAATGGATGCAGTGTGTGTGTGTGTCAGTGTAGTGGATGCAGTGTGTGTGTGTCAGTGTAATGGATGCAGTGTGTGTGTGTCAGTGTAATGGATGCAGTGTGTGTGTGTGTGTGTGTGTGTGTGTGTGTGTGTGTGTCAGTGTAGTGGATGCAAATAGACAAATAAACCCCCAGCCAGGGTGGGTAACTCGGGCACGGCCCTGCTGCGGGTTAATGTGTAGTCCATGCGGGTTATATGAGCGGTGTGTCAGTTCGGTGAGTTCATTTCCTCCTTGTTATCCCGTGCCCAGATAAATCAGTATGGTACCTGGACCACATGAGTGAAGGGCACACTTCGAACGTGCCCCTGGCAGGCCAGGTATCCCGGATAGCCTGAGATCGATGCCCTGCTATAGATTGATTACGTGGTTTTGGGGTACGGCCATCCTGTAGCTGCTGTAATGAGACATATAATGGATGCAGAGTGTGTGTGTCAGTGTAATGGATGCAGTGTGTGTGTGTCAGTGTAATGGATGCAGTGTGTGTGTGTGTGTGTGTCAGTGTAGTGGATGCAGTGTGTGTGTGTGTGTGTGTGTCAGTGTAGTGGATGCAGTGTGTGTGTGTCAGTGTAATGGATGCAGTGTGTGTGTGTGTGTGTCAGTGTAGTGGATGCAGTGTGTGTGTCAGTGTAATGGATGCAGTGTGTGTCAGTGTAATGGATGCAGTGTGTGTGTGTCAGTGTAATGGATGCAGTGTGTGTGTCAGTGTAATGGATGCAGTGTGTGTGTGTCAGTGTAATGGATGCAGTGTGTGTGTCAGTGTAATGGATGCAGTGTGTGTGTGTCAGTGTAATGGATGCAGTGTGTGTGTGTGTGTCAGTGTAATGGATGCAGTGTGTGTGTCAGTGTAGTGGATGCAGTGTGTGTGTCAGTGTAGTGGATGCTGTGTGTGTGTGTCAGTGTAATGGATGCAGTGTGTATGTCAGTGTAGTGGATGCAGTGTGTATGTCAGTGTAGTGGATGCAGTGTGTGTGGCAGTGTAATGGATGCAGTGTGTGTGTGGCAGTGTAATTGATGCAGTGTGTGTGTCAGTGTAGTGGATGCAGTGTGTGTGTGTCAGTGTAATGGATGCAGTGTGTGTCAGTGTAGTGGATGCAGTGTGCGTGTCAGTGTAGTGGATTTAGTGTGTGTGTGTGTCAGTGTAATGGATGCAGTGTGTGTGTCAGTGTAGTGGATGCAGTGTGTGTGTGTGTGTCAGTGTAGTGGATGCAGTGTGTGTGTGTGTCAGTGTAATGGAGGCAGTGTGTGTGTCAGTGTCGTGGATGCAGTGTGTGTGTGTCAGTGTAATGGAGGCAGTGTGTGTGTCAGTGTAGTGGATGCAGTGTGTGTGTCAGTGTAGTGGATGCAGTGTGTGTCAGTGTAGTGGATGCAGTGTGTGTGTCAGTGTAGTGTATGCAGTGTGTGTGTGTCAGTGTAATGGATGCAGTGTGTGTGTGTCAGTGTAGTGGATGCAGTGTGTGTGTGTCAGTGTAATGGATGCAGTGTGTGTGTGTCAGTGTAATGGAGGCAGTGTGTGTGTCAGTGTAGTGGATGCAGTGTGTGTGTCAGTGTAGTGGATGCAGTGTGTGTCAGTGTAGTGGATGCAGTGTGTGTGTCAGTGTAGTGTATGCAGTGTGTGTGTGTCAGTGTAATGGATGCAGTGTGTGTGTGTCAGTGTAGTGGATGCAGTGTGTGTGTCAGTGTAGTGGATGCAGTGTGTGCATGTGTGTCAGTGTAATGGAGGCAGTGTGTGTGTCAGTGTAGTGGATGCAGTGTGTGTGTGTGTGTCAGTGTAGTGGATGCAGTGTGTGTGTCAGTGTAGTGGATGCAGTGTGTGTGTCAGTGTAGTGGATGCAGTGTGTGTGTTTAGTAGTGTATGCATGTAGCCGGGCCCGGTCGCAGCCGCGACCCCGGTGTGTACGCCACTGACAGAGCACAGCCGGACAATACACAGCTACCCATCCATCTCATTCTATTCATGGAATCATGAAATGAGTCGCCTTGAGCATTCTACTCCTCAGCCAACGCCATGTGCACACCACGGTGACTAAAGCGGTGTTCACGAAGGTGCAGTGCTGTGTACACTGGCGGTGTTCAGGAAGGAGCAGTGCTTTGTGATGCCTGCTCCTGGCATTGCTGTTACTGAGGCAAGCTGTGTGTATGTGTGCCGTTGCTAGTCAATGTGGGGCGGTGCATGCTGTGTGCAGCAGGAAGAGGAAGCAGAGGGTGGATCGTAACAAGGAACTGATGAGTGAGCCGGTGATTGTAGGCACATCAGAGAGACAAATAAACCCCCAGCCAGGGTGGGTAACTCGGGCACGGCCCTGCTGCGGGTTAATGTGTAGTCCATGCGGGTTATATGAGCGGTGTGTCAGTTCGGTGAGTTCATTTCCTCCTTGTTATCCCGTGCCCAGATAAATCAGTATGGTACCTGGACCACATGAGTGAAGGGCACACTTCGAACGTGCCCCTGGCAGGCCAGGTATCCCGGATAGCCTGAGATCGATGCCCTGCTATAGATTGATTACGTGGTTTTGGGGTACGGCCATCCTGTAGCTGCTGTAATGAGACATATGTCCTAAAACTTATAGAACTGACCGGTCTGGTTTGTCTAGGCTTAACCCTTTACATGATAGGTGTGTCTGGTATGCAGTGGCATCATTATTAGACCATTATGAGATCTAATGTGTGCTACAGTTCATAGAGATAAGCTTGTAATTTGTTTTTTTTTTAATAAGCATGGATTTGTAGTCACTTGAAAACCAAATAGCAAAATGTTTAGCCTACATTTTGCATTTCAGTTTTCAATTCACTGCATTTAGGTGATTACAGGGGCATTTGAATTTTTTTTTTTTTTTTTTTTTTATTTGGAATGCGGAAAGAAGTAAATATAATGTTTTAGGTCAAAGTAGTTAAGCTAGGGGAAAAAAACTAAATCTCCCTGTCAACTATCTTTTTTGGCCTAACATTTAAAACACACTTTGAATTCAAATAAAATTTCAAATTCACTCTTTAAAATATAACCCTGTGAATAGGTTGGACTTTTATTTGTACTATTTCAGGTTTTTAGAGTGGCACCAATTTAAATTGTTACTTATACTTAGTTGGATAAAATAAATCAGGTCCTAGTTCTGAATGGACTTTGAAAAGAAAAATACGCAGATGGCTTAGAACCAGCAAACCATTAAATAAAAGTGCAGTCCAGTTTCAAATATTTTATTAATCTGATGCAGGATTTAATCTATTCATTAGACCGAAGCAACTTTCTAGAAACTAAGGGGTTACATATAAAAAGCAGTTGGCCAGGGTCCCAAAAGTCGAACAATTGTCTTGTAAATTAATGAATGCTTCTGGTGATAAATCTTTAAAAAAGAAAAAAAAAAAGGTATATTGTGTATCAACTTTGTAAAAATATTGAGTACTGTGTTACTGATGCAGCAACCTCCTTAAAATGTGGCAATCCCTCTCTTCATTGAGAAATCTTGGCTGAAGGCTGTCCAAACTATAAGTTCAATTTATGTAACTTTTTAGTTTTTTTTCTTTTTTTTTCCTTTCTTTTTTCATTCTTTCTATCTTATTATAAAAGTATTTCTATGTTCCAAACAGTCATAATATGATCTGCAGAATACTATAACAATGTAGCCATAAGGTTAAAGCAGTTGGAATACATTGTATTCATAGTAGCAATAAGCCATGTAACAGCTAAATACATTAAAGATCAAACGAACAAACAAACACCAAATATCAGTGTTCGTTTGTTCGGTTTATTACAAGGAGGGAGCTACCGGCGTGCAGCTCCCTCCTTGTAATATGTAAAGACAGAAGCGGCAGGGAGCTGTGCTCCCCGCCACTTCATAAGCCCCCAGGTGCCAGTTTCTATTGAATGTACACTTCTTTATATATATATATATATATATATAAAAATGAGGATACACTCTTCATGCACAAACCATTTCAACCAACTAAAGTGCTTCAGGGGACTACAGTGTCCCTTTAACACCATTTGCCTACTTACTCTACACAGTGCTGCTGCTTATGGTGGCTAAACAACCCCTTAAATTTGTATATGTCTCACTTTGTCATTTCCCATTAGACATCACTTCTAACCACTGATGTGAAAAGGCATCTTATTGAATGTTGCTCAATAGAAACCCATTATATCTCTCAGCATATACACTTTACTGCAAACTTGTACTTCTTTTTTTTGAGTCTATCATCCAGTTTTGTTTTTTTTTTCTGGTGGAAACAATGTCTTGTTTTTTGTTTTTCCCAAACAATTTAATTTGAGATGCAATTACATTTTCTGTATAAAATGCAGGAAGAAAAAAAACACCAAAACTTAAACATGATTATGCGTATTTACATACCTATATACATACTTATATCTGTGTGTTTAAATGTTTTCCCAACTGAGTCTAAATTGCAGCCAATATCAAATTGTGAAGATATTTAGCATGTGCAAATACTTTTACAGAACAAATATTTACGTCTATTTGAACAAAAATACTGTTATCCTTTTTTTTTTTCTTTTATTAGAGCGTTCCTTTTTTTTTTTTTTTTTAGGTTTGAATGTGTCAGTAACAATATTTTATGTTCAGAAGGGGAAAACTTTGTAATTTAGCCTCACTTTCCTGTAGTTCTACATTGAATATATGCATTTTGCTATTGAATTTGCCAGCAAGTTTCTAGATTAAATCTGTAGTGTAATTATTTTTATATATTTTTTAAATAAGGCTCAATTTGGGATGGTGGGGGTAGTATGTTAATATAATGGTATGATGTAAAAATGTCGTGGTGACAGAACCCCTTTAAGATGTGCGCATCATTCCCTTACATTCCTACTTGCAGTTTATGCTGAGTTTTATGCAAACTGACTGCTTTTCCAGTTTTGTTAGGTCAGAGGGAAGATGTAGCAAATATGTTAGACTGACATGTAAATGATCTAGTTTGAATTGTTTTGCTTCAAGAACTGTTTGTTAGTTGTCAATATATCATTTGCATGTGAAAATAGCTGTTCCTTATCCATCTTCATGATTCTTATAGCATTTTATATAAGTGCCATGTTTTGGATGTTCTGGCTTCAGTTGGAATACTATTTACACTATCATCAGAATTGATCTCAGCCAATCCAATGCTTTTACTTAGGAAAGAATTCGATTACCTGAAATAGTCAATTCTAATGATCTCAGCCAAGGGGACGGGGCAGAGCCAAGCACCCTATTGGCCAGTCAGCATCTCCTCACAGAGATGCATTGAATAAAGTTCAGTGATCCTAGACAGAGCGTGGAGACGCTGAACGTCAGCACTGTACATTGTTCAGCCCTACCCAGGAATCGCTTCTAGTGGCCGTCTGAGTGACTGCCACTGGAAGTGTTCCTAAGGAGCAATGACTGCCTTTTCTCTTTCTCACTAACTTCAAATTTGGCTATGTGTGTGTAAACAGGTAATCAATAAGAATGTCTATTTTGACTTGTTTAGCTTTTACTGGCCTTGTAACCTGTTTTCCCTCAAGTTAATTGATGAATTAAGCCTCCTAAAAGGAAAACCATTTAAAATGCTTACACCGATAAAACACTTAATACCTTAAGGACAGAGGCAGTTGTACAAGTTTTGACCAAAACAAAACCTAGAATGTGAGCTATGTTTGTTCAACCATAATGTATTTCTTTCATATTAAGTATGCCCACGCTTATTATATATAACTTTTTTTTAGGAGAAACAGGGCTTTCATTTTATATAAACATAATTTAATAATAAAATTTTAAGACATTTTGTTTTGCATGGCATTTTTTTTATATAAATTCTTTATTTTTGAGTTTTAATTTTTTTTTAACTTTGTGGGGTACAGAAAGGAAAAAGGGATGCATCATGTTACAAGCATATTGGTTACATTTTTAGATAATAACAATTCACAGTTTACATTCGGTGTTTCGGTTGTCTAACATGTAACTTTTCGTTGCTCGGGGCCCGGAAGAGTTTGGTGGGTAAGATGGGTGGGGGTAGTACCTCCGGTCAGCATAACCACCATTTTCCCTGAGTTTAGTTACTGTGTCGTGGGCGTTAGATTCTGATAATGTTTTAGTGGGCTCAATCGTGTTCAGCACCTTGTTTGTGGAATTTGTGAGGTGTCTTACCCTGTCCTTTGCGTTGTGTTATCTCTGTCCTCTGGGGGTGAGGTGGTGCCTCCGGGGTCGGGGGTGTGGACTTATTTCTTTTTTATAAATTCTTTATTTTTGACTTTTCAAAAGAAGAGTTTACATCTCCCTTTCCTTTTTTTTTTTCTTTCTAGTAACGTTATGGGGTACAAAAAGGAAAAAGGGGTTCAACAAGTTACGTGTATTTTGGTTACATTTGTAGTCATTGGCATTTCACAATTTACAGTCAGTTTTAGTAGTCTTGTTTGTTACTTTCGTCACCTGGGGTGTGGTAGGGTCGGGTGGGTAAGATGGGTAGGGGTGTCCCGTGTGTTCGGCATAACCACCTTTTACCTTGTGTTTAGGCGATAGGCCGGAGGCTGATGGTTTTGGTGTTACGTTGTTGGGCTCAGTCCCGGCTATCGCCTAGTTTGTGGGCTTAGTGAGGTGTCTCTGTCATACCTCTTTCGATGCGTTATGCTATCTCTCTCTCGTAGGGGGTGTGGTGGTGCCTCCGGGATTGGGTCTTAGAACTTGTAGATTGTCTTTGTGTCTTATTGTCTGTTTATTGTGTGCTCGTGGAGTTCACCTGAGTTGAGTCAGGTGGTTGGTTGTATTCGTAGTGTTTGCTAGTTTATGTAGTTGTTATCTGTTGATTGTGGTGTGTTACATAGAAACATAGAAACATAGAATGTGACGGCAGATAAGAACCATTCGGCCCATCTAGTCTGCCCAGTTTTCTAAATACTTTCATTAGTCCCTGACCTTATCTTATAGTTAGGATAGCCTTATGCCTATCCCACGCATGCTTAAACTCCTTTACTGTGTTAACCTCTACCACTTCAGCTGGAAGGCTATTCCATGCATCCACTACCCTCTCAGTAAAGTAATACTTCCTGATATTATTTTTAAACCTTTGTCCCTCTAATTTAAGACTATGTCCTCTTGTTGTGGTAGTTTTTCTTCTTTTAAATATAGTCTCCTCCTTTACTGTGTTGATTCCCTTTATGTATTTAAATGTTTCTATCATATCCCCCCTGTCTCGTCTTTCCTCCAAGCTATACATGTTAAGATCCTTTAACCTTCCCTGGTAAGTTTTATCCTGCAATCCATGAACCAGTTTAGTAGCCCTTCTTTGAACTCTCTCTAAGGTATCAATATCCTTCTGAAGATACAGATTGTTGACTTGCCATTGTTAGGGCAATGGGTGCTTTGGTTTCTGAGTATTTTTTTCAAGGTTTTGTGGAATCAAGTTTTTGTGCTTTCCATTGCTTCATGTAATTGTCTCCTGTCCAATTACAAATGAATGGCACCCATTGCTGGATAATCTGTCTTGGAGCCTTTATAGTTTGAGCAGCCTTTACCTGCTCTCCACTTGTGAGTGTATTGATTGTTTCAAGTTTAGTATATTAATGTCCAACAGTTTTACACTATATTTTCTCTCTCTGTTTTTGTATGTACATTTTATTATGGAAATCCATGATAACTACTGTGAGTCTTTTTGTGTGTGTTATTTTGAGGTTAAGCACATATGATCACTGTATAGTGTTAATAACCCTGCAAAGCAACTGCAGCACCCATAGATAACACAATCCGCATACAGCAATATAATATATATAAAAAAAAAAAATAGGACCAGCATGCCAAGGGACTTTAATGACATGTTTTGGCACAGTGCTGCTAAAATGTTGCTTACCCCTGGCCTGCACATACCTATTGCTACTCTACTAATCAGCTGGTGGGTATGTTAGGTGGAAGAGCATGTGTAATATCCTACATGTTCTATTTTATATTAGCAGCAACCTTTTTAAAATGTTTGCATGTAGCTGATAGACCTAATTGTTTTTTTTACTTATCTAAATCAGTGAATTCATCCCCCTTTAATTAATAAAAGAAAAAGTGTTTCCAAGTAGCCAGAGAACCCTTTGCACCCACCAAAGAATTAAATGTAAGAATTATGTTATTCCTGTACTGCTTTTTATTGAATTCACAGGATTGTATTTAGATCTCAGATTGCATTCATGTGTTCCATGTGTTCATGTGTACAAAATGCAAAGGATAGCAAGTGTAAACCTAGTGCAACTCTTTTTTTTTTTTTTTTTTTCTTTGATGTAATTTTCTGTGGCATATTGTTATACTTTACTCTGCTAGCTGTTTTTTCCACCTGGTGTTATTTGCTGTCATAGTGACTTTTTATACCTATTGTCTCTGTGTCTCCATACTATACAATATATTTGGAGTGCCCCTTTGTTACTGTGCACCTGTTGCTTTTTGCTAAGTGAAATTGGTCTGAAAGGTAGCACACAAGACACCCCATGTGGTTTGCTTCGCTACAGTATTTTATATGTTACTTTTGTCATTGCACTCTCTCCTGTAAGACTACAAAAATATTATTTTACAACTCTTTAGACACATTGGTCATGTATCTTTTATTGTCTGATACAAAATATTACATTAAAAAAAAACCTCATTTGCAATAATTCTTCCCTGGACCATGTTGTGAATTGATGTTTAATAAATGTAACGTGATTTCCTCATTTGGCCATGAGAACTGTTTGTTCATGAAGGATATAAGCAAATTGGCTGTCATTAGACTACTAAACTCAACAATAAGCATTCTGACAAAGGATATTTGAGGCACGATTAGGTCATCTGTAGCTAGACATTTCAACAGATGTCTTGTCTAAAATCAGTTCTATTCCGAATTTGTGTTTTTATTATAAAGTCTGGAATAACTGTTATGTTTGAAGCATTTTCCATTGTCAGATTATGTTTAAATGTATATATGCCACACACCCCCCCGACACACCTAGACCACAAACAACCACACAAACACCCACCACACCCCCCACGGAGCACAACGAGACCATTACACACCTGACAGACTGAACGGTAAACGGAACCGACGAAACACCCTCGACCACAGAGAAACAAACACCCACAGCCAACTCGCACACACGCACCAGTCCACACGAACAACCCCCACTCGACCACCCTCTCCTCTACACCCCCTCCCCACTCCTCCCCCTCCTCAAGACCCCGTGGCCGGGCACCCTCCCTCCCCCCCGCTCTTGAAGGCCACACCCCACCTGGAACACCACACCAAACAAACACAGAGACAACAACTCCAGTCGAGACCCGGGACCTCCGGGGACACTTCCCAACTACGGGGAGAAGAGGGGCAAGGTTATGAGACCCCAACAATTGAAAAGACGCCCCACTGAAGGACAGACCCCAACAAGATGGCATACTGCCCAGACCCGATAAGAATCACCACGCAAAAGTGCCGGGGACTGAACCTGCCTGAACGTCAAACCCACCTCCTTAGGGAGCTTCAGAGAGAGAGAATAGCCATAGCCCTGTTACAAGAAACGCACTTCCGGGAGGGCTCGGCCCAGACTCTTAGAAACAAACACTACCCCATCAGCTACTCCAGCAATCACCCCACAGCTAAGAAGGCAAGCGGTCGCAGATACACAATAGCCACAATCTACGCCCCTAATAACAACCTATCCCAGTTCCTTAAATGCACACTGCAGAAACTAGCAGACTTCACGGAAGGAACACTGATAACGGGGGGAGATTTCAATGTCCCGCTGGACCCGAAAATGGACTCCTCCATGGGACACAGCTGTATCCCACAAAGAGAAATAAAGAACATCCACCAAACTCTATGACCCTATGACTAATTGACTGTTGGAGTACAATGCATCCATTGGACAAAGAATATACCCACTATTTGACAATACACAAGAGATACTCTAGAAAAGACTTTCTGTTAGTACAACAAGAGACTCTGGCAAGACCTCAGAAAGGCGCCATTCACACAGCGACATGGTCGGACTTAATAGAAGTCTACTCCCCCTTCATAAGACCAACGTAGAGGACCTGGAGACTCAACGACACCCTACTGACAGAGGTGTCACTGAGGGACCAAATCACCCAAACACTAACAAATTACTTCACTGAAAATGAGACGGATGATGTCTCGGACATGACAGTGTGGGAAGCACACAAAGCGTAATACGTGGCAAACTCATACATCTAGCGTCGCAACGTAAAAAGGAGGCTGGCAGACTCATGTCCGAGCTCATTCACCGGATCAACACGCTAGAAACACAACATAAACGAAGCCAAGTGGAAGACACGTACAAAGAACTCCTAGAGGCAAGAAGGCAGCTACACGCCCTACTGCTTCAGAGACACCTGAGACAATTACGCAGATCCAAAGGATTCTTCTATCTCCACGCAAACAAGGGAGGGAAATTACTCACTCATATGCTAAGAGGACAACAACAACAACCCGCACAAGTACACAAACTAAAACTGCAAGGAGGCACGACTACCCAACACCCGGAGAGAATCGCAAAGGAATTTCTCAATTATTACTCATCCTTATACGAGACACACAAACAAGGCGATGAGGAACATGAGCGCACCAAACGGGACCGCATAGAACACTTCATACGAGAACACCTCCCCACAACAGTGACAGCAGCAGACGCAGAAACGCTCGACCTACCGATCACCGAAGATGAATTACGAGCAGCCATTAAAACAACAAAAACAGGCCATGCCCCAGGACCAGACGGATTGACCCTAGACTATTACAAACGGCTCCAGGATATTCTGATCCCCAGGCGCGCTAAAGCCTTGAACGCAATTACTGACGGAAATGAGTTCCACACTGAATCATTATCCGCTACAATAACTGTAATCCCAAAGCCAGGATAAGACCCGGAGACCTGTAGCAGCTACAGACCCATCTCCCTATTAAATGTCGACACGAAACTCTTCACCAAGATCCTAGCTACTAGAATTGGCACGCTGATGCCACCACTGGTACACCCTGACCAAACAGGATTCATACCGGAAAGAGAAGCCCGAGACAGCACCCTAAGGGTCCTCGCCATACAACACCTAGCGAGACGAAGCAAATCGCCACTCCTCTTGTTCTCTATAGACGCTGAAAAGGCGTTTGACCGAGTGGATTCGACGTTCTTGAAAATGGTATTGCGCCTGCTGGGATTCACCGAAGCCATACTGAGCTGGATCGGAGCAATATATAACAAACCGACAGCAACAATACGAGTAAACGGAGCCCGGACAGAGTCCTTTCCGATCTGAAATGGCACTAGACAAGGGTGTCCCCTATCCCCACTACTGTTCGTGCTCACGCTAGAACCCCTGCTAGAAGCGATAAGACGAAACAACAACATCACGGGATTTACATGGAAAACCACCACACACAAGGTTGCCGCATACGCGGACGATATGTTATTCTTCATCACACAACCAAGAATAACTCTGCCCTGCCTAATGAAAGAACTCGACCGCCTGTTGGGCCTCAAACTCAACCTAAGGAAATGCTAACTCCTCAATATAAACGACCCGATGAGAGAACACAGGGCTATAGCCTCGACCTTCCCATTCCAGTGGTGTCAATCCCAAATAGAAATTTTGCCTTGGGATTTGCAGCCCTTTAGCTAAAGTGGCCAGGTGAGGGAACATTGGAGCCGGCCAGTTGCCCTAGGCAGCATGGAAGCGTCCGGATGGGGGAGCATGGTATTTTCAGTCTGAATGAAGTATGCATTATTCTGTTACTTTTTATTTTGTATAAATATATATGTTTATTTTTTTAACTTAAACTAGTTAAAACCCTTCACCAAGCCTTCTTGCAGAAAATATGATTTCACTAAAATTACTGCTTGTATTTTTTAAAATGAGTGATGTCTTCATTCTGTTACAGGAGTAGGGAAGATCATGGTATCATTCAGAGAGCAAATGTCACTTACCAAACTGGATACGCTACAGGCCTATACAAGAAAGTAATAGTAGGCTCAGAACAATGCTAAATAAAGAATTTGTATGGAGTAGGTCAATACTTGAATTGCAGAGAATGTAATGGAATTACAGCTGACAATTTTAGATGTTTTGGAGCTACAGTTCTCATGTAGGCTGAGCTTTATAGGAAACATAATTTGGGCTTGGTAAAGGAGCTTTTTTGAGCTGAAACAATGTATACAGTCCAATAAATCTGCCATTGCACCTTATAACTGGTTAGATAGCATTTTTAGACACTGCCTCAAAGTCCTGTGGCGAATCTATTGGTTATATATAGGTTTTACACTATGGTTACTTTTTGTCATAATGCTGTTATGGTATCATATCCATTTGTCTGTGGGTTGTTGTTTTTTTTCTTTTCCGGAGTAAAATGTAACTTAGGTGACCTTTGCATTTTGTTTTCCTACAGATTGGTGCCTACACAACCTGTTGTCACTGGTAGACGTGACAACAGTCTATGAATAATGGGCCTGCCTATACATTTTGTTGTTGACCCTCAGGGATGGTTCTGCGTGGGAGTCATTTTCTTCATCTGGCTGTACAACACTCTGTTTATTCCAAAGCTCATTCTCTTCCCCCGCTTTGAGGAAGGAGACCTTTCCCCAGCTGCTATATGGGGTAAGTGTTTTGTAACTTATGGTTTACCCTCCTACCACATCCATCTGGAATTGTTCATCCTACATACACACTACAAACTATTTTGTGTGATAATTCTCTAGCAACATTCCATCACAGCTCAGTATGTATGTCACGCTTACTCATATCTGGAAATGCAAATTATAATTTTTTTCCATTTAAACATTTAATGTGTATTTTGTCCGAGATCCAAACAAAAGAGTAGCAGAGATCTCCACTATTTGATAATTAATAAAAAATGTTGAACATTATGTTGGCTGGCTGTTTAAAAACAAAATATACAGTGCAATACTTTTGAGTATAATATATTGTATTATAGACTAAAATGTAGTCCTAGCAAATGGAAATGCTGTCATGAGGAGTATGTTATGAACTCCTCACAAATCCAAAACACAAGCCTGAGAAACCAGAAATACTAAGAATATCAAGAATTTGCTAATCATGTACCAGAACAGAAACTACAACAGGGCAATAAAAAAGGTGTAAATCTGCTTATGTGCAAACTGATAGTCTGAGAGTCCATGTGTCCCAAGTGATGGGGGGCACTTTAATTTTATAAAAGGACAGGACCTGCAAGTGGGCAGTGTCCATCAATCTGCCAGGGAGAGGGGGAGACAGCATACATGTTAACCAGTGGTGTATTTTGGATGTGTGCTGCCCTAGGCACGACTAAATTCGGGCACCCCAAAAAAACTAAATTTGCCCCCCCAATTCGTGTCAAGGCCATTTTTTGACTTACAGACACATGCCCTCATTGATACATGCACTGATATACACTCACTGACAGATACAGTCATTGGCACACACATACAGTCATTGGCACACACTGTTTAACCAACACACACTTTCACTGACAGGCACACACTGACACACCCACTCACTGACAGGCACACACTCTCAGATAAACATAAAATTAAATACACACACTCACAGGCACACCCATTCTCACTCACAGACACACACTGACAGCTACACTCACTCACTCAGAGTAAGATGGACAGCCCCAAAACATGAGACAAACAAGGCATTTGTCTGGGAGCTTGGGGTGGCTTTTTTGGCGCCCCCCTCCCCCACCCCCCCACCCTAAAATTGCCGCTCTAGGCAAATGCCTTGTTTGCCTTGTGGTAAATACATCCCTGATGTTAACGCCACAATGTAAGCTATGGTATTTTCAGTCTGAATGAAGTATGCATTATTCTGTTACTTTTTATTTTCCAGACGAGGTGGAATAAACATCCAGGTGTGATGGCATCCAAAAATCTCTCATTAGAGATATTAAATAATTTACTATTTAAATAGCATTAACTGACATTTCATTTGAAATGTATTTGTTTAAATATCTTATAAATTCTAGGCTTCTTTTTGGTGCACTTAGGATTAGTGTGTTCTTTTTTAAATGAAGTGTTTGTATTCCTATGAGAATTAGTGTGCATATACCTTTTGCTTTTAATATGATGCTACAATAATGGTAAGAGGGTTTTAATATATTTGATAGATGCAAGGGTCCATCAGATAGTGGTGCTATTACCCAAAAACTATAAAAGTGATGACATCATTGATTTTAGTGAATCCATGTGCTTCATGTAGAACGAGTCTGTGTTTTACATTATTAGATTATTTATGTTTTTATTATTTTTACTTCCCCCCCCCCTAGCTTACTATGCAGCTTCCTTGTTTTGTGTTGTTTCACTTGTGAGAGCCTCAACTGCAGACCCTGGCAAACTGCGAGAAAGTCCAAGGATACCTCTGACAGGTAGTGATTGTACATTATTTTAAGTATTGCTTTCTTGAGAAGCAGTCTCCAAAATGCTGTGAATATATTTATTTGACTTGCAAAACAGGCAGGAATTGTCCCTCAGGTTTTGAGGGGGGGGGGGGGGGGAGAAACATTAAAACTTGCACAAAAAAAGGAAATAAGACGAATTCAAATAAGAAAACAAATCAGCATATCTGAAAATGTTTTTCTCCCCTTACTGTCCCTGCGCTACATAAACCAGAGAAATTGTTACCTTTACAAACAGTATGTTTACAAATATACTTCTTAACATATACTATTCCTTCTGTACGTATATTGGTGGACAAGTACATTGTTTCAATACTTAGACATGCGTGCTCTTTGATTAATTCCTGCAGTGCTGTTGGAGTGTTTAACAGTTGGTATTATGTAGTTCAAGGCAGTTTCCTGTATTTTTTTTCCTTATTTTAAAGCTGTCCTGACCATTGTTGTAACCAGTTTTATTTTTCTTCTTGAATGATCTGCTATTCAGAAAAGCACATGGTTATTCCAGGGACCGTAAAACCTTGTACAGTAGATTCTTTGTTTCGCTAATCGGGTACCAGAACAGAAACCACAAAAGAGCAATAAAAAGGTGTAAATCTGTTTATGTGCAAAATTAAAGAGTTTCACTTTATTTCCCCTGGTGCTCCCATCTTGCATTGGCTGCCCCTACTCTGCTTGCTATATTAATAATCCCAGAATTGGGAAGCTAGTGCGCATACACAGCAATTGCCGCGCTGCACCAATTAGCATCTCCTCATAGAGATGCATTTACTCAGTGGATCTCTATGGGAAACGTTTGCGGTCATCATGCAGAGCATCAGTCCTGCAGTCTTGGCAGGACCTCAAACAGGAAGTCCCTCTAGTGGCTGCCTGAAGGACAGATACTAGAGGTGGCATTAGGCAGCAATGTAAACACTTCATTTTTTCTGAAAATGCAGTGATTACACTGATGAACCAAACGTAACAGTCTCTTTGCCGTAGAACCAAAATGTTGTAGTGTCCCTTTAAGACTGATCCCATCCACAAGAACAGATCAAAACCAAAATACAGGTTGCAGGGCCGGCGCGTCTTATAGGCAACTTAGGCAGTATATAGGATAATAAAAACACACAAGTATTATAATGGTGCTGAATTATAAAACAACAATAATTACTAATAAGCAGCACTATATACAGGGAAAAAGCTCAATCACCTATACTAAGACGATACAGAAATAAAGTGTGCTGTGCTTTTAAGACCCAAAATGATTTTTAGACAGTGAAGACAATAAGTGCAATTTTGTACAAATAAAGTGATTAAGTGCATCAAATGTGCATCACACACACAAATATAAATGTACAAAATGTGCAAAAATCTTTTAGTGCAACAATTTTGTGCAAAAGAAAACCAATACTTGGCTTTCCCAATTATGGAATTTGCTTTAAAACGTCTGTCAGCAATCCAATATGTGTCTCAAAAAGAGAAGGGAAAATACACAATCATAGGATAATATGTTAAAATATAAATATTAAGAAAAATAAACCAAAACACTCACAAGGGTAGAGCAATCAAGTCTGCTCTAAACTATGATATATATATAGTATATAGGATATATATAGTATATAGGACGCAAGTTTCGAGTGACCTGGCAGGAGGGAAGCGCACAACGCTCCCTCCTGTCTGTCACTCTATGTAGCGTGGCCGGGCGCCGCGGACCGCTATACAGGAGCTTGTGTTTCCTGTACCCAGCCAGACTGAAAGGAAGTGCTCTCTCAGTGAGCACTTCCTGTCAGTCCGGCCTGGTGGTCGAAGTACAAGCTCCTGTACAGCGGTTCGCACCGCCCAGCCACGTTACACTGAGGTACGAGGCACAACAAGGAAGGGAGGGGAGATTGCACAAAGGGATCAATGGGAGAGACCACTAAGGGGGGGTGGTAGGGGAAAGACCACTAAGGGGGAGAGAGACCACGAAGAGGGAGGTGGGGGCGTAGAACAAGAGCCAAGAGGGATGAGAACTCTAAGAGTCAGGGGGAGGGAGAGCACTAAGGGACGGCGGGGGCAGGGGAGATCACTAAGGGATGGGAGAGCACTAAGGGATAATAGGGGATGGGAGAGCACTAAGGGGCAGGAAGGGAGGGGAGAGCACTAAGGGGCAGGAGGGAAGGGGACAACACTAAGACAATACACATATACACAATGCATCCTACACTCACACAGAATCACACCATGCATCCATTACACACACACACACTATGCATACCTCACAAACACACACACACAATGCAGCCCTTGCACACATCCACAGAAGCACACACTGCTTCTCTTAATGCATCTCTTACACACACTAAATGCACCCATTACAGACACACACACTGCATTACATTACATACACCGAAACACACCTTGCTTCCCTTACACATACAAACAAAGATTCACACACTGCATCCCATATATATACATATACATACACACACACACTACATCCCTTACACAAACTGGTATCCTTATACACTACATTCCATAAGAACACACACACATTACATCCTCTACAATAACACATAACACATACCCTACACACATACACTCCACTCCCTGTGAGAGAACTCATGGGTGGGTCTTGTAGGCATAAGGCTTGTGTTGCAGGCCTTGTAGGCATACACACAGTCAGGCCCTGGGGGCCCAGACTGCGATCTGTTTGAGCTCCTAAAAAATGGATCTGCTTCCTGTTACTTGATTTTTGTGAGCACTGCCTCCAGAGAGCCTGTTTTAACATCAGACCAGTGGAGCCAGACTGCAGCCTGAGTCCATCATCATCCTCTTGTTCTCATCTGGTGGTAAGTAGGCAATCCAGTATATTATTAGTGGCACTAATCTCTAATTTACCTCACATTAAAAGGGCAATATAGTCACCAGAACCACTACAGCTTAATATAGTGGTTCTGGTATCTATAGCCTGTCCCTGAGGCTTTTTAATGTAAGCACACTGTCTTTTCATATGGCAGATCATATGGGTGGGGCATTGTGATGTCACATGGTGGAAAGAGTATATGGGGGGAAGGGGGAGGGGCACATTTTTTTTGCCTAGGTAGGCAAAAATCCTTGCACCGACCCTGACAGGTTGGGTCCCTTCTGTATTAGAGATGGTTGAATCCCAGACAAGCCAGGGACTGGAAGATCTGAAACATTAACTGTTTCATTCTGAATTTCTTGAACAATTATTAAACCTTTTTGACCATGTCTGCATGCTCAATATTTAGAATTATTGCCATCTAATTTGCAGCCTGGTGAGTTTTTGTGTTTTGCATGTGCATAGTTATAATCAAGAAAATGCGTGAGAATGTATGAAATTCTTCTTGACTAACATGCAATACTTGTTTATTTTTCTGATACATCTCTTGATACATACTGTTTTGATAAGTAGTCTTACTAGCTAAAAATATTCAGTAAAGTGTGTATTGGTTTACTTCTTTTTCTGTGATTGTGGCTCCATAGCAACTGTAAAGCTTCATCAAACAATCTATTTATGGTGTATACAAAGCCAAGAGTATGCTATAAGAGTGACAGTAGCCTGTATATTTGTTCTTAGAACCCTGTTACGCCTGCCAAACTTTTCTTACCATTCAAACATTGTCCTGTGTAGCGGAGAGAAACATATTCATCCTCAACACACATATACATTATTAACCCCTTAGTGATTGACGACATACGCTTTATGTCTTAGTCACTCATACACAAACAGTGGATGGAGGGGCGTTTTTTTTATATTTAAAGGACCCCAAACTCCTCTCTTGTGAGACAATCAGACAGTAGCCCCCATGGCTCACCATGCTGAAAGCTTTCAGATACCATTCCGTGAGGGTTCCTGCCATAACATTACAAAGGCTGTTACAAACCATCACATCATTTTGATGCCTCAGCTCATGCTACAGGGCTGTAGACTGTCACTTTACACACCGAGATCAGTGTGTACAGGGCTATTTCTGGCTGCCTCACATGTAAAGCAGTCCAGCCGTAGAGCCGAGGCAATGTGATCTTTGTGACTGCCTCTCACTGCACTCACTGATCCTAAAGTAGCTCTGAAGGGGTAGAGGTAGTTTTTTGCCGCACTTGTGTCTAGGTTAGTTAGGCATGTAGAATTGTGGTGCAGGGTTTATAAAGGTTTAGGACAGAGGACATACAGGACAGTGGTCTTGTATGTTTAAACCTAGCTTGGAGGGTTAAACACGCCTATAATGGCGCTTTTTCTGCACTGACAGAGTAACAGGACGCTGCAGGTCATGGGGAAGCAATGAATACAATTGTTTCCTATTGGGAAACTTCAATGCACGTTTGGTGCTGGAAAAAGATGAGTAAAAAGCTTCTCCAATTGTTAATGTAAATTCAGTATGTTATGCTGCGCTTAATCTACATGTGACAAGTTAGTCCTTCTTTTTAGCATTTCTGAGAACTCTTGATTCCACAATTCTCCCAGACTGCCCTGCTGGTTATGTAAAAAAGTACAGACCTGCTTCATACTTTATCACACATTTGTTGCAGACACTCTTACACTGTTTTAAACACTGCTTTTTCAGCTAAAGGAGAAGTTATGGATCAGAAGAAGTCTGAAACATGTTGCCACTCTGAGCACATTTACATATCCAGCAGGGTGTCCTGGGAGAATTGTGAATATATGATTTCTCATAGTTGCAGTGCCATAAGAGAAAACATTAAATGTATTTTATAATGGAGAGTTTTTACTTGTGTGTTACCTAAGTGTATGTCTTGATGCCCCTCACATTGACTCTTGTCAGTTCGGTGTCACAGATAGTGTCAATAGCATCCCTGGGGCATGTATAATTTGATACTATATGTTCCAAACAACAAACTATCAAAAAAGTGTATTTGAGTAATACAGAATTGCTCTGAATGGCTCTCCTTATTTGGCTTGTTGTTTAAATAAAAAGTGTTCAGAGGAAGATGGAGCAGAGAAGTGAAATGTGAAAATAAAACCTCTTGTTAATATTATTGTTTTCCTGTTAGAGAAAGAACTATGGGAATTGTGCAATAAATGCAATATGATGAGACCCAAACGGTCCCACCACTGCAGTCGCTGTGGCCACTGTGTCAGAAGAATGGATCACCACTGTCCATGGTAAGACTAAATTTGAGTGCTTGACTCCTTTTTAACCAAACTTTCTGCAAATGGCTCTTAAGCATTTTTCTTCTGCCTTTATTTTGAAGCTACTTTCTTTGAAATTGTACATTAGCCACAATTTGTGCTGATTATTACAATAAACCAAGAATTTCAATACCATAAAACGTTCCCTCAGGAAACAAAATGTGTAACTGTGGCAAATGCAGTGATGTGGTTAACTAGGTGTGGTTGTAACGGAATAGTTAGTATGGAATGCGAAAGTAAGAGTGGCTAATTAGGTAATTGAGGGTTGTGTATGTGCTTAAATAAGTATGTGTGAGTCTTACAATGTGTGCATGCATGTGTGAATAATGGTAATTAAGTGTGTAAGAATGAAGCACTGTCTGCTTAGTGCTTAACCCCTTAAGGACCAAACTTCTGGAATAAAAGGGAATCCTGACATGTCACACATGTCATGTGTCCTTAAGGGGTTAAAGAGACACTATAGTCACCAGAACCACTACAGTGGTTCTGGTGTCGATAGCCTGACCCTGCAGGCTTTTCAATGTAAATGCTGCATTTTTAGAGAAAAGCCAGTGTTTTACATTGGTGCCTAGAAACACCTCTAGTGGCAGTCACTCAGACGGAATACTTTGCAGCATTGGCATTACTGCATGGAGACGCTGAACATTCCCAATTGATTCAATGCATCTATGAGGAGATGCTGATTGGTGCTGCGCAGTGCTTTGCTCCTCATGGGCAATACCCTCCCAATGCTTTCCTAGTGAATAAAATCACTTTTTAGGCATGATTGGAGCAGGCCCGTGACCTAAACAGCCACATCAGCAGCACTATAGTATCAGGAATGCATGTCTATATTCATGAGGCTATAGTGTTCCTTTAATAATGAGACTTTCAATTTTAGACCATAAATGAAAATAGAATTAACAAAATTCATAACTTATTTGAATAGTTACCTTTTGCTTAGTATTCAACTTCTATGGTTTATTCAGAAAGTATTCTTTATGTTGCAGCCTTATTTTACACTTGTTTAACCCCCCCTGCAGCTCTACTCAGTACCCCATAATGACACATAAATATTATTTTTTGTTTTGTTTACATTATTGCAAATATTTTAAACAAAAAAAGAAATATCTCATTGACTCAAGTATTCAGACCCTTTACTCATACTGTACTTATTTTAAGCACCGTATGTAGCGATTACAGCCTCAAGTATTTTTGGCTTTAATGCAACAAAGGTTTCTGGACCAGTTTTTTATTAAGGATATATATATGGTCAGAATTGAGGGAAAGATCAATGCAGAAAAACAGTCTCCCAGTTCCTGCTGCTGAGAAACACCCCCAAAGCATGATGCTGCTACCATCATGCTTCACTGTTGGGATAGTTTTGCACAGGTGATGAGAAGTGACTGGTTTCCGCCAGACATAACTTTTTCAATTGAGGCCAAATAGATCAATCTTTGTTTAATCAGACCAGAGAATCTTGTTTCTTACAGTCAGAGTTCTTAGGTGCTGTTAGGCAAACTCCAAGCGAGGTTTCACCTGTCTTGCAGTGAGGAGAGGCTTCTGTCAGGCCAGTCAATCACCTCTCCTACCAAGGCCCCAGATTGCTCAGTTTGGCCACACGGCCAGCCAGTGGCGTACACACAAGCCATGTGGCCCTGGTGCGAAAACTGATCCGAAACTGATTGGTTTGGAGCCTCTAGAAAGCCAGTGCTAGTTTCGTTCTCACCACCTGTACAGTAAATTTAACTCACTGGATATGCTCGCCCAGGCTCGTTTTCCTTGCAGAAACCACAACTGGAAATTTTGAGTGCTGGGTGAGGCTATTCAACATCTGTTCTGTTCTTATTAATACATATCTCCTGAAATGTATATTTTATGTGTTTTTTCTGGATCAAGGAGGTGGACATATTTTAGCTATGTTCTCATTTCTGTTTTCCCCTTTCCATAGGATAAACAATTGTGTAGGTGAAGATAACCATTGGCTGTTTCTACAGCTCTGCTTCTACACACAGGTCCTCAGCGGCTATACTTTGATTCTAGATTTCTGCCACTACTATTACTTTCTACCTCTGATAAGCATCAATTGGGTATGAAGTTATACTGTTCTTTCAAAAAACATGTTTTTGTTTTGTTTTTGTCTTCTTCTTATACATGAATTGTTGATGATATTTTCACAGTAAGCTATCTAAAAATGTTTTAACGGAGTATACAAGCATGCACCAGATGCTTACATTGCTCCATTTTATATTATAATTGGTATTTAAATACTGCCAACTTATTCCGCAGCTCTTTACAATATTAATTAATTACAAAATGATTCAGAGACAATAGGTATATGAGGACCTTGCTCAGATGAGCTTACAGTCTAGAGGATGTGGGTTATAAAATACAATAGGAAAGGCATCAAGGGGGACAGCAAACAAACTAGGTGGGAAAGTTGCAGAACTGGAGGCGAGAGTGTAGTGTGACGATTTTTGGAGAGAGTCAGAGACCGATTTGTGAAATAGAAGTTACTCTGGAAAGTATTTCTGGAAAAATGGGTATTGAGGGACTTCTTAAATGATTGAACTAGAAGAGAAAGGAGCTGCCCGTGAAAAGTCCTACAAACGCGAATTAGCAGTAAGGGAGAGTGCAGCAGACAGGAGAAGGTCACCGGTAGAGCGGAGAGACAGAGAAGGGTCATATCTACAAAATGGTGAAGATATATAACTGGCTAGAGTTGTTTTGAGCTTTGTAGGTAAGGGTTGGTATTTTGAATTGACACCTATAGGATACAGGAAGCCAGTGTAACGATCGACAGAGGGGCGACATGTGAAAGGAGTGACGAGAGAAGGATGAGCCTGGTGGCAGCATTCATTACAGATTGTAGCAAGGCAGTACGGCTTCTGGAGAGACAGGTTAGGAGAGCATTACATTAATCAACATTAAAACAAGCGCTTTGGCAGCATCTTGCATAAGAGAGGGGCAGACACAGGCAATGTTTTTGAGGTGGAATCTACAGGTTTTAGCAACAGACTGGACGTGAGACGCAAAGGTGAGTCCAGGATCAAAGAGAACACCAAGCTTGCAAAAATGGGCTGATGTGAATACCATCAACTTGCAGGGAGAGTGAAAGAGGAGGATCAAAATTATGAGGAGGAAAAATAAAAAGCTCTGTTTTAGAGCGATTGAGTTTTTAAAAGTGGGAGGGCATTCAGTCATGGATGGAAGATAAAAGAAAAGAGATATATCAGTGTGTCACTGGCGTACAGGGGGTAGTGGAATCTATGATATGTAAAATCTAAATACTGTGAAAATCCTCTGTGTGTATTCACACACCCTGTCTATTTTGATGTTTTGTTTTTTTTAAATGATTTTTTCTAGTCCTTGCTTTTCTTGCGCAAATAGAATAGTAAGCAGCTTATTGTCTGAAATATATGCATAAGAAGAGCAGCAGAGGGCACCCTTGTATAATAACTGGTAGTAAGTTCTCTTGCAAGGCAGCATGTTTCTTAAAGAGACACTAAACCGTAACTAAAAAAAAAAAAGGTTTATTCCTAAAAAAAAAAAAAATTGTTTCTTAATGGAATTATGTAAAAAATATTATTGCTTTCATGTTAATTCAACATACCGTATTTTAATAAAAAATGATACATATTTAAGGCAAATAATTTTTTTAAGTTTATCTTTAAAATAATTGCTTGAATATTTTTATATATATTTATTTTGTTCATTTTCATTACAGGACTTATTCATATTTCGACACGAGCTGGCCTTTCTTAGGATATCAACGTTTATGGGCATTCTCATGTTTGGTGGCATGTGCAGTCTTTTCTACACACAGGTTATTGGCATACTAACCGTACGTGACATTCCATTTAATTTCACCATTTTCATTCTGTCTGATATTAATAATCAATCATAGCAGTGTGTTTGCCAATATTGTTGTTAGTCATTGCCACGTACACCCTTTTCGAGCCCTGCACCCATAATGGCTGTGTGAGAACCACACAGTCATGACTGCCACCTGCAAAGCCTCCAAACAGGGTCAGATTTGCTTTTAAGATTTAATCCAACCAAAAACAGTGTTTTAATAAAACACTGTTTTTGAATGGAGTAACCCTTACTGGCATGCCACGACCCCCCCATCCCCACTAAAATAAAGAAATAAAGAAAATGTAATTACACACTTCCTCTGTGTTTTCTGGACAAGCAGCAACCCCCACATTTATTTTCAATCATACAAGTCCATACAAGTAGCCTCCAAACACGTGTTTATAGGCTACTAGTGGGGTTCAGTGTGTGATGTTGTGTTCCTGTATGTCAACATGTGTAAGAATTGTTTGTATTCTTTTACTTATTGTGCTGTGCTGAATATGTTAGCACTATATAAATTGTTGTAATAATTGCGTTTGTGTGTGTGTAAGGAGGATGTATGCAGTATTGCAATGGTGTGGAGGTTGCAAGTGGTTTTCCATGTGTGAGGTTGCTGCTTGTAGTGAGTGTTTGTTTGGATAACTGTGTGGGGGATATAAAGGCTGCAGTTTGTCTGTGCATGTGGATAGTGTTTGCAGTGTGTGCATGTGGGTATATGAGCTGTAGTAGGTGCATGGGGGGATAGTGGCTGCAGTGGATGCAGGAGTGATAGGGGCTATACTGGGTGCTGGAAGGTATAGGGGCTACAGTCGGTGCAGGGAGGGATAGGGGCTGTAGTGGACAAGGGAGGGATAGCTTCTGTGGTGGGTAAAAGGGGAGATAGGGCTTAGCTGGATGGAGGGGAGGGGCATGGAGGCTGAGGTGGCTGCTGGGGAGATGGGGCTGAGGTGGATGAATTGGGAATGGGGGCTGAGGAGGGTGAAGGGTGGGATAGGGGCTGAGGCGGATTAATTGGGAATGGGTGTTGAAGAGGGTGAATGGTGTGATATGGGCTAAGGTGGATTCTGAGGGAGATGGGGATTGAGGTGAGTAGAGGGGAGCCTGGGGCTGAGGTGGGTCCTGGTGGAGATGGGTGAAGGCGGGCTTAAGTGGGTGCTGAGGGAGATAGGGGCTGAGGTAGGTGCTAGGGAGACGGGGCTGAGGCGGGTGCTAATGGAGATAGGGGCTGAGGCAGCTGCTGATGGAGATGGGGGCTGAGGCAGCTGCTGATGGAGATGTATAAGTATTGATAGTTTTGTTCCCTATTCTATGTGTTCGACTGGCAAGTTTATAGGATGTATTAGCAAGGAGCACAGTTTCTGAGGATAATGCGACCTCCATCAAAAGAGCCATATCTATTCATTATTTTGCCAATTAGGTAACATATTCAGTAAAATAATGATTCCCTCATAGTTGAGTGGTGGAGCACATGGTCTGCACCACCTTGCTCCCTCATGGTTTCAGCAGTAAAAGTGCAGTTGCTTGGATTCCCAGTCAGTGCTCTGACTTTTACACAGAGTGCCAGATCAGAAGGAGCGATAAAGATGGTCTTCACCTAGACCACCAATGAATCATTATTAAAATCACTGGACAACCAGGGAATTATCAATCCCATTGTACCCCCAAGGATTCATTACTAACCCCACAAGACCACATCAGACTAATCATTAAATACCACTGGATCACCAGGTAATTTTTATTAAACCCAATTTAACAAACAAAAGTTTTCTATTTTTTTTAATTTTATTAAGGTAGTTACATTACAATAACCGCCAAGTACAGATATCACACACAACTTGACTTGTGTTTTAAATTTTAATTGCTGTATTGCCACTTTGAGATAAATAAGTTGGTTTAGCATTGCAGTTTGGGCACTCCGGTTTTAAAAGGTTCGCCATATCTGTCCTAGAGCATCTGCACGTTGATACACTGGAGCAAGTGTAGCTAAAAGGTAGAATTCCTGACAATTCTAGAACTACAGGTCCTTTGATGTTTCAACATTAGGCAATTTGTCTTATCATCAATCCTGCTCTTAAGCCAAAGTCTGTTCACTGATTTTTACCATTGGTTGTGGTTTCAGTTTAGTGTTCTGTCTCATTTGCATGTAAACCATGTTACTTTCCATTGTTCTGTGTACATAAAATAATGCGTGTCTGACGGAGACTGTACATTCTGTTCCAGATCTGCGCATGTTTTTACTGTGCTATAGTGTATGTTCAGCTTTCCTGCCGTGCTGTGGTTTATAGATCTCACGCCACCTCCTGGGTAGGTCTTGATTAATTAATGGACCATAAGTCTGGTCTTGCACTCATTTATATTAATCAGTTTGATTAATGAAGCAAAGACTGGTCTTCGACATGTTGTCACTCAGTGCTGATTGAGGCAAATATGAATATGACTTTCATTGACACTGCTGGGTGTGTGGTTATTAGAGCTAGATAATGTTAGGTACAAGTGTTTATAACAATATGCAATTTTTCATTTGTGGCAAGAATTTCCCAAATTTCTGTTGTGGCCAGGCTGGAATAAAATTTTTTGTGTAACTGTAGGTTTGGAAGTAGCCGTTTTCCGTGTTTTTCCATCCTGTGTGTATGGGTTGTTTTTTTAATACTGAACTGTCTACCAAGCTGGAGATATCTCCCCCAGGTTAAGCAAATGATCTAGCTCTTTATGCATTGAGCATCAAATGTGCCTGGTAAGCAACTACTAAAAAATCACCATGGAATATGTCACACTGGTTACACTTGTCTGAAATCCTTTGTGATAGCATCTTCATAACCAAGTGGCTGGTTCACGTGGGATATTTCTTTTCACATGCCGATGTTCATAGGAAGTGAAAAAAGCTAGCCAGGATCATTTAGAATCTGCAGTGACCGTTAAAGCAAGTAGACAGCCACAGATTGCCTACACGTCTTCATGGTAGGCTTCTGCAGTTGGATGTTAAAGGCAGACAATAGGCAGGTAACATGTATGCTCATAATGTGTATGTGGTTGGATTTAATACAAAGGTTATGTATTAAAACAACCAACTTAATTCAAGTTGATTTTTAATTGTAATTGAAACAGAAATGCTGTATTTTGGTCACAGATCACAAAATAAAAAATCTTGGTTGGAGCTGCGAGCGTGCACATTAATGCCCACACAGCTTTTCAATGAGCTTTAAAACCGCTAGCATGGCATGCTTCCTGCTTTTGTTAGCTCCATAGAGCTAATGTAAGAAGAAGAAAACCTCTCTGGCTGCCTGATTGACCCTGGTTATAAATGTGTGATTTCTGTTGAAGCTGTCACAGGCTTTGTGTGTGCAGTGACCCCTTTAAAATAATTACAAAAAACGTACACATACGGAATAGTATGATGAATATTCTAGAGCAGTATTGTTTAGCACTTACCTAATCTGTTCAGCTTTATGCTATAACGTTGGTTTACCAAAAATATTTTATGTATTCAGCCTTTCTTCTCACTAAAATGACTGTTGTAATTTTTTTGTTGGTGCTTTGTGCATTAATGTAAAAATGTTATCGTATACTTAAATGTATTTTCCTAATATCTAAAAGATCAGGCCCTGTTAACTGTGTAGCAGGATTTAACCATTGAATAGGTGACAACCCAATCGACTGCCCATTGTTTATTACTTGGCAAATTGTGTAGTATTTATTTCACCAGAAGATTAGAATTATATATCCCTCTAAAAAGGGGTCAGAATAATAGGAAACTCATGGGGAATGGGGCACACAAATAAAAAGCAATGACAAGGAAGGTTGTGAGCCAATCATATGACTTGTGAAAATATGTTTAAAATGTAATTTCATGTAGAGCTGCATTTTTTATAGTTTTCCTTAAGCTATCTGTCTTTGTGTAACTGTGTCAAGAGTTTCAAATAGTGCCTCATATCTTGTGTGTGCAGGTATTCTTCAGCACCTTCTTCTCCTTATCTGTCCTCTTCCTTACCCTCGATTACGATCCACTCCACTGGAGTTAAGGGGGGGGGGCGGATTTTCTTTTGTCTGGATGGAAAACTTGATCAGGACTCCAGGAATGATCCCCCTTGCAGGTTGTTGTGCACAGTGTACAAAAGCAGATTATCTGTGACCCAGATAAAGTAATTAGAATTTAGTCAGACACTTACAGACATGGGTTCGGATAATCTAATTTCCAAAAGTTAAAAAGGTCCTCATTCCTTATAACATGACCAGATGTTTCAATTGGGATACATCCTTCAAGAAAACTAATCTCTAGCCTAATTTTAAGGGATTATGGTGATTGTTTCTGTATTGCAAGTAAATGTCTTTGAGCTTCTTATATTTTATAAAAACAAATGCATGCTGGAATATTTCAGCAATTTTCTGCAATTTCTTTTTGGTGTTTGCATGTTTGGCCCTTTTTTTTACCTTCAGTTGTGAATGGTGTGTTGTATTGTCATAAAATACTCAGAGGAGCTTAACCAGGATCTCTTCATTCTCCGTCTCTCCTTCACAACTGAACTATAAATTGTGACCTATTTCCTGTTCCAGGTTACATGACAAGATTTAAAGTGAACAAACACATTAACTATTTAAGGTAGAACAGTGCAGTTAAACAATTAACATTAGAGATGTCACAAACAAAATGACATATCATCACATATGGTACTAATTATCCCTCCACTATAGTTTGGTCATGTTATGAGAAGCCCTCGAGTCACACTTGGCAAGCCTTGACTCTGAATTGTATTTTCTACTGCTACAGCAGCTATATAGTTTTATGTGCTCTGGTTGTATATTCCTTGACATTGTCAGACTTTACAGTGTGTACTCCGCTTCATGTTCAAATAGTTTCTATCAATATCTTCCCTTTTCAATTAACAGAATGCCATACTGCAACAGGACTTTAAGGAAAGGAAAAACTAAAGCTCAGTCAAAGCCCACCTACTATTCCAAGCATACAGTTAGTTCACATGCATCAGGGACTGTTATTTTCAAATTTGCCTGTACTAAATACACCAATCACTCCTGCCCGCATAACATCAGTTAGTGTCTGGGCTTTGTTTTACATTTTAAGGTTTAAACCATTTGGCAACATTTTACACTAAAGTTGAGGTTCTATCTCTACTAACATACATGATTATGGCCTCACGGCCAAAACGTTGCATCTTTTGTTTTGATTCCTGGACCATAACTAAATATACCTTATTCTTCACCCTGTACTGTGTAGCCTGTGGCTCTATATTTTTGCAAATCCGCAGAGAACTGTGGTTCTGCGGTAAGATGTTGCATGAAAGCATGCATTAAAGTAGCTGTTACGTCAAATGTATATTTCTCCTATTGTGTCTTCTTTTCTTACGAGGTTGGGCTTCCATGTTTTAGATGTGTTGTTTCAGCACATCCCACAGATGCTCTACCAGATTGAGATCTGGGGAATATGGAGGCCAAAGCAACACCTTGAACTCCTTGGTTTCCTCTCTGAAACCTTTCCTGGACAATTTTTACTGGCTGAAAGAGGCCACTGCCATTAGGGAACACCATTGGCATGAAGGGCTGTACGCGGTCTACAACAATCTCTAGGTAGGTGCCAAAGTAACATTCACATGAATGCCAGAATCCAAGGTTTCCCAGCAGAACATTGCCCTATGCATAACGCTGACTCAGCCGGCCTGCCTTCTTCTCATAGTGCATCCTGCTGTCATCTCTTCTAAAAGAAGACATGATTCATCAGACCATGCAACCATCTTACATTTCTCCATTGAAGGTGCTTTTGGAGGTTAACAGGGGTTAACAGGGGTCATCATGGGCACTCTAAACGGACTGCAGCTATGCAGCCCCATATGCAGCACTTTGTGTTCTGACACTTTTCTGTCGTGGCCAGCATTAAGTTTTTAGCAATTCAAAGTACAGTAGCTCTTATGTGTGAACAGACCAGGTGGGCTATCTTTCACTCCCCATGTGCATCATTGAGCCTTGTAAATAGGAAGGATAGCCCTACAGGATGCCTTAAAGCTTTAAAATTTAACTTTGATTCCTCAATATCAACATTTCAGATTGAATGCAAATATTTAATCAAGATGATGTGTGTGTGTGTGTGTGTTTTTATAATATATATGTTGCCAACTGTGGTATTTCGGATACCTGTTCGTTCTCTTCCCGAACTGCCAGAAGTGGAGTGATTATAGCTTTTAGTTCAGGTGTTGATTCGAACGTTCTCCAGACAAAAATACAGCATAGAAGTAAATCCACCAAGTAATTAGATGCATACCCAAACACCAGCCTGAACTAAATGACGGGTACAACAGGAATGTTTTTATTCAGGCCAAATAGCTGTATTTTATACAAGACAAGGGTACATTATACATGCCCACAGAAACTCCCACAGCATGCCCATTACATTCCTGAGTCACAATGACTCAAAATAAAATATAAAATATCAAAAGTACATAATAAAACACATAAATAAATATTATAGGGACCCCCATAGATGGCATATCCTCGGATAGCTTGGATCTGAGCACCCAAGTTGTACAAATAGCGCTCAGATCCCACGAACACTGCCAAATCGCACCTGGGTAAAGATTTGACCGACCGCTCACGAGGCGATTGCCTAAAACAGTTCCAGAGTTTCATGGGTAGCAGTCTGTCAATTTCGTGAGTCCCAATCTGAAGAAATTCACAAACTGTGTCCCTGGCTCATAGGTAGCGTTTGTTCCCTGGGTTCATGAGAACAAACCTACCGAACAGCACTATCCTGGTGGGAAAAGAAGCGGGTGTTCGCGAAGTTGACCAGCGTTCAGGAAGTCAAGTGTCCGATTTGGAGTTCCAGACACTCGACGACCAAGTCCCGCTGCCGCTTTTTGTGCACCAAGATGGCTACCATTTTCTCCAACACGTGTTGTTTGGTTACATGAGCACTAATTCCTGTGGTTTTCTTTGAACTTAATGAGCCATTGGGGTGGTCGTTGTTCGGGAGATTTATCTACCGAACCAAAAAATAACAAATGAGAACCAAAGTGTCAGGATCCTATCCTGACAACCAAGTTGTTGTTTTATTTTATTGCTGCAACACCTGTTTCTCCCCTCTAGTGGCCTCCCTAGCCACTAGTTAATCCTCAGTTACTCTCACCTGCCTCATATGATCTTCCAAGTCTGCTATAAAAGGCCACACCCAACTCTTCTCATGGCCTTTAAATTGAAGTCAGTGTTCTGACATAGAACTTCTGATCTTGACTCCTGAAAACATCCTGTATCCTGTGAAGTCAGTGTTCTGCCTGAAAACATTCTGTATCCTGGCTCCTGAAAACATCCTGATCCTCTATGGAGACTCTGTGTGTCCCGTCGCCGGAATCCTCCTGAAACCCTTATCGTCAACTACTGCAACACTGCATGATCCTGTAAGCAACCTGTATTTCATTATACTGGAATCTACTTACCTGTCTCAACTATTGCAACTCTGCATAATCCTTTAAGCAACTTGTACTATATTATACTGAAAGTACTTACCAGCTTTAACCATTTCAACCCCGTATCATCCTGAACCTGGCTGCAGTGTGACATTCCACAAACTATTAATCTACTTGGAAATAACTTCAAACCTACTTATATATAAAAGACTTTATTAATTTACTCTCAAAGTGTCCTATTTGTGGCATATTGCCCTTATTCTGTTTTAGCTCTCAAAGTATCCTTTTTGTGCCTTAATTCTTACTTTCAAGTAAATTGTTATGTCTAAAAAGACAAAGTTTCAACCAATAACCCTGGCAATTGTCTCCTCTCTGACCTGATCCTGAGGAACATGACACAAAGTAGGTACAGTGCCTTGCAAAAGTGTTCACCCCCTTGGCATTTTTTGTGTTTTGTTGCCTCACAACCTGGAATTAAAATGAATTGTTTGAGGATTTGCATTATTTAATTTACAGAACATGCCCACAACTGAGAACATGTTTTTTTGTTTTTTTTTATTGTGAAGCAAACAACAAATAGGACAAAATAACGGAAAAGGTAAATGTGCATAACTATTCACCCCCCCCCCCCCCCCCAAAGTCAATACTTTGTAGAGCCACCTTTTGCGCAATCACAGCTCCAAGTCGCTTTGGATAAGTCTCTATGAGCTTGCCACATCTTACCACTGGGATTTATGCCCATTCCTCCTTGCAAAACTGCTCCAGCTCCTTCAAGTTGCATGGTTTGCACTTGTGAACAATCTTTAAGTCTGACCACAGATTTTCTATTGGATTGAGGTCTGAGTATTGATTAGGCCATTCCAACACAATTACATGTTTCCCCTTAAACCACTTAAGTGTTGCTTTAGCAGTGTGTTTGGGGTCATTGTCCTGCTGGAAGGTGAACCTCCGTCCTAGCCTCAAATTACACACAGAGTGGTACAGGTTTTGTTTACAAATATCCCTGTATATAACACCATACATCTTTCCCTCAACTCTGACCAGTTTCCCAGTCCCGGCTGCTGAAAACCATCCCCACAGCATGATGCTGCCACCACCATGTTTCACTGTGGGGATGGTGTTCTTTGGGTGATGTGGGTTTGCGCCAGACATAGCGTTTTCTTTGATGGCCGAAAAGTAAAATTTTAGTCTCATCAGACCAGAGCACCTTCCTCCATACATTTTGGAAGTCTCCCACCTGCCTTTTCGCAAACTCAAAATGTGCCATTTTGTTTTTTGCTGAAAGTAATGGCTTTCTTCTGGCCACTCTGCCATAAAGCCCAAGTCTATGGAGCATACGGTTTTGTTGTCGTCCTATGTACAGATACTCCAGTCTCTGCTGTGGAACTCTGCAGCTCCTCCTCGATTACCTTAGGTCTCTGTGCTGCCTCTCTGATTAATATCCTCCTTGCCCGGTCTGTGAGTTTGGTGTGCGGCCTTCTCTTGGCAGTTTGCTGTTGTGCCATGTTCTTTCCATTTGGTTATGATAGATTTGATGGTGCTCCTGGGGATCATCAAAAATTTGGATATTTTTTATAACGTAACCCTGACTTGTACTTCTCAACAACATTGTCCCTTACTTGTTTGGAGAGTTCCTTGGTCTTCATGGCAGTGTTTGGTTAGTGGTGCCTCTTGCTTAGGTGTTGCAGCCTCTGGGGCCTTTCAAAAAAGGTGTGTATATGTAATGATAGATCATGTGACACTTAGATTGCACACAGGTGGACACGATTTCACTAATTATGTGACTTCTGATGGTAATTGGTTGCACCAGAGCTTTTTATGGGCTTCCTAACAAAGGAATATATATATATAATCGTTTCACTTTTAGAATATTGTGAGAGGTGGCACAAGTGCATTTGCTGTTTATTGGAAAGCTTTCAGTAGCAGAGCGCCTACAATGTTTCCCTAAGGTTATCAAAAATGTCATCCTCAGCAGAAGTACATTGTTTTTCCCTACTGATATTTGTGTTTGTTTTAATTATGTTTCTTAGGGTTGTATTTGTTTGTGTTTACTTGAGCACTCTTTTCTATTTTCTATTACAAGATTTAGTAATACAGACTCATTAATTGAAAATTAGTGATGTCCCGAACAGTTCGCCGGGAACCGTTCGCCGGCGAACATAGCGTGTTCGCGAACACGCGCGATGTTCGGTCCGCCCCCTATTCGTCATCATTGAGTAAACTTTGACCCTGTACCTCACAGTCAGCCGACACATTCCAGCCAATCAGCAGCAGACCCTCCCTCCCAGACCCCCCCACCTCCATGACGAATAGGGGGCGGACCGAACATCGCGAACGGTTCCCGGCGAACTGTTCGGGACATCACTATTGAAAATTAAAATAGACCCTTGGTAGCCTTAATTATCTTGTTTAAACTGCAATAGGGTTTATCTTCTCTTTCATGTTACATTTACTACCTTTTATGCTTTTTCGTGGTGTTTTTTTCTTTTACACATTTTAAGCATGTTTTAGAGGAAGTTCAGCAATCCCTCTTTGGCTCTTTTCCAGTTTATCTCTGGCCACAAGACCGTTCTCCTCTGTAGGCGTAACCTACGAGCTATTTGCGTCTTTACTGCTTGTTAATCCGAAAGTAATGAGTGGGGAAAATTTGTGTAACATGCTTCACCTTCCTAATCTTTTCGTGCATTTTCTCTATTTATTTTGTTTGTTCTAATCTAAGCCCCATGAGGTTGTGTGTGTTTCCTGGAAGATTGAGAATACATCCGTGTTCAGAGAGTGGCTGACTGAGCTCTCAATCAAGCACATCTTATTCTTCTGATCCACTGTAATTCTTTAGTCCTTTATTGGACTAAACATATGATTTTTATTCCTAGAGATACTAACCATTATCTTTAGGCTACATGACGAATCAACAATGTTGTATATTGGCATGATACCATTTTTTTTACATTTTTTTTTTGCTTTTGTTTTTTCACTCCTTTTAGAATTTTGATGAGGCAACTTGTACTTTTAGAAGCTGCTTTCTCCATCAGAAGCTGTGAAACTAGCAGTGATATTCAGTAAACTGAATATTTGCAAATTATGAATGAATAAAAATTTTTTGAGGATTTGTAAAACAATTCCAGCCATAGTCACAACTCTTGGATTTAATTATCCAAAATTCCCAGTTTGGTGAATAACCCTTTTAGTAACCCTTTCTTGCAGAGCCCCAAAAGTGCCACCTAAATGTCTTTCTTTTTTTATTTTAACCATGTGCACTTTGTACTATCTCATGCATACAAAATTGTAGATTGCGCCTACGAGATGATTAACATGTGCGCATGTTTTTAATTCTCTAGTGCACAGGAAATAAAATAGTTAACTTGTGCACATGATTTATTGTGCTCATGAGATAACTATATAGTGGGCAGCAGGGCCATGCTTCTGTAAGCACCTACCTTACTCCCTGATGACCTATGCCTGTTCCAGTCCCTGACTGGCCCCTCCATGTTAGGGCTTCCTGACTTCACTGCCATGTTGGAGTCCAGCCAGTGATCAGAGCAGGCCAGCGTGATCATCATGTCCAGATTTAATGGGCGCTTTGTAAAATAATTGTTGGTGGTGGCTATACTTCTTTCCTTTTATTTTTTTCGACTTTGTATTATTTGGGGTTTAGGTAATGAGCACTGCATAAAAACACAAATGTCTATTGAACTTTATTTTGGTTGGATAGATTTGAAAGAATCTGGAATTGCAGTTAATAAAACATGTTCAGATTCATATATGCAGTCATCCCTTATCTGACATAGAATGCAGAATTTAAAAAAGCATGATATAAATATATCATATATCTTTATTTTTTTGCTCTAAGCACAACTGTATATAACTGCCAATTTGAGATGGTTCTGAGAGGGCTTCACTTTATGACAGCCACTCGGAGCCACCAGTAAGCTTAAAAAGAGATTCTAAGCTCCAAAGAACTTTAGCTTAATGAAGCAGTTTTGGTGTACCGATCATGCCCCTGCAGTCTTACTGCTCACATGAAATTTTTTTTAAATTTTCAGTTAGTTGTGACAGCACATTGTATTTGCTATAGAAGATTGTATCTCCTGCTCTGTTAATTGAACTTTAATCACACACAGGATGCTCGTGCAGGTTCTATCATGCTCTTAAGAGTAGGTGAAAATATATTCTAAATTAATCAGACTGTGCATTAAGACAAGTTTAAACATTTACAAGAAATGTGTAGGGAGACATGTCACACGCAGCGAAAGTGTGACGATGGCTGTATGAACAAAATTATTTAACTCCTAAATGGCAGAGAATTCAGCAGTTAGACTTCATGGACTTGATCTATACAACAAAACCACTGCATTAAGCTAAAATGTTTTGATGCTTACAGTGACCCTTAAATACCAATTTCTTGATATCAATTTTGTCAAAGTCATATATGTGGCATGATAAGAAGATCTGCAGACTGCACTTGCGTGAACCACTGCTTTCCTGATTGCTGTACAAACTGATAATTGTTCTGGGATGGCTGCTATCAGGCTGCAGTGCGGCTCATGCATGATAAGTGGAACTGTGACTGGGTAAAAAACACCTTATCCCATAAACCTTTGCTGGACAGAAGTTTATCAGTAAAAAAAAAAAAGACTCTAAGACCGTGGCTGGCATGTCTCTTCCTGGTTTCCTCAGAACGCAGGGAAAATTGAGATTTGTGGGTTAAATTACATTTTTATTGTGCTAAACATAAGGTCTGCATTTTAAAGCATTTATTTAAAATAAATGTTTGCCTTTCTATTCACTTACAAAAAGCTAAAATTTCAACTTTGCATGTTGGATAAAGATGAGACTTTTTTGTACAAACAACTGCAAAATGGTACATATTCTCTCCATTTTAACTTCTTATTTTTTAAATATTTTGTTTCTTGTGATGTTTGATCCAAATGTTTTTCTTTCTCTAGGATACAACCACAATAGAAAAAATGTCGAACTGCTGTGAAGAAACGTACGTATAGCTGAAGTACATCTGTCCTGAAATATTTACTTATATCTTCTTGCTATATAGCCTACATTGGGATTTAAAATATATTAGGTTGCATAGGGGGATGTTCCAAGACCCCTTTTTCTGAGTACCTAAACAGTGATTTTTTTTTTTCATTTTTTTTATTAAAATGTTTAAGCTAAACATTCATTCTAAATTCATTATAATGGCAATGATTGCAGGTGGTCATATACCAAACACTCTTAATTGGTTTGACTCATGAGCTACATATACCAGGCAATAGAATTGTGCTCAATCAGACCATAGGCACAAAATCATAGAGAAGTCTTTATCATCAGAGATGCTCAAGCTAAGCCCTCCTATTTTGTACAATATTTTATAGAACTCATCAATTATATATAATAAATATATATGTAGAGAGAGAGAGAGATACATTTACAGTTTGCACAAGAGCTTATGTATGTGCTGTGCCCACGCGTTTTTCTACATTATAATGTACCAATCCCTCAAATGGTTTGAGACACATTCGTTATCTAATGATCCCTCCTTATTCCCATGAGATAACATTCAATAGAAAGGGAGTGCTCTTTAATAAATAGGAGGCCGCATTTTGTACCCTGCTTTTGCCCCCAATTTTGTAAATCTAAAAAAAAACAGCCATGTTTCACTTTTGCTAGTATTGGCAAAGCTGTTTCTTGTCTCTTTCTGTTTAGTGTTGCCTGTGTGCTTTTCACCTTCCCACTAGCTTAAAACCGACTGAAGCAAATGTAATTGTTTTGTGATATATGGAGTTGGCTGCAGGAAATACTGTGTGATTAACTTCAAGGCTTTTCACAATTTACTCTAGACAGCCTGACTACACACTTTCTTTCTCCTTTCTCTTTTTTTTTTTCTTCCCCAAAATCACATCAAGACTCAGACTTCTTAAACCAGTCATGGCTGATTGCAGTGAAATGGCTTATGGCCATGCCGTTTCATGTGCAGCATTTATTCAGACTTAATTGTGATTAGAGAAGGAGAAATACACATAGGTATTCAATCAGTTAGAATCTGTGTTTCTTTCTTATATGAGCTTTGTATATAGGGATTTTGTCGTCGTCGTCGTCGTCGTGATTCCTTCTCTTTTTTTAAATTTTTTTTAATGTACATATATTTTTGTTGTTGATACAACAAAATGGCATTTTGCAGGGATCAAAGTGGGTAGAAGGGACTTGCCACTGTGTTAGTGACATGTATTCTTGTCATCCCAGGATTGTCTACAACTTCAGAAGTTGCCCTCCGTTGATTGACAATAAAGTTTCAGTCCCTGCTAGGTGGTCTTAAAACGCAGCTGCATGTCACAATGAAAGGAAAGCTGCATTCGTGATGCTAGGAAACACAATTCATCTGAGCTTTCTAATAGATCCCCAGCCAACCCTGTATTGTCTACGTTGACTGAAGTGCACCATGGGAATGCTGTCTTTCACTAATAATGCTGTCTTCTGTAGATCGAGAGCTCGAAAACCATGGCAGCAGACCTTCTCAGAAGTTTTTGGCACTCGCTGGAAGATCCTGTGGTTTATTCCTTTCAGGCAGAGGCGACCACTGCGAGTCTCCTACTACTTTGCCAATCATGTCTAAACAGATGGACGGTGGGCACAGATGGGTCCGCCCCGCTGGAAACGAGTTACAGGTTTTATCATAACAGTGCTATGACAGTCTTCAAGTCAATTCTAATACACCCACCACTCTTAGACATCACAAAGTGCCCCAGGCTTTGTTTTAATAGTGATCTCAGTGCGATTGTGGGAACAGTACAAGATTTATACATGGAAAGTTGTATTTTTTTTTTTTTATAATTTTTCCCTCTGGACACATGAACTCCCTGAGGCTGAGAACTAAAATGATGAATTAAGATTTATTTTAATTTTTATTATTATTATTTTTTAATTTTTTTGTCATTTGTAAATTTAAATTGTTTCTCTCCTTTCTTTTCTCTTTTTAACGATGCACTGATTTGTTTTTGTTTTTGTGATGTGGAATCCGTTTAAATTAGTCCATTTTAATCCCTGTCTTAATGAACCAGATAGTATTTATTTTTTTATAAATGCACAAAAATGCCTTGTCCCTCCTTCCGCCCTCCTTTAACCCCCACCCCCATATAATTATGTCAAATGTTTACTGGGCTGGTGCTTGGATATCTGTAGGGATATATTGTTGATCAAATGCTTTTAACTCGAATGAACAATTTATATAAAAAAAAACAAAAATACAAACATATTAGATGTTGGTGTTTATTTATATACCTGTATACATTGCTTCTGTCTGTATTTCGAGAGGTGACATGCAACTTCTTTTTTTGTTTTGTTTTATTGGTGCATATTTTGTTTTAATGATGTATTGTATATAAGGAAAATAATTATGCATAAGTATATATATATATATATATATATATATGTATGTAAACGTTTTTTTTATTTACCAAAAAGTTATAACTGCTAAAGGCAATCAATTTTCATTACCGTGGTTTATGAAGATATGTTGTGTTTGGAAATACTGTGTTCGTATTATACACTAACTAGCTATATAGTTAGTCAGTAGAAACGCGTGTGAAAATTATCCTACATTAACAGCTGGCATAGCTTTTCTATCTCAAGTGTATCTGTCAGTCTGAAGGAGTTTTGTTTCTTACAGTAAAAGCCACGCAATGAATGGACAAATGCTGCTTATATAGAAATCCATAATCCTAATTGTAAATATTACCCCTGAACAACCAACAACATGCCAGGCATTTCATAATATAATTGGATTTGCCTAACTCTTGGCGTTTAGGGGTTTTAACAGAAAATAAAATCCTGCCTTGGTTTATATGAGGACACTCTGGTGCATTCTGTCTCCAACACCTTGTCTTTAACCGGACTAGGTATTCAGAATGCTATAAAATGAATTACAGAAAAGCCCCCTGTATAACTAATTTGCACCTGGTATAATGCAGTGAGGTAGACAATGTAAGGAGCTAAAAAATAATCAGAATTACTCATAATTAATCATCATAATACGGTAACTGTGTAAGGATAAAATGCTATATTGAGTTCTCTAGAAACATGCCACATATGGTAAGACTATTATCTGGAGGTGTATTTCTTCAATAATCAAACATGGTCTAAGATTTTGAGAAGCTGACCTAATACAAGAACACTGTTCTAAACTCGTCTACATTCTAATCCGTTTACATACTGTCTGAAATGGGTCTTTCAGTCAACTGAGACTTTTTTCAGTTTATTCATATATAGTTCATATAGGTCAATTTTGTGGGTTGTGTTCCTTGCCCTCTACTGATCTGAATGCTATATGAGTAGTACTGCTTAACTACAAACCTCACTTTGCAGGGTTCTGGGGTACCAAGTAGTGATAAGTGGACAGTAATACAGTCCATGTGCCATCACAGTCCATGATTATTTTACAGTACAGAAATGCCTTACTGAGAATGTTATGTAAAATGTGATAGTAATAATCATGTTTTTGTGGCATGTAATAGGACAAGATTATTTGTGTATTTTGAATAGATCTGAACCCTTTTTTACAAACATGGTTTTAGATGTGTTTAATTCATATTTATTTATTTTTTTTTTTAAATAAAAAAAATCCAGTTTTGGCCTGTTTTCTTTGTTTCTTGAGTTTTAGATCTTTGTCTCTGTCATTCTTCTAAGATATTAGCTATTCAAATAATTACCTGCAATGGGCAACTGTTTTTTAATGTCATCCATTTTACCGGATGGGATGAGTGGGGACTCTGAAGGTTCTTACTGTTCCTCCATGACATCTCTTGTATGTTTATCGTTCAATAAAGTTTTGGGGGAAAAAACATCAGAAATCAAATCCACACAAAAGCAGAAAGAAATATCACATGACTAGTCAGTGGAAGTGTAACAGTAACAAAAGTAGTTACATGTGATGTAGGTTTTCCCGCAGTAATCTAATATGGCGCACATGCTCATCCTAACAATATTCCTTTCTTGATAAACATATTTTGAACTTTATCTTTATTTTGACTCTTCCAAATCGACCTGTCACCATTGCTGTAAACGATATGAAGCTTTGGTGTAATACATCACTATAACCTGTTTGATTTTAACACAAAATGAAATATATGCAAGTTGAAGTAGGTAGTAAAGAATTGTCACAGTAGTCTATAAAGGAAACAAAATACATGCCAAAAACACACTTATTTTTCATGATAATGTCTCTTTAAAAGAACAATGTTGTTAACCTGTTTCATTTGTTACATTGTAAAATGGCACAAATACATATTGTTTCAGATCATGACCCATCATATTTGAATAACATTTGCATATTTCAATAGTCTGAGTAACCATTTTTAAAAGACTTTTGTGTGCCTGTTTTAACAATACATATACTAAAAAATACTTATTTTGGTTTTGCCCTCTGTAACATACAAAACAGAAATGAAAACATTTGTGAGAAACAAGGGATATAACATGTAATATATTATGGTATGTGATTGCAAATATTTTAATCTCTTTAGTGTGGTTTTAATAAATATAAAACTTGCATTTATGCTACATTTTCAATTCAAAAGCCTGATTTAGTAAAGTGTTCACTTAAAACCAAACTTTTGCCACCCCACAGTTTTTCCTGTAATATTTGGAAGAAATGTTGGCTTGAATGTGCAATTTAGCTCAACCTCATGTCAGCTGTAATACGTGAGATGGCGTGTCAGTAACTATAGAGGCATTCTATTCTAATAAATGTTACTGACCTCAAGGCACACAAAAAAAGCCACTAGTTTGCTTTATATACAGATACAATGTTTAGATGGATATATATATAAATATATATGCAGATGGCAACCTACTTTTTTTCTTATCTGCTGGATTTTTATTAATTTGTTAAATAAATTCTCTATAACAAGCTGTTGTTTGTCTTTTGATTTATTTATGTAAACTGTTTTTTGATAATGTAAATTCTTTTTTTGTGTGCTTATTTTTGTTTCTTTTTATTTGCTGTATTAGGGCAGATTGCATTATTTAAAGCACCATATTTTCATTAAATGAGGGATCAAGGACTTTAAACATCACTGATCCCCACAGCCTACATCAGAGCCTGAATCATCTCATCAGGAGTTTATTATAGCCTCATGCATCCTGTCTCTGATCTCAATCTGCATCAGTCATTGCTTGACAAGCTCAAGTTCATTTTGATTTGAACCATCCTGGCATTAGATATTTTAACCACTTTGGCAAATAAGGGGTTGGACAGCAGAGAGTGCATTTGCAGATTTTTTTTCTATGGCAATATGGGATATAACAGTGTCTTCAATAGCTTTGTTTGTGGGCTATCAAAGAAGATGGTATAAAAATATCCAGTTAAACTCAAAGCCTCCTCTAAAGTATAGAAAAGATTCCTGATGTTGGGAATGAAACATTGAATGAGATCACAATAAAGGGATTCTTTTTTTCTTCTTCACTAAAGGAGTATTGGATTGTCATTTGGGGTTACACTGGATATTCTGATCAGACTAGAGCAGGGGTAGGCAACCTTCGGCTCTACAGATGTTTTGGACTACATCTCCCATAATGCTTTTACAGCCATATTGCTGGCAAAGCATCAAGGGAGATGTAGTCCACAACATCTGTAGAGCCGAAGGTTGCCTACCCCTGGACTAGAGAGAGCCTTTTGGGAAATTGTATTAAATTGAGTTCAGGTTGCCATTATATGGGATTAAGGATTTGCTCCTATGCAGCTGTTTGTTAAACAATGAATAATGTGACAATTTTAAAGCCAAAATAACTGAAGTGGGAAAATTCTTCAACTAGGCTATGTCTCCAAATGAGCTATATGGTCTTACCCTACAATTCACAGATTATTAATAACAAACTTATTCATTAAGGTAATAATTTAGATGATGGAGCTGTACAGTCTGTTTAAATAGTCAAAATGGAAAAAAACAATCAATGCTATATTAACAGCATGGCCAATGTGACCTAAAGATTGACACCGACTTGTCTAATGTCCATAACTCCCAATTAAATGAATATTACAAACACAAAATGGAAATTAATTCATTAAACTGTCAATGTGGAATTGACTGAGGAAAACAAAAAATAATCTACAGTTTGACTTTTTTTGTACTCAGCTGGTTTTGGTTCAAAAATGTTCAAATGTCAAAATGATGCCTTTTGGAACACAAATTAAATTTTGCTGTGTTTATGGCAAATGGTGATATTTTGACATGGTCACTTGGTGTGCAGTTGCCTGGGTTTGCTTCAGAGTGGATACTTACCTGATTCTGTGTCCCACGGGCACTGCCATCATCTTTCCTAATTTTTTGGCACTTCATTTCCCAGCAACCCATGTACGCGCTTTACTAATAAAGATTCTGTCAGACCAAGGCAGCCGCCATAGTTCTTTTCTCGTAAGAAATGAGACGTTTTATTCTTCCAGCCAATGTTAGTGACGGCTGGGGGAAGTGCCATAACTTAACAGAGGTAGCCCTGCCTTTTATCAAGTGGAAGAAAATACATAAGACAAAGTAGAATAGTTCCTATTTTGCCTTATGTATTTTAGGAGAAAAGATTTAAAAAAAATGAATATCTAGAGGATTAGGAGTAAGGAAGTTTAGACTAACAGCCACTTTAATAAATAATTTTTCAGTTATCCATATCTTTGCTCTTGGCAAGAACTAGTAAATTGTAGTAGAAAATTTACAGGTGACATTTAAACTCTTAGAGCAGCATATTACAAGGAAGCTTGTATTATTGTATTCATATTGAACAGATTGTAAATGGCCAAAGTTAATTTCCTTGTCCAGGACAGAAGCAGCAGTATTCTGACTAGCCTTTTTTTCTGCAGTTATAAGCCAGTTTATGCAGGAGACAGTGACGGCACCATATTCAGAGGGCCATCTGATTGATGCAGTGTGGCATTTTGCTAGCCTACCAATGCTTCCCTAGGGGAAAACATTGGATTGCTTGTGATCATCAATCCTCACGATCTTAACCATGGAGGCGGGGCCAGCTGCAGAGACAGGCACTGCGAGGGAGAATATTTAAAGGATCACTATAGGGTCAGGAACACAAACATGTATTCCTGACCCTTTAGTGTTAACACCACCATCTAGCCCCCCCTGGGCCCCTTGTGCCTTCATAAATATAGTAAAATCTTACTGTATTCAAGCCTGAAGCTGTAACTCTGCATGCTGTTAGACTCAGAAAAACAAGCAGTCTGCTGATATCATTAGAAGTGGTGGCCTGATCCAATCACAGTGCTTCCCCCATAGGATTGGCTGAGACGGACAAGGAGGCAGATCAGGGGCAGAGCCAGCATGATTCAAACACAGCCCTGGCCAATCAGCATCTCCTCATAGAGATTAATTGAATCAATGAATGAAAGTTCAGTGTCTGCATGCAGAGGGAGGAGATACTGAATGTTTGGATGAATTTTAAACAGACGTTACCCAAGAAGGATCTCTAATCTGAGGAGTGGCCAGAGAAGTTATCACTAGGCTGTAATGTAAACACTGCATTTTCTCTGAAAAGACAGTGTTTGCAGCAAAAAGCCTGAAGGTAATGATTCTACTCACCAGAACAAATTCAATAAGCTGGAGTTGTTCTGGTGACTATAGTGTCCCTTTAAGTAAAACTTTTTTTTCTCTTCCTGAAAGTGGGAGCCAGTCACGTACATGGCTACCAGAGAACTATAATGTTAGGAATACAAATGTGTATTCCTAACGCAGTAGTGTTCTTTTAATGACAGTAATTAATTATAGTGCAGGGAAGTGTAGCAGAGTTTTCTGTTAATGCATCCATTTTTAAATAGAGTTTCACATTCTCATCTAGAACGTTGAATTCCTACTCACCCTAGTTTCATACACTCCATTCTATATAACGTACAGCCAACAACAGTCCAGGATAGGAAAGGATAACGCCACCAGATGGCACTGATATGTGCTGAATACATATGAGGGGAATTTATTTAGGGAAAGAGTGGAATATATTGAAGTAGACATCAAATGTTGTACTGGTTTTCAGATTACTGATGGCTATCCTTGGCACCCCAGATGTTGTTCACAAACATTTGGGTGGTAAGATCAGTCATTACTCGTCTAGTGTGTTATGGTTTTGTGTGCCTGAAGCCTTGGCCACTTAGGCCGCTGCGATGCATTTCTAAGAAATGTATGGACTTGTTTGTACTTTCTCTGTACAGTCTGTAAAATTGGATTTCATGCGAGTCAGATCAATTTCTATGAAGACATTTACTCTCATACCCACTGGGCTTGGTTGGCACATTTGACTGCAGTGAGCTCTGTTGATTTCTTCTCATTTTAATTGCAGAGAGAGGGATTGTTCAGTATACAGGCTGTTGGAAAAGATAAAGCGTCTTCATAGGCACTAAAAACGACAGAAAAAAACAGTAGCCACAGTCGGATATGCCTGTAAATATTCCCCTATAAACTAATGTAGTTTTATACGTCATACCTTTTATGATGTTCAATCAGAAAACCCTTTATATGTCATTTTATGTTACTGTGCCATATGATCAAAATAAATATCATAGTTATCATTATCTTTTTTCCACAACAATAAAAATTGGACTGTATTTTAAAACAAAAAGGCAAAATCTCTCAGACTACAAACACATGCGCTGTCATTACAGTGTTCTTAATGCTTAGTATGCTTTTATGGGGTAGTTCACTTGCTATACATGTATCCTCTCTAAACTATATTAATCTGCTCCTGGTTTTAAAGATGGTTTTGGTGGAAAACACTTTGTAAATGTTAAGGCTTGAAATGCGTATTCCTTTACATTTCCCAATTTATATCCATTATATCAATTTATAAAAGATTTTAAAAGTAACTTGTTGAATATTAAGATTTGAATGCTTCATTTAACTGTTTGCTAAGCATCAAATGATAAAATTGTGATATTTCAATTAACAAATCTAATCTCATAACCCATTTGTATGCATTGTTCCCCCTTTTGTGTTAAAGGTCCATATTCATAGAATAATTACGCTTTTTTTAGGTTAAAAATCCATAATGGGAGTCTTTCAGCATCATAAGCGCTACAATGTTTTGGTGGGTGCTAGAACACTGTTTCAGCATGCTTAGATAAAAAAATATTGCTAAAATTGACAAAATACAGCCAAATACAGAAAAACGAGGGCTGCGCGATCAGATGCAAAAAAGTGCACAAACATGTACTTCCAGTGTTTATTGTAGGACTAAATAAAAATGCAGATACTTTGTGTTCCCCCTTTATCAATCCATAATGGCAAAATATAGCTTGAGAATGTTACTCATAGCTCCACTTAGAAGTCCTGTCAGTCAAATAGCCAGGAATTACACTTCCCAGCGGCAAACCAATGAGTTAATAAGTCGCAATGGACATGGAGGGACTTGCAGGCACTGCTCATAAGGAGCAAGTGCATGAAAGTCCAAAGACTGCACCTGTTTCTGTGATAACTGGTGCTGTGTGTTGGTTAGAGATGTCACTCATACCTCTGACCGACAGGATTACAGCTCTTGTTTAACACCATTTATATATTTATTTATTTTCAGTTGACAAATGTGATAAAGGTTAGACCACAGGGAAAGTGCCTTGGCACCATAATCACTTCAATAATCAAAAGTGCTTATGGTGTCTAGTGTGTCCTTTATCCCAATGAGTAGGACTTTTCACGGTCTAAATAAAGTCATTTTGTAACCTAATTAAAAAATTTTTATTATATGTGATGTTTTAAAAAAAAATGTTTATTCGGTAAACTATGAATAGTAAAGAATTGGATGCACAACTGCAAATTTTATGCCAAAACTACCTAACTGGAAAATATCTGCTATCATCTCTTTTGACTTTAAATGTGCTATTCCTTTTCTTGATTTTCCACAATTCCAGGTTCAACAAATAAATCTATTGTTTCCACTTTTATAGCATTTTCGGTTTTTCGTCATGAAAATGATAAAATAGAACATACAATCATGCTCCCAGCCTCTCTCAGATTTCTATACACATCAGATGTGCTAGCACTCATGTGCAGCAAGGGGAACAGCTGTTCTGTGTTACCAGATATGACGTGGGTAGGGAAATCTGACTGAACGCCGGCTGAAGCGAGCTTACAATCTATGAGGTTTGATGTAGGCAGATATATACCACTAGGTGTCTTGCCCAGAGACACAAACTGGTGAGGGGGTTTAACCAGGATAAAAACCTGTGTTTTTCAATATTAAGGCAGCTATGATACCACTAATCTAACTATCTGAAATGCCTGCATTGCTAAGCTTTTCATGACTTTAAATATGTATACATACGAGGAGCTAGTGTTGTGGAAGGAACTTATGCTAGTTTGCTGCCAATTCTAAAATGTCACCTGCTTCCCCCACCACCCCAAAAAAGGCAGTTACAGTGAATTTAATATTACTACTGTGAGTATAGTGAGTGTATGCAGATGTGTAAATGCATACAGGGCTAAAGATAATGTTAGAAATGTTTATAGTAAAGGGGTTAATGTCAGAGTTAGATTATATAATGCATTAAGAGAATTGAGAGCGTTAGATGGATTATAATGCTATAAATGATGTATAGTTGCTAGGTTAAGGGTTGGGATGGGCTTTAATTTAGTATTGGGCACCTAGGGTGTGTAATTTGTGAAATGTGTTAAGGTAAAGGGTTTTGTTTCAGGTTTAGGCTTTGGGTGCTTACCTTTGGTACTAAGAAAAGCATTTGTTTAGGTTTGGGAAGGATATCACACTGCTTGCACTTACAGAGACCTGGCTGTCCCCCTCTGATAGCGCTACTCCTGCCTCTTTATGTTTTGGTGGGCTACAATTCTCTCACACTTCCAGACTCAACTGTAAAGGAGGCGGCGTAGGCATCCTTCTCTCCCCTCAATGTACCTTTCAACCAATCATAACTCCCCCTGCCCTATCCTTTTCTTCTTTTGAAGTTCACACTGTCTGCCTATTTAAACCCACTCCTTTAAGAATTGCTATCATCTACCGCCCCCCCCCCCCCCCCCCCCCCGCCCGCCCCTGGTTATCCTAGACTATTCATTGAGCACTTTTCTTCTTGGCTTCCCCACTTCCTCTCATCTAGCACTCCTTCCCTTATACTTGGGGATTTCAATATCCCAATCAATAACCCCAATTGCACTGAGGCCTCTCGTCTGCTCTCTGTAACCTCCTCCTTTGTCCTTACGCAATGGTCCAATTTAGCAACCCATACAGCAGGAAACACTCTTGATCTTGCCTTCACCAACCTCTGTACTGCCTCTAATCTTTCCAATATTCCTTTTCCTCTATCTGACCACCTACTGCTGACTTTTGACATTGGCATACCTAAGACCCAATTGACACCACCATCTGAACATCACTCTCACAGAGACCTCCAATGTCTTGATCTAGAGCATTTCTCCACTAATCTCCAAACTCTCCTTTTACCTATCTCAAACCTCACCTGTCCTAGTTCTGCAACCTCCTGCTACAATTCCACCCTCTCCTCTCAACTAGACATCATGGCACCTTGTACTTTTAAATGCCGCAGGCCCCCCCAACAACAACCCTGGCACACCAAGCTCACTCGATACCTCCAAAAATGCTCCAGAACTGCTGAACGCTGTTGGAGAAAGTCTTACTGTGCATCTGACTTTATCCACTATAAATTTATGCTGAGCTCATACAGCATGAATCTTTTCTCTGCAAAAGTTAATTACCTCAATACCCTCATAACCACACTCTCCCGTGAACCCAAACGACTATTTCACACATTTAACTCTCTTCCTTGCCCTGCTGTTCCTCCTCCACCTACTAACTTGACCGCCTCAGACTTTGCAACTCACTTCATTGACAAGATCTCTACAATCAGAGAATAGATCTCTCATCTTTCTTCTTCCCCTTGCAATACTTCCCCTAACTTCACTCCCTCTGCTGTTCTATGTTCATTCACACCCGCTACATTGGAAGAGGTTTCTGCTCTGCTCCAGTCCTCCCGCCCCACCACCTGCTCCCTAGATCCCATTCCCTCGCATCTCATCCGTACTCTGTCTTCTTCTTTCTCCACCTCTCACTAAAATTCTCAATCTCTCTCTCTCCTCTGGTATATTTCCATCGCCCTTCAAACATGCAACTGTAACCCCAATTCTAAAGAAGTCCAATCTTGACCCTAACTCCCCATCTAACTATCGTCCTATCTCGCTACTGCCTTTTGCATCCAAGATCCTTGAAAGAATTGTGTATGCGAGATTGACAGACTTCCTCGAGTCCAACTCTCTGCTAGACCCGCTTCAGTCTGGTTTCCGCGCTAAGCACTCTGTGGAAACGGCACTGACCAAAGTATCCAATGATCTACTCGCTGCAAAATCTCGTGGTCACTACTCTATCCTAATTTCCTTGACCTGTCTGCGGCTTTTGACACTGTTGATCATCAACAGCTTCTTCTCATCCTCCGCAATATCGGTCTACAAGATATTGCTCTCTCCTGGTGCTCCTCCTACCTCTCCCAGCGCTCTTTCAGTGTTTCTTTCTCTGGCTTCTTCTCCCCAACTCCTCTGTTGGTGTCCCCCAAGGTTCAGTCCTTGGTCCTCTACTGTTCTCCATCTATACTGCCTCCCTTGGTAAACTCATTAGCTCCTTTGGCTTCCAATATAATTTCTATGCAGATGACATGCAAATCTACCTGTCCTCTCCTGATCTCTCCCCGTCCCTCTTGACTAGTGTCTCTGACTGCCTGTCTGCTGTTTTTAACTGGATGGCTGCCCACTTCCTTAAACTAAACTTGACCAAAACTGAAATTCTGGTCTTTTCTCCCTCAAGTGTTGTTACTCCTGTGTCTGTCTCCCTCCAAGTCAACAGTGCTACCATTAGCTCCACCACGCAGGCTCGCCGCCTAGGTGTTCTCTTTGACTACGACCTCTCCTTTAAGCCTCAAAATAAATCTATCACCAAATCCTGTCATTTCCATCTCAAAAACATTGCGCGCATCCGCCCCTACTTAACGCCAGATGCGACTAAGGTGTTGGTCCATTCCACTGTCCTTTCTCACCTTGATTACTGTAATCCGCTTCTCAGTGGTCTTACGTGCTCCCAACTTGCGCCGTTACAGTCCATAATGAATGCGGCAGCGAGGCTCATCTTCCTGTCCGCCCGCACCTCCCATGCCTCACCCTTCTGTCAGTCCCTACATTGGCTTCCTATAAAATATAGAGCTCAATTTTAAATTCTGGTTCTTGCTTTCAAATCTCTACATAATGCTGCTCCCACCTATCTATCCTCCCTTATACACAAGTATGTCCCGTCTAGGCCCTTACGATCTGCTGAAAACTTACGTCTGTCTTCTGTCCGTACTTCCACCTCTGATGCTCGCCTTCAAGATTTCTCGAGGGCTGCACCGTTCCTGTGGAACTCGCTTCCCTCCTCCGTTAGATGTTCACCCAGTCTCCACTCGTTAAAATCGTTAAAAACCCACTTCTTCATAAAAGCGTATCAATTAAACTGTTAATAGCTCCCAACTGATTCCTCTTATGCAACTGTCACTAGTCTAATACTATCCTTACCTTTTTGTGTCATTTTACCCCACTCCCCATAGCATGTAAGTTCATTGAGCAGGGCCCTCAACCCCTCTGTTCCTGTGTGTCCAACTTGTCTGGTTACAACTACATGTCTGTTCGTCCACCCATTGTAAAGCGCTGCGGAATTTGACAGGGCTCTATAAATATCATAATAATAATAATAATAATATACTTAGTGTTAGGGGAAAAGGGGTGTTTAGTGTACAAGCATTTGGAAGTGATTCCTTCCTCTTCCTGTCCAGCCTCACTCACAGACACTGGAGGAGCTGGAACACTCTCTATAACTATATCAAGCATAGCAGGCTGATTGGACTACAGTGGACTCTTGGCAAGGCTCTTGCTACTTATTTGATGTCCTGTTTAAATTACTGCCCCTCCTCCCAAGACTCAAAATAAATCTATTACCTGTAATCCAGCAACAATCACACTACTAATCCAATGGTTATCAAAATGAAGCACTGGACACTTTGCCAGTGAGGAAAAGCACCTTCCTGGTTGTCTGATTGACAGCTGGGAGGGTGGGAACTAGACACCTTATCAAAGTGCCAATTTCTCTTGAAAATGTTAAATATGTTATTGTTACTATTACTATATTAACATATGTTAGTTGTTTTTCTCATTGTATAAAAATTAAATATGACATTCTTCAAATAGTACAAAGAAAAAGAGTTCCTAAAGCAGGTATATTGAGAGCGAGGACCCAAGTGCCAAAGACACCCGGATATCAACTCTCAAAAACTCTTCAAATAGTAATGTGAATTGACTAAACACACTTTACCATAATGACACCCTCATTCATGTAAATAACAAATATAATGAGCAAAATGAATGGTATCAAAAGCAGGATGCTTTACTAAACACAACTAAATGGGCACACAAATTTAGCATGTTTCATTCATGTTTTCTTTTTAGTTTGGCATGCAATTATGTGATATTTCCACAAGGAGGTGCTCATTACTTCTACATGCATCGGAGGTATTTTACATGTTGCATTGTTTTTCCTGGATGTTCCCTGCTAATCCCATCTGCATGTTCTCTACTGTGTTAGTTTAGTTCAGGCTATTCCAGGATCTCACTGAATGTGACATAAAACAGTATGCAAAATCACAATATGTGTTTATAAGACAAAAAAGATCTATAAAGGTTTGAAAACGTGTTTTTATTCTGAAAATACATCTTTTTCCAAATTCATAAAACATGATCCATATTTATCATAGGGAGTTGCTACCTACTGGGACAATCAAGTTGGTCTTGATCCATTTACAAAGCAGATATACATTTAATATGTTGACATTTTGTATACATTTTCAAATGACGTCAATTAGAAATGTATGCGTGTAACACTAAAGAGTGGCGTTACTAAGGTTCTGGAGTATGATTGCATTTGTGTATTACAGCAGATTACAGTGGCTGCATCTCCGCTGGCACCCAGTTCTTTGCACATGCCTATGCTGTTGGGGTGTCATATTTGGTATACCAGCAGCCAGTGGTGTACAAATGGGTGGGACTGTCCGCCATAGATGCCACTCATTAGGGGGAGCCACTTATTAGATTTGGTGGATAGGGCAAACCCAGTGGGCAGGCAGATTGATAAATCCAGTTCTGCGGCCCATTAACAGCGCAACCCGGCCACTTTAATGTTGGCAGGCTGTGCTGGGAGGTAAAGACTACCAGGAGAATTGAGGAGGCACAGAGAGGAAGGAGGGAGCACACAGCAGACAGAGACCTTAGACAGGTTCAGACTACCATCAGCCTCAACGAGCCCAGGAAGCCACCATCCTGTGCCTAAAAGGTATGGAAACGTATGTAAATTTAGACTTCTGTGTGTGTCAATGTGTATCTGGGTTTGGTTATTTGTATGTGAAAATGTGTGCATCTGCGTGTTAGTGTGTATCTGTGTCACTGTGTTTGACTGTATATGTGAATATGTGCATAGATCCCAGCATTCACATTCAAGCATTAACACTACATACAAACACACCCCTCAAAGCAAACACCAACAATTCATGCAAGCAAACTCCAACATGCATGCAAATACACTGTTGCAATGAAACACAAACATTACATATAAACATACTCCTGCATTCAAACACAGTACACAAAACACAGACTCTCTCTGTGTCTTCAATCGTTTAAGAAGTGCCTCAAAACCCATCTCTTTAGGAAAGTTTATGGCCTCCCAGAGTAACCTCTACCTTACACACCTGTCTCTTGCTCTCTCCTAAAGGACAGCCTTCTACTATCTCCTCCAGCTCTGCTTCACTCCCACCTTATTTGATTGCTATCTCCTCTCCTATTGTGTTTTATACCTGGAATAAGTGAGGGGACTGATTAACAGCCGAACTGTATGCCAGTGAAGTGTTATTGTGTTCTAATACAGGGATTCAAGCCCCATTCTACCCTAAGGCAATAATGAAATCCTCTGTAAAGCACATGGCCTTTCACCAGGCAAAACCAGTTGGGTTGTTGATAAACTCCTCCTCCATTCCCTTCTAGTGCAATCCCCCTTCCCCCAGGAGGCACTCTGGTTCTGTTACATCCTAAGGGATTGACTGAGGGAGGTGTGTCCAGTAGAAGAAAGGGCTAACCTGTTAAAAGCCCTGTGAATAGCACATTCTCTCTCTCCTTGAATGTCCTATCCTCACGCTCTCTCTCTATTCCCTCTCCCCCTATACACAAGCTTTCTCTTATCTTACTCTCTTACTCTCAGCTGATTATCAATGGAGTGGTAACTGTATCACGTGTCTATGCCTGTTTTACTATGTTAATTTAGTCTACTTTCCATTCAATCAATGGCTAGTTTTAGTAGCAACATATATTAGCCTATTTCAAATGTATATGTATTGTTTATTTGTTTGATTAGCCTCTTAATAAATATTATTAAATTGCCAAAGCAAAGAGTGTGGACTCTGACTTTAGATTCGGTTTTTAAGTTATTATTTTAAGTTATTATTTTTATTATTAATTCCAAGTTTACTCCAACTGGGGAGTAAAGTTTACTTCAATACCCCACCTCCTATTTACTTTACGCTTGTTTGAGCAGTGTCCTCTTCAACCTATCGTTCCTGTAAGTTTTTTGTAATTGTCCTATTTATAGTGAAACCCCCTCTTATAATATTGTAAATTGCTATGGAGTCTGTTGGCGCTATATAAATGGCGATAATAATAACAACTACACCTTTGCTTTCAAGTTGCAGCAGTCCATACAATCACAATTGCATTCAATGCCTGCACTGCATACCAAATCAAGCCCTATGTTGACACACTCATACTCCCTACAAAAACATGCTTACATTCAAACATACAATCTCATTATTTAATGTATGTAATTTTTTATTTTATATAGTACATTTTATGTAATTAATTAATGTATACCTAATTTTGCATTAGTACAAATTAAAGTTAATATATGTTAGAATCTATCATTATTAAAGTAGTTATACATGTGTTTATTTTTCTTAAGGCTATTAGATGTCTAGCCGTTAGGGATACAAATTTGCGTAAAGCATCTTGTGAGAATGAGCCAACATTTGTAAGCATAAAGAGCAGGTAGTTTTGGGGTTGAAATTATACTGGTGTTATTTTTAGGATGGATAGAAGTTTTTCCACCTCTACCCATAGTGGTCTGATTTTAGTGCATGACCACCAGAGGTGCATCATAGATCCTTCCTCCAATCGACATCTCCAACACATAGGAGACACCACAATGAAGATTTTATGTGAACAAGTGGGAGTTAAGTACCACTGGTATACGAGTTTACAATGAGCTTCAATGTGGTGATAGCACTGGGTTGTCCCCCTGAGTGCATTCAAGGAGTTCAACCAATCCTCACTAGAGAAGTCAACACCACAGGCAGTTGCCTATTTTCCTTGGAATGGTTATGTTTGAAGAGGGTAGGTATGGATTTAGTAAGGTTAATTCACAGGTAGGTGATACATGAATTGCGCCATTTAAATTGGAAGATGGCTTTGAGAATGGTCAGTGTTGGGGGGGTCTGTTATTTTTTCATGCCTGGAATTTTGAGTGGTTTAGTTTGTGTGTGTTAGAGGTTCAGGACCGAGAGGGTAGGGACCTGTCTGGATTGCTTAATGTGAAAATAATATCTACCGAGAATAGCGAGATGCTATGATCTTTGCCTTTAATTTTGATGCTGCTGATGTCCGGATGTGTCCTTATGGTTTGCACTAGGGGTTCCAAGTTATAAATAGCCGCCGTATAGCAATCCTGCTATATGTGTGCAGGGAACTCTGGGTTACACAACGTTAGGGGCCTGTGCCCTGTAAGCTAACACCAACAAGTACGGTAGTGTAGATAAAAGGGAGAACATTAGAACAAAAAGTAAAATGTAAATAACTCAAAAGTCCCAGTTCAGGTAATCTTCACTCCGGGTGTTCCCCTGGATGCTGGAACAAATGGGACAATCTTGGCCGGATCCCAAGTAGTAATGGTTGAAGAAGGCATGAGTCCCATATCTGTCAGGACAGTGTCCATCTCCGCGACGTCCGTCGCTTTATATTCCTTACCTTGGTGTTGGAAGAGGAGTGTGTGTGATGGTCCCCAACGGTACTTCACTCCCTTAGCCGTCAATGCCGCTGTAAGTGGTCGGAGAGATTTGCAGGGTTGTGCGCGAGAGATCGGAATAAAACGTTAAGTCCATGTCTTCAAAGCGGTATGGATTTTTTCCTTTGATGGCGCCCATTAGAGCAGCTTTGTCTTGCCCGTTTTGAAATTTGACCAGGAGGTCACCTGTCGCTGAACTTGCGAGTTTTGGCGGCTTGGGTAGGCGGAACATGCCATCCACCAGCACCCCTTTAGCTATTTTGGGGGACAGGAGGGCTGTGAAAAGCCGTCTTAGAAGATGGGGAAGCTCGGCTGGGGATATTGCGTCTGAAAGGCCTCTGATCTTGACATGCTTCCACCTCCTTTTGTCTTCCATAGCTGCCAGTTGGTGAGGTGAGTGTAAAGTGTGAGTGTAAAGTGGGCTGAGGAGAGGTCTTTGACCTGATTCTGCAGCTCTGTGATTTGTGCTGTCTGGGCCTGAGTGGATTGCTCCACTGCTGAGAGGCGATCCGTGAACCCCTTAACATCCTCCCTTACCTGGGAGATCTCCGTGGAGAGCGACTGGCGTAGGTCGGTCAGGAGAGAGGTAAGTATCTCCGTGGTAACTGGAGAGCCCATCTGCTATTGCTGTGGTTTGGGAGGTCCCTTGTAACCCAGTGTCTCAGGGCAATGAAGGGATGTGTCATCCGAGCTTTCCGAAAAATCTCCATAGTCGGCAGCCATGTTGGGTGCCGCCGCACCATGAGGCCTCCTCAGTAAGTCGCCGATATCGGCCATGAACCGCGGGCGATCCGGCCGCGTTTTTTTTGTTTTCCTCCCCATTGAAGGGGGAGTGTGGGCAGGCTGTCTGCGGTCTGGTGGAGTAAAACTTGCGGTTGATTTCGGGTCATTTTGGGCTGCGGTCGTTGGAGAGCAGTGAGTGTGCGACCGTTCATGCTGAGAGCTGGCTCCGCCCCCCCTACAAAATCACATTTATTGGTTGCCCTTACACATAGAAGATATAAAAGTAGGGTGTCTCCATATAATCATGGAACTCCTGAATGATGTTATTAGGCATCCACAGTGGGAATCCAGGAGCAATGGTATAGAGGCAGCCAAAATCAAATTGACAATAAATTACAAATAAAACTTTAACTAAAATATACAAGGAATAAATCCAACGCGTTTAGTCCGGTAAGGTGCTGGACTTCTTCTGGGATAAGAGAGAGGGAAGAGAGACTGGGAAGGAGAGGGGAGACATGGACACAGAGGAGCAGTGAGGGGGAGAAAGAAACATACAGAGGGACTGGGGGAGACAAAAAGGCACACAGAGGGGCGGTATATATCATTGGTGGATCCCCCCGGCCGATCTCTCTCCCCGGTCTGCAGGCACCGTGCGGGCAGCTGGGAGGGGAGGGAAGAAGAGAGGACCCGGGAGCTTAGCCTGCAGCTCCTCTGGTTCCTTCTCACGCGAGCACAGATTGTTGGTTACTACGGGATTCCTGGTGGTCGCAGTAGTGAGAATGAACTCTAGCGCCATACACACACTGCCCCCACACACACACCATACACATTCACTCACTGCCCCCACACACACCATACACATTCACACACTGCCCCCCCCCACACACACACACTGCCCCCCATACACACACACTGTCCCCACACACACCATACACATTTACACACATTGCATCACACACACACATACACTGCCCACCCATACACACACAGCCCCCCATACACAGCCCCCCATACTAACATTGCCACACACACCCTACACATTCACACACTACACCCCCCCACACACACACACTGAAGCTTTCACACACCCTGCACCCCTCACACATTGCACCACTGCTCCTATACCCTACTACAGCCCCATATCCCAGCAGACCCCAAGTAAGTTTTCAAACTGTTCTTAAACGGTTTGACTACTTACTCTGGGAGGGGGTCCCAGCCCTCCTGGCACCATAACCACTACACAGAGCAGCAGTGGTTATTGTGCATGGATTATTTCTTTAAATAATCTACAAGTGCCCCCGTAGCCAGCCAGCCCACAGTCCAGCCAGCCAGCCCGCCCACAGGCCAGCCATCCAACCCACAGGCCAACCAGGCCACCAGCCAGCCCACAGGCCACCAGTTGGCCAGCCAGGCCAGCAGCCAGCCACAGGCCAGTAGCCAGCCCACAGACCTACGGCAAGTCACAGGCTTACAGCCAGCAAGCCCACAGCCTGCCAGTCGTAGCCAGCAAGCCACAGCCTGCCAGCCGCAGCCAGCAAGCCACAGCCTGCCAGCCGCAGCCAGCAAGCCCACAGCCTGCCAGCCGCAGCCAGCAAGCCCACAGCCTGCCAGCCGCAGCCAGCAAGCCCACAGCCTGCCAGCAGTAGCCAGCAAGCCCACAGCCTGCCGGCAGTAGCCAGCAAGCCCACAGCCTGCCAGGAAGCCACAGCCTGCCAGCCGCAGCCAGCAAGCGCACAACCTTCCAGCAAGCCGACAGACTACAAGCCAGCCAGCAACCGTAATTAAGCTTAGAGGAGCCAACTTGGCCTAGGTATCAGCAAGCTATGTTGTGTTGCTATATTGTAAATAGGAACCAGAGTGTTGGAGAGACCCCCCTCCAGGCCCCCATAGACTCCATTGTAGTGTCTAATGGGGCCTGGAGTAGATTCTTTCTAACACTCTCTAAAGGACACTGAGATAGCCTCTTCTAGAAAGACCTCCCCTCCATGGCCCATTAGCCCTCAATTGTAGTCTCTACTGGGGCCTGGTGGCGACTGTTTCCAGCAGAGGCTATCTAATGGACGCTGAGATGGCCTCTGTTAGAAAGACCCCCTTCCAAGCCTATTAGACTCCATTGTAGTCTCTAATGGGGCCTGGAGGAGATTCTTTCTAACACACTCTCTAAAGGACACTGAGATAGCCTCTGCTAGAAAGACCCCCTCCATGGCCCATTAGCCCTCAATTATAGTCTCTACTGGGGCCTGGAGGTGACTGTTTCTAACAGAGGCTCTCTAATGGACGCTTGTAGCGTTACTTACCTTATCCGGGGGCTGGCCGCGGTCCTCTCTTCAAGCCGCGCGAGGTCCTGCGGCTGCGACTCTCCTAACAGGAAGACGGGCAGTGACCGCGAGATGCGGTCACGTGTCCCGCCTGCAGCTAAGAGCGCGCCGCGAGTCTCGGGCGCGCTCTTAAAGAGACAGTGGGAGCCTAAATTGCAAAAAGGCTCCCATTGGCTCCTGTCATGCCAATCACCCCATACACTTACCTGTTGGGGGTGTGGAAGTGACAGGAGCCAATCACATTAGTTTGAAGGCTACTTATACTTACCCTTTTCCCTTAGTTCCTTGCCCTATCGTGGTTTCTGCTACAGTTCCCTTTAGTGCTTGTTGTGTTCAGTTGTGTTTCTCCGTATTTGACCTTGGCTTTGTATTCTGACTTCGTTTTCGCTTTATCCTTGTCTGTTCTGTTTGCCGGCTTGCTGATTCCTGTGTACCAGACCCCGGCTAGTTCTCGTTTACGCTGTCTCTTTGTGCCCTTGACCTCGGATCGTTCCTGACTCTGTACTTCTCCTATTACGTCGAGTCCGGCCACTCTAAGGTCCGGTAGACGTATCTCTCCTCTGTGCTGTCTTCTGTTTGGCTGGATTCTGCGTGTAGGGGTATATTCTCGTTACAACGCTGAGATGGCCTCTGCTAGAAAGACCCCCTTCCAAGCCTATTAGACTCCATTGTAGTCTCTAATGGGGCCTGGAGGGGATCCTTTCTAACACACTCTCTAAAGGACACTGAGATAGCCTCTGCTAGAAAGACCCCCCTCCATGGCCCATTAGCCCTCAATTGTAGTCTCTACTGGGGCCTCGATAGGATTATTGCACTTTTGTTCCTTGTGTCTAAAGATTGTGTAGGGTGTGGCTGGAGGCGGGACAAGGGTGGGGCTTGCTACGGAGCATGGGTGGGGCCTGGAGGGGGCCCTTGATTTATTTTGCCATGGGCCCCAAGGGTTCTCAGTCCGCCCCTGACTGTGCCATAAGCAATTGGTCAGTCAAGGCCATTAGTTTAGAAAGGAATTGTGCTTGATTGTCATGAGGGCTGTAGACATTTAGCAATGTGCTGCTAATATCACATTGGAGCAGGAGAAACTGCCCCTCTTTGTCACACTTCTTCTGCATCAGAGAAAATGCAGCCTGTCTGCTAAATAATATGGAAACACCCCTTTTTTTTCATTTTGAAACATGAGTTGGGTATAAGGAAGAGTTAAATTTGGGGCATGCGCCCCATTTAAAGTGGGTCTCCTGGTAAAAAGCAATATGGCCATTGGTTTTGTAGGCTTCACCAAGGCTCATCAAATGAAAGCATTAGTGCAGAGGTCTCTTTCCCTCTGTGCAGTGAAGCGTGGGAACAAGAGAGCCATAGTGACACAATTAGAATTACTTGACTGGGGCAAATATCCCAGGGCCATTATCCCTTTATTCCTCATACCTCTAACCCTTACCGCTCTGCAGTCTGTACCATCTCTGGTACAGACTGCAGAGCGGTAAGGGTTAGAGGGATGACCAGATTGGAGAGTGAAGTAATACTATATATCAGAGCATCTCTGCCACCTTTATGTACCAATTATGGTGGCAGTTTAAGGCCTCTATTCCCCGTCCTAATGCTGGGCACATCCAGTCCTGTAAGAACAATATAATTAACTCCTGGCCACGTGCGAGGTTCGTTCCCCGACATATTGTATATCCACTCCTATTTCTTTAGCCGTTAGATCGAAATCACCTTTTAAGGAATCTTGTAATTCACCCAGCATTTTGTAGATAGAGTGATCCTTGGCTGGGGCAGTGTGCAACATAGAGACTGAGGTAATGTCACTCGCTACTGTGCTCATGACTGGTGAGGCAGTGCCAGTGGCGTACTAAGGGGGGGGGCGGTCCGCCCCGGGTGCCATCAGGCAGGGGGGTGCCACCAGGGCTGGCCAGGCTTGCTATTCTGTGAGCTGTGTGGCTGCACCGGGTGCCATAGCAGCAGGGCGCCGGGCAGCCGACACAGCTCACACGCAGGGGCTGGGAGCAGGAGCTGGAGATCTGGCTGCACTGCGAGTTGGGGGCGGAGCTAAAACGGCCGTGGGGGCGGAGCCAAGCCGGATGCGGGGGCGGAGCTACATTCAGCCTCTTTCTGCTGCACACAGAGGGGAAGCAGGAAGGAGTCCCTGCTTCCCCAACTACAGCACAGGAGCCAGAGGGACTGAATCCACTCCTCCTCCAGCCAAAGCTTACAGTAAGTGAGAGTGTGTGTGCTGTGTGTAACTGTGATTGTGACTGTCTTTGACTGTGTGTGTGATTGCCTGTGTGTGTGTGACTGTCTGCCTGTGATTGTCTGTGTGACTGTGTGACTGTGTGTGTGACTGTCTTTGACTGTGTGTGTGCTGTGTGTGACTGTCTGTGACTGTGTGTGTGACTGTCTGCCTGTGATTGTCTGTGTGACTGTGTGACTGTGTGTGTGACTGTCTTTGACTGTGTGTGTGGCTGTCTGTGACTGTGTGAGTGACTGTCTGTGACTGTGTGAGTGACTGTCTGCCTGTGATTGTCTGAGTGACTCTGCGTGTGTGTGTGAGACTGTCTGTGACTGTGTGTGTATCTGTGACTGTCTGCCTATGATTGTGTTTGTGTATATCCGTGATTATGTGTGTGATTGTGTGTATCTCTGTGTATGTGTTTAGTAGATAGCTCCCTTATTTGGTGACTGTCTGTGACTGTGTGTGCGACTGTCTGCCTGTGTGTGTGTTTGTGTAAGAGACCGTCTGCCTGTGATGGTGTGTGTGTATGTGACTGTCTGTGACTGTGTGTGTATGTGTGATTGTCTGCCTGTGTGTGTGTGTGTGTGTGTGTGTGTGAGAGACCGTCTGCCTGTGATTGTGTGTGTGTGACTGTCTGTGACTGTGTCTGTATGTACGTGTGATTGTCTGCCTGTGTGTGTGTGTGTGACCGTCTGCCTGTGATGGTGTGTGTGTGTGTGTGACCGTCTGCCTGTGATGGTGTGTGTGTGACTGTCTGCCTGTGATGGTGTGTGTGTGTGACTGTCTGCCTGTGATGGTGTGTGACTGTCTGTGACTGTGTGTATGTGTGACTGTCTGCCTGGGATTGTGTGTGTGTATGTGTGACTACCTGTGATTGCGTGCGTGTGTGTGACTGTCTGCCTGTGACTGTGTGTTTGACTGTCTGCCTGTGACTGTGTGTGAGTGACTGTGTGTGGGACTGTGTGCATCTGACTGTGTGCATCTGACTGTGTCTAACGGTCTTCGCCCTGCAGTGAGATGGCAGACGGGATATGGTGTCATCGCGGCTTTGGCGTCATTACAGGGCGATCCCAGCAGCAACCACTGACCACCAGGGACTGAGGATCCACTCCAGCCCTTCTAGAGCAATGTAGGGAGGCTGGGTGGACCTCTTATTTATTAAATGTGTGTATGTATATAATGTTTGTGTGTGTATGTGATTGTGTGTCTGTGATTGTATGTGTGTGGGTCTGTGATTGTGTTTGTGTATATCTGTGATTGTGTGTATCTCTGTATATGTGTTTAGTAGATAGCTCCCTTATTTGGTGTCCTTAAATATTGCAATCTAATATAAGGATAACAAATAAGGGATTTATCTACTAAACAACTGAAAATAAGAAAAGGGCGTTTTTAATTTTGATCCTTTAGCTGTTTAGTAGATAATTCCCTGAATTGGTGCCCGTATGCGAGATTTCCATATTTAAAGATACCAAATGAGGGTGCTGTTTAGCAGATAGTTCCCTTATTTGGTGTCCTTAAATATGGCAAGCTCACATAAGGATAGCAAATAGGGAAGTTATCTGCTAAACAATGATCGAAGTTAAGAGGTGTCAGCCAGCCCACAACAAGAAATCTGGGTGGCTAATGTGAATTATATGCAAATGTGTTGTCAGATGCCAGCATGCAGAGCACAGTGTTTCTGCGTGTGTGTATATATGTATCTGAATGTGTGTATGTCCGTGTATGTGTATATGTGCAGACATCTCAAAATCTCGCCAATACTACACACCAATACACTCATGCATTTCAACGTCAACACTACATACAAACCACACCATTATATATAACCACATCACTGCATTCAAATACCACACAACACACAAATGCGTGCTTGCATTCAAACACCAACACTACATACAAACACACACACCCCTACATTCACTCACTCATACTCCATACAAAAACATGCATACATTCACACACAAACAATGCTCAGTGCTAAATACATTAAAAAAAATTGGTTGTTTTTTACATTTAAAGTTGGGGGGTGGGGGGGGGGGGGGTGCCAAAAATAGGACCCGCCCCGGGTGCCAAATGCTCTAGGTACGCCCCTGGGCAGTGCCCCCAGCACCCTCCTGGGCCTTGCTAACAGTCGGGGAGATAGAAGAAACTCAAAGTCCTGATGTTTTTGTCTCCATTTATTCCCCGATTTCAATGTCATCCCGGTACAGGATGTGTTACATGTCACTTTGAGCCAGTTTTGTGGTACAGAATGCTGTGTGCCACGCTGTTAGCTTTCAGGTAAATTTGGAGCTGCAGCTTTGCATGCCTGCTCACATTGAAGATCAAACCACGCCCCCTTGTTTATTTTTCTTAATACATGCTCTTTCTTTTATAACTATTGCCAATACCCAATATGGACTACAATTGCCTCCTGTGTTGTTGCGCGTCATCTTTGTGTGCCAAGCATGTTGCACCCTCTTGTCATGATGAGCTGAGTCGCGCTCGTATTCCAGATAAGTCACTTCTGATGATGTATACACGCAAGACTGGACAATACCGCCGAAGACTTGACCCACATCTCCAACATGTCACTTTCTGTGATGCATGTATAAGGAACCCGATATCGGAACTACTAGCCCAGAATGCACTGTTCTTATAGGAAACAAGGACGTCGCACTTGCATCATTTCCAGGCGATGCGTGCAACTTGAATCGATTGAGGAATACCTGCATCCCCCCTATTACTACAAGACATCTGTATCTACTAAATAGCCATCAGCTACCTATATAAACTGGGACATTAATGAACCTACCCAGTTGGGAGCAACTCATAAAGTGTCGTTGTGGCAAACATGCCTATGCCACGAGCTCCTGGAGGAGCCTGCTAGCAAGCCTTCTGCCCAAGGACTATGGGCCGTATCCAAAGACCTTGTTTGGGAGTTAAGCCTCCCCAGCCACCATTAGCAGCTTTCCTTGGGTGCCCCTGGTTCGGTACGTTCCCTTCATATGCATGGAACCGAACACTAGCTCCCTGGCGGCTGTTCGCATGAAGAAACCCACGAATTGTCATCAGCGGGACTTAGCCAGAAATGTTATGCAACTGTTTTCAGCATGAGGTGACAATGCGGCTCCCGGACAACATGTTTGGAGGGAAGGTGCCTGAGACTGCGGGGTACAAATGCTAACAGCCAGCCAGAGCACCCTATTTCGGGCGCAAGAGCACCTAAAAATTGACCGGCCAAAGCACAAAACGCCCTGGAACTGTTTTGGTTCAGAACCTGTGGTGGCGTTTCCCCTACACTGCATGGATCTGAACGCTATTTGGAGAACTTGGGCTCTCAGATCAGGGCTATTTGGGGATATATTTGTGGTGTTATTTTATGTTTTTATGATGTTTTGGGGTATTTTTATATTTGTTTGCCTCTCTGGTCCTGGGAGATTATTAGCTTACCGGTCTTTAATGCAATTATCTGCCAGGCACAGAGATTTATGGGAGGGGCTTGTCTTGCATTGAATTGCGACCCCATGCTGGGGGCTGTGTATAAAAGCAATCAACTTGGCAATAATAAACCAGTTCCTTTACACCCTGCACTTAGTCTCGACTAGTGTTTCGGTGTACCAGTTATACAGCTATATATTCCCCAGGAGGGCTCTAATCCCTAGAATCTGGATCCAAGACCCTGTTCCAGGATGGGAAGCGATGGCGAGACCCCGGCCAAGCTGTGGCGGCTAGGGGCTGAAGTGCTGATTGTGTCCCTGCCTGGTACCCCAATCAGGGTAACAGGCGGACCACCACAGTGGTATAGGAACCCATATATAGCATTGTTTAATATTGTTTATACTATTCATTTATGTATTTTTTATTGCTTGTTGATTTTATTGTTTTTATTAATATAATAAAGTACATTCTTGGTAATTTCGCAATTTCCTATATTATTTTTGTAAAAGAGTTAGACAATTTTCTGGTACCTGTATATCCGAGGTGGGGATTATATGAACAAGGCTCTGTACTACTAAAGCAGGTTAATGCTCTACAAATGTAAGTAGGATATCTTATTCACAAAATATACTTACCTTTATGATCTACGCTATTGGAGTATTTCTTTTTGTATTTCCATAAATTGGATTACCATTGAACATATCCTAAGATGGGGATTTACCACCTATGCACAACACAGCAGAACTCTAAAAAGTGTGAGCTTTCTCTGTGTAATGTATTTTTTTTTTGGGGGGGGGGAGGGGACTATATCATTTTTATTGGTTTTAAAAGGTAGTATGCAAACATATCATTGCAAGATATTGAAATTCGCATTTCTCTCGCATAGCTGAAACAGCAAAGTGGTAGTAGTAAATGCATGGGTAGACTCGCAAGTCTGTAAGAGAAGAAACAATCAGGAAACTCGAATCACATATTAAGCAACTTTAGTAACTGGGATTATCAGCTGTAACTCTGGATCTAATGCAGTTGCGGTATCAACACAATTTGGTATATAGTTAATATGCTGTGTTAGCATGTCCAATTTGTCTATATGGTTATAGTGATTGTATACATAGTGTGTCCCTAAGCCTGGATGTCAATATGACGGGTCTTTCCATATCCAATGTGCGTGTGTTTCAGCTCGTTCCCATTGCAAATTGGGGGAAGGACGGATAGAGAGGTCTGTAATTAGATTATAACTCAAAGTACATACTGCACTATTGTTTAAAAAAAAATGTTCTGAGGTATACAAGTTGAATTATTATTCAAGTGAGTTCAGTGTGTATATTTTAATATCTCTGTATATACATCACATTACCAGATTGTCTCTATCCCTGTTTAAACCTTTTATTCTTTGGTTCAGTACATCACTTTTGTTTTGTGTTTATTGTATGTTACATGCAGTGACATACATTTACTGACACACACACACTCATTGACAGACACACACTCTCACTGATACTGAAACACACTCATTGGCACTCACATTGTTTAACTAACTCACATTCTCACTGACAGACACACACTGACATACTATCACAGACATAGTAAAGAAAAAAAGGGATTCGGGAGCACTCCCGAAACATACATTTTTTTTTATCAATGGTGCTGCCGTAGAGACCAAAAGTTATGCAATATACAGATTAAGAAACAGCGCTCACATAAAAATACAGTTTACATTTTTATAAGACTACTTAAAATCACCTATCTCAGCAAACAAATATGGGGATTCAGTTCCAATATGGCCACATTGTGTTAAAAGAACAGGGTTACACCACGCCAAAGCCTTAGAGTGCGCTTGGTACATACATATGCCACTGGGATATTCCAACTTTAGTAACTTAAAAAGAACTAGAAAAAAAACAAATAATAGTGCAGTATATTCTAACAGTGTAGGAGTGTTTGTATAGGTTACTGTAGAGAACTCACTCACATTTGTCAGAGCTGTCTAAGAGCTCTGCTATTTTGCCCGACTAAGGATGTATGCTGGTCAAATTAGCAGGAGTTCTCCAAACGCGATATTACATGCAGGATATATAGGAAACAAAAACATAGAAACCTCCAATGGTGAAGTAAGTACTATTGAAATCAGATTGAAATGAAAGTATTGTACTCACATTTACTAGAGCAGGACTTTCTCTAGCAGCAGGATGCTCAATGAGAAAAAAAGGTAAATATATATGGAGTTTAAAAAGTTTACTTTTTTACATCAGTATTAAAATAAACCATGTGTAAAAATAATAAAATAGTCCAAATAAACTATATACTGGACCACAAACAAGAAACTGGGCTGTCCAGTGACCAAAATGTATGATGAACATTAACTTTTAATAAAGTCTAAATTAAAGAAGAGCTAGAAAGATACCTGGCTCTTAACAAACAAATATATATAACACCACATAAACTTGATCAGTGAAGAAAGGGAGAACAAAGAGGGTACCAAGAGAAAAAAGTAAATCAAAATACAGTTAATATTGTCCCTACTCTACTGATAAATAGAGACAGAATGAGTAATCTCAACTTTCCTAAGTACAGGAAAACACTATACTGCTAAACTGTAAGATGATACAAAGTCACTATGTAACATAAGGTCATCTAAACAGAGTATCAAATAGGTCCAAGGAAAGGAGAAAAAGTTTCCGTTCTGGAATATCGATTAGATAGAGTGTAATGCAGAGATAATACTAATACCGAGGTTAATGCTGAGTCTGACTATAACTAGTGCAGAAAGACGGCCCTAGTGATAGCAGCATCGTAAGTTAACAGACCTCAACAATTTACCTGGAAAAAAATTAACAAAAAATAAGAGTAAAATGATAGCCCAGGATAGTATAGGTATTGAAGTAGAGACAGCAAAAAGGCCTGGACTAGCTAGTAATAGTGTAGCTAATACTCGATAAGGCTAGGTTAGTGCGAGAAATATCCACTATTTTCCTAACCGTGCCTAAGCTAGAGATCACTGCCAGAGCCAAAATTTGGTTGCTTAAATTACAAGTTGCTAAGCTAGAGAGTCCCAAAAGTATAGGTCATAGAAATACTGAGCTTTCTAATCTACGGCGTCTAACTGTCAGAGAGAACTAATCTATTGCTTAAATAGCCGAATAGCAGATCTCAGAGATGCCTAAGACTAAAGAAACATAAGTCGATCCTGTAAAGAAGTCTAATGCTCAGTTCAATAGATATAGCTGAATAGTCTAGCGCAACTTGTCAGTAAAGCTACACGAAAAAGCCCCGACGCGCGTTTTGCCTGTGAGCGGCTTTTCAAGGGGACCACACTTGACACCTTTCTCTCCTTCAAAGCTTTATCAGAAGTGTGGCAAGGTCATCATAAGTCCAATAATACATCAGTAAATGTTGATTGAAGATCACTTCCTGGTGTGGTTAAATTGTAGACTTCCTGTGCCCATATTGTGTTAAGACCACCACTACTTCACAGTAATCCAATATCGGTGGCTCATTCACTAGTTCTAACATGGGAAACAAATTAAATAGTGAAAGCGCTCAATGAGCTCAAGTGTATTATAACAATCTGTTGTAAGAACATTGTGAATATATATAATGCTAAATTAATTAATTTCCTGTTCCTTAATCTGTATATTGCACACTCACTGGCATGCATTCTTAATGAAAGACACATACTCTCACTAATTTGCCCACTTAGCTTTTCAAAGTAGTCTGTTTTATAGATACATAGCTGTCATAACTGCATCACCTTTGTTTTTATGTGGCAACTGTAAATCTGTCAGAATGCACCTTCTGACCATCTCTAACCATCTGCTTTAAAGGGACACTGTAGGCATCCAGACCACTTCAGCTGAATGTGCTTTGTCCCTTTTGCACTTAGTGCTGCAATGTAAAACATTGCAGTTCCAGAGAACTGCAATGTTTTCATTGCAGCTCTAAGTCTGTCCACAGTGGACAGCCACTAGAGGGCTTGCGGAATCGACACGGACCTTTGGTCAGTTATCTGATGTTGGACGTCCTCACGCTCTGTATGAGGACCTCCAGCATCAGATTTCCCCATAGGAAAGCATTGATGAATGCTTTCCTATGGGGAAATCCAAATACGAGCACAGCCATTGCAGCGCATGGGTTTTAGGTCTCCCTAAGAAGCGTGGGCGGAGCCTGACCCTGCGACGAGGGACATTAATGCTGGATTCAGGTAAGTGGCGGAAGGGGTCTCCTTAGAAACTTATAGTGCCAGGAAAATGCCTTTGTTTTCCTGGCACTATAGGTTCCCTTTAATCCCTTAAGGACACATGACGGAAATATTCCGTTATGATTCCATTTTATTCCAGAAGTTGTGTTCTTAAGGGGTTAAAGATTGATTCTTTCAGCTACACCATGCTCCTCTATACTGTATGGTACTGTATGCAAGTGTTCTATTCCTCTTTCTTCTAAATATTCAGTAACATAATGTGACGTGTGTTCACTACGGTTTTCGGTCAGAAATGCTTATGGCTTTCTCCAAAACTGGTTCTCAACACGTGCAGTGTAGACCATCAACTTCTCTGAAGTTTCTGCTATGTCTTTCATGAGATAAACCATGCCATATCTGGACTAATCTTTGTGACGAAACGCCATCATGGAGTGCCATATCCCCATGTGCCCGCTGTCTATTTCTATGGGGGAAGATATGTTATGGATGACCTGATTTGTTTGGCGCAGGCCACATGCTTGCAGTGCCATATTTGGGACTGTTTTACATGTGCCTGTATATGCAGCTGTGGGTCAACAAAGGGGGTGGGGGGGGGGGAGGGGGGAGGGGGAGGGCAGCAGCTCTGTAAAGTATAGTTAAGTGAAATGTCTTGCTTGTCTGTGCCTCTCCCCCTCCCCCTTCCTTTTTCTGTCACAGCAGGGCATTGCCACAGGGACCCTTCCAGCCCAGTTTGAACTGGCTGCTTTGTCCTTCTTCCATAAACCATCAGCTTCTTGGGATGGAAACCGCTGTTGTTTTGTGTTGAAGACCCCATGTAGGGTGGTCTGTGCATGTAAAACCATGTGTGACAAAATAAGCAGAGTTCAGTTTGTGTTGTACTCCCAGAGCTGTATGTCGTCCAGTTACTGGGGAGAAATGGATGCCTGCTTGTTGCAAGGGTTCCTGCGCGGCTAAAGGAAGGTATGAGTGGAGGTAACCGGTCGGGTTACTCGTGGTCCGCTACAACTGGTGGCAAGCGGTGGGATGGTACTTCCAGCTGAACAGAACCAGTGATTCGTTACTAGAACAAGCATGGCGCCCAGCTACAATGAGGAAGCCGTTGACAAAGAGGTGGCCCATCACCAGGACCATCTCAGAGGCACAAGCCTATGTCCTGACTCAGAGAGATTGGGCAAACCCTGCTAAGAAACACGGACAGCACACAAAGAAAATAGTGGACGAGTACCTGCAGCTCACCGCAGAACTGGCTAGGGAGAGGGCACGGTGGGGGATACCCACACCCCAGCAGCAGGTTCCAGAGACTGGAGAATGATAAACTTTACGAAGGAGGTCCAGAGAGAGAAGTGTTCCGTCCTTCCTCCCCAGGGGCAGTGTGAGGTGCGGGGAGCGGAAACAACCAATCTCGTACCTCCAGAACTGTTTGTCGTCCAGTTACTGGGGGGGAAATGGGCCTCTTTATATCCTAAATGGTTCCTGTTCAGCTGAAGGAAGGGAAATAGCGGAGGTAACTAGTCGGGCTATCAGGTGTTCCGCTACAATCATGAATAAATGTTAATATACATGTATAATGCTTAAAAGACATTGGAAGTATGGGACCCAGGGGCGGACTGACCGGTCGGGCACTTCGGACGTGGTCTGAGGGCCCAGCCGGCAGGGGGGCCCGCCGCTGCTGTGCACATAACATAATGTGCACGGACTTCAAAATCATTTTGCAGACAATCGGGGCGTTTGCGCAGCAATACTTACCTCTATAGGAGGAGGAGGAGGGGCCCGGTCCTGTACGCGGAGGTGCGCCAACGTCACTATGTGACGCGATGACGTCGTCGGGAGCCGCCTGCACGGGACCGGAAGCTGTGCGGAAAGATTCTAAGTGTGCGGAAGGATTCCGCACACTGAATAAAAAGAAGAAAAACTGGAGTCGCTCCTCTTTAGATCCCAGCAGCCAGCCAGCAAAGCCAGCTCACAGGTCAGCAAGGCCCCCAGCCCCAGGCCAACCAACCAGCCCCAGGCCAACCAGCCCACAGGCCCCAGGCCAGCCTGCCCACAGGCCCTAGCCACCCAGCCCACAGGCCCCAGGCCCCCAGCCACAGGCCCCCAAGCGCTACGGAATCTATTGGCGCTATATAAATGGCAATAATAATAATAATAACCAACCAACCAGCCAACCCCAGGCCCCCAGCAAGCCCCAGGCCAGCCAGCCCCCAGCCAGCCGCAGGCCAGCCAGCCCACAGGCCCTAGCCACCCAGCCCCAGGCCAACCAACCAACCAACCAACCAGCCAGCCCCAGGCCCCCAGCCAGCCCCCAGGCCAGCCAGCCCACAGGCCCCAGGCCAGCCAGCCCACAGGCCCTAGCCACCCAGCCCACAGGCCCCAGGCCAGCCAGCCCACAGGCCCCCAGCCACAGGCCCCAGGCCAGCCAGCCCACAGGCCCCAGGCCAGACAGCTTACAGGCCCCAGGCCAGCCAGCCCACAGGCCCAGCCCACAGGCCCCAGGCCAGCCAGCCCACAGGGCCCCCAGCCACAGACCCCAGGCCAGCCAGCCCACAGGCCCCAGGCCAACCAGCTCACAGGCCCCAGGCAAGCCAGGCCCCAGCCCACAGGCCCCAGCCACCCAGCCCACAGGCCCCCAGCCACAGGCCCCACATGCCCCAGGCCAGCCAGCTCACAGGCCCCAGGCCAGCCAGGCCCCAGTCCACAGGCCCCAGCCACCCAGCCAGAGGCCCCAGGCAAGCCAGCCCACAGGCCTCCAGCCACAGGCCAGCCAGCCCACAGGCCCCAGGCCAGCCAGCCCACAGGCCCCATGCCAGCCAGCAAGCCCACAGGCCCCAGGCCAGCCAGCCAGCCACAGGCGTCAGGCCACCAGCAAGCCCACAGGCCAGCCAGGGGCCCCAGCCACAGGCCAACCAGCCCACAGGCGCCAGACCACTAGCAAGCCCACAGGCCAGCCAGCCCCAGGACCCCAGCCAGGCAGCCCCAGGCCAGCCAGCCCACAGGCCCCAAGCCAGCCAGCCCACAGGCCTCCAGCCACAGGCCAACCAGCCAGCCCCACAGCCACAGGCCACAGGCTCCAGGCCACCCAGCCCACAGGCCCCAGGCCAGCAAGCCCACAGGCCCCAGGCCCAGCCAGCCCACAGGCCCCAGGCCCAGCCAGCCCACAGGCCCCAGGCCAGCCAGCCCACAGGCCTCAGGCCAGCCAGCCCACAGACCACCCAGCCCACAGGCCACCCAGCACACAGGCCCCAGGCCACCCAGCCCACAGGCCCCAGGCCAGCCACAAGCCAGAGAGCCACAACCGCCAGGCCACCAGCAAGCCCAAAGGCCAGCCAGAGGCCCCAGCCACAGGCCAGCCAGCCCACAGATGCCAGACCACCAGCAAGCCCACAGGCCAGCCAGCCCCAGGCCAGCCAGCCCCAGGCCCCAGCCACAAGTCAGCCAGCTTCAGGCACCAGGCCACCAGCAAGCCCATAGGCCAGCCAGAGGCCCCAGCCCCAGGCCAGCCAGCCCACAGGCCCCCCTCCAGGCTCAATTAGACTCCATTGGGACTCTCTAATGGGACCTGGAGGGGATTCTTTTGAACACACTTTCTAAAGGACACTGAGATAGCCTCTGCTAGAAAGACTCCCTTCCAAGCCTATTAGACTCCATTTTAGTCTCTAATGGGGCCTGGAGGGGATTCTTTCTCACACTCTCTAAAAGACACTTAGCCTCTGCTAGAAAGACCCCTCTCCGTGGCCCATTAGCCCTCAATTATAATCTCTAATGGGGCCTGGGGGGATTCCTTCTAACACAGTCTCTAAAGGACACTGAGATAGCCTCTGCTAGAAAGACCCCCTTCCAAGCCTATTAGACTCCATTGTAGTCTCTAATGGGGCCTGGAGTAGATTCTTTCTAACACTCTCTAAAGGACACTGAGATAGCCTCTGCTAGAAAAAAACCCCTCCATGGCCCATTAGCCCTCAATTGTAGTCTCTACTGGGGCCTCGATAGGATTATTGCACTTTTGTTCCTTGTGTCTAAAGATTGTGTAGGGTGTGGCTGGAGGCGGGACAAGGGTGGGGCTTGCTGCGGAGCATGGTTGGGGCCTGTAAGGGGGCCCTTGATTTATTTTGCCCGTGGGCCCTGAGGGTTCTCAGTCTGCCCCTGATGGGACCACATATGCTGAGTGAATGAGTTTGGGAATAGGTAGCCTACTCCCTTTCCCTGTTAGAGTCAGACAATATTCACATGCTTCTCTGTTCTGGTCCTTTTGCATATTCCTTTTGCCAAACCTTTATTCTGTACATCAGAGGTTTCAGTGAAGTCTCGGTTTCGAAAACCTTTATGCTACAGTTTGAGCAATTCTTTGTTAATGATGAAACACTGAGCAATTTATTTGTAAGTTCAGGAAAGTACATTTCATTTTGTACTTTCTTCCTTAATGTCTCTGCTTTCACAACACAATTCAAGAATCCAACTCCTCGTCTTTGTATAGAATTTGTTGCCCCAGCCACAGGCCAGCCAGCCCACAGATTGCAGGCCACCAGCAAGCCCATAGGCCAGCCAGAGGCCCCAGCCCCAGGCCAGCCAGCCCACAGGCGCCAGAAAACCAGCAAGCCCACAGGCCAGCCAGCCCCAGGACCCCAGCCAGGCAGCCCACAGGCCGCCAGCCAGTCAGGCCACAGGCCGACCAGCCAGCCCACAGGCCCCCAGCCAGCCCCAGCTGCCAGGCCACCATCAAGCCCACAGGCCTGCCAGCCCCAGACCCCCAGCCGTCCCACAGGACAGCCAGCCAGCCTAAAGGCCAGCCAGCCCACAGGCCAGCCAGTCAGGCCCCCAGCCAGCCCACAGGCGCCAGGCCACCAGCAAGCCCACAGGCCAGCCAGCCCCAGACCCCCAACCGGCCCACAGGACAGCCAGCCCCAGGCCCCCAGCCAGTCAGGCCACCAGCCCACAGGCTGACCAGCAAGCCCACAGGCCAGCCAGCCTATAGGCCAGCAGCCGACCCCAGCCGCCCACAGGCTAGCAGCTGCCCACAGCCCAGCAGCCACCCACAGCCCAGCAGCCACCCAGAGGCCAGCAAGCTGCCCACAGGCCAGCAACTGCCCAGCCCACAGGCCAGCAGCTGCCCAGCCCACAGGGAAGCTGGCCAGCAAGCCCACAGGCCAGCCAGCCCCAGACCCCCAGCCGGCCCACAGGACAGCCAGCCCCAGGCCTCCACCCAGTCAGGCCACAGCCCACAGTCTGACCAGCAAGCCCACAGGCCAGCAGCCGCCCACAGGCCAGCAACCGGCCACAGCTGCCCACAGGCCAGCAGCCAGCCACAGGCAAGCCAGCCAGCCCACAGGCCAGCAGCCGGCCACAGCCGCCCACAGGCCAGCAGCTGCCCACAGGCCAGCCACAGGCTAGCCAGCCAGCCCACAGGTCAGCCACAGGCCAGCCAGCCCACAGGCCAGCCAGGCCACCAGTCCACAGGCCAGCAGCCAGCCACAGGCCAGCAGCCGGCCACAGCCACCCAAAGGCTAGCAGCTGCCCACAGGCCAGCAGCCGGCCACCACAGGCCAGCAGCCAGCCAGCAGCCAGCCACAGCCACACACAGGCCAGCAGCTGCCCACAGCTGCCCACAGCCACCCACAGGCCAGCATCCGGCCACAGGCCTACAGCAAGCCACAGGCCTACAGCCAACAAGCCCACAGCCTGCCAGCCGGAGCCAGCAAGCCCACAGCCTGCCAGCCGGAGCCAGCAAGCCCACAGCCTGCCAGCCGGAGCCAGCAAGCCCACAGCCTGCCAGCCGGAGCCAGTAAGCCCACAGCCACCAAGCCCACAGACTGCCAACCAGCAACCGTAATTGAGGTAAGAGGAGCCAACTTGGCCTAGGAATCAGCGAGCTAGGTTGTGTTGCTATATTGTGAATAGGAACCAGAGTGTTGGAGAGACCCCCCTCCAGGCTCCATTAGACTCCATTGGGACTCTCTAATGGGACCTGGAGGGGATTCTTTTGAACACACTTTCTAAAGGACACTGAGATAGCCTCTGCTAGAAAGACTCCCTTCCAAGCCTATTAGACTCCATTTTAGTCTCTAATGGGGCCTGGAGGGGATTCTTTCTCACACTCTCTAAAAGACACTTAGCCTCTGCTAGAAAGAACCCTCTCCGTGGCCCATTAGCCCTCAATTATAATCTCTAATGGGGCCTGGGGGGATTCCTTCTAACACAGTCTCTAAAGGACACTGAGATAGCCTCTGCTAGAAAGACCCCCTTCCAAGCCTATTAGACTCCATTGTAGTCTCTAATGGGGCCTGGAGTAGATTCTTTCTAACACTCTCTAAAGGACACTGAGATAGCCTCTGCTAGAAAGACCCCCCTCCATGGCCCATTAGCCCTCAATTGTAGTTTCTACTGGGGCCTGGAGGCGACTGTTTCCAGCAGAGGCTATCTAATGGACGCTGAGGTGGCCTCTGCTAGAAAGACCCCCTTCCAAGCCTATTAGACTCCGTTGTAGTCTCTAATGGGGCCTGGAGGGGATTCTTTCTAACACACTCTCTAAAGGACACTGAGAGAGCCTCTGCTAGAAAAAACCCCTCCATGGCCCATTAGCCCTCAATTGTAGTCTCTACTGGGGCCTCGAGGGGATTATTGCACTTTTGTTCCTTGTGTCTAAAGATTGTGTAGGGTGTGGCTGGAGGTGGGACAAGGGTGGGGCTTGCTGCGGAGCATGGTTGGGGCCTGTAAGGGGGCCCTTGATTTATTTTGCCCGTGGGCCCTGAGGGTTCTCAGTCTGCCCCTGATGGGACCACATATGCTGAGTGAATGAGTTTGGGAATAGGTAGCCTACTCCCTTTCCCTGTTAGAGTCAGACAATATTCACATGCTTCTCTGTTCTGGTCCTTTTGCATATTCCTTTTGCCAAACCTTTATTCTGTACATCAGAGGTTTCAGTGAAGTCTCGGTTTCGAAAACCTTTATGCTACAGTTTGAGCAATTCTTGGTTAATGATGAAACACTGAGCAATTTATTTGTAAGTTCAGGAAAGTACATTTTATTTTGTACTTTCTTCCTTAATGTCTCTGCTTTCACAACACAATTCAAGAATCCAACTCCTCGTCTTTGTATAGAGTTTGTTGCCATTTTATTGTGCTCTCTTTTTCCATATAGAGGCTTTTTGTTATCAATGGAACCCTTATTTAAGCAGTTCCTTTTCAAATATTTTTTATTGAACAGTTTTTCATAATATAACAATAACATTGAAATAATAAACATCAATAATATGAAAATAAAATATGTCAATAAAACAATGTAATAGAGGGGCGTGGCTTGACTGCACATGGAGTAGGTCGCACGCTGCACTTGCTCCCGGGCCCCGATCCGCCTAAACCCAGACCCTGAGCGAAATTTGCGGTCCACATGGGGAGAACCAAACGTATGACGACCCCGAGACCTCCTCCTACACCCCACACCACCCTTAGACCCGGTCCGATGGACGAATTTCTGTCCACACCTCAGCACCTCAGAGATACACGCGGCACGGACAAGATGGCGCCCACCTCCCCGAGCACCAGCAGCCTGGCGGGCTCCGCGAGTGACACACCCGGCGCAGCTGCGCTGTCCCAAATGTCGCTGGACATAGCGGCTATATCGGCCAACATGCTCACACGAAGTGACAAGACGGCCCTGGTCGCGGAGCTGCGTACCGTCATCCGGGAAGAGGTAGCCGCGGTGCGCAGGGACCTGACGGCCCTGGAGCAGAGGGTGGATGACCTGGAAGAGACTCGCCTCCAAACTGTGCAATACCAGCAGGCCACAGACCTAGCTACGGCGAGACAGGGGAATATACTTCTTGAGATGCGCAGACAGGTCGAGGACCTGGACAACAGAGGCCGCCGCAATAACATACGAGTACGGGGCCTCCCTGAAGCCGACAATGAGTCCCCACGGGAACTGCTGACGGGCCTTTTCTTGTACCTGCTAGGAGAAGACGCACCCCCTGATATTTCCATGGAACGCGCACATAGAGCGCTCCGAGGCCCTAGAAGAGATGGCCAGCCCAGGGACCTGATTTGCTGCCTCACTTCGTTCCAGCTCAAGGACGCCATAATGAGAGCGGCCAGGGCCCGACGCACGCTCACATATATGGACTCCCAGGTCATGCTCTTCCAAGACCTGTCGCCTCTCACGCTAGATGCCCGCAGAGCGCTGAAACCGCTCACGACCATGCTAACGGAGAAGCGGATTCCCTATAAATGGGGCTTCCCATTCAGCCTACAAGCCAAGATCGAGAACCGTTGGCACTCGCTGCGCTGGCCCAACGACGTCGCCAGATTCCTCCAGTCCGCTGGACTGCCACATGTCCACGTTCCTAACTGGATTCTTGAGTATCCGCCTGCACGTCCGACTGGACCCCACCCAGCGGCCGAGAACCTGTCGGGCGACCGTGTTGCCCCCCTTCCGCAACGACGTGGAGGCCCTGCCGGCCCAGAAGAATAACACCTGGTGACGCCACTACCGACCACCTCTGCCTAAAACCATGGACCTCACCCTACGCTACCTAGCCCTTATAAAGGTACCACACCTGTCCCTCTGACTTTGCTGATTGCCGACCTCATCCTGTACTAGGTGGACACTGTGAAGTTGACCGCAGGTTAGTGGGGCACTATCACTAGCTCATTGCAGGGCTTAAGACTTAGAGCTGCACTTTGGGTGGGGGGGTTTTTTGGGGGGTCACGGACAGTACTGGGTGGGCTGTGATGCGTTGGACTGTTTGGGAGGCGGGTTTGGGCTGCCCAACCTCATGTAGTGCTGGCTCTTAGTCGTACCCGGGCCTGGCAGGTTGACACACCCAGGGGGCAAGGTATTGAGGTACGACTCCCCACGTGTAATGCTTCTTGCCTATATCCATTGTTCTCAACTTTGTTTCCCCATGACATGCTTAACTTGTTTTCAGACAACACCCCTGGCACATATCCCATAGCTAACGATAATTAACGTGCCACCTTACTGGTTCATATATCTTGTGATGCATTGCACTGTATTCCACATGTTGACCCGCCCCATTGATTCCCGTCTTAGAGATGTCGTGGTGTTTAGCCCGCGGCACTTAATGCCCCAGTACTTGCCGCCCACCTAGCGAGGATCAAACAGCTGACGTAGGTGCGGCACCACACTGCCCGATGTAGGTCGTGTTAAATTGTACTTATATTGTTGGCCACTTCCTTTGCCTCCATTCACACGTTCCCCAGAGAGGCTTCGATAACTGGACTGTTGTACTTGTATGTCTAACGGTTTGTGATGCTTTATTTCGCAAATGTTTAATTAATAACGTGTATTTCAAAGTTGACATGGGTGCCGTTGCGTTTTCCATGACATACGTTGTTCTTGAATACGCCTACTATGCTGTCACCCCCTGCTGCGCTACTGCACGGCCACTCCCTGTATAATAGGATAGCTCGCACATGGGCCGGGGTGACGGGTGCTGGTCTCCCTTGCGTAATGGGTACACCACCGCCATTCATATGCCCTTTCTATATAGCCGATACGCCTAAATTATACCACACGTGCCGCCTGCGGCATCATATGCTACTGGGGCCGGTACTGCACTGCTCTCACTTCTTATCCAGCTACATGCTACATTGCTTGGTGCCGCACGTGGCGACCCCCTCCCCCCCCTTACTGCCATAACCCACCTGAGCGCCCTATACACACGTGTCGCGCCCCATTTCCAGGTTCCCGCTATGCCTCAGGCACGCGCAGCAGGGCCCTAATGGGATGCAAGGCACGCCGCCTACTATAGGTACTGTGGGCCAACACTCATATTGTTATTCTCCGTAAAACTAGTACCATACGCACACCCAAGAGATCCATACCCTGTGCTTGTTATATTTGTGTAGAAAAATGTTTGTGGTTTCCCGAACCCTGTTATGGTTTTGCTGATGACTTGGGCTAAAAGGCCGATGTTGAGAATATAACGTTCTGTTCACATGTGTTGTCCTACATTGTATTGTGTTACACTGTGCTGTATTAACCGTATCTTTGAATGACACACGGCTCTGACTACCACTCCCCGCAGGCCTGCCCTGAGGGCCAGCCCCCTCCCCCCCCCCCCCCCCACCCCCGCTTTGCCTTCCCCCTCCGCCCGCCCTCTGGACAGGGACGTAAACCCACGGTGCTGACAGATGCCCCTACGTTACCGACGGACTTGCAACCCCCCCCTTCTTCTCCCCCCCCCACTCCCCTGGACACGCAAAGATCTAGACAGCCATCTCCCGCGGCGGATTGGGAGCCGAGGGACATGGGTGCCGATTACATCCCCTCACGTGACACAGACTCCGTGGGTGGCCTTCCCCGCACCTCACGCAACTGAACTTTTTTGTAAATAAGACCGTAGTTCTACGAGACTTTCCAGACCCACAGTCTCCCGAACGCTGTCAACCGGTCAAGGTTCACACGTTGCATTTACTCTCCCTCCCCCCCCCCCTCCCCCCCCCCCCCTTACTGGATGGCGTACTCCCATCCCCCAGGCGTCCACCGTGCGGGGGCCGGAGCGGGATTCGGCCCGGCCCTGCTTAAATACTGGTCCAATAATACTGGGGGCCTCAACCAACCCGGAGAAACGTTCGCACCTGCTCCGCCGTCTTTGGGCGGAGAGGGTGTCCGTGGCGTTCCTGCAGGAGACGCACTTTCGGGGTCCTAATGCTCCCAAACTGGAAAACAAACGTTTCCCCCTGGCTTACTATGCCAACCACCCTGATTCTAAGAGAGCAGGCGTAGCAATATTGTTCGCACACAACACACCCTTCTGCCACGTAGAGACCCAAAGAGATCCGGGAGGCAGGTACATTTTTATCAAGGGTACGATAGCTGACCACACGTACACATTCGCTTGCTTATACTCCCCTAACCGCGGCCAGCACACCTTTCTTTCCCGCACCTTAAACAGGCTGAACAGGTTCAGGGAGGGGCTTCTTTTGGTGGCTGGTGACCTGAACATGCCACTTGACCCACTCCTGGACACGTCACGGGGAACATGCACGCTCCCGCCGCACTGCTTGCGGACAGCTACTAGGGCTCTGACTAACTTAGGACTAGTAGACTGCTGGAGAACCGCACACCCCGATGACAGAGACTACACACACTTCTCACACGTCCACCGCCATTATAGCCGTATTGACTATATTTTCATGTCCCAGGAATACCTCTCCCTCCTACGCGACGCGCACATTGGAATCACGACCCACTCGGACCACGCCCCGGTTACAGTCTGCACGAGCTCCCCACTTTACAAACCAAAGGACAGGCAATGGAAACTGAACGCATCCCTACTGACTGACCCTGTCACCCGCGCATCCACACATCAGACGCTCACACAATACTTCGACACTAACGAAAACCCGGACACACCACCCCTGACGGTCTGGGAGGCACACAAATGTGTTGTGAGGGGCCACTACATCGCCATTTGCACTCAACGTAAGAGAGATAGACTTAAGCATTTCACCAATCTCACCACCAGGGTTACTGACTTGGAGAACAAGCACAAACAGACATTAGATGACGACACCTACCTACAACTGACTGAGGCTAGGAGGGATCTTAGGGACCACCTTTCGCAGGGACTGCTGCACACCCTGTCGAAGTCGGCCAGATACTTTTATGAACACTCTAATAAGAGTGGTCGACTTTTAGCACGGATGCTCCAGACAAAAAGACGGACGCAACACATTCATAAAATAAACACACCCGGCCAACGTAGCACACGACTCCCAGGAGGCATTCTTGAAGCCTTTCAGACCTACTACGCTGACTTATACAACCAGACACAGACCGCTCACGGACAAACGTCTCAGACACACCAACGTCAAATCACCGACTACCTCTCCCAGCACATAGCCAAAACGCTCACCCAGGAACAATCGGAGGACCTAGAACTACCCCTGACACTTGACGAACTTAAAGGCGCTCTAAAGTGCATGAAGCCTCACAAAGCACCGGGCCCGGACGGATTACCGGTCTCATACCTTCGCACTTTTAGTGACACACTCTTGCCTAAACTTCTATCCGGTCTGAACTCGATTCGCGAAGGAGGGCAGTTCCCGACAGACACGCTAGCCGCCACCATCACAATAATCCCCAAGGAAGGTAAAGACCCATCTAATTGCTCGAGTTACCGCCCGATCTCGCTCCTAAACTCGGACCTTAAGCTCTTTGCTAAAGCGCTAGCACTGCGGATCTCCCCGCTCCTCCCGGATCTGATTCACCCAGACCAGGTCGGGTTTATCCCGGGTAGGGAAGCCCGTGACGACACGATCCGGGCCCTTAACGTCATCCATATCGCTAAATCCAAGAAACGCGAGGTTGTCCTGTTATCGACGGATGCCGAAAAGGCGTTCGACCGGGTAGATTGGTCATACCTCGCGTCCACTCTCCACCACTTCAGATTTGGCCCACAGCTGCGCAACTGGGTGGCGGCTTTGTACACGACCCCGACAGCACGCATTCGCGTCAACGGTGCACTGACGAAACCTTTCCCCATCAGCAATGGCACGCGGCAAGGTTGTCCCCTGTCCCCCCTCCTGTTTGCCCTCTCTCTAGAGCCTTTCCTGGAGGCGGTCAGACGGGACGGGGGTATTACGGGGGTGACTCTGGAAGCGGAAGAACACAAACTTGCCGCCTATGCTGATGACATGTTGTTCTTCCTGGAGCAACCCTTAATTTCCATCCCTAACCTCCTCAAAGCGTTCCGCGACTTTCATCGAGTTTCCAACTTGAAATTAAATATGTCCAAGTCAGAGGCCCTACCTCTCCTCGATAACACCGAGCTGGTTGATCGGCTGAGCTCAGAGTTCGCCTTCTCTTGGCGACCAGATAGACTACGGTACCTGGGCACTTGGCTGCCGAGGGATCTCGCACAACTCTACCCGATGAACTTTCCTCCCCTACTCGCTACTATCCAAAAGGACCTATTGCGTTGGTCCCCAATGTATCTCACCTGGTTCGGCCGCATACAAGCCCTGAAAATGAATGTCCTCCCCAGACTTTTATATCTTTTCACGACACTACCTGTCGCGATCCCACAAACGTTCTTCCGTGCACTGGCCAGAGACATCCGTAGCTTTGTATGGAACCGCTCCGCTTCCCGCATTCGCAGAGCCACCCTGGAACGCCCAAAGTCAGCAGGGGGGGCCGGACTACCTTCTGTGCAACGATACTACCAGGCCACACATCTACAAAGGGTGGTGGACTGGCACGCGAACACGGGCGCCAGGAGATGGGTGTCTATGGAGGTACAGCAATCTCGCGGTACGATCCCTGCTAGACTCTGGCTTGGCTCCCTTACGTATTCCGAGCTCCGACTCCACAATCCCCTCATAGACGCCACCCTTAGGGTATGGTGCTCACTACGCTTCAAGCACAGGCTCACCACATCACCTAACCCACTGACCCCGATCACACATAACCCGTCTCTCGCGGACGGTCTCACCCCAGCGGCAATGCGAAACTTTCACCAGACGGACTGGCTTTACCTGCATCAGTGGATCGCAGACAGGGCCCTTAAACCGTTACCCGATGTCGTATCGATTCAGCAGCCGACCCTGATAGACGCGTTCCACTATCACCAGGTGAAGACATACTACACAAACATTCAAGGCAAAGACCACATTCACAGACAACTGACCGACTTCGAACAATTGTGCACTGACAGAAAACACCTTGACCACGCTGTATCCCACCTCTACGTACGCCTACTGACACCGGACAATGAGGGCACACTGGGGTTCACGGACAGGTGGGAACGGGAGACGGGCGTGCACTTGACTGCCCAGGAGTGGGGCAAAGTCTTTCTCCTAACCCACAAATGCTCCATTAGCTCCAAATACCAGGAGATGAGCTACAAATTACTCACGCGCTGGTATAGAACCCCCGAGGTGCTCAGACACATGCATGGTACAACCTCTGGCGACTGCTGGAGATGTCACTCCGCTCTGGGCACCACCCTTCATATTTGGTGGTCTTGCACACGCATAGCTCCATACTGGCACATGATACACGACAAAATTAAAGAAATCACGGACACAGACCTCCCATTCTTGCCTCTGGCAATGCTCCTCCACCACACATCCATGCCCATTCAACAGTACAAAAAATCCCTCACAATACACCTGCTCTCTGCTGCGAAAAGCCTTATCCCGCTGCTTTGGAAAAGCCAGGTGGCACCCACTTACAAGCAATGGGTAGACAAGGTTGAGGAGATCCGTGGGATGGAAATGCTAACTGCGTCCCTGCGGGAGCGCTCGGACAAGTGCGCCCTCCAATGGTACCCCTGGACGTCCTATACTGCACGGGGACGGGCCTGACCTCGTACTCCGGGCCCCCCAGGAGACGCCTGATACCCTCGCCTGCTACCCCGATCCATGTCCCTATGACGGAGATTAGTCCCCAGACTTAGCCACCCCCCCCTCCTATACCCAACCTTTGACTCATCTGACAGCTATAGACGCGCCTGTAATAAATTTTGCACCTGAGGAAGGTGCCCCATATTACTAACTATAACCCGCTTAGGCGGACACGCTGTACACTGATTGTGACTTTATCATTGCTGAAACATTATACTCGATTATGTATCCATGCCGGGCTCGATGTTCTGAGCCGATGTATGTCATCCTTTGCAATTTGATGTTTGTTTCCCCTGCCCCTCCCCTCCCTTTCCTTTTTTCTGTACCCCTTCCTTACTTGAAAAATCTCTCATAAATAAAGAATGTCTAAAAAAAAAAAAAAAAAAAACAATGTAATAATTACATCAAGTATAAATAACAAATAACAAAAGTACCTTTTTATATTTTTGAACATTAAAAGGGGGGCCAGTGGGCGATGGGAAAAAGGAAAGGAAAGGGTGAAAGGGAATTAGAATCTATATTACTTTTACTATATACGACCATTGAACAGTGTTACAACTGAACGATACAGTCATGACATTATTTCCATTTTCATAACGTATACATGTTTGTGTTTTATATCAGCAGATAATAAACATTTTCTAATTATTACATATTTCTAGCAAGATGAGATTTATGTCCACATATAAAATATTCTTTTGTGTGCCATTTTTGTGTGCAAATGTACTGCCATGGCTGCTGTGATAAGCTAATTTGTTTCCTATGATATGCCTCTCGAGGTTGTGTATTGCAAAAACTTGTGTTTCACTTCCTGCAGTTTCATATTTGACAGAGAGATTATCTCTAGTTTTTAGTGCATGATTAAATGAACTGTAGCTTTCTGGAAGTCTTGATAAAATCAGAATAAGGTTGTTTTCTCCATCAAAATTATTTCCAATAGAATCTAAATGGCCAATGAACTCTGACGTTTGACTCTGTTTACTCCCTCATACAGCTATGTTTTATACAGTTTTCCTGCTCAAAAAGTCTTTCATTTAGACTGATGTAAGAAAACATGACATCGCAAAGACAAATATAACAGCAAGAGAGAGAGAGGTAAGTGTGGTAAGAATACATACTTCTTCTCCAACACTATAGAGATAGTGGAGGACGAGCAACCAAATGCCACCAGCAACAGTGAGTCCTCCACATTAGGCACTGGAGATTATTATTAATATGCTTTTTTTTTCTAATTAATAAAGCACACTATTATATACTTTTTTTCATATCTCTATTCTTTTTGTTTTATTCTCTATTTGAATCCTTCTTACCATTCAATATTTTTGCACACACAACTTCCCTATAAATCTTTTCCACCCTAATCCAAAAACCTAATCATTTTTTACTTTTAATTATGATTTTTCTATTTTCCTTTTGGAAAGGAGAGGTAAGAAGTGGTACCTATTCAGGTAGTGCTGGAAGGCTGGCTCTCTGCTATATTTACCTTAGACGAAGGGAAGAACGCTGGGCAGAATAGGTCTGGGTTCCAAGCTGGGTTCCAGTTCTCCTACTTCTGCTACACGCATAATATAGCATGATTATGTGGGTAAAAAAATAAACAAATCATGAGAGGCAAAAAAATATTGTCTAGTTTTACAGACATGGAAGAACAGCCAAATAACCTAAGTAGGTGGGAGAGGCAAATACAAACAAACACGAAAATAAAAACTCTAACAGCAGAGGGGAGGAAGGAAGCAGAGACCAGCAGACATTTGAATCAAGAACAAGACAGCAGGAGATACAATTTAGCATGCAGGTGTTCTAGGTGGAAAAGACTATGGCATACAAATGGGAGAAAAGAGGCATCGGTTTGGAAGCAGGTAGTGACAAAGGTGTCACTGTCTGAAAACTAGTGAACAAACAAAAGGAGGAATCCGTACTCTTATGTGGTCCTAGTGCAACCAGACCTGGGGCTGGCTAACCTCACTCCAATGGTAAAACATTATTTTTCAAGCTAGTCTGAAAACTAGTGTGAGAAAGAGTCCAGCAGATAAGAGATACGAAGCATAGACACTAGTGGAGAAACAGGTAAAAGGTTTGGCGAAGAGGAAAAAAAAGAGAGTCTGTCCATGGATGCCCAAAAAGTAGATCTTTAGATGTTTTAATACTACAGCTTCCATGATGATTTTTCATTCTAAAGCAATCTAAAGGCATGGAAAGCATCATGGGAGTTGGTAATTCTACAACATCTGGGGACCTACCTTTTGGGCACCACTGGTCTAGTCAGATAGAAGCAATATATCGCAAAGCTCCTGCAAGTGTAACTATTAGTGTTTCACACTGACATTTATATCTTTACACACTTGGCTAATTCCTAGATATCCAGTGGGCAGATTCAATATCTGCTTCAATTACTTTGATCAATTATTTTGATGTAATTACTTTAGGTAAAATCATTTAAGAAAAGAAAACTGTAATTTTCTTTGATACGAATGATAAAACATTCATCTTAGCTACTGAAATAACTACTGTAATACTTCAATAGTGTAAAAGCTTCTGTATTTTCTTGACCAACTCTTACAGGGTTAATTCTAGAGTGAAAAACAAAGTAAAACTTACTTTCTCCAAGACCTTCATCACATGGAGTTGATCCTTTCCTGATGGAATGCGACTACCTTTTGACCAGGGAAAAAAAATAATTTTCATGGCAAATATTCACCTTTCGAGGCTGTAATGAATTGTCTTTTATTTACCTATGTACAGATATCATGAATCTTAATTCAGTATACAGTTTGTAGGAGTGCCAGAGGGGCTGGGAACACAATGCATCCTTTGTCTATATGGTCGGATTTGCAGAGTATGCTTGCTGTAGATAAAAGCTTTCCTTTCTCTTCATCAAAGCTATATTTATCTTCTCTAAATCCTTCCTTTCTCTCCCTAATTTATCCCTTTGTTCTCTTTCCCTTATTCATTTTCCATGTATATTCTGTACTAGTATTTAGATGTGAAGAACAAACTATTACAATAATTCAATAGGGAAATGAGGTTATTATTAAAGATAACTGCCAATAATTTTTAAAAAACAAAACCTACTTAGATTTGTCATTCTATAATTCTGTTTGGTTGAAAAATGAACAAAAAAATCCAAATTCCAATACAATATTTTCAGATTTTGTTTTTCAAAGAAACTAAAATCACAGAAGGGAAAAACCTTTAGACAAAACGTTGACAACGTAACATCAATCACAAGCACACATCCATGGGAACTGTACAAAACAGAGGCACAGAAGATAATCCGTATTGGTTCTCCTAGACATCAGAAGATCGGATCAGCATGCATATCGCTGAAAAAGACAGCCACATGTAATGGAGTTCCAGATGGGTAGACACACACTTGTACATTTTTTGCGTGTTACATGAAGAGAGATACATCACAACAATTATGGTCATGGCATATCTATACCTGTAACATATGATGTGCGATGCCCAAACTGTGCATAGATAAATATAAAACATTATACCTTTATTTATTTATTTAAATGTAATGGCTGGGACGGTACATCAGTGGGAAGACACCACCATGATGATGCCTACATTCTACATGCTTCATGGGCACTTCATCAGAGACAATCAACAGGGTATAACACATGCTTATATATAGAAATACAAACACACATAATTACTAAATCTGATCATCAGTTGAGTGAGGCAAACACCACACTGGCTAAGGGCAAAAGAAGAGAGAACCCTCACCCACCCCCAAAAAAACATATTACGATAACATGAAAAATGCTAATGCCTCACATATACATCACTATGTCTATAGAGGTTTTCATATGTTGCAAAAAAACTGTGCAATGAATATATACATGAATTCCATTAATTGTATTAATTTAAAGTACCATAGAGCTCCCAAATGCTATACACCAGTGATTCACACATCGTAACTTTCGTAGTTGTAATTAAAACTATGCATTGAAACAACCTTCCGACTGTTAGTTAGAATCTGTCCAATGTGATTTACTATATTGAAAAACAATATACCTAACTGGATCTGAAGATTGAAACAAGAATGTGGTACCTTACCTAAACGGTATTTCAGTTATAGAAATAAGATTGATCTAAAACCTAGAATCCAAAAATAATGATTTTTGGGACTAAAGGTTCCCTTTAATCTATTTTTTGCCTGATTTATTTTGACTGTCTCTACTCTTTTGCACCTCTCACTCATAGAACTACCATTTTTCCCAGACTATAAAGCATCCCTCAAAAATAAGCTCCAGCTTATTTGTACATGCAGGGTCCTACTGAGAAATAATCCGGCTGCACTTCCCCCCGCTCTAGGGGGTAACTCCTGCCACTGGGGAGAGGGACCGGTTGTCTCTTCTCCCTTTAAACCATACTGCCGCTGGAGAGTGGGACCGACAATCTCCTCTCCCTGGACCTCACTTATGGAGTCATCCGTGTGAGGTGGGCAGAGGCCAGCGGCGCTCTGCCCTGTAGCCAGCGTTTCAGCTGGGTTGGCCTGTTTGTTGTCAGGCCCCGGAACCAATGGACAGGTAGGGCAGAGGCCAGCTGCGCTCTGCCCTAATTCCAGCTCTTCTGCTGGGAAGGGTGTCAGTGGAGACCACAGTTCCCTCCACTACACCCGGAACCCAATTGGGAATTTGTTGCTGGGGAGAGGAATCAACTACCCCCTCTCCCTGGTATTCCCGCTGTGGCTGGGGAGGGATGACACCCTATTCTCCCAGGCTCTCACCCTGCCCTTGAGGAAAACTGTTGTCGGCATCCTCGTCTTGGGCAGAATTCTGCCCAGCATCCCTGTATGGCTGGTGGAGAGATCTCGGCCCCATCTGCACCACTCGCTCTCGGTGTCCTGCCTCCTGGTGACCGTCTCCACGCCCAGTATCTCAAGCTGGAGTTGGGGAGAGAGACCAGTTGTCTCCTCTCCCTGTAACTGACACTGCTGTTAGAGATCTGGGCAGGCTGCCCAGCATCCCTGTAGAGCTGGCGGAGAGACCTCGGTCGCATCTCCACCTGCCAACTAGATGTCTTCCCAGGACCAGTCTATAAGGTCTCTTATTTCTTGGGCTGGTTGGGAGGTAGGTGGTACAGCGGCCTGGTCTCCCCACCTGTAGGGTGGCAGGTCTGGGTCAGCCACCCATCTTCCCTCCTTTGCAGGCACAGAGACCCCGGTCTCATATGCACCATCCACGTCAGGTGTCTTGTCTCTTGATGACAGGTACAGCTGGTGGGGAGGAGTGATGAAACTTAACTCTCGAGGTGTTGCACAGTCCATAAACGCCATCATTTTGGAGACATGCGTCGTTACACGTTGAAATAGGTGAACATAATCCTGTTCTAGTTCACACTCCAGGCTACCCAGACAAGACAGATCCGGCTGCAATTCTGCTACCTCGGTAAGGTCAAAGCTGTCTTCCCACCTATCGCAGAAGCACCGGTAGCGGGAACTGTTGGGTTCTCCAAACCCCAGGGGGTCTTCAAAACCTTCCCACAACAGGCCAGGTCCAATGTAGTCCTTTCCCTCAGGGAGTTGGTAGGGGAGCAGCCCCGGGTAGAGGTCAGCTGCATGCCACCACAAGGCCCGGTAGGACTCATCCAACCACACTTCCATTTCGACCAGCCTCTCTAGTTCTCTTACCCATTCCTCTACTGGTTGCTCTCCAGGAACAACATTCGCAGTTCTAGTTGGTCCCATCGGCGCTGGTTGGAGTTTGGAAAAACTTTGCCGAGGACCTCCTTCCAGAGCTTGGTTTGGATGGCCACCCTCCATTCTAGTAGGTTCTCGTCTGGTATAAGGTCATCACTGCAGTGCAGAAGATCCTGTAGTCGCTGCTGGAGCCTGGCGTTGAAGGGGGATGCTGCCTGACAGTACCTGCCTTCCATATTCCTGAAGTAGTGCTGGTTTTCGCATGGCTAGGAAGCCATCCCGCCACTGCCACCAAATGTGTCGGCACGCCTGGCACCCCGACTGGGTACCTCCGCCAATCGCTGCTTCCTAGTTTCACCGAGTACTATAAGCACCGCACCAAACACCATAAGGACCATAGTCCCCTTAGCCGCCGCAGCTTGGCTAGGGTCTCGCCATCCCTTCCCACCCTGGACCAACACCTGGATCCAGCTCCCAGTGGGAAGACCTCTCCTTCAAGAGAGTATAGCCATATAGCCCTTAAAAGTGCAGGGATATAGCTGGTATAGCTTTCTCCCACACACATGAGACGAGGCTCTATGCTGGGGATGAACTGATTTATTGGGAGCCACACACTGCCTTTTATGCAACTCCCCATGCAAGGGGTTTCCTAAATCATATTCCAGGGGCATTCCCCACTGGACCTGAGAGAGAACTAGTTGCAAGCAAATATCTAAATTAAATCATCTCCCAGTACAGAAAACCTGCAATATAACAATACCTCAAAAGTACCCACAAAACTCATGAAAACTCCACAAAGGTTATACCTCTAATAACCCCGATCTGGGTGACGTTGGATACCCAGTCGGGGTGCCAGGCGTGCCGACACATTTGGTGGCAGTGGCGGGATGGCTTCCTAGCCATGCGAAAACCAGCACTACTTCAGGAATATGGAAGGCAGGTACTGTCAGGCAGCATCCCCCTTCAACGCCAGGCTCCAGCAGCGACTACAGGATCTTCTGCACTGCAGTGATGACCTTATACCAGACGAGAACCTACTAGAATGGAGGGTGGCCATCCAAACCAAGCTCTGGAAGGAGGTCCTCGGCAAAGTTTTTCCAAACTCCAACCAGCGCCGATGGGACCAACTAGAACTGCGAATGTTGTTCCTGGAGAGCAACCAGTAGAGGAATGGGTAAGAGAACTAGAGAGGCTGGTCGAAATGGAAGTGTGGTTGGATGAGTCCTACCGGGCCTTGTGGTGGCATGCAGCTGACCTGGATCCAGCTCCCAGTGGGAAGACCTCTCCTCCAAGAGAGTATAGCCATATAGCCCTTAAAAGTGCAGGGATATAGCTGGTATAGCTTTCTCCCACACACATGAGACAAGGCTCTATGCTGGGGATGAACTGATTTATTGGGAGCCACACACTGCCTTTTATGCAACTCCCCATGCAAGGGGTTTCCTAAATCATATTCCAGGGGCATACCCCACTGGACCTGAGAGAGAACTAGTTGCAAGCAAATATCTAAATTAAATCATCTCCCAGTACAGAAAACCTGCAATTTAACAATACCTCAAAAGTACCCACAAAACTCATGAAAACTCCACAAAGGTTATACCTCTAATAACCCCGATCTGGGTGACATATCCAACATATCCAACATTTCATGGAAGTCAATTATTTGACCGACCGTGCACATGGTCCTGTGCCCAAAACAGTTCCATGAAATCATGGCTAGCGGTCGGTCTAGTTCGGTAGTTTAAAAACTAACAAACTACCGAACATAGCCAATAGTCTTACCCTGGAGGTTGTTCACCTTGTTCATGGGAACATTTCCACTAAACAATGCCCTTCTAAGTGTTGTAGAACTTAACACAGGCGATGCTGGAACTCTAGCAGTGTTTGGGAGTTTCTGTGTCCGATTTCAGTTCCATGAGCTTCATTCCCAAACATCGCTGCCTGCATTTGTGGGAACAAGATGGCTGCCACCTCGTGGTCGTTCATACGAACAGCGGCCACCCAGACGAACAATTAGAACACTGTGGTGGAATGTGTAACAAACTGTCAATTAGGCTTAACAAGCTCCCGGGTGGTCCATGATTTTTGCGCTTGTTCGGTTCTCGATCAGAATAGAGAAAGTGTACGAACAAGGTCTTTTATAAGCCTTTTGCACGGCCCATAGTCTTGAGGCAGGAGGCTGGCAAATAGGCCCCTCCAAGAACACGTGGCAGAGGCATTTCTGCCACAGAAGTCACATGCAGGGAGGTGCCTAAATGGAAGAGAAGTAAGCAGTGAGAATGTATGGGCATGATCTATACACCAAAAGTGCTTCATTAAGCTAAAGGTGTTTTGGTGCCTATAGTATCCCTTTAAGTAATACATATGTTAAATTACATTATTCCTTTGCATTAATCAGTATTGCTGCTGAACTAAAAGTAAACTCTCTCAAGCTTCTATTTTGTTATGTATTTTTAGTGCAATTATAAAGTTACAATGCTACAATACTCATGTTTCATTGGTACCTGGTACATATTGTTAGGTAGGGTGATAGATAGATAGATAGATAGATAGATAGATAGATAGATAGATAGATAGATAGATAGATAGATAGATAGATAGATAGATAGATAGATAGATAGAAAGCACTATAGGGACTTGTAAGTAGGTATAACAAAGTCTGCTTTATTTGTGCTTTGAAAATACAAATGTTTCTGTATTTCACTGCATAAATTAAGTAGACATTGTTGAACATACTTATAAGGTATCCACATTCAAGTTTGACACTTGCACCGGGGCATCAAGACCAGGGAGTCTACGACTGCAATGAGATGATGAGTATGTACATATATAAAAAATACAAGATCCAACACATTCACTTTCTTACTCATTCTCTAAACAGCAACTTCAAAGCTGACAAAAAGAACCATAATATAATTACAATATATGATCATACAATGCATAAGTGTACCCCGTGTTTGGCAAGTCCTATAATTATTGCATAAATTAAAGGGGAAATTTCACTTCCCAGGATTTTTGCTTTCTCATCTCCTACGTTTAACAAATATGTTTTTGCGAAGTTTAAAAACTGAAATAAAGGGGGGCATGGCTAACCGCCGAGCAAGATGGCCGCATAGGAATCAGCTCCGGCACATGGGCTCCTAAAACATCGTGAATAATACCGCAGGAATAAAACAAACCACAGAGCACAGTATGTCGACATCTAAATCGAAGAAATCCACCTCGAAGGCGGAAAAAATTAGCTTCTTCAGACAAAAAACGGCCGCTATACAAGAAAACACGCAGGCCGCGTTACAAGATGGCGCCGGGGACCCGGACACCATCTCACCCTCGACAATATTAGGTGCCTCCCAGACCTCAGAATGCCTCACATGAGGGCACTTTGAGAGGGCTATGGATGCGATGGCAACAAAGCTGATCCACACATGGCAATCCACGGCAGACCAGATAAAAAAAGAAGTGCGAGACCTCTCTAACAGAACCGCCTCTGTGGAACTACAATGCCAAAATCTGGTGTCTGAACAAGATGATCTATCAGGCCACATGCAAACCCTGCAAAATAAAATGGGCGAAATGGAGGCCCGCATGGCGGACTACGAAGACAGGGCGCGCAGAAACAACTTAAGGCTACAAGGAGTCCCTGAATCTGTCTCACCAGAGGACATGCAAGTATATGTGAGGAGCCTGATGCACACCTACGCCCCAGACATCCCTGCGGACATGCTTCTCATTGACAGAGTCCACAGGGTGGCTAAGCCAAAGTACCTACCTGACTCAACACCAAGCGAGGTACTACTCCGGGTGCATTACTATCATATCAAGGAACTGATCCTTCGAGCACACCGCAGCAGACCCAACCCGCACGAAGACTACCCATCGATTCGTATTATGGCAGACCTGTCCGCGGCAATGCTGAGACGCAGGAGGGAATTCCAGCTAGTCACCTCGGAAATGAGAAACCAAGGCATCAGATACAGATGGGGATTCCCGACGAAGCTCATGACCATCAGAAATGGAGAAGCGGTTACCATTTCGACGCCGGAGGAAGGCCGAATAGCACTTAAGAAATGGGGCTTTCTCGCCAAATCGACTACCAGCACAACCCCCGTGCCCCAACGCCAAGGCCGCACTACCGCGGCGGATCCAGCCCACAGACTGCCTGCTTAGACGCTCACCTTGCAGCAAGTATCATGATAAGTCTTTATGCCAATATGTGATTGACTGATTGTGCATGCCTATGTCCTGTCGACAGTTCCCACACTAGGACCTCCACCTGCTGACTTTGACTCAGGCCTCGGTGTTGATTTAAAAAAAAAAAACATACACTACTAGCACACCTACCAACTGATACCTTGGCCTAGGTCCTACAACCGACCAAGAAGCATTATGGGGGATTCCCTGGGGGGACTGAGCACAGGGAAACCTTAATGGTCATGAGCCAGAGGAGCACTATCACCCTTCTAGGTGGTGTTCCAAACCAGCCAGACCCTCTTATGCCATGACCTATACACTGTCTAGCATTTTACGGGGACAACTGGTGTAACAGACCCCCTTGGGGGTGATGGGGGAATATAGCAGACCCACACCTAGATAAACCTAGAACCAACTAAAGAAACATAGGATTCCCCATGAGCCTGGACACGCAACAATAGAGGCTAGCCTCTATGAAGCAGGGAATGATGCAGGCACTGGCCTGGACTGATGACCCGGGACACATGGCCTGAACCCCCTAACTAACAATGCCCACTACTATGAGGATAGTCAATAGACAGCTACATACAATCAGATACTACCCCGTGTATGCTATTAACTTGATACTTGCGCAAGTCTACAAGTTACAATGCCTATTACAATACTGTTCTTTAATGTTATGTTATTCTTTAAATGTTATTTCTGCCTTGTTACAAATCCGAATTGGAGCCCATATAGCCACCCATTTGGAAGTTTCTACTCCCAACTGATACGGTCTTTGTATATAGCCCCCACCGCCGCCCAGCCCTATCCCCCTTTCCCTCAGCCCTACACCCCAACACAACCGTCACAAGCCAAAAAACGCCTGTCAGGACGGAAAGGAGGATTACTATTAAAAAAAAAAAAAAACACCATAGTGCAACATCCCTACAATGATTATCTACTCACACAACACCAAAGGCCTTAACACGCCACACAAACGACGAATACTGCTAGATGACCTGAAACACACCAAAGCAGATATAGCTTGCATACAAGAAACACACTTCGTCACCAACCGCACCCCTACATTTGCCACCAAAGACTACCCCACACAATACCATGCCACTCATTCATCCAAATCCAGAGGGGTCTCCATCCTACTGCACAAATCCCTAACGGTGGAAACGCTCCACATCACAAAAGACAGACAAGGCAGATATGTGATCCTGCACTGCATAATCAACATCCAACCCTTTATACTAGTATGCCTATACAGCCCAAACGACCAACAGCGCAATTTTCTACACAAGGTCCTTACTAAATTACCAGCTGGCCCAACAACCCCCACGATCATATGTGGGGACTTCAACCACACCATGGACTCCCGCATAGACTCAACAACCCCTAGCAACTCTGTTAGGCACCTCAAGCTCAAATCCCATAACACAGCTTTCACGAAACTCATCCAGGACTTCAGTCTGTACGACACCTGGAGGACCAACCACCCAAGTGAACAAGAGTACACCTTTTTCTCCCACGTCCACAAAATGTATTCCAGAATCGACCACATCCTTATTTCAGGCTTTTTACTTCCGCAGGTCGATGACTGTTCCATAGGGAATATAGTGTGGTCGGACGATGCGCCGGTAACTATGACCCTACATGACCACTACCAACACAGAGGACGGCCTCCGTGACGCCTCAACGATACGCTCCTGCACGATGCAACATTTACGGCAAAACTAACACAACACATGCAAGACTACTTCCAATGCAACGTCGGATTCGAGGCCTCCACTGCCTCCATCTGGCAGGCCCATAAAACGGTCGTGAGAGGCTTACTGATTAGCCGGGCATCTTTCCTCAAGTGACAACACAACATGGAACACACAGATCTACTAAGAAGACTACGAGATATGACAAACACACACCTCCTAAACCCATCTGACACACACGCCGAAACCATAAAAAAATATTACCACCCGAATTAACACTCTGACTCTGGAGAAAACAGCCCACATTCTCACAAAACTAAAACTGAATACATACACCCAAGGAAACAGAGCAGGGAAACACCTAGCCACACTACTCAGACAAAAGCAGGCCAACTCCAAAATCCCATATCTTCTCACATCCTCAGGGGAAAAGACTCATAATCCACAAGACATAAACGACAACATGAAAGTAATAGCAAATAAACCTTGCTATATAGGCGCTCAGAATATAATGTAGTGAAGAACCTGATTCCACTAAGCAGCTCAACACACGTGAAGGTACCTCCAAACCTTAACACAATAACATGCAAAAAAGTGGGGTGATGAAAGTGGGAAGGTTACAACATACAAGACCCAGTGGAGCGCTAATAAAATAACTTGACTCACCCTTATATTAAGGGATATGGAGTATGAGAAAATCTAAAGGGAAAGAAATATAATGGAAACAATGGTGTAGTATGTATGGACTTGGTGTTCTTAGAGAGAAGGGTTGTGATGGTAACAAACTCACACGGTACAGAGCCTGAAAGGGATATGCTCAAATCATAAACGCAGAGGTATTTTAAAGCAAATACCAAGCTTCTTCAGTGGCTGTATGGCAATCCTCAGAGAAAGGGAGAAAATGGGACAATGGACCAGAGCCCTAGTGTATTATCCTTAACCCAATGTAATGCCAGAACAGATACAAATGCTTGCTCACCTTTAAGAGAGCCAATCCAAACTGGGCTCTCAGTGTAATAGGTAGTGTGCCTTTAAGAGGGCACTGCTCTTCTTTGTTTGCAGGAAAATAGATGCAGGTCGTAGGCTCATATAAAAAACTAATTTATTATAAAACACTTACATAAAATGCAAATAAAAAGTCCCATGAAATAATGGTGTAGAAACGGACGAGGACTCATTTCTACACCATTATTTCATGGGACTTTTTATTTGCATTTTATGTAAGTGTTTCATAGTAAATTCGTTTTTTATTTGAGCCTACGTCCTGCATCTATTTTCCTGCAAACAAAGAAGAGCAGTGCCCTCTTAAAGGCACACTACCTATTACACTGAGAGCCCAGTTTGGATTGGCTCTCTTAACCCCTTCAGGACGGAGTCAATAGTGCACGTTCTGATCAAAACAAAACGTAAACAAAAACTAGAATTTGCGCTACATGTCTGTTCAACCGTAGTTCCCCTCTTTCAAATTATATGCACCCACACTTATTATATCATTTTGTTCAGGAGAAACAGGGCTTTAATTTACCATTAACTATTCATATATGGAACATAATTCATTATGAATAAAATTTTTAAAAAATGTGAGAAAATAAGATTTTTTTTTAAATTTGTATTTCCGTCTGACATTTTAGCTGTGAATGTCATAATACTGTTAGGTTTTACTGCACAAAAATGCACATATTTGTAATCAGCGATGTCTCACGAGTACAACAGTATCCCCCATTAACAGGTTTTATGGTGTTTTGGAAAGTTACAGGGTCAAATATAGAACCTTCCATTTTCAAATAGAAATTTGCCAGATTGGTAATGTTACCTTTGAGACGGTGTGGTAGCCCAGCAATGAGAATTACCCCCATAATGGCATACCATTTTAAAAAGTAGACAACCAAAGGTATTGAAAGTGGGGTATGTTTAGTCTTTTTTAGTAGCCACTTAGTCACAAACACTGGCCAAAGTTAGCGTTCATATTTGTTTTTGTGTTAAAAAAGCAAAAAACGAATATTTGGCCAGTGTTTGTGACTAATTGGCTACTAAGAAAGACTGGACATACCCCACTTGCAATACCTTGGGTTGTCTACTTTTGCAAATGGTATGCCATCATGGGGGTAATTCTCATTCCTGGGCTACCATACGCTCTCAAAGGCAACATAACCAATCTGGCAAATTTCAATGTAAAAAAAATGAAATGCAAGCCTTATATGTGACTCTCTAACTTTCCAAAACACCATGAAACCTGTACATGGGGGGTACTGTTATTCTCGGGAGACTTCACTAAACACAAATATTATTGTTTTAAAACAGTAAAACATATTACAACAATAATATAGTCCATAAAAGTGCCGTTCGTTTGTAAAAAATGCAAAAAACTTAAATTTTACTTAAAATATCATCGTTGTAATACAATTTACCAATTTGAAACACTAATATTTGAGTTCAGCAAAGTCTCCCGAGTAGAAAAGTACCCCCCATGTACAGGTTTTATGTTGTCTTGGAGAGTTACAGGGTCAAATATAGTGCTTGCGAATTAAATTCTCTGCACTTTCTCCCTGTGTTGTCAGGCATGTCAATCAAATTTTAATTAATCAAATCACCTAATTATGTTAAAAGATTACTTAAATATACATGTAGAATTTTACTACATATGCTTTTATAGGTATTTAAATTCTACGTGTATACTAATGTAATATTTTATGTAATTATATGTATTTATCTATATATATATATATTTGCAGTTATTTGCATTTTATATATAGATAGATATATATAGAATGTCATTCTAAGTGTATTTTGTTACCAATATATATATATATATATATATATATTAATAACAAAATACAGTTAGAATGAAATTACATATGTATATATAATTTATATTAAATTTTGTTTCAATATTTTATTTATTAATTTTATTATTTTATTTATTTATTATTGTAATTATACGTATTTATATATATAATATATGTGTATATATCTATTATATATATATATAATATATGTATATTATATATATGTAACGTCATTCTAAGTGTATTTTAATACTAATATATGTACTTATATTAGTATTAAAATACACTATGTATGACGTTAAATATATATAATATACATATATATATTATATATATAATATATATACATATATTATATATATATATATATATAAATACATTTGATTTATTTTAAAACATGTCTAATTATTTTTTTTTTATACTTCCCACCAGCAGGGGGACTGTCTGATATTTTAGGCAGTCCCCCTGCTGGCAGATCCACAGCCAGCTATAGGGGGCCATGTGATCGCTCTTTGAGAGCGATCACATGGCCCCCGGGGGCCTGATTTGCCGTGGGGGGTCTGCCTGGGCTGTGAGGCAGTCCTCCCGAAGCTGAGCGCCGGGAAGGTAAGTATCCCGGGCGCTCCAGGGCTTAAAGCCGTTACGGCGTGCTATGCCGTCACAACGGCTTTAAAGCCCACTTAAACCATGACGGCATAGCACGTCGTAACGGCGGGAAGGGGTTAAAGGTGAGCAAGCATTTGTATCTGTTCTGGCATTACATTGGGTTAAGGATAATACACTAGGACTCTGGCCCATTGTCCCCTTTTCTCCCTTTCTCTGAGGATTGCCATACAGCCACTGAAGAAGCTTGGTATTTGCTTTAAAACACCTCTGCGTTTATGATTTGAGCCTATCCCTTTCAGGCTCTGTACCGTGTGAGTTTGTTACATTCACAACCCTTCTCTCTAAGAACACCAAGTCCATACATACTACACCATTGTTTCCATTATATTTCTTTCCCTTTAGATTTTCTCATACTCCATATCCCTTAATATAAGGGTGAGTCAAGTTATTTTATTAGCGCTCCACTGGGTCTTGTTTGTTGTAACCTTCCCACTTTCATCACCCCACTTTTTTTTTTATAAACGACAACATGGCTGACTATTACCACTCCCTTTACAACCTCATCACGGACCCAACACTACACCAACCCACCACACAGGAAATAGACAACTTTTTGCAACCTATAGCGCTACCCAAACTAACGACTACACAACAAAGCGCCATTCAAAACCTGATTACCACACAAGAAATACTAGACACAATTCAATCCCTTCCGCCCAGGAAATCACCAGGCCCAGACGGCCTAATCAACTCATACTATAAACAATTTGCACCCATCCTTGCCCCACACTTAAAAAACGTATTTATTCACGTACTGCAGACAGGGACAGTGCCGACAGAAATGCTAATGGCACATGTTGCCACCCTCCCCAAACCCGGGAAAGCCCCGAACAAGTGTCAAAACCTACGGCCCATCTCTCTGTTAAACACAGACATCAAACTCATTGCCAAAAAATGTTCCAATAGGCTAGCGCCCATCATCCCCACAATCATCGGGGAGCACACAAAAAACTCTAAATCTACTATACGGGATGCAAGAAAAAAAAGGCCCCTAGCATCCTCCTATCCCTAGATGTGGAGAAGGCCTTCGATAGGCTCCACTGGCCATTTCTGCTAGCAGTTCTACGGAAATTCGATTTCCCACCCCAATTTCTATGGTTAATTACAGCATTATATTCCACACCGACAGCCAGAGTTGTGAACGGGGGATTCATGTCTAAAATGTTCACCATTTCCAACGGCTCCAGACAAGCCTGCCCACTCTCTCCACTACTCAACATAATAGCTCTAGAACCCTTAACACAGCGAATACGCGACGACCCAAACGTACATGGGGTCCAGGCCAAGGGCCGAGAATATAAACTATCCCTGCTTGCGGACGACATCCTTCTATCCCTAGAACAACCACACATATCTCTGCCCAATTTCCACATGATCCTGTCCCAATACAGCAAATGTTCATACTACAAGTTAAACATTGCAAAGACCCTCGCCCTAGGGATTAATGTCCCGGCCCACAACCTGACCGCCCTAAAAGCTAACTTTGATTATGACTGGAGACGTGACCACATAAAGTTCCTAGGGGTAAACTTCACACCTACACCAAACACACTCTTTATTACCAACTACTGCACTAACTCTCTGCTCACGCCTGCACTCCCGCTCGAAGCACTTCGAATACTCATACCTGATTTTAACTATAAACTTTGGCACAGACATGGAGTAACCACAATGTCACAACTAATGAACGGCAAACACCTCAAAAAACGCTCTGATCTTCGAACAGAATTTGACTTATCCAACACGGCCACCTTCTCCTACAGGCAACTGCACTCCTGGTTCGCTCTCCAACCAACACTGCAAACAGTAAAACCCCAGAACAAACACTGGAAAACAGTGACAGATATCTGCACTAGAACCAAACCGGCCATAAAACTTATATCTACAATCTATGACTCCGAACACACCCAACCCCAAAAGCAACCTTCATCCTTCAAACTAGCATGGGAAAAAGACATTGGACACCCACTCCAAAATAAACAGTGGAATGACATCTTCAAAGCCCACAAACATCTAACGCACGGTACAGAGCCTGAAAGGGATATGCTCAAATCATAAACGCAGAGGTATTTTAAAGCAAATGCCAAGCTTCTTCAGTGGCTGTATGGCAATCCTCAGAGAAAGGGAGAAAATGGGACAATGGACCAGAGCCCTAGTGTATTATCCTTAACCCAATGTAATGCCAGAACAGATACAAATGCTTGCTCACCTTTAAGAGAGCCAATCCAAACTGGGCTCTCAGTGTAATAGGTAGTGTGCCTTTAAGAGGGCACTGCTCTTCTTTGTTTGCAGGAAAATAGATGCAGGTCGTAGGCTCATATAAAAAACTAATTTATTATAAAACACTTACATAAAATGCAAATAAAAAGTCCCATGAAATAATGGTGTAGAAACGGACGAGGACTCATTTCTACACCATTATTTCATGGGACTTTTTATTTGCATTTTATGTAAGTGTTTCATAGTAAATTCGTTTTTTATTTGAGCCTACGTCCTGCATCTATTTTCCTGCAAACAAAGAAGAGCAGTGCCCTCTTAAAGGCACACTACCTATTACACTGAGAGCCCAGTTTGGATTGGCTCTCTTAACCCCTTCAGGACGGAGTCAATAGTGCACGTTCTGATCAAAACAAAACGTAAACAAAAACTAGAATTTGCGCTACATGTCTGTTCAACCGTAGTTCCCCTCTTTCAAATTATATGCACCCACACTTATTATATCATTTTGTTCAGGAGAAACAGGGCTTTAATTTACCATTAACTATTCATATATGGAACATAATTCATTATGAATAAAATTTTTAAAAAATGTGAGAAAATAAGATTTTTTTTTAAATTTGTATTTCCGTCTGACATTTTAGCTGTGAATGTCATAATACTGTTAGGTTTTACTGCACAAAAATGCACATATTTGTAATCAGCGATGTCTCACGAGTACAACAGTATCCCCCATTAACAGGTTTTATGGTGTTTTGGAAAGTTACAGGGTCAAATATAGAACCTTCCATTTTCAAATAGAAATTTGCCAGATTGGTAATGTTACCTTTGAGACGGTGTGGTAGCCCAGCAATGAGAATTACCCCCATAATGGCATACCATTTTAAAAAGTAGACAACCAAAGGTATTGAAAGTGGGGTATGTTTAGTCTTTTTTAGTAGCCACTTAGTCACAAACACTGGCCAAAGTTAGCGTTCATATTTGTTTTTGTGTTAAAAAAGCAAAAAACGAATATTTGGCCAGTGTTTGTGACTAATTGGCTACTAAGAAAGACTGGACATACCCCACTTGCAATACCTTGGGTTGTCTACTTTTGCAAATGGTATGCCATCATGGGGGTAATTCTCATTCCTGGGCTACCATACGCTCTCAAAGGCAACATAACCAATCTGGCAAATTTCAATGTAAAAAAAATGAAATGCAAGCCTTATATGTGACTCTCTAACTTTCCAAAACACCATGAAACCTGTACATGGGGGGTACTGTTATTCTCGGGAGACTTCACTAAACACAAATATTATTGTTTTAAAACAGTAAAACATATTACAACAATAATATAGTCCATAAAAGTGCCGTTCGTTTGTAAAAAATGCAAAAAACTTAAATTTTACTTAAAATATCATCGTTGTAATACAATTTACCAATTTGAAACACTAATATTTGAGTTCAGCAAAGTCTCCCGAGTAGAAAAGTACCCCCCATGTACAGGTTTTATGTTGTCTTGGAGAGTTACAGGGTCAAATATAGTGCTTGCGAATTAAATTCTCTGCACTTTCTCCCTGTGTTGTCAGGCATGTCAATCAAATTTTAATTAATCAAATCACCTAATTATGTTAAAAGATTACTTAAATATACATGTAGAATTTTACTACATATGCTTTTATAGGTATTTAAATTCTACGTGTATACTAATGTAATATTTTATGTAATTATATGTATTTATCTATATATATATATTTGCAGTTATTTGCATTTTATATATAGATAGATATATATAGAATGTCATTCTAAGTGTATTTTGTTACCAATATATATATATATATATATATATATATATATTAATAACAAAATACAGTTAGAATGAAATTACATATGTATATATAATTTATATTAAATTTTGTTTCAATATTTTATTTATTAATTTTATTATTTTATTTATTTCTTATTGTAATTATACGTATTTATATATATAATATATGTGTATATATCTATTATATATATATATATAATATATGTATATTATATATATGTAACGTCATTCTAAGTGTATTTTAATACTAATATATGTACTTATATTAGTATTAAAATACACTATGTATGACGTTAAATATATATAATATACATATATATATTATATATATAATATATATACATATATTATATATATATATATATATATAAATACATTTGATTTATTTTAAAACATGTCTAATTAATTTTTTTTATACTTCCCACCAGCAGGGGGACTGTCTGATATTTTAGGCAGTCCCCCTGCTGGCAGATCCACAGCCAGCTATAGGGGGCCATGTGATCGCTCTTTGAGAGCGATCACATGGCCCCCGGGGGCCTGATTTGCCGTGGGGGGTCTGCCTGGGCTGTGAGGCAGTCCTCCCGAAGCTGAGCGCCGGGAAGGTAAGTATCCCGGGCGCTCCAGGGCTTAAAGCCGTTACGGCGTGCTATGCCGTCACAACGGCTTTAAAGCCCACTTAAACCATGACGGCATAGCACGTCGTAACGGCGGGAAGGGGTTAAAGGTGAGCAAGCATTTGTATCTGTTCTGGCATTACATTGGGTTAAGGATAATACACTAGGACTCTGGCCCATTGTCCCCTTTTCTCCCTTTCTCTGAGGATTGCCATACAGCCACTGAAGAAGCTTGGTATTTGCTTTAAAACACCTCTGCGTTTATGATTTGAGCCTATCCCTTTCAGGCTCTGTACCGTGTGAGTTTGTTACATTCACAACCCTTCTCTCTAAGAACACCAAGTCCATACATACTACACCATTGTTTCCATTATATTTCTTTCCCTTTAGATTTTCTCATACTCCATATCCCTTAATATAAGGGTGAGTCAAGTTATTTTATTAGCGCTCCACTGGGTCTTGTTTGTTGTAACCTTCCCACTTTCATCACCCCACTTTTTTTTTTATAAACGACAACATGGCTGACTATTACCACTCCCTTTACAACCTCATCACGGACCCAACACTACACCAACCCACCACACAGGAAATAGACAACTTTTTGCAACCTATAGCGCTACCCAAACTAACGACTACACAACAAAGCGCCATTCAAAACCTGATTACCACACAAGAAATACTAGACACAATTCAATCCCTTCCGCCCAGGAAATCACCAGGCCCAGACGGCCTAATCAACTCATACTATAAACAATTTGCACCCATCCTTGCCCCACACTTAAAAAACGTATTTATTCACGTACTGCAGACAGGGACAGTGCCGACAGAAATGCTAATGGCACATGTTGCCACCCTCCCCAAACCCGGGAAAGCCCCGAACAAGTGTCAAAACCTACGGCCCATCTCTCTGTTAAACACAGACATCAAACTCATTGCCAAAAAATGTTCCAATAGGCTAGCGCCCATCATCCCCACAATCATCGGGGAGCACACAAAAAACTCTAAATCTACTATACGGGATGCAAGAAAAAAAAGGCCCCTAGCATCCTCCTATCCCTAGATGTGGAGAAGGCCTTCGATAGGCTCCACTGGCCATTTCTGCTAGCAGTTCTACGGAAATTCGATTTCCCACCCCAATTTCTATGGTTAATTACAGCATTATATTCCACACCGACAGCCAGAGTTGTGAACGGGGGATTCATGTCTAAAATGTTCACCATTTCCAACGGCTCCAGACAAGCCTGCCCACTCTCTCCACTACTCAACATAATAGCTCTAGAACCCTTAACACAGCGAATACGCGACGACCCAAACGTACATGGGGTCCAGGCCAAGGGCCGAGAATATAAACTATCCCTGCTTGCGGACGACATCCTTCTATCCCTAGAACAACCACACATATCTCTGCCCAATTTCCACATGATCCTGTCCCAATACAGCAAATGTTCATACTACAAGTTAAACATTGCAAAGACCCTCGCCCTAGGGATTAATGTCCCGGCCCACAACCTGACCGCCCTAAAAGCTAACTTTGATTATGACTGGAGACGTGACCACATAAAGTTCCTAGGGGTAAACTTCACACCTACACCAAACACACTCTTTATTACCAACTACTGCACTAACTCTCTGCTCACGCCTGCACTCCCGCTCGAAGCACTTCGAATACTCATACCTGATTTTAACTATAAACTTTGGCACAGACATGGAGTAACCACAATGTCACAACTAATGAACGGCAAACACCTCAAAAAACGCTCTGATCTTCGAACAGAATTTGACTTATCCAACACGGCCACCTTCTCCTACAGGCAACTGCACTCCTGGTTCGCTCTCCAACCAACACTGCAAACAGTAAAACCCCAGAACAAACACTGGAAAACAGTGACAGATATCTGCACTAGAACCAAACCGGCCATAAAACTTATATCTACAATCTATGACTCCGAACACACCCAACCCCAAAAGCAACCTTCATCCTTCAAACTAGCATGGGAAAAAGACATTGGACACCCACTCCAAAATAAACAGTGGAATGACATCTTCAAAGCCCACAAACATCTAACGCACGGTACAGAGCCTGAAAGGGATATGCTCAAATCATAAACGCAGAGGTATTTTAAAGCAAATGCCAAGCTTCTTCAGTGGCTGTATGGCAATCCTCAGAGAAAGGGAGAAAATGGGACAATGGACCAGAGCCCTAGTGTATTATCCTTAACCCAATGTAATGCCAGAACAGATACAAATGCTTGCTCACCTTTAAGAGAGCCAATCCAAACTGGGCTCTCAGTGTAATAGGTAGTGTGCCTTTAAGAGGGCACTGCTCTTCTTTGTTTGCAGGAAAATAGATGCAGGTCGTAGGCTCATATAAAAAACTAATTTATTATAAAACACTTACATAAAATGCAAATAAAAAGTCCCATGAAATAATGGTGTAGAAACGGACGAGGACTCATTTCTACACCATTATTTCATGGGACTTTTTATTTGCATTTTATGTAAGTGTTTCATAGTAAATTCGTTTTTTATTTGAGCCTACGTCCTGCATCTATTTTCCTGCAAACAAAGAAGAGCAGTGCCCTCTTAAAGGCACACTACCTATTACACTGAGAGCCCAGTTTGGATTGGCTCTCTTAACCCCTTCAGGACGGAGTCAATAGTGCACGTTCTGATCAAAACAAAACGTAAACAAAAACTAGAATTTGCGCTACATGTCTGTTCAACCGTAGTTCCCCTCTTTCAAATTATATGCACCCACACTTATTATATCATTTTGTTCAGGAGAAACAGGGCTTTAATTTACCATTAACTATTCATATATGGAACATAATTCATTATGAATAAAATTTTTAAAAAATGTGAGAAAATAAGATTTTTTTTTAAATTTGTATTTCCGTCTGACATTTTAGCTGTGAATGTCATAATACTGTTAGGTTTTACTGCACAAAAATGCACATATTTGTAATCAGCGATGTCTCACGAGTACAACAGTATCCCCCATTAACAGGTTTTATGGTGTTTTGGAAAGTTACAGGGTCAAATATAGAACCTTCCATTTTCAAATAGAAATTTGCCAGATTGGTAATGTTACCTTTGAGACGGTGTGGTAGCCCAGCAATGAGAATTACCCCCATAATGGCATACCATTTTAAAAAGTAGACAACCAAAGGTATTGAAAGTGGGGTATGTTTAGTCTTTTTTAGTAGCCACTTAGTCACAAACACTGGCCAAAGTTAGCGTTCATATTTGTTTTTGTGTTAAAAAAGCAAAAAACGAATATTTGGCCAGTGTTTGTGACTAATTGGCTACTAAGAAAGACTGGACATACCCCACTTGCAATACCTTGGGTTGTCTACTTTTGCAAATGGTATGCCATCATGGGGGTAATTCTCATTCCTGGGCTACCATACGCTCTCAAAGGCAACATAACCAATCTGGCAAATTTCAATGTAAAAAAAATGAAATGCAAGCCTTATATGTGACTCTCTAACTTTCCAAAACACCATGAAACCTGTACATGGGGGGTACTGTTATTCTCGGGAGACTTCACTAAACACAAATATTATTGTTTTAAAACAGTAAAACATATTACAACAATAATATAGTCCATAAAAGTGCCGTTCGTTTGTAAAAAATGCAAAAAACTTAAATTTTACTTAAAATATCATCGTTGTAATACAATTTACCAATTTGAAACACTAATATTTGAGTTCAGCAAAGTCTCCCGAGTAGAAAAGTACCCCCCATGTACAGGTTTTATGTTGTCTTGGAGAGTTACAGGGTCAAATATAGTGCTTGCGAATTAAATTCTCTGCACTTTCTCCCTGTGTTGTCAGGCATGTCAATCAAATTTTAATTAATCAAATCACCTAATTATGTTAAAAGATTACTTAAATATACATGTAGAATTTTACTACATATGCTTTTATAGGTATTTAAATTCTACGTGTATACTAATGTAATATTTTATGTAATTATATGTATTTATCTATATATATATATTTGCAGTTATTTGCATTTTATATATAGATAGATATATATAGAATGTCATTCTAAGTGTATTTTGTTACCAATATATATATATATATATATATATATATATATATATTAATAACAAAATACAGTTAGAATGAAATTACATATGTATATATAATTTATATTAAATTTTGTTTCAATATTTTATTTATTAATTTTATTATTTTATTTATTTATTATTGTAATTATACGTATTTATATATATAATATATGTGTATATATCTATTATATATATATATATAATATATGTATATTATATATATGTAACGTCATTCTAAGTGTATTTTAATACTAATATATGTACTTATATTAGTATTAAAATACACTATGTATGACGTTAAATATATATAATATACATATATATATTATATATATAATATATATACATATATTATATATATATATATATATATAAATACATTTGATTTATTTTAAAACATGTCTAATTAATTTTTTTTATACTTCCCACCAGCAGGGGGACTGTCTGATATTTTAGGCAGTCCCCCTGCTGGCAGATCCACAGCCAGCTATAGGGGGCCATGTGATCGCTCTTTGAGAGCGATCACATGGCCCCCGGGGGCCTGATTTGCCGTGGGGGGTCTGCCTGGGCTGTGAGGCAGTCCTCCCGAAGCTGAGCGCCGGGAAGGTAAGTATCCCGGGCGCTCCAGGGCTTAAAGCCGTTACGGCGTGCTATGCCGTCACAACGGCTTTAAAGCCCACTTAAACCATGACGGCATAGCACGTCGTAACGGCGGGAAGGGGTTAAAGGTGAGCAAGCATTTGTATCTGTTCTGGCATTACATTGGGTTAAGGATAATACACTAGGACTCTGGCCCATTGTCCCCTTTTCTCCCTTTCTCTGAGGATTGCCATACAGCCACTGAAGAAGCTTGGTATTTGCTTTAAAACACCTCTGCGTTTATGATTTGAGCCTATCCCTTTCAGGCTCTGTACCGTGTGAGTTTGTTACATTCACAACCCTTCTCTCTAAGAACACCAAGTCCATACATACTACACCATTGTTTCCATTATATTTCTTTCCCTTTAGATTTTCTCATACTCCATATCCCTTAATATAAGGGTGAGTCAAGTTATTTTATTAGCGCTCCACTGGGTCTTGTTTGTTGTAACCTTCCCACTTTCATCACCCCACTTTTTTTTTTATAAACGACAACATGGCTGACTATTACCACTCCCTTTACAACCTCATCACGGACCCAACACTACACCAACCCACCACACAGGAAATAGACAACTTTTTGCAACCTATAGCGCTACCCAAACTAACGACTACACAACAAAGCGCCATTCAAAACCCGATTACCACACAAGAAATACTAGACACAATTCAATCCCTTCCGCCCAGGAAATCACCAGGCCCAGACGGCCTAATCAACTCATACTATAAACAATTTGCACCCATCCTTGCCCCACACTTAAAAAACGTATTTATTCACGTACTGCAGACAGGGACAGTGCCGACAGAAATGCTAATGGCACATGTTGCCACCCTCCCCAAACCCGGGAAAGCCCCGAACAAGTGTCAAAACCTACGGCCCATCTCTCTGTTAAACACAGACATCAAACTCATTGCCAAAAAATGTTCCAATAGGCTAGCGCCCATCATCCCCACAATCATCGGGGAGCACACAAAAAACTCTAAATCTACTATACGGGATGCAAGAAAAAAAAGGCCCCTAGCATCCTCCTATCCCTAGATGTGGAGAAGGCCTTCGATAGGCTCCACTGGCCATTTCTGCTAGCAGTTCTACGGAAATTCGATTTCCCACCCCAATTTCTATGGTTAATTACAGCATTATATTCCACACCGACAGCCAGAGTTGTGAACGGGGGATTCATGTCTAAAATGTTCACCATTTCCAACGGCTCCAGACAAGCCTGCCCACTCTCTCCACTACTCAACATAATAGCTCTAGAACCCTTAACACAGCGAATACGCGACGACCCAAACGTACATGGGGTCCAGGCCAAGGGCCGAGAATATAAACTATCCCTGCTTGCGGACGACATCCTTCTATCCCTAGAACAACCACACATATCTCTGCCCAATTTCCACATGATCCTGTCCCAATACAGCAAATGTTCATACTACAAGTTAAACATTGCAAAGACCCTCGCCCTAGGGATTAATGTCCCGGCCCACAACCTGACCGCCCTAAAAGCTAACTTTGTTTATGACTGGAGACGTGACCACATAAAGTTCCTAGGGGTAAACTTCACACCTACACCAAACACACTCTTTAAGGCAAACTACGCTAAACTGCTCAACGAAATCAAATCCATTCTACAAGGGTGGAAAGGGAAGTACATCTCATGGTCAGGCCGAATAGCCTCAGTAAAAATGCTAGTCCTACCGAAGAAACAATACTTATTCCGCACACTCCCACTTAAATTACCCACGAAGTACCTACCGGACCTACAAAACCTCCTGAACGCCCATGTATGGGAAAACATGAAATCGAGAGTAGCAAAATCCACGATGTACCAATCATTCGCCCAAGGAGGAATGGGAATGCCTGATGTGGCGGGATACTACCGTGCAGCTAAAATAACTCCACTGCTCGCAGCATCTCACCGAAAAGACCCGATGGTATGGGTCACTCTAGAAAAAAACTATGCGCATGATCTCTCCTTGCCACTACTGGCCTGGCTGCCAAAAACGCACAGACCGAAACACTTAGAATTATTACCAACTACTGCACTAACTCTCTGCTCACGCCTGCACTCCCGCTCGAAGCACTTTGAATACTCATACCTGATTTTAACTATAAACTTTGGCACAGACATGGAGTAACCACAATGTCACAACTAATGAACGGCAAACACCTCAAAAAATGCTCTGATCTTCGAACAGAATTTGACTTATCCAACACGGCCACCTTCTCCTACAGGCAACTGCACTCCTGGTTCGCTCTCCAACCAACACTGCAAACAGTAAAACCCCAGAACAAACACTGGAAAACAGTGACAGATATCTGCACTAGAACCAAACCGGCCATAAAACTTATATCTACAATCTATGACTCCGAACACACCCAACCCCAAAAGCAACCTTCATCCTTCAAACTAGCATGGGAAAAAGACATTGGACACCCACTCCAAAATAAACAGTGGAATGACATCTTCAAAGCCCACAAACATCTAACGCTTTGCACAACCCACCTAGAACTATCCCGAAAGATACTCTACCGATGGTATTTAGTCCCAACGCAGCTTAAACACAGTTACCCTGATATGCCGGATGTCTGCTGGAGGTGCCAAGCGGCCCGAGGAACCATGATACATATTTGGTGGCACTGCCCGAAGCTTACTCGATACTGGCGGCAAGTGTCTGATCTGGCAACGCAATGCACAAACGTACGACTACCCCAACTACCGGAAACGTTCCTACTACTTCTACTCCCGAATATCCAGCAAAAAAGCCATAGGTACCTACTGTACCACATCATAATTGTGGCCCTCGCAGTCATCAGCAGGCAGTGGAAACAAACATCTAGTCCCCATATCGAACAATGTATCGAAGTGATTGAAACTACTAAACACTATGAGACCATGGCGCGTAAAACATATACATGAAAATGAGGTCACCTTTACGACACCTCCCAACAAACACTGCACCCGCACCCCACCCTACCCCTCAACTCTTGACCACCCTCTCCCCCCCTCCCTCACCACCCTCCTTGACCTACCCACCCACACCCTGCAATAAACCAAACAGCAGGAGCAATACACTATCTCAATGTCACTTCGAGTCATACCCCACACACCCGACATCCAGAAAACGAGAAAGAAGGGGGGCTCCGGGTAGAGCATGATCATAGGTCGCGCTTTGAAACAACCATTAATGTATGTAAACTGTGAATTACCAACAAATTGTAAGCATCGAAATGTCAATGACCTGAAACTTGTACGATTGATCGTCAATGCTACCTCCCCTTCTCCCCTTTTTCTTCTGTACCCTCTCCACCCCCACGACTGAAGTCGAAGAAAATAAAAAATGTCAAATAAAAAAAAAACTGAAATAAAATTCAGAAATCCACCCAGATGTATTTATTTCATTCCTGAAAATGAGCGCGTCCATCTTGGCTCCCTGTTATTCATTGTTTTGTAAAATAGCCTATTCATCTCTCAATCAGCAAAGAGCGGGGAGGGGAAACATAAAAAGTTATCAAAGTGTCATGTTCAGAGAAGTCATGCAAATATTTAAAAGAGGAGGAGTCATCAGTGGAATCTGTCTGGTATTCACACTTTAAGTACTTTGCAACATTTCACAGAGCACACAACCTTGATAAATATCCCCCAATATTTCTGCTTCTCCTCCTTCCGCCCGAACTACTGGCATGTCAGCTTCGTGAATGCACTCCAGCCTGCCTGTCTATCAAGTAAGCTAGCCGGCACAAGGCAGACGCAGAAATGAGCACTGTTTCAGTGCTCTGTGTGAGGTCCTAGTATCCTGAACATCTAATGATGTTCTCGTGCTATGCTTGTAGGGGAGAGCTCCCTGGTCAAAACAGTTGAGACAGCAGGACAGCACTCGAAAATCGGGACTGCCCCGCCACAAACTGCATAGTTAGGAGGCATGGTATCAGGATGTAATTTGCTTGTATTTTCTATTTATTTTTAAAGGAGTATCACGTGAAAAAATAATGTTAACACTAGTAATAGGCGATTTTCTGAATTCTGGTCAATGGTGCAATTTCCAGAGATGTTACTCTTCCCCTCTGAACATTAACAACAATTAATGTTGTGTTTTTGTGATAATATTTAGTATGCAATCTGTGAATAAAAGTATCAACGTTTGATTTACAATTCAACCTGACTTTTTGTTCTTTTTATTTATTTATTTTATCATTTTTTTTAGTGTGAAACAATTGTTAAAGAGGTGCAGATTTAGCGGTGGTGATCTCTGGACTAAAATGTCTATTCTTTGCTTTGTTCTGCTTATAATTTACAAATGTTCTTTTAGTGTGTACAAATATATTTAAATCACCAGTAAGTTGTAATTTCTCTTGTCCAGAAACATAATAATGTACAGTACTTTGAAATGTTCTAAATGTCGATATGTACTGAGGCCTAAAAGAATAAAATGCTTTTGCTATTTATCACGAGTGAGCCACAGGCAATAGACGCATGCATATCTTCTTTCTCTAATGAAGCGTGCTTCATTTTCAGTGAACTGGCTAATTTGAGTGTTTTCAGCAGGGCAAACAAAAGTCAATGAACACAAAGACATATGCTTTGCCCTCATTTAATCTATGACTCTTTTATTAGATTGGATCTTTTAATTACCATTTTTTATTTAAACATTCATTTAAAACATTTAAAATATATGTTTAAGTTGTTCAGAGGGATGTGTATAGGTATATCCAAATTAGCCAGTATAACTGGACTCTAAAAAAAAAGTATTGTTGTACTTGGAAAATGTAGATGAACTTAAATGGTCAAAGATGACAAGGTTGTAGTTTCACTCATAAATATTAAATATTTTTGCCAATGTTGATTTACTATCTGGCCTACTAAGTACCCAATTGTAACTTTAACAGAATACTTAAATTTTATATCAAGCAATAAAGGTACTTTGTTTGAAATTTATTCACACAGTTTGGGCATCTTCTTCACTGTTTTGTCGGCTAATTAAATGTTAAAAGTTGTAAGACAGTCTCGGAACCTGGAATAGCCCTTTGCTTGATTACATTAGTTCACCACAGAGTAACTCCAGCCAACCTTATAACACATTATTTTGACTTCTTACCTGGGGTACGCAAGTGCCGCTCCCTGCCTCCTTTGTGTTGCAGGTTTGTGCTTGTTAACTGAGAGTGATCAGATGACATTCACAGGGGATGAGCTCATTGGCGGATCCAGAGCCTGATCTCGGGAGGGGCACTTGTAGATTATTTAAATAATCCAGACACAATAACCACTACAGCTCAGTGTAGTGGTTATGGTGCCAATAGTGCCGAGACCCCCTCCCAGAGTAAGTAGTCAAACCGTTTAAGAACAGTTCGACAACTTACCTGAGGTCTGCTGGGAAATGGGGCTGTAGTAGGGCATAGGAGCAGTGGTGTGTGAGTGGTGCAATGTGTGAGGGGTGCAGTGTGTGTGTGTGTGAGGGGGACAGTGTGTGAAGAGTGTGTGTGTGTGAAGGTTGCAGTGTGTGAGTGAGGGCGGCAGTGTATGTGTGGGTCAGTATGTGTGTGTGGATTGCAATGTATGTGTGTATGGGGGGCAGTGTATGTGTAGGGGAATGTGTGTGTGGGGGACAGTGTTTGTGTGTGGGGGGCATTGTGTGTACAGGGAACAGTGTGTGTGTATGAGGAGCAGTGTGTGTGTGTATGAGGAGCAGTGTGTGTGTGTATGGGGGGCAGTGAGTGTGTATGGGGGCAGTGTGTGTATGTGGGGGGCAGGGTGTGTATGGGGGCAGTGTGTGTATGTGGGGCAGTGTGTGTGTGTGTGTGTGGGGCAGTGTGTTATGTGGGGGGCAGTGTGTGTATGTGGGGCAGTGTGTGTGTATGGGGGCAGTGTGTGTGTGTATGGGGGCAGTTTGTGTGTATGGGGGCAGTGTGTGTATGTGTGTTGGGCTGTGTCCCCCCCCCTCCCTTCTTACCTTTAATGAGGGAGGAGGGGGGACACTTCTCGATCCCTGGTGATCCATGGGGAGTCCCTGGTAGTCCCAGTGGGGAGAGTGAACTCTATTCCGCAGCACCGCTCCATGCTCGCGAGAGAAGGTCCCGGAGGAGCTGCAGGCTGATCTCCCCTCCGGTCCGTGAAGGCACATTGCAGGGCTGGCGAGGGAGAGGGAGATTGTCAGTTTTCCCCGGAGGGGGGGAGGCAATTACTGAATGAGCTGGGCCTTCACTGCAGGACCTTGCTCAGGAGAACTAGTGGAAGCTTCTTAGCAGGAGCCTTCCGGTTCTCTTGGAATCTTCAGAGAGATGAGACGCAGTGTTCAGTGGACCTCCATTTTAAAGGATTTTACTACTTACAATGGAGAGCACCAGCTACACATGTTATGTATGGTGTCTGGAGTGTTTCTTTATTAGTGAAATTGTGAGTACCACCAAACACGTCAATTCCATAATAAATATCGTATCAGGAGTACTATATAAGGCCCATTAAATAAATAATAAATAAATACGTCTGATTTGTTCATTTCACAAGTTTATGTAATATACATCTTGTATAAATCTCATATTTAGACCTTTTGATCTAAGTTTTCTCCTCTGTTAGCAGCCATAGGGTCAAAAGTCCCCTTTCCTCCAGGCAGCATGTTTAAACAAAACCATTGTTAGCAATACAAACTGAAAATACAATGTCAATAGAATTAATAAATGTCACAATGTTCCTGTGTATTTCTGTGCTCCAATCTCTCACATTTTTACATTTCAATTAAGTGTATATGCCAAAGTTTATTTTGGATAAATATTTTATACAGTACAGAAAACAACTGTGAAAATGTCACATTGTGAAGCTATCTGCATTCACAATTCAGAAATGTTTGTGGGAGTTTTTCCATATTTCCATGTGATTTTCTCAGTGTCTAGCACAATAACTACTTGTTGCCATTGTACCCACTCATTTCTGAGATGCTGTCATACTTCTACTTCCAGTGGGTAGCCTGCCTGCCCTCCCCGTGTTAACATGTTGTTAAATATTTAAGTTGTTTTCTTTTATTTCTGTTTCCTATTTTCTTTAACCATTTCATTTTTAATAAAATAAGAGCTGTACCCACTTGTTAGTGCTGCTCAATCCATAAATAATTTCATACTGTGCATAACAGCAACTTGTGTAAAATAAATTCAGGCATTGGTACCACAGGAATCCCATGTTGTATGTTATCTCTAATCTATCTCAAACCCTCCTTATACATATTTCATACTATACAAGCCTGCCTTTATATTTTTCGCTCCATCTTGTTGCCCCACATTAAGTCATTACTTCATGAGTTATATCACATATATATTTCATATTTTCTTAATCAAATCTCAACAACAACATAAAAAAGCCATAGAGTCAAACTAGCACCCATGCATTATCTTAAACTAATGTAATACGTTAGCCTTCAGAGCTTGGGTTACACTCAACAGATTTTTTTTTTTCTCAAAGTGATATATTTCTAGAGGGTTATTTACTAAATGTTACTAGACATGTGCAATTCGGTTCAGTCCGAATGGAAATTTGAAAGAATTTCGGACATTCGGATATTCGGATGCCACCAACTCTAACCCTAAGCTGAATTGCCGAATTTCCAAAGTGTCGAGGTGACGAATTTTGGAAGTGCTGAACCGAACCGCATTGCCGAAGTACCACATTTTGAAAGTGCCAAAGTGCTTTGGACTTCTGAAAAGTGGCAAAACGGGAAGGGGTAGAATTGGGGTTGGGGTAGGGATAGGGATAGGAGTTGGGGTAGGGTTAGCTGTAGGGTTAGGAGTAGTGTTAGGGGTAGGGTTAGCGTTAGGTTAAGAGTAGGGTTAGGGTTGGGTTGGGAGTAGGGGTAGGGTTAGGGTTAGGTTAGGAGTAGGGTTGGGCTAGGAGTAGGGGTAGGGTTAGGAGTAGGGGTAGGGGTAGGGGTAGAGTTGCGTTAGGAGTAGGGTTGTGGTTAGGTTAGGGCTAGGGTTAGGTTTAGGGTTAGGTTTAGGGTTAGGTTAGGAGTAGGGTTAGGGTTGGGTTAGGAGTAAGGGTAGGGTTAGGGTAGGGTTAAGGTTAGGGTAGGGTTAGGGGTAGGGGTAGCGTTGGGATAGGAGTAGGGTTAGGGTAGGGTAGGGTTAGGAGTAGGGTTAGGGTTGGGTTAGGAGTAGGGTTAGGGGTAGGGTTGGTCTAAGAGTAGGGTTAGAGTTAGGGTAGGGTTAGGAGTAGAGTTTGGGTTTGGTAAGGAGTAAGGTTATAGGGTTAGGGATAGGGATTAGGGTCGGGTTAGGAGTAGGATAAGGGTTAGGGTAAGGGTAAGGGATAGGGTTAGGGTCGGGTTAGGAGTAGGGTTAGGGTTATGGTTAGGGTAGGGTTATCCTCGTGGTCGTCCATAGGAATTGCAGCCACCCAGATGAACACTTAGAACACCGAGGTGGAAATTACCACAATGTAGCAATTAGGCTGAACAAGCTCCAGGGTGGTCTCCGGTTTGAGCGGCTGTTCGATTCCTGAACCATATAGTCTAATTACACGAACGGAGACTTTTATATCACAGTTACAGGGTCCATAGTCTGTAGGCAGGAGGCTGACAAGCAAGCTCCTCCAGGAACGTGTGGCAAACTCATTTAAAAAGGGGAGTTTGTCACAATACCCTTACAGAAATATTTAGGACTCCACCCTTGTTTGCATTTAAAAATGTCTTAGTACCTGTCACTGCCCTACCGATGTCTAAATATATAAGATCTACATTGCCTCAATGCTGTAAAATCGCTTGTGACTTGTGACAGCACTAGCTAGAAAGGATACAGGAGGTTAAGGCAGCCGACTACTTGACATGACATCCTCTCTGGGGTGCAGAGCTAAATACTCAGAAGTCCAGAGGCGGCTCTCTAATTAGGCGGTTTAGGCAGCCGCCTAAGGCCTCACGCTGGCTGGGGCCTCGCGGCCGCCCAAACTGCCTGTGGGCAGAATGTGTCAGGTCCTCGGTCTGTGACCGAGGACCTGACACCAGGAGGGGGCCCGGCGGCTTGCCGGTATGCCGCCGGGTGCGAGGCCCCTCCTGGCTGCCCAGCCACCATCGCAGACACTGGTCTCCAGCTCCGCAGTGTGCATGTGACGAGAATTGGCCAATCAGAGCGTTGCCGCGGGTTACCCCCCACCACCCTCACCATCACCCCCACCACCGTCAGCCTCACCCCCCACCACCCTCAGCCTCACCCCCCCTTCACCCTCAGCCTCACCCCCCACCACCCTCACCATTACCCCCACCACCCTCAGCCTCACCATCCCCATAACCCCCACCAGCCTCAGCCTCACCTCCCACCACCCTCAGCCTCACCCCCCACCACCATCACCATCACCAGGGAGCCCAATGGACCACCAGGGAGCACACTGGACCACCAGGGAAAGGTAGGCTCTCCCTCCCCATCACCCCCAACCACACTCAGGCTCACCCCCAGCTTCACCCCCCACCACCATCACCCCTCCCCACCCTCACATCACCCCCCACCACCCTCAGCCTCACCCACACCACCCTCAGCCTCACCCCCACCACCATCACCCCCCACCCTCAGCCTCACCCCCACCACCATCATCCCTCCCTACCCTCACCATCACCCCCACCACCCTCAGCCTCACCCACCATCACCATCACCCACCATCACCATCACCATCACCACCCTCACCACCCTCAGCCTCACCCGCCACCACCATCACCATCACCACCCTCCCCACCCTCACCATCACCCCTCCCCACCACCCTCAGCCTCACCCCACCACCCTCAGCTACACCCACCACCATCAGCTTCACCCCCCCACCACCATCAGCTTCACCCCCCACCACCAGGCCCGGACTGGCCATCGGGCACACCGGGCAAATGCCCGGTGGGCCGCGTTGGCCGTGGGCCGAGGCCGGCAGGGGAAGGTCCCAGGACCTCCCCTGCCGGTCTTTGCAGGGCCGGCACTATCCTAGCGCCGGCCCCGCTGTATTCCATGGAGGGCCGGTGGGGAGATCAGAGATCTCCCTCACCGGCCCACATGCTATCAAAGGCGGCCGCCGGCGGGGAGAGAGAGGGAGGGAGCCAGCCTGCCAGCAAAGGAACCCGGCGGAGCTCTATCTTGCAGCTCCGCCGGGTTCCTCTCGTGAGATCCGGAGCGTTGCCATGGCAACGACCGGATCTCGCGAGAGTGAACTCTAGCCCGTAGGCTAGAGTTCACTCACCGCTGGACCACCAGGGAAGGTGCACCATGCCGGTCCCCCCCTCCCAGATACCACAATGCTGGTCCCCCCCCTCCCACTCACCAGCGTGCCGGTCCCCCCCTCCCAGGCTAAAAGGTAAGAAGGGAGGGGGGGACATAATGCTTACTTATTTATTTTTGTTTTTATTTACCCCCCAACACATCATCCACAGCACTCTCACACTCAGCACTCTCACACACATCACACTCAGCACTCACACACATCATCCACAGCACTCTCACACTCAGCACTCTCACACACATCACACTCAGCACTCACACACACTCAGCACTCACACACATCATCCACAGCACTCTCACACTCAGCACTCTCACACTCAGCACTCTCACACACATCATCCACAGCACTCTCACATCTGCACTCTCACACACATTGCACTCAGCACTCTCACACACATTACACTCAGCACTCACACACATTACACTCAGCACTCACACCACACACTCACACATCACCCTCAGCACTCACACATCACCCTCAGCACTCACATATCACACACAGCACTTTCTCACACACACATCACACACAGCACTCTCACACACACATCATCCACAGCACCCACACACACAGCACCCACACACATCACACAGCACCCTCACACAAATCAATCACACACAGCACCCTCACACACATCACACTCAGCACTCTCACACACATCACACTCAGCACTCTCACACACATCATCCACAGCACTCTCACACTCAGCACTCTCACACACATCCCACTCAGCACTCACACACATCATCCACAGCACTCTCACACTCAGCACTCTCACACACATCACACTCAGCACTCACACACACATCACACTCAGCACACACATCACACTCAGCACTCACACACATCATCCACAGCACTCTCACACTCAGCACTCTCACACTCAGCACTCTCACACACGGCAATCTCACACTCAGCACTCTCACACACATCATCCACAGCACTCTCACATCTGCACTCTCACACACATTGCACTCAACACTCTCACACACATTACACTCAGCACTCACACACATTACACTCAGCACTCACACCACACACTCACACATCACCCTCAGCACTCACACATCACACACAGCACTTTCTCACACACACATCACACACAGCACTCTCACACACACATCATCCACAGCACCCACACACACAGCACCCACACACATCACACAGCACCCTCACACAAATCAATCACACACAGCACCCTCACACACATCACACCTCACACACACATACTGCACCCCTCACATACACACAGAACCCCCCGACACACTGCACCACACACATACACAATACTTCCAAACATATTTATATATATATATATATATATATATACACACACACACACACTAGATTCCTTGTAAGCAAACACATACTACACTCCTAAACACACACTCTCTACAAACACTACATCACTTATACACACACACAATATAGCCTGCATGCACACTCTTGCTGCATCCCCTATACACATTCTCTACAGCCCCTCGCCACATATGCATTACATTACACCACAAACACAACATGCCTAAAACCGACCTTATAACACAATACCACACCACAATCAGCTCACTCTGCACACACACAATACCACAAGCAGGCTCCAAACACATGCACAATACTCTTTCCTGGCATTTTTGTCTCCTGGTATCCATTTATAGAGACACCAGAGACAAGTTGCAAGGAAACACAGTGCAAGCATGTTAGTAAATTTGCTTGCGCTGTGCAGAACAAATACAGGGCCTTTTTCTCATGCTAGAGCTCTTCAGCAGAGCTCTGCGCATGGTCTGCCCTGGAAGAGCATTGAACCAACATGCTCACTTTGAGAGGGGGCGTGTTTGTCATTGGTGATGACAAAACACACCCTCTCTGCCCCGCCCCCTTCTTAGTGGGCCGCTGTGGTAAAAAAATGCCCGGGCCGAATTTTTTTCCCAGTCCGGCCCTGCCCACCACCATCAGCTTCACCCCCCACCACCATCACCACCCTCTGCCTCACCCCCATCACCATCACCCCCACCACCCGCAGCTTCACCCCCACCACCATCACCCCCCACCACCATCACCATCACCCCTCCCCACCATCACCCCCCACCACCCTAAGCCTCACCCCCACCACCCTTTAGCTACACCCACCACCATCACCATCACCCACACCACCCTCAGCTTCACTCCCACCACCCTCACCATCACCCCTCCCCACCCTCAGCCTCACCCCCCACCACCCTCACAATCACCCCTCCCCACCCTAAGCCTCACCCCCCACCACCCTCACCATTACCCCCCCACCACCCTCAGCCTCACCATCCCCATAACCCCCACCACCCTCAGCCTCACCTCCCACCACCATCACCCCCCACCACCATCACCATCACCCCTCCCCACCATCAGCCTCACCCCCACCACCCTCAGCTACACCCACCATCAGCTTCCCCCCCCCACCACCTCAGCTTCACCCCCACCACCCTCCCCATCACCCCTCCCCACCCTTAGCCTCACCCCCCACCACCCTCACCATCACCCCCACCACCGTCAGCCTCACCCCCCACCACCCTCAGCCTCACCCCCCTTCACCCTCAGCCTCACCCCCCACCACCCTCACCATTACCCCCACCACCCTCAGCCTCACCATCCCCATAACCCCCACCACCCTCAGCCTCACCCCCCACCACCATCACCCACCACCACCATTACCCCCCACCACCCTCAGCCTCACCACCCCCTACCACCCTCAGCCTCACCCCCTTCACTCTCAGCCTCACCCCCCACCACCCTCACTATTACCCATTCACCCTCAGCCTCACCCCCCACCACCCTCACCATTAACACCCCACCACCCTCAGCCTCACCATCCCCCATAACCCCCCACCACCCTCAGCCTCACCTCCCACCACCCTCAGCATCACCCCTCACCACCCTTAGCTTCACCACCCACCACCACCCTCAGCTTCACCCCCATACCACCCTCAGCATCACCACCCTCAGAATCACTCCCCCCACCACCCTCAGCATTAACCCCTCACCACCCTCAGCATCACCCCTCACCACCCTCAGCATTACCCCCCACCACCCTCAGCATAACCCTCCATCACCACCCTCAGCCTCACCCCACTCACCATCACCCCCTCCTTCTCACATCACCCCCCTCTCACTCTCACATTACCCCCTCTCACTCTCACATTACCCCCCTCACTCTCACATTAGCCTCCTCACTCTCACATTAGCCCCCCACTCTCACATTAGCCCCCCACTCTCACATTACCCCCCTTACTCTAACATTAGCCCCCCCACTCTCACATTACCCCCCTCACTCTCACATTACCCCCCTCACTCTCACATTAGCCCCCCCACTCTCACATTACCCCCTCACTCTCACATAACCCCCCTCACTCTCACATTAGCCCCCTCACTCTCACATTAGCCCTCCTCACTCTCACATTAGCCCCCCTCACTCTCACATTACCCCCCTCACTCTCACATTACCCTCCTCTCACTCTCACATTACCCCCCTCTCACTCTCACATTACCCCCTCTCACTCTCACATTACCCCCTCTCACTCTCACATTACCCCCCTCACTCTCACATTAGCCCCCTCACTCTCACATTAGCCTCCTCACTCTCACATTAGCCCCCCCACTCTCACATTAGCCCCCCACTCTCACATTACCCCCCTTACTCTCACATTAGCCCCCCCACTCTCACATTACCCCCCTCACTCTCACATTAGCCCCCCACTCTCACATTACCCCCCCTCACTCTCACATAACCCCCCTCACTCTCACATTAGCCCCCTCACTCTCACATTAGCCCTCCTCACTCTCACATTAGCCCCCCCACTCTCACATTACCCCCCCTCACTCTCACATTACCCTCCTCTCACTCTCACATTACCCCCCTCTCACTCTCACATTACCCCCTCACTCTCACATTACCCCCTCTCACTCTCACATTACCCCCTCTCACTCTCACATTACCCCCCTCACTCTTACATTACCCCCTCTCACTCTCACATTACCCCCTCTCACTCTCACATAACCCCCTACTCTCACATTACCCCCCCTAACTCTCACATTACTATCACCCCCCCGCTCCCTCTCACATTACCATCACGCTCCGCTCCCTCTCACCATCAACCCCCCGCTCCCTTTCACCATCATCCCCGGCTCCCTCTCACCATCACACCCCCCGCTCCCTCTCACCATCAGCTACCCCATACACATAGGGTCTCAGACAAAAACGCAAACATGCTCACAGAGACATACATTCAGACACACTCTCAGGCACATACACAGGTAGACAGTGCATCAATGCATGACAGTGCATGACAGTGCATCACTTTTTTGTTAGTGGGGCCTCATGTTTGCGTTTTGCCTAAGGCCTCATAAAGTCTAGAGCTGCCTCTGCTCAGAACAATGGTATCCATAGTAGGTGGTAGCGGGTAAGCATAAGTCTAATATATCTTTGTCTTGAAAATATTTCTGCCCGCTCAGTGGAGGGAGAGAAGCAAACGATTTATAGAATGAACCGAGGGCAGAGGGAACGCAGCAGGTGTGTGAGAGTTGGCACTAACTTTTCTTCTTGTTTCATTTTCCCTTTTCTTATATTTACGCAACTCAATATATTATGCAGAATAATCCTCTGAAGTCTCCAGCCTTCCGACTCGGTGTCCTGAAATTGATTGTACCTAATTACAGATTTTCTCTTATCTACCAGTATGTTGCACCCTTTACGACAACATAATCAATATTTTTTTAAGCCTTGCCCCACTGCTTGAAGTGACATAACAAGCATGTTTTACTTCCTCGTTATTCATCCGAGTTATTTGTACAGGATATTGATATAAATTTAGCTCTACAGAATTGGTGCCATACCTTCATTGTGGACAAAACTCTTTTCTACAACACCAGGTTAACACAAGTTCTCTGTGTGTGTGGCGTATCCATGCATGTAAATGTACTATGTGTCTATGTAGGTGTGTAACTGTGTTTTGCAAGTGTATGTGATTGTCAGTTGAACTCGAGAAATTACACTGACTCCTGACCATGTTCCTTGTAACTGAACAATTCCCCCAATAAAAGAGATGATCCAAACTGCTCAATCAGCTCAAACTTGCAAATGTTAATATCACCATAAAAAGTTAAATGTCACCATGGTAATCCAGCAAAGCAATGCTTCTTGACAGAGAAAATAATTGTCTAGCTTGTTTTTTGAATGAACACATGTTCACATACACAAAACACAATAAGTCATTAAATTGTTTTATGCCTGCGGGCAGCTTAACTTTAATTATAGAAAAAAGATTTGAGAAAGTTTGATTACATTGATGGATATTATAAGTATCAATATATCACCAACATATTCCACAGCACATCACAAAAGGTAAACAAACACTAAAGTCGAACAAAACACGATTGACATAGAACAGTAGATGAAGAGGGCCCTGCCTAAACAAGCTTACTGTCAGGATTCATCTCTATTCTCTCGGAATTCCTCCATGTTTGATTTCAGCCAGATCAGCACTAACCATATAACTTCCAGGTTTTGCCAATCTCTCTCCACCCATGCGTCTGACGTCACGCACTTCCCTTCAAAAGGAAGCCGTGATCGCATTTAAATTGCTCAATCAATGTTTTCCTGTGTTTGATACATACTTGCTACCTTGTTGCCTATTTACCGATGGAGCTTCTAATTGATTTCCTGTGTACCGAACCTCTGGCTTGATCCTGACTACGCTCTGCTCTTTACTCCCTGACTTGAAACAAGACTTCACTTCTGATTCCGGCCTTTCTCCACATACCTCAAGGAACCATAATCCACTCTATCCTGGAAGGACTCTCATGCTCATCACTCAATGCAAGAGCTCCACTTATTGGGATTAACAATAGGTTCTTTACTTAAGTTATTTCGAAAGGATAAGGAATTACTAAATTTGCTTCTGGGATCCCATTTGCATAGTACAATTGAAAGTCTAATAAGCCAATTCCTCACTCTTCAATTGTCTTATTCATTATTATTTGGAATCTAAAGGACTATAACTACTGTGCAACCAGGATCTACCTAATTACCAGATTTTGTTGTCGTTTTTCAAAAGGACTGTATTATTTCATGCAACAGGAATCAACTCACCTGCTCTGTCAAACGTTATATTGAAGCCTATGGACTGTATTGCTAATTAAGCATTTCCTTATTTTTTTATATGCTATATTTCGTTTTTTTTATTATTTATTGAGAAATTTGCACGATACATGAATAAGGCAAGAAGAGTACATCATATAATAATATGGTAATACAGTGAGTGTCTGTGGCTCATCAGTAACTTTTGGTCAGTTCAAGACAGTATCGGTTACAAAATATATATGTCACATTACCCATTACTTATTGGCGCTCATGACCGGATGAAATAACAGATTTCTCTATAACGGTGAACACAAGTAGCAACTACATATTAACGATTCTGCGAGGTTCCGAAAGTCTTTGTAACTACAGCCGTTGGAAGGACGATCTTGAGTCAGGAAGGGTTGTTTAGTCGTTGTGTGCATAACTGTCGTGGTATAGGTCTATATCTAGGTCTAGGTATCTAGGTGGGCGTGTTGGTAAATGCTGCATTTTTTGTGATGCAATTTTGAAAGAAAATTACAAACGTTCATGCATTATTATTTCCAACCTTATTGCTGCAGAAGTCTGTCAAAGTTAATTTTTTTAATTTAAATAAAAGTATGTTTTCTTAAAGTGACAGCTTCAAATTTATTTATTTATGTTCACCTGCAGCTGAGTTCCAAATAAATTTTTCCCAATGTTCCCCTTTCATTATTCAACAGAATTTCTCAATGGATTTAGTCATCATCTTGCCAGAAATAGAGTAATAATATCTTTATATTAAAACTAAATTTAAAAACTGAATTTGCCATGCAGGTGTTGTATTTATTACTGCTGTAACTTTGCAGAGTGCACCTTACGCTGCACAACAGTAGCTCTTTACATTACTGTACTGCTCTCTTTCATCAAACGATTGTGAGAGGATCTCAGAAGATCAGTATCTAATCAAGTGTGAAGAACCAATGGAAGGAGTGTAAAATAGCAGAGCAGTCATCCTTACACAGTTGTACAAAGGTTTTGAGCAGGATAGTATTCCCTTAAATAACGTCAATGGCTGTGCCTACATTCCTCAGTCTGGACTGACTAATATACATTACTGTAACAGGTCAATAGGCAGCTATTCTACAACAACATTTTCTGCATGGCGTATCAATTAAACTGGCAAAGGTTAATCAAGTTTCTCATTATGTAGTGGAGGGGAATCATTTATGGACATTACGTAAACTAGTCTAATTTTGATAGAAAATCTTGGCAGCCATTGGGCCTAACTGTGAGTTTCAAGTTTTGGCTTACCATGTCCCCCATCTTCAAGCAGCATATAAAATGTCTCTTTGATGAATTATAAGTTATTTATTTTAAGAAACACTATAGCATTACGAAAACAACCCTGTGTTTCTATCGTTAGAGTGTTAGCCCCCCACATGAAAGAACTTGAAGTACTACTACCTTACCTTATTTCCCTTGGTGTGCCTCACAGTCGCCCTCCCTTCACTGACTGAAATCGTTAATACTGATAAACTCAGCCGATCCAATGCTATTCCTTGTAAGTAATGGAGGGCTAGTGCGCATGTGCAGCCATTGCCCCTCTGTGACCAATCAACATTTCATCAAAGAGATTCATTGATTCAATGCATCTCTATGGGGAGAGTTCAGCTCCTCCATAGAGAGCATAGAGATACTGAACGCTGCTCCTGCATTCTTTGTAGAAACAAACCCAGGAAGTCCTTCTAGTGGCTGTCAGAGTGACAGTCAAAAGAGGTGGCATTAGGAGCAATGTAAAGAGTGCCTTCTCTGAGAAGAGGCAGTATTTACACTACTCAGCCTGCAGGGACTGGATTTTTGCCCCAGAACCACTACATTAATTTGTCGTGGTTCTGGTGCCTATCCTGTTCCTTTAAGGAATGTTGAGTAATGATTTTTAAAAATGAAATAAAAGTTTTATTTTGTCAACATGCAATTTGTCCTAGCACAGTGAGGCATAATGCAGACGCATGGAGTATGCCATCGTATATATATATATATATACAGTACAGAAGGATGACCAGAGCACTCACGATTTTCTGAAGTTTAAAAGTTGTAGACTTTAATGAGAATTCATTTAAAAAAGGACCATTTTAAATGAATTCTCGTTAAAGTCTACATCTTTTAAACTTCAGAGAACCGTGAGTGCTGGTCATCCTTCTGTTCTGTATATACTGCTTCCCCCAGACTGCAAACACCCGGCCATGACACTTTGGAGCTTTTGAGTGCAAGGATCATTTGGAATGTATATATATATATTTCATGTACAATGGGGCAGAGAAAGATTAGAGATCTAATTTAATCAAGCTGCAATGGTTTCTTTTGTGAGAGGTATCAATTTACACAGTGATGTCAGATCATTAACCTTACAGGTGCACGCATTAAAGGTCAAACCAGGTAATAAGCAGGTGCACACTATCTACCGTGTTCAAAGCTAGATGCTATAGAATAAATGGATTTAACAGGGAAAGTCTGTTTGGCAGTACTAACTATTCTTTTTAATTGAAGCCAGGAGGAAACCTTCCTGCTATAGAATAGATGGCCGTGTGCATCAAACATGCAATCTGCCAATTAGTCCAATTTCAACAGCTTAGTCTGTTTGCAAGCTATGTCAAATAACTTAGTATTTTAAGTAATTGTAACTTTTAGGAACTAACCGGGAGAAATACAGATTCCAATGTGCTGGAGTCGGTGACTCCTGACTGCAAGAGATTTAGTTTTCCTGTGGCTGTGGTTTAATCAACTACTCACATTTATTATTATAGGCAGTGGCACCACTCCTACCAAATGCTTTCCCATGCTTTGAATTCTCAATGTTACACTGGAATGGACACTTAGATTTGTAGTTCATTTAAAATGTGGATACGATTCCCTTGACTCCATTAGCTTTGCACAAGCTATTCTTTTTCATTCACAGAATTTGACCCATATGGCCACACCGCTCTCCACAATGTAGGCCCTACACCACTACCTCAACCACCTCCTGTAGTCAACTGAGATTTGCCCAGAGCCATTTGTCCCTGACACAGGACAGACATGCCAATAGCACCTTTAGTGGGTTACATTTCTACCTTTTCGCTGGTGTTGCAAGCCAGCAAAGTGGGGATTGGGAATACCTACTGGGTTCAACATTGCAGGTTCCCTTTGATTTGTCTTTATGGGGAACCTTAACTTAAAGGTGAAAACCCATCAGTAATAATGCATAAGCTGGTGGGATAACTCTTTGGTGTCAAATCCTGGCAGGGTTGACTCAGCCTTTGATCCTTTTGATGTAGATAAAATCAGTACCATTAAATTGGGTAATAATCCACAGGACGTACTTGGAAACCAGAGTAATCTGAATGTACCTTTCCTGGTTAAATAATTTGTTATTATTATTATATACTGTCCCTATTCCCAAAGCCTGTATTAAAAAAAGCATTCTTCTATAACTAGCATTAGTGGATGAGGTGTCTTTTTCTGGAACTGCCCTTGGGCTCCTCCCATACTGACTATCTATCACAGTATACTCTATGGAATTACCCAATGGAATTGCCACTTTTATTTTTGCCTTCTTGCCCAACTTTGATGACACCAAATACCTTTTTCCATATTTTGTGCCTGAGGCTGATACGTTTATAGGTTCCTTCTCATGGGACAGAGAGAATGATTTTTAAATGTAGTGGATGCCCAGCAGTGACCATGTGCACTGTCAGAGAGCATCAAAAGTCAGGCTTCCTGCAACTAACAGCCGCTCCACATTCTTCATGTCAGTGAGGAACTTAGACCACTCAAAGCTCACATTGACATTGTTCAGGTACCTTCAGTGAGGCCCAGCACAGACACTGAATATTTCTGTTACATGGTGTACACATTTAGATCGTTATTACTGAATTTTCCTTTACCCTGATACTTATTTATACTTAATTATTTAATTCTTTGCCTTCTTTCTTTTCAATTTGCTACTTTTTGAATTTTGGTTTGGCAGATATTCAGAAATTATCAATCATGAAGAGAGACAAACTGTTCATGCCATTATTTTCATTATTCTAAATGATATCAAATTAGGGCAGTAGATAGCTCCCTAATTTGGTGTCCTTATAAATGTCAATCTCACATAAGGGTATCAAATTAAGGAGCTATCTAGTAAACACAGCAGAAAGCTCAAACGTAATAAAAGAGTTTTTTTCTTAATTTTGTTCATTCAGTTGTTTAGTACATACATTTAGTAGACAACATCCTAACTTGCTTTCCTGTGGGATTTCCATAATTATGATACCAAAAAGGGAGCCCCTTTCTTATTTTTCTCTTTCAGTTGTTTAGTAGATAAGTTCCAATTTGGTAGCCTTAATTATGACAATCCCCCACAATAAATAATCATTTTGTATCCACAAGGGTACAAAATTAAGGAGCTATCTACTAAACAGCTGGAAAACCAAAATTAAGAAAAGCCCTTTTTATTAAAGGACCACTATAGTGCCAGGAAAACAAACTCATTTTCCTGGCACCATAGTGCCCTGAGGGTGCCCCCACCATCATGGCCCCCCTCCTACCGGGCTGAAGGGGGAGGAAGGGGGTTAAACACTCACCTCGGCGCTGGGACTCTCCTCCTCCTTTGGTCGTCATCGGCTGAATGCGCATGCGCGGCAAGAGTCGCACGCGCATTCAGTCAGTCCATAGAAGAGCATTTCTCAATGCTTTCCTATGGATGCTGGCATCTTCTCACTGTGAAAATCACAGTGAGAAGCGTGGAAGCGCCTCTAGTGTCTGTCAATGAGACAGCCACTAGAGGCTGGATTAACCCATAGGTAAACATAGCAGTTTCTTTGGAACTGCTATGTTTACAGCTGCAGGGTTAATCCTAGATGGACCTGGCACCCAGACCACTTCATTGAGCTGAAGTGGTCTGGGTGCCTATAGTGGTCCTTTAATTTTGTTCTTTCAGTTGCTTAATAGATACAGCAAGAAAGCAAATGGATCTGAAATAATTTGCTTTGATTCTTTCCAAATTGGAACAAAACAAATTGCACACATCTACTAATTTTATATATTTATGTGATCCAACTAAACATCCATGATAACGATATCTGTCAGGTAAACGCACATGTTATATGTTGTTTCATTAAACAGATTCTTAAGAAAATAATGTGTATTTGTGTAAAAAAAAAAAAAAACAATACCATAAAACACAATATCCAAAAAGTGGACTAAAAAATTTTTTTCCCCCAAATTTTTAATTAAATGCATTCTCTTCAATGTAATGTAACTAAATATTCTGTAAACTTCACCAATTAAAACAAAAGTTATGATTTTATAGTTAGTTTCTGTTTTCGTTTATAAAACACAAATGTTTCCAACTATATACAGCTTATCTGTTCTATGAAGATACAGAGATTAATGGTAAGCAGGAAAAAAAACAATTTGATGTTCAAAAGACCAAACAGAAGAAAAAAAAAGAAAAAAGAGATTAAACATTTTTATATATATTTTTGTGAGGAAAGACATAAAAGGGAGGTAAAATGTGACTAAAAGACAAAGGCAAGGTTTTAGTGGAGTACTTAAATGATTATTTCTTATCCAAAGATACAGAACTAAAAAAAAATTGATCTTTTCTTTTATAGATAAAAAAGTATTGCAAGCCTGTTCAGAGAAGATGAGCTAGTTTTAGAGCTCTCTGAATTGGAATGTGATGGGTCCAGATGGCATGAACCTAGGAATATTAAAGGAGCTATGATTTATGCTCCCCTTTTTAACCCCTTCAGGACTGCACTGTTTTGGCTGTTTTAACGCTTTTGTGGTGTTTGTGTTTAGCTGTAATTTTCCTCTCTCCCATTTACTGTTCCCATACAAATTATATATTGGTTTGTTTTTTTCAGGACAAAGTGCTTTCTTTACATACCATTATTTGTATCATGTGACATAAGTTAAATAAATATGGTGAAAAATTGAATAAAAAACATGTTTTTTGACTTTTACCTGAAAAATATTTTGCTTATCTACAAAAACTAATATAAAACTGCTAAATCGATTCAACATTTTGTCCTGAGTTTAAAATCACCCAGTGTTTACATGCTTTTTTGCTTTTTTTTGTGCAAGTTGTAGGCTATAGGTACAAATAGGAAATTGCTGTTTCAATATATATATTTTTAAAACGTATCAATAGTGACATTGTAACACTATTACCTGTCATAAATCTCTGAATCACACCTCACATGTACATATTTTTTTAAAGTAGACAACCAAGGGTATTCAATATGGGGTATGTGCAGTCTTTTGTAGTAGCCACTTAGTCGCAAACATTGGCCAAAGTTAGCATTTATATCTGTTTGTGTGTTAAAAATGCAAAAAACGATTATGAACGCTAACTTTAGCCAGTGTTTTTGACACTACTAAAAAAGACTGAACATACCCATAGGCGTGCCCAGCCTATTGCATTAGGGTGTGCACCCTAAAGCACAAACACATGCTGCGTGTATATGTATATATATATATATATATATATATATACACACACACATACATACATACACTGCTTTGTGAGGGTGCTGTTAGTGTGATGTGTGTGGGAGGGTGCTGGTAGTGTGTTATGTGGGTGAGGGTGTTTATGTGTGTGTGTGTGTGTTTGTGAGGGTGCTGTTAGTGTACTGTGTGTGAGGGTGCTGTTTGTGTGCTGTTTGTGAGGGTACTGATAGTGTGACAAGATATCTGCAAGTTTGTTGCAGCAATCATTTGCATATCTCTTGCCATAGGATCCTCATTAATAAATACTGAAGAAAAAAAGTTATTTAAAATTTCTGCCTTTTCCTGGTCTTCATTGACTAACAGACCCATCTTTGTTTTCAGTGTACCTACACTTTCATTTTTTGTTTTTTTAGAATCAATGTACTTGAAAAAAAATTTGGGGTTGGTTTTGCATTCTTTGGCTATCAATTTCTCATTTTCTAGTTTAGCCACTTTAATTGCCTTTTTGCAAGCATTATTGGCTTCCTTATATCTTATATAGGATGCCTCTGATTTGTCCGATTTAAATGCTTTAAAAGCCCTTTTCTTATTTTTAATCTCTTGTTTTACTTCTCTACTAAGCCACATTGGTTTTAATTAGTTTCTTTTATATTTATTACCCAATGGTACATACTGTGAAATGTACCTTTCTAATATTTGTTTATATAGTTTCCATTTATCCTGAGTGTTTTTATCACTAAGGAGTTTATGCCAGTCGATATGTTGTAGAGCTGCCCTAATCTTATTAAAATTGGCTTTTTTTAAATTATACGTTTTACTATACCCCACGTGCTTTTGCTTTTTTGAGTTTATTTCAAAAGTGACCATATTGTGATCACTATTTCCCAAATGCTCCCCTACTTGAATGTTGGTTAAAAGATTAACATTGTTTGTTATAACGAGATCCAGACAAGCATCCTTTCTAGTTGGTGCTTGTACCAGTTGTGACATAAAGGTGTCATTTAACACATTCAAAAAACGGATTCCCTTTGCTGAAGTACTAGTCCCTCTATCCCAATTTATGTCCGGGTAATTGAAATCTCCAATAATTAATGTGTTCCCCCGATTTGCAGCTTTACCAATTTGCTCTAACAGCAGTTCTTCCTCATTAATATTTACATTTGGTGGTTTATAACATATCCCAACCAATAACGTATTTCCCTTTGTTTGCCCCAAGCAGATATCTACCCATAAAGCTTCCACATTTTCCTCGTCACACTCCACATGCCTAAGATTTGACTTTAACTCATGGTTGACATACAAACATACCCCACCACCCTTCTTGTTTTTCCTATCCTTCCTAAATAACGTGTACCCATTTAAGATAATTCCCAGTCATGTGTCTGATCCCATCATGTTTCTGTTATGCCTTTTATATCGTATTATTTAGTGTATGCTATTGCCTCTAGTTCCCCCATTTTGTTATATATGCTCCTTGCATTAGTAAGCATACATTTAATATTACCATGAGTCATTTGTACTTTTTGTGAATTATCAATATTACATACCTCCTTTGTTCTGAGCTTCCCCCTCCCCCATCTCCACCCCCTTTGTTCTGAGCTAAAGCCCATCTCCTTTCTATCCTATCTCCATTTTCTAGATTGCTTTGATCTCGCCCCCCCCCCCCCCCACTACTAGTTTAAAATCTCCTCCAACCTTCTAGCCATCCTATCCCCCAGCACAGCAGACCCTCTTCCGTTTAGGTGTAATCCATCACGGCTATACAGGTTGTACCGAAGCGCAAAATCGGCCCAGTGCTCTAAAAACCCCAAACCCTCTTTCCTGCACCAAGTACATTCCCTAATTTCTGACTTAGTGTATAATAAAAATGATTTACTACTCCTTTATCCTTAAAGCGGCACTGTCATGCCGAACTTACCTTTCCTCAATCTCTTCCTCTTCTCCCCTCTCTCTCAGGATCTCTTCTTCTTTTCTTCCTGTCTTCTTTAGTTTTCTTTAAAATCATGAGACAAAATAGGGACTCTTTGCCTTATGGAGGTTTCCTCCGCTTGACCAGCTTTGACCAGCGGAGGAGCAAAGTGTGCTTCATTTACGCTGGTCAGAGCAATTTTCCCATAATTCTTACCTTTCCTTAGTGTTCCCGCGATGCTTCCTGTCATTTCGGTAGATGAAACTGCCGAATTGCATTCTAACTGAATGAGAACAGTATGTTCGTTTGTTTTAGAACACAATTCGGCACTTTGTTCGTATCGGAATTTCATTAGAATTAATGAAACTCTGATCCTATTCGTGCCGAGGCTGCATCTTGCAGCCGCTTAGTAGATAACTCCCTAATTCCCATGGTATCAGAGAGTTATCTTCCAAAGGGCTGAAAGACCTAAATTGGTCTTTCATCCACATTTACTAATACTAAGTTAAAATTACTTAGCATTAGTAAATGATCTGCCCCTACTCGCTATACCGCGAGTAGGGGCATGTCTAGTAAGAAAAAAAAAACCTATTGCCCCCACCCCTGTGCGACAGGTGGGGGCCATAAATTACAATGGGGGGACCTACTGTCCTCCCCCACCCAGCCTCCACCATTGAGCGGTGGGTGGGGGCCATAAAGATAATGAGGGGGGAGGACCTACTGCCCCCCCTAGGCCCCCACCCCTGCGCGGTGGGTGGGGGCCATAAATTACAATGGGGGACCTACTGTCCTCCCCCACCGGCCCCCACCGTTGAGCGGTGGGTGTGGGCCAAAAATTACAATTGGGGGGACCTACTGTCCTCCCCCCGGCCCCCACCCCTGCGCGGTGGGTGGGGGCCATAAATTACAATGGGGAGGGACCAACTGTCCTACCCCCCCCGGCCCCCACCCTTGAGCGGTGGGTGGGGGCCATAAATTACAATGGGGGGACCTACTGTCCTCCCCCCGCCCCCCACCCCTGCGCGGTGGTGGGGGCCATAAATTACAATGGGGGGACCTACTGTCCTCCCCCACCCAGCCTCCACCATTGAGCGGTGGGTGGGGGCCATAAAGATAATGAGGGGGGAGGACCTACTGCCCCCCCTAGGCCCCCACCCCTGCGCGGTGGGTGGGGGCCATAAATTACAATGGGGGACCTACTGTCCTCCCCCACCGGCCCCCACCGTTGAGCGGTGGGTGTGGGCCAAAAATTACAATTGGGGGGACCTACTGTCCTCCCCCCGGCCCCCACCCCTGCGCGGTGGGTGGGGGCCATAAATTACAATGGGGAGGGACCAACTGTCCTACCCCCCCGGCCCCCACCCTTGAGCGGTGGGTGGGGGCCATAAATTACAATGGGGGGACCTATTGTCCTCCCCCCCAGCCCCCACCCTTGAGTGGTGGGTGGGGGCCATGAAGATAATGGGGGTGACCTACTGTCCTCCCCCCCAGCCCCCACCCTTGAGCGGTGGGTGGGGGCCATAAAGATAATGAGGGGGGAGACCTACTGTCCACCCCCCCGCCCCCACCCCTGGGCGGCGTGGGGGCCCTAAGACAAAATCCCCCGCCCCCCATCAAAGGTGACTAGGGGTCCCTAAGCCCCAAGTCACCCAGCACCCCACCCCCAAAAAAAGTAACCCCCTACCTACCCTCCTCACGATAAAAAATAGTGAGGGGGGAATAAAATAACTAACTTGTAGAGAAAAATTAAACTTACCATTTGACGTCTTCTTTTTTCTAAAATCTTCATTTTTCAGCCCCAAAAAAGGCCAAATAAATAACCATCATACCCGTCGAACTTAAAATAAAAAACCCGAGCGCAAAAAAAAACAGACGAAAATGAAAAAAACTAGCGCAAAAAAAATCCATCTTCACCCATGGAGGGCTCCGTGCAGACTAAGCTCTGCAGGGCGGGGGAAGGATTATAAAGCCTTGCCCCGCCCTGCAATTAGGCTAAGAACACTCTGATTGGCTGGTTTAAGCCAATCAGAGTGCTCTTTGTCTTTTTACACAGCGTGGGAAAATTCCAAAGAACCTTCCCACGCTGTGTAAAATGACACAGAGCACTCTGATTGGGTGGCTTGAAATCCATCCAATCAGAGTGCTTTGTGTCATTTTACACAGCGTGGGAAAGTTCTTTGGAATTTTCCCACGCTGTGTAAAATGACAAAGAGCAATCTGATTGGTGGGCTTGGAATCTAACCAATCAGAGTGCTCTTTGTCATTTTACACAGAGTGGGAAAGTTCTTTGGAATTTTAATTTGGCCTTTTTGGGGGCTGAAAAATGAAGATTTTAGAAAAAAGAACACGTCAAATGGTAAGTTGAATTTTCTTTACAGGTTAGTTATTTTATTCCCCCCCAGGCCCCCACCTGCCGCCCAGGGGTGGGGGCCAGGGGGGAGCACAGTAGGTCCCCCCCATCTCATTATCTTTATGGCCCCCACCCACCGCTCATGGGTGGGGGCCGGGGGGAGCGCAGTTGGTCCCCCCCATTGTAATTTATGGCCCCTAACCACCGCTCAAGGGTGGGGGCCGGGGGGAGGACAGTAGGTCCCCCAATTGTAATTTATGGCCCCCACCCACCGAGCAGGGGTGGGGGCTGGGGGGGAGGACAGTAGGTACCTCCCCATTGTAATTTATGGCCCCCACCCACCGCTCAGGGGTGGGGTCCGGTGGGGGGAGGATAGTAGGTCCCCCCCTCATTATCTTCTTGGCCCCCACCCACCGCTCAGGGGTGGGGGCCAGGGGGGCAGGACTGTAGGTCCCCCCTCATTATCTTTATGGCCCCCACCCACCGCTCAAGGGTGGGGGCCGGGGGGAGGACAGTAGGTCCCCTCCCCCAGTGCAATTTATGGCCCCCACCCACCGCGCAGGTGTTTAACTGGGCATGTGCGGGAATCTCACAGTGCTATCTAGTGTGGGCAGATGACGTGTCCCACAGGGACTTCCTCTACCCACACAAAGATGGCGGCGCAGAAAATAAAGATTTAAAAATAGGTAATATGGGGGGCTTAGGGGCATTTGGGGGTGACTAAGGGGTCGGTTAGATGTAGTAGAGTTGGGAGGGGGGTTAAAAAAAAAGGGATTCGGCCATGACAGTCCTGCTTTAATCACCTGCTGATGGCTTCCCTAACTGCTTACTTCAATGCTACTTAAGTGTATAGTATACGCTCTTGCCTGTATTACCACGTTTTTTATGTTCCTTAAACAGGACTACTGTTTTACCTTGAATCTGGTTTCTTCCCTCAAGAAGGTCATCGGTGCTCAGATGAATTACAAATTTGTATAATATGGTATGGGGGCAACGTACATACGCGTCGCATATGGCATCATACCATTAGTTTCATCATTTAGGATTACTGCTTTCACTTTCATTATAAATAGCTGTTTTTCCTTCAAAATGGGTCATAGGTTATAGGATAATGGTTTCAAGGGCATTACTCATACCATGTTTATTTACAGGTTACAGGATGCTCAGGATTTAGGGCAACCTCTACGCTAGTTAGGTAGGTACGTCAAAGACTATTTAAATTGAGTCCACGAACCGGGCCTTACAATTCACACATGTACGTTATTTACTGCATTTACTGCAACCTCCTACTTATGGTTGCAACTAACTGCACTACTTATCCTATAGGTATACAGGATATCTATAATTTTACGTCACATACCACATTTCCTACAACTATCTCTTAAACCCATATGGGTCAACTTCTATCAATTTCTTATGTTAACCGCATGACGGACTTACTTTTCTCAGGTAAGTCAATTCACACGTCCTTATACGCACCATACCCTTCTCCCCTTAGTTAGCTTTGTCACTGGCTGACAGGGTACCAGAAGTCCAATAGTTAATAATTTCCCAGGCCTCTACGCCTTAGGTTAGTGGTCCCGCGAGGTCAACACCCATCCTCATACTAGGAGGTACTACGCCCATCAGCCCAACTCATAGTTAGTGGCCTCAAATGGTGGCTTAGAGAGGGCCTCACCAGTCTCTCCCATTCTATCTTATACTTTAAAAGTCACAGAGAGGCCGACAGCCAGCCACAACGTTCGGTGGCCCCGAAATCCCTTTGCGCCAATGCATAGATAGAGCCTCTCAAGCTGCTTGGCATCTAGCAGGGCCTCACCTGTCACCAACCAAGTTTTAATTGTTTCTCCTCTTGGCATTAGCTAGTAAGTCAGTACTTTCAACCGTTTTCCTTCGATTACGATGCATGCTCCATTACGCCATTCCGGTTTACGTTTTCTCTGACTACGTTCTAGTACAGTACATTCACAAAACATTTGCAATTATTTCTTTACTATGGTTTGCATTTTGCCACCTTAAACTTAATTTTTACACAACCATCAAATATATCTCGTTCATGAGTTATGTCAGAACATTAGTCAAAAAGACCAGGCCATAACCATTCCATTATTCTGGCCACTCTTTAGGGGCGGCATCCATGGCTTCAAGCAGAATTATACCACTACACATAATTAAACATTAAGTCATTGTAAGTCCTCAGCTTATTCACAGTACATTCCACAACCAGTATTGGAACTCCGTCAAGCATTATCATTTAACCTTGGGTGTAAGTGTGTATGTTGATTGTTGACTGTATTAACGATTTTACAGTATTTCTCCTTTTTGCTCTCTTTATTTTATAGGCCTACCAGCATCCGGCACACCTCAACCGACTTTTTCCATTCTGTATTACGCTATTCCTACATTACTCTATCACTCTATATGGCTTTTTTTGCCCTTAACACAAATATATTTATATATTTATATATACACACACAGGTCTCAAAATTGAATCTCCTGAGCTACTGGCCAGGCCTAAAATTTACTTATCACCATGCAATGAATATAAACACTATTTTTTATATATATATATATATACATGGCATGTGTGTAAATGCAAGAATGTATTGCATTTGTGTGGAATGTGAGTACATGGGTATATATGTGTGTGAAAATGCAGAGTTATAAGCACTTCTTTCTGCTTCCTACACTATTTACCCTTTCCTGTCACCAAAGCGACTTTCACAATCCATTTCACTTTGCCCTCCATGCCCATTGTTACCATGTTGTAATGCCTTTTCCTCTTCTCATCCATGTCTTGTCACATTTCCTCTTGTCACCTCTTACTGTTTTTATTCATTTCACTGATCCCCATGTCCCTTCCTACCCCAACTCTCCCTGTGTCTCAATTATGCAATTTCTGCATGTGTCCCCAATCCCCGTCTCTCTCTGTGTCCCTATCACTCCAGGGGTTCCCAATTCCCATGTGTCCTCACTTTTCCTTGTGTCACCATCCCTCCCTGTGTTTTCCAAATTACATTTCTGCCTGTGTTCCCATCTTCCCATGTACCCCTAAATCTCCATAGTTAGGTCCCCTTCTAGCTCTTTCTTATTTAACATGAGTGTTAAATGCCAGCTCCCCTTGCCCCTTGAGCACCACAAAGCAGCTCGACCTAGCTGGCAAAGGGCGAGTGCAAATTTTTACCTCTATGTAATGTATATATAATATGTATACACACACACAAACACACACATGTATATATGATATCACTATTATTACATACAAAATATTAACGATTCGGTATTTATAAGTAACCCATCCAGGCTGCTAGAACAAATTATATATTTGATAGCTATTCAGGACTAGGGTTATTCTCATGATAAAGATACCATGCAATGCAGTGAGATTTTTTTTTTTTTCACTGACCAGATTGTATTTAGTATAACATTTCTGACATGTGTGGGTATGTTAGCTGAAAATTTGTGGTTATATATTTGTGGTTAGGGAGTTGGGAACAAAGGCTGAGAAAGAGTGCAAAGTTGGTTTGGTATGAAACCGAGGTTTTGAGCATGGGACCGACATTTTGAGGATGGGAGTTGGCCTCGCAGGACTGATTTACAACTTAAACTAAACTATTGAGTAGCACTTATATCCTATGACCGGTTTTGCTGTCCCTGTGCACAAGTTGGAAAGGAAAATGAAATGTAACGTGTAGTAAATTGTATGTCAGAGAATCTATGTACCTTGCACTATAAATAGTGTGCTGGACAAAGATTTACCATAAAGATGAAAACCTAGAGACACCATGAAATGCCAATAATAGGTATTTATCTATGATGCATACCATGACTTTGAAGTTGAGTGTACTACATACACTACATACATTAACAGACATTAACAGATATTGATGTCTCTCTTCTAAAGTATTGGGCAGTGGAGTAGAAGGGAGGAGGACCTAAAGGATTGGAAGAACTATGAAATATTGAACTGACTATACTTAAATACCAACAATGTGGTAAAGGGATGACAAAAATAATCTGAGTAAACATGATATTGTATCCCATTGCAATCCCTTCCAATCTCAAAGGAAAGTCACTTAGCAAAGAGCAATTGGCCTATAAATGAAACAACAAACATTTATACCAGCTATAAAACAGTTACCACAACTTAACACACTTCAACCATGATGTAAAATGACAATTAAAACCATTTGAAAGTACTTTTAATTCCTGGATAGTAAGAGTGACTGGTCTACCAATGATGTAGCGTGACTAAGTGAGGGCTGTAAGAAAATAGGACAAGTGCAGCATAAGGAGGCCAAGTAGGTGTGTAATTTAAGCAGTGTGAGCTTGTAGGGGCTGAATGCGTATAACCTTGTCATGCTTGTAGGGGCTGAATGCGTATAACTTTTTAGGAAATGAGTAACATGTGGATTTGTCATAGTAATGTGGCTGAATTAGTTATGCCCTGTATTGCATTGATGGCCAACTAGATTTAAAGTCAGTTGTATAGTAATGCCAAATGAGGGCCGAATGTTGTGTCGTAATGGGTATGCTATGCTATGGCAAAATGTAATCATATAGTTGTGGTGAGGGCAAATTAGGGCTAAATGTATTCATATAGTTGTGGCAAGGCCAAATAAACCCCAAATGTGACTTAATAATGATCTATAGGATGGCCAAATGAGGGTTGAGTGTGATGGTGCAGACATACAGTATGGCCAAATGAGTATATGAAAAAGGTGATCACACACACAATGGTATAAAGTATTCTTAATATTTGGTGGCAGGTCGTTCCTATGCACTGTGAACATACAAACCATCACAGGTCAATATGTACACTTAAAAATGGTAATTTAAATAACTTGGAACACTCACAATATTTAGAGCCCATGTAAGTCGGCTCTAAACTATGCTGGCGTTTAATCTATGTGATGTAGAAGTGAAGATATATTCACCACCCAGTGTTCCAAAAATGGCAGAATTCTTCAGTTTAGGAAGTCGGGAACCAGGTGAGTATAGTAGAAGATTTTTATTAACAAAACAAATATTTAAAAAAAACAACGCGTTTAAACCATATACCTTGGTCTTCCTCTGGTGCATGTATCTAAATGTATGAGCAAATGTCCTTATATACCTTCACACATTGCTAAAAACAATACAGGTTTGTTTATTAAACTAAAAACTGTTCATATATCCAGTTGGTACTGCTTTTTCCCGCCCCACACAACATGGAGGATAGGATATGCTTTCCTTTATAGATGCGGATGACCTTCCAAAGAAGGCCGTGCATCTATTCCGGCTCGCAGTAATGCCATGTTCGTATCGATGGCGTCAAATTCCCGTGACGCAATTTTCATGCAGAAGTTGACGCCATGGATAGACACGTGATTATTGCGATGCGGAATCATTAATAAAGTATGTATGCCAGTCAGGGCCAGAGTAAGAACCCATTGGGCCTGGTGCTACCAAATACGATGGGCCCAATTACAGAATAGAATTGACAGAAAATACTAAAACAGTCATACCTCCCAAGTGTCATGTATCTGATGGAGGTGGTGCTGGAGGGAAACACAAAAGATGTAGCTATCAGAAAACACATACCCTATGCTAATCTCCCACTTTCATCTTTCAAGTAAATCCATACCCCCTATCGGCAGTGTCTGGTGAAGCAGGATTTCGGTGAGCGGGTTAAAGGTTGGGCTAATGACGCAAATCACGTAACCAGAACCTGCAAAAGGGGCAAACATGCAAAAAAGGGGGCGTGTCTGCATTAAGAATTGGAAGGCCAGCCTGGAGTGTATGCATGTTTCTCTGAAACTGCTATGTTTACAGCTTCAGGGTTACCCTTGATGGACCTGGCACTCAGACCACTTCATTGAGCTGAGCTGCCAGCCCACACAAGTTTTGTTTCCCTACATGTGAAAAGTAGTAAAAATTAGCATCAAAGGGACTCTCCTTTGCTAGGAAATATATCCATTTTCCTGGCACTGCAGAATCCCACCCTCCATTCCATGTTGCTGAAGGGGTTAAAACCCCTTCAGTGACTTACCTGAATTCAGCGCTGATGTCCCTTGGCGCTGGGTCAGGCTCGGCCCACGCTCCTCCCCCGCCGATGTCATCGGCGGGGGGAGACCTAATGCGCATGCGCTGCAATGCTGTGCGTGCGCATTAGACCTCAGAGGAAAGCATTATTCAATGCTTTCCTATGGGAATACCAGCGAGGCTGGAGGTCCTCATGCATGTTTTAAGAACCCTGAAGCCCCTCTAGTGGCTATCTGATAGACAGCCACTAGAGGAGGACATAACCCGAAAAGGTAATTATTGCCGTTTATAAAAACTGCAATAATTACACTTGCAGGATTAAGGGTGATGGGAGTTGGCACCCAGACCACTCCAATGGGCAGAAGTGGTCTGGGTGCCTGGAGTGTCCCTTTAAGCCTATTCCATGGGCATTGGCCTGGAGCTACGGCTCCATCAGCCCCTATGTTAATCAGGCCCTGAGTACACACTTACTTTCTTTTCAATGGATCCAGCGAAGCAACTCAGCAGTCATATATTTATGGGTTTTCTCTTGAGTGCACACATTTCCTATTGCTAATTATATTTATATGTGCATATACAATGCATAGCAAATTAATTGTTACAAAGTAATTATTTTGGTAGGTGCTGATTGTATATTCCATCCAGTTCCTCTAATAATCAATATTCAATGTACTGCTTTTTTGTGTTGATTGTTGAGAGAGTTGATTAAATTTGCATAAGTGCAAGTGTATACAAAATGCTAACTATATGGTTTCCATGTCGACTGGATCTTATTTAGCACTCTGCTCCCCAATAGTACCTGTTTGTGCCTTAAACGGACACTCTAATTATCAAAACAACTTTATCTTAATAAAGCCGTTTTGGTGTATAGATCATGCCCTTGCAGTCTCATTTCTCAATTCTGTGCCATTTAGGAGTTAAATTATTTAGTTTACACAGCCCTATCCACACCTCCCCTGGCTGTGACTCACACAGATTCCCTACACACTTTCTGAATAGGAGTTGATTTTTAAACTTATTTTATTGGACCATTGTGGCAAAACCAACCTCGCCACTGGGCATTGGAGAAGCCTGTTTGCCCGCCTCCTGCCTGCTGACTATGGCCCCTGGGAGATTTGGCCCTTTAAATACAGTATTTGGGCATATTGTATTTTATTATGCTGCTGCTGGCCCTTTAAGAACCATCTGGGGACATACTGTGACTTTTGGGAACAATGCCCCTTTAAGACGGTGTCCCCAGTGTCCCCAGACTTATTTGGGACAATGCTCCTTTAAGACTTTATCCCCAGTGTCCCCAGACTGTTAATATACTGTGTTCCTGGCTTTCTACCACTTGGTTCAGTAAATGGGGCTTACTGAACCAGGTACCACACAGGCGGACCACCCAGAAGTGGAAGTGTGCAGGCAATTTACCTCCCAGGCTGGGAGCCTGCTGTAGGTAAATTGCCGACCGCTAGGGGGCCGCAGTTCGTGCAAACGAACATGTGGCGGCGGCCATGTTTAATTCAGCTGAAGTTTTACCTTCTCCAGACATCAATGCATTCGACAGTTCGAACTCCGTTTGACAGTTCATTCAACAGTTCATTTGACAGTTCGACAATTCGAATGGTTGTCGTTCGTCTGTTTGAACTGACTTTAACATGGGAAATAGACCGACCGCACAGCCTGATTACTAGTTTTCGAGTTATGAAAGTTGGGTAAAAAGTATGTTTTAAACTGTACGGCTAATTGTGTTACCTCTCAGGCTAAGGGGAGGAGATGTGTGGGATGTAACCAGTGTGTAATTGGGTAATTCAGAATTGTCTGTGGGCGTCTCCCTTGCACTGGAGAATTGCATAAAAGCAGAGTGTGTGTCATTAAAAACCTGAGTTCTACTTCACCCTCAATTTGGAGTGCCGACTCTTATTGGGGGAATCTGCTACAAGGGATTGCTATGCTCTGCATACTCTCTTGCTATATACACTGCTAAGCTCTTGTAAGAGCTTGTTCATGTTTTGCTCTCTGGAGGAGTCTACGGTGGTTATGGTGTCTGCTGCAGTGCTTGGAGTCCTCAGGAAGTGCTAGGAGAATCCTTCAACGGAGGTACCCAGTCGGGGTGCCAGGTGATCTGTTACAACCATGTTTTTAATTTAGAAGTTCTTATCTGCTCTGTTTATTGCCCACTAAAGCCTACAAGTTTAAATTCAATTAACAGAGTAGGCGATAAAAACTTCTAAAATAAACACACTATGAACACTATGAATGAAACCTTTTTCTGTGGAGGCTGCGTGAGTCACAACCAGGGTGTAGATGTGCTAGGGTTTCATAAACCATTTGATATACTCCTAAATGGCAGAGAAGTAAGCAGTCAGACTACAGAGGCATGATCTACACACCAAAACTAGAGTGCCAAAAGACAAGGTTCTCATGCAGTGGATTTACCGTATTTATCGGCGTATAACACGCACCAGCGTATAACACGCACCTCATTTTAAGAAGAAAATTCCAGTAAATTTCCCCCCCTCCCATAGTATTCCCCCCCCTCATCCCATAGTGTCCCCCCCCTTTCCATAGTATTCTCCCCCCCTTCCATAGTATTCTCCACCCCCTCCCATACTATTCTCCACCCCCTCCCATAGTATTCTCCACCCCCTCATCCCATAGTGTTCCCCCCATCCCATAGTATTGTTCCCCCCATCCCATAGTATTCTCCCCCCTTTCCATAGTATTCTCCCCCTCATCCCATAGTATTCTCCCCCCCTTCCATAGTATTCTCCCCCCCTTTCCATAGTATTCTCCCCCCTTCCATAGTATTCTCCCCCCCCTTTCCATAGTATTCTCCCCCCCCCATAGTATTCTCCCCCCCCTCCCATAGTATTCTCCCCCCTCCCTTAGTGTCCCCCCCCCCCTCCCTCCCATAGTGTCCCCTAGTGCACTTTCCCTTGTCCCATAATTACTTACCTGTCTTGAAGCGTGGGCCGGCTTCACAGCGCGCACCGCGGTACGCGCTGTGAAGCCGGCCCACGCTTCAAGACAGGTAAGTAATTATGGGATATCGGCGTATAACACGCACCCATCATTTTCCCCCTATTTTCAGGGAGAAAAAGTGCGTGTTATACGCCGATAAATATGGTATCTCACAATAGCAATCATTAGGTTAGGAGCTGTCAGTACAGTACATTGACAAGTAAAGTCTATGCATTGCACAGCTGTGTTATGTAACTAAAGTCTTATTATTTAATCTAAAATATAGATTGATCTGATATATTGATTGATCTGATATATATATATATATATATATATATACACACACATATATATATATATATATATATATATATATTCACACATACACTATATGGATATATAAACAATATATAGATGCAGATTACAAACACACTATGTATGATATATAAACATAATACATAAGTACATATACACACACTATATGTAGATATACAAACATAATATATAGATACTTACAAACACTGTATATAGATATATAAACAAAACATATAGGTACATACTAATAGATATATAAACACAATACATAGGTACATATTCACACAATTTATCTATAGATTTATAAACTTAATATATAGATATATATTGCAGACACACACTACATAGAGATGGATAAACAATATAAATAGATTCATATTATACACGCACTAATAATAGATATATAAACATAATATATAGGCGCATGTACACACATTTACATGTATTTATTTGTGCATACACAAACATACACACATGTATACACACACACTTATGTGCAATAGTATGTGGGCCTTTTAGGTCACTTTCTTTATTTCTAATTCAAAAAAGGGAGAGCCATCATAAGCATTTATAAGTAAAATTGTATTAAAATAGATAAAATAATATTAATAGTATAGGGGAGAGGGATAAAAGTGCTACTGCAACAAATGCAACACAATGTGTACATAATAAGCCTCACAATAATCGTATATTTAAGAGTCTGAGTTCTTTATTTATTTTTCTAAACCAAATAAATCATATAAATACAAATATAACGTAGGATCGGTTTAAATTATACAACATACTGCATAATGCTTCTTTAGGAGAGTGTTCACATTTTGTCTCTGTAAATAACATTCAGCTGAGACTCTAGCAGTGTCGGAATACATTTAGGAGCTCTTGTTTACATCCTCCTTACCATTCATTATAACACACACTACAATGAAGCCATTACCCATGACAGCTAACCTACTGAAATTGTCTAAGCAACGTGCTCATCTTAATCAAGTCAATCAAAAATGAGGTGTAAGAACTGATAAATATGGTTTCACTATAAATCAATGTCCAATCATAATATAAAGCTGGACGTCTTGCAGAAATATGTCACAAAAAGTCCCATCCATCCACACATTACCCTGTAGTGCTCACCTGTGCAGAGAGGTAACCAGCTGCAGTGAGATTTGATGTGTAAAGTTTGCATACATTAGCACAATCATAGCTCACAAAATTGAACAACAGTCATAACAGATACCTTTAAAACTTCCACTGCAAGTGGCATATTCAATTACATCTGGGTTTATGCACTAAACAGTGAGTCGTAGTGAAGTGAGAACTGTCTTAGAGAACTTTCGAAACTCTAACTACAATTGCTGAGTTGTATAAAAACAGAATCAAAACAGAAGTTTTTTAGTGTATTGTGAATAGACTGCCAATAATATCCGCATATTCCTTGGCACTTCAAATAGTTCATTAGTTACTAATCTGAACAAAACTGCATTTTGAAAAAGAATATTAAAATATTATTTACCTGGGAAGTTTGTCTTTTTCTTATACTATTGTATTATAGTTATTAGAAAATTATAGCATATTTATACTATTTAATTTAGAAAACACTTTTTATTCATGACTGCATAGTATATTTCCATAGGTGAGAGAACTGTATTCACTTACCATAGTTAGCTATTACTAACAGATTCTAACCCATAATGTGTCGATGGTTATATAGAAATAGTATGATAGAAATTTCCATTTTTTTATATTAGTTGTAAAATCTATCTTTAATTCACTTACTAGATGTAATACAAAATTTTCATTCACATTTTTTTTTTACCTCCTGATTTTCTAAAACAGAACACTGGGATACATAAACATTAACAGAATAAAATATATTATATATATATATAGATAATTGTCTAAGCAACGTGCTTATCTTAATCAAGTCAAATAATATATATTACATCCTCACATACTTATGCTAATAGGTACAGATACATATTTCTTTTTTTTTTATTAAGTGCACCTCATTTAGAACCCCTTATTTTAATGCCAAACGCTAGCAAAGATTTTCATTTATTTTTTTTTACAGCTAAAAGAAACTGTAAAACATACATTAAAAATACATACTTCTTTATATTTGGTTATCACTGGCAGTTGGCATTCAGGGTAAAATTAAGTGAATCAACTTCTTAACTTCTGTGTTATTATTAATATTTTTATTTTGTATTATTATTTATTTATTTTCAAGCATGACTAATCTTCACACAGGGTTTTCCGTATTCATCACAAAATATGGTCAGCCTCACAAAGAGTTAAATTGTTTCCATATGTCTACACTTTTTAAGCAGTAGCCTTTGGCAAGTTTGAATCCAACCGCAGCTACTACCTGTGTGTTCTACTGTGTGTATGTAAGAGCTTGTGTCTATACGGAACATTGACATCTGAACTACATCTCATTTTAGATAAAGTAATTGTTATGTCTCTGAGAGGGGGAGGGGGCGATATTAATTCTGAACAATTATAGCTCGTAGAATGCACCCTCTTCCCTCTCCCCTCTGCCTTTTATACCCACTTCCCTCTTGATCTACTCAGTAAAGACCACGTCAAACAATATTCAACAGATGGGAATGCAAACTTTAGTCTACATAGCCAGGCAAATTAGTCAGACGCCCACCTCCAAGTTACTTAATTCTGGTGCTTATGATACACAAAGAGCACACGATAGTTTCACCAATCCCTTCAGACAAGAAAAAAAAGGGGGGGAAAACAGATCCTTGTCTTTATATCAATGAGGTTGGAGTTCTTGTTAATAAAGGATCTTTTCCCATGATGCAGTCTGATAAGGATTGGCCTACATGTAGCCTAGCAAGCCACTGCTGATGGGTTTCTGATTAGGTGTCTTATCTCCCCATTGAGCTGCATCTGATGAAGGTTGCTGACAGCATAATGGCTGGGAAAACATCCGACAGTTCCATAAAATGGCAACTATGTTATGATATGTCAGCCAGGACATGGTGGATGGTAAGTTGGCAATGATAACATTGTTTTTTTTTATTCTTCCGTAAGTTCCCCCCTTTGAACTCCTCCTTCATTGTTGCGATGCACGTGTTTTAAAGTTCAGCGTCTGTGCAAAGTCCCAGGCTCAAGTTCAGAGACTCTGCAGTGCCTGTATCAGTGTGTTAGATAGGATTTCTCTCCTCTATTGTTGATGAGGTTTTGGCCTTCCTTTGAAAAAATACAGCAAAGACAGTCTCAGTTTTTTTTTTCCCAGGGAACAGAAAAATGCTAATTTTGTAGTGCGCGCCAAGATGAATGATGTGTGAGTACAGAAGTGCAAGTACTCACAAACGAAAAGAAAGCTGCTATGTCATCACACTGTTGGCTAATTGTTCTTGAGTTGGTCTTAAAACAGAGCAATCTGCCTTCTTTTTTTTCAGTTTTTCCGCGGAATAATTATTGTAAAAGTGTATTGTGTCACGTTGCAGCTTCCTAATCAGTATGCGATTGTCCTCTACGCTTGTCTTTAATTTGGAGTCCTCCTTCCTTACAGTGAATACACTAATTGGAGCAACCACCCATTAATATTCTGCCTGGCATAATTAAATTTAGTTAATGAGGCTATGCAAATTCCATCCTTTTTCGTCTCTTTGTTTGCTAGAGCGTCGCTTTTTGTTCATATTAATGCAGCTGTGATAGGGAGGGTGGATCTTCACCAATCTATATGTCATCGGTGGAGGAAAGCAACTCAGAAGTTTCCTTGCTGGGGACAGTAGGACCAGTCACAAGTGTCTGGAGAAAGAAAACCCTTTCTTTCTCTATCCAGTGCTACACAAGATTTTTTTTTTCTTCTTCAGATACTGATTTTCTTGTATACAGACAATAGCCCCTTGTATGCAACAACGATACCATGAATGGGGAACTTCTGACTGATATTTCATTATGAATATTAATTTAATTATTGCGCTTCTTTGTCTGTCAGTGTTTTCATTCTTTTCATTTCGTACTCGATTGCCTTTGCTTGTTTCTCTGGATAATTATTATCCTTGCTGCACAGAGTATCTTTTCACAATTAGTATAGTTCTGAAACAATAGACACTTTCTTAGGCTCTGGCAGGGATGGAAATCACCAATGGACAGTGAGATCTAGTGTCAAGACAGGCAGTAGTTCTCTCTCATTATGGGTGATGCCTTCCCACTCTACAACGGAGATGGATTTTGTTTGTCTTCAAATACTTTAGATTATTTTTTTATAAAGGTGGATGGCGGGGAAAACAAAACCTTCTGAAGCTGGCTGTGTAAATTATAGGGGAGTATTGATTTCATGTTTCTTTTCCTCTCTACCTAACGTGTGCTGTTCGTGAATAATCTTGTCTTCTTCCCGAATGCAGTAATTCACAAGCCCCAAATAGAAAACAATGTTAGTTACTTCTAACTTTGGAAAGTAATCAGACTTGCTGCACCTTACAGTCTGTACCTTTACTGTACTGAACTAATGAAAACTGACATGAAATACTGTAGGGGGCTATGTTTGGTGAGTCCACAAGGCTTTCTATTGATTTTATGCATTGCCTAACTATAGTATAACTGTCTTGATAGTGAATGCACGTTAATATTGTTCTATGTGTTTATTTTTGTGTTTACTTTAGACATTGCTGTGCATGTCTCATTTGTATTATTTTCTAAAGTGCTACCATAAATTAATCGTCTGTTGTAACGTGCTTCATTGGTAAGTGATATTTATTGTAAAAAGCCTCTGAACGTGCACTGTTATGATGATTATTATGATTGGAGTCATGTGCCTACTGTTTTATCTTGTTTGCATCTGTTGTGCCAAATATGTAAAATAAAGATGGCTGCTTCCATGTGTATGCGTAATACATCATTTTGGACCGAGTTGTGGTTGGCAGCAGATTATTATGACCATGTATAATGACCAAGAATTAATATGAATTATGTTATTTATAGTTTGCATGCTAAGCTTTGAATGAAAACTGATTAGTGAGCAAATTAGTTTTTATTCTTTTATAATGTAAAATTAAGCCTGATTTTCTGTTTCTAGTAATAGTTTATTGAGAAATGCAGTAATGTTTCCACTGAGATTTATTAGCTGTGTGTTAAAAAGCTTGAGTGCATTAGCTGTATTAGAATATACCCCCCTTACCCCTGAAAACAAAATGTTTTTAATTCACCTGTATTTCTAAAGATATTTCCTACCATTAACCTTACCTTGCAAGTATTTATCTTATAGGTATAACTCTTGATACATACAACAAACTCTAGAGCATATTACATGTGTGAGTTATATTAATTATTGGTACAAATACATTAAAATAATATCACTTTTACTGTCATAATCTTACATTGTTTCACAATAATCTGCTTCATCAAGCTCGACCTTAAAACCCAAATTGAAGTGATTTCCAATTTGCCACAAAAAGGGACAAAAATTCCTTCTTGACCCCATAATAGTAGCAATCAGATTTCTCCTTGCAACAGCCTGTGCACAAACATATTTATTGTGTCCTTGAATATTCTGTTTTTGCAAAAAACAACTATTATGTCTATTTTAAAATTATCTACAGAATCTGAAAATATTCTTGTGTGTGTGTATATATATATATATACACACACACACACACACACACACACACACGATTATGGCAGTAATGTAAACATATTCACACATATATAAGTGCATACAAGATATAATATAGGTAAGTGGGGGGATATATTAATTTTGTACACTGTATGCTTACTACATCTTTAGCCCATCCCTGTGACTATGCACGTTTATGGTTTAGGGCTGAAGCAATCAATCAGCAAGGGTCGATTTAATCAGCATATTTAACAACATACCTCCCAAGTGTCGTGTTGTAGGAGGGACAGTCCCTCTTTGAGACTCAAACCTCTGACCCGCTTTTCTAACCAAATGTCATTCTTTATTTGGGCAATCAGGTACTTTCAAAACTTTGTGTTTATCAATAGGATATGAAAAGCAGGAAAGAGAGGTTACAAAGGTGTATTCTCACCTGTAAAGTATACATTTGAATAAATAACCATAGCATTAATACAAGTTGAGGATTGACTTATTTTAATTGCATCTTATTTGTTCACTAATAAAGCAGCTTTGCGTCAAACATAGATGAAATTACCAAAAATCACCTATATTAAAAGTATACACTAAACTTCGATAGTTTAGTGAAAAATATGTAGTGCTGCAAATATGTTGTTTTTTTATTTTTTGTTTAATTTTTATTTTATTTATTTTTTAGAAATTTTAGAGTTTCTAATAGAAAAGAGTTTCTCCAATCTTCCAAATTTTCTTTCCTGTTTCTCTCCTGTTTCTCATGTAAAGCTGAAGAGTGTCAAGGGCCAAATCTAAATATACACTTGGACAACTTTATACATTCAAAATATCGACTTTACTTCGCGCCAATAAATCATTTCAATCAAACTGTCTATTTCCAATCTTACACTACATACATTTTGCATAACCTATACCTATTTCTAATGTATGTGTTTGTGACATAATGCAGCATTTGTTCCAAACACGTCTGAAAAGAATATCACTAAGATCTGCCAATCCACATAACTAGTTATTCTCTGGGGTTTAGCTAGGAATTGTGGAGAGTTGATAAAAGGGTTGCACGTGCACATTTTGGGCCAAAATATCCTATATCCTAATATCCTATCATGTACTGGATTCACTCTTAAACCCAGTTTTTAATTCAGCTTGGCTATTATGCTCTATAATTTGCAATGAATAAAAACTTACCGGGTTATGCACTAAACAATGAAGTGTTGTTAATTGAAAACCGAATTACAAATATAAAGCCAAAATAGATGCACTGTAAAAATTCCCCATTTCACCTGTTTGTCCAGTTCAGCTTTGACCAAAAAGTCTCAATTCCCTTAACAAATTATAGATAAGTATATATATATATATTATAATAAATAGAAAAGCTGACAGCCATTTCAATATTTTTACAAGTCTGGTACATTGTCATATTTCTCTAAGCCAACAGGGTATTGGAAATGTAAAACATAAAAAGATGTAACAGAAAGTTGCATCATATTTTCTACAACAATTTAGTAGAAAATTTTGGTTGGTCGCAAATTGCAAGAACAATTGGAAAATGTTGGCCGATATTTATTTCTATTACTACATACTTTAGTATAGACTTTAGATGAGATACTGTATATATGCATATTTTTTTATATAGGGTATGTATGCATACTATATAGTGGAATACAGTAGGTTTATGGGCTACTACACTACAGTGTATGTCTTGGTATTATTAGTATTATTGTTATTAGTGTTTACATAGCTATAACAATTATAGAAAGAGGATAGTTAAAGGTGAAGAAGGCCCTGCTCAAACAAGTTTACAATCTATGAGGATTTGAGGTAAAGTAGGTATTTTGACATTTACATGCAACTATTCTATACTACTACTATTGTAGTGTATATATAAAATATGAATGGATATGTGAATGGATGTAAGATTTATGAGGACACATAGCGTATATGGTTTCACGGTGCATACAGATTTCTAATGTACATATTTGTATAGTGTATTACTACATGCCTTAGATACAGTTTAACATACTGAGGTACAGTGCATGTGGATGTATAGCAGCGCCAAAGGGCTTGCATGTGTCATATGTACACCAACCAATTACTCTCCTCAAGGCCGGGCAAGTTAGAAATATATACAGAACAACATTCATTGGATAACATAACACTGCTTAACCAGAGACTACCTCTAAGTCTTTTATTTGAGCATAAATTAAAAACATGACAATATGTTAAAACCTACACGGAAATTTAGAAATAAATTATTGCACGATGGTGTAATATTGTTGACATAATCTACTGGTAGAAACAGTCACAAATGCATCCTTACAGATATTAAATAATTCAACATACCTTCCTAAATCTCCCTGGTATGTAAAATATTTATTTGATAAATGGCAACACTACTGTAACTTTTCTTTCATAAAAGGCACAATTGTTTCACTACAACAGGTTTTACAGGCAGAAAATTTAACGCTACGCATTATTGGTCATAGTCTAGGAAACCTTGATTACATTTATTTATTTTTGTGCTAAAAACTTAAAACCACACTTTAGAATTACATTTATAGAAAATACAAGTTGGAGTTAGGAAGTGGATATTAATTGATGGCACGTATTTGGTGAAAATGTCCACATGTGTAACCACTCTAAATAAATATACACTACATCACCACTAAATTGACTAATCAACCTGGGATTGTGTGGTAGGAATTAAGTAGTTTAGGATTATACAATTATCACAAGCAACGGGGATGAAATACATGATTACTTGGTTCTTCTTCAGATTGTTGTAAGTTTATTTTAATAATAATTTAAATATTATTAACCAGAAACAGACTGACCGCTTGGTAGATATAGAGTGATATAGACTGGTTCACAAAACCTTCTAATCCAGTGGTTTTCAAACCTGTCCTCAATTCATGTCCAGGGTTTAGGGATTACCCAGTTGTGTCTAAGGTATTTTTAGAAAGAAAAAAGAAAAACACCTGGTCACAACTGGGTAATCCCTTAATCCCAGACTGGTAGGCGTGCTTCGAGGACTGGTTTGGAAACCACTACTCTAATCTCTATGTTCCCACCCATCTCGCCCTGATTTTGCTGTTTTTATCTTTTTCTTTTGTAAACCTCTATGGTATAGGACATGTCCTCATCATGTGTTCATCATACTCAAATAAGATTATTTTCTGATATATTACTGATATCTATGTCAGCAATAAATACTCTGCTGGTACAATTGTGGAATATTCGACTAAGGTTAATCTTATTGCATAATACTTATTTTTCTACTAACTTGTAAATGTTTCAATAACCAGTAAAGCACTAAAAAAAGGCCTGTAATGGTAGAAAATCTGAGGAATATTCTAAAGATTGTTAATACATATACATGTCACTAATGACATTTCTGTGGAAGGAGGCTGTCAAGCTTTACCAACACGTTATTATTATTTATAAAATGCCAATAAATTCTGCAGCACTGTACAATAGGCGGATTAACAGACACGTAATTGCAACCAGACGAGCAGGATGCACAGTAACAGAGGGGTTGAGGGCCCTGCTCGATGAGCTTACATGCTAGAAGAAATGGGGTATAGGGACACAAAAGGTAAGGGGAGGGGTAGAAAAGTAAGTTGCTAAAAAATACGGACAGAGAATAGAAAGTCTTCGGCAGAACAAAAAGGCCTAGATGGGACATACTTGTGTATCAGGAAAGATTGGTAGGTTGGTGCAGAATTATATAAAGACTTGTGAGTAAGTACCAGAATCTTAAATTGAGCCTTATATCTTATGGGAAGCCAATGTGGGGAATGACAGAGGAGGGAGAGGTGGGAGATGTGGACGAATAGAAAGATGAGCCTCGCCGCTGCATTCATTATAGACTGTAATGGGGCTGTAAGTTGGGAGTACGTATGAAAATGGGTAAAAGAAGCTCCAACATTGTCACTTACAAAGTCTTCTTCAGCAGTTAACAGGCAGTGAATAAGCTAGTAAGGCATAAAGCAAGAATTTCCAAAGTGAAGTGTAGTTGTCCAGAATAGATATAGTACAAACATTTGTTCAGGCCTATATGATAAGGTCAATCTATAGTTATTTCTTTTTTTTTATCTTTAAAAAGATAGTCAATGGAATATTTTATTTATACATTTATTCAAAATAAATGTCTTAAAAAAATCTTTAATGTTATATTTAATATATATTTATTCAAAGACATGCAAATGAAAATTCAGGTGTTAGCAAACCTGGTATGAACAGCACTTGCTTGAATCGTGTAGAATTAAGATGCTAACAAAACAGCTACGAGGCCTTCAGGAAAAAGATACAAACTATTTAAAATTAGGTAAAAAGGAACATGGTTTAACATCATTAATACATGAAGACAAAGTTGGCTCACTAGGAAATTACAGATATCAGAATCTTTAGAGGATGGCCCATAGAGCCAAGTAAGCCATTTTTACCACAATCAAACAAAAAGAAACAATAAGTGTGAGTTAGAAACACATGTATCTGTCATCATTTTTTTGCCATCTTCTCCCCCCTTTGCTGATGGCTGGAGATGCTACTGAGAGGCTGAGCAACAGATCAGGTTTAGATATTGAGGTATTTAAAAAAAAAAAAAAAAAAAAAAAAAAAAAAGCTCAATTTTCTGGGTATAAAGCCTCAGACATGCTTAGTCTGCTGTAATTTGATGTCCGTTATTGCCTAATGTCAATTCTGTGCATATTTTATGTCTGTCATCAGCATGCACTGCACACTTCTGACAGACATAACTGCTTCTCCCTTTCAGGCAGAGCCTACAAGGGCAAGCTATTATCTCCCCTCTCTGCCACACTGAAAGTAGTCCTCCCCACCTTTCTATCCCTCCTGCTAATATATTTTTCCACTGCCTTCCCTCCTCCTGCTCTTTCCCCCTCCACTTGTTGACTCAGAGCTAGAACATGCGCTCTGAGCCCTTTAAAACCTCCAATTCAAGGCTCTATGAGAAGCCTTTGATTTGACATTGGTGAGGCTTCTCTTTGAGTTGTTTGGGGGAGACCTAAAGAATAATAAACAAACCTTTTAAGTATAGAGCGTATCCTGTGCCTACTCCTGTGATAAGGCTGGTCTGACCAGTGAAGATGAGTGGAGGTGTGTACTTGTGCAATTTGTTGGAGAGTAGTGGTGTATTTGCATGGTATGTATGAATGTTGGGATATAGTGGGTGCAGAGGGCACAGGGGCTGCAGTGGGTATAAGGGGCTGTAATGGGTGCAGGAGGCATGGGACTGTAGTGGGTGCATAGATAAAAGGGGCTGTAGTGCAGGGGAGTAAGGGATGCAGTAGGTGCATGAAGAAGGGGCTGTAGCGTGTTTGGCGGAAATAGGGGCCCCAGAGGGAGCATAAGTAATAAGGGTGTAGTGAGTGCAGAGAGTAATAGGGGGTGTAGTGGGCAGAGGGGTATAGTGGCTGTAGTGTGTGCAGGGGACAGCAGGGGCTGTGGTGGGCAATAGGGGCTGTATTAGGTTGCTGGGGTAATAGGGTATGTAGTGGGCATAGGGGTATAGGGGCTGTAGTGTGTGCGGTGGACAATAGAGGCTGTGGTGGGTGATAGGGGCTGTAGTGGGTGCAGGGGGTAATAGCGGCTGTAGTGGGTGCAAAGAGTAATAGGGGTTGTAATGGGAGCAGGGGATGTTTGGAGGCTGTAGTAGGTAATAGGGGCTGCATTGGGTGCAAGCGGTAATAGAGGCTGTAGTAACTTGAAGGGTATAGAGGTGGTAGTGGGTGCAGGGGTGTAGGAATTGTTGTAGGTGCAGGGGTGTAGGGATTGTTGTGGGTAAAGGGATGTAGGGGCTTTTGTGTGTGAAGGGATGTAGGGGCTGTAGTAGGTGCAGGGGGAAAGTAATAGGGGGCTAGTGAGTGCATATGGTAATAGGGGCTAGAGTAATAGGGGCAGGAGGTAGGGGATGTAGTAAGCAGAGAGGTATAGGGGATGTATTGTGTGCAGGAGGTTATTGGGGCTGTAGTTGGTGCAGGGTGAATAGGTTAGGGAGGGAATAATCCTTATCACTGGTGGTCCTTCGGTGGGATCTGTCTGTCTGTCTTTTATTATATATATATATATATATATATATATATATATATATATATATATATACACATATATATATAATTATAAAAGTCCACTTTTTTGCATATTATAAAGGTATATTATAAGGCATATTATAAAGGTATTTTGCATATTATAATGTATTTGCACATAAAAATGATTGAGACTTTGATAGGGTATTAAGTAAGCTTTAGTAAGCTCATTTAAAAAAGCATGTCGCCCCTGTGACATATGCTTCATCCATATGCATAATTATAAGTTAATTTGGTTGAAGTTAATTGACATGAAACTGCTGCTAATACATGTCTCTAGATACCATAAAAATAACTGGATGAGAAGAGCAATGAGGCATTTCAATATATTATCTTATTAACAGGCTATCCTGAGTTAAGAGCTCAGTCACTATTATTTGTATTATTATAATTGTGTATATTTACTAAGCAGTGAGTTGTGTGGAACTGTCAAATGAATAATAAAATTAACGCTAAAATATATGGTTTGGAAAAAAATATATATTAACTACATTTTGCAAGTTGCTTGTCAACTGACCACAACTCATGTAGTAGAGAGCGCCCTTTAATATTATCAAGATTTATTTTATTAAAAAAAAATACATTTTAAAACAACAAATGCTGCAGAGCTTAATAAATTCTTTCAGATATAAAATATCTGAAAAACACAGATCTAGGAAAAATGTTTTACAATGATTTGATATTTCTGGAAATGTGTGTTATTTTTTTATTTCCCTTTTATTACAGATTTTCTAAAAGGAAATTAAATAAAAACCTGAAGGCTTTAACTTCACTTTTTCTTGTTTTTCTTGGCCTTTCTACAGATAAAAAATGGTTTATTGATCTTTGCTGAGTCTGATATTAAACATCTCAGTAATTTGTTATGTGTGAATTTACAAGAGTTTGAGTGAAAGCAAATTAGTGCTTTAATTGATTTTTGTTACGTGATATCAGGGTTTAAAGAAATTTAATATAAAAAATCAATAAAAATCAATAAAGTGTCAGCTTTTGAAAGACCTTATATATAGAGAAGCTCTTATTTGGTCTGGCTCCCCATGAGGTTCATTGTCGATCAACACTGAACTAGACAGCGTCATACAAATTGCAATTAACTTGCTACTTGCATATTGTAATCAAACGCCTGGTTAAAGGTATCAGACCTTTCTTTTGGTGTCTGTGGCCTACATTTTTAACCGTAATAATGAGCTTTTTTCCGTGTGTTAGCTGTGAGGGATTAGCACACGCTACAGCGGTTTAACATACACAAGGCTGGGTAATAATTCATGCAGAAAATCATAATGAGCATCTTGCGGAGATTTGTCATAGAAAAGGAAAAAGAAGTTGAGATAGTACTTAATTGTAAAATGTCATATGTGCCATTGGGCTTTATTCTTAGGCTATCCAATCATGTCATTAATAAAAGATAATCCATAAATGATAGAGCTACGTGGCACTATTATATACTAATTAAAATATTAAAGTACCTGATATGCAGCTTTTAAAAAAGAATGCTTTTTATAAATGCAAAATAGATAGATTAGATAGATAACTATAATTTGATTTTAAAAAAATATTCTGATTCAAAAGGAACTGGAGTCTATTTTAAAGTTGTGTTCAGGTTGAATATATAAATATTGCAAATAATACAAATCAGCATAATACATTAACGGATGAGTCTGTGAAAAGATCATTTATAAATGGTCTTTAACCCCTTAAAGACACATGACATGTGTGACATGTCATGATTCCCTTTTATTCCAGAAGTTTGGTCCTTAAGGGGTTAAGTCCTATTTGGAAATGCTACATGTTTTCCATATTACAAAGATAGCTATATGTGGCATCACATAGTTAGGGAGACAACGTTTAGGAGAAAAATATCATAGTTTATCAATAAACTTTATATAACAGAAAGGTAACATCTACTTTTAATGATTACAAGCATGCAAAAAATGTTGTAATACTTATTTCAATAATGTCTGCAGGTTGCTTGCTAGTAAAATAGTTTTGGAGCAGCTCTAAAACAACTGCATCTTAATGTTGTGGGTTTCATATAGATGCTGCACGTATTCTCTGACAATCCTAAACATCAATGCAAAGCAACTGCTTGACTACTTTCTAAGGGCACGCAAAGGGAAGTAAAGACAAACCAGACAGATTTGTGCTTTAACCCCTTAAGGACCAAACGTCTGGAATAAAAGGGAATCATGACATGTCACACATGTCATGTGTCCTTAAGGGGTTAAAGGAGGAAGTAAAATTCTTACTTTGAATGTGTGTTATACGTTTTAGACTGCTCTAAGTTGTTGAAATGACTGATTGATTATTCACTGATGGACGGTGCAGATTTATAGCCGAGCAATCTTTACAATAACCTATGCAATAAGCATAGTGTGATTCTTAGTGCATCTCTTCCAGTAAGAATTTGTACATTTGATTTGTTATTGCTTAGTTAACTCCTCAGGACCGGTGACATTTCAGAAATGTCACTACAATAAGTGATTTGCCTCTCCCTGGTCTTATATAGATAATATAAATGAGGCTGATTAGAAAAATATTTTGTTTTTTAAGATACGATAAAGAAAATTTGATCCACAATGTAATGCATTATTAATACAATATTTTCCATTAATACTGTTTGTCTTGTTCACATTTGTGAGCGTATATATGCATCATAGTCACAGATCACTTCAGCTTTTTCCCAGACTGCAGAGATGTGTGCTAGCAGTTTAAATGGGTGGCCTAATTGTATTTTATTTTTGCACCCAGATTGGTATCATAGCTCCTTTATAACAGCCTGTGTGGTACAATTAGCAGTGGTGTTTATCTTCCATCAAGAATAAAAATAGTAATTAAAAGAAACACTACACTCATTATACCTTTAGCTATGGTTAGAAGAGGAAGCTGCTGGCCAAATCACCGGTTGTGGTAAAGCCACACACAGTAAAGCCACTCTTGCCTGTAATCCTGGATCTAATCATTTGTTAATTAGCCAGCCATAGCAATAAAGCCTTATTTACTCTGAATTATATGCTGTTTTGTCAAACAATAGCATGACCAATATATAATATTTTAGAAACCCAAATGGAAACATGGAGTCTTATTCACTAAACAGTGTATTGTGATGAATTGACAAAACATGACAATATACAATATCCTTAGCATTTATAACAATGTTCTTATTATACTGAGACATTAGATTAAAAAAATCATATTCCAATATATAATTTATTTCGCATGAAGATATAGTTTTTGGTTGGAGCTATCTTCTAACACCTTGATAGAACCGTGAACTGTTTTTAAAGTGGGCTTTAATATAAATGAGATTGGCACAGATAATATTGAATCACTCTTGTCCCTCTGTTTTTCAATCTAAATATGTGTGTATATATATATATATATATATAGAGAGAGAGAGAGAGAGAGAGAGAGAGAGAGAGAGAGAGAGAGAGAGAGAGGTAGGCGAGAGATGCTCTGTAAATTATTATTCTCTTGTATGAATATAGTATGCATTATAAACATAGCACAGATAGAGGATCTTTTATTTACCCTAATAAAAAACATTTAACAGATTTCATTCAATTGTGTGCTCACCATTAAAGTCTCCTTAGTAAATAAACTATTAAGTATTAATAGGTATGGATATATACTTTATTTTATTCCTGATGCTATCTCGATAATGTACAATGTGGCCCCAATAAGTTGAAATATCAGGTGAAGTACTGGTTATATTGGATCAGTGTCTTTCGAATTGTAAAGGATTGGTAAGACTCTAAAGACACCATTATATAAAAAAACAAATAAAGTGCAGTAGTGAAAAAGTGCTAATAATGTGCAGCAAATTACACACATTATAGTGTCACTCCAAAAAACACAGAAAAACATACAGTGAATAAAAAATAGTGAATGTATAATATACAGAAAATTGAAAAGCCAGTAAAGTATTATGTTTACTAAAAAGCAAAACTAAAAGCTGACGCAGACTTTTAAGGCTTGATACAGGTATTCCACTGTTTAAATCCAATTTTTCCAGCTTGATATTAAGACATTAATAAAATGTAAGAACAAATATTTTTTTCCACAAAGTGATAAAATCTTCCAGAGAGCAATAAAAAAAATCACATAAAATAATCGCAGTAATGTGTTTCAACCCCTCATGGGTCTTTATCAAAGTGCACATAGTTCTTCATTTATTTTAATTATGACGGACGCCATCTTTATTGTGGTCCTGATCTAGTGGACATCAGTAATGAGTTCATTTTCAGAGGTTTCTTATTAAACATACAATATATAAAACAATCCAAAGAGTGTCTTTTCAGTTAATATGAAAGGATAATCTGGCTTAGAATACTACAAACAAGAGGGCTTACATAGGAAAAAATATAACACGTTTTTTTTTTTTCCCATTACTAATAAACAATATACTGAAAAATACACATATAATTAAAATCCTAATACATAAACTCTAAAATGTCCTCTCAACTAATTTAATAATAATACGAAAAAAGTAAAATAAGTAAAAAAAAAAAAAAAAATTAACATATGTACACAATTAGCAAATACTTTTTAAAAAGTTAATAAAAAGATGTTATATCAAACTCTATATTTAAACCATTTGGTATCATAGTATTAAGATCGAAAATCCATCTAATTTCATTTCTGTCTAAATTTTCTAGACATGTGCATTAGTTATAGGACGAATATGATTTTGTCAGAATTTTCTGACTTTTTCTTATTTGTTTGCTATAACATGAATGAAAGTCCTACATACAAATTATATATGAAACGAAAGGGCAAATGCCGAACGCATTACCTTTTCGTTTCAGTTCTTTCGTTTAATAGACTCCGTGCTGCAGGAGAATTATATCAGAGTTTTGTTCCGATCGGAATTTCATTCGAATCAATGAAACTCCGATCCAATCCGTGCCGCGAGTAGATAGCTCCCTAATTCCCATGGTATTAGGGAGCTATATACTAAAAGGCTGAAATACCTAAATAGGTCTTTCCGCCAAATTTACTAATACTAAGTAAAGATTTTTTCATATCAGTAATAAATCTGCCCCTACTCGCTATACCGCAAGTAGGGGCATGTATACTAAACAGTGAGCAGCCACCCACTACTTTAATAAAGTGCCCCTTAGTGGGGCACCTATAAAGATAATTGACAGGGGGACAAAGTGTTACCCCCGAGCCCCCACTCGTGCACCAAGAGTGGGAGCCAGTGAACTAAATGGGGCACTTAGTGTCCCCCCCGGTCCCCACCCATGGGCGTCAGGTGGGGGCCCAAGTGACAATGGGAAGGGTGACCTATTATCCCCCCACTCAGCCCCCACCCTGGGTCACCCCTAGTAGTCACCAAGTCCCTAGTCACCCCTTCAAATTTAAGCCTACCTACCCCCTTCACGCTAAAAATAGTGAGGGCTTTAACAGCGCTGCCGTGGATCCCGGGAGGGACAAAGGTGACCCTTCCGAAGGGCCACCTTACTATTATTGCTACCTTGACCATATGGAGAAAAATAGCCCCTCAGAGAGACCTGTCACTGTCAGTGTCTCCCATGTACCCTATCGCAAGGAATCCGCTATTCAGGCCAGCTGACTTGCCATGATACCTGGCCTCACTGGGCTTACCACGGCAGTGCCCACTAAAAGATATATGCTTGGGGGGAAGAGTTACACCTCTAGCGGACCTTCCGGCACCTAGACCCTCTGGCTTTTTATTTTAACGTCTAAGAATGTTTATTTAAAAAACACACAAAGGTTTAAAACCAAGTACCAATTAAATACACTAAATGCTAGTTTTTATATGTTATGACACATTTGATTCTTATATTTCAGATCAGTAATTTAATAATAGATTAAGTATATTTTAATGCAAGTTGGAGTTTTCCATGGGGTGGGGGGGGGGGGGAATGGGGATAGGGATGAGCAATCGAGTGACAAACACATTGACCCCCATTAATAATTTATTTCCACAAACCAATCCTACATTGTATTTGAGTCAGTGTTGGTGGGGAGATTTAGGACTGTAGTGCAATTAATACAAGCCTGTAATATTAGTGGATGAAAGAGCCCACCCCTCTTTGGCACCATGGTGATCTTTGGCCTTTTCAACCCAACTTTTTCCAACCACATCATTCAACATCTGGAAATGGGGGTGAATGAACAGTGAAAAGTCTGTCATAGAATTGAATAAAGTCCGACAATCCTCTTGAAATAAAGTGACGCTGTGTAGAACCTTAACCAGTCATTTTGCCAAGTGAACTTTTGGCTGGATTCGGAAGTAGATTGTGGGGATTGTTTAACATGCTGTAGTCACAATTAATAAGTGTTATACCTGGTAACGATATTTTGTAATATAACCTTTCAGTCTGGTAGGCAAAAGTAATTAGTTAACTTTAGCTGTATTTTTATTAACAGTCATTCTGCAGAGATGTTGCAAGGATGCACCAAGTCACAGGTGTACTGTCCTATTTGGAAGAGTTTCCGATTCAAGCTTCTTATTCTTTGACAGCAGAACACAATACTGAATAAGATTAACAACACTATTAAACTGCTTCAGCCTGGACCTCACACAGAGGACAGAGTCCAACACAATCTGACAGACACATGAACTCCTAACACACGCCTTGCACACACATTGCAACAGCTCACACACACATTGCACCCCTCACATACACAGTGCACCCCTCGCATACACAATGCATCCCTCAAAAACACTACACAACTCTGGTTACTCTACACACACACACACACACACATACTGGATCATCTCCTATACACACTCTGGGTCCTCCACACGCACACACTAGAATACCTACACACGCCCGGATTTTTAGTTAGCCACAAGGCTAACAAAACATTTGCCTGGGCATTTGGCGGCGGCTTTTTTTGCCGCCTACTGAAAATTGCTGCCCAAGGCAAATGCCTTGTTTGCCTCGCAGCTAATACGTCCCTGTGTGGGGGTGCAGTGTGTGTTTTGAGGGCTGCAGTGTATGTGTATGTGAGGGGAGCAGTGTGTGTGTTGGGAGGTATTGTGTGTGCGAGGGGGAGCAGATTAAGAAATATATATATATACATTTATTTTAATTATGACGGACGCCATCTTTATTGTGGTCCTGATCTAGTGGACATCAGTAATGAGTTCATTTTCAGAGGTTTCTTATTAAACATACAATATATAAAACAATCCAAAGAGTGTCTTTTCAGTTAATATGAAAGGATAATCTGGCTTAGAATACTACAAACAAGAGGGCTTACATAGGAAAAAATATAACACGTTTTTTTTTTTTCCCATTACTAATAAACAATATACTGAAAAATACACATATAATTAAAATCCTAATACATAAACTCTAAAATGTCCTCTCAACTAATTTAATAATAATACGAAAAAAGTAAAATAAGTAAAAAAAAAAAAAAAATTAACATATGTACACAATTAGCAAATACTTTTTAAAAAGTTAATAAAAAGATGTTATATCAAACTCTATATTTAAACCATTTGGTATCATAGTATTAAGATCGAAAATCCATCTAATTTCATTTCTGTCTAAATTTTCTAGACATGTGCATTAGTTATAGGACGAATATGATTTTGTCAGAATTTTCTGACTTTTTCTTATTTGTTTGCTATAACATGAATGAAAGTCCTACATACAAATTATATATGAAACGAAAGGGCAAATGCCGAACGCATTACCTTTTCATTTCAGTTCTTTCGTTTAATAGACTCCGTGCTGCAGGAGAATTATATCAGAGTTTTGTTCCGATCGGAATTTCATTCGAATCAATGAAACTCCGATCCAATCCGTGCCGCGAGTAGATAGCTCCCTAATTCCCATGGTATTAGGGAGCTATATACTAAAAGGCTGAAATACCTAAATAGGTCTTTCCGCCAAATTTACTAATACTAAGTAAAGATTTTTTCATATCAGTAATAAATCTGCCCCTACTCGCTATACCGCAAGTAGGGGCATGTATACTAAACAGTGAGCAGCCACCCACTACTTTAATAAAGTGCCCCTTAGTGGGGCACCTATAAAGATAATTGACAGGGGGACAAAGTGTTACCCCCGAGCCCCCACTCGTGCACCAAGAGTGGGAGCCAGTGAACTAAATGGGGCACTTAGTGTCCCCCCCGGTCCCCACCCATGGGCGTCAGGTGGGGGCCCAAGTGACAATGGGAAGGGTGACCTATTATCCCCCCACTCAGCCCCCACCCTGGGTCACCCCTAGTAGTCACCAAGTCCCTAGTCACCCCTTCAAATTTAAGCCTACCTACCCCCTTCACGCTAAAAATAGTGAGGGCTTTAACAGCGCTGCCGTGGATCCCGGGAGGGACAAAGGTGACCCTTCCGAAGGGCCACCTTACTATTATTGCTACCTTGACCATATGGAGAAAAATAGCCCCTCAGAGAGACCTGTCACTGTCAGTGTCTCCCATGTACCCTATCGCAAGGAATCCGCTATTCAGGCCAGCTGACTTGCCATGATACCTGGCCTCACTGGGCTTACCACGGCAGTGCCCACTAAAAGATATATGCTTGGGGGGAAGAGTTACACCTCTAGCGGACCTTCCGGCACCTAGACCCTCTGGCTTTTTATTTTAACGTCTAAGAATGTTTATTTAAAAAACACACAAAGGTTTAAAACCAAGTACCAATTAAATACACTAAATGCTAGTTTTTATATGTTATGACACATTTGATTCTTATATTTCAGATCAGTAATTTAATAATAGATTAAGTATATTTTAATGCAAGTTGGAGTTTTCCATGGGGTGGGGGGGGGGGGGGAATGGGGATAGGGATGAGCAATCGAGTGACAAACACATTGACCCCCATTAATAATTTATTTCCACAAACCAATCCTACATTGTATTTGAGTCAGTGTTGGTGGGGAGATTTAGGACTGTAGTGCAATTAATACAAGCCTGTAATATTAGTGGATGAAAGAGCCCACCCCTCTTTGGCACCATGGTGATCTTTGGCCTTTTCAACCCAACTTTTTCCAACCACATCATTCAACATCTGGAAATGGGGGTGAATGAACAGTGAAAAGTCTGTCATAGAATTGAATAAAGTCCGACAATCCTCTTGAAATAAAGTGACGCTGTGTAGAACCTTAACCAGTCATTTTGCCAAGTGAACTTTTGGCTGGATTCGGAAGTAGATTGTGGGGATTGTTTAACATGCTGTAGTCACAATTAATAAGTGTTATACCTGGTAACGATATTTTGTAATATAACCTTTCAGTCTGGTAGGCAAAAGTAATTAGTTAACTTTAGCTGTATTTTTATTAACAGTCATTCTGCAGAGATGTTGCAAGGATGCACCAAGTCACAGGTGTACTGTCCTATTTGGAAGAGTTTCCGATTCAAGCTTCTTATTCTTTGACAGCAGAACACAATACTGAATAAGATTAACAACACTATTAAACTGCTTCAGCCTGGACCTCACACAGAGGACAGAGTCCAACACAATCTGACAGACACATGAACTCCTAACACACGCCTTGCACACACATTGCAACAGCTCACACACACATTGCACCCCTCACATACACAGTGCACCCCTCGCATACACAATGCATCCCTCAAAAACACTACACAACTCTGGTTACTCTACACACACACACACACACACATACTGGATCATCTCCTATACACACTCTGGGTCCTCCACACGCACACACTAGAATACCTACACACGCCCGGATTTTTAGTTAGCCACAAGGCTAACAAAACATTTGCCTGGGCATTTGGCGGCGGCTTTTTTTGCCGCCTACTGAAAATTGCTGCCCAAGGCAAATGCCTTGTTTGCCTCGCAGCTAATACGTCCCTGTGTGGGGGTGCAGTGTGTGTTTTGAGGGCTGCAGTGTATGTGTATGTGAGGGGAGCAGTGTGTGTGTTGGGAGGTATTGTGTGTGCGAGGGGGAGCAGATTAAGAAATATATATATATATATATATATTTATTTTTTTTTTTTTATTAAGCCCTTAAGGACACATGACATGTGTGACATGTCATGGTTTCCTTTTATTCCAGAAGTTTGGTCCTTAGGGGGTGAAATAAATATACTTTATATCTCCCCCTACCTTCTTACCTTTGCCATGAGGGCGGACATTGCTTAGAAATCCTGGTGGTCCAAGTGGTGAGTGAACTTTTGGCTGCAGCTCCTGGGTCTAGAGATCACTCTCGTGAGATTGGAGAATTGCCATGTTCACCAGAGGAAGAACCCGGTGGAGCTGCAGGCTAGAGTTCCTGAACCCTCTCACCTCTCCGGATTTCAGTGCCCCAGGCCGGTAAAGGAGATCTTTGATCTCCCCACTGACCCCTCATTGCACACAGCAGGGTCGGATTTTGAATAGTGCTGGCTCTGCATTGACCGACAGGAGAAATCCTCTGATCTCCCCAGTCGGCCTCAGCCCATGGCCATCGAGGCCCACTGGCATTTGTCCGGTGTGCCCAATGGCCAGTTTGGGCCTACCTACAAACCAAACTTTACTATCAAGAGTGCCTCCAAGAAGGTCAGATTGAGGATCCGTGATGCTCCTTTGTTGGAAGTGACGTGACGCTGGATTGTGTTACGTATTGATGAAAATATCCGATGACAAAGTTGACAAAGAACGTATAGCTTGACTAAAGTTCCACCTTTTGTCAACGTGTGTCAACTAGCAGGTTACACATAAGGATACATTGTCCCTACTTCTCCTTATGCATAACTTTGCAAATAGGCAACAGCTTGATCCCGCCCCATCTCACCTTATCATATGACTCTCCCCTTGTGTTGTGCCATCCCTAACTTATATTTTCAACTGATCTCTTTCTTCGGGTATTGTCCCGAGTACATGGTATTGTCATACCCATCCTAAAAAAGCCACCTCTTAACCCACCTTCACTTTCCAACTATCATCCCACATTCCTTCTCCCTTTCTCCTCAAAGATTCTGAAACAACTTGTCTTTACTTTTCTAGGTTGCTTTCTCAATGCCAACTCTCTCCTCAACTCACTTCAATCTGGTTTCCACCCACTACACTCTGCTGAGGCCGCTCTGATTAAAGTAACTAATGACCTAATTGAGGCTAAATCCAAAGGACACTACTGTGTACTAATTTATCTCTGCTGCCTCTGACACTGTTGACCATGTCCTCCTTCTTTAACTCTTTAATCCCCTCACCCTGTTTTGGTTTGTCTGTTTTTGGTCTCCTTTTGTTTCCTTTTTATACTGCCTCACTTGGCAAACGTATTAATTCCTTTGGATGCCGCTGCCAGCCGTATTCCAAGAACACCTATATATATCTCTACTTTCCTGATCTCTCCCCTGCTGTCCTAGAACTATTCATCGGTTGCCTCTCTTCCATTTCTGATTGGATGTCCTCCTATTTTATAAAATGCAATATCTTTAAACTGAGCTTCTTTTTTTTCCCTCCTCATAATACTAACCCTCCTCTTTCGCTCTCCCTGCAAGTTTACTGTAACATATCAGCCATCTTTAAAGGCTGGTTGTCTTGGTGTTATCTTATCTGATTTTGGCCTCACCTTTATGCCTCGCGTCCAGTCTGTTGCCACATCCTGCCAATTCCACCTTAAAAACACTGCACACATCCATCCCTTTCTTACTCAAGATGCTGCTAAGGAGCCTGTGCATGCTCTAGTAATTTCTCATATTGATTACTGTCTCTCCAATTTAGTCTGCATAATATGTTAGTGCTATATGGATGCCAATGATATTTAATAATAAAATATAAAGAAAAAATTGACAGAGCCGCTTTAAGATTTTAATTTTTTTTTATTAATCTCACTCATGCAAATGGTTAAGAAAAAAATCTCTCTCTGCCAAACACCAGTAGAACCAGAAAACATTTAGAAAAAGCAACTCTAGTCAGTGTGCAAAACTGTTCTTTAAAACATTATATATAACATAAATATATGAAAGGGTTACTTTAGCTAAAAAATGGTGGTTTAATAAAGCAATGTCTTTGCTGGCATGGTCCTCTCTTAAAAAAACCCCCAAAAAACAGAAACGTACCTTAGATTAGATGCCGAGACCAGGTTTTCCCCAGGAATGACTGAGAGCAGGATTTGGATGGCATGTGGGTAAGGAGGGCCATGCCACCATTGATCACCAAGTTCTTTTTCTAATATTGAAAACAGTGGAAATAAGCCAGTCATGCGGTATCATTGAGGAGCTGCATAAATGTAGTTGGTCAAGTACATACCTGTTAGAAGTCTGTTTCAGAGGTAATGTTTGTGATTCACACAGGAATAGAATAAATCTGCCAATTTTGTTTTAGTGGTGATAGTATGTAGTAATTCCACACTGAATTCCTAATTTCTGTGGTTCAATAAGTAGAATAGTGTTATAGGGCCATGCGTAATCTAATCATATAGGATAGTCAATTGGTCTTCCTTCATTACTACTGCTGATTAAAGTTGTGAATTTGAAAGTGTTTTACGGTGTTGATGAGAGTTACAAGAACCAAATAAAAGAATGCTATATTCTGATTGCATTTGGAACTAAAATGTTCTTCTTACTGGACAAACCAATGAACAGTGATAAATGCTGTATTGTGGAGGTAAATAATGCATTAGGGATTTTGAGATAGGTGTAATGTAGTTCTTTTCTATTAACTTGAACATTTGCTTAATGTTTTGCCAGAAATCCTTCTAAATTCTGTGGCATCTATGTAACTTTTGAGGTTTATTTCTGCTATGTGAATTGTACTTACATTTAAATGATACATGCATTTTACTAACAGAAAAAATCATTGTATGTTTTCCAACATGTGTCTGTACTCCATATATCAGATGATCATGGTGATTGCTCTACTTTTAGATCTTTGATCCACAATTGGTCTTTACATACACATAATCTCAGCAGTCAGAGAGTAGGTTATGTGTGCCCACTATAGGTTTATAATCTAAAGGATAACAGCTATAATGTACAAACAGGTGATGTTTACTGGATGGATTGTAGCAACCTAGAGACTTGGTGCATGGTTGTTTCATGATTTTAAGACCACATCAGAATAAACTTTAAGTTAAATAAGGTCATTGTTGGAAATCACAAAAGTGTCCCTTTATGCTGTGACTGTTAAACTGCGCTGTGTGTTCGTGCCCTGTCTGATGCTTTAATGGTTAAGAAGGGAATGCCAAGTCCAGGTCTCGGTAGGATGCTTCATTAACTAAAGTGAAATGTGATCTGGCATCAATGAAAGGCTGGTAAACTTCAAAGCTTAGACTATGCCTTATGCTTTACTTCTCACTCTTAGACTGCTTGGGTGAATATTTAAAAATACAAGATAGCAAACCTCCACTGAAGTCTTCAGTACCTCTTAAAGTCACACATGATAATGCAGTGTTTTTAGATAGTGAAGGAACATAGAGATGTGGTCATGTACATTCCGATAATAATATTGTCATCCTACAAAAAGTGCTTATTTTCTTTCTGTGGCCTCTTTTTACACACAGCAAATTTGCACATAAATATGTGATAGATAGATAGATAGATAGATAGATAGATAGATAGATAGAGTGAGGTAGATAGATAGATAGATAGATAGATAGATAGATAGACAGACAGACAGATAGATAGATGATAGATAGATAGATAGATAGATAGATAGATAGATAGATAGATAGATAGATATTGAGATAGATAGATAGATAGATAGATAGAGTGAGATAGATAGATAGATAGATAGATAGATAGATAGATAGAGTGAGGTAGATAGATAGAGGTAGATAGATAGAGTGAGATAGATAGATAGATAGATAGATAGATAGATAGACAGACAGACAGATAGATAGATGATAGATAGATAGATAGATGGATAGATAGATAGATAGATATTGAGATAGATAGATAGATAGATAGATAGATAGATAGAGTGAGGTAGATAGATAGATAGATAGATAGATAGAGTGAGGTAGATAGATAGAGGTAGATAGATAGAGTGAGATAGATAGATAGATAGATAGATAGATAGATAGACAGACAGACAGATAGATAGATGATAGATAGATAGATAGATAGATAGATAGATAGATAGATAGATAGATATTGAGATAGATAGATAGATAGAGTGAGATAGATAGATAGATAGATAGATAGACAGACATATAGATAGATAGATAGATATTGAGATAGATAGATAGATAGATCGATAGAGTGAGATAGATAGATAGATAGATAGAGCGTGGTAGATAGATAGATAGATAGATAGATAGATAGATAGAGAGAGAGAGTGAGGTAGATAGATAGAGGTAGATAGATAGAGTGAGATAGATAGATAGATAGATAGATAGATAGATAGATAGACAGACAGACAGATAGATAGATGATAGATAGATAGATAGATAGATAGATAGATATTGAGATAGATAGATAGATAGATAGATAGATAGAGTGAGATAGATAGATAGATAGATAGATAGACAGACATATAGATAGATAGATAGATAGATAGATAGATAGATAGAGTGAGGTAGATAGATAGATAGATAGATAGATAGATAGATAGATAGATAGATAGATAGAGTGAGGAAGATAGATAGAGGTAGATAGATAGAGTGAGATAGATAGATAGATAGATAGACAGACAGACAGATAGATAGATGATAGATAGATAGATAGATATTGAGATAGATAGATAGATAGATAGATAGATAGAGTGAGATAGATAGATAGATAGATAGATAGACAGACATATAGATAGATAGATAGATAGATAGATAGATAGATAGATAGATAGATATTGAGATAGATAGATAGATCGATAGAGTGAGATAGATAGATAGATAGATAGATAGATAGATAGAGCGTGGTAGATAGATAGATAGATAGATAGAGAGAGTGTGGTAGATAGATAGATAGATAGATAGATAGATAGATAGATAGATAGATAGATAGATAGAGGCATATACTTTTAATTGTAACAATCAATAGAAGCAGAGAGGCATTCATTTTTTTAGACTGAAATCCTGATGATAATGTTGCATTACTTCATTATATATTCTCACCACTTATTTTATATATGTTACTTTCTAATATTAGAATCTACAGTAGAATTAGGGTGAATAAGCTGATGAATTAGTTATGAACAATAAATAGACCATTGGATATATACGTTGCAAGCAGACATAAAAGTCACACATGATAATGCAGTGTTTTTAGATAGTGAAGGAACATAGAGATGTGGTCATGTACATTCCGATAATAATATTGTCATCCTACAAAAAGTGCTTATTTTCTTTCTGTGGCCTCTTTTTACACACAGCAAATTTGCACATAAATATGTGATAGATAGATAGATAGATAGATAGATAGAGTGAGGTAGATAGATAGATAGATAGATAGATAGATAGATAGATAGACAGACAGACAGATAGATAGATGATAGATAGATAGATAGATAGATAGATAGATAGATAGATAGATAGATAGATAGATAGATAGATAGACAGACAGACAGATAGATAGATGATAGATAGATAGATAGATAGATAGATAGATAGATATTGAGATAGATAGATAGATAGATAGAGTGAGATAGATAGATAGAGGTAGATAGATAGAGTGAGATAGATAGATAGATAGATAGATAGATAGATAGATAGATAGACAGACAGACAGATAGATAGATGATAGATAGATAGATAGATAGATAGATAGATAGATAGATAGATATTGAGATAGATAGATAGATAGATAGATAGAGTGAGGTAGATAGATAGATAGATAGATAGATAGAGTGAGGTAGATAGATAGAGGTAGATAGATAGAGTGAGATAGATAGATAGATAGATAGATAGATAGATAGATAGATAGATAGACAGACAGATAGATGATAGATAGATAGATAGATAGATAGATAGATAGATAGATAGATAGATAGATAGATAGATAGATATTGAGATAGATAGATAGATAGAGTGAGATAGATAGATAGATAGATAGATAGACAGACATATAGATAGATAGATAGATAGATATTGAGATAGATAGATAGATAGATCGATAGAGTGAGATAGATAGATAGATAGATAGATAGATAGATAGAGCGTGGTAGATAGATAGATAGATAGATAGATAGAGAGAGAGAGTGAGGTAGATAGATAGAGGTAGATAGATAGAGTGAGATAGATAGATAGATAGATAGATAGACAGACAGACAGATAGATAGATGATAGATAGATAGATAGATAGATAGATAGATAGATAGATATTGAGATAGATAGATAGATAGATAGATAGAGTGAGATAGATAGATAGATAGATAGATAGACAGACATATAGATAGATAGATAGATAGATAGATAGATAGATAGATAGAGTGAGGTAGATAGATAGATAGATAGATAGATAGATAGATAGATAGATAGAGTGAGGAAGATAGATAGAGGTAGATAGATAGAGTGAGATAGATAGATAGATAGATAGACAGACAGACAGATAGATAGATGATAGATAGATAGATAGATATTGAGATAGATAGATAGATAGATAGATAGAGTGAGATAGATAGATAGATAGATAGATAGACAGACATATAGATAGATAGATAGATAGATAGATAGATATTGAGATAGATAGATAGATCGATAGAGTGAGATAGATAGATAGATAGATAGAGCGTGGTAGATAGATAGATAGATAGATAGAGAGAGTGTGGTAGATAGATAGATAGATAGATAGATAGATAGATAGATAGATAGATAGAGGCATATACTTTTAATTGTAACAATCAATAGAAGCAGAGAGGCATTCATTTTTTTAGACTGAAATCCTGATGATAATGTTGCATTACTTCATTATATATTCTCACCACTTATTTTATATATGTTACTTTCTAATATTAGAATCTACAGTAGAATTAGGGTGAATAAGCTGATGAATTAGTTATGAACAATAAATAGACCATTGGATATATACGTTGCAAGCAGACATATTGTTGTAACATTAAATAAACATATGAAAACCCCAGGTGGGCTCTTCATCTGTGCGATTTGCCTTCCATTCTAGTTATGTACTATGTCTAAACCACATCAGATTATGGATAACATGATGGAGTTATGTCCCAAGTCCTAGCCATACCTCTCTGTATCCTGGGCTGCTGAAAGAGTGAGTCAGGAGAGATCAATAGACCTCTCCTGATCAGTCCATAGTGAAAATAAACATTCCTTGTGGTAGGAAGCTCTTTAGGTGCTGCCAGAGCTCACAGACAGTTTCTAGACTCCCCAACACTCCTGTTGAGCCCTGTATTCAGAGAGAAAGCTAGGCAATATAATATGATATCACATCTTCTGGTATTCTCACTGAATACAACTGTGGAAGCTTTGTTGTCAGCGAGGCTGTCTGCTGGACCTAAACAAGTCATTGCAACAGTTACCCTCCCTCTCTGAAATACAGACAAATATGAGGCCGTAATTATAATCAAAGAATAAAACGGGAGACCCGGGAACCTGGACTTTTGGGGGGGGGGCGTATTTAGCATAAATTATCATATTAAGGGTGATATTAGACACAGAATATAAATTTAGGGATAGTGTTTTGAATTAGATCGAGGCATAGAATTTAGAAAATATGGAAACAAAGATAAAGCAATGGTATGAGAGATTGATGAAATTCTGTATTTCTCATTACACTCCTGCCCATCATGCTACAGGCTTCTGTAGACCCAAGAAGAAAGAAGACTGACAAATGTAAAGTAAACTCTCTCCAGTGATGGATTTCTGTTAGGTGGTAGTATATTAGTTACCCAGCTCCTATGTCCTGGCAGTTAAATGGCTTCAAGAAGGTAACGTATTAACATTCTATGCCAATAAAGGGAAATGGATTGGTTGAGGACTTGCGTTATATATGGACTGAATGTACCAGTCTGGCAGGCATCATCTCACCATATGCCTGTGTAAGCTACGATGCAATGTATATCCTTATGCTGGTTGGCACAAATATAGTCAACAAGTATCAGAAGATTACATCTGCATGCTTAACACATTAAGGAGAATATTACAGTTTCCAAAACCAGTATTAGTATAATTTTCCTTTAATAAGCAATTTATGGGAGAAAAGTAGAATAGAATGTAATATTCAAGAATTGTCTATCATGCTGCAATGGGAAGATTGATAAACAGTAAAAAGTGCAGATAAGGATTCCCTAAGCAGTGCTTAGGGATAAGTAAGGACATGACATGAGATTAGATTAAATATGGAAAAGCCAAGGGCAAACGTGTTATAAATAGTAGCAGAACAGCACTGGAAGTAAAATGAGTTATTGAAAGAAATGCAGGGCAATGACTTTCAACATGGTCGGCATTGCAATACTTGTTTATTTACCATCAAAAAAATAATTTCCATTCTGTGAGGTCAGAACCGAATATATTCATGTTTATGAAGACAGTGCAGTTGTTTGAGTTAAACAGAAGTGATTCCTGATTATCTCACACCCTAATTAGTGTGTTTGCAGATCCCTGGGCATCCATCTCAGCTGTGGCTGCCCTGGCATAGCTCTGTGGGACAAGACCATATGTGTATGTCACGTCATAATATCATGCCCTCGATTAACTAGACGCCAGTGCTATTATACCAGATTGATATACATGAGGGAATTTAAAGGGACAATGAATGATGACTAAGCGCACAGGACCTCTGTTTGTTTTCGGCAGACAAACAATAAAGTTTTTTCTCTTTTATGTATCACTCCACATCGAGATTTATATTACCATACAGAGGGGTAAGCTAATATCTGCCTGTCTATTATTCAGCGCTCCACCCACTGATTATAGGGTTTATCCTGTTAATAATTTTTCTCTAAACAATAAAGTCCCTTTAAGAAATTACACTATTGATTTTATGCAATATCCTACTAGATTAGCATGAGGTTATATTCATGCATTAAACCTTAACCCGGTGCAGCAGTAAAAAAAAATTAAAAGGCATATTAATTTTTATTATGTATTAATAATCATTATTTTCAGCAACCACAATTTACTGCAAATCAATGAAGTCTATCAAATAGAACAGGGAAAGGCAACCTTCGGCACTCCAGATGTTTTGGACTACATCCCCCATAGTGCTCTTACAGCCATAATGCTGGCAAAGCATCAAGGGAGATGTAGTCCACAACATCTGAGTGCCGAAGGTTGCCCATCCCTGATATAGACTATAGGGTATCATATAGATTATAGGGTATATGGCATGTGTGCTCCCATGGTAACATTTTTTTTCAGTTGGTTGCTAGATATTACAGTTACACAACTCAATTATTACATTTGAAACGTCTGTGTTGATCACGACAGGCATTGGACTATGACCCTTACATTTGAAGACATATGCATTAGCCATTTTTTCTACCTTTCCAGTTATTACATATCCCTGAACATTTTACATAGCTGACATATTTATGTTTGATTTTGTAGAGTTCAGACAATACACTATAAAGAATTACAAGCCACCAAAAAATGTCTAATTGATTATTATTTTTCTCGTGTAAAGAATTTACAACAATAAAGGCATTGACTATCATATCTCCGTTATATAGCCTGTATCATCGTGGTTAATATAGAAGAAAGCCGGGTTTGGAAAGAACTTATTTTCACAACCAAACTTTTCTCCTTTGATCTGCTGCTTTTTATGAACACATTGGTAGTATGTAATTATCTTGTCCATTACTCACAAAACAATTAGGCATGTGTAGAGGCACTGCGTGAGCCCATGCTCACTAGCTGTCCTCCTAAGACACTGATGCTATGTAATAGGATGGGGCATTAGTGACTAAGAATGGCACGATGACCCAGGCTCATAGACATTCCATATCAGATTTCAGATCTTAATTATAATAATTCCTGTGCATAGGCACAGATAATCAAACATAATTAAATCACAGACTTATTGCTGAAAAGCCAATAACTGTTAGCAATTAATAAGAAGCATCTTGGTGTGTAAATGTTAACTTGTATAAACATAACACAGAGGGACAGTTCATTTTTCCCAATAGAGGATGATCGTTTTGTAATTTCACAAGCTTAGCAAGCTTTCATGTTAAGCCAACTAACTGAACAAAGGCCTTGTATGAAACAGATCTGAGTCCCCCAATTGTCCAGTGGCTAGGAATAGCTGTAAACCTCCAAGCCATGACTGAGCTAAGTAAAACAACCACATCCTTTTTTGTATGGGGAGAACGCAAGAGCCTATGGATTAAGGCCCCAGCATATAAATGCATGTACAAATCAGTATTAAAGTGACTCTGTCACTTTTCTTTCTACTTCTTCTATCATTAGACCTGTGCAGTCCATTTTTATGTTCTTTTTGTAAATTATGATTATTTTTAAAGTTATGCATACGGAAAAGTTGGGCTACATTTCCTTATGAAAAAGGCCTATTGAAAGGTTGAAACGTTACTGTGCATTCTCCCAATAAACCTGCTTACATTTTGAACCCTGAGTGCCTGGACCATTTCCTATGTTCCAGTTATATGTATAGCATGCAGTCTGACAAAATGTGACAAAGGGTGGAGATTGATCAAGCTCCATGTTCTTGTCAACTTGGTCATTGGTCCTCAACTAAATGCTCACCTTTCTCCAGTAATGTAACACTTTTGGAAGCGTTACATCATCAGTTGTCTCTGTTGATTCTAGGAAGGGCAGAGGAGGAGATTTCCGACAGCTGCCATCTTGGAAACACTAAGTTGACGGCGCCATGGATGAAGACATGGCAAAAACGGCACAAATACAAAGGACACTCCAGATCCCTAAACAACTTCATCTTGCTGAAGCACTTTATATATGAAGAGTATGCTCTCTTTTTTTACATACTTTATATATGAAGTGTGCCCTCTTTTTTATATACTTTGTATATGAAGAGTGTGTCCCTTTTTTTTATTTTACAGAAAGTGCAGATTTCACTAGAAATTGGAATTTTATAAATTAACCTGGTTACACCCCACTGGCTGTCAATCAGACAAGCAGTCCTGTTATATATTTAGATCGCAGTAATATCTTCTCCCCATATCCAATGGAAACATTGCACTCACATTTTTGAAAAAACATGAATACAAAGGTCTAAAAATTGAGAAGTTACGATTGAAACCAGTGGAATGTTGTGGGACAAAGTAATCATAATAGTCCCCTTATGTTAAGTATTTAAAAAGTTTGCACACATAGATTTCAGATTGTAGTTTTGCAGAGACAGTGGCGTAACACCTGGAGTCACAAAGGTCATGAGTGTAACCGGGTCCTAGTTGTTTCCACTTGTCATAAGGGACCTTCGAACTTAGGGCCACCCAATAGGCATCTTTGATCAGGGAGCTTTTATAAAAAGTGCACCAGACCTGGTCCTGTCACATCATTAGGTCTCTTGAATTCAGCAGGAAGGAACTGAGTTCAGGTCATTTCCTCCCAGCTTGCAATAAGCCACACTGAACTAGTATGAACTAATATAGAGATAGCCCTTTCTACATTAGTTCTGTATTGAATTGAGATTTGTATTGAAACAGAGCACATGGACAATTCTGGGCACGTGTCCCAGGGGAGTGGTCGCCCATAACGCACCAATAAGTGATACATACCAGAGCTAGGTCACATAGCTCTGGAAATTGTGAGTGTGCAATTTTCTTTTCCATATATTTTGAAATTGTTTTAATGTTTTTAAACTATTGCACTTTATATCTTTGTTTAAAGAAAAACGTATAGAACTGAGGTTCCTCAAAATAAAAATACAAAATTAGGTTAAGTGTGTGCACATGCCTTTCACTCATTTTTCTACTCTCTCACTCCTACCCACAATTGATCTCATCCTAGACCCCATGCATACAAAACCCCACCTCCTGTCACTTTCTCTCCTCCTGCTTCTAGCATATGGTTATGTCTCTCCCAATCCAGGGCCCTTCACCTTATCTGCACACACTAACCAACATTCAGTGTGCACTCTGGAATGCGAGCTCCATCTGCAGTAATTTAAAATCAACAGCCATACACGACTTTTTCATCTCAAACTCACTCACTTACACTTGCACTCACTTGCACTTACAGAGACCTGGCTGTCCCCCTCTGATAGCGCTACTCCTGCCTCTTTATGTTTTAGTGGGCTACAATTTTCTCACACTCCCAGACCCAACTGTAACGGAGGTGGTGTATGCATCCTTCTTTCCCCTCAACGTACCTTTCAACCAATCATAACTCCCCCTGCCCTATCCTTTTCTGTTCACACTGTCCGCCTATTTAAACCCACTCCTTTAAGAATTGCTATCATCATTGTTCCTCCTCCACCTACTAACTTGACCGCCTCAGACTTTGCAACTCACTTCACTGACAATTAGGGAAGAGATCTCTCATCTTTCTTCTTCCCCTTACATTACTTCCCCTAACCTCACTCCCTCTGCTGTTCTATGTTCATTCGAACCTGCTACAGTGGAAGAGGTTTCTGCTCTGTTCCAGTCCTCTCGCCCCACGACCTGCTCCCTAGATCCAATTCCCTCACATCTCATCCATACTCTGTCTTCTTCTCTTTCTCCACCTCTCACTAAAATTCTCTCTCTCTCCTCTGGCATATTTCCATCGCCCTTCAAACATGCAACTGTAACCCCAATTCTAAGAAAGCAAACTTTGACCCTAACTCCCCATCCAACTATCGTCCTATCTCGCTACTGCCTTTTGCGTCCAAGATCCTTGAAAGAGTTGTGTATGCAAGATTGACAGACTTCCTCGAGTCCAACTCTCTGCTAGACCTGCTTCAGTCTGGTTTCCGCACTAAGCACTCTGTGGAAACGGCACTGACCAAAGTATCCAATGCTCTACTCACTGCAAAATCTTGTGGTCACTACTCTATTCTAATTCTCCTTGACCTTTCTGCGGCTTTTGACACTGTTGATCATCAACAGCTTCTTCTCATCCTCCACAATATCGGTCTACAAGATATTGCTCTCTCCTGTTGCTCCTCCTACCTCTCCTAGCACTCTTCCAGTGTTTCTTTCTCTGGCTCTGCTTCTTCTCCCCAACTCCTCTCTGTTGGTGTCCCCCAAGATTCAGTCCTTGGTCCCCAACTGTTCTCTATCTATACTGCCTCCTTTGGTAAACTCATTTGCTCCTTTGGCTTCCAATATCATTTCTATGCAGATCAAACGCAAATCTACCTGTCCTCTTCTGATCTCTCCCCGTCCCTCTTGACTAGTGTCTCTGGCTGCCTCTCTGCTATTTCTAGATGGCTGCCCACTTCCTTTAACTCAACTTGACCAAAACCGAAATTCTGGTCTTTCCTCCCTCAAGTGTTGCTACTCCTGTGTCTGTCTCCCTCCAAGTCAACGGTGCTACCATCAGCGCCACCACGCAGGCTCGCTACCTAGGTGTTCTCTTTGACTCCGACCTCTCCTTCACACCTCATGTTCAGTCTATTGCCAAATCCTGTCGCTTCCATCTCAAAAACATTGCGCGCATCGACCCTACTTAACGCCAGATGCGACTAAGGTGCTAGTTCATTCCACTGTCCTTTCTCACCTTGACTACTGTAATATGCTTCTCAGTTGTCTTACGTGCTCCCAACATGCGCTGTTACAGTCCATAATGAATGTGGCGGCGAGGCTCATCTTCCTGTCCACCCGCACCTCCCACGCCTCACCCTTCTGTCAGTCCCTACATTGGCTTCCTGTAAGATATAGGGCTCAATTTAAAATTCTGGTTCTTGCTTTCAAATCTCTACATAATGCTCCCACCTATCTATCCTCACTAATACACACATATGTCCCGTCTACGCCCTTACGCTCTGCTGAAGACTTACGTCTATCTTCTGTCCATACTCCCATCTCTGATGCTCGCCTTCAATACTTCTCGAGGGTTGCACCGTTCCTGTGGAACTCACTTCTCTCCTCTGTTAGAGGCTCACCCAGTCTCTACTCCTTTAAAAAAATCATTAAAAACCCACTTCTTCATAAAAGTGTATCAATTAAACTGTTTATAGCTCCCGACTAATTCCTCTCTTGCAACTGTCATTTGTCTAATACTATCCTTACCTTTTGTGTCACTTTACCCCATTCCCTCTAGCATGTAAGCTCATTGAGCAGGGCCCTCAACCCCTCTGTTCCTGTGTGTCCAACTTATCTGGTTACAACTGCATGTCTGTTCGTCCACCCACCTTAAAACGCTGCAGAATTTGTTGGCGCTATATAAATAATAACATAATAATAATAATATTATACTAAGATAGAGCTCCACTATTTTTAGTATATGCAATTCTGTCCCAATGATTATGTTCGAGCATCAAGGAGGGTTGATGAGAAAGACTTCTCAGTACACAAAATGCACCACAGGTATTCTCAAGATGGGGTAACAAAGTAGCTGTGTTTAGATTGTTTTGACATTCTATTAAAGAAATTGCATTTCAATAAATTCTAATGGTTTTCTTACAGGTACTTTTAAGATTGATATTTTTTATGTATCTATTTCTTTCACACCTACTGTTGTTTCTGCTTTTACACTCCATTTGGCTCTATCCAAAAATATAGACTGCATAAATAAGAGACACTAATATGTGAAATGTTTTACCCCCTCATATTTCTGCAAGGCATAAACAAATAAATAAATGAATAAATATGTTAAGTATCTCATTTAGCCTATGTTTATGTGCTAAATAGCTATCCTGCTTTTTCAAATAATTGTTACACTATTTTCTCTGAAAATAAGTTGGCAGTGAATGGGTTAGACATTTTATCATTTATCTCAATAGAGGGAAAGTACAAAGACAAATATGTAAATAGATTGTGTTTGTCCTTATTTTATGCCGTTATTTAAAAAGAATAACTGAAATCTGCCCACCTAAAGAATAAAGAGTCTGGAGCACTCCAGAGATTGTTTAATGTTCAGCAACCCATAAGTGGCATCAGAATACTCAAGGGAAGTGGCACATTTATATGCACTTTTTCTCTTGTTAATATGATTTTTGAATTTGTTCTACTGATTATCATTTTGTATTTGATGTACTTTTATGAAACAAATACTTAAGAAGTATTTTTCAAAATGTATTTATGGACAAGTTCCTACATTTTGTATCTCATTATATTTAATTGAAACAGTAAATGCTTTATAGGGTTGTGTTTATACTAAACAGTAGTTTGGCCCCGCATATAATGAGGTGTGTATTTTGAGGTAAACTCTTGTAAAGAAAAAAAAAAAAACTTTTCTTGGACTTGTATCAGTGAGACATGTAAATCCACTGACAGACAATATAATGTTCAATTAAACAAAACAAAACCAAAAAAAGGGAAAATTTAAGAGCCAGTGAAATGGTGCATCAATAGATGTCCGTACATGTGAGCAGTAACATTTTATGAGCCATGGTTTTCTGTCTCCTAGGATATGTCCAGACATCAACGTATTACATGTGTTCTTTATATATGTACTTATGGGATTTTTAACACAGCCTTTAGTTCATTTTTGATATTTTTTTTTTACATTGTGTGATATGTGTAAAGGTATTATTGTTTGTGATCTTCAAATCTTTAATTCTAATATTTTTTTTTTAGCTAATCATTGAAAACAGAGTATAGCATTGTTTGCACAATTTTGCTAAATGGTTAATTGTGGTGAATTAAAAAAAAAAACACTTATAGGTTAAATTAAATCCAAAATAGTCAAGTTGAAAATAATTCAGCAGTGCAGTAAATGGCATCCCACATTTGGGTATTTTGAACGTAATCTTCCCTTCATCACAATCCTCTATATCTAGTGAACAAACTCATTGTTAGTGCTTGTGTAAATACATTTTTATTATGTTTATTATTGTTATTAGTCGTATTTGACATAAAAATTGCCCTGAGTCATTTTTATGTTTGTTTATCACTTACTAGGGTTTATTCCCAGAACAATGAAACATAGAAAACTAAACACTTGGATTTCAAAATTTAGGCTAAATTGACTATGCTGTGCCTAGAATATTTCTTTATCACTTGTATTTGCCTAAATTTCGTTTTCAGTCCACTTCTTGTTGATGTTTTCTGCATAAAACCCCATCCAATTAAAACTACTAAACATTTATCATGCCATAGCATACAGAAAAACACCGCGGACATTTGTCTTTGAAATGGTTAAACCATTTTTCTTTTTGTCCCAAAATAATGTTGCACACTTTTCCTATACACAGTACTTAGATGTTTGAGTTTAATAATAAATACTTTTGATACACAGTAGGTTTCAATAAACTTGAATCAAACTTTTCTCTTTTTATAAGCTCATTTATGATGTTTTCTAGATGTGACTAAATCAAGCTATGGTATTTAATAGGAAAACATATAAGGAGCTTTGAATTTCATCCCCCTTGTGCCAGGAAGTAATAAGGTTTGGTTCTCACTAATAAACCTAAGGCATGATTTGGCTGCAGTATGAAAGTTCCATGTTTCTTTCTTACGCAGTTACTTTGTGTATATCTGAGCCCTTGCGTTTTTCTCATGAGCCTGTTTTGGAATATCAATAACTCAACACAATACAGACGCATTCAAATCTCATTTCCTAATGGGATTATCCAGAGCCACAAAAGGGTTTGTCTAAAGAAAGAGGGGGGGGGGAGAAAAAAGGATTACATTTCCAAAATCTTGTACCACTGCCTAAGTTCTGTCCATAAAGGTTTATAAAGCACAACTTTATGGGAAAAAGAAAACAGAGCTCAGCATTGTGTATTATGTTCTGCAAGAGAAACGAATCTGTGTCTCCATTTGCCTATAGTTAGAAGGGTAAATCACTCTCTTAATTTCACATACTGGAGACAATACGCCGCTCTTCTCTTCATACAACCATATGTTTAACCCCTTTATTCTATTAATGGAGCTATACTTCATAAAGGAGTTTACCGACTAAACAGCCAGTTCTGGTTCATTCACAATATGGTATGAGAAATGAGGGTCAATGCAGCCAAATATGGATGATCTCTAACTAGACGGATTTCAAGAGTTGAGCTATTGCGGCCCAATGTTACCTACTTTCTTGACTCACCATAACATATATTATTATATAACTATATACATTATATTAATATCACTAATTCTAAACATAGAGGTGCGCTCCAAATAAAGTAATATTTATGATAAAAGTGTGATGTTCTTGATTACATTACATTATGTTGTCAATATATAATAAAACAAAAATACACAAATGCCGATAAATAGACAAATGGAGATGTTGGAAAAAATATAATGCAATGTGTGGAGAACATCAAAAGTTTATCATTAGCATTATTTTATTGTCTGTGCATTTCTATGTTTGGTTTGTTTTCACATTGAGGTAGAAGACAGCTTCAATTGAAAGGAGAGCCTATCTTCATTTTAGTTTAGATTTTTGAAATTGTTCTAATTCTTTCTGAAGCTTTAACAAGAAATTTAGATCTCTGACCCATTCACTGACGTGACAATATTTGACATGAAATTCTACCTTATATGACATGTTGATAGAAAGCAAAATAATGCTGGTGATTTGCTTTTTTATTTTTCAGTTTCTACTTGAAGTTTAAGTCATGACTAGTGATTACTTTTACATACATTTTAGCTGTGTCCCTGGCTACCAGGTTACTTTTGAGACTACTATTAAAGGAATACACTAACAGTGGTTATGATGCTAGGAGGACGATGAATGCTCCCCAAATTAATTAAGGGTCAATTTCTTTGGTAAGAGTTTGACTTATTTAATGGGGTACACCAGGTACTGTTACCTGAATTTCTGCAGCCAGTGGTTCTCTGCATTCAGCTAAGCTAAGCACATCAGTGTAGGGTTTAGCTCATTGGCCGAGAACGACCAGCTAACGCCTCTGACAACCCACATTCTAGCTGCCAGATCACCAGGGAGACCATGAAAATTATATCATGATCAGAACACTTAGTGGCACTAGTAAAGGTAATATATTATAATAAAAACTGGTGTTACGTGCAGAATTGGATGATATATAGCCGGGGACTGTCTAACTTCAGTTCCATTTACTCCTGCATTGAGCATGTCTTAAAGCACCATTCTGCGTACAAAGAGATATCCAAAGAGAAGGTCTTGTTACCAAAAGATTATAAGGCTTTAAAGTTACAGAGTCTAATAAAGCATAATGCTGTATATTTTCAGCGATAAACATATGTAATGTGCGAGTGTGCGATGGCAGTACTTAATCACATGATAATTAAGGGGAAATACAGATTAAATAAAACAGTAACTTGTATTTATAGATTTTAGCACCACAAGAGTGATTAAAACTATATTAATAATAAAGTTGGGTTTATAGTAAATACACACATAATAGTCTCCAAGTGGACTATGCCAATTAGTGATGTCCCGAACAGTTCGCCGGGAACTGTTCGCTGGCGAACATAGCTTGTTCGTGGCGAACGCGGCGGGCAAACATATGCGATGTTCGGTCCGCCCCCTATTCGTCATGGAGGTGGAAGGGTCTGGGAGGGAGGGTCTGCTGCTGATTGGCTGGAATGTGTCTGCTGACTGTGAGGTACAGGGTCAAAGTTTACTCAATGATGATGAATAGGGGCAGACCGACCATCGCATATGTTCGCCCGCCGCGTTCGCCACGAACAAGCTATGTTCGCTGGCGAACAGTTCCCGGCGAACTGTTCGGGACATCACTAATGCCAATTCTAAAGTGGTCCCAATTAGTTAGGAGCAGAGGGAAAACCTTGCAGTTTGTTTGTTCTGAGTACGTCTTACAGAGGACTAGGTCACACAAACTTGCATTTATTAAATCCCGCATATCAGGAGACTAAAGCTCCTCAAACTTGCAGTCCTCCAGTCATCTGGTCTTAATGGTATCATCTGGCTGATTCAAGTGCTTTCCACTAATATGAAGCTGCTTGTGGTTGTATGTCATTATGACTAGAACATCATCAGAAATGTCTCTGAAGGTGATTAGAAGAAGCTTTAACATGGAAGACAACAGGAGGACATATTGTCCCTTCGGTGCCAATTCTACGTGTCTATATGCATTTTTGTATCAGTTTAGGTTAGTTCATTAACTAGATTATGGTAATGATCATGAATATTGACCGTATCTTTGTATACATCTTATTAGCACTAGGTGAAATATTTATCATATCGATTGCAACATTCATGCAATTATGTTAAATTGTTACATATACGTTTTTTAAATGGTTTCGACCTCGAAAGTCTAAATGTAAGAAGCTTTTTTATCTAAGCATCTATGGCTATTTCTGAAGCATTCACTGTTATTTTTATTTTCTACGACTATATGTATAATTCTTATCCTCATTTTACACATGTATGTTTTAAAGAGATAGCGAACTTTCTTTTGATTTTTCGATCTCCTATTTTTGTTTGTTTTATATATCCCCCGACAACTTGTGAACATGCACCTGCTCTCTATGAGCACACATAAGAATGATATATAAGCATGATATGTGCACATGAACTCAAGGTAAAGATACAGTTATTAATTTCCACAAAGCGAGTGAGATCAAACGGATTGATTAGAGATCATTATCATCTCAAGAAGAGACTTGGCACCATATGAGAAAAAGGCATGGGATCACAAGAACATATCCAGGCTAAGAAGGAGACGGAGCTCCGGTTGAGAGTGTCTGTCAATCATAGATATAAGGTACCATAGAGAGGCTTGGACCACATACGTTTTACCTGTAAGTGGTAATTACGTGGTGGTGAAAGATCACCAGTAACTGATCACCCCATTTAGGGGGTATATGAGCAAACAACGTGGAACCGGTATTCTATATGGACATTGTTCCTTTATTGTTTTTATAATTGTTAAATAAATTCTTTACTTTTATCCTGGTTTCCAGTTTTCCACCATTACTTACTACTATCTAGGGAGTGCAGTCCGTAACTGCACAACAAGCTACTACTGAGCCATAGAGGTGCCCACTTGGCAGCCCACTTGGCAGCCTGATTTGATATTAATTTTTCTTCAACCCTATGTTTGCTTTGTATATATTTTCTCCAGGACAGAATATACATTCCCTGTAGGGGTGGGTCGCCTGTACGGACCCGGGACGCTATCCACACCAGAGCTAGATTTTTAACTCTATGTTTGTGAGTTTTTATGAATCCTATTTCCATATATACCCTATATCTGTATGATCTGCACTATGTTGTATTATTTATATTTGTGTGTATTCGTTCCATCTGATACTTTACTTTAACGAGGCTCCATTTTATACTACTCCAAAGGTGATAATTCAATTATTATTATTTTTATCCTTCATAATAAGCGCTACATTCTATCAGTTTATTGCCAAATATTTATTTTGTTGGGTCTCATATTTTAAAGGGCCACTGTCACATATGGTTACTTTGCATTGCTTAACATAGGACTCCCCAAAGTTATATGTCCGCTTGTGTGTTCGCATTGTGGAGGGGGAGGGGGAGAACATAAACTCTCCTTCCTCTCTCCACGATCAGTTTCTGGCATCTTGGCTTGGGGGAATCACTAAAGTTAATTATCAATTAAAGAATTGATCTATAATCTCCTAATTACTGCGAAGATATGACTTTTACTTAAATCAATAAGATGAAGAATTTTCCAAGGAGCAGAACATCTGTTGGCTTCTCAAATGTAAAACTAGCGTGACGTTTCTGCACTGTGGACTTGGAGAGTCTGAATAAATGGTAGGAAATATCAGAGACATCTTTTATAACTTTACCCTTGCCTGTTTGCAGACAAAACATGGTTATGCAATGTAAAGCAGATAGACACAAATTAATTTGATTATCCATAAGAAAACATTATTTCATCAGTGATGTTACATATTGTTTCTGTTTTATTGAAGATGACGCCTGGAACTTCATGCTGGCTGCCTGGAGAGAGCAAATAGTGACCTCTCCATGAATAATATTTTATTGTAGTGGACCACACAAATTAATGAATAGACAGAATGAAAAGGATTTATTAAAGTGTCGCAGACAGGTTTGTGCCTTATTTGGCACAATTTATAAAAATCTGTTTTATATTTATTTTTCTCTATTTGTCAGTTGCAGCATAATTAGCATTTTGGAATGTATGCTATTTTTACAGTATTGTAAAGGACTTATAATTTTTATGTCAGTTTTCCACTAGAAATTTTGTTAGCACAATCTTAATAAATAAGAACAGATTAGATACAAAAAATAAAATACACTTTTTCAAACACTTTAATAAATCTCCCCCATGATTTGGAAGGTTTGAAGGCATTTTTACTATGGGTTGAATTCCATCACGACCCTAAAAGTGGATGAGATCTAAAAACAAAGAGTAAAAGAGAACAGCATAAAAAAGTAAAATACCGGTATATTAGAAATCAGCTTAAATAGTTCTTAAAAATATATCTTTGCTCACTTGCAGGAAGTTCCTTAACCATAGCAATTTGTTTTTTATTCGAGTTAAAGGGACCTTCTGCCATCAAAACTATTTAATCTCAATGAAACTGGTTTGAAGGCTGGAGTCTATAAACACCATCGTACCTTTCCAGTATGCCAAGCAAAGAAGGGTGTCTTACCTTTCAAGTATGCCAAGCAAAGAAGGGTGTCTTACCTTGCCACGTTTTAAAGGACATCTAGGGAACAAATTATATTAAACCATTCCAAAACAGTTTATTACCTTAATGCAATTAATTACCTTAATGCAAGATGGCTCTTTAGACCCCAAAATGACTTTATTTAGATTAAGTTGTTCGGAGGTAAGAGGGGCCCTTTCAGTCTTGGTCTGGCATGCCGCATGTTGCAGGACTGCAACTCCCGTAATTCTGTGCAACCCTAGGACTGATAGCATAAAAAAGAGTTTTTCTCTGGGTCACCAAGTGGACCTAATTTGGCCAAATGTCTTGAGAAATAGAAAGAGCATATTTGAAAATTGTATAGTGAATGGTTTGCCATTTTTTTTAGTTTAAAAAAATTATGGTCTACTGCCATTCTTTCTTCTACTATGAAAAGGTGAAATAATGTATCAGTCTTATTAATTGTTTCTCAATCTATACAAACCGTATAAATAATATTTCATGACTGACTTTCTAGTTTAGACTTACCAATATCTTTCATTTGGACACACTTTTTGGAACACATTTGCTTTCTGATTTCCATTCCTGGCTTCTGCAGCAACAAGCCTTTCTAAGATAATTGTAATTGTAATTGTATCTGAATTGATACATATCTGTGAAAAAAAAAACACAGTTAATTAAAAGCAAATCAGATATCAGGTCCACATAAAAAAAAAAAATACCCAACCACCATACCTGCTCAGCAGCAACAAATCTCTTTTAAAGAATTAAACCAAACACAGAAAATGTGTCACATACATTAAATGGTAGTGATGAGTACACCTTGCATATCTAGACCTCATTTCGTAGAAAAATGAAAAAAAATTTGCAGGGATAATAAAGGCATTATTTGGATCATTAAATAAAAACATGTCTGCACATTTTATATTTTTATAATCAATATTTTCCCGTAATTATAGTTCTTTTTAAGTTTTGTATAGTAATCAGATTGTGAGCTATATTTGCAATATTTCATTTGCAAAGTAGTGTATTTGTCTTTTGTCTTTATAAGTGTCACATATTTGGCCAGCTAAGCTATTTGTTCTTGTCTTGTTCTGTTGAATTGCTCCAACTGCCTTGTTCAGAATTTGTGTGCTTTGTGTTATTTTACTGGCACAACATCACAATTTTACATGTCATGATCTGCATTGCCTGATACAACTTGGGCTATGTAAAAAGAGAAGTTTTGGGCAAATAATTTGAATCAGCTACAATCAGCAATAATGTTGTTTTATTTTCCATGGTGATTGCTTTACCTTCAGAATGTTGCTTTGGATATAATAGTTATACATGGCCCATGTATATAATTTTATTTAAAAAAAAAAAAAAGTTCTGCAGAAATCTGTAGACATTTTACTGGAAGAAAAAAATGCAAATGTGTAGAAAAGAATTTACTGCCAAAAGTAAAATGATATTCAAAGTCAAATTACATATTACAGAAGTATTGCAGACAACTCTCTGTAGGGTGTGACAAAAAAAAACCCTGTTTTAAAAAGCTTCCATTCAAAGCATTAATGTATTTATTTAAAGAAGCTGATTAATAAGCAAATTGTAAGCAACTTATTGTGTTGAGTAATATCTACAGCCAGCTTTCATGGCTTTTGGCACTCTGAAAGAGGGTTTACTCGGACGAATGCATGCCCCGTGCAGGAATGGATCTACAAAGGTTTAGCAAAGACTAATCTCATTAAACAAGCAAGCGGCTTGGACGGCCACTGGCAATTGCTTAAGCAAATTTCAGGGCAAGTGTCGCACTGGCTCACCTGCTGACCGAATGTACCTGCCAAGAGAAGTAAATGGGTTAGATGGTTAAATGAATTGCAATTTACTCCTGTTCATTTATATTCATACTTACTGTGGCAGTGTCCCTTAACTAAAGGAACTAACACTTTTCTGGGATTTAAACAATTAAATAAAACATTGAAAATCACCTAGATATTGTGTTAAACATTTTCCATTAGATGCTCTGGTTTCTTTAAAATGTATGGTAAAGATTCAGTTAATGATCACATCATAATTCAGCTCAGACAAGGCAAAGTCAGGGCAAACATTGCAAATAATGAGGAGAAATTGCATCGTTGTTTAATATCTTCTCATATCTGTATGTTTTATCTAGGCTGACTGGCAGGTGTAATGGGCAGAGCTTATAATAGGCAGGGAGCTAAGGTAGAGGCTCCCAGTTATGGGATAAAGAGATGTGTATTTACACATATAATCTTATTTTCCATGCCTCACAAATACTTACTTGTTAAATATAGGTATAACTAAACATAATACTAAAAAAAAGTAGATGTGACAGTTCACCTTTAAATTATAATACTAGTTATTAGCAATATATTTATTAATTCACCTTTAAAATATAAATTATATTTCCCAGGGGCAGGGCCTAAGCATCATAGCGGGTGGACGTGACTCGTATGAGCTCCGCGCCTAAACTAGCTACAACACTGTGTACCCGGCACCCAGGCGATCTAACAGCCTTTGTCAGCGACTTACCTGATCCCGGAGATGGTTGGGGTACCTCGGAGCATTAACATCCCACAATTCTGAAGGAGGTTCCAGCGGGGCCTAGCTATCTAGACGGACGGGTAAGACGGCCGATCTCCTGTTCCGCTTGAACCAGTGCCCAAGCAGTACTCCTTGTGGTCCTGTCCCCCCCCCCCCCATCCCCTTTGGTCTGGTGGGTGTTATCCTGGACCCCACTGGCTCGCACGAATCACTACCGTGAGTAGTGGAAACAGCACCTGCCTGCAGTGTGGCCATGCAAGATGGTGCAGACGCTCGCAACACAGCAAACCGGATTGAACCCTCCCGACCCCAATATCCCTTTTATACCAGCTAAGAAGCCTCATCCAACTTACTAGAAGCACGGCAACTGGCTATGCCGCACCATAAGTAGGAGGAGGATCAGACAGGTGAGCGCCGGAGGGCGCACATGCCCCTGCCGGGCACTTACTTCAAGAAAGCATGGATGGCACTAGCTACTGACTCCCCTATGCCGAAGGCCAACAGGGGCACAGCCCCACAACACCGGCCACATGGACGGAAGGCAACTTGCATACGGCGGCAATGAGCCACCTGGACCTCCCATCTAACCCTTGCGGGTAAGTGCTTGGCTCACGAAAGGTCCCAAGTCCGTGATTTGAGGTTGCAGGCCTGCAAACAGGCTCAGGGCAGGAGGATGACCATGCCTTGCAACTCTGGGGCTACTACCTTTCTAACCCTTCGTGCAAAGGACCTTGGGTGTAGGTTGACAGTCAGTTACGACCCAAGACACTCATACAGTTCCTCTCCTGCGTGTTCATCTACCATAGCTGTATGAGCTCTTATAGGCATCATGTCGCCTTGTCTACGTTTCCTTTGCTCCTTATGTTTACTTTTGCAACCCACATCCTTAAGCAATTCCTCACCCAGTAATACTACTCATGTTCCATTACTCGTGTTTACTCTTTTACTTAACATATTCCTCATGTCCAGTTTATCTATCTAATTTAGCAATCCAAGAGCAGTTTAACTACCAGGACAAACATATCTAGCCTGTATTAATCTTACTATTCAAAAATGTGCAACTTTATCAAAGCCATGTAAATGTTCCATAAGTGACACTCTGTGCTTGCAAAGGCTATTGTGGCTGAGCAAGTCTCTCTGTATATCTATGCACTCAAAAATAAATAATTATTAAATAGGTTAAAAAAATAATTAAATTACATTTCCCAGTAACCATATTAGTTTCTAACACTATTATTTCTAATGAAACTATGATATCTAAAAATTATTATTAATATTCTTATTAAGTTTGCTAAGGCAAATTTTGCCTCTAACTTTGGTTTTAAATGCAAAATTAACACAAATGTTATAATGAAGTAATCAACATGGTGGATCAGGGCATGCCGATACATAGGTTCATATATATTCAATGGCAGACAATGAAGACCTAGATTGTTCTGACAAGCCCAGAGAAATAAAGAACATCAAGTTTAACATAATAAATGAACCCACAGATGTCTGTTTACAGTAAATTACTTGATAACAATACATTATGAAGTACAAGACGTGGTGTCAGATAGTTGAGAATAGGCATGGGGTAGCTAAATAGTGTGGTTTACTGACACTTAATGTGCCTATACAGAGGGTATATTATAAAACAAGCAATAACAGGTTAGACTACCAAGACATGCGAAAAACAAACGTGCATTGTTAGACATGTTAAGACATGTTAAGTGATCACTATTGGGTGTTTCAGTGATACCCGACACACCTTTTCAGTGCTGCAGGGTATACATTGCATATCTTAAGGAATAAGAAAAGCAAAACTAAAGTAAAACACAACAATAACTTTTACAAAAAGCTGAGATGGATAAGATAGTGCCTGAGTGACAGCAGTGAAGAATCAGCTACATACAGGAGCATGCTGGCTGGAGAGCTCAAACTGATTCCCATAATTGACAGGTAGAGAGTTGGCACGTGGAGGTAGCCAAGGTTGATGGTGCCATGGGGCCAAGTTAAGGACCCATTCGAGCCCCAGGCCTGTATGGAGGCCAGCATCAGTGAGCCACTGACTTGGGGGCTTAGCGAGTCTGAGTCCTTCCCATTATGGGAGCAACAGAAGGCCCAGGTGTTCTGCCGCTGCCACTGACAGAGGTCTTCCATTGAAGTGGTCGATGCTTCGGGTGCAAGCCGATGGTGGCATTCAGCCTAGGAAGGCAATCAGCACATGTAATTGATGCAGAAGGGGAAGCTGAGCCCCTGACTCCTGTCCCTCCTCACCTCCTTCTGAGGTTGATATGTGTCAGTGCCTTGTGTTTCCCCAATTCTGCCCAGAAGCATTGGAATATTTCATCCAGCAGATGGAGAGACTGCTACACTATACAATGATGGTCACCACAGGACAAGGTTGGTATAGATGGAAGCATGTCTACCATCTTGCAAGGGCCGCCACTTTCCAAATCGTGAACAGTGCAAATCAGCAGAGATCAGCAGGGTTATGTGCAACAGACCAGCGGGGACTAGGATATCCCCCATGGGTCCAGAGGGGGGGGGGAACAGGACCCTACAGATATAGGATTCCTGCGAGGAAGCACATCACATGGGAGTGGCTGCCTCTCCCGTCTGAAAGGTCCACCAGGCCCCACTCAAACCTTCGGGGTATACAATGGTTGGCACGTATCAGCCATGGTCCAAGGCACCCCTGTCGACACTACACATAAGTAGGTCACTAGTTGCGTCGGTTTAGCACACTGAGAGTAATATTTAAGGCATTTTGTGAGAGTTGAGTGAGGAGCTCTCACACAGTGTGTGCGGTCTTGTAGCTTTAATTTGAGGGTAGTCACATCCAAATTGGAGAAATGGTTTAGAAATTGCAGCTCTTTAAAATGTAGACCCCTCTTTTTCAAGGGACCAAATGTAATTAGACAATTGACTCAAAATATGTTTTATGGAGATGTGTAGGCTATTCCTTCATTATATCTTCATCACTTATGCATTTAAAAGGTCTGGAGTTGATTCCAGGTGTAGCATTCATATTTTTAAGCTGTTGCTGGGAACCCATAACATGCAATCAAAGAAGCTTTCAATGCAAGTGAAACAGGCCATCTATATGCTGCAAACAAAATCCATCACAGAGATAGAAGGAACTTTAGGAGTGTCCAAATCAATAGTTTGGTACATTCTGAGAATAAAATAATGCACTTGTGAGCTCTGCAACACAAAAAGGCCTTGACTACCGTGGAAAGCAATGGTGGATGATTGTGGGATCCTTTCTATGATAATGAAAAATCCCCTCACAACATCCAGCCAAGTGAAGAACACTCTCCAGGAGGTAGGCATATCTTATCAAAAATAAGACTTCAGAAGAGCAAATACAGAGGGTTCACCAAAAGGTGCGAACCATTCATAAGCTGCGAGAATAGAAATGCCAGATTAGACTTTTCCAAAAACATCTAAGAAAAGTCAACCCAGTTCTGGAACAGGTGTGTGGACACATGAAACTAAGATCAGCCTGTACCAGAATGATGGGTGGGGGGGAGTATGGAGAAGGCTAGGAATGGCTCATGATCCAAAGCATACCATATAAAAAAAAAAGGTGAAGACAGTGTGCTGTCATGGGCATGAATGACTTCCAATGACACTGGGTCGCCAGTGTTTATTAATGATGTGACAGAACCAGCAGGATGAATTCTGAAGTTTATATGGATATGTTGTCTGCTCAGATCAGCCAAATTCAACAAAGTTAATTGGACGGTGCTTTACTTTACAGATGAGCAATGAACCAAAACATGCTACAAAAGCAACACAGGAGTGTTTTAAGGCAAAGAAGTGGAAAATTCCACAATGGCCTAGTCAATCACCTGGTCCCAACCCGATTGAGCATGCATTTTACTTGCTCAAAACAAAACTTATGCAGAAAGACAGATGAACAAACAATAAATGAAGACAGCTGCAGTTAAAAGCATACTAAAGGAGGAAACCCAACATTTGGTGATTTCCATGCATGCAAAGGATTCTCGAAAAAGTATAAAAAAAATTCCGATATTTATGTCTTAATTTGTGCAATTACATTTGAACCCCGGAAATAAGTGGGCTGTGTATGGAAATTGTTACAATTCCTAAACGTTTCATACAATATTTTTGTTCAACCCCTTTAATTAAGTGGTTATGGTGCCATAAATGCCCTAGTGCCCTCCCATTGTAATTTGCTATATTTACCAACTTAACTGGGTCCCACCGGTTGCCTACACCTGCAACCTCTGCTCCCAGTTTCTCCTTGCAGGCTGTGATTTAGCTTAAATTGTCAAATTATTCTTAAAGTTACACTGGAAGGGTGCCATTGCATTTCTTTTTTTTTTTAGCTAACAAACCAAAAGAGTGTGGTGTATGCATGCAAAGACTCTGTGTGTGGGGAATGACTGTGTATTGTGTATGAGTGTGGTGACTGTAATGTGGTAGCTCTGTGTGATGTATATGATTTTACTGTGCATGAAGTGACTGTATGCATGATATATGTGGCAGTCCATGTATCATGTGGATAGCTGTGAGTGATTTATGTGGCAGTGCATGATGTGTGGGTAGTTGTGAGTAGTGTGTGTGGCTGTGTGGGGGTTGCTGTGACTGGTGTCTGTGGCAGAATGTGGCAAGCTATGATTGATGTGTGTGGTGATGTGTAGGTAACTGTGAGTGATGTGTATTGCTGTATATGGGTAGCTGAGTATTGTTGAGTCATACAGACACACTGACACACATTTATCCATACAAACATACTGACACACACAGTGACCCATAGTCACTTGTGATGGGATTTCAATACTGACACACATAGTGACCCATACACACTCACTGACACACACAGTTACCCATTCAAATACACTGAGACTCAGGTGGACTCATACAAACATACTGACACACACATTGACTCATACAAACACACTGACACATGAGTCGGCATGTGTAAGGTGTACTGATAGCCTACAGAACCTACAGTAATGCATAGGGTGTACTGGGATATTACAGAGCCCCCCGTAATGTGTAGTGTGCACTGGGATATTACAGAAGCCCCAGTATAGTGCAGGGTGTACTGGAATATAACAGAGACCCCAGTAATATGCAGGGTGTACTGGGATATTACAGAGCTCCCAGTAATGTGCAGTGTTTATAGGAGTATATACAAGAGATTTTGAGAGAGACTGGTGGAAAGAAAAAGACCAGAGTAAAATAAAATGGAAATAGAAACTGGTAAAAGGAAAGGTAAAATAGAACGGCATCAAATGGAGGGAGATGAAAAAGGGAAATGAAAGCCTACATTCTTCAGTTACTACATTATGCACTTATATAGTAATCACACATACTGTGGTAATCAAAAATATTCAATCCCCCTTTGAAAATCAGGTTTATTGTCAAACTTTGCAGACTTTCAGCGGTTTGCAATGATAAAATCAAACAAAAGCATTTGAAATAGCTCAACACAATGCTTTAAGTGGTTTCCACAAATCCATTTGAAAATGCAATTTTTTCATGACTTCTCCAGTCTCAAAATCATGTGCACCAGGTGTGCTTGAGCTGGAACACTTGAAATACCTGAACTGGCTAGGGGATTGTTGAGTATCATGTTTGACTACATGTTAGAAATATCGCTAAATCAAAAGAATGGTCCACAAAGTTAAGAGAATAGATCATCGCCCTTAACAAAGTTCAAAGTTGAAGGAACAGTGATTACACTATGTGGACAGGGCAGAAGGAGGAAGCTATCAATAGCTGCAACCATATTTCTGAGAAGGCTGGTTGTGAAAAACCCTCAAATGACTACAGCAAGACTTGGTGACAACAGGCACTAAGGTTTCAGTGAACACAGCAAGGTATATACTTAACTTAGAAGGTTTCCATGCCAGAACTCCAAGACGTACACAACTACTGACAGAAAAGCACAACTAAAGTCAGCTTCAGTATGCTCAAAATCATGTAATTAAGCAACAAACATTTCTGTTCTGTGGAGCAATAAAACAAAAGTGGAACTTTTCTGCCCAATGGATCAACAGTATGTCTAGAGCAGTGGTTCTAAAACCAGTCCTCAAGACCCACCAACAGTCGAGGTTTTGTTAGTATTCCCATTGGAATAAAACAGGGAAATACATAAATCCTGGACTGTTGGTGGGCCATGAGGACTGATTTGAGAACCTCTGGTCTAGAGGAAGAAGAATGAAGCATATGCTGAAAACATGGTGGTGGCTCAGTGATGCGCTGGGATGCTTTGCATCCTCTGGCACTGGAAACCTGCAGCATGTGGAAGGCAAGATGGATTCAATTAAGTATAAGGAAATCATAGGAGAGGAAGCTGAAGCTCGGGCTTCATTGGGCCCTCCAACAAGTCAACAATCCCACGCATACCTCAAATTCCATTGCATGGTTGCAGAAGACGTAATGGAAAATTCTACAGTGACCATCACAGTCACCTCACTTGAACCCTACAGAAACTCTCTGGTGGGATTTTCAGAAGGCGGTTGCAGCACACAAACCCAAGAATATTATTGAACAGAAGGCCATTGCTCAAGATTCCTCAGGAATGCTGCCAGAAGATGTCTGGCTATGCATCTCATTTGCAGCAGGTTATAACAGCAAAAGGGTGCTCTACTTAGTACAAAATATGCTTGCTATGAAGTGGTAGAATAATTCTGAGACTGGAGAAGTCATTTTAAGTTGCATTTTCAGTTGAATTTGGGAAAATAACTTGAAGAATTTGTTGTGTTGAGCTATTTCAATTTCAATTGTTTGATTTGTTCATTACAAATAGCGGAAAGTCTCTAAATTTAATTGAATAAAGCTGATTTTCAATGGAGGTTGAATCATTTTGATTACAACTGTATATAAATACATCAAGCATATTTTGCAACAACATATACATACAAAAGACACATTAAGTACAATGATATGACTCGCACAATATACACATATTACATTTTAGAAATCACATCTAAAAACTGAATATGCATCTTATATTTCATACGTATATGTGACAGAGACATGCAAACGCATTTACACTGATAGAATTTTACACATTACATACATATATGTCAGGATGTGAAATACAGGGTTATACACTAACCACTAGAGTTGAGCAAACCTGAACTGTAAAGTTCGAGTTCGTACCGAACATTACGATTTTTTTACCCCGAACCCAGACATTTCAGTAACAGTTCGGATTCGAGTTTGGTGTTCGGTGATTTAATGGCGCGTTTTGAAAAGCTGCAGGGCAGCCAATCAACAAGCATTTGACTCGTGTGCAGGCCCGTCGCGACAAGGCAAGCAAACCAAGCAATTGCTTGGGGCCCCGAGCTGGCCTGGGGCCCCAAGACAACGACTGGTTAAGAATAAAATGCAACAACAAACTGCGTAAGCACCCCTTTGATAGTCAGTGCAGCAAAGTGCAAATAGCTTTCCTCCCTGTTCCCACGATGCCTCCTGTCAGTATTGCGGAACGTCCTGTCACTTAGACAGAATGCCGGCAAAACTGCTGAATTGCGTCCTAACAGAATGAGAACAGTTTCTCCATTCGTGTTAGAACGCAATTTGGTACTTTGTTCGTATCGCAATTTCATTCGAATTAATAAAAAACTCAGATCCTATTCATTGCGGCGGCTGCCTCTTGCAGCCACTTAGTAGATAACTCACTAATTCCCACGGTATTAGGGAGCTATCTACCAAAAGGCTGAAAGACCTAAATTGGTCTTTCAGCCACATTTACTAATACTAAGTAAAGATTACTTAGTATTAGTAAATTCAGCCCCTACTTGCTATACCGCGAGTAGGGGCATGTCTAGTAAACAGTGAGCAGCCAGTGGCTGCTCACTGTGAAAAAACATTAAAAAAAATAAAAACCTATTGGACCTAAAGTAAAATAAGGGGGGGGACCTATATTGTCCTCCCCCCGGCCCCCACCTCTGAGCGGCGGGTGGGGGCCCTAAATAACAATAATGGGGGGGGCTACTGTCCTCCCCCCCTGGCCCCCACCCCTGAGCAGTGGGTGGGGACCCTAAAAAAGAATGACTGGGGGAACTACTGTCCTACTCCCCGGCCCCCACCTCTGTGCGGCGGGGAGGGCCCCTACATAACAATGAGGGGGGACCTATTGTCCTCCCCCCCCCGGCCCCCACCCCTGAGCGGTGGGTGGGGGCCCTAAATAAGATTGAGGGGGGACCTACTGTCGTCCTCCCCCCCGGCCCCCACCCCTGCACGGCAGGTGGGGGCCTACATAACAATGAGGGGGACCTACTGTCCTCCCCCCGGCCCCCACCCCTGAGCTGTGGGTGGGGGCCCTAAATAAGAATGAGGGGGGACCTACTGTCCTCCCCCCCCAGCCCCCACCCCTGAGCAGTTGGTGGGGGCCCTAAATGAGAATCCTCCCCCCCAAGGTGACTAGGGGTTCCCAAGCCCCTAGTCACCCCCCCCCACCACCCAAATAAAAGTTATGCCCTACCTACCCCCCTCACCCTAAAAATAGTGAGGGGGGAATAAAATAACTTACCTGTAGATTAAAATAAAACTTACTATTTGATGTCTTCTTTCTTCTAAAATCTTCATTTTTCAGCCCCAAAAGAGTGCCATTTGTCATTTTACACAGGTGGGAAAGTTCTTTGGAATTTTCCAACGCTGTGTAATTTGACTCATAACGCTTGGAATCTAACCAATCAGAGTGCTCTGTGTCATTTTACACAGTGTGGGAAAGTTCTTTGGAATTTTCCCACGCTGTGTAATTTGACTCATAACACTCTGATTGGTGGGCTTGAAATCCATCCAATCAGAGTGCTCTGTGTCATTTTACACAGCGTGGGAAAGAACTTTTCCAACGCTGTGTAAAATGACACAGAGCACTCTGATTGGTTAGATTCCAAGTCCACCAATCAGAGTGTTATGAGTCAAGCTGTCTTCCACCAATGTTCTCAGCCAGTGAGCTGGGCCTACTCTGCAAGGCTTAACTCAGGAGATCTAACAGAAACTTCCAGCTTTCTGGTTTATGTAGTTAAGTCTGTGAGCAGTTCATGGTGGATCTATGGTAAGAAGACAAACTGTTCTAAAATGATTTGACTATTTACAATGGTGGTTACAATGTTGGTTACAATGTTGGTTGCCAGGGCACTCCTGGCACCACAATCACTATAGCACATATTACGAGTTATGGAGCTTGGAGTGTTTATTTAATATAGTCACATAATTCGGTCCTTATCTTTCAGCCCCAGGCCCACGAGGCCCTTAAAGGAATACTGCACTTTCAGAAATGCTAATGTGTGAAGAGTGTGTCCTCTTTTTTCATTTTACAAAAAGTGCAGATTTCAATAGAAATTGACACTTTTATAAATTAACCTGGTTACAGTCCCCCTGGCTTTCAACTGACAACTGGTCCTGTTACATACTGGTTTGGTTAGCTTATTTGCACTGAACTCAAAAGGCAGCAATTGCCCAGAGCACCTGCCTTGAAAAGACTTCTCAATAAGCTGCACTGGAAAGTCTGTGATTGGACAGCCACAGAAAGTCTGGGTTGGGTTAGAAGGGGAGGGCTTGCAAAGGCAGCAGACAAGAGAACTGCAAGCTGTTTTTTGATACCTTAATGAAAAAATGCATAATTAAATGCATGCATGTTTTCATCGGGGGGTATGCCTACTAAACAGTAATTTTTAATTTATGTATGTATTTATTTTGTGCAGTGGAGTGTCCCTCTACTCCAACACTGCATGACTCTATGTTGAAGGGCCATCTGGTTGAGGTAGTTATATGGGCTAATTATCTTATGTTGTTTGATGTTTTTCCTTGTACTTACAGAGCTCACTTTGTCATGTCCTATCTAATTTAAACTTTTTATACACAATGAGCACATACAAAAATGCTGATTCATGAAAATATTGCTTGCGACTATATCTTACTGTAACTATGGTTCTGTGCTCTGTCTATGTAATATGCATTACTATATAACACGCAAAGATAGACTGGGCAGTCAGCAGACTATGAATGGTTATTGTACTGATCAAACAACCTTTACTTTAATAGCAGTCTACATTAAACATTTTCATGCCTGTTATCCTGTGTAAATGCTATAGTGAACTTGTCTCCATCTACTTGTCTTTCCCTGTATTTACCTCAACCAACAAAATGAGAGTATACTCGGCAGTAGAATAGAATAGAATTCTAGTTTCATAACGTACAGAGTTTAAGTAGTACACAGAATAATCTTCTTCTGGTAATTGTCATAATCCAAGCCAGCAGATTTTAGAGCCCAGTATGATTGCTGCAGGTGGAGAGACTCCAACTAAACCTCTTTATATATACATCACTGGACATAGCTTACGTGTTAGCCAGAAGGCAGTGTCATGTTCAGTCTTCTAACAAAATGGTCTGATCACTAAATAATGTTTTGTGGAGAAATGGACAACTCGCTTATAAAGTATATTGTAAAATAGGCAAGCTGGGGATAAAACTCAATGTAGATAACTTGTAGTGAACTGAGAATCGAATTGCAAAATTAAGGCTAAAATAACCAATCTGAGACTATAATTCAGTTGTAGAATTTTTCTGAATCAGACTTTTCAAATTCACTAGAATGTAGTTTTATTTATTACATTCGCGCACAAATTAAAAAAATGAGAGCCCATGAAAACATACATGCATTTAATTATGCGTTTTTCATTGGAGTCAGGGCCGGTGCAAGGATTTTTGCCGCCCTAGGCAAAAGAAAAATTTGCCGCCCCCCCATGTAACATCACAATGCCCCACCCATATGATCTGCCATATGAACTAACGCCAGTGCTGCACACTGTGTTTACATTAAAAAGCCTGCAGGGACAGGCTATAGACACCGGAACCACTTCATTAAGCTGCAGTGGTTCTGGGGACTATAGTGTCCCTGTAATGTGAGGTTAATTAGAGATTAGTGTCACTAATAATATACTAGATTGCCTACTTACAACCAGATGAAAATGGTGATGGGCACTGGCTGCAGTTTGGCTCCACTGGTCTGGTGTAGAACCGGATCTCTGGAGGCTGTTTGTAACTGTGGTCACAAAATGTAATGTTCTGGGAGAACAGGAAGCAGCTCCATTTTTTGAGGCCCCTTACACAGCTCAAGGTCTGGGCCCCAGGGCCTGACGGTGAGTATGCCCATAAGGCCCACCCATAAGTCCACCTACATGTTCCACCCATTAAATTCGCTCACAGGGAGTGTAGTGTGTAGGGGGATGTGTTATGTGTTATTGTAGAGGATCTAATGTGTGCGCTTATGGAATGTAGTGTATAGGCATACCGGTTTGTGTAGGTGATGCAGTGTGTTTGTGTGTAGTGGAAGCAGTGTGTGTTTGTAGTTGTATGTAAGGGATCCATTGTGTGAATCTGTGTTTGTATGCATAAGTGATGCAAGGCGTGTGTCTGTAAGTGTGTGCACTGAGTGTGTGTAAGAAATGCATTGTGTTTCTGTGTGTAACTAAGAGTAGCAGTGTGTGTGTGTGTGTGTGCGCGTAGTGTGAAAGAGCTCTCCCTTCTGTCCCTTAGAGCTCTCCCCTGCCCATTTGTGGTCTCTCCTCTCCCCTCTCCCCCCACCCTCCCCTAGGGGTCTCTTCTCACACCCACCCACCCTCCCTGTGTTCTCCTCACCTCCCCTTCTCCTCATCTCCCCTTCTCCTCACCCCCTCTCCTGTGTCTTCTCACCACCCCCCGTGTTCTCCTCACCTCCCCTTCTCCTCACCCCCCTCTCCCTGTGTTCTTCTCACTCCCCCCTCCCTGTGTTCTTCTCACTCCCCCCTCCCTGTGTTCTTCTTACTCCCCCCTCCCCTCTTCTTCTTACTCCCCATTTCTTCTTACTCCCCCTTTCTTCTTACTTCCCCCTTCCCCCTTTCTTCTTACTCCCCCCTACCACCTTTCTTCTTACTCCCCCCTCCCCTCTTCTTCTTACTCCCCCTCCCCTCTTCTTCTTACTCCCCCACCCCCTTTTTTCTTACTCCCCCCTCTCCCCTTTCTTGTTACTCCCCCCTCCCCTCTTCTTCTTACTCCCCCCCACCCCTCTTCTTCTTACTCCCCCGACCCCTCTTCTTCTTACTCCCCCTCCCCTCTTCTTCGCCCCCCCCACCCCTCTTCTTACTTCCCCCCACCCCTCTTCTTCTTACTCCCCCCACACCCCTCTTCTTCTTATTCCCCCCCACCCTTCTTCTTCTTACTCCCCCACCCCTCTTCTTCTTACTCCCCCCACCCCTTCTTACTCCTCCTCCCCCTTCTCACTCCCCCTCCCCTTCTTACTCCCCCTCCCCCTTCTTACTCCCCCCTCCACTTGTCTTCTTCTTACTCCCCCCTCCCCTTGTTTTCTTCTTACTTCCCTACCTTCCCTCTTCTTCTTACCCCCCCTACCCTACCCTCCCCCAGTTCTTCATACCCCCCCTCCCCAGTTCTCCTCCTAACCTCACCTCCCCTGTAGCGTGGCAGAGCTCCTCTCCGGTCCGCGGTACAGGAGTTTCTGTTTCCTGTACCCAGCCGGACTGACAGGAAGTGCACACTAAGTGTGCACTTCCTGTCAGTCCGGCCGGGTCGCGGACTGGAGAGGAGCTCGGCCACACTACAGGGGAGGGGAGGTGAGGCAGTGCGGAAGCCGCCTGAGCACTCTCTATAGAGCGCTCAGGCGGCTGCAGCATTTAAAGGGCCGGCAGCTGCCTAGTTCGCCTTATAGGAAGCGCCGGCCCTGATTGGAGCTCTTGTCTACAGCCTATTTAAGCCCTATCCTTCTAACCCTGCTTAGATATTCTGTGGCTGTCCAACTGCAGACTTTCCAGTGCAGCTCAATGAGAAGTCTTACAAAGGCAGGTCCTGTGGGCAATTTCCTGCCTCTTGAGTTTAGCTCCACTGAGCTAAACAAACCAGGAAGTTATAGAACCTGTTGGTTGATTGACAGCAAAATGTAAAATGATAAAAGTGCAAATTTGTAATGAATTTCAATTTTAAAGATTACACAGCATCTGACAGTTTAAAGATCCCAGATTCCAAAGATCATGGACTTCGATGCAGTGCTATCTATTGGTTAAAACCTGGTTATGTACATAGACACAATAATTTGCATATATTTGTATGTTTTGTGAAATTTGTGTAGAATGCTCCAGGATTTGTATTTTATTATGGTTATCTACTAAAGTGAGACTTCAAAGTGAATTCAAAGTGATTTAGCTGAGTGTAGCTGAACTGAAAGCAAAGCTGAAAGATAATTTATCTTTTTCAGCTATTTGAACTTTAATTTGAAATTTACTTTGAAGCCACTCTAAATTCTCACTTTAGTTAAAAGCCCTGTATTTCTGTCCCCAGATTATTTCCTTGTGTGATGTTCATAGATTTTATTGTGTTTTACTTTTGCCTTTATGTTTTATTATTTTATGCTTGTGTTTTGTGCACTGTTTGAATCCTTCACAATTAGTTTAATGTAGAGTTGTTATAATTGGGCCCAGTTCACAAATATAGAATTCGAGACCTTGCCTAGGCATTGTCCTTTCCAGGAGCCCAGAGACAGAGTCTAAGGACATATTTTCTGGCTGCACTGATCACTAGTATTTTTAGATAAGCTACAGAGTCATAAGAGCTGTGGGAAAAATACCTAGACCTCAGAGACAAAAGGTGGCTTTATTAAGATGTATCAGTAGCAGGCAGATGGTACGATTCCTGCATGGAAGACAGCTTGGGCCCCTGGTGCTGGAGCAGAAGGGGCAAACTATTTTGTTCTGAATCTAAGTCGGGGACCAGTCACCCCTGTTCCTGTCACATGCACTTCTTGTATAATGAAAAAAAGAGGACACACATAAAGAACATCAGCGAGATAAACTGCATTAGAGGTCTGGGGTGTCTCTTTAATCTCTTAACAAACTAATTGATATGTTTGTCAAAACATGAACAAATGGAATTATTCGTATAACGATTAACAGGCATTTGTGCACAAGTCAAAATGATAGTGCCACAAAAAGTTTTTGGCATTTCTCTTATGTGTAGGAAGAGGTCCGCCCCTATGCAAATGTGCCCAGGGCCCATGGGATGCACCAAGTGAATGGGGCTGAACGCCGGTCTACTAGCCTAGTATGCCACCTGCTCCGCGGGTCTGCGAGCCATGTATTCGATACAAAGAGTCCATAATCGTGTGCAGTATTCTGCGGTACCCCGCAGGTCCGCCGTGAGGGCTTCCATGCTGTAGATCTCTTCCACTTTTTCTATCCAGTTCGTTATGGTCGGGACGTTCTGTGACTTCCATCTGCCTGGGATCAGGCTTTTGGGGGCGTTTAGGAAGTGTTGCGTGAGGGACTTCTTGTACACCCCAATCGAAATCTTGGTGTGATGGAGCAAAATTGGGAAGGGTTGCAACTGTATGTCCGAATCCAGAATGTCTATCAGCATTCTATCTATTTGTTGCGAAAAGACAGCTATTGGTAGGCACGACCACCAAATGTGTAGATCTGTACCTTTAGCCACGCCGCATCTCCAACATTTGGCAGTCTGTGTTACCATGCGGAACAACCATGCAGGATGTGGATATTCTCCAATTATGGGTCAGATAGTGTGGACCCCGTGGCTTATTCCCACCTCGATTGGTACTTCACCATCGGGTTCCACGTGGCCGTGAGCAGCATGGCATAAAGAACAGTGATTCCCTGCTGTAGGTGCACCCCGTCCGAACATAGTGCCTCAAATTGGGTTAGGTCTCTATGTGCAAGAAGTTTTCCAGGTAGCGTGTGGTAGTAGCGCTGTATTTAGTGGTACCTAAATTTGAGCAGTCCTGTCGCGCGATTCTGTGTCAGTAGAATTTCCATGGTTTTCATTTGCTCGTTAGTGCACCAGTCCCCCAGATTCAGTCTGTCTGGGCATCCGAGCCCCACCATGTCCCGTGGAGCCAGCCCACCTGCTATCGCTGGATTGTAAACCACTTGTGTCAAAGGAGCTGGTTTGGTCAAAAGCTTTAGCTTGTATTGTACTCTGGACCAGACTCTCAGGATCGCTCCAATGAGCGGGTGTTCATGTATTTCCCTTGTCTGCAGGGGGTTCAGTAACCACGTTGCCAGCGGTATTCATCCCTGGGCTTGTGTGCATTCAAGGTGGACCCATTGCTTGTCCGAGATCGACACGTGCCAGTCTATTATGCAAAGGAGTTGCATGGCGTAGTAGTACGTCTGCATTGAGGGCAGTCCCGTACCGCCTAGGCATTCCGGTAGGATAAGCTGCACATGTTTGAGCCTGGCTGAGCCCGATTTCCATATAAATTGCCCGATAGCCGTGTTCAGAGACCTGAAGAAAGTCTGGGAGATCTGGATCGGGATGGTCTGGTAGAGGTACAGGAGTCAAGGCAGGAGGTTTATTTTAACGGCATTGATCCTGCCGAACCATGATACACACAACTCCCCCCACCATAGCATGTCGGATCACAGCGTCGGTAGCAGGGGTAAGACATTTTCTGAGTACAGGTCTTTTGTCAGCCAGATTCCAAGGTACTTGATGCGATGTGTGCACCACTTAAATTAGAAATTAGTTTTTAGTTGTTTCAGCAGCCCTGTGGGCAGTGTAAGTGGGAGTGCTTCAGATATGTCAGTGTTAAGTTTTTAATTTGAGATCTTCCCATATTTCTTGGATGCAGCCAGCAGATTCGAAAGCATGACCTTTGGGTTCTCGACGAAGAACAGCAGGTAATCTGCATATGCCGCTACCTTGTGGACTACTCCTCTGAGTCCAAACCCCGTTATGCCCCCGTCCCATCTGACCACCTCCAGTAAGAGCTCAAGAGTGAGGGCAAACAGGAGGGGGAACAAGGGGCATCCCTGTCACGTTCCGTTCCGTATTGTGAATACTGGGGGTAAGGCTCCGTTAATCTGTAAGCGAGCCTTCGGGGCTGTATACAGGGCCGCTATCCATGTCAGCATGTAGGGGCCAAAGCCCATTTTTTGCAGGGTCACCTGCATGAACTGCCAATCCACCCGGTCAAATGCCTTTTCGGCGCCCGTGGAAAGGAGCAGGCCTCCACGGGAGCCTCTCCGGGTGGCATGCGTGATGTTGAGGGCCCTAATGGTGTTATCCTTAGCCTTCCAGCCCAGTATGAAGCCAGTCTGGTTAGGGTGCACCAAATCTGGAGCGATGCAGCCTATAGTGAACAGTTTAAGATCCGCATTGAGTAGCAAGATGGGACTATAGCTGGTGCAAGCAGTGGGATCCTTTCCCTCCTTCGGAATAACTGCTATGGTTGCCATGAAGGTGTCATCCGTGAACCATCTGCCTTCTAATATGGAGTTTAGGCCCGTTAAGCGCTCGGGCAGGAGAATCTCCCCAAAGCTCCTAAGGTATCGGGCAGGAAGGCCATCAGGGCTCGTGGGCCTTGTTCATTGTGGTGTTCTTTAGGGCCCCAGCGAGTTCCACCAGCATAATGGAGAAGTCCAAGTCCTCCAATCGGGCCTGTGTCAGTGTCCGGTGCACGTGTTGCTCCAGGTACTCTCGCATCTGTGTCAGTCTCTGTTGGGTCGCCTTCACCCGCGTGTCTACCAGCAAATTATAAAGTTTTGTGTAGAAGTCCTGGTTGTTGTGTAAGGCATGTGCCGGCTGTCTTAATTTTAGTGATCTGGGACATCCGTTGCTTCTTTTGTAGCATTCTGGCTAGCATTTGTTTGAGTGCTCGTAGAAGTATCTACGTGATTTGCGGAGTGTATATACCAGTTTTTCGGACAGCAGTTGCCTCACTCCCCTTCAGGCTTCCAGGAGGGTCCGGTAGGTGTCCTCCGTAAGTGTGGCTCTATGCTCTTGTTCAAGTTGCATGGTCTGTGTGTAGAGGTCCGACAGGCAACTGCTGAGCTCCTTTTTGCGCTTGGTGCATTTCTTAATAAAGTGGCTCCTTATTATGCATTTATGGGCTTCCCACAGCGTCAATGGTGTGATCTCGAGGGTGTTGTAGACTTTAAAGTAGTGCTGCAGCACCTCTCAGGCTTCTTCGAGGGCCAGCGAATCGCCCAGGATCTGTTAGTTGAGCTTCCATTGTCTGCCCCTGGGCTTGAAGACCAGGGAGCTTAATATGGCCAGGATCGAAGCGTGATCTGACCATGCAGCTGCCCGAATGTCGCAAGCCTGAAGGAGGTGCAGGTATTCCTGCAAAATAATAGTCGAGGCGGTGTACTGGTGAGTAGTAGGAGAAATCCTTATCCTCTGGGTGGAGGACCCGCCAAGTGTCTTCCAGGCCTGTGGTGCGGAGTGCGCCATTTGTGGTCCTAAGGCAAAGCGAACTACTGCCCTTAGATGTATGCATCCATGGGTCAAGTGTGACATTGAGGTCCCCGCCACAACCAGGAGCTCCTTCCTGAACTGGTCGAGTAGCTTCAGAGTCTTGGAGAGGAAGCGGTGTTGCCTCATTGCCTCACGTTCGATGCGTATATTGATGCGAAAGTGTATCGCCTGTCAGCGATCAAGCCTTTCCTCTTTTGTAGATCCTTTATTCGGCCGGATCCCAACGTTGTTTTCTTTTGTGCATATATTTTGCTATGCAATGCAATGAATCAACAAGCAGTAAACCATCCTGTTAATATTACCCTAAATGTCCAATAAATATTAGGAACAATACTATATTGTATACATGTAGCATTATATTCGCTGATTTATTGTGCAATAAATCACGTGGTCAGAAATTTAGATAAGTGAGACTATGCTTTACTAGTGCTTTTAAGTGCCTTTTTAAATGCCTTTTTTTAAATCAATATAGTATAAGCCACCCTTTATTCTATTAATTCTTTTAAATTGTTGCAAATTCTAGCATTATCTAAATCAATTAATTAGACAGCTTGCTAATACTGTACTTTTCAGGTTTTCAGTCTTATTACACACAGTAACTTGTGATCCGAGTCTTGTTTCTTCTACATTAAAAGATGGCAATGCTTAATTTGTTTTAACTGAACAGCGCATGGAATGCAGTAAGTTTCATACTTTTCTCTCTGGCAATCACTATGCGCACATTAGCTGCTAAGCAAATTGCGCCAATGCAATGACATCACTCAGGGGAACTGAACTTTGCAGTGTGCAGTAATTTGTTTTATTTCAAGCAAATATTTTATCATCGTTCTTCAAAAAATATTTTTTGTGGGTTTTTCGAGGTATCATATTCTGCTATTTTTACAAAAAAGATAGAGATGGCGCTTAAGGAAATGTACATTCTTGGGTGCTGCCAGGGCCGGCCTTAGGGGTGTGCGAGCTGTGCGGCCGCACAGGGCGCCATGGAGCAGGGGGCGCCCTGTGGCCGCACAGCTCACACATGGCAGAAGAAAAAAAAATAAAAAATTTGCGGAGGGGGCGGAGCTTAGCGAGCGGCGGGGGCGGGGCTTAGCGTGCGGCGGGGGCGGAGCTAAAATGCCGTCTTATTGCTGCAGGGGAAGCAGGAAGGAGTCCCTGCTTCCCCCCACAACCAGAATCCAGGAGCTGCACTGCCTGTCTGCCTCCAGAAGGAACAGAGGTAACTATGTGATTGTCTGCTTGTGTGTTTGACTGTGTGTGTGTGTGTGTGTGTGTGTGTGTGTGAGATAGCAATAGCCAGAGCACTTATTCGTTCACCCAAAGTTCTACTTCTAGATAAGGCCACTTCAGCATTGGACAATGAAAGTGAGAAGGTAAGAACACAGAGTATAATATAAATCCCAGTGAATGGTGAAAGAGATCTATTAGAGCAAAACTGTAATGGTTCTTGTCTAGATTAACACCAAACATTCAGAGTTCCGTTTTTCATGTAGCTGAGTTGTTTTTAATTACTTAAGCAGGTGTAAACACTACAAATTCCTGTGACCCATAGCCTAAAAAAGTTTTTAAAAAACAAAAGAATACTGCTCCATTGCCAAATTGTGAGCTCTAATTAATATATTGATTGCCGTACAAATGTGTAGAGTGAGGAAATACAAAACTGTCAAGTCACTATGATGGATGCCTTTAACAGCACTCCAGATAACCAGATCTATGACAAAATGTCTTTGAAAATGGTTCTCTCAGGGAGTACAGACACTGCCAGATGGGAAGAGTGGAATAATTATGTACATTCCAGATTATCCTCATGCACAATCCTTAGTATGATACTTTAACCAATCCTTCTACACTTCTGTTTAGCTACACAAGGACATTAGATAGGAGAAAATTTTAAAAAAGACTGCTTATCTAATTTTTGTGAAATCCTAGCATATCATAACGAAAACATGATTAGATACCTCAGACTTAAAAATTGTGTCCCTTCATATTAAAACAAATATAAATAAACGATTAAAAAGAAAATTAGGGTTCCCTGACACACCCCCAAAAAAATTTCAAGAGGCCCAACAAGGGACCTCTCCTCTTCATCCACCACCACATTGGCTATAGTGTGAAGAATAATAGAAATAAAGGCTCAAGAGATGCTAAAGATCCAGAGGACCTTACCTCATCAAATCCAATATTTTGAAAGCGGGTTAACCCCTTCAGGACCGCTGACGGTTCAGGACCGTCAGCGGTAAAATGTGCGTTTGGACCGCTGACGGTCCTGAATCGTCATAACGGTTTTGGGCTACTTACCTGATCGCCGTCGGTCCCACGGCGGCGATCAGCTCTCCTCCCGGTCCAGGGGGACTGCCTGTCTGCCCGGGCAGTCCCCCCTCGGCAGATCAGGACCCCACGGCCATGTGATCACTCGATCACATGACCGCAATAGGGGTCTTTGTATCTGCCTGCAGGGGGACTGTCTGTGCTGACAGGCAGTCTCCCTGCAAGTGTAAAATCATAAAATAAAGTTAAAAAAAAAAACAATCAGTGTAAAAAAAATTATAATATGTGTATATATATATGATATATATACATGTATTATATCTATATATATAATATATGTATATGTATCATATATAATGTCACACTAAGTGTATTTTTATATTTATATATACGTATATTAATATAAAAATACACTTATATTTAAATTACACACGAATATATACAATATATATAATAACTATATATATGGTATATATATATTATTATAAAATACAAATAATATGTTAATAAAAATAAATAACAAAAAATAAAAATATTTTTTAATAATTAAAAAAAAATTATATATATATATTCAATTTTATTCTAACAGTATTTTGATATTGATATATATATATTTATATCAAAATACACTTAGAATGTAATGATATATATATCTATGTATAAATAAATAAATAAAAATAATACGAAATATACATATGTCCACATACAAAATTACATTAATAATTTCATAAATATACACGTAGACGTCAAATATATAAATATGTATATATATTAAAATTCTACGTGCATATTTATGTAATATTTTTACCTAATTAAGTAATTTTAATGATTGCAATTTGAGGGACCTGCCTGCCAACCCAGGCCAAAAGTCCAGATAATTTAATTTGCTAGCACTGTGCTTAACCCTGTAACTTTCTATGACACCCTAAATCCTGTACATGGGGGTACTGTTTTACTCGGGAGACTTCGCTGAACACAAATATTAGTGTTTCAAAACAGTAAAACATATCACAGCGATGATATTGTCAGTGAAAGTGAAGTTTTTTGCATTTTTCACACACAAACAGCTCTTTCACTGAGGATATTATTGCTGTGATATATTTTACTGTTCTGATACACTAATATTTGTGTTCAGCGAAGTCTCCTGAGTATAACAGTACCCCACATGTAGAGGTTTTATAGTGTTTGTGAAAGTTACAGGGTCAAATATAAGGCTTGATTTTACTTTTTTTTTTTTATTGAAATTTGTCAGATTGGTTAGGTTGCCTTTGACAGCGTATGGTAGCCAAGGAATGAGAATTAGCCCCATGATGGCATACCATTTACAAAAGAAGACAACCCAAGGTATTGCAAATGGGATATGTTCAGCCTTTTTTAGTAGCCACTTAGTCACAAACACCGGCCAAAGTTAGCGGTTTTTGCATTTTTAACACACAAACAAATATAAATGCTAACTTTGGCCAGTGTTTGTGACTAGGTGGCTACTAAAAAAGACTGGACATACCCCATTTTAAATACCCTGGGTTGTCTACTTTAAAAAATATGTACATGTTAGGTGTGTTTCGGGGATTTATGACAGATAACGGTGTAACAATGTCACTATTGATACATTTAAAATATATATATATTGAAACAGCAATTTCCTACTTGTATTTATAGGCCTATAACTTGCAAAAAAAAGCAATAAAGCATGTAAACACTGGGTGTTTTTAAACTCGGGACAAAATTTTGAATCTATTTAGCAGTTTTTTTCATTAGCTTTTGTAGATAAGTAAAAGATTTTTCAAGTAAAAGTCCAAAAACATGTTTTTTTTTTTATTTTTCACCATATTTCATTATTTTTTTTAAATACAATATATGACATAATATAAATACTGGTATGTAAAGAAAGCCCTTCTTGTCGTGAAAAAAACAATATATAACTTGTATGGGAACCGTAAATGAGAGAGCGGAAAATTACAGCTAAACACAAACACCACAAAAGTGTTAAAACTGCTCTGGTCCTTAACGTACAAACATCGCAAAAACAGGCCGGTCCTGAAGGGGTTAATATACAACAATGGATAAGAGTATACTCTTTGGTTAATTGATTTCCTTGCGACTACAGTTTGTTTGTCTGTTTAGAAAAGGTTGGAATGCCTGTTCCCGTTTAGTAAAAAATTGACATCAGGCACTCCAGCAACCTTTTTTCGATTGAGTAGGTTTTTTGGGGTAAATTTTGACAACCACATGCTTTTCTTAGCTTAAATGTTGGTCATCATACATGTAATAGTTAGCATGTACAAGTGCATCCTTTGAAGAAAAAATATCTTTTACACAGCAACTTCTACCATGCATTTCTGGGCCCAACTCTTTTTAACACACCCATGTATATTAAATCATCCAGACAAAACATACAACATTTTGCATTGTGGATTAAGAAAGAATAATGGGGTCACAAGAAATTTCAAAACTTCCCTATCCTTTCAGTTAGACTGATCTCAATTATAGAACTGCTGGCCTTTTCCAAATTGACACTGAATTTCATCTGAAATTTCCATTAGCTGTCTATGTGATTGTCTGCTTGTGTGTGTGACTGTCTGTGTGTGACTGCCTGTGTGTGTGACTGCCTGTGTGTGACTGCCTGTGTGTGTGACTGTCTGCCTGTCTGTGTGTGTAACGGTCTGTGTGTGTGACTGTGTGTGCGTGGCTGTCTGCCTGTGTGTGTGTGTGCGTGGCTGTCTGCCACAGTGTGTTTGGATGTCTGCATGTGTGTTTGTGTGTGACTGCCTGCCTGTGTGTGTGACTGCCTGCCTGTGTGTGTGGCTGCCTGCCTGTGTGTGTGGCTGCCTACCTGTGTGTGTGTGTGTGTGTGTGTGTGTGGCGGTCTGTCTGTGTGTGTGTGTGTGGCGGTCTGCCTGTGTATGCTACTGACTGGGCAGACTAGATGGGCCGAATGGTTCTTATCTGCCGTCACATTCTATGTCTGTGTGTTTGTGTGGCTGTCTGTGTGTGACTGCCTGCATGTGTTTGTGTGTGCGCGTGTGTCAGGGTGTGTGGGAAGGGGGAAGTAGTGGGGGCGGGGGGAACGGGAAGGGGGGGCGCTGGGAAGATTTTTCGCACAGGGCGCCTAAAGGCCTAAGGCCGGCCCTGGGTGCTGCTATACCCAAGTATATTGCCACCACATATACTTAGAAAATATACAATGAAAGAAATTCCAAAAAGGTAAAAGCGCACACCAAAAGGTGGAAAATTAGTTACCTGTAGTTTGATATAATAACTGGTAACTGATAGTAGATTTTCCTTCCTTTTGTACGAAGAATATGTTCAATAATACATGGTACAGTTTTCCTATACAAAAAATATAAACATACAACAGAACATAGTGTAATCTGTATATAATCCACAATAATATGAAAAAATATTTGAGCTGAAACCACTCACACTTTTTTGAGCCGTATGGAAGTTGGCTCAGAACTTTTAGCGCCTTTATGTCACTTTCAAGGACATTGAAAAACTCTTCCTCCTTTCAAATGGATCCAATTATTGCAGTAACCATTTAGTGGAAAGTTGGAGTCAGGAGTTGAAGATATATTAACAAAGGTTTATTACATATAAAATAAAATAAAAAATGTACAACGCGTTTCAACCATTTACATATGGTCTTCCTCAGGTGCTGTTCAGCATTACAATGAGCCTAGTACCATTTATATATGTTTTAACATGGACACTTAATTATATCATTTATTACACATGTAGCAAAAAATCCCACCCATTTCCTTATATGGTACGAACCGGATGTGTAATGCCACCTCCAATATGGCTACACATCCGGTCCGGACATCTCTAGTGCTGTTTTAATGCTTCCAACCTATTATTGTGAAGAAAGATACTAAATGACCCATAAAATCAAACAGAAAAATAAAATTGAAGCTTTTCCCTTTCTATCCGAGACATCCATCACGAGATAAATCGCTCGTAGGTGTCTCGGTGAGTAGGGATACTCAAAGTCCACTTTCTTAGTCCGTCAAGTCCACTTTGTTAAACCGGAAGTGAAGCGACGGACTGGAGTTTGAAATGCGTTCGTCACAGGAAGTGACGCGACGGACTAACAAAGTGGACTTTGAGTATCCCTACTCACCGAGACACCTACGAGCGATTTATCTCATGATGAATGTCTCTGATAGAAAGGGAAAAGCTTCAATTTTATTTTTCTGTTTGATTTTATGGGTCATTTAGTATCTTTCTTCACAATAATAGGTTGGAAGCATTGAAACAGCATTAGAGATGTCCGGATCGGATGTGTAGCCATACTGGAGGTGGCATTACACATCTGGTTCGGACCATATAAGGAAATAGGTGGGATTTTTTGCTACATGTGTAATAAATGATATAATTAAGTTTCCATGTTAAAACATAAATAAATGGTACTAGGCTCATTGTAATGCTGAACAGTACCTGAGGAAGACCATATGTAAATGGTTGAAACGCGTTGTGCATTTTTTATTTTATTTTATATTTAATAAACCTTTGTTAATATATCTTCAACTCCTGACTCCTGACTCCCACTTTCCACTAAATGGTTACTGCTATAATTGGATCCATTTGAAAGGAGGAAGAGTTTTTTAATGTCCTTGGAAGTGACATAAAGGCACTATAAGTTCTGAGTCAACTTCCAAACGGCTCAAAAAAGTGTGAGTGGTTTCAGCTCAAATTTTTTTTCATATTATTGTGGATTATATACAGATTACACTATGTTCTGTTGTATGTTTAAATTTTTTTATAGGAAAACTGTACCATGTATTATTGAACATATTCTTCGTACAAAAGGAAGGAAAATCTACTATCAGTTACCAGTTATTATATCAATCTACAGGTAACTAATTTTCCACTTTTTGGTGTGCACTTTTACCTTTTTGGAATTTCTTTCATCACGTTCTGCTAGAAAACAAGGTCAGGAACGATATAAGCAAGGCAAACATAGCCTATTATGTCGGCATGAGATAAAAATGTTATCGACAAAGCAACCCACATAACTACAAGCAGTAACACCAGCTTACGAAAAAACCTGCAAAACGATAAAGTTAATATTTGCAGCTAATTGTAACAATATTGTGCACTTTATTGAGAAACTTTCTATGTGCAAATAGTTACATTATTAATCAATAACGGCAATAGATATAAGTGGAAAATACTTTTGGAAAATGTTACACAGAGTGTTCATTCTATTTACATGCAGCAATCATAAATGCTTTACATCCACAAGCTAACATATAAAACTGGATGAATTATATAAAAATAAAAACTCATAAAATCTAATAAATCAAAACATACAGTGTAACACCATCAGGAATATGATCCCCTCAAAACAAGTCTTGTTTGGGTAAATATATAAATCTAAAAATCAAATATAAGTGGCTATGTGCCACTCACACAGCTGAGCTCTGGAGGATCAAGCCCTAGAGAATGTTGGATCCAAAATCAATATGCTTCCATAATAAGAAATATAAAAATCTTTATTTCAAATCTTAATATATAATCCAGCAGGCCTGAGGTTAGGAAACAAGATAAGGAGGCATTGGGCATCCACAATATCACTTTCTACTACTTGAAGAAGGTGACAGTAGTAGAATGTAGAACGTGATATTGTGGATGCCCACTACGTCCTTATCTTGTTTCCTAACCTCAGGCCTGCTGGATTATATATTAAGATTTGTAGAATGAAGTAGAAATCAATCACATTGCCTCATTTTAGACCCTTTCATTGCTCTTGACACACCGAGGAGTGAAGCCATTACTTGCCACCATTTGTTTATGTTGCTGTGTTTATACTTTAGATGCTCTCCTTTCATGCCTACTTTGCAGAAGATATGGTTTGACAGCGTGGAATCTAGGACATGCACAGTGCAGATTTATTGTTTAGAACATGCGTTTTTGCATGTTGAGAGATTACAACATGGCAGCACAAACTGAAGCAAGGTATTTCTGGGATTTTTATAACACTAATAGAGTTATTCACTAAAGTTAGAATCCAGAGAGAATTCAAACTGAATTTCAAATTCTGGGCAAAGTAGCAGAAATTAAAGCGTAGCTGACTTAGAGAATGTTTCCAGGTTGCAATTTTTACTTTCTGCTGCTGCTATCCTCACTTCCGCGATCCATCTATTAGAGTGGTCCATGGGTATTCACCGTTAGCCTGTACAGGCACCATTGGACTTAATATTCAGAGCCTGAGATGGCTCTGGAATTTGTGAATGTAGCCATTTATTATTCATCATTCACTTTTATCTTACAGTACACATTATGTATTATATCGTTCTTTTTTAGGCACTGCTGATATTCGTTTGCCATCTGCATTGTGTACACACATAAGTATTTATTATTTGATTATATATTTGTACAGTTTTTGGAGAGTGCACAGTGACTTTGTGTTTTGCACATTGTTGGTTTTGGTATTTTTATTATATAGGTGTTGGGGATACACCTATTTACATCCTCCGTACACTTTAGACCTATTAGAATCGCCACACTTGTACCTATCTGACAATATCCTTTACATGTTAGTAACAAGATAAATTAGTTCCAATAGCCATTGCAATCCTGAGATAAGAGTCAGAAAATTGGGCTTTACATTGTTCCTCTTGGCTTTGGGTGTTTTCTTTGCGTTCCAGTCCTCCCTGCAGCTGCTTGCACATTTGTCAGCAACAAGCCTTTGAACACCTCAAGATATCTGGTGCTTTGAGGGGTCTGCTCCCACAGCTACAATCCCATTTCTCAAATATGACATTTCCTATATAGCAGGAGTTGTTATGAAAAGGTTTGTTCCTAATTTTCCTTAACCCCTTCTCTTCCATCAATGTAAATATACATGCTAAACTTGGTTTTGCGTTGAAAACCAAAATATACATCACAAAGCTCCACTAATCTTCCACTTTGCTCAAATATTAGTTTTTACGTTGTAAAATAAAGCATCAATCAGCATTACATAATAATAATATAAAAGTGCTCTCTGTATAAAATAGGCGCTTATAAAAATAGACATCAATCTTATAGCAGCTACCACACTGATGTGGAAATCTCTCCTATCCACCAAATAATGAATACTGGGGATAGGAGTGCTAATAAAATACACTTACCCCCAGTTTCCAACTTAAGGTAAAACCCAGTAAATTGAACGTAGGGGATAAAAAAAGGAGTAAAAATCTTTTGGTGTAGTATGCATAATACACATAGTTTATAGGTAAATATATAAAAATACAAACTCACAGAAATAGAGCCAAGTGTAGGACTGGTGTATTAAGGTGACACCTTTCCCTTTTCTTATTTCTTCCTATTGAGTTCAAAAAAGCACAGAGAGAATTGCTTCTAATATAGTATGTCAGCAACAGGCTAGAAATTGATATACTAGTTGAATATTGCTCACCTTAGCAAGAGCCAATAAAGGGAACATGGCTCTAGGTGTTAAAGCTGTTAACCCACTAAAGGGGGGTCAACCTTCTTTACAGGAGGGAGATGGAGCAGATAGCCAGTAGGACTTAAAATTCAATTGGATATATTTATTAATACATAAAAACAAAATATATAAAAACAAGTAAAAGTATCAAATAAGTGTCCAACAAAGGCTTCTTTGGAGTGCTCCGAGACGCGTTTTGTCTTTTCCTCTGGCTTTCTCAATCTCGAAGCATTAAAGAATGAGTCTGAACTGACAAACTCCAACATTAGATGTAGATGCAGCAATTGTATATGGTTCAATAGATTAAATACACTGTCTTATTTTGCAATATATTTAAAGGAACACTCTAGAGTTAGGAATTCAAACATGTAAGGAAATAGATTTTTTTTTTAATGAAATATATATATATATATAAAAAACAATAATAAATTAGACAAACATATCCCTACCTTTAGTATATGACAGGATCCTTCAGCCATATGCACCTTTGTTAGGGCTTTGTTTAAAAACAGTCACTATGTTCTTCCCTGCTCCTGTGCAGGGAGTGAAGCAGTGAAGAACACAGAGACTAACTGGGTTGTTCACTAAAGTCCGAATGGCCACATACCAAATGGGGCAAAACCATCTGATGCTATACAGGACCATCCAGACAGCAAAATCTGGACATTGTTCACATTATTTAACAACTTCTGGAATAAATGGCCTAAATTTGGTCTGAATTTAAGCCAGATCAGACGCTGCCAAACACTTGAAATCTTGACCAAATTATTCAAATCCAGGCCTGGAGGCTTCAAATCTGTGCCCAGATTAAAAAAAAAAATCTAAACTATTTGCCCACAAACAGCGTGAGGGTTATTTATTAAATAATTATGTGTTGGCTGGCCACTTGAGAGAAGTGAGTCTTGACTATCCCGGAAGGAGGGGTGTACCACTGTTTTTAGGGGTTGGACAATGGCCTCCATTGTCTAATAATATAAAGCCCCTGCTCACTGCCCCATGGGTGGGGCCTAGAGAGGATTTTATTATTAGAGATCTTACCAGGCCCGGACTGGCCATCGGGCACACTGGGCAAATGCCCGGTGGGCCGTGGACGGCAGAGGAGGTCCCAGGATCTCCCCTGCCGGTCTATGCAGGGCCGACACTATCTGAGCGCCGGCCCCGCTGTTTTCAATGAAGGGCGGTGGGGAGATCAAAGATCTCCCAGACCGACCCCCTTGGAGAGACCTATGGCTGGGGAGGGAGGGAGAGGACCCGGCGGAGCTCTATCTTGCAGCTCCGCCGGGTTCCTCTCGCAAGATCCGGTGTGTTGCCATGGCAACGGCCGGATCTCGCGAGAGTGAACTCTAGCCTGCCGGCTAGAGTTCACTCACCGCTGGACCACCAGGGATAGTGCCTAAACCCCCCTTTCAGATACCACCGTGCCGGATCTCCCCCCCTCCCAGGCTAAAGGTAAGAAGGGAGGGGGGGACATAATGCCTACTTTTTTTTTCACACAACACAGCACTCTCACACACATCAAACATAGCACTCTCCCACACATCACACATAGCACTCTCACACCCATCACACACAGTACTTTCATACCCATCACACATAGCACTCTCACATACAGCCCTCTCACACACAGCACTCTCACACCCATCACACACAGCACTTTCACACAACACAGCACTCTCACACACATCACACACAGCACTCTCACACACATCACACACAGCACTCTCACACCCATCACACACAGCCCTCTCACACACAGCCCTCTCACACACATCACTCTCACACCCATCACACACAGCACTTTCACACAACACAGCACTCTCACACACACCACACACAGCACTCTCACACCCATCACACACAGCACTCTCACACACATCACACACAGCACTCTCACATACAGCCCTCTCACACACAGCACTCTCACACACAGCCCTCTCACACCCATCACACACAGCACTTTCACACAACACAGCACTCTCACCCACATCACACACAGCACTCTCACACCCATCATACACAGCACTCTCACACCCATCACACATAGCACTCTCACACACAACCCTCTCACACCCATCACACACAGCACTCTCACACCCATCACACACAGCACTTTCACACAACACAGCACTCTCACACACATCACACACAGCACTCTCACACAACACAGCACTCTCACACCCATCACACATAGCACCCATCACACATAGCACTCTCACACATATCACACACAGCACTCTCACACCCATCACACACAGCACTTTCACACAACACAGCACTTTCACACAACACAGCACTCTCACACCCATCACACATAGCACTCTCACACACAGCACTCTCACACACAGCACTCTCACACCCATCACACACAGCACTCTCACACCCATCACACACAACACAGCACTCTCATACCCATCACACACAGCACTCTCACAAACATCACACACAGCACTCACACCTATCACACACAGCATTTTCACGCAGCACTCTCGCACCCATCACACACAGCACTCTCACACCCATCACACACAGCACCCTTACACACATCACACACAGCACCCTCACACACATCAGCCACACACAGCATCCCTCAAACACAGCATCCATCACACACATACTGCACCCTTCACATACACACTACATCCCTCACAGACACCCACTGCATCCCTCACGCATACATACTGCACCAAACACACACACACACACACACAAAACTTCCGAACATATTTATATTATAAATATAAATATATATATATATATATATATATATATATACACACACACACAACAGCACTCCTCACACACATACTGCACTCCTAAACACATTACGTTCCAGACACACACTAGATCCCTTACCCAACTCTAGATCATATACACACACTAGATCCCTTTATACATTCTGAATCCGTTATATACACACACTCACTAGATCTCCTACACATTTTGGGTCCTTCAAACACACACTAGACTCCTGTATACACACACAGTGCACCACCTGCACACACACACACTACATTCCTAAAATACACACTCTGGATCCCTTATAAACACACTAGATTCATTGTAAACAAACACATAATACACCCCTAAACACACACTCTCTACAACCCCTACAAACACCACATCACCTATATACACACACACACACACTATAGCCTGTATGCACACACTTACTACATCCCCTATACACACATTTTCTACAGCCCCTAGCCACATATGCATTACATTACACCAAAAACACAACACGACTAAAACCGACCTTATTACACAATACCACACCACAATCAGCTCACTCTACACACACACAATCCCACAAGCAGGTTCCAAACACATGCACAATACTCTTTCCTTTTGTCTCCTGGTATCCATTTATAGAGACACCAGAGACAAGTTGCAAGGAAACACAGTGCAAGCATGTTATTAAATTTGCTTGCACTGTGAAGAACAGACACAGGGCTTTTTTTTCTCATGCTAGAGCTCTTTAGCAGAGCTCTGCGCATGGTCTGCCCTGGAAGAGCATTGAACCAACATGCTCACTTTGAGAGGGGGCGTGTTTGTCATTGGTGATGACGAAACACACCCTCTCTGCCCCGCCCCCTTCTTAGTGGGCCGCTGTGATAAAAAAATGCCCGGGTGTGCTCAGCCAGACACACTGCCTCCAGCTTACACAGCATGATTCACGCATTATACCAAGCGAGGAACACAATCTAGAATGCCACACTAAAAAACTTAGGGCTCTGACACCCACTCTAACGAATAAAAAGCGTCACCAAACTTAACCTTGAAGTAAAGATGTATATAATGTTGAACTTGAGGCATTCCCATAACTTGCTAATACACTTTAAGCTAGACCATATATGTTTGATCACTCACTCAGTGCCTAGGGCACATAGTCAGTTACGACAACCAAAGAACTAAGCCTCAGTGAATCCCTAAATTACTGACAAATATCACTCTACTATTGCTATTCGTTTATCATACAAAAAAAAAAAAAGTGCAATCCCTACTAATGCCATGTTACTGATAATCTATGTTTATCACACTATGCTTGATAATGCTGTTGTGGCGTATGAAGCTTGTCTGTACACACTTGCACGATAAAAATAAAGAATTTTTAAAAAAAAATGCCCGGGATGAATTTTTCTCCCAGTCCGGCCCTGGCTCTTACCCACCACCAGTAGGTGGATGTCAGTGGGAGGAAACGAAGTCCTCCTCTTTATTGTTATAATTACAGTCTTTACCCACCATACATGAGTGGGGGCCAGGAGGGACACTAGGCTTTTTATTTATTTAACTTTACCTCATAGTTAACCTCTGCACTGCCAAGGGTTATTTAACTATTTGCCTGCTGGCTGCTAGCGCTGTCAGCTGGCAAATAGTACTTTGTGAACATGCATACTGATAGATGCATTTGGTAAAGAAAACTATTAAAACTGGTGCTCTGTGAATCTTCTGAATCCTATATTTTGTATAAATGCGAAAGCACTAATTTTAATCCATACATCCATGTATGCAGACTTGCTTGGGTAGATCAAATTCTGACTGTATTTGCTTTAATAAATATGAGAATCACCCCTGGGGTCAAAATTCAGTATTTTTTATTTGTATTGGTAATATTAATTTGTAGTTGTATTCATTAAATCCACTGTTTAATGAATAATCCCCTATCTGTCATATCTGTCAGAACACTGTTTGACCCAAGATTAGTGATGTCCCGAACGGTTCGCTGACGAATAGTTCCTGGCGAACATCGCTTGTTCGCGTTCGCCTCGGATGGCGAACATATGCGATGTTCGGTCCGCCCCCTATTCGTCATCATTGAGTAAACTTTGACCCTGTACCTGACAGTCAGCAGACACATTCTAGCCAATCAGCAGCAGACCCTCCCACCTCCTGGACAGCACCATTTTACATTCATTGTGAAGCTGCATTCTTAGTGAGAGTAGGGACAGTGTAGCTGCTGCTGATTTGATAGGGAAATTGATAGCTAGGTAGTATTCAGTGTCCACTACCGTCCTGAAGGACTCATCTGATCTTTGCTGTAAGGACAGCACCCCAAAAAGCCCTTTTTAGAGCTAGAACATCAGTCTGCTTTTTTTTATTTTTTCTGTGTAATGTAATTGCAGTTTCCTGCCTGCCAGCCTGTGTGTCAGGCTCACAGTGTATACTGTGCCCACTTGCCCAGTGCCACCACTCACTCACTGGTGTCACAATAGCTTGCATTTTAAAAAAACAAAACTTTTTTGACTGTGATATAATAGCATTCAGTTTCCTTCACACATGTGCGTTTCAGGGCCTGCCCAGTGCCACCACTCACTCACTGGTGTCACAATAGCTTGCATTTAAAAAAAAACAAAACTTTTTTGACTGTAATATAATAGCAGTCAGTTTCCTTCACGAGTGTGCGTTTCAGGGCCTGCCCAGTGCCACCACTCACTCAATGGTGTCACAATAGCTTGCATTTTAAAAAAACAAAAAACTTTTTTGACTGTAATATAATAGCATTCAGTTTCCTTCACTAGTGTGCGTTTCAGGGCCTGCCCAGTGCCACCACTCATATCTGGTGTCACAATAGCTTGCATTTAACAAAAAAAAACTTTTTGGACTGTAATATAATAGCAGTCAGTTTCCTTCACACTTGTGCGTTTCAGGGCCTGCCCAGTGCCACCACTCACTCACTGGTGTCACAATAGCTTGCATTTAAAAAAAACAAAAAGTTTTTGACTGTAATATAATAGCATTCAGTTTCCTTCACTAGTGTGCATTTCAGGGCCTGCCCAGTGCCACCACTCACTCACTGGTGTCACAATAGCTTGCATTTACAAAAAAAACTAAAAACTTTTTTGACTGTAATATAATAGCATTCAGTTTCCTTCACACTTGTGCGTTTCAGGGCCTGCCCAGTGCCAACACTCACTCACTGGTGTCACAATAGCTTGCATTTAAAAAAAAAACAACACTTTTTTGACTGTAATATAATAGCAGTTAGTTTCCTTCACACGTGTGCATTTCAGGGCTTGCCCAGTGGCACCACACACCACAATTTTTTTTGACTGTAATAGATTGAATAGCAGTTAGTTGTCTGCCAGCGTGTGTGTCAGGCTCACAGCGTATACTGTGCCCACTTGCCCAGTGCCACCACTCATATCTGGTGTCCCAATAGCTTGCATTTAACAAAAAAAAAACTTTTTGGACTGTAATATAATAGCAGTCAGTTTCCTTCACACGTGTGCGTTTCAGGGCCTGCCAGGGCACAGTGTCACACCAGTGCAACTCATATCTGGTGTAACAGTAGTGTACATTTTAAAAAAAATACAATTTTGACTGTAATAGATTGAATAGCAGTTAGCTGTCTGCAAGCGTGTGTGTCAGGTCTACAGCGTCTACTCTGCCAACTTCTGCCACTGCACAGTGCCACTCATATCTGTTGTCACAGTATGCTTTTACTCGCCTTAACTGCAGATATCGACACTCTGAGGAGTGATGAACCCCTTGACTACTGGGTGTGCAGGCTTGACCTGTGGCCTGAGCTATCCCAATTTGCGATAGAACTTCTGGCCTGCCCCACTTCAAGTGTCCTGTCAGAAAGGACCTTCAGTGCAGCAGGAGGTATTGCCACTGAGAAGAGAAGTCGCCTAGGTCAAAAAAGTCTAGATTACCTCACCTTTATTAAGATGAATGAGGAATGGATCCCGAAGGGACTGATAGTGGGCGATACATTCACCTAAAAAAGGCCTGATGCGGGGGACGTAACAGGGTGTCGCGGCTGCTGGCCCGCCGCGTCATATTTAAATCCCTAGCTCAACCCAGTACCTTGTCCTGTCGTTGTTTCCTGTTCGTGGTTTCCTGAGAGTGCTTTATCATTGTGAATCTGATTTCCTGATATCTGATCTTGGCTTTTCCCTGGTTATTCTGAATTCTGGTTTCCCTGACTTGGCTTGTGTAAACGGTATTGTGTATTTTCTGGCTTCCTTGACCTCGGCTTTCCCTTTGACCATTCTCTGTCTCTAGCCTATTAGTCTGGCCATTCTAAGGTCCGGTTTATGCTCTGTCCTTTTATTTTCCTTTTCTTGCCTATGTATATGTTTACATAGTTTCTGCGTGCTGGACCACACTAGTAGTCGTGACATTGGGATTAAACTGATAAGAATAGTACTACTTAACACACCACTCCTATCTGGTGGCACATTAAATTGCATGGGCAGTGCCCCAAATTTGAAGTAGGAGGACCAACCAAGCATCTTTTTCCATCTCCCGGTTCCTAAAATCGATGCCGTATACACGTCCCATGATCGGGGACATAACAGGGATTAAACTTATAAGAATAGTACTACTTAACACACCACTCCTATCTGGTGGCACATTAGATTGCATGCGTAGTGCCCCAAATTTGAAGTAGGAGGACCAACCAAGCATCTTTTACCATCTCCCGGTTCCTAAAATCGATGCCATATACACGTCCCCTGATAGGGGACGTAACAGGGATTAAACTGATAAGAATAGTACTACTTAACACACCACTCCTATCTGGTGGCACATTAGATTACACGCGCAGTGCCACGAATTTGAAGTAGGAGGACCGACCAAGCACCTTTTTCCATCTCCCGGTTCCTAAAATCAACGCCATATACACGTCCCCTGATAGGGGACGTAACAGGGATTAAACTGATAAGAATAGTACTACTTAACACACCACTCCTATCTGGTGGCACATTAGATTGCACGCGCAGTGCCCCAAATTTAAAGTAGGAGGACCGACCAAGCATCTTTTTCCATCTCCAGGTTCCTAAAATCGATGCCATATACACGTCCCCTGATAGGGGACGTAACAGGGATTAAACTGATAGGAATAGTACTACTTAACACACCTTATAATAACGCAGAGAGAGGCAACGCAGAGAGAGGAGTCTGAAGAAGAGGAGTCAGAGGAGGAAGGTGGCTTTGAGCAGGTGGAAGACCAAACACAGCAGGCGTCCCAGGGAGCTTGTTGTCACCTTTCGGGGACCCTTGGTGTTGTACGTGGCTGGGTGGAGGAAGAGACCTTCAATGACATCAGTGAGGACAAGGAACGGGACATGGCTAGCTTGGTATCCAACCTTGTGCAAATGGGGAGTTTGCGGTTGTGCAAATGGACTGTTTGCGCTTGTTTGCGGTGCGTTAAACGGGGAGTTTGGTCTGTCACTGTGAAGCGAGCGTAACCCTTACACTACCTGATCGATACAACATCATACCTGATGTTTTAAAGCATGTTATTCCAAACAATTTAGGAATGTTAGGTGATTTATGCCCTTTATGGATTAAAACCAGACTCTGCATCAACTATGTAATTTTCCATGGGAGTTTTGCCATGGATCCCCCTCCGGCATGCCACAGTCCAGGTGTTAGTCCCCTTGAAACAACCTTTCCATCACTATTGTGGCCAGAAAGAGTCCCTGAGGGTTTTAAAATTCGCCTGCCTATTGAAGTCTATGGCGGTTTGCCGGGTTCGCCCGTTCGCGAACATTTGCGGAAGTTCGCGTTCGCCGTTCGCAAACCGAACATTTTATGTTCGCGACATCACTACCCAAGATATATGTATATGGCTGAAGGATCCTGTTATATACAAAAAGATAGGGGTGAGTTTTTCTCATTTCCTTGCATACAATTCATTTAAAGTCTATTTCTTTTCAAAACTTTTTAAAATATTTTAGAGGTGACTATTGTCCTTTAATGTTGCAAATGGACTGTTTATCTGTTTATCTGTGTAGTTGGAGGGCTAACTCTTTGCACAGCTTTAGTTTTTGAGATCATTTTCTATCTTGCTTAAATCAAAGTTAGAATTTGTAATTATTCACACTGATCAGCCACAACTGACATGTGAAGTAAATAACATTGATTATGTTGTCACAATGGCACCAGTCAAGGATGAGATATATTAGGCAGCAAGTCAACACTTAAATTTCATGTGTTGGAAGCAAGATAAATGGGCACGGAAAAAGATCTTTGACAAGTGCCAAATAGTGATGGTTAGACGACTGGGTCAGAGCATCTTCAAAACAGCACGTGGGTTGTTCCCACTCGGATGTTCACGGTAGTTAGTACCTACCAAAAGTGGTGCAAGGAAGGACAACTGGTGAATCAGTATCAGGTTCATGGGCACCCAAGGCGCATGGATGCATGTGTGAAGCTAAGGCTAGCCTGTCTGGTCTGATAACACAGATTAGTTAATTGCTGAAAAGCATAATGCTGGCTATGGCTATGGTGGCAGTTTGCTGCATAGGTGACCGCAGAACAGTCAGAGTGCCCATGATGGCATCTGTCCACTGCCGAAAGTACATTATTTGGGGATGTGAGCATCAGAACTAGACCCTTGAGCAATTTCAGAAAGAATCACGTTTTCTTTTAGATCAGGTGGATTGCCAGGTGCATGTAGGTTGTTTACCTGGGGAAGAGATGGCAGCAGGATGCACTATGGGAAGAACACAAGCTGGTGGAGGCAGTGCTATGCTCTGGGCAATGTTTTGCTGGGAAATGTTGGTTCTTGGCATTCATGTGAATGTTACTTTGACACGTACCACCTACCTAAAGATTGTTGCAGACCACGTACATCCCTTCATGGCAATGGTGTTTACTGATGGCAGTGGCCTCATTTACCAGGATAATGCACCTATAACACACTGCAAAAATTGTTCAGGAATGATATGAGGAACATGATAAAGAATTCAAGGTGTTGTCTTAGTCTTAAAATTCCCAAGATCCAATCCAACTGAGGGCTGGAATAACAAATCTGGTCCATGGAGGCCCTACCTTGCAACTTGCATGACAAAGGATCTACTGCTAATTTCTTGAATCAAGATACAATAGGACATGTTCAGAGATCTTGTGGAATCCATGTCTAGTTGCATCAGAGCTATCTTGGCAGCACAAGGGGAACCTACATGATATCTTAATGTTGTGGCTGATAAGTGTATAAGGAGACTTTCTGTGGTGCAATCATGTATACGTTTTTAGAACTCCACACCTGCTCTTTGTGCACTGCAAGTGCCTTCCCCTTCAGCATTGTTTTTCACCCTGCACAGAAACAATATTCTCTACCATGAAACGTTCTGTCCATCTGCATCTCTGCAGAGAGAATGTAAATAGCCGCCCCATCCCTCCTCCCATGCTCTCTACACAGCGACCTTTATATAAGTAATATACAGGAAGGGAGTCGCAATGTGCATTCTAAGCACGTAAAAGGTTTTATTTTATCAGGCTGTAATAGCAGCATGCTATGGCCTCTATACTACTGATGGTTGATGCTTTGAAGAAGCATCTTATCAAATGTGCAAAAGCAGGGTATTTCACTTTTTTTTTTTTTGTACTACATACTGTATGTGACAAAAAATATATATATATCTGCATCAATGAACATATTTCCAGTCTAAATTATATCAAGATAACATATACCGTAGAGTATATAATCCCTTAATACTGTTGTGTGGGAGGAATGAATAAATGGGAAATTAAAAATGTACAAAAAATTACAGAAGTTTAATTTGAACATACTGTGTATCTCAACAATATTCTATACAAACAATATCCTACATTTAACATTTAGCTCCGTCATCTTCTGGGGTATGTGCATATTTCCCATGGCCACCTCCATCTTCTTCCAGGGATCCTCTTCAGCTTGTGGTACTTCCCCTGTGCATAATTGTAACTCAGATGACTATGGAGGATCCCACGAGGTAGCATGCATTGACTAGAGCTTTTTTTTCAAGCTTTTTCAGGCATTGGAAAACTACATAAGACAAAGTAGAACCTACTTTGTCTTATGCAGGGCCGGTGCAAGGATTTTTGGGTACATAGGCGAAGATGTATTTTTCCGCCCCCCCATCCCCCCCCCCTTTCAAAAATCACATCTTCACCTATGTGCCTCTTAACCAGTCCCTCTCCCCGTCCATTATTGGCCTCCTCCCTTCCCTGTCCCTTAGTGTTCTTCTGACAGTCACACACACTCAATGACAAACAGACACTCGCTGATCTGACACACACACACTGATTTACACTCATTGACAGACACACTGATGGTCACACACAGACTCAATGACAAAGATACTCTCACTGATTTGACAGACACTCACAAACACACACTGACAGACACACACATACACTGACACACTCACATGCAACACTCATACAATCACTCACAGACACACATACACTCACTCACGCACACACTCACAGTCACTCACAGACACACATACACTCACTCACACAGAGACACATACTCACGGACACATACACACTCACAGACACACAGACACTCACACACAGACACTCACTCACACACAGACACTCACTCACACACAGACACTCACTCACACACAGACACTCACTCACACAGACACATACACACTCACACACACAGACACTCACACACACAGACGCACACACACACACACACAGACGCACACACACACAGACGCACACACACACAGACGCACACACACACTCACTCACAGACACACAGACACTCACACACACACACTCTAACACAGACACTCACACACACAGACAGAAACTCTCACACACAGACACATCACATACATTCACAAATTATTTTAATACATAAATAATATCCACCCAGCCTCCCTACCTGGAGAGCTGATGTGGATCATTCCCTGGGGTCCAGTGGGGCTGCTGGGCGGCGTGCGGCAGGGCTGCGATCAGGCGCGGCGAGGGAGCTCTAACCTCTCTGCTCTGCTCCCTCGCGGGCTGTCTGCTGATGCCGCGGGAGCCGGAATATGACGTCATATTCCGGCTCCCGCGGCATCACTAGACAGCGCGCGAGGGAGCAGAGCAGAGAGGTTAGAGCTCCCTCGCCGCGCCTGATTGCAGCACTGCCGCGCCGGGGGCGGAGATGGTGGCCGGCAGGAGGGAGAGCTTCCCTCCTGCCAGTCACTGAAATCTTGCGCCCCCGGAGCCGGTGCACCCTAAGGCGCGCCGGCCCTGGTCTTATGACACCTTTTGAATGCATTGAAATTTCAGTGAAATTCTGTGTAATTCCAACACAGTCAATGTGAGTATTTCATTAAGATTATATCTATATAACAATACTCATTGTTTGGTTGGTTGATAGCTGCTTTAACCCCTTAAGGACGGAGCCAATTGTACAAGTTGTGATCAAATCAAAACGTGAACAAAACCTTGAATTTGCGCTATATGTCTGTTCAGGAGTAACTCACCCCTCTCATTGTATGTGTATCCACACTTATCATATATCATTTTGTTCATGTCACATCAAATATTTGTATATTAAGCAGAATTTAATATGAATAAAATATAAAAAAATGTGAGAAAATATGAAATTTTGTAATTTATTTAGTTCTGCATGGCATTTTAACTGTGAATGTTACAATACTGTTAGCTGTTACTGTAATAAAGTACACATATTTGTATTCAGTGATGTCTCACGGATAAAACAGTACCCCCAATGTACAGGTTTTATGGTGTTTTGGAAAGTTACAGGGTCAAATATAGCACATTACATTTTTCCGTTTATACACCTTGAAATTTGCCAGACTGGTTATGTTGCCTTTGAGACCAAATGGTAGCCCAGGAATGAGAATTACCCCCATGATGGCATACCAAATGTACAAGTAGACAACCCAAGGTATTGCAAATGGGGTATGTCCAGTCTTTTCTAGTAGCCACTTAGTCACGAACACTGGCAAAAGTTAGCGTTCATATTTGTTTGTGTGTGAAAAATGCGAAAAACTAAATTGAATGCTAATTTTGGCCAGTGTTTGTGATATGTTTTACTGTTTTTAAACGCTAATATTTGTGTTCAGCGAAGTCTTCCGAGTAAAACAGTACCCCTCATGTACCGGTTTTATGGTGTCCTAGAAAGTTACAGGGTTAAATATAGGACTGGGGCTCATTGAGAGTGGCCCAAAAAAGGAACTCAGTCCCATCATGGGCCTGTGGGGAGATCCAAGATCTCTTTTACTGACCCATTGCACACACAGGCAGAGCGGCACAGGGAGCAATTCATCTCACCTCTGACTTGGACAGCAAGTCATTGCTCCAGTCACTGAGAGGTTACCATGGCAATGCTCTCAATAATGTCAGAGCTCTTTGGAAGCAATGTGTTGCACACCTACCAGCCAAAGAGTACATTCAGCTCACTGGACCACCAGGATCCAAATATAACAAAAGGGAAGGGGGAATAAATATGTATTTTTGAATGCTTATTTAGTTTTGCTAATACAATTAATACTTTAATATTTTCCTCTAGTACCCTAATGCCCCTATCCCTCTACACAATACAACTTCTACATACACAACAGCCCATGTATATACACACTAAAGCCCCCTATACACACACAAAACAGCTCCTATCTAAACACACTGTAGCTTCTCTTCACACACTACAGCCTATCTTAGTATACACACAGGCTGAAGCTCATTTATATGGACATGACAGTCGCTAGACATTTAGATGTGTACACACACTACAGCCCCTATACACACGCATGCACACTACAGCACCTAGCTGCACACACGCCCTCCAAACACACACTACACCTCATAGACAAATACATACACTACACACAAAAAATTTGTCCCGGACATTTTTTAATCACAGAGGTCCACTTCAAAGAGGGCGGAGCCAGGTAGGGTGTGTTTTGTCATCACCAATGACAAGCACACCCCATCTCAAAGTCAGCATGTTGGTTCAATGCTCTTACAGGGCAGACCATGCGCAGAGCTCTGCTGAAGAGCTCTAGCATGAGAAAAAGACCCTGTATTTGTTCTGCACAGCACAAGCAAATTTAATCACATGCTTGCACTGTGTTTACTTAAAACATGTGCCTGGTGTCTCCATAAATGGGATACCAGGCGACCAAAATGCCAGGAAAGAGTATTGTTCATGTGTTTAATGTAGTATGTGTTTGCTTACAAGGAATCTAGTGTGTGCATAGGGGATCCAGAGTGTGTATGCCAGGAATGTAGTGTGTGTGTAGGTGGTGCCGTGTGTGTGTGGGGGACTACGACGACCTAGTGTGTGTTTGAAGGACCCAGAGTGTGTATAGGAGATCTAGTGAGTGTGCGTAGATGATTCAGAGTCTATATAAGGTTCTAGTGTGTGTATGTGTATCGATGATCCAGAGTTGGTTAAGGTGTGGCAAAGATGCCTCTGCTACGTGTTCCTGGATGGGCCTTCTGGCTAGACTATGGGCTATGTAAAAAGACATGTTAAAAGCTGACTTCCATGGAACATCCAAACCACTGACCTGATCTGAGTGATTTTTGGATGTGTTGGTCACTCAGATCGGGGCTATTCGAGGATGTGACTCTTGTGGGGTTTCCATGGATTTTGGTGGTACTTTTGGGGTGTTGTGAAATTGTGTGTTTTTCTGTACCTGGAGATAATTGACTCTATCTCTCAGGCTCAGTGGAGGAGTATGTTGAATGAATTGCTTGACTGTGCCTCTCCCCCTTTTTCCTGTCCTATTGTTTCCCCAGCAGGGCGTTGTCCCAGGGACACTGCTAGACCAGCTTAAACTAGCTGCTTTGTCCTTCCTCAATCTCCCATCAGTATTAGCTACTGTCTGACCCCACCCTTCCTTGTACTTTAGTGCTCTATGTACCCAATTGTATGTAAATGAGGCTGTTGGGGGTTTAAATGTGTGTATAAATTGTGAGTGTTTGCCTGTATTAAACAGTCTGCTCCCAGCATTAAGCCTCGGCTCATGTGTGGGGGGAACAGCTATACTTGATATACCTGCTAAATTCTCTGAAGGAGAGGTCTACCTACTGGGAGCTGCTCCAGGACTTGGGTCCAGGGTGGGTGGAGACAGCGAGACCCAAGCCAAGCTGCGGCGGTTAGGGGCTGGAAGTGCTTATGGTGTGTGTGTGTGCAGTGTGTGTGAGGGTGCAGTGAGTGTGTGTGAATGAGGGGTGCACTGTGTGTGACAGGGGTACACTGTGTATGACAGGGGAGCAATGTTTGTGACTGGGGTGCCATGTGTGAGGGTGCTGTGTGTACATGTGTATGAGTGAGAGTGCTGTGTGTGTGTGTGTGAGGGTGCTGCATGTGTGTGAGGGTGCTGTGTGTGAATGAGGGGTGCAGTGTGTGTGACAGGAGTGCAGTGTGTGTGTGTGTGAGGGGTGCAGTGTGTGAGGGTGCTGTGTATGTGAGGGTGCTGTGTGTGTGAGGGTGCTGTGTGTGTGGGGGGGTGCTGTGTGTGAATATGTTTGGAGGAATTGAGTGTTGTGGAGGAGGCAGGTTAATGTCAATATACATGTATTTAATTTTTTTAATAAAAAAAAAAAGCAAACATTGTATCCCCCCTCCCTTCTTATATTTTGCCTGTAAGGCATGCCTGTATGTGTTAGATACATGCATGTAGAAATAAAATGTATAGATCTTTTATTTTTGGCGAATCCATCTTAGCTCCCTGTCAATCATTGTTATAAGCTCTGTCCTTTGTACCTGGCAGTCAGCATAGAGAAAGCATACAGAGAACAGGAGAAATTAAAAAAATATTTCGATATCTCCTCCTTATTTGCAATGTGTATCCTGTGTTTGTCTTGTCTGAACTAGATTTATGATGTAATTTGTTAAGTCTTTAATATCATGTTTTTATTTTTTTTTAAAGCAAAGCCAAAGCATCATATGAAAAAAGAAAAAAAAATTCTAGGTGATTTTCAATGTTTTATTCAAAACATGTAAATTCCAGCAAAGTGAGAAGCTGTTTTTTTTTTAATATGATGGTTCTCCTTTAAAGGTTACAATAGTAGATTCAAACTTGAGTGCAAATATATACATAACACACATACACTTCTGAATAACATGTTCGTTATATTATTTCTTTCATTCACAACTTACAGAAAACTTCACACAGTACATAAAAAAAACTTAGTTTAAAATGATTGACAGACCAATTCATCAGGTAGAAGAAGGAACTGAGGCTGTGCAATGAAGACTGGATTGATCGGCTTTTCACAGAATGATGAGAAACACAAATCATTTAAAAGTCAGTTTACAAAGTGGCTGACACCATTTATTTATACCCAGCAATCTGAAATAATTCCCTAGCTCCGTTAAATGAATGCCCAGTCGTATCAAGCATTAATCTTACTGCAGCCTCTTAAAAGAGATCTTATTTTTAATTAGGAATGTCACAAAGCATCACAGTATACTAATAGCCCAAGTGTCCTAATATGGCTGGTGAACTAGATGGCTTGCTAGAGATCCTTTGTAACGCGGTTGCAATACCATATGTCTCTGTTGACATTAAAGTGCTTAGTTCCAAATGAGTTGGCTTCATTCAAGCATCTTAATTCAAGAGTGGATGATTGGATCTTAAGCTAAAAACCTATTAAACTGTAAGCACTTACATATCTGGAAGGTATTAGAGTAACATCATAGTGTGATTCAGATAAATCCTCTATCTAGTACTGGTTAGCTAAAAGCCTACTTGATCTTCAGATATCATTAAGAACTAGCTTACAACATTTAAACACAGGTTTGGGGGGATGTTTACACTATTTTTAATGCAGGGATATTGAATTAAAGAGTTTAAATGTCTATATGTGAGGTCATTTTTCATGAGCAGCTTAGTGAATAGTGACTGAAGATGGATGTAATATACTGTGTAAGAGATTTCTATCAAGTTCAACTAATAGAAGGGAATTGGTGCTATTATTAGACTACTATTCTTATTACTCCCAAGCAATATGATATATTATATTTAACTTTTCGTTGCCCCATGCCCAGCCACATACCTCAACCCTCCACACCTATTTGTAGAAAGACCAGTAATATATGATCATGCAACATCAATGAGTTACTCCACCCAAAAAATGTTTGAAGTAACACTGGTCTTGGCTAGAGTACCCCTTGCTGTGCTAGTCCACTCTGTCAACGTTTTTAAAAAATATATATTAAAGGGACACTATAGTCACCTGAACAACTACAGCTTGTTGTATGTGTTCTGGTGAGTAGAATCATTCAATTCAGGCTTTTTGCAGTAAACACTGTATTTTAGGGAAAGGGCAGTGTTTACATTACAGCCTAGTGATAACTCCACTGGCCACTCCTCAGATGGCTGCTTGAGGTGCTTCCTGTGGCAGTGCTGCAAACTGTGCAGTATTGCCATTCAGTGTCTCCGCCCTGTGCATGCAGACATTGAACTTTCCTCATAGAGATGTATTGATTCAATGCAACCCTATGAGGAGATGCTGATTGACTAGGGCTTTGTTTGACGTGTGCTGACTCTGCCTGTAATCTGCCTCCTTGACAGTCTCAGCCAATCCTATGGGGAAGCATTGTGATTGGCTCAGACCACTACTTCTGATGATGCCAGCAGACAGCAGGCAGATCAGAGGCATAGCCAGCATCTGCAGACTTGAGTACAGGGGGACTAGATGGTTGTTTTAACACTATAGGGTTAGGAATACATGTTTGTGCTCCTGGCCCTAAAGTGTCCCTATAATAATAATAAAGTGTAAACTGTAGCTATTCCAAAGCCGAGGCCATGTACTCCCTTCAGCCCAATCCTCCTCTGCTGATATCACTCGCCCTGGCTGCCAGGAGAGTAATGTGAACATATAAAGGGAGGATGGGATGAGGGGAGGACATGGGCGGCACAGATGGGTGGGCCTTGCAGTCATTGGTTGTCTGTTGCCAGCATGTTGTGCATGCTGAAGACCGACGCCAAATTTGCAAAGACTTTACAGTAGGAGGGTCACTTTTGGGCAGCTCTCCAGGAAAATGCCTTATTTGCCCTATAATAATTTTGGCCATCATTACAGCAAACACAAAGATCAGAAAATCAATACTGATCAATGCTTTTTCCCAAGTTTGTGTATTACCATGAATGTGTCATAATCATTCTCAAAGCCTACAAAACCTTTCATATAATTATATAAAAAAGATTGAATATTTAATACCATTTACTTTACACTTTTAAAACCTATATCACTGCCCTATCCACATTTAGACAGCAGCAGGACTTCCACTGGTGCCGCCTGTGCGGCATTACCTGGGCTTGTACACTGGGGGGTGGGAGGGGCATCAGGCATTGCTGAACAAGGACCAAGTTGGGTGCCGGGGCCGTAACTGAGCAACCGGTGATGCTAGGTGGAAGTGAAGCCTGTCACTTCCTCCCAGCTACATAGAATGATGCACAGTAGGCGGGGAGGAGGAGGAAGCACTGACAGCAGGGTGGGGTAGAACAAGAAGAAAGCTTGCTACAGAACAACACTCAGCCTAAAACCAGCAGGACCCCAGGGAAGCCACCCCCCTGCAAACTAAAGGATTGCTGGACCTTAGGGTGCAATACCCCAGGAGTCACAGGATTTGCTTGACTGGCAGAAGGTGGGCTCATACCACAGTGCTCCCCTCATGCCAGTCACTGCATGGAGTGGGGCCGAGTCGCAGACCGTGGTAGAGGAGCTTCAGTATCCTCTACCTGCTCTGACAGAAAGTGCTCGCAGGGAGCGCCGAACATTTTCCAGTCAGACTGGGTAGAGTAAACAGAAGCTCTTCTACTGCGGTCAGTGGCTTGGCCAAGCTACGAGGAGGGAGGTGAGTAGGCACGGGGTGGGGGAAAGCGTAAGACACATGGTGGGAGGGAATAAGAAACATTCGGTGGGAGTAGACACATGGAGGGGTTTGGTGGGACTAATACACATGGAGGGGCTGCTGGGTTGTATGAGATAAATAGAGGGGCTGCTGGGTGGTATGAGATACATAGAGGGGCTGCTGGGTGGTCTGGTAGGGGAATGAGACGCATTGAGGACTGGGAGGGGAATAAGACACATGGAGGGGTTGGGGAGAAAGAGACCCACACAAATGGGTTGTGGAGAGAAGGGATGCGGGGGGGGGAAATGAGACACAGAGAGGTTGTGGGGGAGAAACTGACATGGGCTAGGGATAAACCACCCAGAGGGGCGAGGGGGGGGGGACAAAAGGGCTGTGGGGAGAAATTGATAAGGTGCTGGAGGGGGGCAGAGAAACAGAGGGTCTCCCTCTTATTCTGCAACAATAACATGCTGCCCCTGCAAATTACACAGTGTGACTGGTACAGTGCAGATGGCAAATCCCAGTGATGATCACTATCGGCAAGATGGCATGCAGGGAGAGCCTATCATGATCTCTTACACTAAGGACAGGCTGAGAATGACTGCATTGCTTTTACATTATTAAAGGGCTTTGAACTCATCTGCCTTTCTGGAGCCACTAAATAGAGAGCAGCCCCACACATCAATGAATAGCTGAGACTCCCCAGTGTGAGCAGGGATATAACATGCCCAAACCAAAACTGCACGACGTTCCACGTCATCCTAATGACGTTAAAGCCCACTATGTTTTGGACAGCATGGGGCATTGTAACATTGTTACATATAAAGTATCATTTATTTTTTTTTCATAAATGAGATACCATAACTGGGTCAGATGTGCTCGACTACTGTATGTAGGACAGGACTCCACTCACTAGCTATTGGCGAGTGAAAATGTAGCCCAAACAAATAAAAACTCATCCCTGGTTAGTGTGCCATGGACACTACAGGCTTGCAGTGGCAAGTAACATTTAGGGCCTGGCAAGGAGTGTAAGGAATGTAAGCCCTGTGTATGAATTCCACTGTCTATGCAGTGTCGAAAAGGATCTCAATATAGGATGAGGAGAGCCCACAGGTTTGCTAAATAGAAAGAATATTTTAGAGGTTAATATTATGATATTAGATTTGCATGGTTTGTATATTTTGGTTTCTGCAATACCCCCACCCCCCTCCACTCTACCTCCTCCTGCAGGTTCCTTACAAGTGTCTGAAAAAAACATCATTTCATCTATCAGTAAGTTTATTTAAAGTTGGTCGATGAATTAAATTGCTTCCAGTACTAATTGACTTACCTGATAAGCTTTTGCTGGCAAGGAGCTTGTGCAGATGAACATTTCTCCTGTTCTAGATATGTCGGAATAGGCAGAAAGCTTTTCAGCTCTTTCCTATCATGGGCAGTACTCAGCTAGAAAGGGAAATGGTTGCAAACACAGGAATTTCAGGTATATCTTTTTTATTTTTTTTAAACTCCTTTTTCATATTTTTTATCTATACGTGTATAATTCAGTATTATGTATACGTTTTAAATTGAAAATTAGCCGAAGCCTAGAGTACCCCTTGTGATTGCAGTGACAGGCACTTCCAAAATATCAGGACCAGGAGAGTTCACTGCAGATAGGACCAGCTCTGCATGGGTCCACTGGACCTAGGGGGTACTTTTACTGCCTCTTCCTGTACCCCTAGCTAGGGTGATTATTTGCAGGTAAAATGGTTGGCACCTAGTGGTAGCTGCAGGTTCCCTGGGTTATAAAGACGTTGCTGTGATTTTATCCAATCATAGAAACATAGAATGTGACGGCAGATAAGAACCATTTGGCCCATCTAGTCTGCCCTCTTCATGTGTAGAGGGGCGACACACTTACAGCACAGCAACTCCTACAAAATATTACTTTGTGTGATAAGACATAGTACCACACCATAGCACTGCTTCCAGGAAGCTGTAGAACCTATGTTTTAAAGTTGGATCAGTTGAGAAAAAATCCCTTCCATAGACATTAAAGGTTAGGGTAGTGTGGCTATTTTACATCACCCACAAAAGCGATTTATTATCAGGTAAAACTGTTTCCATAGTTTAGTACAATAATAGCAATTCTAACACTCTTTAAATGTGCATAGCAGTTATATCAGCACAGTGTACAGAGGTTTTACTCTCTCTGCATCTCCTGCCATTGACTCTGGGTACATCCTGTAAGCTGCAGTTATTTCATTTTTGTTTGTTTGTTTTTTGAAGACTTGAGAATATGGAATGGTAAGAGTTAGTAAATACAGCAAATAAACTATTTCAGCAACTCATTTAACTCTGAAAGCACGTGGTGTAAGAAAGGCTTACCACCTATGCGTTTACTGAATGTGTTTAACAAACAGAAAATGGGAATGTTATTGTAAAAAATGGGGATATTTGAAGTTAATGAAAATGTATCAAACAGCACCACCACTGATTGTACGAGGTTCCATACAGGTACAGCAGTGCATTTAACCCTTGGAATGCATGTTATAGGCAGGTATTGGCAAGCTCTGTGTCCTATGACCCTCAGTCAGCCAAGTGGCATTTATGAATCAAAGGACATTTATAAAAGTCAGACGTTCTCATCTCTGTACTAAGCTGGCTATTGAAACAATGCCTAGCATGCATACCATCCCTCACTGGTAATACACAGCTTGAACATCCATAAACCGTCCTATCTCTGACACAGAACGTAAATAAAAGCAAATCAGCATTAGGACCCGTCAGCCTAGGGCTCTGATAACCTACCCCCTCCCAGCTTCTGCCTGAGGGTGAGCTCTGTGTGAAGTAGATAAAACAGCTTACTGACTCCATGCTGCCCCCTGCAGGAGGCATGTATTTATGCAGTGCTGATAAATATTTTAAATGCTTTTCTAATGCTAGATAACTTGTAGCTACTCAGATATTAAAACAACATGCCAATGAATAATACATATAATTAAAATGGACTTTATTATAACATTTATATTTTCTATAGGCAAAAACACTGTGAAAGTAAAAAATAGAACTATTTTGACAGTTGTCCCTGTGAGGAAATCATTGAATTTTGCCGTGACTCGGATTCGATCCGAGGTTGCTGCGGCCACAACGCAGAGTACTAACCACTATACGATCACGGCGAGCCACCAAGGACCGGTGCTCACAATGCTCATAAATTAATCAGAACTCGGTATAGGCTGTGCGCCATCTAGTGGATATTTGTAGTAATGCAGATTGATGATCGTTTTTGCAGAAGGTGGTTTGTGAAGATACACACATTCCAATTCAGAGCAAATACAACGTGTAGAAACCCTTTCTCAACACACCACATTGCACATACCTGTTTTATTTTGTATCAGCATGCGCTGCAAGTATGTACTAGTTTGTTTTCTATAGAATTTTATTAGAATGTTCCCATGAATTACGTGGAATAAACACAAATTAAGTGTTATGTAATGCAAGCAGCCCAGCCAAGTTTTCATTCCTAGAATTGTGTGTAATGGAAAAGCTCCTTTATATGACTTTAGACACATGCAATATTATTATCTATGTATATTTACTGCTAAATGCAAACATGCACACGATCCACCTTTGGGAGGCATACGTATTACACGAGTCTTTTTATTTAGTCCCTGTAGGCGAAGCAGTGCCAGTGTGTTGCAGCGCCACCTAAAGGTGAACAAGTGGGAATGTTTCCTGACAATATATAGAAGAACAACTTGTACTTGTAGGGGTTACTTCAAGATGTGTTTCATTTCTCCTTATAGAAGTTATGACCAGTATGTTTTATAACTGGAAAAACAAATGTATTTTAAACCTTTCAAGAACAGTTAAATAAAATGAATATTATTGTTTTGTATTTTATTCATAAAGGTCTTCTAAACACCAAGTCGTTTTTAATGGTTTTAGAGATTGTTGAGCGGTATATATTAATAACTAGTATTTATATATCGCCTTTCTCCCAGTGGGACTCAAAGCGCTTTTCAGCGCACGCTCTCGGAATTAACCGAATCGCAGCTGAATAGTAATAGATCTTATTACTACCCAATTCATGGTACTCATTTTTATCAACCTTGGAAGGCACTGAATATATTATTCTGATAGTTAGTCAGTGAGTTTAATGATAATCATGTGATGAAAAAAATCTGCACTGGAAAAGGTTTATACTTTTTTAGTGCAAGTGTTTATTGATAAAATGTGCGTTATAATGAAAGGCAAAATATCAATAATACTTTAGATCCAACAAACAAATGCAGAAAATGAGCAAAACTCAAGTTATCCACTGAATAGTAAAAGACGGCCATCATTGGTCACAGTAATGCACACAAAGTCTCAAATAAACATAATAGGTTCGGTCACAAAACAGAGCAGTACATCACTAGACAGAGCACTACTTACCTTCCTATGGAGAGTACAAAACACTGAGAGGTTCACAGCATACAAAAACTGCACTGGGAAAGAAATTGTAAGGGTCACAAAAAGAAAATAAGCATCAGATGAGTGACTCAAAGTAGATGAGGATCTGTATAAAGAACAATATCTGCTTGGATTAAGTAATGTTCTTATGCAAAAAAAACAAAAAAAAAGTACAATCTGTCGACCAAAGCATAAATGAGCAGGATAGGAGTTGCAGTCCAATGCTGCATTTGTGCTTATTACTGACACATGCTATGTTTCCAAATACTTTACCAATGAAAGGATTAGCATTTCAATTCCTGTCTAGAAGTTAGCTCTAAATATGCTATTTCACCTCAGTGGCCTTTGATGTCTGGTAACAAAAAATACACACTTAGTCCTTTAAATGGAAAAGGTTTGGGTGCAGTGCCACTGTCCCCCTTAGTCCTGCAATGAAAATCATTGCAGTTTTTGAGAAACTGCAATGATTGCATTGCAGTACTAAGACTGCCTCTAGTGGCTGTCAATCAGAGGTGCTTCCGGAACTTTACTGAACTTTAGGGCGCCTGGCTGACGCTGAATGTCCTCATACTCTGCATTAAGAGATCCAGCGCCATTTAATCCACATAGGAAAGCATTGAGTCAGTGCTTTCCTATCGGGAGGGCCTAATGTGCAAATTGCATTTGTATCATTCTTAAGTGGATTTACAGAATTGTAAATTGAATTAAGATTTCTCTGCCAGTCCTCCCTCTGCTTTCTACTTGATGCTGTGCATAAACCCTGGTACGCTTTTTAGCAAGCATGTCTAGCAGGAGGGAAGATTATCAGGGGAAGGATTTAGGTGGGACTACAATAGACTACAGAAGGAAATTGGATGTAGCATAGAATGGAATGGAAATGTGGGAAATATATTTATTATTGATATTACTGCTTTAAAATGACAAGGGTATAGGGGGCGGAGACTGACTGCCAAAGCGAACGGTCGCATGTGTCTGGAGCTCCGGACTGCAAGGCTGATAAATACCCTATTTTCTGATACCCAGACCAGACCAAAAGGGCCCGACAGCTCTCCCGGGAGCCCTGAACCCAGATGGGGAAAAAAACGAAAGAAGCGAGACAAGAAGCGCCCCGAATGGGCATGAACATAGGAGAGATGTGGCGGCAGGCTCGTGGTGCTCAAGGGCCTGGGATGGCGGCCATTATTGGGGATTGCTCAGACCTCTCGGACGACTTTTCTTGTGGAACCGATGAGGGATACACACCAGCTCCGGCGCTTCCCCCACCGCGGATCCCGACAACACAGCTAGACTCTGCTCCAGTGACAGCCGCACTCTTGAAAGAACTGCTGGCGGATTTACAAAAGAACCTCCAGGCAGACATGGCCACGATACGCCAAGGCTTGAAAGGCCTGACTGGCAGGATAGGAGCCCTGGAAACCACCTCCTTCTCATCCAAAAAGCAGATCACCACCCTCCAGCAGGAGGTCCGAGACCTGCGAAAACTAAACGGCTCATATGAAAGGCGCTTTGCAGCCCTTGAAGACTCCCGCCGTCGGAACAATACTATCGGCCCTGCTCACGCCCAAACGCTAGAGATAGAGGGCATATTCAGAGTGCCCTGCCACGAGGGACTTGATCATACAATTCGTTAAAGGGAGAGACAAAGCAACCCTCCTAAATGCACTGCGCGGCAACTCACCTTACTCCTTCGAAGGCATGGACCTGATTTTTTATGCAGATTTGAGCAGCAGCACCTTGGCATGGCGTCGGGAGATGCGGCCGCTTACCATCCTCCTACAGAAGCATAACCTCAGCTACAGATGGCACCCTTCACGTGCCCTGTCAGTCGCTCACGGGACTACAACTCACATCATCCGAGACCTCCGGGAGCCAAAACGATCCTGCAGCAACTGGGCATTCCCCAACACCTCCGAAGCACCGAAGCACTGGAGGCAGCACAGCGACCAACCCACGGATGGAACCCGGAAACTTTGGCGGAATTTGTACCCAGACAGGCCGCCCAGGGCTCACAGGACAGAGCCAAGACCTGACTTTATAAGAGACAGCCTATCACAGGCCCAGTACGGGACTCAATCTGGCAGCCCGATCCACACAAGGCCCTTAAACCCACATACCCGCTCACACGTTGAGCATATACTGCTCATTAACCTCCCTCAGACTGGAGGAAGGTATTCGCCACTGCTTTCCCCCCCCCCCCCCCCTTTTTTCTCTGGCCAGGGGTTAAATGGGCTAGAAATGAGCATACCGCCCACCTGAGTTTGCCAGTCGGGGGTACACTAAAACCTGCTGACCCTGTTCCTCTTAATAGAGACACTAAATACCGCAATACGACCGAATCAAAGAGGACACCAGACCTATACCACACTGGGTTGTTTTGTTTTCTCTTGTTGCATGTTTGTTTCGCCTCGTTTACACTATATATATTGTCTCCCCCGTAGGTATGCAACATTGCTCCCACACACTACACCCCTCTGGAGCAACCAGGGGGCCCCACATGAGAGGAACATGTCATTGACACGCCTACTCACCCAGCAGCCCTATATGACTGACTCTATGAACGGCACACTACCCAAATACACGAGACCACAAAGCACGCACTACTGGCAACTTTGATCCAGCACAACACCCTGCACAACAGCATCCACACAGGGGAATTGCTCACAGTGCACTATTGACAGTGCAACTAGTGACAGTGAGCTGGCAGGGTTGCCGGGCCCATTGGCTTTATCAGCTACAAGTCATCACTTTTTATCTTCCTGGGATTTATTGGTCCTATCCCAAGCAGATTACTCTAGCATGTTAACATAATTTATAATGCGTAAGTTGTTAGTTTTAGTACTTAAAGCTTAGCCTGATACAGTCAGATATAAGAGAGAATCAGCTGTTAGACCATATACTGTTAATTACCTAAACTATCTCTAAATATAAAAATTGTACACAATCCTGCAGCCACAATACTTTTTGACATGGCATTCGCTTTTTGTATTTGTTATATTGCCTGTGACCTTTTATTTTACTTTTTTTGCCCTATCTCAATGAAGGCATATTGTGGTTCATCTTTCTAGCAATACCAGTCTACTTAGCCTGCCTAAACTACTCTCTGCAGGACTTCCTAGCCTGTGAACATAGTAACGTAAGCTTGAACAACTAGCCTGCAATGTTCTCTATCACCATCATAACCTGTCTTACGCTAATCCAGTTTCTTATTTTTATTAACAATCAGCCTAGATATAACTCGTTGTTAAGCGTTAAAAATTAAAAAAATGTGCAAAGTTTTTTTCCACTGCCTAACTAACGTAAACCTTTGTTCAACTCTGCATACTCTGGCTATTGTGGCACGGTGTGCTATGTGTGAATTTCCATGCACAAATAAAATAAAGAATTAAAAAAAAAAAAAAAACCTGGTACACTAGGGTATAGTCAGGTGCAGTGCAAAGATTTTTGGCTACACAGGTGAAGATACATTTTGCCACTCCCTCCCCCCCCCTAAAAAAAAAAATCTTAACTTGTGTGTCTCTTAACCCACCTCTTAAACCATAAACCATATTTAGTGCTTCTTATTCCTTCTTTTCAATGTCTTATCCCCTTTGTCTTACATCCCCCTTTAGCATATCTTATCCACCATTTTCACCTTTGCGCGTCTTTCACCTACCTTGTGTGTCTCTTAGAGCCCCCTGTGTGTGTCTCTTACTTCCCTAAAGACTCTTTGTGTGTCTCTTACCTGTCCAAGCCCCAAGTGCCATTTCCCCACAGCCCCTTTCTGTGTCTGTTTCTACCCCAGCCTTTTTGTGTTTCTATTTCTACCCCAATTCCTTCGTGTGTCTGTTACTTTTCTAAGCTCCTCCACTCCTTTCTGTGTGTCTCTTACCCCAATTCATTTGTGTCTCTGTCTCACCTTCCCGAGCCATTCTGTGTGTCTCTTTGTCCCTTTCCAGTACCTCTGTGTTTCTCTTTGTCAGCCCGATCCACACAAGGCCCTTAAACCCACATACCCGCTCACACGTTGAGCATATACTGCTCATTAACCTCCCTCAGACTGGAGGAAGGTATTCGCCACTGCTTTCCCCCCCCCCCCCCTTTTTTCTCTGGCCAGGGGTTAAATGGGCTAGAAATGAGCATACCGCCCACCTGAGTTTGCCAGTCGGGGGTACACTAAAACCTGCTGACCCTGTTCCTCTTAATAGAGACACTAAATACCGCAATACGACCGAATCAAAGAGGACACCAGACCTATACCACACTGGGTTGTTTTGTTTTCTCTTGTTGCATGTTTGTTTCGCCTCGTTTACACTATATATATTGTCTCCCCCGTAGGTATGCAACATTGCTCCCACACACTACACCCCTCTGGAGCAACCAGGGGGCCCCACATGAGAGGAACATGTCATTGACACGCCTACTCACCCAGCAGCCCTATATGACTGACTCTATGAACGGCACACTACCCAAATACACGAGACCACAAAGCACGCACTACTGGCAACTTTGATCCAGCACAACACCCTGCACAACAGCATCCACACAGGGGAATTGCTCACAGTGCACTATTGACAGTGCAACTAGTGACAGTGAGCTGGCAGGGTTGCCGGGCCCATTGGCTTTATCAGCTACAAGTCATCACTTTTTATCTTCCTGGGATTTATTGGTCCTATCCCAAGCAGATTACTCTAGCATGTTAACATAATTTATAATGCGTAAGTTGTTAGTTTTAGTACTTAAAGCTTAGCCTGATACAGTCAGATATAAGAGAGAATCAGCTGTTAGACCATATACTGTTAATTACCTAAACTATCTCTAAATATAAAAATTGTACACAATCCTGCAGCCACAATACTTTTTGACATGGCATTCGCTTTTTGTATTTGTTATATTGCCTGTGACCTTTTATTTTACTTTTTTTGCCCTATCTCAATGAAGGCATATTGTGGTTCATCTTTCTAGCAATACCAGTCTACTTAGCCTGCCTAAACTACTCTCTGCAGGACTTCCTAGCCTGTGAACATAGTAACGTAAGCTTGAACAACTAGCCTGCAATGTTCTCTATCACCATCATAACCTGTCTTACGCTAATCCAGTTTCTTATTTTTATTAACAATCAGCCTAGATATAACTCGTTGTTAAGCGTTAAAAATTAAAAAAATGTGCAAAGTTTTTTTCCACTGCCTAACTAACGTAAACCTTTGTTCAACTCTGCATACTCTGGCTATTGTGGCACGGTGTGCTATGTGTGAATTTCCATGCACAAATAAAATAAAGAATTAAAAAAAAAAAAAAAACCTGGTACACTAGGGTATAGTCAGGTGCAGTGCAAAGATTTTTGGCTACACAGGTGAAGATACATTTTGCCACTCCCTCCCCCCCCCTAAAAAAAAAAATCTTAACTTGTGTGTCTCTTAACCCACCTCTTAAACCATAAACCATATTTAGTGCTTCTTATTCCTTCTTTTCAATGTCTTATCCCCTTTGTCTTACATCCCCCTTTAGCATATCTTATCCACCATTTTCACCTTTGCGCGTCTTTCACCTACCTTGTGTGTCTCTTAGAGCCCCCTGTGTGTGTCTCTTACTTCCCTAAAGACTCTTTGTGTGTCTCTTACCTGTCCAAGCCCCAAGTGCCATTTCCCCACAGCCCCTTTCTGTGTCTGTTTCTACCCCAGCCTTTTTGTGTTTCTATTTCTACCCCAATTCCTTCGTGTGTCTGTTACTTTTCTAAGCTCCTCCACTCCTTTCTGTGTGTCTCTTACCCCAATTCATTTGTGTCTCTGTCTCACCTTCCCGAGCCATTCTGTGTGTCTCTTTGTCCCTTTCCAGTACCTCTGTGTTTCTCTTTGTCCTCCAGCCCCACTGTGTGTCTTCCCCATATGTCTCTTTCCCTCAGTCCCTATGTGTGTCTTTTTTTCAGTGTGTGTTTTGACACTCTATGGGCCACCTTAGAACTGAGGCGTATATTTCCTTATAGGTGGGTTCACACTATCTTGTAACAGATAAAAAAAAGTTCAAATTTGCCCAAATTCATGACACAAAAATGAGGTACACAAGGTCAGCTAGTTAACCCAGTGCCACCCAACCCTTGGCTGAAACCATTATGAGTTTTTTTTAACACGTGACCTGGTCTTTCAAGGATTTTACAAGGGCAGGGATCCTATTACCTGCTTTTGCATGTTTCACAGCCAAGTTAACAGCCACCAGTGTCTGATCATCACTTTTGTGAAATCCTTATTAGGATATTGTTCTGTTCAGTCTACGGATGTATTTTCTACCAGGTCCACAAGGCTTAGGTCTAGAATGACAAATTTAATGTGGGCATCCTCATTAGGTTCCCAACAGGCCCGGACTGGCCATCGGGCACACCGGGCAAATGCCCGGTGGGCCGCGGTGGCCGTGGGCCGAGGCCGGCAGGGGAGATCACAGGATCCGAGCACCGGCCCTGCTGCAGTCCATGATGGGCCGGTGGGGAGATCAAAGATCTCCCTTACTGGCCTACATGTGGTTTATTGCGGCCGCCGGCGGCGGAGAGGAGGGAGACAGGAGAGGAACCCGGAGGAGCTCACACTTTCAGCTCCACCGGGATCCTCTCACGAGATTTGGAGCATTGCCATGGCAACACTCCATGTCTTGCAAGAGTGATCTCTAGCACCACAGGCTAGAGTTCACTCACCACTAGCACCACCAGGGATGGCAGCAGTACGATTCCCCCTCCCAGGCTAAAGGTAAGAAGGGAGGGGGGATATAATCACTCACACACACATGCCCTGCCCCCCTGACACAACACCCTCACTCACACACACAAACACATACTGCACCCCTGACACTCACAGCACCCTCACACACACTGCACCCCTGAAACTCACAGCACCCTCACTCACACACACACACTGCACCCCTGACACAGCACCCTCACACACACACACACACACACTTCACCCCTGACACTCACAGCACCCTCACACACTGCACCCCTGACACAGCACCCTCACTTACACACACTGCACCCCTGACACAGCACCCTCACACACTGCACCCCTGACACTCACAGCACCCTTACTTACACACACACACTGCACCCCTGAAACTCACAGCACCCTCACTCACACACACACACACACTGCACCCCTGACACAGCACCCTCACACACACTGCACCCCTGACACTCACAGCACCCTCACACACACACACACACACACACACACACTGGACCCTCACACACGGCTTCCTCACACGCACCTAGCACCCTCACGCAAACACAGCACCCATCACGCAAACACAGCACACACATACTGCACTCCTCACACAGCACCCTTACCCACATAGCACCCTCACGCAGACACAGCACCCATCACTCACACACACTGCACCCCTTTTAGACATACACTACACCCCTTACACACACACACACAGCACCCTCACACACACTGCACAATACTTGTTCCTGGCATTTTTGTCTCCTGGTATCCCATCTATGGAGACACCAGAGACAAATTTTAAGCAAACACAGTGCAAGCATGTTATCAAATTTGCATGTGTTGTGCAGAACAACATGCTCACTTTGAGATGGGGTGTGCTTGTCATTGGTGATGACAAACCACACCCTATCTGGCCCCACCCCTTTTTTTTAGTGGGCCGCTGTACTTTAAAAATGCCTGGCCAAATTTTCTTCACAGTCCGGACGTATCAAGCATAACCTCGGCCACCAATTCAGAAAAGCACCCAAAGTGTCCCTTCTATCATTCAGGACACAGGGCAATTGAGGCAGCTATGTATACAAGGACTTGGCATGTATGTCCAGCTGCTGATGTTGGAATGCCCCTTTTCGCTCCAGGATCCATAAAAATATAATTCTTTCTTTTTCTGTTGAGGAGTGAGATTAGTGACCCTCCTCAACTTGTGTTGTTGGATTTTCTCAGATGTAACTCACCTAAAGTGTGAATCCACATTAACATAAGAATTAATGTAAATTCACAGATGCATACATAAGTAGCCATTCCTTACACATACAGTCACATGCACACATACCTATGCATTTTACATATGCTTTGACATCATTTACATATTGGTAATAACTATTTATAACATGATGTTGGGGTTTTAACACTGGGCCCTGTCGAAGGGGGAGTATGCTTTCTGGGTCATAAAAACACACCACTGGTCCAGGCTATTGATGAAAAGAAAAAATAGGGTAGGGAGAGATTGTCAGGTTGCCATAGACGTATTGGGGGGTAACCCCTATAGATAATAGAAATAACTAGAAGCAAAGAAAGTACTAGTTCTCAAAGAATATAAAAAGAAATGTCTCATTCTCAGTTTTTGGTTAGAACTAGTACCATGTAGGCAACCCATGAGGTGTACATATATAGTAAATGTTAAAATATACCTTTTAATAGCAAACATTAAAAAAGTGTGTCAAAAAAGTATCAAAAAACATATAAACGGAATCAGGCTGTAAATAGCAGACCGTTTGGTTAGGTGGCAAGTAGGCTAAATAGCCTTTAATAATGTAGCAACAAAAGTGGGTATAATAGAAGGGTAGACAGGAAGCATAAATAGAAGAAACAATTGCTACAGAATATATTCTACAATCCTATAATAGGAGAACTCCCCTCTAAATAATGAAACCGCCCAGGAGAAAATAAAATACGAAAAACTCCTTGCTGTTCCATAAACCACGTCCCAGCCGCTAAAATGACCTCAAACAGCTATCTGTTGGAGCTCGTTTGAAATTCTAGTCTGAATAGTGAACTGAAACAAGTTCATTCGAATTCTAGTCTGAATAGTGAACTTGAAACAACAAGATCGATATAGTCCACTAACTGACCTCCAAAATCCTAGGAGCAAAAGACGAAACTTCCTAATAGCTGAGTGTCCCTGCGGCTAGGCTCCCAAGCGGCTGCTATCTAAGCCTCCAAAATAAAACTAAGTTAAAGCTATGATAGAGAGATAATATCAAAGTTCATTCTGTCTGTCCCTTATCTTGAACTCCATAGCTAGCTATAGTGTGAGCGTCCCGACGCGCGTTTTGCCGTAACTCGGCTCGTCCAGGGGAGGACCCTAGAATTCCATTGGGCTTTGTCTTATGGCACTTTCTTTTGTTAATTGATCTGTGCATCCTGTTTCCTCACTCTTATCCTGGAGGCCTCTCTCCCTTTCCCTTTCCCTTTCCCTACCCTCACCCTTCTCTGTTTATTTGTTATTTTATGAGTTGTTGTTTTTTTGTTTACTTTTTAAATATGTGTGCTTCAAATGTAACTGCAGCTTACCATATTCATTTGTGCTTCAATAAAGAATTCTCATCAAAAAGTAAATGCAGATAAATCTAGATTCAATTCAAAGCAACTTAGAGGGAACATTTTGGAGAATGATATTTGAACATTAGCATCCACATTGATGTTCAATTAACACACCTTTTATATATGCAACCTTGTATATATGCAATATTATATAATATATATACATATCTCTCTCCCTTGCTCTCATATATAAAGGTATATATATATATATATATATATATATATATATATATATATACACACATATGTCAGCCAAGATTCGGTGCCATGCGTCTTCTGGCTTTTCACAAAACTAAAATCACTTTTTAATGAAAAGAGATTTCAGACCGTAAATACAACTAGGAGGCAGATGTGTTTTTAACAGTGGAAGAGACACTGGGAGAACTGTACGAGGTCCCAAGGTGCCTACTTTGAAGGGGACTGAGGCGTTATTGTCCTGTGTACAATGTTTTTTGTATCTTGTATCTTCTTCAATAAATGTCTCTATTTGTCATATTACATAGCTGAAAAATAGAGGGAGAGAGAGAGAGAGAGAGAGATAAGTGAATTTTTGTATACTCTTAAAAGTAGTTTTTAAAAATGAAGACTAAATGTGTGTATTGACATAAATAATAATATTCTTGATGGGAAAAATAGATAAATATAATGCTGAAACAAAAATAGCCATTTATAACCATCAGGTGTCACTGTTGACCTACATTTTGGGTCTAAAATCTATTACACATGCAATCGAACAGATGTTATCATGTCAGGTGTCACCGTCATATATAAATTAATATTACTTTGTTCTTCCTCAAGTGGGAGACTATTGTAGCATGGGGATTTTCAATAAACCAATGTGGGTTTAATTCCTCTTATTAATGAATGTGAAATTGCTTTGCAGTGTCTTGTGACAGAGTATCAATTTAGCCAGTCTTCACACAAATTAGTAGATCTATCTAGAATATGTTGGAGAAGAATCCTTATTTTGCCACTGTGGACTGCAACCACTGTTCAACCAACATGATAATTATGCTCCACAGCAACAAGAATATTAAATGTAGCATCATCTTGAGCTGCAATCTTGCAATAGTGCTGCCAATTTAAAAACCCTATTACTTATATACAGGAAACAATCTTTGATCCATGGAACGTAGAACCCCTCATCTTCTCCCCCCAATCCTTTAGGTGACAAACTGGCATCTCCCCCTTGTAGGACCCCTTAGACCCACGCAGATGGATGCACACACACAGATGCTCAGACACGCTCATATGCATACACACACACTAAAACACACACACACACACTAAAACACACACACACAAGGTTATTCAGTAAAGTGAAAACAGTTGAAAATTCAAAGTGAATTCAAAGACAATTTCACATTTTAGACCAAATTAGCTGAACTAGATTCATAGCTGACTTGAAATATTTTAACAATTCATCAATTTTGACCTTGTATTTGAAATTCACTATTAATTCACTTTGATTTACCAGAAATATCCACGTTAGTAAATAGCCCCCCTGACATGCCCAGATATACACGGACATGTTCACACACCCAGAGGTGTCAGTGTGAGAGCTCTTCCATCATTTCACATGCACCTGTAGTGCACCCAGAAAGTGCTGATACGCTGCTGCCCCCCAATGTGTGTATCTTTGACAACATGCTTAGTAATCAGCGTCATTTGTATAGACTGTATGTGGTTGTGTTCATATACCAATAACTGCCTGTGTCTATTACTATTGCGTTTGCACCTTACTAATGTTTATTCGTGGCTCGATTATTCATTAAACCATTAATTGTTGGTAGGGAATGTCAAACGTTAAATCAAAACAGTAAGGCTGGGAAAAATATTTGAGATGGAAAGTTTTTTCAATGTTGCACTTTTTGGCCTAAAATTAAAAATTCCAGTTATTTCCAAAAAAATAGCAGTTAAGTTAATAAGCTTAAATGTATTTCACTTTATCTGACAGTTGCCTTTAAAAATCAAGGTGTGATTTTCCAACAGTCAATAATCTGTAATGTGTACGGCACCTCTGTCTGTTAAAAAAATAGGACATTACAAGTTTTTCTGTTGTTTTTTCATAGTTAGGAGAGTACTATAACTTTTCTTTACATGAATAAAGCACCGTCTATGTAAAATGTCTAGCATACGTATCAATTACTCCATGTATTTTATTTCTGTTAGAAATATCTCACCTTTGGGATATTCATTATACTCTGATATTCCATAGTTTAGCATTATGTGACGGAGCTGCAACATAGACAGAGTTCCAGACAATAGATTAAACAGCATTCTTGCAACACTTCATTCAAGATTTAGAAATAAAAAATAGTTATCCCTTCAATTTGTTTTTGGTTCAAATGTTCCAACAGAAAAATGTTTTATTTCTGTAGCAGCTTCTTCTCTTTCCAGTCCGATAAGAATCGGCAAAATGTTGGATGCTCTTGCATCACAAGCAAGGCAAATGAACAGAGTTGCCATTTCATTATTATGTTTCTCTTATAAGTGTTCACGTGTTACATGATTAGAAGCTAGATTTTAAAAAGCACCTCTTATAATATATAATATTATATACATTTCTCTTCCTTCTTCTTCTTGTTGGGTGGCTTGCCATGATTATTATGTTATTATTTATTATTTTATTATTTATATAGCGCCAACAAATTCTGCAGCACTTTACAATGGGTGGACGAATAGACATATAGTTGTAACCAGACAAGTTGGACACACAGGAACAGAGGGGTTGAGGGCGCTGCTACGTGAGTTTACATGCTAGAGAGTGGGGTAAAATGACACAAAATGGTAAGGATAGTATTAGACTGATGGCAGTTGCAAGAGAGGAATTAGGCAGGAGCTATTAACAGTTTAATTGATACGCTTTTATGAAGAAGTGTGTTTTTAATGATTTTTTGAAGGAGTGGAGACTGGGTGAGCATCTTACGGAGGAAGGAAGTTCCACAGGAACGGGGCAGCCCTCGGGAAGTTATGTTAATATACATATATATTACAAGTCTGATGACTTGAGATTTCTGAGACACAGACAAATTCTAATATATATGTATATGATGTCAATGAGGAAATACTTATGTAATAATCTGATTTGTGCATACAATATTAGGACAACATTTTGAGGCTTTTGTTGATGCACCAACATTATCATTGAAACATAGAAACTACTCAATGCAGTATTTTATATTAGCATGGTGATCTTTTGTGTAGAATGAATTTCAGCTAATTATAATTTGTATGGAGTTGTTGGAGACTTTATTAAAATGTAGATCCAAAACATAAATATATATGTTTGTTTTTAAAACTAACTTGTTTTAAATCTAAATATGCACTATGCTTTTAAAATGACAGTATATTCTCTATTTCAATACTATTGCTAAAATATTTACCTGGGCAAATTTCTAATTTAGCAGATATGTCCATCCCTTTGTAAATCTGTAGGAAACTGAAGGTTTTGAAACAGGCAGCCTGTTTTCATATATAAAAAAAATAGATTTCCTTCAAAAACGAATCTACTATTCCTTACAAATAAGATTCAACAAACAAAATACATTAAATCAATTATCAGGTTCATCAAAAACATCAGTTTTCTGTTTCTCCTTGATGACTACAACGCGAAAGAAAATGGTGTTAAAATTTGTTGAAACGAGAAGAATATTGAGAAAGGCTTAAAAAAATAACAACTGGAATATAGCTCTTACACATTCAGAAAATCCCCTCTGCCCTAATCTTATTGAATAAATACTGTAAAGAGATTTCACTTTCATTGACATTTTGTGCTGTTGTAATTTATGAAGATAGTTCAGAGCATTTGTACACATTTTTTTCTAGAAGTATGGTGGCTCAGCAAGAACAGCAAGTCTTGGTGGTAGAACCATTTACCTCAAAGAGGAGTATCAGTAGAGGGCTACAGCTGTTAGAAGAGGGGTATAGGTTGAAGGGCAAAGGGGAAGCTGCAGTAAGTAAGCACGCATCAATTTGCAGGCAGAGAAGAGGCGATTTCTGACCTGATTCAATAAGGAGACTGAGAGTTGGGGTTGTAGAATTGTATATCTGAGGGTCACTTAAATAAAATGTTTGACAATTATTGCGTGCTTATGTAAAACAGAATAAATAGTGCAATACTTGGTGCAGCTCCTAGTAGGAATGGAAGCTTAGATGATGTCAGCTCTTTCCTGGTTAAAGTACTGAAGGAGAAAATATTTAACTTGCATTGCAGATGTACAAGTCACCCAGGGGAGCAATAATTAGCTACCATGGGTGTTTTACAGGGAAACGTAATTTCAGATTCCAATTTAGAGCAATGCTATGTGTTTCCCCATGTGGGATATCACAGATAAAAGTAGTATTTAGCACAGCCAGATTATTGGTTCATAACAACCTGAGAGGTAGCCTATAGGAACACAGCATTTGTATGTTATTTTAAATGTATTATTTCAATTTACATGTATCCATTATTCATCACAAAGTCTTAGTTCTCCTGACTTACTCGGCAAATGAATTTAGGTATTTTGTAGAATTACACCTTTCCTTCATTTCATCTTTGAGTGTACATTTGCTGAATGTGTTTTCCTATATATTACCATTACTTAAAGGAACACTATAGGGTCAGGAACACAAAACGTGCATTTCTGACCCTATAGTGTTAAAACTACCATCTGGCGCCCATGGCCACCCCTTGCCTCCCTAAATATAGTAAAATCTTACTTGTCTGGAGCTGCTGCCTCTGCCGCTGATCTGCATGTGACCTCTGACATCATCAGAAGTGGTGGCCTAAACCAATCATAATGCTTCCCTATAGGATTGGCTGAGACTGTCAAGGAGGCAGATCAGGGGCAGAGCCAGCGCAAGTCAAACACAGCCCTGGTCAATCAGCATCTGCTCATAGAGATGAATTGATTCAATGTATCACTATGAGGAAAGTTCAGTGTCTGCATGCAGAGGATGAAGAGACTGAATGTTGGGCTGCATACTAAGCAGGACTGCCTGAGGAAATACCTCTAGCAGCCATCTGATGTGTGGCCAGTGAAGTTATCACTAGGCTGTAATAAAAACACTTCATTTTCTCTGAAAAGACAGTGTTTACTGCAAAAAGCCTGAAGGGGATGATTCTACTCACCAGAACAAATGCAATAAGCTGTAGTTGTTCTGGTGACTATAGTGTCCCTTTAAATGTGCTTGGGAGTTTATCAATAAACATTTCTAAATGTTTTCATATTTTGATCAGTTGTGATTTTTTTTCTATTGCCTGAAAGGTCAGTAATTTCTATAGATTGTAGTAACCACTGTACCAAGATTTCTTATACTTTCTTTAAAATAGCCAGCATATATGGCCTGTATGTGAATATTTTATGTATAACTATGGTTTTTACATGTGAAGTGTGATTTTCTTTGTTGGTTTACTTCTACCCTTGCTTATCGACCTTGTACATTGCAAGGCACTAAGTCTGGCATTAGGCGTGAGTAATTGTGATGGGCTTAATGTGTATGAATGCTCAATATTTAATTCCTTTTAACTTTGTTCAGTTCAAAGTACAGATAAAGGGACTTTATATTAGTCAAACTCCAATACAAGGAAATTGTACCAAAGATACCATAATCTATTCATTTTGTCATCTGTAACATTTACTATCAATTCTTTGGAGGGAATCTTCTCTACTTTATTGAGTCCTACCCCAATAAATTGTAGGTGATCCTTCCTCCAGTGAGGGAGAATTAAAAGCTTAGCTGGATAATGTAACAAAATAATTATTAAGAGCCAATATAAAACCCATTTTGAAACAAAATAAATCTCCAACAGATATTATGAACTACAGACCAATTTCATTGATCCATATAGACATGAAAATCTATGCTTCAGTCCTAGCCCAAAGATTAACCCCATTCCTTCCTGATCTGATTCATGCAGATCAAATAGGTTTTGTCCAGGTAAGACACTCTAGTGTTAACTCGCAGAGAGTGATCAATATTTTGGAACATGCTCAATCCTTGGGGATCCCCCTTCTGACCTTGTCGGTGGATGCAGAAAAGGCCTTTGACAGGGTCGGATGGAGCTACATAAAGGAAGCCCTGGCATCATGTGGGCTGGAAGGATGGATAGCGAATGCTATTGGAGCCTTATATACTTGCCCAACCGCTAGAATAGTGGGACACGATTTTTGTACAGAATGGTTTGAGATCACAAATGGGACGAGACAGGGATGTCCTCTGTCTCCTCTCTTCTATATGTTCTTCCAATTGAGCCTTTTGCGATCAGCATTAGAAGCAATACTGAAATAAAAGGTATGTCTATAGGTAAATCTGAAATGAAAATCTGTCTGTACGCAGACGATGTTCTGATTTCTATTGTTGACCCTATTTTATCATTGGGTCATTTAATGCAAGAGGTCTAAAAATATGGGGATATTTCCAACTATAAAAATAATATTCATAAAACCTTAGCTGGATTGATAAAGTATCTGAGCAGTGAGTTTTTGTACTTTTAAGAGAACATTATCCTCTGAGAGATGGAATTGCTTTAACCCCTTAAGGACCAAACTTCTGGAATAAAAGGGAATCATGACATGTCAGACATGTCATGTGTCCTTAAGGGGTTAAAATAAGTGGCAAGCTCAAGATGGTCTCACAATAAATGTGTCTGAGTGTGTATGTATCCATGGTTTAAACACATCTTCAGCATTCATTGGATATTGTTACATATATACTGGATACAAGATTAGACCTCAGACAGACACTAGAGGTGTTTCCGAGGAAATGACGCTGGATGTTCTGGCGTTTTGCAAGAGGACATGTAGCTTCTTCAAAATCCCCATAGGAAAGCAATGCTAATGTCTAATGTGAGCAAGGCTCGCCGGGGATTGTGCATTAGGTTCCCCCTTGTGATGATGTTAGAGGAGGCGGAGACCGAGTCAGCGCTGCGGGACCTCGACGTTGGAATAAAGTAAGTTGAAAACTTTTTTTAACCTTTTTATTGCTGTGGCAGGGGGGCAGTGTGGCACTATAGTGGAGGCACGATAGTGTTGGGAATACAAATTTGTATTCCTAACACTATATTGTTCATTTAATATGTGTCACTTTGTCATCAGTTTTCGATGTAAAGAAATGTCTAAAAGAAATAGTAATGCATAGGCTTTTGTAACACACGATTTTACTACTAAAATGTACTTTCTTGTGTGCTTTTATTCTGTTTTACCAATCATATGCTATTTAGATTGTATTTTATCAAAATAAAATAAATCTTGATATTGTATATCTCCTTTTAAAGACTGAACACAGATACACTGTTCTTACGCCAGAACAAACCTTGCTTTATTGCAGAATAATCATTTTTGTTCTATATGTGTTGTCTTTTAAAGGTTTGCATGCTAATCCTAAATAAAAGGAATACAGCATATGGGTTGGATAAGTACAGCAGGACAGGGATAGAATAAAATAGAACATATGGGCATTGCAGTTTGTGTGTATGTGTGTATGTAAAATCAATTAGCAGGCAGCACCCGGCTTGTATATGTAGGAGATGCAGGTGCACTTTGTGTGGGAAGCAAAGCTCTCTTTCAGTGAATAACAAAAACAAAAACAACTGCCCTCTGCTCTGCTGCGAAGAATTTATTACATAATCACTCAGTGATAGCATCCCAGCACCGTGAGAAAAATATGCGTGCATGTATTTATAATATATATCTGGAGAGAGAGAGATGGGTTCATGCACTAAAAGCCGAATGAACGATTTCTAAAAAAAAAAAAACGCTGACATTGGACAATCTGCTGCTTATTTTCTGAAGCATAACGAAATTCCGTTTTGCTTTTGTTTTAGTTAAAATCATGAATATTGAACCATTTTTTTTCATTCCAGTGAAGTTTCAGGTTTTTGTATTCCGCTGTATTTTTAATTAACAGTTATGTGAATCCCAGAAGTCTTCCCATTTTTGGGCCAATGCTCTTTGTCAGTAGCATGCATCAGAAATGAACAATGGTGATAATAAAAATAAAGAGATCAAATGACACTTGGTTGGGTTTTAATTGGAAGAAATATTCGTTGTTTCTTTTTCTCTTTTTAACATGACATAACTCTCCGACAGGTAATATGGTTACTGTGAAACTATGTCCGGTTTCTCATGTGTTGTCACACTGCAACATTGCCTTTTGCAAAATGACAAATCTATCATTTTCAAGTATCGTTCTTTGGATGGAAAGTCCCACTCTTCTCCCTTGATGATCCAAATAATCTGGTTCCTATTTTCTTGTCAGTGTCCTTCTTTTCATTGAGATTAGAATGTTTATTCACTATAAGGGTATCATGGTAAAAGTGTTAAGAAATGAAATTTGCTGAAGGACATAAATTAGTAGGTTGTGATGTACCAAAAAAAGTTCCAGAATAATCTTGCCACTTGCTCACATTCCTGGTTACACCACTTTAAAAAAATGTTGCTCTTTGGCCATATAAAAATTGTATTGGGAGGTATAACACTAGATAGTCCCTAATTAAGTATTTTGGACGAAACATGTTGGATTAATTGATGGACTTTCTTGGTGACTTTTTTAATGCTATTTTACCTTTTTTTTTAATGTAAGTTAATAAATTATTGTTTCAATACTTTTTATTGCACAAAAGTGTTGCCTCCTCTCTTTCATACTGGTGCCTCAAGTGGCCATGTGATGGTCTATTGAACAAGAGGAATTTGGGAAGATTCATACAAACTGAAGATTTGGAATTATATTAAAGGTGCTTTTATAAATCTAGAATGTTTAGATATAGAATGTTTTTCATTGCTTCTCCTGTTTTACCTCTATTGGTTACTTTTTCTCTCTTGATCTGTGAACAAAATGGTAGGAAAATGCTCCTATTAGTATACTGCAAAATATGTACATAATATTACATTATGTATATATTTTGCAGTGCACCGCTTGGCCCATTTTTAAGCCCTTTTGGATCTTCTGATTTCTTTCTTAATCAGGTTTTGGTACTGAAATTTAGATGGGCCAAACTGACATATGGCCAAAATTCCTGAAAATGTTTTGATTTTTGTGCATAATGGTTTGTCCAAAACACATTTTCTCACTATGCACAAGTCTACTTCAGTCTGACTCTGTTTTGTCTTATAATGACAAATAAAGACACGTATTGTTAGACTTTTGCCTATTTTTGTCCTGCTTTCTGCCACCAAATTCGTCTCTATGCTCTTCTGTGTACTTTAGTCTTTTTTGTCTGTTCCTGTTGCTTTAGAATAGTTTATTTGCTGCACCATTCACCATAAGACCATTTTGTGTGAGCCTTCTCACAGTCACAGCATGAGTTATGGTGCCCCATGACTGTGCCAGATGTTGAATAAGCACATCACTGGATTTTGTTTCCCTGTTCCTCTGGGTACTTTTATCACATGTAAGGAAGGGTTTACCAGTCTTCCGCTGCTTTCTCTGTCTCCAGATTGATTGGCTTCTACAAGAATAATTGGAATAGCTTGTACACTACTACTTTAATACATAACTACTTATTTACAGAGAATTGCTATACTGATGCAACACCTTGTTTTAATGTATTTCAATACATATGTTAATGTATGTCAAATTGTGTCATTCTAGCTGTTTCCAAAACACTCTTTTTTACTCCAACCATTCCAGATACTGCATTTCTTATACTTAGGGAAGGGCTGGTAAACTTTTGTCTGGGAGGTAAGTATAAGGAAATTGTCATTATTAGCCCATGGAACTTAAACATCTGGATTGTCCTAACCAATGCAATATCTTGATTTGACAGATGGAGGAGGCTGATGTTGCACTATGTGAGTTTTGTGAGTCAACAGACCACAAGCGCTGCATGTCAGTGGTACGGGGAGCAAAAGATGGGCAGCCATACCAATCACATAACTAGTAGCCCTGCTTCTGATATTACTACCTCATTAAAGGTACGCTCTAAGCACTATATCCACTACAGTACTTTAGTGGTTATGGTACCAGGAGTGTCTGGCACCTCGCATTGTTATAAAACAAGTTAACATTTTTACTTCTTACATGGGTTATGCCAAGAACTGCTACCCACCTCCTCTCAGCTGCTCTGAGAGACAGAGGCTCTTGCTTAGGAACTTCCACTATCTTTCCTGAGCTAAGCCCTGAACTAGATCATTGGCTGACAGCGTTCGCTGATCGCTCTTGGCCAATGAGCTAAGCCCTGCACTGCCAGGTTTACCTCAGACAGAGACATCTGACTCTCTGAGAGGTGCCCAGTGGAACCCAGGTAAGAAAGAAGTGCCAAGGCACTCCTGGCACGATTACAACTACAGCGCTCTGTAGTGCTTATGGTACTTGGACTGCTCCTTTAAGATGATTAATAACATGTACTTATCATAGAATTTATGACATATTGTGCATAATATTAAACTGTTTGTGGAATAGCTATTGTGCCTCAAAAAGGAGTCTTGGGGAAAGCCATAAGTACTTATAACTAACTCAGACGATACCATTAACTTCTTGACAACCAACTGATTGTTGTTTTGTTTTTTTTGTTTTGTTTTAATTTTTTTTATTTTTCATTTTCATCATAACAAACAACTTGACAACACACCAAACAAACAGACCAAAATGGCCTTTAGTTTTCATGTTATAGAAGGTTTACTAGAGAAACTCTCCATGAGAATATAACATAATGCCCGCCAGTAGAGAATTTAACATTTAATTAATTTAATTAATTTTAATGTTTACTTTTTCTTTTAATTATTCTAAATATGTGTTTTCCAGGTGAAAATGTAAATAGATTTAAACATATTTTTTGTTACATGCCCTAAGGCTTTTCCACAGTACAGAATATATGCAGACAGAGGTACATGCTATATCCAAAGAATACCCCTCTCTCTATATTATCTATCTATCTATCTATCTTTACTAATGCATACAGTGTGTACAGATCACTTTCATGATGCAGTCTATGGGCCCAAATACTGGGCAAACTGGGTCAAAAATGTAACATGTAACCCTTTGGGTTTAAACCAAATATTACACTAATTGATATCTCCTCATATGATGGCATTATTATACCATAATACATGTTCACTATTATTTATTTTAATGGCGAAATAAAAACAAGTTAAAATTAACTATTAAATTACTTCTGGCCCACCCAGTAGCATATATATTCCAACATTTATTAATTATTTTACTCAAATGAATATGTGAAATGTAATATTACCAGTTCACATGGTTTTGTTGTGTTCATCTAAATATTAATAGAACAATTAAACATAATTCAGATTTAGGTGTTCATTGCACTTGTATTAATGTAATAAAAATGTACCGATATAATTAAATATTTGAAGTGCAAGTTCAAAGATGCTTCTTTTAATGTAAAGGTAATATTATGTCTAAAGAATGTAAACAAAAAAGGAAAATGCTACAAAAATATTTAAAAAGCATGTATTTGTTCACTTGATTCCCAGATTTCATAAGATTAAAAAATACAAAACAAAAATATTATTTAATACAAAGACATACATTGCAAAATAACAACAACACTTAAATATGTAATAAATATACCTTATTACTCTGTATATTTTGGTAATTTATTAATTATTCTTATACATTGTGTTAATATGATAAGGGAATCTTTGCAAATATTTGTTATTGAGCTTTTCATATAATTTCCAAAATCTGTCCTGTAAATCAAAAGGTTTCAAATAATTTTACGCTATTATTTGAACTCCAGGTTTTGTAATCACAAAGTCAAATTCAACAAAAGGTATTAAAAGTCTTAAAATAAATCTAGTCGATTGTTATCTTATTTCATTTTCACATTGGAATTATCACATTTATTAATGCTTTTTGTCGGTTACAGAATATGTTTTGTGCCGAAAAAATAGCAACGTGATTACCTTCATTGATAACATTTGGTACTTATTTAATGTTTTTTTCTCACAAATCACAATTACAAAACCAAGTTTTATATGAATAACAATGTCAGAACACTTAAAGGTAATAAGACTTAGAGTCACGATATTTAAATAAAGCCCTTGTTTCAAAATGTGATTAGATTAAATCATTTAGCCACCAAATTGATTCCTTTTCTTTTTCTTTTTTATTTAATATTCTAATTATGTTTAGAATAATAATAAAAAATATGAATAGAATAAACTGATTTCTGTGTACAAAATGTTTTTTCATTTGCGACGTGAGTAAATTTTATTCATCTGTTTATTTGATCCATTTCTTTTTATCAGTGGAATAAAAGCAAATTGTTTTTAACTGTAGAAAGCTCTCATCAGATTCATTCCAACATTCCTCTCTGAAACTTCTCTGTTGAGTTATTGGGCTAGATCTCTTCTCTTGAGCAGACAAATTAATGACCTCTCACATCACGCAGCTAAAACAAAGCAGAAAGGAAAGAGAAATGATGGGAAGGAATAGGGAGAACAATGCCGTTTCCATTCAAAGCATTTCACACAACTTTCGCCTTCATTTATCGTATTAGACCACATAATCAGATATTTCCTCTGAAATCCCGATACTAGCAAATGCAATACCACTTTACATTCGATTTCTACCATTGACTAACAAGGTCATTCACTAAAGTGAGAATTCAAAGTGAATTTCAAATTCAAGGCCAATTTAGCCTAAATGGCATCAAAGCTGTATCCAGTTTGACTATTTATACCTTGAATCACTTTGAATTCTCACTTTCGTAAATAACCATGTAAATGTTTATTGTCCTTTCAGTCTGGTAGGATAGACTATGTCTTGTAGGTCTCTCAAATATAAGCAGACGCTTACTGCCTAGTACTGTGGATTATGATCGCATTATAGGAATTAACAGATAATATTCTAAAGAGGCGTATTTGTATATAAAAGACCAAGAGAGATAGATCATAATTAAAAGCAAGGGGAAAAAAGGACCAAAATCAATCTGTTATCAAGCTGTTTTTTGGGGGGGTTTTTTGTAATACCTTGAAAAAAAAATATGATAAAATTGCTAGAAAACGTATGCTTAATATTTTTGATGCTGTGCAAGCACGTCTTTTTCCCTCTCTATCTTCAGTAGTCAAAAGAGAATCCTTAGCAATCACCCTTGTTCTTTTATGCAGTTGTTATTGTTTAGCTAGACCATGACAACTTGAAAACTGAGAATGTGAAAAGATCCATTTCAATTGGGTCAAATCGTTATGCCAGAATAATGTGACATTGTGGAAACTGGAGAATAGTCTTCTAAATAAACACTATAAAAATGCTCAAAAATAGACTTAATGGCTAGAGGCTGATTCATGGGTATAATTATTCCTGGGAATGTCTTTTTCTGATATTTAAACCAATTATTCAAACATATAGCACTGGATTCTCTTAGCAGTGTAAGAGTTTACTCTGCTACTGAATAGCAATTCCTCCATTGAATTGTACAAGAAAATTGCTGTTCAGTAAACAGAGTTTACTGAGCAATCTTCCTTGGCTAATAGAATCTAGCTCATTGAGTATAGATTGGAATTTATGTAAATTAAGATTAAATTATCTTGTCTATAGTTGTTAAATACATAATGGCTGTTGATTATAGTCTTTGTTACAATAACAGCATTTATTTTAGGATACTCAACAGGAAGATGACTGAATTAGTTATACATACATATGATCTATGTAACCTCTGTGAAGATCAGTCAATACCACTATGGGATACAATTTGTGTTAAAATGTAAACCAAATAATAATTATGAACCAATAATCTTCAACCGTTGAACTTAAGGTATGTTTTACAAAGTAATATATTAAAGAATAATGGGTTATTTTGGGGATATATTCCATATCAATCATTTACATTTTTACTTTAAAATAATAAATGAAACATGATAATAATGAAACATTTAGCTGTATTATATAAAAAGGAGATTTCTATGTTTTGAACCATATAAAGTCTATGAAGCAATTAATGTAATATCTAAAAAGTATGCTCACAGCAGTGTTAATTTTGTCGACTAACAATTTTAGTCAAATTTTAGTCAACTAAAACAATTCAGATAACTAAAATACAACTAAAACTAAAATGGCTTACAAGTCAAAAGTGTATGCCTAAAACTAAAAGTAACAAAGCACAGAGGGGCTGTGAAAGAGACAGACCAGGGCTTTGGAGAGAGACACCCAGAGGGGCTCGGAGGACACAAAGAAACACAGTGGGGCTTGGGAAGGGGAAAAAAAGACTTTAACTAAACCAATTAGATTTTAGTTGTGTCGACTTAACTCTACTGGACATTTAGTCGACTAAAACTAGACTAAATCTAAAACAGATGACTAGAATATGACTAAAACCAAAATGGCTTTTCAGTCAAAAGACTGTGACTAAAACTGAATAGAAATTTGCCTCCAAAATTAACACCGGCTCACAGGCTGTAACCTACTTGCAAAATGCACACCAAGACAGCTGAATTGGAAAAAAATCTACAAGTAAGCAAATTTGAATTTATTTTGCAATTCACCTATTTTAAATTAAAAGAAATATACTGACAACAAATTGTTCCAAAGACATGGTTGATGCATGCAAATTCCCTTTACAAAATTGAGCACAAAAAGCTGGATTTGGATTGAGAATTATTAAATTGAATGTCCATGTACAAAAATGACCAGGTACTGTCTACAAAAACAGAACTTCAAGCATACATGTCAGTTTCTGTTAAAATACATTTCTAGTGCACTGTCACTGGCCAACTACCAAAATAAACAGAGAAAGACAAATGAAAATCTTTAAATCTAAAAATCTAAGGAGAGATAGTGATAGAAACAGTAGTAGTAAAATATGTACAAAATGCATTATTGATAAGGTAAATAACTGACTCAATATCTAAAAGTCAGGTAAATCCCAGTAAACATTATAATGAAGGACAATTTATTTTGTTTTTAAATGTAATTTAAATGTAATATATCCTTGTTGAGTATTATCTTGTAATCAATATGTTTAAGTAAATACCTTTTTAAGTGCATTCCCTGGCTTACACTTGAATTGAGCAGCAGCCATCTTTAGTTTCTTTGGTCAAAAGTGCCACTTTTCTGCTCTGACCGTGCTATATCAGTGAACCTTAAATCAATGCAGAGTGCATTACTAAGTTGCCTGGCAAAAGAGCACAATCTCAGGATTTGTTCTAAATGACCTGCTTAGGTTTTGGTATAATAAACTGTGCAATGAGGACTTAAACATGGCCTCCCTTGAGCAGATGGATACAGAAGCTATAATACATTGAATCTCTTATTTTAAAAAATAATAAAAAATATAGCAATTTTCTTTTAAGCTGTAGCACTTAGGTCACCCCCATTTTGTCACTACTTAAATAACGATTTCTGGCTGATCACTATTTATCAAAATTGAGAGTAGAGTATAGTAATTATAAAAGAGGTCACTTTTAAAAAAACAAACAAGGTATACAAAGCATTTATACTAAAACAAAAAATGTGATAAAAACACTTTAAATAATATAAACACAAACTGCAAATGGGCCTAAGATATTATACGAAATATTGGGGTTAAACCTTGCATTCTGAATAGTGACGTTGTCCCGTGATATCATTTGAATTTGAAATGTGCAATACATGGATATGAAAATTAAGGAATTAATTAAAAATAAATACTAAGAAATAAAATAAAATACAAAACATAATAATAAAAGACTAAACTTATGGAAACTGTATTTTTTTTTTTAAAGATTTTATAGTAAAGTAAATCGTTAATCTCAAAATGTAATATTGAACAAAATAGGGGCACAACATTTTATCTAGGAATTTATATCCCAGGTTTCATCTATACAATAAATACTTTCAGCTCAAACTATCATTTATAATACTTGTACAACCCTGTGGACTACGGTACATGTGGAATTATTTTCTGTTCAAATAGATTTTTTTAATTGTATCTACCCGAGACCTCATCTGTTGACAAGAGACACTTGTAGACTGTGTAATTCAGCTATAAATAATTTTAATAGATAAATGGTTGATTTCAGGCAATATCATGTATTTTCTAATGCAGCCAATGAACATGAGTATACAGGGGAGGATAGTGTAGATTAATACAAGTGAGTCCATCGGGCCATCTTCAGTTTTGTTTTCACATAGGGTAAGCAGCATTTGATGAGCATTCTGTTCTTGTTCTGTGCATAAGGCCATTTCCTGAGCTGCTTAAAACCAGAACTGTTTGATAAAAACAGAAGTAAAATAGTTGGGAAGGGATATATCAACAGAGGTAAAGCCATTGTCCAAGAATTAGTTTTGCATCATTTGCTAGGAAAGTAACAATTGTTTCTAGGCCACTAGAAAAAAAATTGTAATTTTAATGAACATTTGGGAAATCAGAGGCACAGTGCCACCTTATTACTTATGCAGTTTCTATTGAATGTTGATGTGGGCATTAGAGTGTGCACTGTGACTGCCTGCTGCTGAGTACCATATATTCAAGCTCTGGGTTCTCAGACGTATAATGTTCTATCTTGAGGTTTGATCAAGAAGTCTCCCTTTTCTTTTAAATTGCTTTATATGTGTAAGCTGTTTTGGACATATTATGGATCCAATAGGACACGTAGGATAACAGAGTTTTTTGCTCTCTAGGGTAACTACAGGTTCTCATAAAACCAATTGGTATTTTTTTAATATTAAACCGTATTTTGCCCCTCTGGCAACACAAAAGAACACAGTACCGCTTGTAAGCCACTGCTAGTGAGTAAGTTGCATTTTTCCTCAATGTGCTGTGATACCAAAAAACTAATTGGAATTGGCCGTTTTTTTTTGTTTGTTTGTTTAAAGGGTGCTCCTAACTTGTCTCACTGATGGGTTGTTCCCCAGCTGCTATCTGCTCATTGTGACTGATAGTAGTCTTTCCCCTAGTTTTTAGTCTTTTAAAATAAGTCTGAAAAAAAAAACAATTTTAAGTAAGCATATGAAGTAACCAATTAATCCCTCCTTGCAGAGCTCTCTCCTCTTATCTCATGTCACACAAGTTGTCCTCCCACTATCTCTTTCAACCCGTTCACAGTTTTCTATACTACCATTACTGTATGTGTCAAACAATTTATATAAACTATCTTTATAGTAATAAACAAATGGCTGACTGGCAATCTACGGGCCCTTTTTGTTGCATTGCACTATTACCTATTAAACCTAAGTCCCATTAGACTGCAAGTCACTTCAAGTTCCTTCAATAATTACAGTATATACTCGAGTCGACCCGAATATAAGACGAGACCCCTAATTTTACCCCATAAAACTTGGGAAAACTTATTGACTCGAGTATAAGACTAGGGTGGGAAATGCAGCAGCTACTGGTAAATTTCTAAATAAAATTAGATCCCCAAAAAATTATATTAATTGAATATTTATTTACAGTGTGTGTATATAATGAATGCAGTGTGTGTGTGTATATAATGCTGTGTGTGTGTATGAATGCAGCGTGTGTGTGTATGAATGCAGTGTGTGTGTGTGTGTATGAGTGCAGTGTGTGTGTATGAGTACAGTGTGTGTGCGTGTATGAATGCAGTGTGTGTATGAATGCAGTGTGTGCGTGTATGAATGTAGCGTGTATGAATGCAGTCTCTCTCCTTCGTTCCGGTCAGCTCCCTTCTCCTCCACTGTAAGTCTCGCGGTCTGACTGCCGCGCGGAGCGTTGCCACGGTAAACCGTGGCAACGCTCTGAACCCGCGGCTCTCGCGAGACTTACAGTGGAGAAGAAGGGAGCTGACCGGAATAGAGGAGAGAGAAGGGAGCTGACAGGAGCTGCAGGAAAGATAAGTAACACCTCTCTGACAGCCCCCAACAGGACCGCCGGGCTTGTAATGAGCCTGGCGGTCCTTGTCTGTATTATGGCAATGTAAGTTGCCATAATACAGACATTGACTCGAGTATAAGTCGAGTGAGGGTTTTTCAGCAAAAAAAATGTGCTGAAAAACTCGACATACTCGAGTATATACGGTACTTCAGACCCATAGGCCATGATCATTTCTCAAATCCTTCATTTTTACTTTTTAGTTTTTACTTCATGGCTCATGTTTTAATATTTTATTTATATCTGTAACAACACTAGAGCTAGAATAGTCAGGAATTTAAGTTGTATTTCAGATATAAGGCCAAAAAGAAAAGACTAGAAAAACTCAGTCATCCAGTTGAACTATTTTAGCCTTAAATGCTAAAAAAACGTTGAATTCCCGACAACACCAAGGCTATTTATTGTACCTCAAGTTTTACCAGCCCAATGAGTGGTCAGCTTTTTTACCCCTACATCTTCTTTAAACTAATGGTAGCATAGGTAACAAGACATAAACAGACAAACAAACATTCTTCTGCCACATAATATCACTGTTATTGTTGTTAAAAGATAGTGAGTATTAAATTGAGATATCACGCCATGTTCCAGTTGGCCTTAGGATAGCATTGATCTTTTCTCTGGAGACTGAAAATGTCTAAAAAGATAGCATGGCAGGAAAATTTAAAGTGACATTATCAGACAAAATGTAGTAAAGACTAATTTACATGTAAATATCATGCATTTCCCAAAAGCATCTAATAAAACAATTTCTTTGGCAAGACTGTTTAGTTCACCTGTCATTCCTATAGAAATGAGAAAAAGTTCATTCATGGCTGGATAAACAGTTTATTTGTACAAGTTTATAATGCATGATAAGGATAATGTATGCAGTAGCTTAATTCAATCAACAAATAAGAGACAAGATTTTATGTGACAATAAAAGGAATGTTTTTTTGCTGTCCGACCAATTTTCTGCTTTAGGTCTTAACCGGTTTCTAACACATTTCATATGCAAATCCTGAAATACACTCCTTAATGACAGGCTGTACTTTGTGTGTCCTCAAAGCAAAATGCAACTCTGATCTTGTTTCATGTAAGTATTATATGTAGATTTAACACATAAGTTGTGCATGCATGCAATAAGGTGTTACTGACATGCTACTTGGGTACACATTGCAAGCCCATACATTGAAAAATAGCTGAACTAGGAGCAATATAAGCCAACGATTCAATTAGGAATTATGTAAATCACCAATTGGTTCCCATCTACCTCCACAGCCAAATGTCCCATGAACAAATTCAAATCTTAATGAAAAAATATAAAATACCTTCCCTTCAAACAATGTTGAGTTGCAAAACAAAATATATATTTTAAAACCCCACTTACCTTCTTTTTCTACAGCTAGATTGGTCATCTCCATACTGGCAGAGATCCATTCTATCCCTCTGCATGTGTGAAGAGAGACCGTAATTTGTACCTCCTTCCTTCCACACTCAACAGAAAAGTTTGTAGAACAAATTTCAAGGCTGCTTTCTTGCAACCAGGGAAATGGTAGAGGGAAGGGAGGGCTCTACACAAACAGCGCACTAAAAGAGTTTGTCACATTGCAATGGCAGCCTAAAACACTGTAAGGAAGATAAGCTTGTCAAATGTGTATTTACCGTGTTTTGGCACCACTTTGAGACATTACTTTTATATTCTGCTGTCTTTCTTTGAATTTGCAAAACGCCATCATTTTCTTTGCAAATACACAAAACCAGTGTTTCAATTGACCTATTTTGCCATACTAACTGTAAGTGACAAAATTAAATTTTTGCTTCTATGCTTATACTTCAGATTTTAGACACGACACAATTTATAAACTGTAAAATGTATTGTCCCATTAAAATTTCTGTTAAAATTTAATTAATAATACAAAAGTTTAGTTTTTAGGTATCTCTGAAAATTAATATATTTAGTACATGGATAGCTGTATTCTCCTTGTGCTAGCTATGCATCCAATGTTTCAAATGAAAAGTATCCAATTTTCTTGCCAATTAAAATGACTTGGTAGTAAGAGATTTTAACACATGAATAGACTGATGGTGCCATTACTGGCATTAGTGTTCTTATATCATATTTAATAAGACAAAAAACTGTGCTATTTTAGGGTAGACAGGTAGCAATCACCATGGAAACTATTAGACATGATCTGTTTTTTGTTAATCAGTTTTCCCCTAATATCTAAAGCTGCTTCTCCCCAGGACAGGAGTGTACATAGTCACTGTTCTCCCACTACAACATCTAGTCCTCAGAATTGTATACCATTGCTGCTGTCCAAACCCTCAGTGGCATGTGTGACACATACAATATTCATCATTTTTAGATAATTAAAACCATAGGATGAAGCAGGATTACTACAAACGTGTTTGTCATACCGATTTGGCAGAGTCTTTGTAACTCACCAAATTTGGCTGACCTTTTCAGTTATCGTACATTCGAATCCATAAAATGCTTCATACATTGACTCTGCAATTATCATTACACAACTCATCTTAAGCCGTAGCATAAACGAATCATGTTCATCAGTTTCAAAAATACAGAATGAATAAACACTTTAAAAAGGAACAAATGTGAAATCTTCTGAGTAACTCAATGAGGGTAATATGGTAACAATACCTTCTTTTTTAATAATCCAAACCTATTTACACCTTAATACACTCCACAAACAAACACTATATTAACTATATTGTTTTACTTCCTGCCGTGACAATGTCCTTGGGTTGCCATAGACTAAAATGTCGAAATACGGCATATGTATATAATTGATACTTGGCATCACGAATGTACTAAAAAGAATGAATAGCGAAGACCACAAGTATGGGAAATGGGGACTGACAGATTAAAATTCAGTATAAATTACTTGCTTTGTTTTTGTTAATATATAAAATTATTTTAATAATGTCAATTGCTCAAGTAACAACATAACATTGCAGCTTTACACAATGAAGGCATAACATACATATGCATAATAACAAGACTGTTTTTATATTCTTTCCCAATGAACTGGTGCAAATATACATTAGAAACAGGGCTGATCTCTTAAAGGTAGCATACTTTGTTTTTAAACTTATGGCTAGTGGATTGATGAGGCTGGTATAGTATGACAGGATATTAAGTTATGATTGCTAAATAGTCTCCTCCTGAATCATTGTCACATGAACAATATAAAATCTATGGCAAAAATGGTATCAGTCATGCAATCGGCCTATTCTACTTTAGTTTACTTAGCTTGGTAACACTGATCTAAAGTAGAATAGGCACATTGCGAAAGGGAAAACAATTGTGAAAACATTTCACAAAGTTCTCCTTAGAGGTTTAAGTTTTCACTATTTTCGAATTGGTCAAATCTCCAAGCAAGTTCTCCTAACCCTTGGAGCGCTCAGTGACCACTTAGAATTATATTAATGAATCAATAAAGCCAAAATGTTAGCTCTCTCTAAGAAATGGAAATAAATTGAACACAAGATAATATATTTATAAGTCGAGCAGCTATCTTTATTGATCTATCAATAGCCCACTATATTTATTAGATGCTTCAAGTAATTGTTGTATGTGTTCTTTATTGGTTTCTGGTGTTTACTGAATTGTGTTTGTTATAGTGTGCTTTTGCTTAGTTCACTTTCTATCCTATTATATCATTATTTCCGCATCACCAATTCTCTATTCTATACTCCTTACAAAACCTACATAACGAGGGACAAACAAAGTTGATGACACTATAGTATTTGTATAGCTCACAGCTCAGCTATAGTGAATTCCGATTCAAACAATCTTGACAAGCTTAGTTGTAACTGATTTTTTTTTTATTTCATATGATTCCTAACTACCATAAAAAAAAAAAAAAAACTACATTGGAAGATGTGATGATAGACAAACAAAAATAACCAAAGTTTGTTATTATTTTGTCAAATTTTCATGGGGGAAAAAAAATGTGATCTTTTTATGACTGCAAAAATATCCCATGTTGAATAGCTATGATTAGAATTACATGTGGATTAAAGACATTACAACATAACATGTATACATGCACAAAATATTTATGAACATTCCAAAAAAGAGCATATCTCTCCCTATATATAATTTCACACTTAGCAATGGATACAGAATAATAAACGTTCTAAAAGTGAAGCAATCACAGTGGCAAACAGAAATACACAGATGCAAATTGAGATTTATTTTTTTCTCTTGGCATTCAGATTAAACTACCTGATCATGAAAATTCTCAGTGAAATTAAGTAGAAAATAAAAATAGGGCTTTGGACTTGATTTTAGGGAGTGTAACTCCATATACTTTAAGAAGCCGATAGGCTCACTCTCTGTGAATAGGAATGGTGAAAAGAATCCTACAGGATATCCATAATTCTAATTACAAATTAGCCTATCAATCAATAAATACACTCAGTTTGGAATAAACATTGTTAATATTACATACATAAAACATAACATAAAGCATTTTAAATTTGAAAGGATATTAACATTAAAAAATATTATCTGAGCAGAACATTTATTTGTTTATTTGTGTGTCCTTGTTTTTTGTTTTCTAATGAAAGCATACACTACATTTGTAGCCCTCCGAAGATAAACTGGCAGAAAGTGTACGGTAGTAGGCCTGTGAATTAAAGTAACAATGTTATTGGTTGGAAAAGACAAAATTGGCTTTATTTCTATTAGTATATACTAGTATTGTAGGAGTTTTTTATTTTAAAATATGAAGAGGAAACAATAACTTGTAACTGTTCTGTGAGCCACATCACTATTTTGTCTTCCCAGAGCGTCTTGAACGCTGTGTCAGTTTGTTGTTGAATCTTTCTGCTGTAACGTAGAATATTTAGATTTCCTAACTCTTTCTAAGAGAAAAAAAAATGTCCGCACTATGTGGCCTGCTTCTAAACATCATTCAGATGTTTCTGTAAGAAACAATTGACACATTATGTTAGCATGGAAGACTACTGAGAATGTGGGACTTGATGGGATACATCTTTCTGCTAAGTGTTATACTGTACTCACACATCTTTAATCTCCAAACAGCTACATTGCTTATTGTCTGCAATGGTGTAAGAACTTGCCTAACAAATGCTCTAAATACTGCCACCTAATCTACGCCAAGAATGGTATTTACATGACACACTACCTAAACACTGTTAAAGGTTCCTCAAGAAAGGCTGTTAAGAAATATAAGAAATATTCTTGAACTCTAAATAAAGGGCATGTGTGTTTATTTTCTCAGTTTTTATAACTTTTATAATTTATTAACTGAATGTTTTATTCTTCTCATTCTTAAAAATCAAATATATACACTGTGTGTGTGTGTGTGTGTGTGCGTGCTTGTGTGCGCACGCGTGTGTGTGTGTGGAGAGAGAAAGGGAGAGAAAAGAAAGAAAGAAAGAAAGAAAAAAAAAAACATATCCCTAAAGCCCTATCTTGAAACATGTGCTATGGCAACACAGATATGTACTTAAACACAAATAAAACTGATTGGATTTGCCTCCCATTATTCTGAGGTATGGATAAAGGATAGGTGGTGAGCAAGCCAGAAGGACAGTAGCAATTAGGGACTGAAGTCACATGGCCCACCAAAAGACGGCGTGTCTGTCTGGTGTGCATGCATGTCGGTATGACTGACAGCCCTATTCAGAGCTGCACTTGCACATAGGTTCTATGAAGTGCTTATACATAGACTTCAGTGTCCTGAGATTGCTAGGAGACTGCGCTGTGCATGATATTATAGACACTGAATATAAAATAAATAAAAAAGAACAGTTCATTTGAGCAGGATCTTCTTCATCTCTTGTCCCTGTCAATATTATTTTGTACCAGGAGTGGAGATTAGTTCAAGAAACACCTGGGGCTTGAGCCCAAGGAAAAACTGGATGACCCCAACACTAACCGAGAGGTGGAGATATGTTGTGACATATCCCTGTATTTTTACGCTATGTTACCTTCTCTCTACCCATGAATAGTGTGCTGATGGTGCTCTCTGGAATCTCAATGAAAGCTGGAAACAAGTAGATAATGCCATGCCTAGCCAAGTATTATTCAGAGTGATACTACTATGGTACATAACTAATAAATGGGTGTGCGGCAAAGTTTTCTTCCAAACTACCAAATGTAAAATTAAAAGTAAACAGTAAATAAACAGTAATATACTCCTGCCCCATCCAACATCTGAGATCTGAGATTTGGGGCAAGGGAACCCTACATCCGTGGCTTCAGCCCCATAGACCAGCAATGCCTGTGCTTTGTATGCCATTCATTCAATAGTTGTAAAGCACTGCGGAAAATGTTGGAGCTATATAAATGCTTATAATAATAAAAATAATAATGACAGCAAAACATTGTGAAGACATTCAGTTAAATGACTCAAGTCCTTGAACCCCTTCACTACCAATTTTCTTGTCATAAAATAACCCTCGGAATTTCAGGTTTACTAATATAATGAATAAATGACTTTCTAAGATGTACAATAAAACATCTTCACAACCTCTATTAAAATCTCCATTTCAGCACATGTTTTGTATTCATTGCTGGATATTTTATAGAAAATTTCACAGGTAATTGTCCCCGCCATTCATTTCACCAAAACAGATTTAGAACAATTACCAGGATACTTAGCAGACGTTGCTATCGTCATGGATCTAGAAGTGCCGTCTAAGCCTCTACTGAATAAAAACTAAGTAGGATTATTTTATAACACTTCTTTATAGGTCTGAATATTAACTGTATCTGGATATATATATTCAAAGTGAACGATGGGATGTTAAGAACTGCTTTACCACCTTTAGGCAAAAATAGCCAATTCCAGAAGATTAATTCTCTGATATTTTAGAGGGATTTTGCAGGTCAGTTTCTCATCACAAATCACTGTTTAGGGAATAAATACCTCTTCTATTATTTTTTCTATAGGCCTGTTATAAGACTGCATCCTTCTGGTCCTCATTGTGCTTGGGATTGGTAATGAACAGGGTTAAATGTTAGTCTTTGTTGCACCAACCCAAATGGATATCTTTGTAAAATGTGGGTTGCACATTCATTTACTGCAACCAACTTATATTGAATTGGCTAAATTCTGAGGAGCTAGATATGCAATCTCTGGACTTGAACAACCACGAAATATTTAAAAAAAAAAAAAAAAGAAAAAGAAGAAATAATTAGAGTAGCAAGGTGGAAGCAGGGTAATCTGGATATTTGATTAATCAAAGGGCTAAAAATGTTGTGAGACATTCTTTTGGTTTTTATGGTAACTTCTCCTTATGTAGCACTTTGCATTAGTATAGCACCTGTTTTTCTGTTGATGAATCTCCCCCACTTACTAGGGCAAGTGTTGATATTTTCTAAGTAATGTTCGGACATTCCCTTAGGCCTGCAATAGCCACCATGTTTTACTTGACACACATAATGTTATCATGTTGAGCACTGACAAATACTGCCACAGTATGTAAAATTGATATGCTACAAGGTTAATCACATGCTTTACTTACTTGCTACTAGGCCTTTACTCTTCTGGTGTCATAGTTGGTACATGAATTCCTTACACATTGTTTTTGAACATGTGGGGTAGGTGGGGTGGGATGGGCCTGTGACTGTCCCCTTGTTCCTTTGCTGAATGATGAAATTGATTGAGTGGGTCAAGGATTTCTTAATTTGCTACTAATGCATATTAATAATATGCTAGTTATGAAGTTCTGATACAACTCTAAAATACTGAACAACAGAAAAAAATTCTAAAAACACACCAGTGAAGTTTTATATACCGTAATTTTCATAATCACCGACACATCCATGTGAATAGCTAGTGGGTGCAGGCATTGGCATGTCTCCATTCATTCAAACTGAAATCATTAGCAAATACTTCAAATAATATGATTTCCTGAGAAAAGGCAACCAATTATTCAAGCTATAACAATGATGATAGTATAGAAAACATTTTTTGACAAATCCAGATTAATGTAAGCACTTAAGTATATTTTATAGTTTATAGTCTTTTTGTTTTGTATGATTTTATTCTAGGTAAAGGTTAGTACCGGATATTTAGCATCCGATAAGGCTTTTTTACAAAGAGAAAAGTAAAATTGAGAACCACTTGGTCCATTCGGCACTACTGTGGTCCATGGAAATGAGGACCTCCAGTCTCCAAACCATTGTTAAGGGCATTGAGTAGAAACACAAGGTTTATTAACCAATAATGCTTTCAAAAAGGATGTGGATACAGAAGATGACCTACAGCTCTCTTCTGCTTATTAGCGAGTATTGGGGACCACTAGCCATGGCCCCGATGTTCAGTGGATAGACCCAGGGGTTTATGATGCATTTCTTCTCCCATAACCATAGCTAAAACCCTGTCCAAGTGTGTTGCAGTCCAGTCCATGAAAACAAAAGTTACAGTAGGTCATCAGAATCATACTTTGCATATTGCATAGTGATACAGACTGGTCTCTTTTAATTATGTATTGTATTACATTATGAAAATCAGAATGTCTGCTCTTAATCACAGAAAATAACACCGTGCCTCAAGGAGTACAGTGTCGCATGCTGGCTTCAGATGATCCGCAAACTAAGATTTTATGTCTGTGGATCTATGTAAATCCACAGAACATGAATCTTTTTTTTTTTCATACAAAGTAGTGGGTTTGGCTGCCAGATGCCATAGGCACCTGCTTACATTGTCTTGTGGGAAATCTGCCCCTGGCTGTTCCCATGTCTTTCAGGCTATGGTGTAATTTGGAGCTCTGCTGGTAGCTCCAGCTCAATGATCTGCTAGCCCTGACACAGATAGACCTAACCAAAACTGCACAGAGATTTGAGGGCATTGCTTAGAACAAGGGATTTAGGTAAAGATTTTGGTAGAGGCTGAATTAAGGATTGCTTTCGTGCTGCAGATTGTACTTTTGTTCTAGGCCCGTGATGTGAATTTAGACTTAGTTTATGGATGTCATAAAAAGTGTAATAAAAATGATTGCTAATGAGACATATCAAAACCCCTGCACACTCACACCTGGCTGAAATGAAAGGTGGCCATCATCTGGTGTGGGGAGGGACCAAATGGCTCCTTGCACCAATTCTGATGAAATTAACTCCTTCACTGCAGGGTGTCTGCTCTGTTTGCCAGTGAATTGAGCTTGTCTCAGCACTTGAAGTCTTTAGCCAAGAGCTTATTCCTCCCACCTGTCATTTCAAATGATGAGCCTGTTACTAATACAATAATAATAAGCATTAGGCCATTCATCTACACCTAAGGAATTGTGCCCTAAATTGTATGCGATTATTATATTCTCCAACCTATAAAGCAGCAAATTATTTACACACCCTTAGTATCGTTCTGGATTGTCAATGCTGCAGACGGTAAAAAACTCTTCATAAATAAATTATAAAAGCACTTTCTAAAATTTGCATTATATCAATGAACATAAATTATTGGATTTCATTTTACAATTTTGTTTATTACTATTATTATTAATCAATTAACATTTTTGCAGTCAATTAAATACAAACTAAGTGTCCTTTTATTCTTTAAGCACAAAGTTTATAATTACAAATCCATATTAAATCGTGAGACCAACGGACAGAACTACTTCTATTTTAATCACCTTTTTTTATACATGGATCTATGGCATCCTAAAAACGTGAAATGGCGTAACGGGTTTTGCTTTTGGTTGTATATCGAAAACCAGTCAATGTGGCATGAGGTGCTGCTTTGATTTTAATGGCTATTCAATAATATTAATGCTAGAACTAATGATGATAACAATAATATTTTCATTATTTAGCCTTGGTCACTTATTACAATATATTACTTTTTTTTAGAAATCTAGAATCCTTAATAGTATATTAATTTTTATTTGATTTTTTTTAAAACAAAGCATTTTGAATGCCTAATGCCTATTGTACAAAGATAGTAAATATATGGATAGATAGATAGATAGATAGATATCTCGATAGATAGATATCTCGATAGATAGATAGATAGATAGATAGATAGATAGATAGATAGATAGATAGATAGATAGATAGATATTTCGATAGATAGATAGATAGATATTTCGATAGATAGATATTTCGATAGATAGATATTTCGATAGATAGATAGATAGATAGATACATATCTCGATAGATAGATAGATAGATAGATAGATACATATCTCGATAGATACATATCTCGATAGATAGATAGATAGATAGATAGATAGATAGATAGATAGATAGATAGTAGATAGATAGATATCTCAATAGATAGATAGTAGATAGATAGATAGATAGATAGATAGATAGATAGATAGATAGATAGATAGATAGATAGATAGATAGATAGAGTAACCTGTAACCTGCATTACTTTAATAATGTGATGTCAATTTACTAAATTAAATGAGTATTTAATTTAGTGAGTATGGTGCAAGTAATATCATACAGATGATTATGAAATCAACAATACATTTTGGTAAATTGAAAGACAATTAAAAATAATCACCATTTTACCCATTTTCACCTTTGGCTTTCTCGGCCTATATTTTACATACCCCAGAGAACCATGTATAAAATAAATGCAGTCCATGTTAAAATAAAACGTACATTTTATTGAGATAGTCTAAGAACAAAATACATGTTGGGACATTGCAGTGCAAAACCTAAGGAAGCATATCCCAGGAAAATAGCCTAACGCGTTTTGTTCAACAAGGCACAATTTCCCCCAAATTTTAAATCCTACAGTGATCATGCAGCATCACATCCAATGTCTTTTTGATAGCTTGGTCAATGGTGTATATTTTAAAATACTCATGCAATCAGTGCATATATCAAGTGCATATACCAAATCACTCTAAATCAAGGGAGATTAACTAAATCAAATCTTTCAAACATTTGGGAACTATTTACCTGTCTCTTCAAATATCTCTCTTTCTGTCCCTCTAAATATATTACTACTTCACTAACAATTATTATTATTTTTTATTTTTTTTATTTCTAGAATTCCCCATGTCTGCTGTATATATGAGTTACATGCAGCTATATTTTCCTATTGGTTTGACATGTGCATTATTATCACAAAATGAAACTCTGGTTCAAATACTCCGAATAATAATGTTACTATTCAGTGAGGCATATACTCTAGAATCCACACTGCTAAAATAAAATGTATTAAGCCAGTCCAATCCATTTCTGCAAAACACAGTTTCTATAGAAAGCCCTCAGAAATGTGCTGAGGGTCTCTGGAACTCTGCACATATGTAGTGTTAACTTATTTATTTAGCATTTTCATCACTTGGAGTATTTCCCATATAGAAATAAAAATGCTTTCACTACAAATTGCAGTTTTTTTTTCCCTTTTCCATAAAAACACACATGCTATATAAATCGTTCTCTCTCTTTATACACAAAATACTTACACGACCAGTTTAATGATTCCTGGGGTGCTGGGCAAATTACAAGGAATATGGAAACATTTTGCAAGTTGCAAAATCACAGAAACACCAATATTGTTTTTGGGTAACACAGACACAGCATTTAGCAGTTATGCAATGTACAACCATCACACAGCCAGTGACAATGAATAGCATTGTATTGCCAATGTCATATTGACGCCATTTATTTTGCTTCCTAAACAGTGAGTTCAGAGCAGATTTGCACGGTATAGGGTTAAATAGGCACAACCCAAACTCTGCAGGATCAAGGAGCTTCCCAACTTTCTCTATTCGGATTAAAAACGATATATTTTCCAGTCGCTGTTTAGTGAACTAACCCCAGGTAGCATTTCCTAATAGTAGATGCTAATGAGCAACAATGTGCATATATGCAAGGTGTATGGGTCTGCAAACATGGACAGTCATTTTAAAGCCTCTCTTTTAGTCTGTTAGGCAGAGATTGTTCATTTCATTATTACTTTATGCCCTGACTGACATCAAATAGGGAACATATATTCCTGTTTAATTTTCTTCTTCTTCTTTTTCTTCTTTTTTTTTTTTTTTTTTTTTAAGCTTCAGTGTGTGAATATTGTGGAAAACATTCTGATGATTTCCCATTGTTTGCCCTGCTTGAGCAAACCCAATATTTTGCTTCTGCTGGGTGCTTTCAAAGAGACTGTGCATGCACTGGCAACTCTCAGTATCTGACAGCAGGTGGCAATGGCTTTTTTTGTCCTGAGAAAGGAATTAAAGACTTGGGATGCAGCTGTCCTATATCTGGCTCTGCTCCTAAACCCTCTCTGCTGCAATCAGTGTGGTGAACTGTCTCCCAGGGGCACAATGTGGGTGCAGCACTCACTCAGCCCCACATTCCCAAGGGGATCCTGATCGCTGTAACCCCTTCACTGCTGGAGCCAAGCAAATACATCATCTTCTACATAATCCCCTTACTCACAGCTTACACCCAAACCTGTTTATATATTTTATTTTACTATTTTAGCTATACCCATCTATAAATATTCTGATTTTGTTGTTTCTAATTTTAATCAGTTTCATTTCCAATAACAAAAATCAAGTTTATGATTTAGCTCATATAAATATATTTCAATAGATCACTATATTGCAAACTGCCTCAGTGGTCAAAAAATTGAATACATTCTAGGATCTCAAAATACCTATGTTTGATTTCTACTTAATGCCACTCTTGGATTAAATAGTGTGGATTATAGCAATTGTGGATTTATGGATTGCTGGATCCAACTATGATGAACATTAGACATTAATTAGTAAAGGAGATTTTGGATAGGAGGAGCACATATTAAAAGGTTTAAATAATACAAAATGATTTGTAGAAGTGTACCACACGACTGATAAATTGTATCCCAAAATAACTGAGTTTTATATAAATAAAATACAATAACCCGATATCCCCAGATTAGCTAGTTTAACCTAAATGATCAGATCACTGTTTAGTGAATAAATCCCTTAGCTGCATAGCTATATATCCACAGGGACCTATACAATAATATACAATGTATTAACTAAAGTGAGGATTAAAATTACATTTCAAGATTAAGGTATAAATAGCCGAACTGGAAAAATTATCTGTCGGTTAAACTGTCAATTCGGCTACTCTAGCCTTAGATTTGAGATTCACTTTGACTTTAATTGGAATTGTCACTTTAGGAAATAGTACAGCTTGTGTGCACAGTGCTCAATATTAGCAGCGAACATAATACAATATTTCTGTATTATTTGAACATTGTATTAATGAAAATATTGGGGCAAGTCTGGACTCCCAATGAAAGCTTCATGTTTACTATAATATATAAATATACATATTTATTATATATATATATATATATAAATATATATATATATATATATTGTATACAATTGTTTTTCATTGATACCTTTAATTGTGCACTATATATAAAATATAGTGTGCTTTATTCTCAGTCTCTCTCATAATATATCCCAGTTACTAAATATTTAATCTTCTTCAAATATTAAACATTTATACTCCAATAAATAATCAGTCTGAGTTCTGATCCACTTTACTTTAACATATTAACATAACATGACTTTTTATCTGAACACAGGTCTTTTGTTTTGTTTTATACTTTTATATTCCATGTGCAGGTATTAAATATACCATCTGTATTGACCTTGAACTCTTAATAGTAACAAATTGTAAAGATTTCGTTCCATGTTTTATAGTTTTAGTTTATACGTAGCACCGAAATAATAAAGGTCAAATTACTGTGAGAACTGAGCTATGATTTATTATCAGAGTACTTTATTAATCTAAATGATTCGATCCGTACAGTATATTGTAGTAATGTGATACATGGTGTAAAATAGTAAATAGAAACAATCGGGAAAATAAGAATGATGTTATTTTGATTATTTAAGGATTGTATATGTATACATAGTTAACATTCCTTTTAATTCGCAAAACAACTCACGTTATAGGATGCAAGAAATATAGGGTTCTATTCACTAAACAGCGAGATCTAATGATTCTACTAGAAAACTTCCGACAAGGGAGAGGGGTTCACAAATAGCCTCTAGGCATTTTGCAGGTTAAATGTTTTGTCGTTGATTTAGCTAATGGTATATAGTGCATAGTCCTTATAGTGATCACAGTGGGCAGACCCTAACCTGAATTGTATGATAACAGTGATCTAAGTGAAGGAAATACAGCCTTCAGATATCCAGAGTATAGCAGATATACATCATGATACCATATACAGATATATACACAACCAGGTCATCTCTGAAAAGATTTTTACTTTTTTAAACATATAGGACTTATTTAAACATAAATATAGGTACATATACATACATTTATACATGCATATGTATATATAAATAGATAGAGGAAGAGAGTGTGTGTGTGTGTGTGTATAGAGAGAGATAAAGATATATATGTATAGAGAGTTTATATATAAATATATATCTTTACACACACACACACACACATATATATATTTCCTCCAGTCTATGTATACATGTATGTCCCATGCTGTATAATTGTTACAATTCAATAAGTGTATAATGTATGGTTTCTGTGGGAGATGTAAAGGGAAGTGTGTACTGAGGTCTATTTGTAGTGCACTCCCAATGCCATTTCCTGTTGTAGTGACAGTGAGTTAAAATATATCCTGCCTCATATTGTAACCTCATAATATAACAGAAACATAACATAAGCGAATAATAGAACATTGACACATAATCCAACACACAGCCATTGCTTGCTATAGCGCTTTCACAGCCATGGCGTGGGCTCCTTTCACCACACATTATTATGATTCAGGAGGGTTATAGGAACAACAATCGACACCTGTCACGATAAGAATCAGCAACCAGCACATCTTATAATATTCACCTGCGGGATGGGGTTACAGACTCAAATGCACAAACTGAACCTCCTCGCTTTTAGGTTTTTAGGTTTTGTTTTTTTTTCTATTCTGATATTCTAGTAGTATCATATTCTATTTATTCCATTAATATTCTATTGGAATGTTTATTTATTTACATTTTTTTTTTTTTTAGTATTCTAATATTCTAGTGTTCTAATGGCTGAAATTTCTTTCATTCCTATATTTTATTATCCTATCATTGCAGTATTCTAATATTTGGAAGGTGCTGGTCAGGATTCTAAAAGAAAAACTAAAATTGATTTACACATATATATATATATACACACACACGCACACACACACACACACACACATTTTTATTTCTCAATTAACAAGCTGATGTCTGTTGAAAAATAAAATTTTCCTGAAGATTTTCCAAGTTTATATTTTCTATAATTCTAATACTTCCATGGGTAAAATGTGGATATGTCGTAATTGGAGAGAGTGTTTAATCTAAATTAAATACTCATTACATTATTATTATTATTATTGTTATTATTGTTATTATTATTATTATTATTGTTATTATTATTCACGTTTGTATTAGAAGATTACTGTAGATGACATGGAGTTTAAAAGGAGGAATATAAGTGCAGCTTTCGGGAACTATAATCTAAATGATTAGTTCTGTTCTGTGTTTGTTTTCTGGTTCTGAGCTCAGGATTTCTCAATATATGTTATATATAATAACCGATTATAAACTCAAAACAAATGAATTCCTGGTGATTTGCTGAAATCAGTTTTCTAAAATGTATTTCAGGTGAAGTATTCAAAGGTGTAAAGTTTTATCTGCTAATATATTGCTAGGATGGTTGATGTATTACCTTATCTGGTGTAATAACCAGAACTGGATGCTGTGACCATTTAGACATCATTCGGCTCACACTAAATAATGTTTATTGCACTGAGAAAATGTAATGTATATACCATTTTAATTGGATTTAGTGTATGTTGTATACATATTTATACACATAAGAGCACACAGTATCTGTAAACTTGACTGTTTACTGTTTCCATAGATATATAATTAAATTGATGTATTCTCGTTTAGTAAAAGCTAATATAACAGCAATATTGTCTTTGCTCGTCAATAATCAGGGTGAATACTATTTACAGTGTGGTGAGATATCCAGCATCCTTTAATTTATAGATCCCTCAACCGGTTTAACGTGACGTACAAATTGTGTCGAATGGCGATAAGACATTTAGTAAATTCTAACTGATCATTCGCCTCTCACAGACCATTTTCCAGCCACGTGGTTTATGTTAAGTCATCACCCATATTACAGAAAACTGGGTAAAGACCTGCTCACAATAGATCGTTATTATTTCACATCATTAACATTTTGAACAAGTAGATACTTTCAGATATTATGCATGTGTGCGTGTAAGGAGAACACTACAACTATGAAAAGATGCCTGTAAATGAATGTTTATATAGAATATGTAGAAACCTGTGGATGCCTGTGGATGCCTGAAGATGTCTGTGGATGTCTATGATCTACAGGTATGGTAAAATGTGGGTGTCTTTAGACGTATGTGAAGGTCAGTTAGTAGTCTGCACATGAATATGGATGCTTGAAGGCGTGTATGTGCCTTTCGATATGTGTAGATGTATGTGGATATCTGTAGATGTTTGGAACTGTCTGTAGATGTATCTCAAGATCTGTGTGTTGGTGTGTGCAGAGCAGATGTCTGTGGACATCCATGGATACCTGTGGATGTATGTGGGTGTCTGTAGATATATGTAGATTTCTGTGGATATCTGTAGATGTCTGTGGGTGTCTTCATATATCTGTAGATTTCTGTGAATATCCATAGATGTCTGTGGATTTCTGTAGATGTCTGTGGACATCTGTGGATGTCTGTGGGTGTCTGTTTATGTCTGTGGATATCTGTAGATTTCTGTGAACATCCATAGATGTCTGTGGATGTCTGTAGATGTATGTGGATGTCTGTAGAGGTCTGTGGATGTCTGTAGACGCATGTGGATGTCTGTAGATGTCTGTTAATATATGTAGATGTCTGTAGATGTATGTGGATGTATGTGGATGTCTGTAGATGTCTGTAGATGTCTGTGGATATCTGTAGATGTCAGTGGATATCTGTAGATGTCTGTTGATATCTGTAGATGTTAGTGGGTGTCTGTAGATGTCAATGGATATCTGTAGATGTCAGTGGGTGTCTTTAGATATCTGTGGATTTCTGTGAATATCCATAGATGTCATCTGTAGATGTCTGTGAATATCTGATGTCTGTAGATGTCTGTGGATATATGTGGATGTCTGTAGATGTATGTGGATGCATGTATATGTCTGTGGATATATGTAGATGTATGTGGATGTATGTGGATATCTGTAGGTGTCAGTGGATGTCTGTAGATGTCAGTGGATATCTGTAGATGTCTGTGGATATCTGTAGATGTTAGTGGGTGTCTGTAGATGTCTGTGGATATCTGTAGATGTCAGTGGGTGTCTGTAGATGTCTGTGGATATCTGTAGATGTCAGTGGGTGTCTTTAGATATCTGTGGATTTCTGTGAATATCCATAGATGTCATCTGTAGATGTCTGTGAATATCTGATGTCTGTAGATGTCTGTGGATATATGTGGATGTCTGTATATGTCTGTGGATATATGTAGATGTATGTGGATATCTGTAGATGTCTGTGGACGTCTATAGATGTTCGTGGATATATCTAGATGCGTGTAGGTGACTAGGTATCTGTGGACGTCTCTGATGACGTCTTTCATGCACCTAGCAGGTTTAAAGTTTACCAGTTTGGGATCCTTGGCAGATAAAGTCTACAGAAGCTCCTGCATTACATTCTGCAAAACACCTTTCGTTTTGGCATTCACTAGGATTTGATGCAATAGACTTGTTTATGTGGAAATGACCCAAGAACACAATCAATTTAGCCATCTAGAACATAACACATAGTTCAGATGCAGTGTTTCCAGACGATGTTGTAACACACAGTAACAAGCCAGTGGCTGACAGCCAAGATCAGATTTTTCCAACACCACTACTTTTACAAACTTTACCAGAGGCAAAACCATCCATCCCTGCCTGTGTGCTGGATAATGAGGGAGTAATTTACTATATCGGTAATTTAACCGATTCCTGCCCAGACTCTCACTGCGTTCTAGGTGGCTGGCTTCTTTTAAGAACATACAAGTCAGACTCAGAATCTGCAGTATTTATATCTATCCCAACTCCCCAAAAAAACTAGGTCAGCAGTACACAAGCAGAGCACACACAACTAAACCTGTCTGTGGTCAGACACTGTGTCAATATAATATATATCAGATATTAAAGGAGAGTATGAAGATAGTTTAGTATATATTGCCATAAATCTGAACAATAGTTTGACTTTTGACTCATTTATTAAATATAACAAATTAAACATTAATAACCTATATATGAGGTATCTGTATCTATGTCCCAGCAGTGTGTTATTACATATGACACAGTCCATGTAATAATTGTATCAATTCACACAGAACATTCTTTCCTAACTCAGACACGACTGCACTCAGTAGGTGATCTGATCCAGCTGTCAGTCTACATGTGACTTTAAATACTGGTACATCTGACAGGTGCACCTGAGTTAGTAAACAATTTATGGCCAACCAAGTGCTAAGGGTGACTGTGCTCGGGATTTAAATGGTTAAAGGGATACACTGAGGTCATATGTATGCTCTACTCCTTCTTTCTCTCCAGGTAACCATTAACATCTCTCGTCCTGCCACCCACCTCTCAGTACACTGCATATGCAATATCTAACACAGCATCTCACCATGTCAATAAATCTTGTCTAGAAATTAGAAATAAGTTACATTACCCAGTCTCTTCTCCCCAGTAGTGCCAGTTCAGAGTCGGGGAGACGAACTAGTGGGTCTCCCTCCCCCTACATCTCTTCTAGTGAACACTGAAAACTTCAGCCCCCCAACCCCCAACCCTGCAGCTATGTCCCCAGTGCCAAGAGCTCAAGAGAGCTTTTCTGGCCAAGGACCCAGACTCTGCCTCCCCTTCCCCTGGCAGCAAAGAGAGAGAGCTTCCCTTACACATCTCAAGCCCTTTGAAAAGAGCTCAATATGCTGTCTGGATGTCTAGTCCTGCACACCCCACCTGCTCCTATGCCCAAACCCTGACTGCACAGGCACCCCCTCTTTTACATGTGGGGCTGGGATAATGCTGTGTGTGTTTCAGGCCTGGCTGTGTACACAGAGATACCTTGGCAAACTCTAGCTGATTTACAAAAAGCTGCTGGAAATATTCATGAGAATATTTCACATCAGAGATCCATTAGTCTTATCCAGAATCCTAAGCAATGCTGTCAGTTTTCAGAAAACATCTGCAACAGTCAGTAAAGTAACGTGAGAAAAGAAAATCAAGGGATTTTTTTTTTAATGTGGGTTTTGGCTAATCACATCTCATCAAGTATCAAGGAGGCCACTTACTAAATAGAAAGTTGTGGCGAGTTGATAACTGGCAAACTTTAATTAAAATAAAATGAAGAGTCAGCACATTTTTTTTTTTTTTCTAAAACTATATTGGATTATGTTTTGCAAGTAGTTTCCCATCTCACCACAACTCACTGTTTAGAGAAAATGTCGCTAGGCATTCAAAGTAAGAGCTATTATCCTCTCGAGTCTGAATCTGGATCAGCATTCAAATTTTGTACACAGCAATAGAAACTATGGCAGAAACAATATATATTTCTCTCTGTGTCTCCTAATTTTGCATGATGGAAATTGTTAGTTTCTTTCTTTTCATCTTTTAGATCAGTCTGTTGCTGCCTATTGATAAAAAAAAAAGGTTAAGCAAGTCATAAAACATACCTGTAATTTAGTGCTGGGACAGTCTCCTTGCTGCCTCTCCTCCAGTGAGATCATCAGTTCTGATGACTGTTTTCCAACCCAGTATTAAAGATGTCCTGGTAGCACAGTGCAGACTTGAGGCCATCACCATGCTCTTGAAATCCAATGCTTCTTATAAAGAAGCATTGCATTCCATGCTGGGTTTGATGATGTAAAAAGTTAAGACCTTCCAAAACTGAAGGTCATTAGGAGGAAAATCTTCTGGTAGGTATCCTTCTGATAGCAGTGTGTTCTTAGACAAATGTAAACATTGCTGTTTGCCAGAAATGGTAATATTTTACATTGTTTAAGTAAGGGAAAGGGACATAATCTTTTCACAAAACCACTGTATTAAAATGCAGCAGTTTTGGTACTCTGACACTCAGAGTATCTAGCATGGCACTCAAAGTATTATGGATGTCCAAAACATAGATCCCCAGTTGTTGTGGTACGCTTAAGGGGGAAGAGGAACCTTTCTGCACCTTAACCTACTAGCCTACTTTTTACATGGATGCTGAGCAAGAACTGAAGGGCCTGCTGGGAACTCTCTGTACCGATTACCCAGCTTCCTTACCGCCATGTACTGATGCGGGAGCCGGGATATAATGCCACCCCAGCCCCGGCATCAATGCAGAGCTGCTGGGAATTTGGCAATTAGTACAGAGACTGATCCCAACAACATACCACTAGACACCAGGAAAGAGGTTCCAGTCCTGCTTTCCCTTTACTGCTGGGTGGAATTCACTGTGAAATAACCATCAAAATTTTGTATCAAATTAAATTAAGTGTGTATGTTTGTGTGAGACAGAGAGTGTGTGAGCGTGTGAATCTATGTGTCCTTGTGTTTGTGTATGCATATCAATGTGTGTGTGAATTGGGGCAGGCTAGCTCTGGAACTGAGTCTGAAAGTTTTAAAAAAGAGCTCCTAAAAATATAATGAGTAAAATAGGCAAATTACTGGCATGCCCCTGCTACTCTGGCCAGGTAAGAGGTTCTCAGATGATGCCAACTTTTGTGACTTCTTAAGGACACTAAGGACATACCACGTACTTTCCTGAATTACAGCTATATGTAACACATAGCTGGGGACATACTGTAGTGAAATGAAACGAAAACATACCAGCACTTCACTGAACATTCATATACATAATTTAAAATGAAAACTTTAACACATTTTCAAGTAAACACCCAGACTGTGTCTGTATACTTGAATATAAGGTGTGCAACATTCAGAAATATTTATCTTCTTCTTACAATAATATCTGTACAAAATCTCACATTATCATTTTAATGATGTTTTAATAGGCAAATCTCCAATATTTACCCTTTCCTTAGTTCCTTAAGAATCTTGTCCAATTCGTTCTATTGAACATGTTATTAATAATGATATTATTCTAGTGATATAGGAAATTACCCTATTTGGCCACTGTGAATAATTAAGAGGGAGGAGGAGAGGACCTGAAATTCATCAAATCTCATTAATTAAACAATCTTTAAAATCCAAGACAGCAACATAATGGATACACATGGCATGAATCTCATCTTCTAAAATAAGATAATAGATACAATGTGTGTGTTTGTGTGTGTTTATGTTCATGTATGTGTGTCCATGTGTGATGTGTGTTCATGTATGTATGTATCTTTATATATGTGTGTTGATCACATACAATGTAGCATTCACTTTATTTCCCTGTTAAAACATAGGCTGGCCTTCTCTGTACTGTACAATCTGTCCCAGTGAGCACAATGAGCTATTGTATTCTTTCAGAAACTATGATTTCCTATTCTTTTTCTCTTTTATTTTTTTAAGGCTCGGATTACAGTGCTAAAATGTACATTATTAGTTACACTAGGGCCATTCAAACACAATACATAGTTCTGTTCTAACACAAAATATTAATATAAAACATATATACAATCATTTTGCTTTGCTTTTAAAAATCATCTTTGATCATTACATCATTCTACAAAAAAACAAACATACAGTAATACCAAAAAACGTAATAGCAAATTTCGAGTAAATTTTCCTCTAATGATTTTATTTTTATACTGTAAGAAGTACGCAGTCTTGAAATAAATGAAGAACATTGTTAAAAATATTAAACTTAGCCTGTGCCTCTCTGCAAAATATGCTGGTACTAACAAATAAAGATAATTCTTGTTTGTCTTAAATAGTGGTTTTAGAAACAATCTGTTTTCAGGATACTGCAGAAATGTTTTAACCCCTTAAGGACCAAACTTCTGGAATAAAAGGGAATTATGACATGACACACATGTCATGTGTCCTTAAGGGGTTAACATGTCCAAAACAATGATCTGCTGAAAATGAAGTATATGCATTCCTTGTATTCCTCTGACATATACAGTTAGGTGCAGTAATATTTGGACACAGACACAAATTTAGTTTTCCCGACTGTTTAACAAAATAAATTAAAGTTACAGTTAAATAATGAATGCAGACATAAAGTGCAATCTCTCAGCTTTAATTTGAGGGTATTCACATCCAAACTGGAGGTATAGTTTGGGAATTTAATTTGTAGCCCCTTCTTTTTCAAAGGAACAAAAATAATTGGATAATTGACTCAAAAGCTGTTTTATGAACAGGTGTGGGCTATTACTTCATTATTTCTTCAACAATTAAAGGACCACTATAGGCACCCAGGCCACTTCAGCTTAATGAAGTGGTCTGGGTGCCAGGTCCAGCTAGGGTTAACCCTTTTTTCTATAAACATAGCAGTTTCAGAGAAACTGCTATGTTTATAATAGGGTTAATCCAGCCTCTAGTGGTTGTCTCATTGACAGCCGCTAGAGGCACTTCCGCGCTTCTCACTGTGATTTTCACAGTGAGAAGACACCAGCGTCCATAGGAAAGCATTGAGAATTCTTTCCTATGGACTGGCTGAATGCGCGCGCTGCTCCTGCCGCACATGCGCATTCAGCCGATGACGTCGCTATGGAGGAGGAGAGGAGGATGAGAGTTCCCTGCCCAGCGCTGGCGAAAGAAGTAAGTTTAACCCCTTCCTCTCCATCCAGCCTGTCAGGAGGGGGACCCTGAGGGTGGGGGAACCCTCAGGGCACTATAGTGCCAGGAAAACGAGTATGTTTTCCTGGCACTATAGTGGTCCTTTAAGCATGTAAAAGGTCTGGAATTGATTCCAGGTGTGGCATGCGCATTTGTAAGTGTGACGGACTGCCTGGCACCCCGACTGAGTACCTCCGTCAATCACTGCTTCCTAGTACTTGCGAGTACAATAAGCACTGTACTAGAACACTATAACCACAGTAAACCCCATGAACCGCCTCAGCTTGGTTGGGGTCCCACCGTCCTCCACCCACCCTAGACCCAAGACCAGGATCCAGCTTCCAGTAGGTAGACCTCTCCTAGCCCAGAGAGCGTAGTAGGAACAGCTCTTACAAGAGCTTAGTGATTATACTCAGGGGAGTATTGTGATATAGCGATCCCCAGAGTGAATGTAGTTCTCCAATCCCTCAAACATGAGCCTAGACTTCATGAAGGTTATAACGAGTGTGTTTAATGGAAGCCGCAGCTGGCTTTTTATGCAAGTCCCCAAACAAGGTATACGCCCACATGGACCTTGTGGGAGACAGGGACACAAAGCTTACAAACCAATCAGAACAGTAATTAAATGTACGACACTCCCACACACAGCACACAATCCCTCCCCTCTGCATGGGAGATAATTGAGTAAAGTACAGAATGTAACTCAATTATCTCCAGGCAGAAAAAACACATATTTTATAAAGTCTCATAAGTATTCCAAAACACCACAAATCCACATATGTGTCCCCTAATAAACATCCACTGATAGCCCTAATCTGGGTGAACAACATATCCAAAAATCACCCAGATCAGAGCAGGGGTTCAGGAAATTCCTGGAAGTCTCTTTTTGACCGACCGCACGCATGGTTTCATGCCAAAAACAGTTCCAGAGAATAAGGCTGTGCGGCCGGTCTATTTCAAACAGCCGAAACACCGTTCCAATTACCGAACGTAATGGTTGATGAACATAGTCTGTATGTATTCCTTCTTCGTGGGCTTCTACCCACCGAACGCCATTCGACTCCCGTTCGAATAGCCGAAGTTCCCTGGAAGGTAACTGTTCAGCGGTGTTCGTGCCGTCGCGTGTCAGATTTGAGTTCCATGAACTCGACGACAAAACACAGCTGAACACGTTCAACTAAACAAGATGGCCGCTGCCACGTGTTCGACTATGCGAACGGCGACCACCCAGCCGTTCGTCAATTTAGCTGCGTTTAACTTTCAGCCTGGGAAATAAATAGGCTACACACTGCACTTGTGTGTGGTCCGACTGTATGGTTGTTTGTTCGGTAAACAAACACCATAAGCAATACCATTCGGTAGCCCATATACTGAACTGTAGAGGGGAAAAGGCATGAACAAAGCCTTTCCACAGTCTTGAAGCCAGGTCTAATACATTGACCATAGTCCTGGGGCAAGAGGCTGGCAAACAGGCCCCTCCAAAAACCTGTGGCAAACTCACAGGAAAAGGGGAGTTGTTGCTATGAACCCACAACATGTGGTCAAGGGAGTTCTCAATGCAAGTGAAACAGGCCATCCTTAGTTTGCAAAAAAAAAAAAAATCCCTCAGAGAGATAGCAGGAACATTAGGAGTGGCCAAATCCAGGGCCGCCATCAGGGCATGACAACCATAACAGTTGTCATGGGCCCGGCGGCCCTGGGGGGCCCGGCCGCCCGGGCCCCACGTGTGGGGCCCATCGGGTGGCCCACACACTTAAGGCCACCCGATGAGCCCCCTCCTTCAGGGGCCCGGTCAGCGCTGTGGCCGTTGTATAGCGCGACCGGGCCCCTTTAAAAAAAAAAAAAAAAAAAGCAGCCGCAAGTGCTGCTGGGAGGAAGTGCTCACTTCCTCCCAGCTCACTCCGCGCGGGAGGAGCGCGCCTGCCTGCCCAGCCGTAAAGAGGGAGAGCCCGGCAATGAAGAGGGAGCAGCGCCGACTCCCATCATCCCCAGCCACCCTCCTGCAAAGAAAAGGTAAGAGACAGGAGGGTGGCTGGAAAATGAGCTGTGTGTGTGCATGTATGTATGTATGTCTGTCTGTGTCTGTCTGTCTGTATGCATGTATGTGTATGTCTGTATGCATGTATGTGTATGTCTGTATGTCTGTGTGTCTGTATGCATGTCTATGTATGTCTGTATGCATGTATGTGTATGTATGTATGTGTGTGTGTCTGTCTGTATGTATGTCTGTATGCATGTATGTGTATGTGTGTCTGTCTGTATGTATGTCTGTGTCTGTGTGTATGTCTGTGTGTATGTATGTCTGTATGCATGTATGTGTATGTCTGTATGCATGTATGTGTATGTCTGTCTGTATGTATGTATGTGTGTGTGTCTGTCTGTATGTCTGTCTGTATGCATGTATGTGTATGTGTGTCTGTCTGTATGTATGTCTGTGTCTGTATGCATGTATGTGTATGTCTGTCTGTATGTATGTATGTGTGTGTGTCTGTATGCATATGTATGTATGTCTGTATGCATGTATGTGTATGTATGTATGTCTGTCTGTATGTATGTATGCATGTATGTCTGTCTGTCTGTATGTGTATGTCTGTATGCCTGTATGTCTGTCTGTCTGGATGCATGCATGTCTGTCTGTATGCGTGTATGTCTGTGTGTCTGGATGCATGTATGTGTATGTATGTCTGTCTGTGTATGTATGTCTGTCTGTGTATGTATGTCTGTCTGCATGCATGTATGACTGTCCGTATGTCTATGTGTGTATGTCTGTATGTATGTCTGTGTGTATGTCTATGTATGTATGTCTGTATGTGTGTGTATGTCTGTTTGTATGTATGTATGTATGTCTGTGTGTATGTCTATGTCTGTCTGACTGCATGCATGTATGTCTACGTATGTATGTCTGTCTATGTATGTTTGTGTATGTCTGTATGTATGTCTATGTATGTATATATGTATGTCAGTATGAATGTATGTCTGCATATTATTATGAACGTAGGTCTGTGTGTATGGATGTCTGTATGCATGTATGTCTGTCAGTATGTCTGTATATATGCATGTATGTCAGTCTGTATGTCTGTATGCCATTATGAATGTATGTGTGTATGGATGTCCGTGTCTGTATGTATGTATGAATGTGTGTGTGTGTGTGTGTATGTATGTATGTATGTCAGTGTCTGTATTTATGTGTGTCTGTATGTATGTTATTATGTGTCTGTCTGTCACTATGTATGCCTGCGTGTATGTCTCAGTATGTGTGTGTTAGTATGTATGCCTGTATGCGTGAATGTCTGTTTCAGTATGTGTGTCTGTTAGTATGTATCTGTGTCCTTTTGTATCTGTGTGTGCGTTTGTGTCTGTGTGTGGACCCAGTGGGCGGTATTTGGAGGCGGGCCCGAGGGGGCCCAGACCCTGAGCTGAGTTAGGGGCCCCAAAATTTCTGGTGGCGGCCCTGGCCAAATCAACAGAACACACTGGTAAACTCTGCAACACAAAAAGGCATGGATGTCCACGACAAACAACAGTGGCGGATGATCGTAGGATCCTTTTCATGGTAAAGAAATACCCCTTCACAACATCCAGCCAAGTAAAAAAACACTCTCCAGGAGGTAGGCATATCATTATCCAAGTCTACCATAAATACAAGACATCACAAGGTACAAAATGATTGATAAGCATCATGAATAGAAAGGCAACATTAGATTTTGCCAAAAAGACATCTAAAAAGGCCAGCCCAGTTCTCGAACAGCATTCTTTGGACAGATGAAACTGAGACCTGTACTAAAAGTATTGAGATGGCCTGTGATCCAAAGCATAACACATTAACTGTAAAACACGGTGGAGCCAGTGTGATGGCTTGGGCATCCATGGGTCACTACTGTTGATGATGTGAAGTCACATGCAGCTGGATGAATTCTCAAGTCTATAGGGATATATTGTCTGCACAGATTCAGCCAAATTCAGGTAAGTTAATCGCACAGCTCTTCACTTTACAGATGAACAATACATACTGCAAAGGCAAAGTTTTTTAAGGAAAAGAAGTGGAAAGTTCTGCAATGGCCAAATCAAACACTTGTTCTCAATAACATCGAGCATGCATTTCACTTGATGAAGACAAAACTTAAAGAGGCACTCCAGGCACCAAAAAACCTCATATAAATTAAGTTGTTATTGTGCCAGGAAGCCCCTGGCGCACTTTCACCTACAGGGGTTAAATCATTCTCAAATGGTTTAACCCTAAAGTTTCCTCTCCATTCCCCCCAGGCGGTATCTGGCTTACATTCACGCCGCTAATTGACTGAGAGAAATAAATACAAAATAAAATACACACACACCTACAAACACTGTGAATGTGGAATCACTAATCTGCTCCGAAGAACAAAATATCTACATATATGCTTTAAGTACCTAACACTAGGTGATTACTTAAGCCTCCAAAAAAAGGAAATAAGAGGAAGAAAAAAGTAAGATAACAGCCCTGCTGTAGAGTATTGTAAGCTAGTAATATAAAAAGATAGCTTACCTTATTGTAAAAGACCTACTACCAGCAAACTAAATCTGTGATATAAATCTAATGAAGACAGTAAGAGACAATGTGGGTAGGGAGGAAAAGGTAGACAGGATGAAAATTTAGTCTGAGGCAGACTGAAGGGTAAACCAAACCATAATAACTCTGGTTCACTATGCGCTGAACCTATAATGACAATAGGTAGAAACCCTAAGAGCAACTAGTCCATAAATGCTAGTCCCTTAGGCTACTTCAGCACACAATATGGAAAAGTATATGCCTTCATTACCAGAAGAGTTTTTTTTTGTTATATAATATCTCAACCAGTAATGCCAGAACTTTTTATCTGATTGTTGTGACAGAGCTATAGAATATGTTAGTGTTTTGTTAGTGTTGGTAAAGCAAAGGAAAAAGATTTTTACTCTAAAAAAATGGATGTGGGATTCTCTGTTTGAAGAGGCGGTTTTATCAGAGTCTGTATAGCAACTAGATAAATACTTGCAAAAACATCATATTCAGTAATATACTTTTTATCTTGATCGAATGAGAGATCTGACTGCCATTCTGGAGTCAAAAATGCCCCTTTTCCCTTCTTTGTTGCAAAATTAGGAAGTGCATCAAACTAGGGCTGCTTGTCTTCTTTTGGATCAACAGCAAAATCTGATGTGCACTACTAGTCTTTTTTCAGTCTAGTTAACTTTGTAACTATATGAAATAATATTAATCATGTTCTCCAGAGTTAGTATAGAATTAGATCATATTAAAATACCAAATTATTTTTTATTTTCCAAATATAGCATTATTAGCTATTGCTCTCTAGTTATATATTTTAAGGGCAAAGGTCAGTCGCTCACAGTTAATCATATAAACTAACGTATCTTCTACAGCAGTAGTATCTGTGAGGCCCCTAACTTATGATGTGACAGTGAACTTTAGACAGGGTATAGAGATGTCATGTTAGTGTAATGTCTCAGCAGTACAGGGACAGATGGGTTATGCATGGATAAGATGAGTCCAGTTGTTGATGTGTCTCTGATACTCAGCTTGACAGGGTCATGCAGAAAGTATGAAGACTTAGAAACACTGTCATTTCCTAGGCTCAGATGAACACTAAGTTCTATTAAAAGAAGCTTGAAGCAGACTTAAAACATGTTTGCCAATACTTTCTTGGCATAGATATTTTTTTTTCTGGCCGCCGCTACAGATATGTGTTATCATATTATTATAATCATTATTAGCACTATTATTATTGCACTTAAATCCTGTTCCATTATAACAAGGAACAGATTCATCTATTTCCTCTGCTCTGTATACATCATTATAGAGACACATTAACAGTGCTTCCATTTTTAACCATTCGGCTGCCAGTGGGGTTTGGAGGATGTACAAGAGCACAGAGAATGTTTTGTTTTTCACATTTTTTTTCTGGCCATTCACATGCAAATGATCCTGCCTGAGATTTCCTTTCTTGCTGCTTTCTGCTGAGATAAAAGGGTTCTACTGTAAATACACTGTTATTCTCTGTGTTAGGCTATTTCTTCTCCCATCAACAAATTGCTTCTAAAAATCCCCTAAAAATACAATGTTTCTATCACTCTTTTTGATGAATGTCCCTCTTTTATTTCTCAATAGTTTAGAGCTTTGAGTATAAAGCAAATACAAGCTAAAAAAGTAAAAACATTTGTTTTATAATTTTCATTATAATATAATAATAACAATAAGAAAAACATAGTAGTAATGTAATATATATTGTTACGGTCTTTATTTTTCATGCTTATGTATTTATTTATATACATTTCCATAAAAATCAAGGAAGAACTGTTAAGCAACACACAAAGTCCTCTCATTATGTATGTATATATGACAGAAAGGACATTGTGTTAAAGGGAATATATATAGAGAGAGAAGAGAGAGAAAAGGTTATGGGTGCATCTGATTGTCCAATGTTTACTCAAAAACATTGCGCTGGAGTAGTTGTCTATATATATATATATTTTATGTGATGTATGAGTGTGTGCTTGTTTGTTTGCTAAATGTTTCAGCTCCCGAGTCGTTTTTTTTTTTTTTTTTTTATCCTGCTATTGCTTCTCTCTTTGGAGTGTTTCGATATGAAATATTAGTTTTGTTTGCGAAATGGACTTGTACCTTGATTTTGTACAGCAGTGTACTCCAAACACAAGTAGCCCTTTCTATCCTGTACCAAATAATGTATAACTGCTGGTTTAAACTACACAGAGCTCAGATATAAATGGAAAAATCAGAAAGCTGTATCTGTTGAAACATGAATTTTGTATTCATTATTTGCTTTTGCATTTACATTTCTGGAGGCCTTGAGCAAAGAGGGATTTGAAGTTAAAACTAGAGACAACTTAAAGGTATCCTTCCTTCATTTCCTCTAGATTCTCATGGTATTTGTGTAGGCTTTCTTCACTTCTTGTTCCTGTTCACATACATTTTTTTTTACATAATAAACTGTACTTGGATGTTTTAATATGCTCTATCCAATTGTATAACGTTGTAGAATGTAATTGGCACTTTATAAAATAACAAACATTGATAGTTAATAGTGAAGGACATTTGCATTGAAAACGGGCTTGTGCCCAGTGGCGTACACATAACCCATGGGGCCCCGGTGCAAAACTGATCCATGGGGCCCCCCTGAACCCTCCTCCCTCCCTCTTCCTCCCCTCTAACTCTCCCCCCGACAGACACACACATACAGACAGATAGATACATACAAAGACACATACATACAAACAGACAGACAGGCACACATACATACAGACACACACACATATAAAAGACCCACATATATACAAAAAACAGACAGGCACACACACATACATACAGACAGACACAGACACACACACACACATGACAAATATACATACAAAGACACATATAAACAGACAGGCACACATACATACAAACAGACAGACAGGCACATGTACATTCAGACAGACAGGCACACATACAGACAGACAGACAGACAGACACACACACACACACACACACACACACAAGACACACATACATACAAAGACACATACATACATAAAAACAGACAGGCACACATACATACATACATACATACAGACAGACAGATAGACACAGACACATACATACATACAGATAGACAGACACATACAGACACACACACACACACACACACACACAAGACATACATACATACAAAGACACATACATACAGACAGATAGACAGACACATACATACAGACAGACACACACAAGACATACATACATACAAAGACACATACATACAGACAGACAGGCACACATACAGACAGATAGACACAGACATAAAAACAAACACACACACATAATATTTAAGTCACCCTCCTGTTACCCTTTCACTGGGGTCCAGTGATGGATCAGGTTGATGGGAGTCAGAGTTCCCACTCTGACTCCATCGTCCTTCCTCCCGTGCAGGCTCTGTGTAAGCTGGGAGGAGTGACATGTAGTCACTTCCTCCCAGCAGTGATGATCTCATCACAGGGAGCACGTTCGCACTGTTAAAGCGCCCAGCGCTGACTGGCCCCCTGACAATCCATATCCATCGGGTGGCCCCAGCGGTTTGCCGTGTTGGCCGGGGACGCAAATGGTGATGGCGGGCACCAGGTCGCAACTGCGGCCCCTGCGACTGTGGTATGTATGCCAGTGCTTGTGCCTGAAACGTTTGCTGTATTACACTGTCCTTCAAATAAAAAATTGGTAGCACCGTGGTATGCATACTCCGTCTGTTTGATAAAGTGACTCTGCCAGATATAGTCTATACACAACTATATACCATTGTAAAACCTGCCTTTATATTCTGTTTTTTTGGTTTTACATTGGTTCAGCAGTTTTTTAAATTAAAATAAAACTTGATAGCTATGCTTGGGCATTTTCATCAGAGGTCATCCGTACAGGGTACAGAGGACCATAAGACATGAAAGTTGCCAATGTCACACGTAAGAATAATAAACACATCGCATGTTGATGTTATTACCATTATTATTAACAATATTTTAATATTGTCTTCAGATGAATAATATTCTGGAATAGAACATATATGTTAAAGTGTTCTAATAATGTTTAGACTTACAGTGTTAAGTGTTTATTTATTATCAGCATTTGTTGCAAAATGTATACTACAGCTGAATTGAAATACTGCCTTAAACTCAAATGAATTATTTTATAGCTCATTTGTCAGTTCTCTGACTTTTCTGTATAATTTGGATCACAAACTTAGTGAAAATCTCTCTTTTATTTAGATTTTTTAAAATTTTATTTGCATTTTCATGTGATCCAACAGGGGTAATATTGAACATGGAGATTGATTTCAATTGAACGAAGAAAACAAATAAAAACCGTTGACTCCAATATATTATACGGGATACAAAGCAAAGGTGCCAACTGCTTGCTAAAAGCCAGTGCAGTTTAACTAAGCCATGGGGCTCTCAATTACCATATTCAGTGTGTTGGGACATTCATCAATGCATTTCTTCACTTATCACATACTCTTGCATGCAAATGAGTAATGGGAATCCGATCTGATTAATGTACATGGCATCAGGTGGGGCACATATCCACTAATCCGTAGCTTGAGGGGACATTGCCCAACTAAGCCACATGGCTACATTGTACAGTCCCCTGTCCTCCTCCTTCTGTTCAGGATGTCATGTCACAATGGAGAATTAGCATTTGAAATCTCTTTATACTTCTGTTACAACCTTGAGCTGACCGCCAGAATACTAATCATGCACCTGTGCAGTCTGCACCTGAAACCTCCATGAACGACCAAATTACCTAGCCACCCACCCAACCACAACATTGTATCACATACCAGGCTTTCAAAAGACTTGGAATTCAGATACCGCAGACCTCAAGCACTCTGAATGTCCGTAGTATTGCAGCTGACTGCTTGTTATGGAAAGCCAGGCTATAAGCCTCATTATGTTTTGTTTAGCTGTTTTGACAAAAGCATGGCCTGCATTCCTTTACTATCATCATTTCTTTATATATCAGCTTTTACGCAAAGTGTTTGAACAATCCTAACATAAATTATCACAGAACAAACTATTATGTTTTAAAGAACAAAATGGGGGAAGGAAATAAAGCGGCAAGCAAAAGCAAAAACAAACAAATATTATGATAATAATAAGACCATGAAACTTAAATTAGAATTTCATTACAAATGGGTAACCAAATACTAAAGGGGTACTTGATATAAAGTTCAAGATTGTTAATCACTGTATAATAAAGTGATGAACTGAGACAGAAAAGGCCAGATTGTGTGTCTAGCCCTCCTTATTACAACTTCCAATCAATTAGAGAAATAAAAGGGAAGAAACACACAAAATCTCAGGCTCCTACGGCCTGTTGTGACGCAGGCTCCGAATACACCGGGCCGCACAAAATGGCAGACACTAGCTGTCCATCAAGTCCTGTGCCCACGCAGTCTCTGCTCACACAACTGGACGCAATATTCACCCTATTCTGGGAGAAACTGGAGGAGCACTCCAACACCCAATTGTCTCCCGAACGGGGAAAGAAAGGAGAGGGACCGGAGACAAAGAGGCGGCATGGCCCTGTCTCGGGCACAGCACTTTGCCCAGCATATGACCCACGCACCAAAAGCCCACACGGGCTGAGGGTCAACCGAAGTCCCCCTCAGTGGCACCACCCGAACCGCCGGATGGCCGCCCGCCGCAGGCGGCGGAAGAAGATCAGGACCCCCTGCGGCGCCAACCCAGGGAGAGACCCGGTCCCGCGGAGTTCCCGAGTCTGCTGGACACTAATGCCAGCATCATACCAGGCCTGGGGCTGGAGAGGGGCCTCCTTCTGCCCTCAACCTACCATCACACTCCAAGACTTTCCAGCAGTAGCTTCCCACTTGCCAAGCACGGGGATCGTCTGACAGCATGGTCAGGGGACAGGATCCGGTCTGCCATTCAAGGAGAACTTTCCTCGGTTCCACATTACCCCATTCAGGCAGACTGTGACTCATTGCTCTCCCTAGCACCCCACCTCCATTATGCCTCTCCAGCCCAACTATTTTATTTCACCCGTATTGCATGACACCATAACCACTTTACTAACAGCACAGGCTGCCAACGACCATAATGCCCACAAAGTGAGCCAGGCCCCAATTTGCCCAAATTTTAACTGAGGAAATCACTATGCCACTTTGGCAACCTTGTATAGGAGTCATGCCACACTTCATTAAGCGCTAGCCGATCAGGTGGTTCCAAACACAGCTACATGGGCCTACTCATGTCCTCTCTCAACATGACCAACTACTGTAAAGATACACAGTCTCTTAGCATATTATCACACACACAGTTCACTCAATGTATCTTATACTAAGCATGCTTCATTTTACCTATCTCACGAAAATCTAGGTTAACGCACGACTTTGGCGAATAAACTCATACATAGGTAATCAATCAATCACTAACTCAGTCTATCAGCATATCGAATCGCACAAGCTTGTTTAACCTTTAACATGTTTCCTGTTCTGATTATAAAAAATGTGCAATGTTTTCCAATGCCATACTAATGATGTTATATGTATACATATTCACTTGCACCAGTTATTGTAGCAGTGCAAATTTGGCCGTTCACACTTTGCACGAATAAAATAAAGAATTGAAAAAAAAAAAAAAAAAAAAAAAAAAAGGGAAGAAAACGGTTCATAGTGTAGGATTTTGGCTACTGAATACAGACTTTATAATGGCTAAAGGTAATGGGAGGTGGGCATGAGAGGGGTATGAGCATTACAGCTATGGCGGTATTAGGCGATACGTGGACTTACACACACAGGTTTACTTTATTATGTATTAGAACAGATATAAAAAGCTAGATTCTGCCTCTTGTCTTTTCTACCGTAAGTTTTCTTTTATAACAAATATTTTAGGATATAATAATGGTTTATATTTTAGGAGATCTGATTGAGTACAAGATTAGGCAGGAATCCAAAACAAGGTTATAAATTAGAATTAAAAAATATGGCACTATGGCAATGTTTAGGAATTTAATACGGCAGAGATGCATATAATTTATACTATGATTACCAAAAATAACAAGGAATATATATTGGGAATAGTGTTATATGTCATTAGTGCATCGTATAGATAATAACAGGGAATTGAAGGGCAACCAGAATATCTCTGGGTGACAGGGATAGTGGCTTCATTAAAAACCATAATTTGTCATAAAAATATGAAAGCCAGAAAGATTTATTTATTTTATTTCATACATTTCTTGTCTTTTTCGTGACTACAGAAATATACAACAAGCATTCACACGCAAAAGTAAAAATAACACTGGGCAAAGAGTGTGCAAAAATAACGGTGTTAAAAAGAAGAGAAACAAAATTACACACACATTCATTTATGTTCTAGTACACATGATATGCAAACATACAGAAATCCTTGCATGTATTCACACCTTATTACATATAACAGTCACATATATGCATATGTAGGAACAATGCAAAAAAAACAATGTTAAAAGGTATTTCCATATAGAAATTAAGCATTTATTAACATAAATACAGACATGAACTAAGGCATACACACATTCATTTTTTTTTATTTTTTTTTAATTACTTTTCAGATTAGTAGAGTTAATGGATCACTATACATGCAAACATATATTCCTAAAGCTATAGTTTTATTCTATCTGTAGTAATGTGACCCCCGCTGTGTAAGGGCTTGAAGGGTATACCCCACTTTACATACACTCACTTTAAGTACACTCGCGAGTACAGACATTCCCACGCCTCTTCTGTCCGCGAGTCATTGGCGGATCCAGGGGGGGGGCAACGGGGCAATTGCCCCCCCCGAGATTCTCCCCTGCCGGCTAGTGCAGGGCTGGCATTGCCCAAGCGCCAGCCCTGCAATGTGCCTGCGGACCGGGGAGGGAGATCAGTGATCTCTCTCCCCGGTTCGCAGGCACATTACTGACAGCCGACCGGAAGGGGAGGGAGAGAGGACCCGGGAGCTGTTACCAGCAGCTCCTCCGGGTCCTCCTCTCGCGAGATTTGGAGCGTTGCCGCGGTTACCACGGCAACGCTCCAAATCTCGCGAGAGTGAACTCTAGCCCTGGAGCGCGGGCTAGAGTTCACTGGAACCACTGGACCACCAGGGATTCCCCACTGGGACCACCAGGGATCCATAAATACCCCCCCTCCTCCTCAATAAAGGTAAGAAGGGAGGGGGGACATAAATATATTTTATTAAATACATTTTTTTTTTTTTTTAATGAAAAAGCCTCCCTTCCCTCCTCCCCTTCCCCCCATACACACTGCCCCACATACACACTGCCCCACATACACTGCCCCACATACACTGCCCCACATACACTGCCCCACATACACACTGCCCAACATACACTGCCCCCATACACACACTGACCCCATACACACACTACACACACTGACCCCATACACACACTGCCCCCATACACACACTGTCCCCATACACACACTGACCCCATACACACACTACACACACTGACCCCATACACACACTACACACACTGACCCCATACACACACTACACACACTGACCCCTTACACACACTACACACACTGACCCCATACACACACTACACACACTGACCCCATACACACACTGACCCCATACACACACTGACCCCATACACACACTACACACACTGACCCCATACACACACTGACCCCATACACACACTGACCCCATACACACACTGACCCCATACACACACTGACCCCATACACACACTACACACACTGACCCCATACACACACTACACACACTGACCCCATACACACACTACACACACTGACCCCATACACACACTACACACACTGACCCCATACACACACTGACCCCATACACACACTACACACACTGACCCCATACACACACTACACACACTGACCCCATACACACACTGACCCCATACACACACTACACACACTGACCCCATACACACACTGACCCCATACACACACTGACCCCACACACACACTGACCCCACACACACTGACCCCATACACACACTGACCCCACACACACAAACACTGCCCCATACACACAAACACTGCCCCCATACACACAAACACTGCCCCCGTACACACAAACACTGCCCCCGTACACACAAACACTGCCCCCATACACACAAACACTGCCCCCATACACACAAACACTGCCCCCATACACACAAACACTGCCCCCATACACACACTGTCCCCATACACACACTGTCCCCATATACACACTGTCCCCATATACACACTGTCCCCATGTACACACTGTCCCCATATACACACTGTCCCCATGTACACACTGTCCCCATATAAACACTGTCCCCATATAAACACTGTCCCCATACACACACTGTCCCCATACACACACTGTCCCCATACACACACTGCCCCATACACACACTGCCCCACAAACACTGCCCCACATACAAACACTACACACACTGCCCCACATACAAACACTGCCCCCCATACAAACACTGCCCCCCATACAAACACTGCCCCCCATACACACACTGCCCCCCATACACACACTGCCCACAAACACACACTGCCCACAAACACACACTGCCCACAAACACTGTCCCCATACAACACTGTCCCCATACAACACTGTCCCACAAACACTGTCCCCATACAACACTGTCCCCATACAACACTGTCCCACAAACACTGTCCCCATACACACTGCCCCATACACATACTGCCCCGCACACACTGCACACCTATACACACACAGTGCCCTACACACACTGCTGCCCCCCATACACACATTGCCCCAAACACATACACACACTGCCCCCCATACACACACTGCCCCACACAGACATACAGTGCCCCCATACACACACTGCCCCCTAACACACACACTGCCACCCTTACGCACTCACACTCACTTCACCGCTCACACACACTGCACCTTTCACACACACTTCACCCCTAACACACACCACTTCTCCTATGCCCTATATCCCAGCAGACCCCAGGTAAGTTGTCAAACTGTTCTTAAACGGTATGACTACTTACTCTGGGGTGGGATCCTGGCACTACTGGCACCATAACTACTACACTGAGCTGTAGTGGTTATTGTGCTAGGATTATTTTTTTTTAAATAATCTACAAGTGCCCCTCCCGAGATCAGGCTCTGGATCCGCCACTGCCGCGAGTGAACAGGAAATGGAAGGTTCTATTCTCGCTCAGGTCAGTGTCCTTGGGGCAAGAACTTTTCACACCTTCTGACATGGCACATATTAATCATCTCAAATTTATAATGCCTACTCCTAGCTAAACATTTATATATTTTTTCTGCCCCTAAATTGTCCATATTCTGCAATCGGGGCCATCCAGTGAAAAGGTTTACCCTGTCATTTTTTTATAACTATGACTTAGTAGCTTAGCTGCATTAGCCACAATTCTGAGGATTCAAAGTTAAACCATAAACATTGAAAGTGATAAATAGGTGTTTCTAAACAAAGACATCTGCAGTTGCAGTATCAGTTATGCCTGTAAATGACTATTGCAATGCAGTACTTGCATTGGGGAGTGAAAAAAGGTATTTTTTCACTTTAAGTACATTTTTGTTTTACATACATGCTCTCATCCCATTGTGTACTTAAAAGTGGGGTATGCCTGTATTTACTTCCCTTTCATCCCTTGCTGCGCTGGTCTCTGCCCTGCTGGCATGCCTGCTTGGTGAGATCATCAATTTTGATGATCTAAACCAATCCAATGCTTTTCTATAGAAAAACATTGGGAGGCAAATGTGCATGCACAGCAAAACGCTTTGCAGCTCCAATCAGATGTCCTCTATGAACAGCTAATCAGTAGGCTGCAATAAATAAAGAGCACTGTTGTGATTATGGTGCCAATAGTGTCTTGGTGCTTCCCAATGCAAGTGACTAAACCATTTTCTAACAGTTTGACTCATTACCTGCCTCCATTGCAGGCTCCTCTATCGAGAGCTCTCTGCCTGAGCTAAATCCAGCAATGCATGCATAGCTCATTGGCTGCGATTAATCAGCTGACACTTTAAAGGACCACTCTAGTGCCAGGAAAACATACTCGTTTTCCTGGCACTAGAGTACCCTGAGGGTGCCCCCACCCTCAGGGACCCCCTCCCGCCGGGCTCTGGAGAGAGGAAGGGGTTAAACTTACCTCTTTTTCCAGCGCCAGGCGGGGAGCTTTCCTCCTCCTCTCCATCTTGATCGCGACGTCATCGGCTGAATGCGCATGCGCGGCAGGAGCCGCGCTCGCATTCAGCCGGTCGCATAGGAAAGCATTTACAATGCTTTCCTATGGACGCTTGCGTGCTCTCACTGTGATTTTCACAGTGAGAAGCACGCAAGCGCCTCTAGCGGCTGTCAATGAGACAGCCACTAGAGGATTTGGAGGCTGGATTAACCCTCATTATAAACATAGCAGTTTCTCTGAAACTGCTATGTTTATAAAAAAAAGGGTTAATCCTAGATGTACCTGGCACCCAGACCACTTCATTAAGCTGAAGTCGTCTGGGTGCCTAGAGTGGTCCTTTAAGCCAATAAGCTGACCCTGCACTACTGTGCTAAGCTTAAAGGGACACTATAGTCACCAGACAACTACAGCTTATTTTATTTGTTCTGTTGAGTAGAATCATACCCTTCAGACATTTTGCTGTAAACACTGTTTTATCAGAGAAAATGCAGTGTTTACATTACAGCCCAGTGGTATCTCACTGACCACTCCTTAGATGGCTGTTAGAGATTCTTCCTGGGTCATGGCTGCGTAAAATGCATCAAAACATTCAGTATCTCCTCCCTCTGCATGCAGACACTGAACTTTCCTCATAGAGATTTATTGATTCAATTCATTTCTATGTGAGATGCTAGTTGGCCAGGGCTGTGTTGGCCCGATCTGCCTCCTTGTCAGTTTCAGCCAATCCTATGGAGAAGCATTGTTATTGGATCAGGCTACCACTTCTGCTGATGTCAGCAGGCAGTGGGCAGGTCTAAAGGAAACAGGGACAAGTAAGCAGCTGCAGACTTGAAAACAAGTAAGATTTAACCATATTTAGGGAGGCATGAGGGGAACAGGGGGGCTAGATGGTGGTTTTAACCCTATAGGGTCAGGAATACATGTTTGTGTTCCTGACCCTATAGTGCTCCTTTAAAAGAGCTAATGGAAGCTCCGATCACCAGAAGGAAAGAGACAGTGAGCAGCACCTGGCAGACTCCAAATAAGAAGTGCTAAAGTAGTTATGGTATTTCTAGTGTTCTTTCAACAGAGAAAGCTACAAAGCCTTAAAAGTCATAAAATGTGGCCTACATTATGGATATACTTTAGGGTTAATACACACCAGCACGTGCATACATGGATATGTGAAATACACCAAGGCTTGGTTAAATATTAGTTCCATAAATCTAGCTTGGCTTGTTTCCAGAAACATGTAGAATGCAGATTACAACACAGCAAGTTAAGACAGTTATTATGTCACTCTGAGCCTTTCATTCATTACTTTTATTTTACCTTTCAATGCAGCCGTAACTAATGTTCTTACTAGAATCCCCAGTGTGAAAGGTCAGACCAGATACTTTACCTTTATGAAGAGTACCTGAAAAATATGCAACAGTAATACGGATTAATTGAACCTGCCAAACTCATATAAAAATAATACTCAATCTTTTTATAATCTGGATTAGCCATATACTGTATGTATTAGCATGCACAATTTAGTATGTAAACTATCAATGTTTGCAAGCTGGTAGATGTGTATATGTACTTTATCTTCTCTAAATGATTATTTAGATTCACTGCTCACCATTGGAATTCTCATTCCCACCACAAACACCCATTCCACACATTCTGTCTATTTTGATATATTCATATACATTCATTAGTTCCAAACTTTACACATAAGGGGGGAGTTTTCAATGGAAAACAGGATTCCATATCAAATGATTGAACACCTGCAGCCTTGCACGTGCTTTACACTAAAATATCATAGTATCCAGTTTAGGATATAAAGGTATGGATATTAAAAAGTAAATGTTTTCCTATCATCAGATTAGGTACATTCATTTTAACATTTTCTTCCATTTAAGAAGAAAGGGTTAAAATATTTTGTGTATCTTTTAATTTCTCCTTTTTCCCTTTGCTGTAATATCAGTGATGTGTTCTATACTATTTTTTAGCTAGACTCTCCCTACACACTGTTGCTGCGGTGACACTGAGAGTGAGTTTTTGTGCCCAGAACAATGGCTAAAGGTTTGACTGATCACCACATTCTTCACTGACTAGATTTATGCAACCCTATTCTTTATGGCGTTGGAATGGTGGGTATCAAATATTCAGAAAAAAAAAAACACACCACAATTAGTGACTTTCGCACAATATACAACAATGCGCAGCAATGTTAATTAATAGTCACATATTGGTGGTTTGGTGCATAGTCCTATTAATTATGTGGGAAGAAACAGTTTTCGTTTTTACTTGTAAAGATATGTGTATGGGTGACATAGTTATACTAAGAGTGTTAATTTGCATAACAATTACAAGTCTGACTTAAAACAAGAATTGACTAGACTCAACAACTTGTATAATTAACACTTAATTAGGGTAAATACAATACAAAGTACAAAGTGGTGTCATTTAAAAATACTTACACTGTCTTGTTTATGAGCCAACTATGTAACTAGATGAAAATTTATGAACGCATTGTTATTTAAAAAAAAACATGCCACTGGCAGATGCATATTGAATATGAGTTGTCTGTTATAAGTCAATATGTCGCATTTGCTGGTGAAAAGTGTAAAGTTTAACACATAGCACTATACCATGAAAGCTATACACCTATAAAATATATATAATATCTTCAGAGGGGACAATGCAGGACTATTTTTACATTATCATGGAATTGTAAAAAGTCTTGAAATCAGTATCCAATATTGCTTTGATGCTAATAAATGTATGCAAATAGGAGAATTTGAGCTGTTTTCTTCTGCCTTTTTTTATCACCTGTCTCTTTAATATCACTTTTTGTTTTGGGACAGAGGGTGTATTCTAATTATATACATACTGTGAGCATTAGTCAAATAAATAACTACTAAATAAAGCATGAATAAAAAATACAACATTGTTTTCGCATTGTATGTCAAAAATATGATACTTTAGAGATTCATTTACCGGGTATGTTTTATCTTAAGTATAAAGTGAGAAGTTATAAATTAAAAAAAAAAAACAGCACTTTGCAAAAACAGCCAAATAATGTTGGTTTGTAGAATCAAATATTCATCTAACTCTACTAAGCAATTACAATGTCTGAGACATTTTCAGACCTTCCCTTAGGGAAGAGGGGCCTTGTGCCCTGTGCCCAACATTCTTGGAGGCCCACTTGTTGGAACAGGAGATGCGTGGAATTAGCAGCTCTCTGTAAACACACCTTCTGTATGCTCTTTCATAGCGTTAGTGCTCTCCATACACTTGGGATGCAGAATTGCAGAATTCTGTGATTTTGCAATAAATTGTGTTGCGAGAGAGCAGTGAAAACTGTCTGTACAGTCTAGCCTGATAATGGCATTCACCTAATATTCCTGCCCAGTTGCTAGGCCATCAGGGACCCAGTATGTTATTGCAGGTGGGTGAGGCAATGAGGCACTGCAAGCGTTATTTGCCATGTGCTCGGCATATCTTTAGGGATGGCAAATCCATTTTCTGTATTTGTTGTTCATTTGATTATATAAAGATTTTTGTGATCATGATAGATATATAAATACATCAATTAAAGCAGCAATCACGTTGCTAAGATAGAATGGTGACACCTTTGTCCAAATCACAAACTGACAAAGTTTTGGTCCCTAAAATGGGCCTTTGTCAACCTAGCTGGCTTAACACAATAGAAACACATAGGTCTAAGTAAAAATTGAACATGGCACTTTTTATATAGTGACTCCACATGGCCAGCCTCCAACGGTTTCAGTACATTATATTACAAGGACATTTGTAAAATGTTACGTTTGATTTCCATGAGATCCTGCTGCCCTTTCACAAAAGTAATCACTTAAATTCTTGTTCCATTATGTGTACTTTTGTATTTGCCTTCAAAAATCCCGGAGAGCAGTAAATGTGGACAGGAAGTGTCAATTGTTATAACTGTTGGAAGAGATCTGAAGCTGTATTTGGGAAGTAGAAGTATTTTCCTGTGGTTTAATCATAAGCAATAGTGTTTATGCATTGTATTAAAAAAGGGTTGATTTTTTTAAGTGTATTAATCAGGTATACATACATGCATATACAGTACACAAGTTGGTCTTATTATGTGCTATGGTTGGTAGCTCTGCAACACATTATCATGGTGCTTTGGTGAATCATATTTATGTTCTAGATTTATCCTGTACAGCAAAAGTATGGATTTGTCTGTATCCACATGTTGCACAATACAAAACAGAAAGTATCCCATCTAACTCTATAGATCTGCATATTAGAATAGGAAAGCTATTATTTTCTAACACCATATTGCCAAATAGCTTTTCTGTAAGACCACCTTCTAGAAGAAGTAAAACATTTTCCTGGTAGAGCTTTTGCATGCAGTAATGCAAAAGGCGAAAGAAAAACCAACCTCTCTGACCAAAAATGAAGGCATCAGTGGACTAGGACCACTAATTTATTATCTCCTTGAACAGTTCAGAGAGGAGAACAAACAAGCATTTTGAATACTGGATTCCACCACTGCCAAGATTTGTATATACCCATTACTACCAATACCCAGATAAATTGGTGGATAAATCTATTTATTAAACATTATAGCCAGATAACGGAAGGACACAATAAGATATAGAGTACAAGGATGTAAAAATAACAGAACAAACTGGCAACATTGTGGATCCAAGACCTTTTCAAGTCATGCCACCAAAGTTGTTATCATATTATTAGCAATTACTGGAAAAATTAGAGTAACATACATCTGAACAAATTGTTACAGAATTGCATGGTCAAACTCACCAAAATTGACCCTTTGACGTTTCAGCAATTTGGATGTTTTACAACCAAAAGGTTTAATTGCTGGGTTTAACCTATTGTCTTTCACAAGGCTTTTCTTTACGTGCCTTGCTTTGTCTTTTTACCGAATTTACATCAAGAAAGTTTAGCAAGAAAGTCTATTTGATAGACAAAACATTATTATAAAATTCTATTAAAATGAAAATGTATTATGTAATCTTGAGATTTTTCTGTAAAATAGTGTGTTACGTTACAGGCTAGTTTGTTGTTAAGTTTTTTTTTTTATGAAAACAGATATTAGGCTGTCCCTAAATAAGTATAAATATTCAGATTACTTGGTTTTAAGTTTGTCTTCTCAGTTTTTTTGTACCAATTTAAAATTACTATATAGTATAAATATATATAGTATAAATATATGATATATATGATGTCACATTGGTGGTTTTTGTCAAGTTATTGTCTTTGCACTTTGATCACATATCACATATTCGTTTGTACTAAGTATACATATATTTGTTGATGTACTTTCTTACAACCTGTCATGACTGTCATCTCCACTCTTGTTTTGTTGACATTTTGTTCTGCTTCTGGATTTCTTTCTAGCATAAGCATTGACTTTGCTTTAGATTAATTAGTCAACTTCTGCCCTGCTCCTTCAAAATCATATTGTATGTGCAATAAATATATGTGCAACCAACGCTTTATCCTTTAAATAATTAAAAATAGAATATTTATAATATATTTATTAGTATCTAGCAGTAATCCTCCCCAAAACACACATCAATGATGCAAATTGATAATGAAACACAGTTGAGCGCTATTTTACCCTAAAAGTGCAAATGTGGTAGTGATATAAAAAGTTGGTAAAACACTTTGCTTTTGGTTTTGTATTTTTACATTTTTTTTGTAAAAAAATGTTTACGGTACAAAAACAAAAGCTAAGTGTTTTACCTGCTTTTTATTTCACTATCACATTTGCACGTTAAGGGTAAAATAGTGCTCAACTGTGTTTCATTATCAATTTGCATCATTGATGTGTGTTTTGGGGAGGATTACTGCTAGATACTAATAAATTCATCGAATCTTTATTTAGACTTTTGCATTGTCTGTTTCATTAGTTCTGTGCCTTTAAAATTATCTGTAATGGCGAAAATGTTAAAAAGACATATGATAGATGCCTATTATTACTTTTTATGGTTTGAAGAAACATTCAGATCATAGCAAACTTATGGCAGCCATTTGATATAACTCCTTGGTATTGATAGTTTTAAAAAAGTTGTTTGTTTATATTTTGTACCATGGTGTCTCTGGGCCTTGGGTAGGGGCTATGTGGTGACAAGGTGTGTGACTATGTCAAGTTTGTTTGATATTGTTTGTCTTGTATTTCCTTAATAGGAAGGGGATGTGGGTGGTGAACAAGTAAGGCAATAGGTACCTGGTAGAGATTTAATGAGGGATACGCGTAAGGATTTGAAGGAGGTGCAATAACAATTAAGAGATGAAAATGTTGGAGGGGAGGGTAAAAGGAAGGAAAAGGTGGTTAATGAATGTAGTGATATATATTAAAGTATAAAGTGAGATAAATAGTTTTTGAAAAAGGAAAGAGAGAAGGATAATAATTGTTTTTTGTTTTTCATTCTCTTTCCTTGCCTCAGACTTATAGTGTTGTGTAGCATTTTTGCCTTGGCTTACAGAAAATATAAATAAAAAAAGATTATAGTATTTGCCTTATGTGTTTCTGTGCAGTTCTCATTATCTTATTATTTTTAAAATACATTCATACCTTTTACATATGTATGTGATTTTATCTTAGTATGTTATTTCAGATTTAGGCGATGCTACAGCCTTAACCTTGATCCCTTACAGGGATTCCTCAGGTTTATGGTTTTGTTTAGTGTTTTTTTTTAGTCTCCGTGTCTGACATACATTTGTTCTTTATAAATCGTAATCCTTTATAGGGAGGGAGACTATTTTATTGCTTTCATTTTGTTCCTTTTTAGGATGTCTTGCCTGGTGTGCATTTGTACCTTGTTTGTGATTTGCTCCTTTAATGAGACTCCTATGTTCTGTCCTCATTTTAGGAAATTTATTGGTTACTCTTAAAGCCTGATTCGTGCAATATGTTTTGTCTGTGTTATCCTGTACCCTTTAGTCTGTTACCTTTAATATACGTGTGTGTTATCTACATTCCTTGCCTATATCCAACCAAGTAATACTTAGTAAGCCTATATACTCCAGATTCCTGCTTAATTGTTGTATGTCTACCTTTTCTCCTCGTTCCTGATTGTCACCCACAGACAAAGCTCTCTAGTTCTTAGTGCTTTCAGTACCAGCCAATGTGGGTACATACAATATCCTAAGAACAGACCCAACAGTCTAAAGGGTGCTGAGGTAGGCAGCTCTGTTTAATTTATTTATGTTTAATATGATTAGGTGACCATGGAATGGCTGTTGTTGTGGGGACTCCTATGGCATACGTCCCTGACACCCCATTTATTATTATACCATGATAGAACAGCACCTCGAGGAAGCCTATCTATGCTCTTTTTGTGTCAAGCATCACGAAAGAAAGTTCTGATGCATTTCTGATGCATGTTTCTGCTACATGCAAGACATATTACATGGTTAATTGCAGTTGGCAAAGCTGATGAGTGATATCCTATAGGATAAGGGTCCTATACGCTCATGTCATACTTATGAGTTTTTCTTGACTTTGTGTAATAATTGCAGTTTGTGACATGATAAATCCCTAAAAAAGTTTCCGTTATTCTACTCAGTGCTGACTTACACTGTAATGCAATAGCTTGCAGGACTGTTATAAATGATGACATCATATAATGAATATTAGTTCTCTGATTGGTGTGGGAAGATATAATGGGTTTCTGAGGTCGCATGTGTCATATGAACCATGTTTTTTTCAGCTTTAATGTATTGAATATTATAATATAATATAATGAATATTTTATTTTGTAATGAGTGTTGTTTTTTTATTTAGTGATGAAAAAAAATTGTCCCAGTTTGAGTATGCTGGGTCTCTGATAACATATTTATTTTCATTTGACTGTTAGAAAAGATGGTTGGAACCATGTTCACACAATTGTTGAGTAAGAGTTTGTTAGGAATTGTATCCTGATGATACATGGAAAACTGTAAATTGGATGTTTATGCGTTGCCAATATGGTCTTGTATCCTCTTCCGGGTGAGGAAGCAACTGTTTCACTGACCTTAAACCTTATAGTGGAAATAGGCAGATTGAGTCAACTTGTGGAAATGATTGACTCTTTGTTTTTTTTGGAGGCCTACGACACATTCATCATAGTGAAGGCCACTACCGAAATAATTTATTACAGCTCTACTGCATGTTTTAAATGCTAGGAAAGCATTTTACAGAAATAATAGAGAATAATTGTATAATAAAATTGGTGATTTGAGTGAGTAATGGCTATAAATAAATACACTCATATTGAGCAGAGCCTATTGAAGACGGGCTCAAATCTCACAGATGGGTGTTTGCTATGGTGACACTGTCCCTCTTCTGTCCTCCAACGGTAAGCTCAAGGAGAGAATGAAAAACAAAAGCAGAGACTCCCAGTGTAATATTCACAGATATATTGACATACATTTATGTCAAGAAATATTTGCACACTGATACAATTTTCAGAATTTTGGCTCTGTACGTCACCATAATGGATTTGAAATGAAACAACCGAGATGCAATTGAAGTGTAAACTTACAGCTTTAATTCAAGAGGTTGAACAAAAATACAATATGAAGCATTAAGGAAATGCAGTGCATTTTCATACAAAGTCCCCTTATTTCAAGGTTCCAAATGTAATTGGACAAATTAACGGAATCATATATAAAATGTAAATTTTTAATGCGGGTTTCCTCCTTCGTGATGCTTTGACAGGCATTTACAGCAGCTGTCTTCAGTTGTTGTTTGTTGGTCTTTCTGCTTTAAAATTTGTCTTCAGCAAGTCAAATGTATGCTTGATCGGGTTGAGATCAAGTGATTGATTCGGCCATTGCAGAATATTCCACAACTTTGCCTTAAACTCCTGGGTTGGTTTCACAGTATGTTTTGGGTCATTGTCCATCTGTAATGTGAAGCCCCATCCAATCAACTTTACTGAATTTGGCTGAATCTGAGCAGACAATATATCCCTATACACTTCAGAATTAATCCGACTGCTTCTGTCTTCTGTCACATGCTTTATAAACACTAGAGGCCCAGTGCCATTGGAAGCCATGCATGCCCATGCCATCACACTGCCTCCACTGTGTTTTACAGATGATGTTGTATGCTTCAGATCATGAGCTGTTCCAAACCTTCTCCATACTTTTTTTCTTCCCATCATACTGGAACATGTTGATCTTTTATCTGTCCAAAGAATGCTGTTCCAGAACTGGACTTGCTTTTTAAGATGTTTTTTTGGCAAAGTCTGATTTAGCCTTTCTATTCTTGAGGCTTACAAATGGTTTACACAGTGTGGTGAACCCTCTGTATTTGCTCTTGTGAAGTCTTCTCTTCATGGTAGACTTGAATAATGATATGCCTACCTCCTGGAGAGTGTTTTTTCACTTGGCTGGATGTTGTGAAGGGATTTTTCCTTACCATGCAAAGCAAAGTATGATCGTCCACCACTGTTGTTTTCCATGGACGTCCAGGCCTTTTTGTGTTGCAGAGCTCACTAGTGCATTTTTTTGTGTGGACATTCTGTATTTCTGTAGTGCATAGTATAACAAACAAGCTTGAAATGTAGCATGAAATGTCAAGAGTACTGCACTTAACAAAAACAGTGGGGCTGTCCGGATGTCCACATTTAGCTTATTCCTAAGATGGGAAAGCATGTGAATGATGCATGGAGTTCACAAAAGACAGCATCACAGGGATAGTGAGGTAAAGCGGCCTTCCATCCCAAGTCGGAGACCTGCATCTCAAAGGGGGCTCTGAGAGTCCAAGTCCTTCCAATTATGGGAATAACAAAACACCCTGGTGTTTCTCTGCCGCCATTCGCAAACAGTCTTCAGTCTGCGTGGATGATGCTTTGGGTTCATATCATGATGGCCCTTGGCCTAGGCAGGGCAAACAATGAGTGAGACAGGCGTTTTAGGTAAGGTTGAGCCTGAAGAAGTGTCTTTCACCTCTCAGATGACGCTTCACCAGTTTTCATCTTGAAGCAAGGGTGTTGAATTTCTATTTCCCAGGGCCTCCCAGAAGCATTTGAAAATCTCTTCTAATCTTCTCACGGACTGCTCCACTAGGTCATGATAGTCCTCCTTGGACTGCAAAAGAATAGACCCCTGCGGGAAAGGCACTTCTGACATCTTGTCGAGTTCTGCTGTGCGAAGAGTAAACTTTGGTTTCCCCATATTCAACTAAAATTGCAACTTATAATGACTTCTCCAGTCTGAATACTATTCAATCCCCTGAGTAGAATCCCTTGCAACAGCGTTCAGCTGAAAGTCTGTAAATTTTGACAATAAACCTGGCATTCAATTGGGTTGAATAATTATGATTACAAATGTATATAATCACCTTTCCTCTCACAACACTTGAAGTGAATATTACATCAAGGATGTCAAGATTCATACATGCATAAAACATGCATACTCTAAAGCTTATATTATATCTAAACACTTAATTTGGATGACCAATTCTCAGTAGCATACATTATTTAAAACTATATGCCCCATGAGCATTATATCAGCTCTTACATTCATTTTACAGCAGCAGCCTGAAGAATGTATTCTGTCTCTTCTGTGGGACTACTTCTATCACAAAAACTAATAGAAAATATATTAAAGGAATACTTTAGCATAAGGAATAAAAACATGCATTCCTAACATTATAGTGTTCTGCTAATAGTTTAGGTTGTAGGCCTCCGCCCTGTAAGGAGTAAAAAAAGTTGATTTACTTACCTTTTCTACCTTGCCTGGTATATATATCATCAATCTTGTGTCAGTTTCCTAGATAAAGTAAACAACTAATAGTAATGGAAGGTTTAAAGAATTTAAAGGGGAAAGTCACCAACCAGGAATTGTTAATTACAACCTATATTCAACTAAAACCAAGTGATTTATGATTTGTGATGTGTGAAAATTCTGTTAACATTTTGCTTGCTGCGCATACAGACTATTAGGGTTATTCACTAATGTTGCAAAAATCACTAGGAATTAATAGTAAAATCAATGTGAATTCCAAAATGTAGGCCAAAATAGTCGAATTGGAAAAAGCCTTAATTAACAACTATGCCTACCTCCCAAAATGGCAAATTAACATAAAGGGACACTTTAATGTAAGGGGTGTGTGAGGGGGCTGTTTTGATTAATTGTAATTGACATTAACATTTTTGTAAGTAAATAATTCAGAACAAATTCAGAACACTAGACATAGCCACATTAGAAGGCAATGTCTGCCTAATAGCGGACTCTGGTATTTAAGAGAGAGCCTTTCTTTCTGCAGTCCCTCCCGGCCAGTGATGTGTCTCTACTATATCCACATGGCACTGAATCTTCAATCACAAGCCTGTGCAGATCCAGCCAATCAGTGTCTCTCTGACTGCTTGTGTGACTCTTGGCCAGAGAGACAATATGGCTTCTGTTTGTGGAGTTTTCCTGAGTCAGGGAGGCATGGAGCAGTCTGAAGGAGAGCTGAAGGAGAATTATTCCACACACAGAAGTTACAGGCAAGGACTAAGCTATTTCCAAATAATACATGCTAATTTATTCTGAGGTAGAATTGTTTTATATTTATTACATATTATTGCTATTGGTTTTACATCACTAGGGTCAAAAATGTAGGACACATTTGTACAGTGTATATTAATCCAGGCCCATTTATAAATTAGAAGTTCATATAACAGTACTCCCTGCATTCCTGGTGTTACAGTAGCTCTTGGAGAATTCAGAACACCTCTGACCTCACCCTCCCATAGTGTATACACTATTTATCCTTCTTCATAATATACTTCAACTATATCTTATATTTACATTTATTAGTGTAAATACAGTATAAAATGTCACTAGTGTAAAAGGACACAGTGACACTAGTGTGTCAGTATATTTAGTGAATATATATATACTGAGCTAGCTGCAAGTAAATGGTAAACTAAGTATAGTAATGGTCACCTGATCTTTCTCAGTGTTAGTACTTTTAATATAACTATGACATATATTTTACTGTGTAACACAGATTTATTTGAGGGGGTGGGGGGGGGGGGCTGTTTGTAATATGAGGTACAAAAGTGAGATGTGGATTAAAGGGGTTGTTACTGGTAACATGGCAATGCCACATTTGGAAAAATACATAAATATACACCTCAAAAAATGTTTAATGTAAATCAAGTGCAGCCACTCCTCAACTGTACTGCTACTCTGAAACCTGTCAATGTAATATTATATCAGCTAGGTAAACGTTTTAGCCATGCCTGATGTAAATCATTAGTGTATTTACAGTTATAATAAAGCTTCCAATCCTTCCACATGTAAGTGTAGCCATCTAATAAATTAACCAGGTGCCTGCAGCTGAAAAGTAAATTAAAGGTCACTCAATGCACAATGACCATTTTAGTGAGCATGATCAAGTGGTCATAGTGCCTGGAGTCTGTAAGTGCAAAGTTTTACTTTGAAATGCTGCACATATGGAGTTTAAAGGACCACTATAGTGCCAGGAAAACATACTCGTTTTCCTGGCACTATAGTGCCCTGAGGGTGCCCCCACCCTCAGGGACCCCTCCCGCCGGGCTCTGGGGAGAAGAAAGGGTTAAACACTTACCTTTCTCCAGCGCCGGGCGGGAAGCTCTCCTCCTCCTCTCCGCCTCCGATCCTCCCTTTCGGCTGAATGCACATGCGCGGCAAGAGCTGCGCGCGCATTCAGCCGGTCTCATAGAAAAGCATTTACAATGCTTTCCTAGGGACGCTTGCGTGCTCTCACTGTGATTTTCACAGTGAGAATCACGCAAGCGCCTCTAGCGGCTGTCAGTGAGACAACCAGTAGAGGATTTGGAGGCTGGATTAACCCTATTATAAACATAGCAGTTTCTTTGAAACTGCTATGTTTATAAAAAAAAGGGTTAATCCTAGAGGGACCTGGCACCCAGACCACTTCATTAAGCTGAAGTGGTCTGGGTGCCTAGAGTGGTCCTTTAACCCCTCTGCTCCCAGAGGTGTAACTCCACCTCCAGCAGCGCCATAGGGGTGTCATTAACTAGACTGGAATAAGAATTCTTATGAATGACCCTCGGGACCCAGGTAAGAGATCAAACTGTTGCAAAACTGTTTGCCACATTACCAGAAAATGGAGCCAAGGTATTTGTAACATCATAATTACTACTTTAAGAAACTGGTATCATCAAAATCAAGAAGGCCATCAAGTCATCAAATCAAAACTGATTATGTGTCGGCTAATGTCAGTATTTTTCCCATATTCTTCTGTTTTTGATCAGCTGTAAGTTTTGTTGTTAGCAATACACCGACCTTAACTAACCCTAACTGACAGGAGCCCTCATGCTAGTTGGAGAAATGAGACTGGTTATGTGTTGCACACAGTGGCGGAACTACCGCGGTCGCAGGGGTGGCAGCTAAAGACAAAGACCCGAACGGGTCGAAATGTTGATTTATATTTTTTGCACCAGCTATTTGTTGTTAATACAATAAACACCATTTTTGCATGGATTTCAGACCTGGAGTGCTCCCTATACTTTATTTTTTTCTATATATATATGCAGGATTGCACCTAGGCATGGTAAATACAAGTTATTTTGTATTTGGGAGGCTGTCTGTCCAACATATAGAAATGTAGTAAACAATCATATCCAGGTATAGATTACTGCTAGTTGATACCTTAAAAATGTAAAATAATGTAAATATAGGCAAATGTATTTTTGATATAGTCATAATTCATATAATTATTGGGGGCTAACTATTTTAGAAACTATAATATCCCTTATCTTGTAATATTTGAGTTTGAAACGTATGCGTATACTGTGAAAATATATATTTTTTCACATGTAGTAGGCATGACAAGATAAGATAAATAAAAATTGTCACACCCTGATTTTAGGTGTTTAAATGGAATGTGATGGCATTTCTGGGAATACAGATTTTTAAAAAATGCCACATGAATGTGAACAAATAGTGAATGTGAACAAATACATACAATAAGTATAGTTACATCACACATCTGTACAACATAGGCATTGCAGTCTGCAAATGAACCTGATCAGTTTCATTACATTGCAATGCAAATAAAAGTTAATGCAAGTATGTAGGTTGTTGGATGGGAAGGGGGTTTACACTATTATTCTGTTACTCATTTAAATGTTTTAAACTTATGCTAATCAAAACTCAGTGAAGATATTGCTGATTTGTCATTAAATAATGTTATTTGTGGATACAGACATAAAAATGTGTTCATTTGTTTAAATTTAACTTAGTAGTGAAAGAGTTGACTTTGACCTTGACCAACTGTTTTAAAATAATAATATGGAAAACAAGTACTACTATAGCCTAGAAATCTTTATATATCGTCTTGCACCAAGGCCCTAGAAATAAAGAACTTGTCCCTGTTCCATAGCTTTTTGTAGACAAGCTGTCAGAAAATATCCATTCTACTTAACAGTCCACAGTAATACAACTGGCTGTGTTTTCATGTGCTGCACACTTACAGCTAAAGAGACTGGCCAGACACATTCTGGGAAAAAAGGATTGATTCAATTGGCATCATGTGCTGATTTCAGGGTCTTTTGACCTGTCTGGGTTTCTCAGTAGACTAGACTTATTGATATACACTTATTCTCTCTTCCATTGGTTGTCTGCTCATAAATATGGAGAGCAGTTTCTCTCTCCCTTTTAACCCAACCCCTCCCTTTACTCTGGCAGACAACCTCTCTCTATCACTATGTCCCCTGTAAAACCTCTCTCTCTCCCCCGCCAGGAGGAAGCCAAGAGCTGAGCTTCCCACGGTTGGGGGATGAGGAGGGGTTGGGGTACAGTGAAGGGAAGTTTAGAGGGGCAAAGTGATGCCATATTACTGTATTGAGAGATGTGCTTGTAAGTAAGATAGAGAATATTGCTGACAACCTAACCACACACTGTCCCATTGCCAGCTGTTACTATGTGTTCCAAAGTCACATTCATTAGCCCTTTTAAATAAAGCACTGTATGATAATTGGCTTCCACGAGTGATGGTATACGTGAGGTAACCTGTACTAACATATATGAATGCACATTGTATAGCATTACAATAAGCCATTGTTATATGGTCTCAAATAACAGCTGTCAATGTGGAAACATGGCTCATAGAAAGCTGTATTTATTATCTACACTGTAACCACAAGCAGCTCTGTCCTCACCGGCTAAGGAATGTCATAGACACGTGTGCAGTAGCCGGCATTGTATGGGGAGAAAAATACAATTAAAGACTGGGGGGAGAGAGAGTTGGAGGAGGGGGAGGAAGAAAGAAAGTGAGTGGGACTGAAGCCTTGAAAGAAATCTGTAGAGAGAGAGGAAGAAAAAAGAGAGGGAGTCACATTAATAACAAGGGCTGCTTAATGGAGTAGTTGCAGAAGGAGAGAAGGAATGCAATATTTGCAGGAGGGGAGTGACTGCTGAAGTTCAAAGTGGGAAGGATGGAGGGAGGGAGGAGGAGAGAAGGTAGGAAGGATGGAGGGAGGGAGGAGGAGAGAAGGTGGGAAGGGTGAATAGGGAGCCGCCGTCTTGTTATCCAATCAGCAAGAGGTGGAACTCGTCCAAGTGAGAGCCGGCTCTGGTATGAGCTGCCTGATGTGCAGAGCAGAGCCAGACTGACAGGGGGGCCAGGGAGACACACAGGGGAAAGAGAGGAAAAACCCTGCCAACAGCACTCAGAGACCAGCCCAGCTCCAAAAAAACGGGATCAGCCTCTCCTGGACCGCGTTCAAGTCAGCCCAGCACAGCCACCCTTCAGGAGTGCAGGACTGCAAGTAAAGCCAGGCACAGACAGAGGGCTTTTACTGCCTGCACTTTGACTTCACCACCCTACCCTCTGCCAAGATATCCTCTTCCGGCTCTACTACTTCATTTTCATGTATTTATACTAAACCATTCTATGAACAAATAGACAAACAAATCAAACCACATAAAGACTTAATAACCAGTACTTGGAAGTTACATAAAAAATATCCCCTGCCAGAAACAATTAACTATCACCTAAGAAATGTGAAGCAAGCGGGCCAGTGCTGTGTACAGATTACAGGATCCCATTAATTTAATGCAATACAGTGCGATGGTATGTGTTTTGAGAATTCTACACGTGGTGTTTGCCTCACTTGCACTCCCCCCCCCCCCCCCCCCCGGTTTATGCTCTGTATGTGTATGTGTTCTAATACCCCTAGAAATATTCTGCATAGCTTGGGTATCCTGAAAAAGAACCCGAATAGAATGTCACATTACAAGTACCAGGTCAGGAGAGGAAGCATGCAATGTCCAGCCATGGCTAGGAGTCATGCCTTCCAGTACACACTTATATATGTGTGTGTTTGGGCTGGGAATGTCTTGCAATCTGTGTATTGAACATTCTTCCTGAATATTTTAGTGACATGTCTTGTTGTGGGATGAGCTAGAAGTGCCGGTTGTTTGTCTTTGCGTTTTTGGCAGCATCTGGATGTGGGTCACACGTCTCTGCCAGCAATCAGTGGATGGAGCTTGCGTCCAAGAGTGCTGAACTTGGCACATTTCCTGCCGCAACTTTTTCCCCTCCTCGTTCTGGCAGACACGTAACAGCTGAACGCTGCAAGGCATTACTGCACATAATACTTTTTTGGACATACACTGTAACTAGAGTTCAGTTTGTTTCCAACTACACTTGCATTTTCTCAATTTAATATTATTGTTATTATTTGTGTGTGTTTAAAATATTTGCTTTATTAGCAGCATGCATTTCTGCAGGGAAGATACAATTTTAACTTTACCCTGCTTATAATTTGTTTATATGGTTCACCCTGTATTCTGAAGTCATTCTTTATTCTGGTGCTCCTTGCTATTGTCATTACCCAGAGATGTGAACGTTGCATTATCTTTTTCCATGGCTCTTGTTATAAGGGTAATGCTTTCTATAGTGCATAGATGTTGTAAGTAGACTTATATCCTCGTGTAACCCTATGAGTTTGCTTAGATCTGCTAAATGTCATTCTATGAATAGAGCTGTCTTACAGAACAGGGTAAGGTGTGGTTCATTTATCTCTGGGTAATGGCTCAAGTCGATATAGTTTTATAAATGCATGGATTATGTATTTAAGCAAACTGTCAATGGCTGTAGAAACTGCCATTTTGGTGACCCCACGAATTGCATCTATCTTGCAACAGCAGAGGATTGTCTGTTACATGTGGTTGGTCTGACTTATCAATGTCTGTTATTTCCTGTTCCCATAATAACCACTCCTCCTTTGCAGTCCCCATGTGTCAGACTGTAAATTAATTATGGTGTGTGCAGTAAATATTTCACACTGTTCAGTGTTCATGATCCCCCCCAAAATAAAATAATATATATGTATATATACACACACACACATAATATATAGAATAAATATATTTAAGTGATATTTTAATTTCTCTGCAAAACCTTTTACATAGAAAAATCTCACTGCATACCTACTGGACATTTTATGGGTAAATATCTTCTACTATACATATTTCCAGTGATACAATGGATCATGCTGCACCTCAAATCATATTTTGGTTCATATGATTTATGTAACCACAGTGATTTGTAAACCTAGCCCTTCAAAAGGAAATATAACTGCATTCCTTTATGAGTATGAATGACTGTCTTCTGTTCAGCCCTTTGTAACATTTTACCAAGGCCTGTATTGGGCACATTCTGTAGGAATAAATGTCACCAAGGCCTGTAGAGGGCACATTCTGTAGGAATAAATGCACATTTTAAGATCTTCCTACCGATATATTACTTCTCTTCCGTTGCAAAGAAGTCTTATGCACTAAACAGTGAATTGTGATAATTTGGCATTCAATATGTAGTAAATGTATCCAAAAGTGGCAGTGTTAAAAGTGTTCCATATCTGCGGTTGTGGCCTATATTTTGCAAATGTTTACTCAACATAAATTATTATTTAGTGAGTATACCCTCAGAGCAATTTATTTGAATTTTAACACTAAACTGTTCAACTTTATATGCCATACTTTAAGTGGCATGTATAAATGCTGTTTATTCCAATGTTTTTTCACATCCCTATTAAACTCATGGTCTGTAATATTCTACGCCTCCATATTGTAGAATGTATCAGTCTAGATTCCGTAAATAGCGTTGGGATGTTGTGACTGTCTGAATCATAACTATAGTAAGTTGTACAAAATTGACAACTGGAGCTAATTAACTAAACAGTAAATTACAGCTAACTGAAAATCAATCGCAAAGTTTAGACTAATATAGCCAGGCTGTGACAATGGCTGTGAATGAGAATTTTTTTCAAATTAGACCTTTCTTTGCCTGCATTTTCCAGTTCGATTTTCGGTTCTTCATAATTCACTTTTTAGTGAATAAACTCCAGCTGAGTTGCAAAATGTAGGCTGAAACAGCAGAGTAAAATAAAACCAAACCTTAGTTGTTTAATTGACCATTTTTTCGAAGCTACATCAAATACCCACAACTCACTGTTTAGTAAATGTAATCTTATATTGCTTTAACCACTAATTAATAGTCCATATCTTATCAGGTGGAATAAGAAGACCTAACAATACACACATATACCACACAATTTGTAAAAGGTTCTGCTAGCTATGTCCCACAACTAAAATCCATCATAAGATATCCAGAGAGCAAGGGTCCCATGAATATGCAGTATCTCCTTGTATGTATAACTTGTGGTGTTTTGACAATCAGCTGGCAAAATGTAAGTTAGATAGCTATGTCTGGCAAAAAAAAAAAAATCTGCTGATGTTCTGTAAGTGAATAGAATATTTTTGAAGTAATTACATTCATTTGTTATAAGGCTTCAACTTAAATTTTCCCCATAGCCTCACTGTCTATATACTTAGTAAACACTTCTACAATTCCCAATCTAGGTCAGATAATTGAGTTGAGAAAAGTATGAACATTTTCTATATTTCTAGTTTAATTATTGTGGGCTAGATTTTACAAACTCAGGTTTCGACTTTTCACAAATTGGAATTTATTTACTAAACACTGAATTATATTGAATTAAAAATGTGATTTGGAAACCTTTTCCAACTCGGCTATAGACACAGTCTTTGCAATTTGCTACAATTCAGTGTTAGTGTTTAGCGAATAAATCCATTGTCCAAATACACCTGGGTATGCAGTTGATGTCAGGCCCAGATTAACATAGGGCTTTTGGAGTGGCAGCTCCAGACCCGTGGTTTGAAATAGGTCCAAATCAGCCACGATATAAATGTTATTTATTTTACCATATATTCCACACTCAATTTGTTGTATTTTGGAATTGTTTATTTATGGATTAACTGCTTCCCGTCACTGCATAGTACTCATACTTTAATGTGTTTGGTGGCTGTTTTTCATGTAGTCTGCAAAGCCTCAAACCCAAATATGTAACTTTACAATCACACAGGAGGGAGAATTCAGAGTCCTCGTGGTTGAGAGTTAGGTTTGCTATTTGTCAAACATGTAATCTATAACAGCTACCACAACGAGAAAATGGAATTTCAAACTTTCGAATTATGCCCATCAAATTTCCAGCTTCAGGCCCATGAAGCCCTAAATCCAGCTCGAGTTCTGTTTATGGGATAGGTTTTTGTATATAAACAATATTTATGGCATGGGAAGGTAAAATATTCTCGAGTGCCTGCTGCATACCCAAGCAGAAAGAAAGTTAGTCTGGCTACATGTGCCTGTTGTGTGTGTTTGTGAGTTGCCTGCAGCTCTCAGGTTAGAAGAGGTGGGATCTTCCTCCTCTACTTTGACACAAGGAGCTGAGGTGGCGTGATCTGAATTATTATTAGTGTACTGAACATGCCCCTCTCTTCTGAAACCCCCTCCCTCTCCTGCTGTGATGAGGGGGCTGCCATTGAACTTGAGACAGGACAGACAAGATCTCCATTTTTTTAAAGTACAGTAGCTGGCAGGGAAAAGGCGCCAAAACATACAAGATTAAGCCTAACTTTCTTTGAAGTGGTCTGCCTTGTCCGGCTTCTTTTAGTAGAGCTTGGAAGTGACTAGGAGGACAGCAGCAGGGGATTCAGAATGCACTTTTCAAATATTTCCTTTCTATTTTCCTCTGCAGATTAAATCAGGCTTAAAAAAATCTAAATAAACAAATAGCATGATATGGTTAACTGCTCTAGTCTAAACCGGATTGCAAAACCTTTACAAAGTTTAACACAAAGACAGCGTCCGTGTGTGTGTTTTTTTTTTTTTATAGTTTTTTTTCTGAAATAAGATTACACACTAAGAAGTAATTGTTTGTTTGCTTTTTAAAACTCAAGTCAAGTAAAACGCTGGCTTGCCTAAAACAGTTTATGGTTAAGTAAAAATGACAAACTTTTAAAACAATCAACTTGTTGTTTGTAAAATATAATTGTGTGTTCACAAGGCATTTTTTGTATGACTGTAAGCTTTTATACTTCGTGCTGATAGCAATGCAGGGTTTAGAAGAGATGCTTAGCAAAATACAGTTTTACTTGTGAAAACTAATGCCAGATTCTATTGTATGTTGATTTCCCTTTTCACATAAATAGTAATAGAAAAGGAAATACATTACTGTTTAGATTATTGGACAACGTTACCTATGAATTCAAATAATGCAAACCATCGTCATATAATTCTCTCTCTCCCCAACTACAAATAGAGCCTTGCTTCCTGCCTTTTTTATTTATTTTAAAAATAATCATTATTGTGCAATCTCATTGAACTCCCAGTGTACAGAAATGTTGAATGTGCTTGCACTTTATAAATAATAGTACGATTAATATTTGTGTGCGAAAGTGTGCATCAATGTATTTAGAAATTAGCTGGCTTTTGATGATCCTACTGTCTGCTTTAGGATCATTCCCACATTGGAGAGTGTTAATAGAAAAACAAAGAATCAATCTCTTCACAAATTAGCAGAATGCGTTATTATTTTTTTACTTTAGTAGAGATTCGAAGTTTTGCACACAGTCAAATGTATTTTGAATTGTAGAGAACATTTGAAAACAGATGTTCTTAAAAAAAAACAAAAAACTCTAGGATCCCAGCCCAATATAAATGAAGCCTCTTTTTATAGATTAGTGGCATCAACATTGAGGACAAGGTAAAAAATGAGTATGGTTTGTATTCCAGTGCAGAGTGCTTGTTGAGAATATCCTGTGGTTTCAAAAATCCTCCCACTTATTCCCCGGTTCAGTCAATTACCCCATTCATCTGTGGGGCAGGCTCAGCCTAAGGGAATGTACAGAGCTTCAGATTTCTAAATGGGCAGGAAATTTATAACACAGGCAGAGTGCACAGTAATGACAGTAACATTATTAGAAGCTTGATTTCTATCGTTTAGCTATGCCCATCAGGGAAAATTAAACTATTTCTACATAGCCAGCCAGACCAGGTGAGAGCTTGGATATAAGTTTAGTTTTAGGAAAGTGAAATAAGAGATTTTTATAAAAGTCTGCTGGCTGCATACAGTTTGTAATCATGTTAACTGCTTACTGCCTTGGTAGGCAGATGATCCTTACTTAACAAAAGGTTTAACTAGCAGTTTTCTGTGAGCCATACCATTAACCCCATTGAAGAATAGAACACTGTGAGGTGCATTAGGTCGTCTGTCTGTAATCCTAAAACATAGTCTCATACAAAAGCTATGACTCAAAATATCCACATTTGCAAAATAATTTCCGAGCAGTGCTTGGTTATAGCAACAGGAGATTCTGTTTATTTGTGTTGTTTCCAGTCGGTGTTTTCAGATCAAAAAGTAAAAGTGTACCATTTTTTTTTTAAATTATAAAAAATGGTTTATGAATGTAAATGGCAGTGTGTAGTGTATTTATGTGTCTGTATACATATTAGTTACAATGTGTATTGTATGAAAATGTGGATTTATATCCTAATATATGTAATAGATATACAATAGATATGTTGATTATTAACACATATTAGGGTTCAGTTTTTTTATCAGTCTGGATTGCCTAATATATGATACCCTCTGATTTGCATAATATGAAAGTAGTGATGGCCTTCATTATCTTTTAACATGCTCTCTAAAGTTGAATACTTTCAAAGGGCTCTTACCTTCCGAGCAAGTATCGGAGATGTCACTACAGATGGCAATACACAAAAACCATTATTTTCTTTGGGGTCTTTATTTGCATCAAATCAATGATGTACAGCCTTTGCTTTGTCCTTTTGTACAACAGCTTTGAGTTTAACCCTCCCCGTGCCAGAGCAGCCTGTAGCTCAGTCTAGAATAGGATCCTTTTACCAAAGCCTAGACCTTTTGTGTATGAAAGGCCTGTGCATAAAGTGGTTGAAGTGACTTCTTCTTTACTAGGAAGCATTTATATTTCCCTGTATTTTTCATCCTGCTTGTTTATTTGCTGCATAGTTTTCTGAGAAATCAGGTGCAATAATACATATTACCATACTAGCATAGAATATGGAGGCTGTTTGTGGATAATGGCCTAAATGGTAAAAATAAACGGCTTAAAAGCCCTAAAAGAATCTATCTAATTATGGAAGGCATTCTTACCTTTCATAATTTTGAATGCGTGGCTCAATAAGCTTGTGCTTTTGTAAGATCATCATATTACACTTAACATGGCCATCCAGCACTTCTGCCCTTAGCTAAGGTATACATTTTTGCACAAACATAAGTATATTTCATAAAAGAGAGATGTTTGATATAGTTATTAATAGTATTTCAAATGTGTAGCATAGAGTTCAGCAGTAGTATTTTACCATTTTGGTGTGCACTATTGTTGTGCTTACACAAATGTTATTGTGCAGATTTATGGTGGTGTATGAACACTTGTGTTCTGTATATTGAATTAAAGGCAATCAACCTTGCACGGCAATGGCTGGTAGAAAACAGCTAATAAATGTGTGTGATGAAATGTAATATCAATGGAGAATAAAGACAAGCAGACAAAAAATGAAAGTCTGTAGCAACCCTAGGACTGCACAGCTCCCCCTCCCTCTGACTCTCCTCTTTCTCTCCCTCTTTTTTTTTTTTCTTTTGGCAGGCAGACAAGTCCTACCTCCAAAGTCAGAGTTTCTCTCTCGGACTTGAACTGTACTTTCCTCTCCCCTCCCCCTCTCAGATATGAGAGCTGTGTTTCAGCCCAGTCACTAAATGCTTAGCTGTTTTTTTGTAGAGCCCTGCTGGGGAGTCTTTTAACTATCCAGTATCCAAGAAGGAGAGCTGCAGCAAGCCACTTTTCCTTTACAACTAGACATCATCTGTCTTCTGTTTGTTATGTTGTATGTATTCATGCACATTCAGCGCTTGACATAGACGTTTTTAATGTGGAAGCATCAATTGGGAACCTGTTATAAATATACTGAGGTAGAATGAAACTTATTTAGAGCAGTGGCAACATCACTGCCTAAGAACCAAAAAAACCCAAGTCCAAGTAAGACCACCGAAACTAGTCCATGGGCAAGACATCTAATGATATATATCTGCCTACCTCAAAACCTCATTGACTGCAAGTTCGTTTGAGCAGGGCCATCTTCACTAAATACCATCTTCTTATAATTGTAAAGCACTGCATAATATGTTGGTGCCATATAAATAATAAAAATGATATTCAGGTGTTTTCACAATAGTGAAAATTCAATGTGAATTTCAAATTTAAGGCCAGAATAGTCATGCTGAAGCCATGGTTGATGACTTAGCGAGTTTTTCCAGTATGGTTATTTTAAACTTAAATTTGAAACTCACTTTTTAGTCACTTTGAATTCTCACTTTCCTCAAATCAACCTTGATGGCATTTCATGCAGTTAAACTAACTGAGTGAATATCTAAAATAGTACACTTTAAGGAGATCAAAATATGTTAATTGGTGCACATCATAATATTGTAATTTTGCTTTTATTATGATTACTAGCTGTTGATATGCACATATATATATGAGAACATCAAATTAACAAAATTAAATTAAATTTACTTCCTTCTACCTGATTGAGGATGCTTAAATTCCGCCTATTATGACTGTCTGATCTTTTACTTCTTACAGCAACCCGTCCATAAGTCCTTATTTTCTCTAACTATGGCAAATGAGCATTTCATAGCCGGGAAAATGAGAGCCATTATTTATTATTAACCCACAATATAAAGCGGGATCATACAATATAAGCTCACTCTAGAAAAAATTAAACAACAACAAAAAAACGTCTCACGCAAGATGTAATTATTTTAACAGACCTATGGCTGAAATGCAAATAAATCTTGATGCTCATAGACACTCACAAATGGTGGCGTGCTTCCTAAGAATATAGTGCATAGTTATTGCGCCCTCAAAGAGTTAATATGAGAATTAGTGAAAGTCCTAGCTCCCTCAAGCCTTGTCCCTATATAAACTGTGCTTGGAAGGCACAGGAGAATTACAGCAGCTGCTTGATTTTGTTCCCAGTCCCAACCCACTCCACTTAATCCACTGGGCCGAGTCTGAGCGCTTCCTTAATGAGGACAGCACAGAGGTTAAAAGTGACCATTTCATGGATGACTTGACACGACTTACCTTCTCCGAAGTGTGCAGGCTTAAGTCAGAATACCTGATTTGAATTCCTTTTGTATTCGACCTCACATTCTCCACTCACATGCTTGACTGAAGTGGAGCGTTTTTGTACACCAGGCAAGGCAGCAAAACCACAAACAGGCAATGGCCCTAAACATGCACACTTTTCTTTATTTATATTTTGCTTTTTTGGCTGTCGCTGCTTAGTCCCTGTTCAGTTCACACCAGCTGGAATGCTCTTGTGCGAAATGAATTTTCAGTGCATACTGGTCTCATTCCCCTAACTAGCATTCCTCTTTACTGGCACTTATATATTTGCAGCACAACTACGGCAGAATACTTGGCAGGACTTTACAGACTGAATGAAGACCTGTCCAAAGGAGCTTGCGGTTCCAATCAGCCTTTAATCCTTGCACAACTAGAGCCAACAATGCAGTGAAAAGTGACACATTGCTCAGTGTACCATCACAGAAAGGTTTTCCAATGTCCAGTGTTTATAGTTTTACGAAGCAAACACCAAAAAAATCCTCCGTTAAATTAATCTATTTTATAAAGCTGGCATTTATTAATACTCATGGTCTGTGCTGTCTTAGTGAAAGCCCAGTGCCCGGTCCAAACAAGCAATTTTGTTTGGCCTATTCGACTATACATTCTCTTATGAGTACAGCCTCAATATGGCAGTTCTCCCTGGGTTCCGCCATAAGGGAACCCTCTTCTTTTTTGCAAAACCAAGCAAGTTGGAATAGTCATATTGTTTAATTTAAGCTCTTTACCATGTGTCAGGACTTGGAGTGGAAGTAGTGATTATCTTGCATTTGTGGTTTTGTTGTTTGGCAGATGACTCTAGAATAACCGAATTGCAACGCCTGCTAATAACCATTGTGATTATTTTACACCTAGCACATTGTGGGCTTCATTCACTTTACTAGGAATAGGGAGAAATGTTAAAGAAACTGCAACATTTAGTCCAACATAGCTGGAAAAAATAGCTTAGTTAGAGAATTTTTCCAGTTTCGCTTTGGCCCTAATTTACAGTTCCCCGCTCAATTATCCCACGTTCCTAATTTAATTAATAAACCCCTGTTTTCCTTGGCAATTCACTAACTAGCGTGCCAGGTACTTGTATAGTGCATACAATATACAGTTGGTCTGTGTGATACAAGTATTGAATAGTGGAATTGTAAATTTAGTGCCTCTTTTCAATGCATCCTTGTTGAACAGATTTATAGAATATTTTCAGATTGAATACAGGAGTTGTAAATAATTCTCATTTTTAAAATGATGATTATTAAAACCTTTACAAACATTAATAAGGAAATATCAGGCTAATTTAATCCCTATAATTGAGGCATTCTGACTGTGTAGCCTTTTGCAATTTATTGCTAAGTAAATAGGTGTTTAAACATTATAGATAATTCCTGGTGCATGCAATCTGGAAACTGCTAATGAGCGAAACAGCACCTCGATAAAATATATGAATTTAAAGAGTGAGCCTTCTTGCAATCCTGAGAGGGCACTGATGCTGGAAAGACTGCTTTTATTTCTAATGAGTGGGACATTTTCCAAATGAGTGTGACTTGACAGAAATGTTATACTGCTCCCCTGTCAGCTTCTAAGTGTATGGGGCAGTGGGAAAAAAGAATCTGCTTTCGGGAAAAAAAAATAATTTCTGTGTCCCTGGCCACTTACTACAGCCCTTAACTGTTCAGCACCTACCATGCTATGCAATCAGGACCATTGAGGCTTGCAACGAGCACCCTGTGTTTCTGTACTAGCTGTGATAGTATAATAGTAATGGAATTCTAAGAGTATTTGGAACACCTAACATTACAGTTTTCTGCCTGCATTAAGGGCGCTGACTATACATAACTTAAGACTGATTAGTTATCGACAAACGTTAGTTATTGGATTGTCTTCTAATTACTGCACAGTGTATAAAGAGTTAAGGCAGTCGGCTGGCGCCACACCCGGCTCCCCTCACCCTAGATAACCGCAGAGAGGGAGGGCACAGGGCGGGAGATGGAGAGGTGAGGCACAGGGCGTATAAAAGGCAACTAGACCTGAGCCGCTTCACCCTCCTGACAGTGTGATGGTCACCCCAGGCAGGCCGCGTTACGGGCCCCCGGTGTCCAGAGTGGCCCCCCGTGTATGAAACTGGGCTTAGTGCGCACTGTCCAGAGTGGCCCCCCGTGTATGAAACCGGGCTTAGTGCGCACTGTCCAGAGTGGCCCCCAGTGTATGAAACCGGGCTTAGTGCGCACTGTCCAGAGTGGCCCCCAGTGTGTAAAACTGGGCTTAGTGTTCACTGTCCAGAGTGGCCCCCAGTGTGTGAAACTGGGCTTAGTGCGCACTGTCCAGAGTAGCCCCCAGTGTGTGAAACTGGGTTTAGTGCGCACTGTCAAGAGTGGCCCCCAGTGTATGAAACTGGGCTATGTGCGCACTGTCCAGAGTGGCCCCCAGTGTGTGAAACCGGGCTCTGTGCGCACTATACAGAGTAGCCCCCAGTGTATGAAAGTGGGCTCTGTGCACACTGGCCAGAGTGGCCCCATTAGAGTGCTCAACCCGTTAACCCTGTGCTTGTCGTATGCTGGGTATTAAGTGACACTCACCCAATGTGCACATATGACAGCTGCACTCCAGGGCACTCACTACGGCACTATGTATACGCATAGTCCCACAGCTTATACGGAAACTCATGTACAACTAAAGTAATGGAGCCATTCCGATTGTACCCCGCTTCTCAGAAGTGATACATGTTGTCCAGATGGTTTAATGTTTCTATATGAAAACCCAATTAAAGCAGTTTGACACAGCCATGCAGGTGGCAGTACTGCATTAAACAGCCCAATGTTATATCTGTGTGTATATCTCACCGCGTGTATAGATACAGGAACATTAGTGAATACATTATACATATATTGCATTCCATGTAATGATATCGTGCTGTAGTAGTAGTAGTGCTAAAGATATAGAAACATTGGTGAATTCCTTATATATATATATTGCATTCTAAGTAATGAACTGTTGTAGCAGCAGCAGTAGTAGTGCTATAGATGAACATTAGTGAATGCATTCCATGTAATGATAGTCTTCCATAGCAGCAGGAAGAGTGCCATAGATAGAACATTAGTGAATGCATTCTATATAATGGTAGTCTGCACTAGCAGCAGTAGTAGTAGTGCAGGGCTATCAAGCCAGCCAACAGTGAGTGTTGGAGAAGTTAACCCCTCCTCCCCCGGCTGGGAGCCGGTACCCTGCGAGCTCTATGCATGTGAAGTGGGCGGAGGTCCATATAGGAGAGAAGCACACACAACGCACCAGGGGGAGGAGTGTGTCTCCTTGATGATTGTGTAATTAAATAATAATAATAATAAAAAAAAAACCATGAAATCTTTAAGTGTGCTTTGGAAAGCCGAAGCGGTGCAGAGGGTGTAGCCGGTGCAGTCTGCTACCCGGATAGAGAGAGAGGGAGCAGGGCTGCCTTGCCTGACTGTGTGTATTGGGTACAGTATAGAAGCAGCCACCCTCCTCCTCCTCCTCCTCCTCCTCGGCCGGATCGCTGAGTGCACGGGGGCCGGGCACGGCATGCCAGCGGGCACCGCTGCCACCTTGAAGAGGGCACAGCCGGGGATTACTGTGAGCTCCAGTGACAGGGGACAATGAATAGGTGAAAGCTCTTCCCTTGGATGCTGTGTTGGGATCCGTGCAAGCCAAGCCATGATGTATTCTCCTATCTGCCTCACTCAGGTATTTCTCCTGCGTTTTCTCCTGCTACCAAAGGGGTGACTGACGGGCGCTTTCCATTCTCATTGGGGGTAGTAATGCATGCCTATCTCTGCCCAGTGCCCGGCTACGAAGATGGGACATGCCAGACAACTTTACCGTACTGGTAACCCCTGCTAGATCTAGACTAAACCTCTGTGTGCCCTGTAGGAAGCGTCAGTACGATCCCCTTTATTGATGTCCTGGCTCCATCCCGAACAGTGTCAGTACAGGTGGGATCCGACCCATCTATGCTTTGGGGGTATTTTTTATATATTTTTTTAACTTTGTTTCGTTCTCCGCGAAACTTTCCCTGTTCAGATGGTGTCTGTTAGATGCAGAGATAGAACACTACATTAGAGCAACTTTGCATGGTTTAGACGTTCTATTTCGAACCCCGTGTATGCTATGTGTTCGCTATTTAAGGGGACAGGCACGCGGTGATCGGCGCCCGGTGCCAGGCTCTGCTGCATGATCGGTGCGGACCGAGGAGCTCAGAACGTGCACGGTGCCCGGGACAAAGAGCCACGCACCGTAGTGTGGGCATTGAGAGGGGCAAGGGCGGTATCAGTCTCCCTCACTCACTAATTGTCGGCCTCTTTCATAGCATTACATTTTTAAATATAAAATTATCTGATAACCTTTTCATTCCCTAGCACATTACCGTTTAGCGTTTTATTACATTATATTTTAGCGTTTACTTGTACGTTTTGACTTCATATATTATAACTTCTGTGTATTTTACCATTTCAAATAAATTATATTATGTGCAGAAGATATTTTCTCGGATTGCCTGGTGTCCAGAACATAATGTACATTACAATTGTATAATAAGGTATTAAAAAAAAAAAGATTGATATAAAGGTAAGTTGTAATATAGTGAGTAGAACTTTTTTTTTTACATCTCAGGTAAATTTGTAAATAAAATAAAAAAAATAGAGATCTCCAGTCGTTTCTTTATTCTTTATTTCTTTTTCATTTGTGGCATAAACTGTTTTTTTTTTTTTTAATTCACTCTTCATCCAGTAATTCTTTTGTACAGAAATCTACCTGCTAGTTTCTCAACATGAAATTTGTGTTCCTATTATCTCTAGTGTCACACCAGTCTTTAGTTCTTGAGTTCCATAGTGTTTATGTGCTTATATTTGCTTTGGGATACATAGGTGACAGTTTTAAATTTTAAATTTCAGAATTTACTTATATTGGTGAAGTGGTTTTGTTGATGCTTTTAATCTATTTTTGCTCTCATCATAATAATAATACTTGTACTCTTATTTGTATATATACACTTTTGAGCTTGTGTGTTTAAATGTGCAGTGCACGCACAGAATGTCCCTAATTTATTGTTGCTTGTGTTCCCAAAGGCTTTTTACTGTATGTAATAAGATTACAGCTTGGTAACATTTTTTTCTGACATATTTTTGGTATACTTTCTTTTAATTTCTTCTGAGTGGAATATGTTTCTGCTTTTTAAAATTGCAGAATTGCAGTAGAGCTCTTTAATGTGCAGTATGTGGTTTCTTATAGTGTAGATTGGAGCCTAAGGAGTTAACATTTGAGATGTCTCTTTCTTCTTGGTACCTGCAGGGGATCTATGTGTCATTATCACCAGTTTAAGAAAGAATACATCTGACAAAAGGCACATCATGTTGGTTTTTGGAGAAGTCAGTGGTAGCCTTGGAAAAATGTCTCTGTCCACAGTAACTTTAAATTGGCAGTAGAAAATAATACATAAAACATATTCCATTTGGGCATAGGACATATTCATTTTGAGTAATTTGTAATATTGTCAGAACTTGGACCAATTGTGGAAATGTGCAAATAATTAACATTTAAATGATTTCACAATTAGAAACTATTGCTCGTCAAATAGACTGAGGCATTCCTAAATTGTGAATGAAGATGAAAACAATGATAAGACTTATTCAGTGATTGGATGCAGTCCTGTAGTTTTTTTGGCTGACACTTTTTTTACTGTTTCTATTTTGTTTGGCATATGAGTTTGAGTGACTTAGATGTAGTTTAACCAGGGAGAGTTAAGGGTACGGATATTTTCAAAAGCGCTTTCCAACGACATATTTTTCAACCTGCACATCATTTGCAGCCTTTTTTGGAAATAAACTTGACTTCAAAATCAAAAATTGTAAGACACATGGAGAACCTTTATAGTATTTTTTACTTCACTGAAGAAAATATTTAATTTATTAAGACAGATCAATTTAAGTTTATGTGAAGTTACTGGAGAAAGAAAAATCTAAAATTTCTTGGTATATAGAAAAGTATCAATCTTATGTGAAATGTGCACATCAGTCAAAGTAGGTGTGTATATAAAAATACATTTATCGATAGAGAGATATACACATTCAGGACCGATATTTAAACTTTAGTATATTTAGTATATATTCAGAACCAATGATAGAAACATTTTTTATGTGCATATACATTTATTTTCATAATCAGCTATTATGTTTTATGTATTTTATATTCACATATATTGTATGTATAATTATAAACTCTTATTCAGTTCTATATTTAATGACTTATAAGAGTGCACATATTTTTATCTATCATCTGTTATTATTATTCTGATTATTATTATTGGAATTTATATTGCGCCAACTTATTCCACCGCGCTTTGCCATATTTATAAAGGGGCAAATTTAACAGTAAATGAGACAGTTACAAAATGTTACATGAACAATAGGTTGATGAGGACTCTGCTCAAACGAGCTAATCATTTATCCATAGTAGAAATGTAGAGAGCACAAATATATAAACACAACTCACACATACATACCTGGCTACATATCCCCACACTCTTGTGTATACATATACCCTAATCTATTATGCATAGATATACCTTAACATTATTGTATTTTGCAGCATTAGTGTATATTTTACCAGTGTTAAAAAACAAAATAACTTGAATTTCTTCTATATATCAGTTTGTGTTACATGAATACTGTTATGTCATGTGCAGCAAGCTATTTTTAAAAGGTAACTTTTACCTTTACCAAAATTGCCTGTTTTCCTGTTTCTTAATAAATACATTTTATTTCAGACATAGGATGTGTGTAACAATAAACATTTAAGTGCGTAAGTATCAGATGTGAATTGTTTTGCGTATAGACTCTGGGTCATCACAGAGTGAGTTGTGGAATGGCCAGAAGTACAGGATATGACCTATGTCATAGCACACATATCAAATAGAATTACCTCTGCTAACAAAGTTTAAGCCAGTTAATGTGGCACTCTGAGGTGCCACTGTTGATTAAATTTTTTTTATTTTCGTTGAAAGGGAATACGTTTTATATCAGTTTGGGGTGTAAAAAAAAACGTACGACCAGAAAAAAACAAACACACATGCACACATATATAATTTTATATATATATATATGTAATGCAGAGGTATTGCATATATATAATATGAAGAGTTTTCTGCGTTACCTTAAAACCTTTTATAGAAAAATATAAAAAATACAAGAAGTAGAGCAAATCGGTATAAAGAGCTGATATATGACTTGTACACTATATTTTTTATCTTTATTTTATCTGGTGCTGACTTGTTCTTTTTATAGCTAATAGTTTTAAAATAAACAAAAATAAACATCTATTTCACGGATCTAATATATACACGGGCATGTTTAATAATGTATGTTCTCCATTTCATGGTGTTAATTCTGATTAATATGCTATATTATATGTAACATTCAATAAAAAGAGAAAACAAATCCACACTAATATGGAGAATTAGGATTAATATTATACGTTTCATAGTCAAAATGCATGAGTTCACTTTTCTGTCATCATCTCTTTCCCTTCCAATATATATATATATATTTGTTGGGAGAGAAAATAATGTTGCCAGGCTAGAAATTAAATATTTGGTCTGATAGTAGATGACATGAAAGTTAAAGTTACCCTACTATTTAGATAATGTACACCATAAAGGAGGATGTTCAAAGTTTGGTTTCAATCTTCCATTTTAAGATACTTTTTAAATTAGGTTCACTTCATTGGCAAGCAATGCTTAATTTGAAAGAGCTCAGAAAGAATAACCTAATTATGTACAGTGCAGTAATTTTACTGAAAGATAGAAATATTAAGCTGCATTCGCTGCACTGTGGAGCGCTTTGCAAAACAGTCGTATTTCACTATATGTTACGTAGTGGCACGATATAAATGCCTCCATGGTCGTGCCTTACACATATATTGCTGTGAATGTTTTATTACATCATATATGTACTTACTGTTAAAATGTTTTCATAAATCCCCATAACCATAAGCGTGCCCAGTAAGACGGCTTCTGCTGTAGACTAGCAGCAAAGTATACTAGTTATTACAATTTCCCTATTTTCATTTATAGGCAAAGCCATTCTTTAGAATCCTTATTATATATTTGTGACTGGAATTGCCAGCATTTTTGTTCCCGAATTTGCAAATGGTATTCCCTTTTCCTTTTTTTCAGGTGACATTCCTTCACTATGTATAATTAAATAAAATAAGCCATTTTTAATTATTATTATTATTTGCTTAAATAATTCAACATTTATTTTCTACATTTTTTTGAGTATATGTGTAAATAGTTGTCAAAATCGTTTCATTTGCAGTTATATAGTTTCCTACGATATGTTACAATATGCAGTTTTCGCACTGTCTTGAAAAATAAGCTCCCGCTGTTGCAATTGTTTTCCCCATAAAGTTTTTATTATATATAATGCCTTGCATTTTGTTATTTATATATATATATAGTAATAGACACATTTTGCTTTTGTTTATTATTATTGTGGCAGAATGTTTTCCATTGGGACATTTTTAAACTCGGGCATCATTGCAAGTATTTGAGTTTAGAAAATGGAAGCAGATTTGTGTTGAGTAGAGATAGGGCAGTCTTATCGTGGGCTGTGGTTGTTCAGAAAACTGCTACCTTCCCACACAAAGAACAGATTGTGGTTTAACTCCTTGTATGGCCTAGTTATAAATAAAATATAATTGTGGAAGTGTCTGCTGTAAGCAGTCTATCAGATGAATAGTTTCTTACCTGACACTAACCTGAGGCTGCAGTATAAGTTCACGTTCATGCTAGATAAAATCTACTTTTAAAATTGCCCTGTTGCATGTCTGGTTTTCTTCTACAACCTACGTTATCTTAATAATCTCTAAATGAGAGTAAAATTTTTTATTTTTCTTAAAGTAAAAAAAAAAAAAAAAAGTTTTATGTATGTAGTGGTTATTTCTTACCGTGGATAGTTAGATAGTATTACTAAGAACAAGTGTGCTTGCATTTAATATGTTTTGTAAGTTAATATATTATTATTATTATTATTATTATTATTATTATTATTACTAATAATAATAATGTGTAAGCTGTTTATTTTATGAATTTGGAATATTGGTACATTAAAATGGATAGCATTAGACTACATTTAAATATCTGTAACTAGTGCATTAGTCTTGATGTTAATAAGCTGCCATGCCAAATGGTTCTACATTCTAGTTCTCTATTGTATACATTCTGTTCAATACATTGTATAATTAGCCGTGACGTAAAAAACAATATGCAGTGTAGTGCTGTGACATGATCGGCAGATCCAGGACTACTGAATTTCTTTTAATATGTGCCGGGATGAGGAGATTATTCCCAACTTTGGTCTGTGCTAAATCTGCCATCAGCATACCTGTATAATAAGCAGTAAAAGCGGCAACACGATTGCTCAGAATTCTTTCTTTTTGGTTTTAGGAATGAAAATGTGAGGTTTGCACAAAATCTCTATTTGACCATTGGTGCAGTTATAATTTCCCAGTACACACAGGCACTGTGAATGCCATCTGCATGCCAAGGCGCAGTTTTTATTGTCTGCTTGAGATCGATTTTAAACTGGTTCACAGTCTAAGCGGTTCTCAAATTCGCTGTTGCACAATGCCGATCTCGGAAAGGAAGTAGGGGAAAATACTAAAATAATGAATTACGGCAATACCTGCATATGTGCAAACCCAAGCTATTTAAAGAGAGTCTAGAAGTACAGTGCTGATAGTAGTTTGCCATTATCCCATCACAGAAAAGTTTTAACTTGCTTCATCGTTTTGGTCTCTAGGTGCATTGCCAAGAATATGAACGATCATAGTATTTTTTATGATGTGGCCTGCACAGTAAGGTGAAGGATGCACTGATAATCTCTAAACTTTGTGCATGAGATCACATACATGTTATAACATTTTGCAAGAAGAAGGGTAATTTTACTTTAGGAAAATAGAAAGGACAGTTTTGTGCATAGATTTAGACTTTAAAGTCTATTGCCTTAGATTAGATTCCTAAAAAAATCTCTACACCTTTCTCACTTTTTTTTTAATGGGTGCATTGTTCCACTTTCAAGTAAAATACTATTTGTAAACTTATTCCCTGCTTGTTAGGTGGGTTGGTGTTTCAGTGGAGGTTGTCAATATAATTCTGTCCCCTAGGAGGGAGAGGGGTGATATTATCTTACCAATTAGTCTGGGTACTCCTTGTAACAGAGATCCCCATTGTTTACTAAGATATTTGGGGCTTCTATTTCTTCATACCATCTGTAGATCTCTTTGTTTCTCCCTTAAGAAATATATACAGTTGGGTCTGTATAATTATATTCATAAGAAAATACCTAGCAACCTGACTGGGGACCCTAAATAGACTCAAATAAGCATGTTGATCCAAATAAGAGTACGCATAAGTGCCCACATTAATGTGCCCTGTGCAGTGTGTGCTATTCTGTCTTGCCTCTGCACCTATTTCTGTAATTACACTATAGGAATGATGAATTCCCAGTGTTGGAATGCTAGGCACCCCAATATGAGAGTGGGGCTTGTGTAATGGCGCATGCTCTTTATGCCACTAGCAGCCTCTTGCTGAGAGCATGCTCTGAACGCGGGAACTGAGTGGTAATGCAATGAGCTAGGGGCTCTGTTTTGTTTCCTTTTGCCACCGTGAGAAGAAATGAACTGTGGTCTCAGCTACTTCTCCTGAAGACCTGCACTAGCTTTTAAAAATTTCTTTTTTTTTTTTTTAACTTTATACTGTTCTTGGTAGAAGAAAAAAAATAAAAAGCAACATACAAAATAAGAGACAGGCAACCAAAAATGGTACTGCTAGTTGTTACAACGATCATGCTGATAGATCGAATATATTTCTGCGTGCTCCTTTGCAATGCATTCACCTTGCATGGCATTTACATTGGCATACATATTAAATGATTGCCTGGTATTACTACTGAGGATAATTATTGTTGGCAAAACACATTTTGCATTCTCATTGCAGATATTAAGCATCCGCTCATAAAGGTTTCTGCAGATATATTGATGCATGTCTGTGCATGACAAAATTATGTATATGTGTATATTTGTATGTGAGTATGTGGGACTGTCTTATTGCTTAAATATATATATTAATAAATATCTATTTATCTAGCTATCTGTCTAGATGTGTTGATCTCTCCGTATAAACATACACACAAACACAAAAAATATTTTCCCATTTGTATATTTCATTTCTGAGTGTATAGTTTTTAATATGAATATGAGAAAATTATATTTGTTTAATCTACTATTTTTTATTTTCAACAGGATGAGTTCCATCCATTCATCGAGGCACTTCTTCCACATGTTCGTGCAATTGCCTATACCTGGTTCAACCTTCAAGCCCGTAAGCGCAAGTACTTTAAAAAACACGAGAAGCGAATGTCAAAGGATGAAGAGAGGGCAGTAAAGGACGAGCTTTTAAGTGAGAAGCCAGAAATCAAACAGAAATGGGCGTCCAGGCTCTTGGCCAAGCTGCGCAAAGATATCCGCCAGGAGTACCGGGAGGATTTTGTGCTAACTGTGACGGGCAAGAAGCACCCCTGCTGTGTGCTGTCCAACCCAGACCAGAAGGGCAAAATTAGGAGGATCGACTGCCTGCGGCAGGCCGACAAGGTCTGGCGTCTGGATCTAGTCATGGTCATCCTCTTTAAAGGCATTCCCCTGGAAAGTACAGACGGGGAACGGCTTGTCAAATCGCCACACTGCACCAACCCAGCACTTTGCGTCCAGCCACATCATATAACCGTTTCTGTCAAGGAACTTGATTTATTCTTGGCGTATTATGTACAGGACCAAGGTAAGATCCAAGTATCCCACCTGTGCAAACATATTATTCTGAAAATTGAGCCAGGAAGTTTGGGGTTTGGTGAAAACACATCATATACATTATTTGACATAGCCAACTAAAGCACTCCAAATATCTATCTGCTTGAATAATAAGTAAATGTTTTGAACTTAAAACATGTGTATACATTTACAAGCAAATATATATATATATATACATATATATATTATATCAATAATTTGCCAATGGCCTAGTCAGATAACTATCACTCCTGTGAGAATCTTGCACACTAAAAAAATTGTCTTAGAAATTATAGGTATGTTGGTGTTATTAGATATATTCAGAAACAACCTGACAGTATACAGAAAAATATAACCGTATCAATATGATTTGTACCTTAAACTGACAGTTATTGTGATTTGATACATAGAAAAAAATTCTAGTAATATATCACTGTCCTTGCATAGATTGGATTTTTTTTCCCAGCTCAGCCATTTTTCATATATTGGTTGTTAACTCACTATTACACATATAAGTAAATAGGCCCCGAAACATTTTCTACACCAGAACAAGTATTGTCGAAAATAAAGTGCTAATTTGCCATTAATGCATGCACGTAGATATTGTTTATGTAAAAAATTAATTCTAAAGGTACCTTGCAATTTTTTAAGGTTTTTATGGAGGCTAGAGGAATGGTTCCGAGCTATTTAATTACTTTAAAAAAACTGTTGTACATGAAATGATTTCTCAGTGGGTTTGATGCAAACTGTAACATTGAGGCATACTGTAACTGAATTTAATGTCAGTATTTGTTGAAATGAGATTGAAACAAAAAAACACACAAAAAAAACTTTTATTGCAGGAGAATGTGTGCTAATAAGAACTTTTTGTGACCATATTTATATGGAACATTGTCATGTATCCAGATTATGACTCACTGTATAGATGAACTAATGTGTTAAGGTACAATAAATAGGAGACATTTCAGTCCAATTAGAGAAATCTGTCCAACTCCAGTATTATTGTACTGAGGTAATACACCACCAAGGTATATTATTATTTGGGCTCCATATAATAACTCAGACAGAGTGAATTTTCTGTTGTGTTTCCAGTTGAATGCATTTTACTTACCGGTATTTTTTTTGGGGGGGGGGGAGGGATGGGGGGGCTTAGGTGGGGATTTTTGTATAATTAAAGAAAAAAAGTTCTTCCTGAAAATGGTTATATAACTAAAGTCAGGCTCCTGGTTTATGGAATCTATTTAGTAAACACTAATAGTGGTGAATAAACAACCGGACGCAAAATTTAGGCCAAAGTATGTATTGGCAACTCAGCTAGCTAATTTAGAAATAATTTTGCAATATGGTTGTATAATCACAAGAGTTTAGTGTTTAGTGAATATACCCCTAGGTAACCAGGGGACAAGTATTCTACTGATCCTGAGAAAACTAAACTGGTATCATGTGGAAGTTGTTGACATTTATGGGGATACTCAGTTACAGATTTAGCCAACTGGAAGAGGAGCACACATGGCTAGTAAAAGTGATTTATAATTGTTCGCCAGTCCATTTACAGCTGTGCTTCAGTCTTGACACATGCCCTGATTGGCTGCTAATAAATCCATTGGGATTTTTTTTTAACTCTTCCAATTTTTATTCAGTTCCTGGTCTAGGCTTTGTTGACAAATTTTTTTTTATTTTTTTTATTCCTGGTTCTCCTGATTAAGAATGCTGTTGATTAAATGGAATTTGACTTACATGATGTGAGTGAAATTGCCGCACCTTGCTTTTTGAGTATCCTAACTTTCGCCCCCCTCTTGGAAAAGTGTCTCTTGGTGTGATTAGTCACGCTTGGCTGACTTGCTGTGATTATTAGTCTATTGACATGGTTGAATAGTTTTACAGTAGTGTTTTTCAATGGTAAAGGTTTTTTTTTTTTTTGTAATAGCAGATAAATTCAAGGCCGCCTTTAGTGTTGCTGGTTCTTCTACAAAGCAAAGCGATTCTCATTCTGCAGACACATTGTCAGTTCAGGTAAAGCTTTCTAAATTAAAAGCTTAACTCTTGGTGCTTGAGGTTTTGTTTCTTGTAACACGATCACAAAGTGGTGAGGCGGAGGACCTGAAATAACCTAGGCGGTTCTCAAATTTTGTTTAACTCATTGTTTGCTGCCGATGTAGGCATTGTTACAAGTGACAAGAGACAATCCGGCATGTGAAAGGATTTCACAAACTAGTTCGTGTCGTCTGCTAAATCCTTTCACATGTCTGACTGGCAAGAAAAGATGGCCTGAAAAAGACTTTCCTAGGAAGTCAGAAGATAACTGAAAGGGTGGTAGATACACAGAACAGCACTCTTGAGAGGCACAGTTGGGGAAAATATAGAAATAGCGAAAAATCCTTTTTGGTAGGTATATCGCATGTATGAAATTTGCTAAAAGTAATTTTTATTAATAAGTTTTATAAATTACACAGATGTTGCCTGTCTTCTGAAGGCTTTTTTGCTCTTGTTATTTTAAATTATTTTTCAGAGCACTATATGCACTTGACTAATTTGTACATGGCCTTTGTATATGTGTTGTACTGCTCGCTCCATAGGTTGGAGAAGAGGGCCTATTTGGTGGGTACTGTTACAAGATTGCTAACAGTAACAAGAGGCAAGCATTGACACTCACTCAAACCATAACTCCCATCAACAGTAAATCCACTATCAGTTTTCCCCACAAACCACAAGGTGTAGGAGTTTTTTCTTCCAGTTTTTATTTTAATGTATTTTTGCTGTTTTACAAAGTTGAGGACTCGGCCACATTCTATTATTCATTATGTGCATTCTTCGAATAGGAATCTTAACCCTGGATAATAATGCTTTTGATTATAATACAATAGAAATGTACATCTCATTCATAGATGATTAGTGAAGGTTAAATATACCTCTGGTAGAAGGTGAAGGGACTGATACACTCTCAAAGTGTTGCAATTACTTAGACAAGCACAGCCTAGCACTTAAAGAAAGTATTCTTTAATTAAGGGACAGCCGTATGTAAAAACTGTGTGAAATTTTATTCTTTTTCCATAAAGTCACCATTGGGAGCTATTTTATCCCAGTACCAGAATTTCAATATGGTTAATTTTAAACCAATTTCCCTGAGCCCTTCTTAATTGTATATGTTAGCGTTTTACAGTAGTTCTGCCTTCCTGTGCATTGATTTTGTTTCAAATACTTTTTGGATTTTAAATGATAAATTACAAAAAAAAAAAAAAACACCAGTAAGAGAATTTATCTTAACCAAAGGGGAAAGTTAGTGTATGAAAAATAAAGCAGCTTCTCTTAACTGATTAAAAATATAGTGTACAATGAAACGTGCAATAATAATCTAATTTAACCTCAGATGTACAATATACATTGTTAACATAGAGCTTCACTTGCAGTACAATTGTGTACATCGGAATACTCCCAAGACCCTTAGTCAGTTGGATATTCTATCATTCTTTTGAAACTTTCAGGTCTATCTATCTATCTATCTATCTATCTACAGAAATGGTGTGGCCAGTTGGTGTGTTAATTTCAAAAAGTCAACACAACAACGACATTAAACCATATTTTATGTATCATAAAATAATCTATGGAAAGCATTTGGAAATGCATATGGCATCTCACTTCCTCATTACCTTCCTCTTTACATTCACACAAAGATCTATGAGATGGCATTTGTATCAGCAGTAAAATATTCTTATAATGCTAGCTCTGTCCAGAACTCCATACAATGTATATGAGGCAAAGAATAACTGTACATTATTTTGTACATATTTGCTGGTACTGCAAAAAAAAACAAACAAAAAAAAACCCAAACTAAACAAGCAAAAAAACAACAACATGTAGTATTGTGTTAGAAGTGATTTTGTTTTGTTTCTTTTTTGCATTGACTTTATAAAATTGTGCTGGAGGTCAAATTCTATATATTTTTTTAGATGCCACTAATATTTTTTTTAGCATATTGCTGTCTTTTTTTGTAACTTTTAAAAATAAATCTGCATTATAAACGTACATTTTAAATTATTTATTTATTTTAAGGCATGGATATAGCATGAATGGAAGAAGCAAAGCTTTTTCTTTTTTTATAATGATTGCATACACAGAAAGAGAAAGGGAAGGCTTGCTTGAATGCCAGTGTTGGTTGGCACTGGCATTAGATTGGCATGAGCCCCTCTTTGTTTTGCTCAGAAGGCCCGTGATTCGTCGGTTGGCATCCGCATTGCAGTGTTGAGCGATGCCTCAATATATTGACAATTTCCAGAAATAGCAAAGTCAATAATCTACGCCCGCGGATTTAGGCTACCCAATATATGCAGGGGCTATTTTGTAATCATGGTGCTGGAGCATATTTTTCTTTTCTGCAATTGACCTTGCCCCAATATTAACTCTCTCAGTTCGTTTTAATGGATACAGAACATTTTTGGCAAAGGCCTTCCAGCACTGAAAGGGTTAAACTCTGAATGTTTATTTTCAGTTTAGATTATCTGGGGGGAAAAGCAGGTGTAGAGCCAAAACACCCCCCCCCCAAATATTTCATGTCTCATAAAAGCAGCAAGGTATTCAAAGTAACAGTGTAATTATTATTTTATGTATATCTACTTCTTTGTCAAAATCATTTTATCTCTTCTAAAACCATTGCAGGCTAGTTTAATCCTCGTGATACTTTTTTTTTCCAGTCCTCATGTAGCCTGAAGCATCCCTGTCTTATAAAACCCAGCAAAATCTTCCTTTTTTCAGGATTGTGGCTCTGCCCTGCAGCTTATTTTTTTCTCCTCTTCTCCTGTGGACTGATTCTTCAAGATCCGCCATTTTGTTTGTCAAGTGCCAAGAGTACGGAAAAAAAAGACAAAATCTGCATGATGCCAATAATGGTTGCCAGTGGCACCGAGGTTGGCATCAGCTCCTCTTTGTCTAGATTCTGAATGCCTTTGATTCGTTGGTTGGCATCCGCAATGCAGTGGGCAAATTGTAAAGTTTTTGACAATCACAGAATGAAAGCTGCATTACTTGTTTGTTGCAGGAGAACTACAGTCTTAAATTCCTGTTTGTCTCTCTATTTTTCCTGCAATTTCTACATCTCTTTTTTTCTATAATCTGTCTCTATTTCTTACTTTATATATTTCTGTATATCTACAAATCCACACATTTACTACCTACATCTGTATTATTTTCTATGGCGAGTTTGATCATGTTCCGTTATTGAAATATGCTTCATGAACCAAATAATAGCATTCTTTGTACCTCCAGAAAAAATACTGATTTCGTTGCTGGTGCTATTGTTACCAAATGACTATAGCACATGTAGAAAGCTTTGTGAGGGTAATCATCCTGATTTGCTTGGAAGGTACCTTTAGAAAACAGTTAGAGGTGACAGGTTACAGATATTGCCTGTTGGGAATTTATTTATGCTTTAAAGCATATGTTTTACTATCTGCCTAAGAAAGGAAGCAAGCATATCTGAACCTGCATCTCTTTAAATCTTTTTCACATGAAAGTTCGGGCCAAAGTCTAGAACTGTGTTTGTATAAAATACTTACCACTTTTAATATGGAAAACCCAGTACATATATAAAATAAAACAAGCAATAGAAACAAAGAAAATAAAAGGAATGAAATAAAAAATTTTGAATAAAAAAAAAATTGACAAGCTAAAATCAAAAGCTGTTTAATATCTAGTATTACGGTTAACCAGTTCTATCACATAAATTCAAAGGATTATATCCGCTATCCATATGACTGTCTGTGGGGGTACAACTATCCTTATTCAGCAGACCGTGTCGTGTCTGTTTCAAGGAGGGTATTCTATGTTATTTAGGACATAACCAAACACATACTCTCCTTTATTCACAGATTTAATAAAATTATAGATATAGAGTAATAAAAAAACAACATATTCAATAATGAAAATATATTAATTTCACTCCCAAAAAGCATGAATATATGAATTGGAGCTTGAAATGGATAAAAAAGTATAACTCTTTAGTACCTTATTTTCTGTGCAAAGCTTTGTCACTGTCTGGTGTAACCGAGGGACCACGATTTGCACTTGATTTCACAGTGATTAAGTCTAAAGACACACTTTAAAAATGTTACCATGGCACTCCAAACGGATTACAAACTATGCAATTTCTAAAGTCTGGAAGTGCTCTGAGGGGAATGCAGGAAACCAAGAGATAACTGAAATATCAGTCCTGGCAATGCTATAAACCACAGTCTGCATTTTATTAAAGATATCAGAGAACTAGATATAAGTTTTAGATTTATTAGTAAATTCTGCAAGACCATTGAAGTCTGAAGTAACATTTTCAAATTGCATGCTTTCCAGAGTCTCACAGATAATTCTCCACATTGGGCAAACATGGGCTACTGGCTTTCAGGACTAAATAAGTAGAAGTCTGTGGTCAAGATGCTCCTGTCTGGCCTCTTGTCATCTTGACAACTTTGCACATTGTATTGTTCTAAATGGGTTTTGCTCAATAGTGTTAGAATAGCCTACCCACCCCATAAAAATGTTAAAAAGTGCTAATGTTAACCCTCAAATTACAAAAGGACTGCGCTCAACATTGCTCAACCATCTGTCATATATAGGAAAAGAAAGTCAAGCCTATCTGATACTGGCAAAATGTAAAGTATATAAAGGAAATACATTGTAAACTTAAAAGTAAATGATGGCAGGCTGTAAATTTGTCACATGTTAGACAATACGTGGGAATTTTACTTCTGAAACCTTTGATGTCTCATATAGAGGCTAGTGTGAAAGTGTGAATGCAAGTGGCCAGGTACAGTAGAACCAACAACTTTATTTTTTTTATAGTTCCAACGGGTCAGCAAAATTTGGTGATTTCTTCAGAAGACGCATAAAATCCTGTCTGTCACAAATGTATCTTGTTCTTTTTTCATCATGTTAAAACAGGAGGTAACATTATCTGAGTCCACACAGCAGTATGCAGGATACAGATGGTGACAGTAGGTGAGGATCTTGGCTCTCAGGAGGGATTTGTTAAAAAGGGACAGACGGGGGACACAAGCTGTGAAGCAGTATAGTGCCTTCTAAAGGGAAAGGTTTATGCGTCAGTGATTTTACCTGAATGGACCTACAAGCCACTTTAATGGTTAAACACATGATCAGTAGCAATTAATATGCCAAAACACTGGTTTTTAGTCTAGAATGGTATAAACCAGTATACTCTTTTTGTGGTGTCACTGATAAATTGCCATAATTAGTATATACTTATAAATTAACTTATATGATGACAATTACTGACTGGTGCATGGCCAGTTAAAAGGTGATATGTATATTAAGTCTGGTCTTAAATGTTGAAAATTTAGCACAGTCTGGAAGGTGAACTGTTGTGTGTATAGATGAGATTTTTTTTTTCTTTTCTTTTTTCTCCTAGAGTCAAGGAGTCTCATCTTTACAGTCCCACTGCTCCCTGGGCCATGTGGCAGACTGAGTGGCAACTGTAAGACGCACAGGGCCCAGCTGTCATTGGGGGTAGCTTGGCACCCGCATCCTGCTAGGGAATAAAAAGCTGTTATCAGCCTCTGCTTTGTGGCTCCACGCTTCCACTATTGGAAAAATGCATGCAGCCCTGAATACGGCAACAAAAATAGTCTTGCATGCCACATATATATATAACGGAAGCTCACATTTTTATAACAGGGGGAAATTTTACCAGTCGTACCTTTACAACTGAATGCTCCATGTACGAAAGGATTATATAGCCAGTTTCCAAAAAGGCCAGGAACCAAGCTCTAGCTAGTATTTGATAACCTTTGGTAATATTTTGTTATATTTTCTAACAGCAGGATATATTACTAGACGCCATATTTGAAATTTTCAAACAGTATCTGTTCTAAAAACAAATCTCTCCTACTGAAATTAGCATTTATGATTTTGAGTATATGGCAACATCAGGAAGATAATGTTTTCTAGGAAGTATATAGAGGTTAGAATTAACTGTAATACAAAGAAGAAGAAAAAAACAAACATATTATTGGTCTGGAATTCCTTCTAACATACCTGGATTAAAGGTATTCCCTATTAAATAAAATGTATATATTTTTAATTGAATGTGATTCTAACAAGTTTAGATTACTGCCCCCACCCCCTCAGATTAGTTTTTTTAATAATTAAAATCTAACTATTACCGAGCACTGTGACAGACTTCTTGCAGCAGTAAAACTTTCTCCAGTGAAATCATCAATCCTGATTACTTTTGTCCAATCAAAAACATTGAGGACTCATTGTGCATGTGCGTCAATTGCCAAAGCAATGTTTCTTGTAAAGAAGCATTGAAGCCAATGCTTCTCTCTGAAAAGTATTTGCTCTGTTCTGCATCATCTGCATCATTGTGCTCTGTTTGATGATGCTGAATGGGACATCTTTAAAAAATTAATGTAAGGAGGAAGCTCCTCTAAGTGTCTGCTGACCAGACTTGGCTGCTTGATCGTATAAGTATTTTGTGAGACCTCTATATTCGTAGGTAAATGCATTTTTCATCTAAGCACCTAATAAAGTAAAATAGTACAAATAGACTTTATTAAAAATTAAAAAAGTAAGACTTTTAAAACATAATTCTAATTATAGATGACTGATTTTCACACTAGGGTCGCTCTAATACACCCTTTTTGTGCGTAGTACATATCCACTGTATTTGTTTTGTATTAGAATAATTCGTTTTTGGAAAAAAATGACTGCTTTCAAATTGATATTACCCACCAAATGCAGCATTTAAAGACAATTAAATTATTATTATTATTATTATTATTATTATTTATTTATTTATTTTGGTGGAGATGGGGGATCGTTATCATTAACTGTTTCTGGCTGGTTAAATGTGTGCCAAGTTACTGGGTGACTATGATTCAGTTAGGAGCTGGTTTGTGCTGTCACTGCCCAGCGTTTTTCTAAATCCCGGCTTGATTTATTGAAGAGGGCTTGAGAGATAATAGCAAACACCAACAGATGGAGGTACTGCACCCAAAAAATTGCAATTCGGCTTGAACAGCTAATGAATGAGCCATCTTTCAACAATGGAAGTGCTTTCATTTCATTTAGAGGCAAGAGCACTGTAAAATATATTCTTTAATCATTATGACCAGCAGTCATTGTACAGAAACAATACATTATATGAAGCATTGCCTTTGAATTTTTATGTTCGTAATAGCCAGCTTTTCAGATACTGAAGGATCACTTTCTAAGGTAACGAGTGTACTTTTTTCTAGGGCAGGTTTTTAAATGTGAAGCAATCAGCAGGAACAATTCATTGGTGTCCATTGTGATTAAAATACGTACAAGCATTTCACCTCTTTACAAATCAGCACACTGAATTTAGTGTGGAATAGTACTTGACTCAGTGCCTATTTATTGTCCTAAGTATGTATTGTTTTAGAGTTTTCTAAAACAAAGTTTTCTGTCTGTTCTAAAAAAGAAAACATTATTTGAATTGAATGTCATACCTAGACACAAAACTACTGTTTGTTATAATTTTATGTAATTGGGTTTATTTACTAAACAATGAGATATGGTGCGTTGACAACTAATGTAGAAACAGTCCAACAGCAGAACTAGCCTTCAGCAATATCTTCAGCTCACCTCTAGTTGGAGATATTTTTCCCAAATCTGCTATTCTGGCATTTTGCTGATAAACTACTTACAAAATAATATTTTATGTGTAGATTCCATACTCTTGTCTTGTGAACATCAGTTTAGTTTTTTCTTACAAGACAATAGAAATAAACTGGCACTTTTAGTATGTAGATATAACAGCTTTACTAATGTGGAAGTGTTAATGTACCTACCTAATAATGCAAACTAATTGGTAATATACAGGTAAAAATGTTAAAAGGTTAATACAAGCAGCATGAGCACTTCAGTAATTTGAAATGGCCTTGGTGCTTGGTGTCTCTACTGCACCTCCAGCAGGGTCACCAGCGCCTGATTAGCTAGCCCACAACAAGAGTCCAAGGCTAACTAATATCAATTCTGTGCATACTGTATTGTACAAATGTCAACACTGCATGCTGGCGACTGGTGTCCAGTGGTGCCCTCATCCCCATGCCGCACACAGGATATTCTCCCCCCTGGCCCCTCCTGCAGAGGGAGTAACATGGAGGAGGATCAAGCTGAGGGGAGAACATGGCGTCTTTCCTGGAACAGAGTTAAAGGGACACTATAGTCACGACAACAACTACAGCTTAAGGCAGTTGTTCTGGTGAGTATAATCATTGCCTTCAGGCATGTTCATGAAAAGTCAGTGTTTACATTGCCCCTAGGGACACCTCCAAGTAGGCAGCACTGCCATTCAGAATCTCCACGCTCTGCATGGGGATGTTGAATTTTGAATTGATTCAATGCATCTCTATGAAGAAGTGCTGATTGGCCAAAATTATGTTTGGCCCTGCCCCATCCCGCCTCCTTGCCGATTTTAGCCAATCCAAAGCTTTCCCTACGGGTGATGATGATGATGATGTCATCAAGGTGGCTGATCGGAGGCGGGGCCAGTGCCGGTGGGCCCGCTCAGCGCTGAAAATAAGGTGAGTTTTAATTCTTTTTAAGAGGGCTGAGGGGGGGCAAGCCACCTAAATGGTGGATTTAACACTATAGGGTCAGGAACACATGTTTGGGTTCCTGACCCTATAGTGTTCCTTTAAGTTTATGTTTTATTAGAAAGTGAAACATTTTTTTTCTTAAAACACTGCTTTTAGTTTGGCGCAATCCTTTAAGCAGGTTATTTGATTAACTAATTAGAAGGTCCAATCTTATTAGGAAATGTAGTGTCAGTTTTTACACTTAACTATCCAAATTGTTATTAAATGTATACGGGAAGTAGATGAAGTGTGCATAACTTTCCTCGAGAGAGTCCTTGTTACTTTCAGCTAGAATTCACCTCATGAACTCCTTTGGATGGAAATTCTACAAATCTGAGTTTCCTTCACTCTGAACTACTCTGGAAAATTACATATGCAGTTTGCAGACAACTGGCAAGGCCAATGAGCTTTGTTTCATTTATCATTACTGTTAGACTGACTGGGGGTAAGATTTCTTCTTTTTTTTCTTCACATCCTCGGATTAACTCAAAGTTGAGTTAATATACACTTAAAAAACACATTTTGAGTGTGTTTTGCTTCATGTCAAGAATCAAGTCCTGTGATGTTAACACTGCATTTTGTCTGAAAAGACAGTGTTTACTGCAAAAAAAACAGAACAACTACTTTAAGCTGCAGTTGTTCTGGTGACTATAGGGTCCCTTTACTAGTCATGATTTTCATTTCTTCCAATATCAATATAAACCAGTTAAAAGTAATGATTTAATGGTGACATGTTTCGTTCTGAATGTTGCCTATGGGCTTCATATCGGAAGCCCTGTTTAAAACAGTTTGTAGCATGTCTCAAGAGTTTTTGATGGAACACAAGTGAGTAGCTTTCAGGATTTGTTTAAACAAGCAAGAAGCAAAATATCAAGCATATCATTGGTAATATCATTATGCTAAATATATGCATTTTGGTTTTCTGTGTAGGATATTCACAACATGCTCATAACACCTGTGGTGCAGATGTCTGAAGCAATAAAGAAATGATCATTTATTATTTAGAGTTTCTTATGTGCGCAGTAGCAAAAATATTTTATGTCAGGCACAAAAAATGCTAAAGTCTTTTCATATATAATTTTAATTTATACATTGTTATACATTTATTTTTTTTGCAAATGTTGACGTTATAATTTATAACTCAGTATTTTCATATGTGTTCTTTACATTGACAGAATGCTAGAAATGCACTTGATGCTTCAAATATTTGAAAAACCAAATACATTGTTTTGTTGTTGTCAGTAATGACAATCAGGCTTTTATAAGAAATGACAAGTAAACGGAAGAATACCAAAGAATATTAATTGTTTAATTTTGCAGAAAAAAACCCTAATATAATTATCTTGAATTATACCATATACTGCTATTGATTTTCCCTGCTTCACTCCCTGCACACTCACGCAGGAACGACTATAGAGATGAACTGTTTTCAAACACTGTCTGACCCAAGGTGCATGTATGTTGTGAAGGATCCTGTCCTAAACTAAAGGTAAGGATGTGTTTTCTCATTTTTTTTACATATACTTCATTTAACAAAGAATCTATTTTCATTTAAAACTTGATGAATTGATTCTTATATTAAAAATAGTTTTGAGGTGACAGCTGTCCTTTAAGAATACAGACAGTAGATCTCCTGCATCTGTCATTGAAAATTGTGTTTTAAATTTTACTTAAAAGTACACCGCGGTCTATGGAAAGGCTGGTGTCTTCGGACCACCAGCATACATGATTTGTGGACTGCAGCATCACATCCATTCTTCTGGGGTTGCAATAGCTGGAGGTTTGTTTGAATATTTATTGGCACAGAAGTGCATGGATGAGGCAGCAGACAGGAATTTTCCAGGGCCTTTTTGTAGCTTGGCATTGCGCGTTTGTACATGGGCTAGTGGCCTGCAGTCTCACATCTTCTGCAGGGCTCGACATGCCTACTGGGATTTTTCCTTGTAGACTGGGGCTGATCATGAAGAATATATGATGTACCAGGAGGCATTTACAAGTGATCACCAGGCGATATCGGAGAGTTCTTTCATAACATACACCAGTTGTCAATGGTGACAGTGGAGTCTGTTATGCTGTGAAGGCTATACAGGTGGAGGTTATAGGGATATATAATGTCACATTTCACAACACACCCTTTATCTGTCAAATCCAGATAGTGCATGCCCCATGTGAGTAGGACCATCCTGATACCTTTAAATTTTGTATGCAAAAATGAACATTTGGCTGTACTTGCCCTTCAGGTCAGGTGTTTCCAACCTTCCCTTGTTCAAGGCACCTTTACTGTGACAATGCATCTTGTAGAGCATCATGCAAGGTAATTAATGCTTTACATTATGCCAAAAGAATGTATTTTGCTGTGAAAAAAATCCATAAAATATGTTTATAAAAATGCATTTTAAGATGCATACGCAGAATTTTTCTTTGGAATTGAATGCAGATGCTTTGCTTTTCTAAATTTGCCATATAGCTAGCTGTATGCTCCATTGCAGTCTCTTGCTAAAATCCAGTTGAAACTGCTTGCATAAATGAATGAAAGCCACTGGTGGTTAGTACACAAACCATAGCCATGCAAAGTCCAGAAATCCTCCCCCACCCCCCGCAAGTTCTGTTAAGTCCCTGAAACTCATACACAGTTTAAAGGAAAGGAGTAAGCAAAGAACATGTTGTATCATTTCCCCCCTTAAGGAAACAATAAAGTGTTTGGAATGCCAACCTAAATTTCTAACACTTTAGTGCCCCCGTTCCTAGTAAAACACAGGTCCCGCTGCTCCCCCTGCCTGATAAAAAAAAAAAAAAGTAATAATATACAGGTTTTTACTTACCCTTTTCCAGCACAAAAACTACCTCAGCGCTGCTTGCCTCTCTGCCTCTCGTAACTTCATGGAGGTGTTAATTCCAATATTCCTCATAGAAAAACTTTGGGGACCTGATCCTCATGAAAAAAGACACTGAATCAATGCTTTCCTATGGGGGCTTCCACATCATGTCACCTCGTCTTGCTTGGTCAGTGACGCAGTAGCGCCTCTAGTTACTGTCAGTATGAGAGCCACTAGAAGCGGACTTATCCTTGCAATGTAAACATTGCAGTTACTAAAAAAAACTGCAATATTTCATTGCAGGGTTAAAACTAAAGGACCACTGCACCCAGAACATTTCACTGAGATGAAGTGGCTCGGGTGACTTTAGTGGTCCTTTAACCCCTTAAGGACACATGACATGTGTGACATGTCATAATTCCATTTTATTCCAGAAGTTTGGTCCTTAAGGGGTTAAGCTTCATAGAAGAGTTTGCTGCATAGGTTAACCAAACAGGGCATTTCAACATGGTTGTGTTGAAATTACTTACACATTCCTGCGATATGTATGATATTAATATCAACTGGGTATAAGACCCTTGCAGAGTTGACTCAGCCTTTAGTATTTTCCAAGGTCAATAAAATTAGTAACATTGGGATGGGAAACTGAAACATCCCTTTTTCAATAGTTAGTTTGGTTAAGTCTGAGATGTTGCATTTAGCCCTTTTGGGAGAAATGTACTATATAAATAGACTAACTTGCATTACAGTGTAATCATTAGCAGCCTGAGTTGTGGGATTACTGAAGCATTGTACAGGCATCAGCTGTCCCTCCAAAAATATATGAAAAGAAAATTCACCCTCTCACACAAGCACATTTCAAACAAGGTATAGTTAATTTTATTGAATACATAATTGTGCATCTACAAAATATGACTAAATATAAGTTGTCATTTATTTTTTAGCAGACTCATCCAGTAATAAGTTGAATATTTGCATAGCACAATGGCGACCATACATGACCTTTAACATTGCATGCGTCTAGAAAACAAATTATTCTAGGCTTCAATTATTTTGTAGCAGACCTGTTAATGTCCATACATAGTTACACTGCCTTTGCACTGCTGTTTAAAATGTCAGCCGTGTCACCAAAACACTTTTTTCATGTTGCTAGGTCTATATGAAAATATACTACTCTTCAACTTTTTTTTTTAAAGAACTCTGTAATGATAAGAAAAAAAACAAATTTTTCAATGTTATTTTCTACATTGATATAAAGCAGAAACATCAGTGGATATAAACTAGTAATATCAGGCCATATTTACCATTTGCACAGACTTCCCCTGGCACTGTTATTTGTTCAGTTTTCCAAGCCTTATGCCTCTTGTATCTTAATGATTCGATGCCCCTCACTGCCACATGTCTAGATTTATTATCTTGTCTTCATTGTGCTGGATTTCAATATATGGGTGTTGCCATTTTGTTCTCCTCTGTCCATGATCACTGCATCCTTTTGGTCTGACTCTTTTGACTCATGTATCTGGGGTAGCTTAATTTAGAAACTAAACTAAAACTTTACTTAAGCTCCAAGAATAAGTAGTCCATAATTTTTCTTATGTATAACTAAAAACAAAGGTAAATAATACATATGTAAATCAAATAATAAACAGAGGGTCAAAAAAGGATTAATTTAAAAATTTCAAAGTGGCAGCCTTTTACCTTAATTCGTCACAGTCTTTTCTGTGAGTGATGGTCCAGTAAAGAGTGAAAATGTCAGGTAGTAGACATTCATGTGGAAGTAAGTGATACCCCAAGAGATTTCCAATTTGGGAAAAGAGACTTTGCTAAGCTTTGTGTGTTATGTTGTTTCAGAGTATATTATTCCAAACATACATTAAGTAAATCTGATGTGGATTTGATATTGATTAAAACTTTTAAAGCACAAGTTCCCATCTTTGCTGTTAAACCATTCTGTTTTTCTTAAAATATTGAAGAATGTGTTTTGTGGGCTTAAATGTCTCTCAACAGTTAGACATGTTTGTATTTTTGCCCATGCTGTAAACATCTGTTTACAAGAGTTGTGATAATGATGCCTCAAATCTCTGAAAGGGTTAATTTTGTTTTTCCTCATGCTTGAACATTACTGATCCAGAATAAACAACCCTGCCCATTGAAGCTCTATATGCATTTTCAACTTTGGTTTGTGGTCGAGCCTCAAAAACACCCAAATTAATTGTTTCCAGCAGTAATTTTCAGGCAACTGTTTTTTTTAAGGAGCCGTTTAGTCAGCTTTAAAAGGATTCCAAAAAGAAAAAAAAAGAGAGAGAGAGAAAAGAAAAGAAAATATAAATAAATGAAATGTGTGTAGTTAAAGACAACATTGTGTTTTATTATTCTGACATCTCTGCAGTTTCTGGAAGGATTACTGTAAATTTGCTATGCCATGTTAAAATCCCTGTTTTATGAGGCTTGCATGTGCTTCTGGCCTTAATGTCAGGAACCCCTGCTGAGTGATGCAACGCCTAGTGTTAGGTTTAATTGACCAGAGCTGATTTGTTAAAACAATTCATTTATGAGGGCAGTAACTGAACTGCCCAGACCAAGTTTGCTACCTGAATCTCTTGACCTCTACAGATGTCTGGGTCAGGGGACGCATGGCAGCCATTTGAACTCCCCCTTTGTTTGCTAGTGTCACTGTTTTCCCTCTGAAACTTTTGTGGTTACAGTTGACAAGTAGGCCTCAGCCCTGGCTTTACACACCAGTGGCTCTCAAGCAATCCCTCGGGAGGGGCCCAGTCTTCTGTTTGATGTGGTCTGGCTCTACTTGTTACTTTTGTTTGCTGACAGTAATAGGGACAAATTGGCACAAGAGGTGTCAAGGGGATTTCCAGCTTTTTTTCCGGAGGAGACTTCATTGCACCTCTCTGGCTTTCTGCCTTTTTTTTTGACCCGGTCATAAATCTACAGCTCCACAAAGACTATTATTTTGTAGAGCTAAATACGGGCAATTTGCCACTCCAAATAACTTATAACTCAGACTAATAATCACAATAGCAATGATAACAGATATTTTGTATGTGTTTGTAGTAATTAAGGAAATTTTAGTACTAACAAAAATCACATCTGATGCATATTGGTCCTTAGTATAGAAGTGAATAGTATCTCAAAACACGTGTTACTTTCTGTACAGTAGTATTGCTAAATATTGTTAAAATAATAAGACAGTCTTGCAAAATTACTTTTTTGATGAGGAACCTTATTGATAGAATTATTGATCATTTAATGGAAAAGCAGTTGCCTTATTTTGGGTCAAAATTATTTTGACTAAATTTATACGCTATGGCATATCTGGCTACCAATTTATATTGCAGTTATGACCAGGAAATAGCTGTTTTTTTCCACAGTAAAAAGCACAATTTTAAGCCTGATAATTTGTGCAATATTGGACTAATTTTGTCATTCTAGGCTTTTGCAAAACTAGAGTGTACAGGAGCTTTTTTGACAATGATCTCCACTTTTGGGGGACATTTATTATATGCCCCCTGCAACAAAACTGACAATATTGAAATTCCCGTATATAATCTATAATGAATTAGAGACAATAAAGATCTCGTAAGACCGTATTTATTACAAAATAGTGCTGCATGGTAATTTGAAATAAAACAAGGAGATGAGAAAACCCCTAAACATACACTATCAACAGGTTAGTTTGTACTCAATAGGGACCACCTATACTATTTCTTGTTGTTTGTAGTTGCATCTAAAATATGTTCCCTTAACTACTGGAAAATAACTATCAAACAGAATATTAGATACCACACATCCAAAAATATATATATATATATATATATATAGTGTAGATTGGACAAGATGCCAAAATACCCGAGTATTGCAGTATGCAATGATACCTTTTTTATTGGACTAACATAATATTCAAAGACAAGCTTTCAAAAGCTTTCCTCTCTTCCTCAGGTCTGAAGCAATACTGATAAATCTGATAGAGTTTTACACTTAATACAAGGGATGTTAGAGAAGGGGAAGAAGAAAAAAGTAAATAAACAGAGTCAATAAGCTAGTTAACCCCTTAAGGACGGCGGGTGTACTATGCTTTGTGGACCTGGTTCTAAAAGCCGGATGGTGGCTTAGTACGTCTCCGCAGTCCTATTCACTTACCTGCTTGCTGGCGTTCCCCCGCCGGTGATCGCGATGGGGGGACTTGCCTGGCATCCCAGCGAGTCTCCCTTCGGCTGATCCGGCCCTCTCCGGCCATGTGATCGCGACGAGGATGCGATAACATGGCCGGAATAGCCATCCACAGCAGTGCCTGCAGGGGGCCTGCCTGGAATGACAGGCAGCCCCCCTGCTGCCTGTAGAAAAGTTAAATATAGTTTAAAACCAGTGTAAAATTTGTGTGGGTGCATTTAATATGCATTTAATAAGAACAGACATATAGCGCAAATTCAAAGTTTTGTTTACTTTTTTTTTTAAATCACAACTTGTACAACTGCCTCAGTCCTTAAGGGGTTAAAAAACAAGAAAGCAGCAAAGCAAGGCATGCAAGTATATAGCTGCATATATGTATGTATATAAATTGATCCAATAAAGGTGAAACGAGAATATTGAATAAGACTTTAAGATGTGTGTTTGCATAAAGTTTTGAAAAAGCCAGAATCTATCTACATTAAGTCCTCCATTTCTGGTGTTGAAATGTGTGATCATTTACCCCCCATTTTTGGGATACTTTCCTTTTTGATGACCACTGGCCCACAAAGTCCATTTTTAGACTATACAAGGCATATGTTTTTTTTTTATCCTGTCTCGTTGCTAGTCCTAGTATACATTATTATTATTATACATTGTTTGTAAAGTTCTTTGAGTGTGGGCATTGTATATTGCAGATGGTAAATACATGAAAAAAACTATTCAACATCTGTAATGATACAGAAAATGTATTCCTAATGGATTCCCTTTCTACAACTATTTTTGTTCCATGCTATTAGAATTGCTCTCATTGCGCAGTCTTCTGCCTTTTCACATGGGTGGAACCCATCGTACAGTGTAATTTATTTGTATAATGAATTCAGGTAACCATATATCATCAGATGCTTGGATATCATATATAACAAATGCCCTTTTATTACAGTGAGGTCCATATATTGCTTTACAGAACCTCATCGCAGCCAGAATATTATAAAGGTGATTCCTTCCTCTGCTTTTTGGTGGCATAAAGTGCTACAACTTGTAAACCACACCTTCATCAGAGGTGCTGAAACCACTGTGTCAGCACAGGCCATTGTGTGGTGTGGGCCGAGTCGATTGAATGCACCAATAGTTTGTAACCTTTATTGAGTGGCACACATTTGAATGCATTTAGTCAACTGACAAAGAACTTACTGAAATTGCAGAATACAATCTTTAGTGAAAAAAAACGAAAACTATATAGACAGCATTGTTCAACAGGCCTGAAAGGCATGTTTCATGTACCCAGATGTAAGCAGAAATTGCTATCTCAAAAATATTTGCATAATCTTAAAATGGTACACATATGTTTGTGTTAAATATTTGTATACGTGCTGTAAATCTGACTGTCTAACTTGGCTGCTATTACATTCCTTCAAATGCTGTATTTGTAGCCCAATCAAAATATTTTGCTAAGCGATTTATGAATATCATACAACATTTTCTGTTCTATTTACAGAGTCCAAATAGGGAGAAAAAGCTGCTTATATTAATATGAGGATCACTGATCTTTTAGGGATTAAATAGACTTGTTATGCTGCATTAATCCTTTTTTGGTACATTTGAAATGACTTCTTAGTGCTAACAAACACATCATTAGATCTTAGAATTAATCTACTTTTTGGCCTTCTAACCTGCACTTAATGTAACGCATGTGGCAAAAGAGCACAAAATCATATTGCGGGTTTGAGATCAAAATCGCAGCTGGAGATGCAGAGTTTAACGGTCAATTGGGCTTCAAGGCATTGCAAGCAAGAGAAAAGAAAAATAACGTAAAAAAATCTGAAACGGCAGTGAGCTAGCAGATCGCACGTTGGAACACATCTGGTGACTATTTGTTCAAATCAGGTAATAGAAGACAGCAGTATTTAGTAACTTTCAAATACATGCTAAGGTAGAAATTAAGCTGTCAAACTATCAACCATGTAATGATTACATGTATTTTTCAGAACCCTGTCATGTGTTATGCCCATTTAAAATTGCAGCAGTAGCAAAATAAATGAAGGTATTTATATGCCTTCACCCTTTTGTGGCCAGAGCTGGCCTCATTAATAGCAGTTAGTGTAACAAAAGAACTCCCTTTCTTATCTCTCCTGGATACACAACTAACAAGGAGAGATCACAAACAAACGCTGTGGACGTGCATATTTGTCACTCATTACAACTTGCACTTCATTTATAGGGATCTCTTTACTCAATTGCACATGTCTGTAATTCTCAATCTTACCCTTTGTTTTTCCTATAATGACCCTTAAATCAAATGTCCATAGATGCATCTCCCCCATTCCTTAGCCCATCTGACACTAATATGTATATCTCTCCCACTGTCTGATTTTAAACTTATCCAGTCCAGCAAAGCACCCAAAGCTCAATCAGCTGTTCCACTGCCATTTGCAACAGGTAGCCTTCTCGAAGACTGTTCCCCTCCCAACCTACCCCTCGCCCACCCACCCTGTGCTCATTTCCTCATTTATAGATAGTCTCCCACACAACTTTCATTCTCCTGAAATGACAGGTGCAAACACTGATCAGCACACCCTTCCAGTCTCTTAACCCTATAGAATACATACCCTATCTCCTTGCAAATAACTATATATCACACGCCAATATTATATACTTTGATTTAATTTTTAATTTTTGTTTCTCACTATTTGTGTTTCATTTTCACTCACACACCTCATACCACTAACATGAATCCAAATATAACCATACTGTTATTCTTAATAACCTTTTTCTCAATCCAGTTTTGGTGACATCACTACCGCCATAATCACACACCTCAAACTGGAAAACAAATTATCATACACCATGGCCTGCTCTGTTACTATAACGTATCTGCTGAGTGCTGGTGGAGAGTTATAAAATATAGCCCTCCTACCCCAACCTCATTACGAAGTAAAATTACGAAGTATCCCATTCACTATATGGCCAAAGAAAAATTATGTCCAAATTCCCATTATTTATGTTACTTGCCCTTGCAAGTCTAACCCAGATCCCCCAGCTAATTCTAGTCTTAATCTCCCCACTAAAAAGGCCTCTCTTTTGTGCACTGCAACATCTGTAGCTTGCTCCCTGGATGCACTGCAAGCCTGTTGTTCCTATTACAAACCAAAAATCATTGTGCTCTCGGAATCATGGTTAACGACTAAAATACCAGACTCCACCATTGCAATACAGGGTTATTAATTTTTTAGAAGAGCAAAGAGAGGAGGAAGCATTGTTATTTATGTTGACAATTCCATAAAGTTTACCCCCTTACAAAACTTTAGCCCTCCTGCCACCTTTGATTTCCTTTCTGCGATCATTCATTGACATTCAAATAAATTTTTACCTTTTTTGACTTGCGTTTTTCTGGGATTTTTTTGTTTTATTATTCTGTCACTGTTAAAGTTCAGATACCATTAAAATTATAGACTGATCATTTCTTTGTCAGTGGGCAAACGTTCAAAATCAGCAGGGGATCAAATACTCCCCCCCCCCCCCCCCCCCCTCACTGTAACACAGGTGATTCAGATATTTACAAGCTGCTGAACTGCAACCACATTGATTCGGTTGTTTAAAGTCCCTGATACACACCAGATTAATTTCACCTAAAAGTCTAAGTCACACTATTCCTAAGTCACTTTAACGCTAACCTAAACCTGTCCTAACCCCAAAAGAATACCCCAACCCTATGTCCAGTACAAAAATTACTCTTAAGTTTCCTGCATTTATTTATTTTATTCTAGCTTGTTTTTTTTTTTTTTTGTAGGTTAAAAACGCACTATATAATTCAGTTTAAATAAAACCACCTATCTCTGTGAGACCATTTGGACTGGAGATTTGTACTCAGTGCTTTTTTATAAGAAGCATTTACCCTATATACTCGAGTATAAGACTAGTTTTTCAGCACATTTTTTGTGCTGAAAAACCCCAACTCGTCTTATACTCGAGTCACTGTCTGTATTATGGCAATTTACATTGCCATAATACAGACAAGGGGCTGGCAGAGAGTTTACTTACCTCTCCTGCAGCTCCTGTCAGCTCCCTTCTCCTTCGCGCCGGTCCGGTCAGCACCTCTGTCAGCTCCCAGTGTAAGTCTCGCGAGAGGGGTCATAGTGTGGCTCTCGCGAGACTTACACTGTGAGCTGACAGAGGTGCTGACCGGACCGACGCGGAGGAGAAGGGAGCTGACAGGAGCTGCAGGAGAGGTAAGTGCTTCCTGACAGCCCCCCTCCACTGAACTGCCAATGCCACTGGACCACCAGGGAGTGAGAGCCCCCCTCCCTGCTATGATCAAGCAGGGAGGGGGGACGATTTTTTTTTTTAAATAATAATAAAATAATAATATTAATACAAAATAATAATAATAAAAAAAATTAATATAACAAAAAAAATTACAATTATAATAATTAAAAAATAATAAAAATGCCCACCCCCCAGCAAGGCTCTGCAACACACACACAAACACACACTGCATCACACACACACACTGCATTCATACACACACACACACACTGCACTCATACTGCACTCATACACACACACTGCATTCATACACACACACACTGCACTCATATACACATACACTGCACTCATACACACACACTGCATTCATATACACAAACTGCACTCATACACACACACTGTACTCACACACACTGCACTCATACACACACACTGCACTCGTACACACACACTGCACTCATACACACACTCCACTCATACACACACTGCACTCATACACACACACTGCACTCATACACACACTGCACTCATACACACACTGCACTCATATACACACACTGTACTCATACACACATTGCACTCATACACACACACTGCATTCATACACACACTGCACTCATACACACACACTGCACTCATACACACACTGCACTCATACACACACTGCACTCATACACACACACTGCATTCATACACACACTGTACTCATACACACACACTGCACTCATACACACACTGCACTCACACACACACTGCACTCATACACACACATTGCACTCATACACACACTGCACTCTTACACACACACTGCATTCATACACACACTGCATTCATACACACACTGCACTCATACACACATTGCACTCATACACACACACTGCATTCATACACACACACACTGCATTCATTATATACACACACTGTAAATAAATATTCAATTAATATAATTTTTTTAGGATCTAATTTTATTTAGAAATTTACCAGTAGCTGCTGCATTTCCCACCCTAGTCTTATACTCGAGTCAATACGTTTTCCCAGTTTTTTGGGGTAAAATTAGGGGCCTCGGCTTATATTCGGGTCGGCTTATACTCGAGTATATACTGTAATTGGGCAATGGCCAGCAGTAACAGGGAAGTATGTGCTGGAAAACAAGTCTTCATTAGTTGCAGAGGATAGTTTTGCTGCCAATGAAAGGTACTTTGTTAGGGCTTAGGAAATATGTTTGCAAATTAAAATAAATGTGTATACAAATATTATATGCTTTTTGGAAAATAGATTTTTCCTGTATTTAGTTGTACAATTGTGTAAGCAAACTAAATGGCAGAAATAAAGATATCTGCTGCAGGACTTTGCCACCTGAAAAGGTGATCTGAGGGCTATATATGCCATCCTCAAATGTCTTCCAGGCTATTAAGATATGATTAACATGATTTCTTGTAGTGTTATAAAGGGATATTTAGCACAGAGTTCTAAAAAGTGGCATTATTATGATCATATTTATAAAGGGATCACAAAAGTGAATGTTTTCTTCATAGCAAATTATGCCAGATCGATAAAATTATAGTGCCTGAAAGAGTGCTGGAAATATTAAAGGGACACTATAGTCACCAGAACAACTACAGTTTATTGAATTTGTTCTGGTGAGTAGAATCATTACCTTCAGGCCTTTTGCTGTAAATACTGTCTTTTCAGAGAAAATGCAGTGTTTACATTACAGCCTAGTGATCACTTCACTGGCCACTCCTCAGATAGCTGTTAGAGATCCTTCCTGGGTCATGGCTGCCTAAAATGCATCCAAACATTCAGTATCTCCTCCCTCTGCATGCAGACACTGAACTTTCCTCATAGAGATGCATTGATTCAATTAATCTCTATGAGGAGATGCTGATTGGCTAGGGCTGTGTTTCAACTACAAGTGTAAGTTGTAAGTCATTGGTGCTGTGTACCGCAAGATAATTACAATACTATTAAAAATCATTTTTATGTAAGCTACTTTCTTTCATATTTCCTTGTAAGCTTTCCTAGGAAGGTTCAGAAAATTCTTATTTGTTTATTTATTACTAATTCCTTTTCTGTGATTCGCTTTGCTGCTTGCTATAATGTTATTTTTATGATTTGTGGGAGAAGATTGCAGGCAGGGTTTTTTTGGTAACATCATTGTCTGAGAGTGGCTGGAAGAAGGACACAGCAACTTGAAAATGGAAAATAAGATATGTAAAGTGCTCTCACTCTATAGTAAGCCTCAGAAGTGTAGTATATTGGAATAAGATGGAGGAACTCTCACTCTGCATGGTGACTGGCTATTTTGAGGTGAACCCGAATATCCACAAAAGCTTAGGGTGAAGAGTTCACTACCTCCTAATGTTCCACTCAGAGAACAAACAGGGTCATTCATCTCTAAACAAAGATCCCTTTTATGCAGCAGCAAAATTGAACTTCAACAAATTTCAGGGCAAAAATGCATGCTTTTGTATCTTCTGCCCCAGTGTAAGTTTTTTTTTTTAATTGTTATCAGTTTGATAAATGATCATTAGAGTGATAACTCAGAAAATGAACTCGCCTTTGTTTTTAAGACTAAAAGCATCATTCAGGTACACTAGTGAGCAAACATAATTGCCTTTTATTCAACCTTTGAAATTCATGCATTTTATATTTTGCAACGTATGGCATATTTTTATAGTCCCATCAATGAATCCTCAGTAGCACATGTTAAAAGCTATGGCTGTGATCTACGCATAAATGTCTAACAATACTATAGTCACCATGTCTCCATTGATGGTTAGTGCAGCATTAAGGTTCAGATCTTCAAAGGGGTTTGCAAAGTACCAGGAGCTGAAGGTGACCTGCCGGAAAAGGATGGCTGCGCCTGTGAGGGAGAGGTTCAGGTAATTAAAACTCACCTTTCCCTGCCCCCTTAATTGTATATTGGTATTCTTGCTTGACTTGTTTGTATTCCTTGTTTGTAGGAATACAAATAAAGCTTGATGCAGCTACCCTGTATCCCCTGTTGAGATCATCAGTCTTGATGATCTCTGCCAGTTCAGTGATTCCCCATAGATAAACTTTGGGAATCTAATGCGAATGCACAGCAAATCGCTGAGCTGCGCCAATCAGCATCTCCACATAGAGATGCATTGAGCCATTGCATCTCTATGGAGAATGTTCAGCCTCTCCATGCAGAGTGTGGAGACTCTGAATGTCAGTCCTGCAGTCTTTCACGACCAAACTCATGGAGAACCACTAGAGGCTCTCAGAGTGACAGCCACTAGACGCGGCCTTAGGCAGCAGTGTAAACACTGGCTCTTTTCAGAAAAGGTTATGTTTGTACTGCTGAACTGTAGTGGTTATGGTAATTATAGTGTTCCTTTAAAGGGACACTATAGGCACGCAGACCATTAACCCAGCCATATAAAACGTTGCAGTTTTAGAGAAGCTGCAATGTTTACATTGCAGGATTAAGACTGTATTTACTAGCTGTCCCCCAGAAAGCCACAAGTGGTGCTTTCTGCTGTTCATGCCAGGCATGAAGATGTCGAACGTCATGCAAAACCCCACAAGAAAGCATTGAGTCAGTGCTTTCCTATGGGGTAGGTCTAATATATTCGCTGAGCATGGACATTCCCACTCCATCAGAGGAGGAAGAGCCTGACCCAGCGCTGAGAGACTTCGACACTGGAATCAAGTAAGTGAAAAAAGTTTTTTTTACCCTTTATTCACCGAGTGTAAGGCATGTGCATTAGGTTCCTGACGTCAAAGCAGTAGGAGACTGATCTAGCACGAATGGACCTCAATGCTGAAATTAGCTACGTTTTTAAAATTTTCTTCTAATTCTTTTATGGCCGGAGAGGGTACCATGGGGAGGGCAGCGGAGGCAGAGGGACACTGTAGTGTCAGGAATGCAGTTTTATATTCCTAACACAATAGTGTTCCTTTTAGTGTCTTGGGAAATGCTGTTTGTATTCTTTTTCTTCTACAAGCGATTAGTGCATAAACAGCTTAATGTATTTTTGTCAGTCACACAATTGCCTCCCAATAATGTAAATTATTTGACAGTTACACTTATGACAAGCTCCATCATGTCTTCCTTTCTTATGACTAAAAGAGGCAAAGCACCTCAGGTTAGTGATGTTCCAAAAATGCTTATTACATATCATGTCCTTGAATCCCTACCTGATGAGAATTTTGTGTGTGGCATAACACATGCTAATTATCTAAAACATATATGAATTGCTGTATGTAAAGGAACACTATAGTGACACTACAGTTTTGAAGTTGCTATTTAGATGTCTGACCGACCCCTCTCCGAATGCAGTAGAAAGGTGATTTTACTCACTTTTTCTCCCACGCTGCGCTGGTTTCGCAGGTGGCCCCACCTCCATGGCTGATGATCACCTCTAGTGGCAGTGGATGCATGCCTATCTGGTGTATTTTAGTCGTATCTATCTGTATGTATGAATGTGCTGGAGTAAATGCATTCTGTTTCTCACAAGGGATAATTTTTTAAAAAGAATTTGGTAGGCCAACTGCCTGTTCATTTCAATGTAACTATTTATTTAAGTCTTTTAATGCAGTGTTAATTAGTGATCTCACTTTTAGTTAATTTTGGTTTCGTTTATCATATATTCTTTGATCATCAGGCCTTGCAATCATACCCTTTCAACATCAGGGAGTTGAGTGAAATGCACCAACTACCCTACTGGCAATGCAAGGGTTTCCAGCCTCAGCTGCACTTCATAGTAGCCTTACAGGATCTCTTAACAAATCATCTCAACTTTCCTTCAGTCTGCGAAATATACACGTGAGCTTTTTCTTCAGAAATGCATAAATAAAACAGAAAAATAATACACAAATAAAAATAAAGCAGAAACACTGTTTCTTTACTTGCCGATGTGTTAGTGCAGTTTGTGTAAGCTTAAACCATAGAACATTTATTGCACAATACACTCACCTGTGTGAATAATTACTTTACAAAGGTGCAAGTTTCTTCAGCATGAATCAAAATCACGTGTGTTTGATTGTAAAACCAGGTGCCGTTGTCACAGCTGAGTGCAGCTCACACATGACCTCGACTGCCCTGTACAAGGCAGTTTACAATAGGGACATGTTTTTCTTTTTTTACATTCATAATAGAAATATGGCTGCAGTAAAGTAACTCTGCAGTATCACCAATAACTGCTGGTTAATTGTTTCATCACTCACATTTGAGTGTTGAAGGTTTGAGGAGAAAAGTTTAATACTTTTGTAAAATGTTTACTAATAGCGAGAAAGCAGAAGATTAGTGCTTTTTACCTTAGAACTACACTGGCATTTATCTTCATACTTAACAGCATTTTTTTAGTGATCACTGGTAAATGCTGCAGCACTAAATGCAGTAAATATGAATTATAAGTTTCTCTTTGGCAGAGACAAATTAATTACTTTACCTGCTGACTGAAGCTAATGAAACTCACTCTGTGTACATTTGTAGTGTAAACACAGAGAAGGACAACAAACAGTAGCAAAGATTTTTAATACAAGCTATAACTGTGGTTATCCTTCACAGAAGCGCCACATTTTAGTATCTCTGTTAAAATGTTTTGTTGTTTTATGTTTTTTGGAGATCAAAAGGCACTATTGCTATTGATAAATTGGGGTGACCAATGAATATTTTCCATCATTGTAAAAGTGTTCTAAATTTTAATTACTAGAGCTAGAACCAGAAATAAGAGGGAGGAATAGAGTACAGGCAAAATTAATCAATCAGTGAGGACATTTAATAGTTTTCCATGTGAATTGATATATTTCCAACTGCCATAACATAAATATCTTATTCCAGAAATGCCCTTCACAAATAACTGTACACATTATATACTGATTGTATCTTTAAGAAGATGTAGTATTAAGGGCTTACTCCAACCCTAGTTGCCTTTTTTTCCCCTACTCGGCCTTATTCTTTAGCACAAACCTATCTGGTGCTGCTCCTCACTCAACCTCAAATGTTGCAGCAGCCATAGCAATCAGTTGCTACTCATAGCATGTGCTTTGGCCGGGAAGGAGCAGGAGGGAGTGGGTAGGAAGGGGAAAAAAAACAGAAGGTAAAGGGAGGCACTGAGGGCTTCAATGAAGGAAGGAGGAGAGATAAACACTTGCCCTGGCAGGGGCTGTATGCAAGGGAGAAACTAATTGCACCTGTTGCCAGCACTCTGTACGTTATGACGATAGACATACATTTTCCATAGACTTGACATTAGGCAGTCCGGAACAGAGTTCTGGGCTGCCTAAGTTACATCTGCTGGGGGTGCACAAAAGTGCATATATCTTTGAAACACTGCACATACAGCAGAAGTGGTCATGGTGGTTGGAACATTTAAGTGGTTATGGTGGTTGGAACATTTAAGTGGTTATGCCGTGTTTTCTGTGTTGATTTCCTTTGGTTTCCAGCCAGCAGCGACACTTTAAATGGCCAATGGAGAGGAATATAAAGGGTAAAAGAATACGTAATGTATGCCTTGCATCAGGCATTCAAGTAGGGTATAACGAGGACATATAAAATATGTATTTAACGGTTGTTTTTTATTGTATTATTTTTTTTTCCTTGCCAATTCTAAATGTGAACAATTAAAGCGTAGCTTGCTCTCTACTAACTGCAGATTTCCTCTGTGTGGTAAGTTTTACAGATAAAGCTGAAAGCTAGCCGCTGTAATTGCATCCATGTTTCCAGCTCAAGCGAGGGCGAGAAAAGGGAAGCCAAAGTATGCCTTTGATTTAGCAATGCATCAGTCAGTAGATGACAGTGTGTGGGGCTGTACCCTGCATTCTTTTGGTTTCACAATGATAGTTGGTTGAATCTGGTTTGGCCTACTTTATTGCTAACTGTTGTGCTCAGATAACCACATGAATAGCAGTTAACTTATGTGTTTCTTAACATATTCTTTTCTCCCGCACTCTTTTTTTGTGTCTATTTTCACCAGCTCTGATTTCACTTTCTCTTGACTCAGCAACATGGTGTATTACAAATCACAGCCTCACTAAGAAACCAGACATTTAGCCTAGCTCTAATCTAACACAGAGCTTCAGTGACTCTGCTGGTGGTCTTCATGAATTTTTAAGGCTTTGGTAATGGCAATCAAAGTGACATCTTTTGAATGTCTCTGCATTTAATGTGCCGCATTTCCCGAGCCTTGCTATTATAATTATTATCATTTATTTATAAAGCACCAACATATCATGCAGTGCTTTACAATAGCAGACATCCAGAAAAGTAACGTAATTGGTAAAAATGCCACTTGGACACTTACAGACAAAAGATAAGAGAACCTTATTCAAGAGGACTCATGGTCCAGAGCAGAGTTTGATAAATATTTCTAGAGTTTAGGAGCCGATCTGTTTTAATAGCCTGGGAACAGGTACATCCATAACATTCAACACCAAATAGATGTTATCCCAGCAATGAATATAGAAGTGGGTTCCATGGTCATCTTTACTACGGAAGGAAAAACTACTGAGAATAGTTATCACGGTTATATAGTTTCATGATATACTTGCATGTTTGTATTTATACAGGCTATTAGACTTTAATAGCTTGACCCACAAATATTTTTGTGAGTTAAAGCGGCACTGTCATGCCGAACTTACCTTTCTTTAATCGATTCCATTGAAACACTGTGTGGGTGCTCCAAAATCACCCACTAAATAAAATACTTAAAAACACACTGGTTGGTTTGAGCGCTCTGAGACTAATTGCAGGGCGTGGGAAGGCTTTATAAGCCTTTCCCCGCCCTGCAGAGCTCAGTCTGCGCCGTGCCCTCGCTGGGTGAAGATGGATTATTTTTTTAGCGTCTGTTTTTTTTTTCCGTCGTATTTTATTTTCAAAGTGTGGCAGGTATTATGGACTTTTATTTGGCCTTTTTTGGGGCTGAAAAAAGAAGATTTTAGAAAAAAAGAAGACATCAAATGGTAAGTTATTTTTTATTTACAGGGATTTAGTGTTATTGTCCCCCCCTCACTATTTTTAGGGTGAGGGCGGTAGGTAGGGGTTCATTAATTTTTGTTTGGGTGGGGGGGTGACTAGGGGCTTGGGGACCCCTAGTCACCTGGGGGGGGGTTTAAACATTTTCATTTAGGGCCCCCACCCGCGTTCAGGCGTGGGGGCCGGGGAGAGGGCAATAGATCCCTCCTTATTGTAATTTAGGGCCCCCACCCGCCACTCAGGGGAGGGGGTGACAATAAGTCCCCCCCTTATTGTTATTTTGGGCTCCCATCCGCCACTCAGGGGTGGAGGCCAGAGGGGAGAACAATAGGTCCCCCCCTACATATTCATTTAGGGCACCTGCCTGCCGCTCAGGGGTGGGGGCCAGGGGGGAGGACAATTATTAGAATTTAGGGCCCCCACCTGCCGCCCATTGGTAGGGGCCGGGGGGCGGGAAAATAGGTTTACCCCATTTTCATTTAGGGCCCACCCGCCGCTCATGGGTGGGGGTCGGGGGGATATGATAGGTCTCCCCCCTTATTGTTATTTAGGGCCCCCACCCACCGCTCAGGGGTAGAAACTGGGGGGGTGCAATAGGTCCCCCGTTCAGTTTAATAGCCACTATTTGCGTGGCTCGGGAGGTTTTTTTTTTCTGTTTTTTTGTTTTTTAAAAGACATTCCCCTACTCGCGGTATAGCAAATAGGAGCAGAATTTACTAATACTAAGTAATCTTTACTTAGTATTAGTACATTTGGCTGAAATACCAATTTAGATCTTTCAGCCTTTTGGTAGATAGATCCTTGATACCGTGGGAATTAGGGAGTTATCTACTAAGCGGCTGCAAGATGCAGCCGTTACACGAATAGGATTGAGATTCCGATACGAACAAAGTCCCGAATTGCTTCCTAATACGAATGGAGAAACTGTTCTCATTCTGTTAGGACGGAATTCGGTAGTTCCTACTTTGTCTTATGTTTTAAAGATAACTAGAGCAGACAGGAAGAAATGAAGAACAGATCCTGACAGAGGGAGAGAAGAGGAATCGACTAAAGAAAGGTAAGTTTGGCATGACAGTGCCGCTTTAATCTGTATAAAATACGATGATTTTATTGTTGCTTTCTAAGCATGCCTTAGCAAGCATGTATGGTCATTTATTTGTGCAAGTATTAAAATACATATATGGTAAGCTTTGGTTGTTTCCACCTCCAACAATGAGAGTGTTGTTCGCTAAACGTTAAACCGTAGTGATTTGCAAATAAACAAACAAGCACACAAATAAAGAAAAAAACTGATTTTCAATAATTCTCTGACTAAGCTATAGTCACAACCTGTCTATTTTAGTCTGAATCTTTCAGTTTGGTTTTAAAGTAGCAAAATTTTGGTGTTTAGTGAATAACTACCTGAAGGTGGCTGGACTGATACCACAGTTTATGATATCAACAGTGTAGTTGGAACAGCTTAGAATATAGCATTGTGAACCCCATCACTACTAGATTTTCATACACAATTGGTAGGGTTTATTGCAGTGCAATTAAATACAAATACATCCCACGTTCTGGCCTCTTAACAGCTTGTTCCCTTACCTTTTTTTGAGAAACAAACTGAAATCTCGAACACTGTTAAAGTGGCTATACGATCATCTAGGGCAGGGGTAGGCAAACTTTGGCACTCCAGATGTTTTGGACTACATCTCCCATAATGCTCTTGCAGCTATAATGCTGGCAAAGCATCAAGGGAGATATAGTCCACAACATCTAGGGTGCCGAAGGTTGCCTATCCCTGATCTAGGGTCTATGCATCATTTGCAAAGACCCTTCACGGTGACTGCTTCTCTGGCAGTGTGGTGTCCGAGGGGAGCAGGGGAAGGTAAGTTATACTTACCTGAACTTGTCCCAGTGGTTACTGTTCACCATAATCCCTTTTATCAAGCTTTGTTAAGTGTAGTAAAAGTAAAGTAGTTCCTACTTTTTCATAGTATATATTTTGACTTGTTGGAACTGCAGGGAAATTCTAAATCAGTCAATGTTACTATTTCATGAAGATTTTCTCTTTATGAAATACTCATTTTGATTGGGGATTGGGGGTAACAGGGCCACTGAAGAACTATACATTTTATCACTCCACACTGCGTATGTGTTCATTATATGAACAATCAGTTAGAACATGCATACTGTATTCTGCTGGAATTTTGGGAATCTGTATCGGTGTTAATTTTGGTGGCAAATTTCAATTTAGTTTTAGTCATAGTCTTTTGAGTAAAAAGCCATTTCAGCTTTAGTCGTATTTTAGTCATCTGAATTGTTTTAGTATGTCTAGTTTTAGTCGACTTAATCTCCAGTAGGTTTTAGTCGAGTAAATCTCCAGTAGGTTTTAGTCGACATGACTAAAATTTAATGGTTTAGTTAAAGGGACACTGTAGGCACCCAGACCAATTCAGCTAATTGAAGTAGTCAGGGGGCTGTGTCCCTTTTGCACCTAGTGCTGCAATATAAAACATTGCAGTTCCAGAGAACTGCAATGTTTACATTGCAGCTCTGTCTGCCTCCACTGGGGGCGCTTCCGGAATCTAAACTGACTTTTGGTCCGTTATCTGACGCTGGATGTCCTCATGGACCTCCAGCGTCAGATTTTCCCCATAGGAAAGCATTGAATAATCTATCTTTAGTTATCTGAATTGTTTTAGTTTTAGTTTAGATTTTGTAGACTAAATCTCAAAGGGTTGTCTACTAAAATTTGACTCAAATTGTTAGTTGACAAAATTAACACTGATCTGTATTGCACAAAATGATGCATAATTTTATTACACCTACTGATTGTATATTGTAAAATTTTTGTAAGGTTGTTTTCTGGGCCCGTAGTTCTGGTAGCTTGCTATCTGTTTGGCTCTGTGTATACAAAGCTTGACCAGCACCTTATGTCATGCAATATGTATATATTGCACTATAAGATCCCATAAAAAGAAGAGTAATACAAACTGTACATGCAGTCAATTTGCAAACAATACAGCTGTTAAGAACCTCATCTAAAGATGTTACAATCTTTTAAGCTATGAACGAAGTTCAATAGTACATAGACTGGCACATTTTTATTCACTGTATCTTATTATGTGTCCCCCCCCCCCCCCCCCCTCTAGATGCTTAAATTTCACACACATGTCGAACAGCTGTCTTTTATTTATTTTTTTACATTCCGTGAGTTTAAAAAACCACAGATCGAAATGCATTCTTTGTGCTACAGCACAGCGCAGTGTTACTTAGACCAGCACACCTTAACTGGTATAACTGCTGAGTGCTTTTAACAGTTTTATATACCTGCATTTTTGTTAATTATTTGCAAATTAATACCTTTAGCAGGCTTGATAACGGGTACAAAATTATTTGTCTTTTTTTAGTTACCTGTCAATAGTCATTGGTTATTGGTTACATGTCTCAAAAGTGCCTGTGCACCCCAGATAGGTAGCAAAGCATACCGAAAGTGTTTTCTTTTTTGCAGAATTTAAAACAGACTTATTGTTCCCCTTACCTAACACATAACACGTGGTGGATGGTAATATCTGAATGTGTTTAATTTATTTGGAGTTATTTTGTGTAAGAAAACGTTTGTTGCCCCATGCATTTATTTTCTTATCACAGAGCATGGTTTATTGATTATTGTTCAGCTTTTTATCTTTTTTTTTTTTAAATCTTTTTTTGATAATCCTCTCCTTTGTTCATGATTATCAGGAGGCTGAAAGCATGTTTAGTTGGCTACGCTGCAGTTCTTCCGTAGAACTGGAGTTGCAAAACAATTGTATTGAGCTCATGTTTTTGAAAAGAACAGGAAATGTTCATTGAGTTGGCTAAACTTGGATGATCTTACTGGGGAAAGGTGGTCCCTAGCTAGAGCTGCTGGAAACCCCTAAAAGATTGTGATAGAAAACTAATTTTACTCCATTTAAAAGTGGTAACATTGGGTCCATGATTAGCCACATAGGTAATCACCATATTCAGTAGTTACACATGCGTGTTCTTATTGATTGCCCTCAATTATTATCTGTTATACAGCTGATATAGGGATTCTCTCTGGAGGGGAAAGCTTTGATTGAACATATGTACCTTATTACCAGTGTTACAACAAATAGCAGCAGCTGCATAAACTAGGCGGGTATGCAAAGTTCACACACAGACTTCCTTTAACAATAGGGCACTGTCAGAAAGTAATCCGTCCCTAACTGTATCCTGCTTCTCACGCATTATCTCATGTGTACAGCGTCCTGTCCAGTACATCTCAAAGTGCAGTGGGCTTCATCCTAAGGGAGGGAGAGGTTTATGTAATCAGTAACAGACTTTAGGCACTAGTGTGCTTAAAACAATTCCTCTGCCTTGTGTTTGATTTTTTTTTGGGTCCAGCCATTTATATATACTCTACATGTGTATGATTCCTTGCATGATCACGGTAGCAATGACTAAACTGCAATTACAAGGCACAAAATATCACTGTGAATGCAGGTATTTCTGGATGGTATTATGGTATTGTGTATATTCCAATAATCTTCTGGTTGATGGTGGTAAGGGTAATAGTCCAAAAGCGACTGGTGAATATATATATATATATATATATATATATATATATATATATATATATATATTCCTTGCTATATAAAAAAACAAGACATCCGTAAGGTTTACTAACCTAGAGATTAAATAGTTGGCAGAGAATAAGTTAATGGTCTAATGGTAATGGTTATTATTTTCTGTCTGGCTATTAGCTTTTCAGAATTCCTTTGTTTCTTACATTTATGAAGTTTCATGTATTTATAGAAGGTATTTTACCTTAGGATATTTACCGGTTTATATAACATGCATGTCTGTGCTGATCAATTTAATTTTTGAAATCATTTGTCTTTCCTTGATATTATACAATTGTAATAAACTTACATAGTGAAATGTCAGCACTCAGTCTGCTGTGGTCAACTCATCTTAGAATGCTTAGCCAAAGCTGTCTGAGCACGTTGAGACTTGCCCTCAGTAGCTACAGTGTAAGAGTTCACCATTTGCTGATATATTCTAAATTCAGATTTATGGTTTTTGTATAAAGACAGTTCTGGGGCAAAGTTCTATAAGTGGAGAGATCACAACAGAAAACAATTCATTGCCCCTGCTCAATGCAGCAAATGTTCTTTATGTATTCCCTTATCTGGTTAGTTGTATCTACCACAGAGTGTACACACACACTCTTTGACAGAGAACAAAAACATGTCTCAACACACTTACCGAGAATCATCCTATCAATATACAATTACTGTGGTTTCATTTACTTCTTTGTGTGCCACTTACAAGCTAATGCAAATGCCATCATTGTGTCAGGCCATTCACAATAGGCCGCTATGAGATAAATATCAACGTCTACGTAAAGTTGCAAATGTACCTTTATTACAGTCACCAAAGGGTGACATGGTAATCATTGTAATCCTAAAGCCTTTTTTATATAAACCACAGGCTAACTGCAAGATCATAAAGGAAATAGAAAGCAGTAGAAAGGGAACAATGGTACCCACTAGGTTCCAATAATGGAAGTATACAATACTATGTATGGATTAAATGGTCATCTTTTATGCATTTTACAATGTACATAGAGGTTTTTTTATATGTATGTTGTAAAATGTGTAGAAAATGACAGTAGCATTCTGTATGTCCTTCATTGGGGAATTTGGTGTTTATTCATGCTCCTTTTTATTGGTCTCTTATTTCATTTCTCAAATCCCCCCATTTAGAGCTAGGTGTTCATTCATATAATCCATTTTATTGTGTACTGACAATCTATCAATTAACCCCTTCCCAACCAAAGGCGAAAATTTTCCGTCAAGCTTGTCCTTGCGTTAAGGACCCTTGATAGAAAATTTCCGTAATTTACTAAAGTTAACCTTTAACCCCTTAAGGACCAAACTTCTGGAATAAAAGGGAATCATGACATGTCACACATGTCATGTGTCCTTAAGGGGTTAAATAGCCTGGTAAAATACTCTAAAATGGGACATGGACAAAGCATAAAATATTCTAAGTTTGAAAAAAAGTGGAATGGCTGTGTCTCAAATGTGCCGCTCCAATGTCCACATATACCTGGCAAAGGTACATACGGGGGTATTACTGTACTCAGCCGACATAGCTGGGGAACAAATGAAGTATTATACCGTTGTAGCACACATAAGGTTTGCAAAATATACTGTGCATACTTTGTGGGTAAAAAAGGCAGAAAAAAATGCTTATTACCACTACACTTGGTACAAGCTAGCAGAAAGATTATCCCACGCTAAGGTTCAAAATATGCCTTTTGAAATACCCTGGGATGTCTTCTTTAAGAAATGGTATGCCTTTATGGTGTAGTTGGAATATGTAGCCTGCTCAAGTGCTCCAAAGTGGGACACGGGCACATCAAAACCCTCCATTATGAAAGTGGTACATATCAAGTGTAAGAAATCCTCAGCAAAAATGCAACATATATGTAAAAATTCTGTTTTTTTCACCCCTCACCACTAACATTGACATAAATCAGTTAAAGAATGGTGACAAATTAAGGCACAAAATTGTGGGGGGACATTTTTTTTAAATATATAATTAATGAGAATTTATCTATGTATATGTGACATAAAATTAAAGTCCTGTTTGCACTCTGAAAAACGGAATATAATACGTGTTGGTGCAATAAATGACAGAGATGCAAATAGCGTTTGAACACAAACAGCAAAAAAGGCAAAAATGTCCTGTGTCCTTAAGAGTAAGACAAGCTTTTGAAGCTGTGTCCTTAAAGGGTTACATTGAGCTATTGTTTACAATGCACATTGGACAATGGTAGAAGACTTACAAACCTAGTAACCTATCAAGTCTTTTTAGGACAAAACACACTACAGTGGTAATTGTTTCTAAGCTTAGATCTTAGATATTATTTATGATTGTGAAAAAATTTCCGTTCAGAGCCAGAATCAATGTATTAAAAAAGTGGCACCTATCCTTTACAACAGTTTTTTTGTTTTTTTAACCTGGAATATTAATAAAGAACAAGGCATTTCCTGACTACCAATTTAGTGTGTCTATTTACACACTGCCATTTGCCTTACTTGCTTCTAGCGTCAGTGCATTCATAAGCATCTGGTGGAACGTTTATCCTCCAGTTGCCCCTTGAAAATTATCCTTACCTTACAGATTAAAAATAATAATAATAAAAAAAAGTTTAGGTAAAAGTTCAGCAAAGTTTTTTTTTTCAAAGAGAGGCTCTTTTAATGAGTGTGTATCGCAGCCTGCAACAGGATACGGCTGCTGAGCGGTAATGGGATAATGACAGAGCACTCATAAAGGCTGAATGATTGCTGAAAATATGATCTGCTTGTTTCGTTGGTAGAAAGCACCCAAAGAACATTCCTAATGCTCCCTTCTTTCCTTTGTAGCATGAGTCCCTAACAATAAAACTCTGTGCTATTTGGGAGCACCATATTAGATATTTACTGGCACAATGCAATGTGATCCCCCCTTGGTTCCAGAGGTTGGCTATTCTTAAAATTCTGGCATACTCTCCAGTCTCTGTGATCCAATCTAATCTGTAAATGTTTTCCAGAGTGCATTAAGTGTACATACTGCCATATAAAAGTTTTTAATGCCTTTTGTATTATATTTCTTACAAAGGCAAGCAGAGGGCAAGTGTTTAAAAAGAACAGAGGAGGAGAAAGTGAGTACGCTTAGCGCATGTGGCTTTCAAGAATTGTTTCCGTTTGTTCTGGTTAATTGGATGGACTGTAGCTGGTAATGCCTACTAATGGACAGATGGACAGACCACTAGCAGAGATTGTACCTGTTTGTTTTGCTGGAAAAAAATTACTTTACAGGAATCCAGTGTGTGTGCCCTTAATTCCCCTGTCCAGCATATCATGCGGATTTCTGAGCGTCTTTTAAATTCCAATCTCCATTATTTAAATAGTAATAATAAGACCTAATGGTGTTTTCTAGCTGTGGCCTGCCCTGGTTTAAACAAACATAATTCTAAAACTCTGAAAGCAAAGAACTACTTGACAGTTAGCACATAGTTTACCCATAATTACGCGCACCTTTTCAATTCAAGTACAAGTTATAAAGTATTTAATTATTGAGGAGTTAACAGACCACGTGCCATAGTCTGATAGCTGTCCTGTTGTTGTCATACACTGCTTTGTAGTATATTGTAAATTAATAGTTCTACATGAAAATAAAGCAATGCAGGTTAAAAAGAAATTTAAAAACAAGGCCAGATCTGTTTTTTGGGTCAATGCATATTAACAATTGCAAATTGTATTTAAAGAAAGGGAGGAGCTGAAAAGGAGCAGGTAACATTTTGTAAGTCATTGTCAAACTGACTAGCTAATAAAAATGTTTTCAAACGCTATGATGTCTTTGTATAGCATATGTCCCATCTTACCAGCGTCGCATGTATATTTACAGAAAGGCACAAAATTAAGTGAAATAGTTAACTAACATGTAATATGCAAGGTTTGATTTTACTGGATAAAACAAAACCTTCGTACCGGGGTCATCTACCGCCTAAAGCTAACATGGTATTTTCTTTTCCAGAGTGTGCAAGTCACGATATGTATCCTGCTCTTTTCCTTCCATTCTTATATTTCCCTTGCAGCAAAATGTGAAACTTTACGATGTAAGCAAATTAATACAATTCACCGTGTTGTGGATGTAAAAAATAAATTTGTATGTGTGTGCACACACACACAAAAACACATATTTGTCTTATTTTATTTTATTCATTTGTTTTATTTTGGATATGCCTGCTGTGCGTAGAAAAGTGCCTGTGATGGTTGTATTTCTTGGTTAGGTGAAGTATCACGTTAGCTTGCAGTGAAGGCAAGATGGAAGCTAGAACAGCCTGCAGCTCTGCCTCTGGGGATTGGGACTTTTCCTCTCTAGTTCAGCTTCAGGAAACTTCAACATTTGTGTGTTCAAGACCGCATACCATTGGAAAGGAAGTTAGGGTGGAGATGCATGCCTAGATTAAGTGAATATGAAAATCACTATACTAGCTGAAGGCTATGAACTGCACAGATTTATGATGCACATTTCATAACTTTTCTCTTTTCACATATGTTTTGTTCCCTGCTTCTTCTTATTCTCTCCTCAACCCGCCCTTTTCTATGCCTCAGTTTCACCTCAGGTGACCAGCTGAACATTTGTTTTCCATTGTAGGTACTTGCACAAACATTTTGTCCATTCTATTAAAATATATATATTGTTTTTGTGTGTGTATGAATATATATACATGCCATTCACATAGGCATACACTTAATCTTCACAACTAGCACCCGCTTAAGGTTGCCCATTGTGGGCTGTGTTCTGTGAGTGTTGTGTGTGTGTGTGGCTGCTTAGTGTTGTAGTTGTATGGGTGTGGGGGGGACTAAGTGTTGTGTGTTTGAGTATGTTTAGTGCCTGTTGTTTGTGTGAGGGAGGCTGAGTGTGCCAGTGTGCTAGTTGAGTTTTTTTGTGTGCGATTGTTGAATATTGTGCAAGGATGAGTCTACTGAGATTATTCACTAAAGTTGGACTGCAAAATCTGGATATTTGACACTATTTGACAATGTCTGGATTTTGCCATCCAGGCACTGAGTGGGCCTTTATTATTTCTGGATAATAGCTGAATGGAAATGCTTCAAATCCGGGCCGTGACTAAAAAAAACTTTGAACTAATTGCCTCACTGGCAGAGCTAGTAGCCAGCAGGAAAAAACCCATAGGGTTAATTATGTATTGCTTGCTAACCAGCCCACATTAAATAGTTAAAAAATAAAAAGCCTATGGGAATCAATAAATACCATATTACTATAAAAAAAGCCTATGGGGTCAGTAAGATCATATTACTATAAGGGATGTTTAAAACCTTCCTATTCCTCCACCTGTCACATGTCTACTAACTTGTTAAAAACTTATTTTTAACAAGTTCGTAGTAGGTGCCCAGGTGCTAGAAATGGCCAAACCAGGTCCCTGTCCAAGCCTGATCCCTGGTCAGCTGCCTAAGCTGCATTATGGATAATCTGGCTCTGATCACAACAAATAAATACATTAAAATATCTGAAGTTTTCAGTTGCCTCCTTCATAGCGGTGTGCCATAGGTGTGATCATGTCTCCTTTCTGACATTTGGCATCATGCAATGGCAAGTTTGTGCGTCTGTTTGTGTATCTGAGGGGCATGTGCTTGTGAGTTGCCGTTTAGCAAGCATAATGTATCGATAAAATGCCACGGTCTATAAAATTACATTCTGTCTTATCTTAAATGAGTCTGTAAGCACATTCCCATTCCGAGCACAGACACAACCTAAGTGCATTGATATGTAGTGGTCTCATACTTATGTCCTATTTTTCTCCACATTGAAATCTCTTTAGTTTTGCAATAAATAAAAAAATACATAAAAATAAAAGTATCTCCACAGCCAATCACTGTCCTCATTGTTTAGATTCAATGCCTGAACCTCTGGAGGTTTTTTTTTTTTTTTTAAGTACTCTTGCACTAGCAGAATAGATCTTTACTAAATAAACATATATACCAGTAAACACTGTCAATTTCAATGTATATATGTTTGTTCTGGCTTCCTTGTTGGTAGTGAGATTTTTGAACTTGTTGGTGATTAGTAAAAGTTCTAATGTTTGATTATGCTGTTATTTTAAACAGTGACTGCTACATCTTTCCTACAGTATCCTCTTGATACATAATTTCCTTATTAGTTTACCTTTGCATATTATTTTCAAAAAAGTTCAGTAAGGTACAGTATTGTCCAATTTTGGGCACAGGTTCATAAAAATACATATAGAAGTGGAAAGAGCCACAGAACTGAATTTAAAGTAAAAGACCAACCATGTTTAGAAAAGTATGTAGCACACCTATATTTTTTCACATTATAAAGTGTCAGTGAGAGTTTATAGTGACTACAACAACATGCTGGTCAACATTGTTATGAAAGCTGTTCTCTTAGGAAACTCTTCATTATGTAAGGACATTAGAGGGGATGGAATTCACTACAAAGGAAGGGTTGCTGACAGATATGGAAGATGTTTTCAACAATGCATTGGATATCTTTTTGGCCATGAATGATATGCAAGCTTAAGGCTAATATTTTAAACACAGGAAGTGTGTTTAAACTGGGGACAGTATGATGGCCCTTTAGAGCTAGCAAATATTTTCTTTCTTGTCGACTTCCTTTGTTTGTTAACTTTCTCTGGATCAATAAAAGGGAGTGATAAATGAATATCTAACTTTTTTCTTCCGAACATGCTACTTTGTGAGCTGATCAGTTGTTACATTGTTTGTAGACAATAAAAGCAGGATATATATAAGGACCTTTTATCAAATATTTGTAAAATAACATTCATTATCTATGTTAAAATGTAATCAATTAGTTTAATAAAGTGTCCTATTTTACCTATGTACCAGTTTATAAGGTACAAATTTAAGTTTGTGGTGGGCATTACTCTCCATCATGTGCAAGGTCAGTAGGTATGATCACATTCTGATGGTGGTCCTGTTTATATTGTTCGGTCACGTTCCAAAGTTGCTGGGCCTAATCTTTTACTTTCACACAAAGTGCATCCCATAATAGCAGATGAGATCATGAAATGTAATGAGGAATGTGATTTGAGATGAACTAGTAAAACAGAAAACGTCTCATTCCATAATAGGGCATTTCCTAACTTGCATCCTCAAGAGACCAAACTTTAATGTTCCCTTAACTAAATTTTTCTATGGATCATGAAATGAGTCATAGCCGACCTTAGACAAGCTCTTCTTTTAGATGCAGAGCACCTGTCGAAACAGTCTAAATTGCTTTTTTATTTCAAAGAAGAGGAGCACTACATAATCACGTATTTTAAATGGATTGTGGTGATGTTTGGGGTCTAGGGGTATCCTGTGCCAAGATGTACAAAATGCATTGTGAGCAGTCCTGTGTTATCAATCTTTAATTTTATACTGAGTTATGCGTATGACCTCAGGTGAGATTATTGATGGGAAACACAATGTTCTCTTACTCATAGTGAACCGTTTGTTTACAAGATGGTTTCTGCTTTTTTAGAAAACCACATTTAAATTATTTATTTATATTCAGCGCTAGTGGAAAATGAGAGACTAAAACAAACTTACACATTGTTTGATGTCCTGAGCCTGTCCTTAAAGAACCTTAGTAGGACGCACAGGATATCTCTGTTGCAATGGAAAAGCCTTTTCTTTTTCCTTTTCTTTTTTCTTCTAAAAATTATTTGCTCAGGTTTGTGTTTACTGTTCCAGTTCATATCAGAATGCCGACCGGGAAACAAACCTGTGAAAATGAGCTGGGCTACTGATCACATCACTGAGTGTGAAACAGCATTAGAAGCAAATAGATTCCACCTATGTGTTTGGGATAGATTATTTTACTATCTCTTAGTTCCATGTGAAGCATCTAACGTCTATCTGATAATACAGGATAGAAGCTATTTATTTATAATAGTAATCAGTTGAGAAATACAGCGTAATGCTATAATTTATATTTGCATATGTCTCACAGGTATTAAAATTTTCTATGAAAGAGAAGTTTAGGCATTCAGAAATACACATGCAAGGATACCCAGAGGCCTTAGTGCATTTAGTGAGCATACACGTCTTATGCCAAGATCCAGCGGTGGTTTCAAAACATTAGGTATACCTTGCAGTGTGCTTATATGTGTTTATTTTACCCCTTTTTTCCTCTAATACTTTAGATCATGTATTGGAGACAAAAGAGGTATTTCCAATAAATGTGTTTTTGCATCAGGATTTTATTAAGCTTAATGAAGTGGTCTGGGTGCCAGGTCCATCTAGGATTAACCCTGCAGCTGTAAACATAGCAGTTTCAGAGAACTGCTATGTTTACTTTAGGGTTAATCCAGCCTCTAGTGGCTGTCTCGTTGACAGCTGCTAGAGGCGCTTCCGCGCTTCTCACTGTGATTTTCACAGTGAGAAGACGCCAGCATCCATAGGAAAGCATTGAGAATTCTTTCCTATGGACTGGCTGAATGCGCGCGCGACTCTTGCCCGGCGCTGGAGGGAGCCCGGCGCTGGAGAAAGGTGGGAGCCCGGCGGGAGGGGGGCCATGAGGACCACGAGTTTGTTTTCCTGGCACTATAGTGGTCCTTCAAGCTGCCCCATGATGCTTCTGTCATTTTCAGGCGCGCATGGGCATCTTGGCCATCCTTTTTTTTTTTTTTATGTATGTGTATGGCACTGCAGGGTTTAATTTACATTACATGCCATGTCTGCAATTTGAAAAACAAATAGCATAAATATATTAGCACAACCTACAGCTGTTGTTTTTTGCATACATTTCACAAATGACAGTTCTTCTTTTACTAACATTAACTAACAAACAAAAACATAATTAAAACTAAACTCAAATTAAAGCTGCTCTCTCTTAGTGATCTTTATCACTAAGGAGTATTTCTTAAAAATAAAATGTTTATGATATACTCATGATTACTGCAATGGGATTTCATTGATATTCCAATGCAATAAAAATATAAGAAAACGTAGAGATTACTTTGTCTTTTGGTTAAGATTAAAGTTGACAACACGTGAGACAAAGGATAGCACTTCGAAAAGACATGAGTCTTTTTTTACGATAAGGGCATTTGGTTAAAGAGTTACTTCTTTCATGCCGTCTTAAATGGAAAAGCTAATTTTTGTCTGTTGCCTGCATGCAGTGTGTGCTGATGATGTGCGTAATTTTGCAGAGAATTGACATTTGGATGCCAAAGTTATATTATTAAATTATCGCCATTATGTACAGTGTTATAAGCAGAAATGCTAGACATACAGACTCCCCCCACCATGACCACATCTAAAAGCATAATGCGGCCTGCCTGGACCTTCTTTGGTGTGCTGGATTCCCTGAATTATAGTCACCTCCAAAATTAATTTAAGATTTAGAAATATTCAAAATTATTCTGAAGTGGTATGGCGGGACAGGATCCCAGAATTTGGACTATCTCAAAGAAAGCGACCTGTTGGGAAGCCTACAAAGCACTATGAGAAGCATTATTTTTCCAGACACATTACTTTAATGGCGGTCAACCATTGTATTTATTCATTCACAATATGTCATTGCAAGGACAGAAGCAAAACTAAAATACATAATAAAACACTACATGTTTCAGCATAAAGTGTAGTTATTTTCAGAATATGATATAGGAAAGTGCCTGTTTCAACACAGCACGTTGATTCATGATCCAGCATGCTCAATTAACAAGCAAGAAACAATGGTAATTAGTAGGCTTCTTATTTCATAGTACTTGTGGGAGCCAAATCCCAATGCTTCCCAGTTATGCCCACTAGCTTGAAGCTTCTGTTTGCCATTCCATTTATACCTGAAAATAAAATATGGTTATCTACCATTTATTTATTAATTTTTTTGAAAAATTTTTTTTAACTGGAGTTGGTTAACTTTGTGGATTGAGCTTAACTGAAAACTAGGTAGTTTTTTTTTATAATCAATAGAGTAGAATTTCTAAGGGTTATCTTACTTCTCTATACTACCAAATCTTCTGTTTTGAAATTAATTGGGTTGATTCAGTTTTTAGTTATAACAGTTCACTTGTAAATACATTTAGTAAATAAACCACAAAATAAGTAACATTGTTTTTTTACTCAGCCATCTTTCAGCATTTAAAAATGCCTTCACAGACATAATGATCATAAAGTCAGTAACACTGTATGTCTCTTGCATGGAGCTGATGACCATTTAAAAGCATTTTTTTTCAAAGTGTATCATTGTGGATTTTTACATCCACATGGTGTTTTATGTTTTCTGCTCCATAGCTACTCAACCCTTTGCACAAGTAAGTATTTTGCCCTTGCATGTTTAAATTGATGTCTCATAACATTCCTGTGGAACTGTTTATCTATCACCCAGATGCTGATATAAGAAATTATAGCTTCATCCTTCTGTGAATCTGGGCTCAAAAAAAGTGGTACAGTACTAAGATAAGTGATTACTTTATGAACCCCGGCAGTCATTAATTAGTTATTAATGCAAAGTGCGCACGCAGGTTAATTATCAATTTATTCTCTCCTGCTAAGCTTGTAAAAGGGTGTCTAATCAAAAAAGGCCCCTCGAGGGTAAAATATATAGTGTTTCCTCCTGTTATGTCTCAGAGGCGGGTAATGTTGTGTTGTGCCAGTTGAACAGCTGGGAGAGTAGCAGTAAATAGTACACATTTTTCTCTGCAATAGGGGACATTTGAAAGATTATTATTGTTTATAGCAATAAACCGATCTTAGGCAGTATAAAGAAATCCCAGACCAATGCTAGGTGACATAATTAAACATTGTGGATGGGCTGCACAGTCGATCTGAGCTTTTTGTCGCAATGTGTGTTTATCCTTACGACAAGCCTACAGTTGTGTTTTCGCTCTTCATCTGAACTATAATGACTGAGATGTCATAATTAATTTGACGAGCAGGTGGGGGTTATTAGCCTTGTGCCTGACTTGCTAATAGCTGGTGTAGCCTTTTATTTTTTTTTTCAATTTTTTGTTGTAAAGTACTCTTTCAACTAAGGAGGCATTTCTTCACATAGAATAAACAGTGCAGCACAAAAGCCCTAGTTAGATAACTATCCCTGGGTTTGAAAAGCTGCCAAGCAGATGTTGTTATTGGAGCTGGCCCAGGCAAGATTGGGTAAGGCAGATGCTAGGAAGGGGGGAGACTATACAGTGCATCCATGCTTCCCCTGCAATGGTTGGAGAATGCTGTAGGAGTGGTGGTAGCATGCTGAGGAGAAGGGAGGAGGTGGGGTGGTGGGGGGCTGGAGGGAGAGAGAAGGGAGTCTTCCCATAACCCAAATACAATCTCCTTTCCGTCTTTGTGCCTTTTTTTTTTTTTGAATCTCACTCTATAATTGCAAATCTGCAAATAGAGATCAGTGAGGGGGCGGGAGAGGTAGGGCGTCCTGCTAAATTACCCATATGGGAACGAATCCGATGTTCATCCAGCAGTCACTGGCTTCTGGTTTGTATTAAATAGTCTGTGTGCAATTTTCGAAAGGCCTACAGAGACTCTGCTTCATACCTATCAACTTATGTAATGAACTTTGCTGTTCTGACATAGACCAGAACTCGCTGGATCTGCTTCATAACTGCAGGCTCTGCCGGGCATATTTTCCACAGTGTATAGCTTGGCTTCCTGCACAGTGCTCATGCTTCTATGAACGTAAATGTTACAGAACACTACACAAGACATGTACAAACTTTAAATGCTGAACACGTTACTTATTCACCCCGATTCTAAATATGTGTGTGTGTGTGTGTGTGTATATATATATATATATATATATATATGAAATGTGGAGAATTTTCATTGATAAATCTTGTTTGCATACTTGGACTAAAGTACAATGTAAACCCCAGCCGCTCCTATATTTAGTTAACTAGGCAGATGTATTTGACAGATATAAAACATACAGATTTAATCACGCCTTGGTTGCTGTGGGTGTTAATCCAGACTTTGAAGGACTGTGCTGATATCAAACAGGCCACTAGTTATCTTGGAGTTGGGTTCCCATTTTATAACATAATCTGCTTGTACAGTTTGGTATGACTTATCACCCTCTTACTAAGATAGTGTGAGAAAGAGTTTGACTTGTCTTACAGCACAACTTCTGTTTCTCAGAGCAAGTAAGTATATAGTGATTTCTCAGCCTGCGTCTTCATTTTGGGATAGATTATATATGGAGTATTGATTTAAATGGGTGATTATAATTTTAGGGGTTTACCATGAATACATGCTGCTTTTATAAATATTATTTTACATAGGGGAAAATTGCTTCCCAAAATTCCATTTTTTTTAATGTTCCTGAGAGGTCATAGTGCCATGCAAGTCAAACATGGAACTCTCTAACACCGTTAAACAGTCAATGGGGGTAATCTGGAATCCTTGATCAAGCACTGCAATGCAGTTCTATTGTAAACGTTCAGAGCACATTTTACACGTATATTTATCTGTTTTCAAAATGTGTTTAATTCTGGCTTTCCATCACAGACTTAGAATACAAGTTTTTATCTTCTTAATGTGTGCAGATTGGTATCCTAAAACAAAAAAATCTGCAGTGAGGGAAAAAAGTATTTGATCCCCTGCTGATTTTGAACATTTGCCCACTGACAAAGATATGATCAGTCTATAATTTTAATGATAAGTGTACTTTAACAGTGAGAGATAGAATAACAAAAAAACATAATCCAGAAAAACGCATGTCAAAAAAGTTCTAAATTGATTTGCATGTCAATGAGTGAAAAAGTACTTGACCCCTTTGACTTAGTACTTGGTGGTAAAACCCTTGTTGGCAATCACAGAGGTCAGACGTTTCTTGTAGTTGGTCACCAGGTTTGCACACATCTCAGGAGGGATTTTGTCCCACTCCTCTTTGCAGATCCTCTCCAAGTCGTTTAGGTTTTCGAGGCTGACGTTTGGCAACTCGAACCTCAAGCTCCCTCCACAGATTTTCTATGGGTTTAAGGTCTGGAGACTGGCTAGGCCACTCCAGGACCTTAATGTGCTTCTTCTTGAGCCACTCCTTTGTTGCCTTGGCTGTGTGTTTTGGGTCATTGTCATGCTGGAATACACATCCACAACCCATTTTCAATGCCCTGGCTGATGGAAGGAGGTTCTCACCCAAGATTTGACTGTACATGGCCCCGTCCATTGTCACTTTGATGTGGTGCAGTTGTCCTGTCCCCTTAGCAGAAAAACACCCCCAAAGCATTATGTTTCCACCTCCATGTTTGACGGTGAGAATGGTGTTCTTGGGGTCATAGACAGCATTCCTCCTCCTCTAAACACGGCGAGTTGAGTTGATGCCAAAGAGTTCGATTTTGGTCTCATCTGACCACAACACTTTTGCCCAGTTCTCCTTTGAATCATTCAGATGTTCATTGGCAAACTTCAGAGGGCCTGTACATGTGCTTTCTTGAGCAGGGGGACCTTGCGGGCGATGCAAGATTTCAGTCCTTCACGGCGTAGTGTGTTACCAATTGTTGTCTTGGTGACTATAGTCCCAGCTGCCTTGAGATCATTAACAAGATCCTTCCATGTAGTTCTGGGCTGATTCCTCACCATTCTCATGATCATTGAAGCTCCACAAGGTGAGATCTTGCATGGAGCACCAATTGACAGTTATTTTGTGTTTCTTCTATTTGCGAATAAGCACTCCAACTGTTGTCGCCTTCTCATCAAACTGCTTGGCGATGGTCTTGTAGCCCATTCCAGCCTTGTGTAGGTCTACAATCTTGTCCCTGATATCCTTGGACAGCTGATTGGTCCTGGCCATGGTAGAGAGTTTGGAATCTGATTGATTGCTTCTGTGGACAGGTGTCTTTTATACAGTTAACAAGCTGAGATTAGGAGCACTCCCTTTAAGAGAGTGCTCCTAATCTCAGCTCGTTGCCTGTATAAAAAAACACCTGCGAGCCAGAAATCTTGCTGATTGATAGGAATCAAATACTTATTTCACTCATTGCCATACAAATCAATTTGTAACTTTTTTGACATGCGCTTTTCTGTATTTTTTTAAATTTGTATTCTGTCTCTCACTGTTAAAGTACACATACCATTAAAATTATAGACTGATCATTTCTTTGTCAGTGGACAAATGTTCAAAATCAGCAGGGGATTTATTACTTTTTTCCCTCACTGTATTTGGCAGAGAGCAAGGGGTTGCCTGGACTGATCGGCATGGGTATGTCTTGTCTTCCTCCCTAGCAAGTGTAAACAACAATAACCCAGTTATGAGATTTATTCATGGGAACTCAAGGTGTGTGACTTGCAACAAGTAACTGTACTGTGGGCACAATATTACAAATGCACTTGCCTTTGATCTATGCCCTGGTATTGATGACGCTGTGCAGTGAAAACCACCCTCTCCCCTCCTTTTTTTGTTCCACTTACCTGATTTCAGAGTCGAAGTTCCTCTGCATTGAGTTGGGTTCCTCCTCCGCCGATGTCAACCGACGGAAGGGGTAAATGCGCATGTGCATCAAGCGCCTTGTTCGCATTAGGCCTTCATTATAGTTTTAGAATATGCTGCACGTCCTCATGCAAAGCGCGAGGGTATCTGGCGTCGTTTCAAGGAGCCAAATTCCAGTGAGTGCCTCTAGTCGCTGTCTGTGAGTCTTAATCCTGCAATGTAAACTGTTTTACATTGCAGGGTTGAGGGGACAGGGACAGTGCACGTAGACCTCTTCATTGAGATTAAGTGGTCTGGGTGCCTATAGTATCCTTTTAAATGTGTAGGGTTATGATGGCTGGCGAGGGAAATTAAACGTTGGCAGGAATAATTCTATCACACACCATTCTCCAGCAAAGTGGTCGGACTGCTGATGAAGGTAAATTTTTAAGTAGGAAGTTTTCAGTTATTGTTATGTTACTGGCCTTCTTCCATTACAATTTACTGAGTAACGATTCACAGAAAAAAACAAAACACCACAAGCACTTTTTAGAGGACACAGTTTTTTAATTAGAAATATCTGGAGTTTTTCACCCAATGATTCTGTGAGCCCTCTCCGCATCTACATACTGTACTGAATTCTTCTGACTTTAGTGTTTTTACTTGGGTGGTTGTTGTGTAAACACTGCAAACGTTTTTGAACTCCATTTCCCATGATGCTCACTCAATATATTGTACAGCATTATCTACAGTACTGTTCGATCGATCTGCAGTTGTATGTATAAAGTTTGTTTTTGTCAAAGATGGAATGTTACAGGTCAAGGCAACTCTACTGACAGTGTAATTTCCAGTCCTGCACAGAGGACTCTGCATTAATTAGCACAAATAGCACTTATTACCTAAGCAGAGGTCATTCACCACCTGTGTAAATACTGCATTCCTTGTTTGCAAGGTATGTTGAGTTAATCAGTGTCTATAGAACAGCCTGTAACTGTCTTACATACTACAGTACAAATCTGATGATTTAAATGCAAGGGATTTATGTTGATCACAATCATGCAATCATTTTTAAAATGTTTCTTGTTACTGAAGAGCAGGATTGAACAAAATAGGCTATTAAAAGGAATCTCCAGTGCCAGGAAAACAATCCGTTTTCCTGGCACTGCAGGTCCCCTCTCCCTCCCACCCCCCATCCCTGGTTGCTGAAGGGGTGAAAACCCCTTCGGTAACTTACCTGAGGCAGCGACGATGTCCCATGTCGCTGCTTCTTCTTCTGCGCCGCTCCTCCCTCTGATTGCATCGGCTGGTGGGCGAGACTGATCCCGCCCACCGGCCGGGGAGACCTAATGCGCATGTGCGGCAATGTCGCACATGCGTTAGCGCTCCCCATAGGAAAGCATTGAAAATGCATTTCAATGCTTTCCTATGGGGAAATGAGCAATGCTGGAGGTCCTCACACAGTGTGAGGACGTCCAGCGACGCTCTGGCACAGGTTTCCTGTGCTAGAAACCAGGAAGTGCCCTCTAGTGGCTGTCTGGTAGACAGCCACTAGAGGTGGAGTTAACCCTGCAAGGTAATTATTGCAGTTTATAAAAACTGCAATAATTACACTTGCAGGGTTAAGAGTAGTGGGAGTTGGCACCCAGACCACTCCAATGGGCAGAAGTAGTCTGGGTGCCTGGAGTGTCCCTTTAAATAATTTACGTTGAGTGTGCTTTCTAAGTGTTATTGTTTGAATTGATTTTTGGAGACATTGATTTATCTACATATTCAGGAACTCTTCAGATTTCATTGCATTATCCAGGTATGATATCTCCTTACTATGTCATGGCCGTGATATTTGACTTCACGTATTCCTCATCCATGCTGCCCTCTCAGACAACTTATTTTCCAGCCATCCAAATCCCATCCGTCTCTCACTCTGGATCTTCTTGGTACTTTTTCTTTACTCAGCCTATAGAAAGAGCTGGGATATAAATATTTTCATTTGTATCTTAAAAACCGTCACTCCAGTGGCAACCTCCTCGTGTTCTCCTGTGTGTATGATGTTTTTATGTGATTCTTAGTGGAGAGCAGCACTTCCCCTGCCAAAGGTCACAGCGTGTGCACATTGAGATCCCATAAGGGCACATGTGCAATTAGTTCCTTAGAATCTACAGTATCAAAAGATTAACTGACTTCTTGTGAGCTAAACACAAATGACAACTGATGGCAACACTCAGAGAATCAAGACACGAAGATTGCCACTGGAGTAATGTTTTTAGTTTTTTTTTTACAGGAAGAGGAAGTTGAAAGGTATGTTCCAATGTGAACACGCACTCCAATTCTAAATTAAAGTGAAATGTGAGGACCTATGTACTTGTCTGGTTGTGTGCAATATACAATGACTGTCGTAAAGGAACAGTCTCTGCTTTTCTCCCTTCCTAAAAAGATTTATTGTCATATAACTGTTTCCTCCCTTTCCTCTGTTGCTGCATTCGACTTGGTGAGTTAATTCCAGGACAGCAGAATATTCCTCATATAGTAAATCACATTTTCTGCCTGATACTTGGCAGGGCTGTCTGACAGATCTCCTCTCCAAGTTCCTCTGGCATTGGAATGTGTAGTCTTCCTGTTGTATGTGTATGTTAAGTCATTATACTGTATAAGAATGTTCCATATAGCACGCTGCAAGCTCCAGTGAGCTGTTTTTTCTTCTTTTACTTCTTAAAAATATTGGTGTGTCTAGCTTCTGTTGGGGTGGGGCTGGAAACCCTGGACTTAGTATCCGTTCTTCTTCTGGGATATCTGGAAGATGAGGTGTACCAATATATATATATATATATATATATATATATATATATATATATATATATATATATATATATATAGAAAATCTGTTATTTTGACACTGCTTAAACTTTTTTCAATTATATCTGCACAGATAAAATATATTTTAAAAAAAATCTCCATCCTGTAGATCTTAATGAAATGTACTATCTTCAATACAACTGGTCTATTATAAATGCTATGACTCTTTACAGGGGTGAAAATGTTTTGTTTTAACATTGTAAACCATGTCATAAGAAATATTATTGAACTGAGGAATTTTAATATATTGTTAACAGATTTGTGCTATCTGATTTATGGTCTTATTAGCGTTTTCACGTACATGATTGTTGATCACTTGTATAAACACTTGCCATGTTGTAAACCATGCCCCTCTCGTATGTAGTAAATGTTATTGAAACACCATTAGTAAGGCAGCTGAAAGAAAACTTTATTACCATTATTTCACTAGCATTTGTTTCTCCTGTCTTTCCCTGTGTTTGGCTTTAAATATTTAAATTTCTAAAAATCCTTTTTGCATTGGGCTATATTATTCTTTAATTCAGGTGATCTAAGTGTTCCTAAGCTGTAGATGGTGTTTCTTTAGGTTTACATAGAATGGGCATGGGGAAGGGGGTTCCAGATGTGAATCTATTACGGCAAATGCCCCCCTTTTCCTAAATACGTTCTCTAATCCTGCTTGGACCACCTATTGCTTGATCAGCGAGACTCTCCCCAGAGCTGGCAATAGTTTTCCAGATGTTTCTTTTTAAGTTACATAGTAACATTGCATTTCAGTTAAGAAGCAACAAAATAGACCTATAAAATGAATTTTAATGTTTAAGTTAGCATTATTTGTTTGAATCTGGATTTGCATTTTTACTCTATACCACAGCTTGCTTGCTCTCTTTCACTCTCTCTCTCTCTTTCTTTCTTTCTTTCTTTCCTCTTAGCCGCTTTCAAACTTTTTTATGTTTACTTACTTCTACTGCCTATTAATATTTGCAAACCATCCCCCAAAACTCACTTGTATGAACCGAAATGTTTAACTTGTGGAGTCTGGAGTGGGTTTCAGCACTAGGTCAGGCTGACATGATGCATTGCATCACAGCGGCATTTATAAAATTGTTTATTTCATATCTGAAATGTTTTTATATACATTTGCTCTGCTATGACTTGCTAGAGTAGAAAGAAAGCAGTTTAACTGGAGGCAAAACAGCCACCTGTGAAAACTAATTGCGTAGGTTGCCTTGCAATGGTATCTCTGGGAGCGATCCAGCAGGAGGAAAGTGAATGTTCAGTCTATGAGGAAATCACCTATTACGACAAGTCGACCTTTATTAAAGCTGTGATTACTGTTTCCACGTACACCTTAAGTGTGCTCCACGCCTACCTCGGGTAAGCCTACCACAGTCAAACACGAAGTACAGCTAAAACAATATTATGATTATTAACTTATTTGGGGGCTTTGAAGCTATGTTGATACATAGATATAGCAGGATGATGATGACCTTGATGCAGCAGGGAAAGAAATGTTTATGTGTACAAAAAACATGGTTCCTGTTTTACCGACCAAAGACTTCATATATTAGTTCATATCTCTGAAGGCTCTTTACAAACGATCAAACAGAACAGAACACTAGTGCAGAATTCTTAAAGTGGAGAAATCAGCAGGACCATCCCATTGGTTTCCTTTGTAACCTTTGCCCCAGAATTAATCTTTATACATGCCATCAGCATGTATGAGTTAGCATGAGTTTCACAATTGTCCCAAAGCCACTAAAACTCAAAAGATGACTTTTCTGATGGGCTTTTATTGTATCGCGATGGTGTTACTGAACGAGAAACGCCTGTGTGTACCTGGCTGAAAGGTTACAATTGAAAAATGTTCAAGTTGAGTGTCCTGATATTTACGAGGGGATTAATTAGTTTCTCTCAATGACTGAAGAATGCACAAAATCTTAGAACCAGGGCAAAACAGACACTGATCAACTACATACAGTAGCAACTCAGAACTGACTTATTAATGCTGTCTTCATGCTGGGATAAAGTATATCATCTGATTTTGCAGAGCCATTTTCAATTTGGGTACACCAAAATCGCTCTCTGATTTTCTGATCCTTCTGTACCTGATTGTGAAATCTTGGTCCTTGATTTTCATAACCAGGAACTGTGAGAGAAGACGTAAGGTAAAAAGAACTTACTAAATGCAAGCTACTGTCAGAAGTACATAAGCTTTGGTTTGCATGGGTGACAAAAGCATAATATTATTTCAGCTTCTGCTAATTGCCTCAATAAATACTGAAATGCTGAATAGCAGGTTAATAAATATGACATGCTGCAACAACGTACAGTGTCAGTTCAGGTCAAGCACAAGAGCTAAATGAAAGCAAAAAAAAAAAAAAAAGTGAAATGGTATGAGAGCTCTGAGAGAAATGATAGTGACATGCTCTTTCCGTACCTAGCTGTCATCAGTAAAGCCGACTGCTCGGAATTCTGGTTTATAATGCTAAGATAAACATTGTAGAGCAAATATGCTTCTGTAAAAATATGAGCATTTAACTGTGATTAGGGTCAATCAATAATCCCTCTCTGATGTTTAAATCAGGTAACCCTTTCGTTCTGAATGTCAGGCCTTGATTGGTTGTTTACACACCAGATCCACATTTTATATTTGAATACATCTAACACACAAAGCTTTCCACTGAAAATCTGTGAGCTTCTACTATTAATGCTATCCCTTACTACATTAGCTGTCAGCCAGTACAAGACATTAATTATGATTACGGGTAGGATTGACATATCCACCATGTTTTCCTGGACACACATAATGGAAATGCTGCCCTGTTTTATGGATAATGTATATGCTTCAGGATTCCTGACTGATTTATCAAATAATTTATTGCCTGCAGCATTTCACTTTAAGATAATGCAGGGCAGCACTTTCTGTTTTTTGACCATCAATTTGAATAAATATGTGTCTCAAAAAACATAATATTTATAATATGGTTATTTGTAAAGAGCAATTGTGGGTTAATGTCATAAAACAGAGTCATACGGGGGTTCTGAAAATGTTTAAAATCGCACAGGAAATATTTTTAATGCATATAATTGGATCCAAGCCTGAAATTCATTCTCCTATGATTATTCTGCGTCATGCCATTTAGTAACTAAACTCCATCAATTTACATAAATTATGGTACATGCCTTGAAATCCATATTACATTTCCTTATTACATGAAAAAAACTTTTTTTATTGCATAGCTGAGTTAGTGAAGTCATCATTCCAATTATTATATATATAATGTAAATGTAGTTGTGCTATAAAAGAACATTCCAGGTACTTCAAAGACCTAAATCTCATTGAAGTTGTTATGGTGTTTGCAGGTAGTGGGAACTATTTCTCCTAAATGGGTTAAACTGTTTATTGATTGGTTGATAGCTAAACTGACTCACGATCATTGTTGCCAAGTCCTACACCTCCACATTAAAGCCTCAGAGTTTGCTCGAACTAGAGGGGCAGAGTTTATGGGCATTATCTACACAACTTTGGGATTAAGCTGTTTGTAAACGGTTTACCCCTTATGTTAACCCCTTAATGCCGTTATGGCATTCTATGCTGTCCCCATTATAATGGGCTTTATAGCTGTTGCGGCCGTAACGGCTTTCTGCCCCTGGAGCTAGGAAAAACTTACCTCCGCCGCGATCCTATTTGGGAGGACTGCCTGACAGTCCAGGCAGCCCTCCCCCGGCAAATCAGGTCCCCGGTGGCCATGTGATCGCTCTCAAAGAGCGATAACATGGCACCCAATAGCTGGCTTTGGATCTGCCAAAGATGTCAGACAGTCCCCCTGCTACTGGGTAGTGTAAAATAAATTATTATTAAACATGTTAAAATAAATTAAATGTGTGTGTATATGTAACATCATACGTAGTGTATTTCAATGTTAATATAATTACATATATTAGTATTAAAATATACTTAGAATGAATGTTTTACTTGGGAGCCTTCGCTGAACACAAATATTAGTGTTTCAAAATGATAAATTGTATCACAACAATGATATTTTCAGTAAAAGTTAGTTTTTTTGCATTTTTCACACATAAAATGCACTTTTACTGACGATATTATTATTGACGAACACTTATGTTTGTGTTCAGTGAAGTCTCCCCTCATGTACAGGTTTTATGGTGTTTTGGAAAGTTAGAGAGTCAAATATAAGGCTTGCATTTCATTTTTTTTCACATTGAAATTTGCCATTTTGGTAATGTTGCCTTTGAGACCGTATGGTAGCTCAGAAATGAGAATTACCCCATGATTGCATACCATTTGCAAAAGTAGACAACCAAAGGTATTGCAAATGGGGTATGTCCAGTGATTTTTAGTAGCCACTTAGTCACAAACACTGGCCAAATATATATATATTTTTTTCACACAAAAACAAATATGAACCAAATCAAACCCTAGAATTTGAGGGATTGTTCAATCATAATGAACTTCTTTCATATTAAGTGCACCCACACTTATTTTATATAATTTTATTCAGGAGAAATAGTGCTTTCATTTCACATTAATGATTTATAAATGAAACAAAATATAAAACGAATAAAAAGAAATTGCTATGCATGGTATGTTAACTGTGAATGTCATAATATTGTTAGCTTTCACTTAAATAAAACACATGCATTTGTATGCTGTGATGTTTCACAAGAACAATGATGCCCCCCATGTTATGGTAATTTGGAAAGTTACAGGGTCAGATATAAATTGCAATTAAATATATATTAAATATTATATATAATATCAAAATACACTTAGAATTTTATTAATTATGTTGGGGGACCTGCCTGACAATCCAGGCAGCCCCTCTCCAGTCAGTCCTGCTGATCCGAGTCATGTGATCACGTTGTCACTGCGATCACATGACTCAGATCGTCAAGACTGGTTGCAGGGGGACTGCTTGGCTAGCACATTAGGACGTACGATATTACCGTAAGTCCCTCCTTTTGTAGGACCGCATTGCACTCCCTAATGTCAGAAAGAGATTAAGAGTGTTAGTTTTAGTCTTATATGGACTGTTTCTTAAGTTTCATTATTACAGGTTTTGAAATGGGGAAGAATAAACATTAAAAACCAATCTGCACAATGTTTCTGAAGATAAAATTCAATTAAAGCTGAATGTTTTTGGGATAGAAACTATGGCATGCTAAAAGTTGAGCAGCTACCATGGAAACAAATGGATTTTTCCTTCTGGTTACCACAATTTAAAACTAACACAGTCCACAGGATTCTGGATAGTGTTGACAATACTTGCTTGCTTTCAGAAAGCAACCTTAATAACTTGTTATTCTGGTTGTCCATGGATAACGGTGACATCACAGGATTCTTACAAAGTGAATTACATCTGAACAACTTGGCCTTGGAATACCCAAGGGGCTGGCAGCCATCTTAGGGTTGGCTGTGAGCCCCATTGACTTTGCTTGCAATCAGCCCGACTGTGTAGCTGGACAGACTGTACTAGCTTATGTGACAAGCACAACTTCAAAGAATCATGGGCAGTTTGCCACGACCGTTCTTTTAACTGATCTGCGAGGGATATTTTGTCAGTTTGCTTGGATTTGTTTTCTAATTGTCTGTCAGTCACATTAACCACTTTGCTGCTCGTGGAACAAATCAAAGGCCAGTTTACATTAATTTTACCAGAGAAGCACAGTTGTTAACCCTGTCAGCATATCTTTTATTTGGCTCCAGAACATACATACCTAGGTTCTTAAAGTATGCTGGACCAGTGGAAAAAGGGCAATGTTGCACCATATTTTACTAGTTTTTGGAAACAAGAGGGTTAAGATAAATGCGTCAGTGATGGTTTCTAGCTCTCATTAGCATTTCATGTTTTTGCATTAATGGTTTGGTTGCTGCTTGTGTAAATAAACACCAGGAAAGTCGCAGGACTAGAAACTAGAAAGAAAGCAGATGTTCTCAGAGTATTTGTGTCAAGCTGGATAGTCTGGCCAACATCTTCAAGTTGACTGAAATTTGTACCTCTTGGCATTTATGTACAATGCAAAACGTTTTACTCTTGTCTCCGGCAAAGTGACAAATCAGTTAAAAAGCTGCTTGAATATTATTACTGTCATTTACTTATATAGCGACAGCATGGTCTGTATTGCTTGATAAACTGAGTAAAGAGAATAATATAGCTTAGTGAGACAGGCAAAAACAAACAATGATGTATCGGTGGTATACAGGGAGTGCAGAATTATTAGGGAAGTTGTATTTTTGAGGATTAATTTTATTATTGAAAAACAACCATGTTCTCAATGAACCCAAAAAACTCATTAATATCAAAGCTGAATATTTTTGGAAGTAGTTTTTAGTTTGTTATAGCTATTTTAGGGGGATATCTGTGTGTGCAGCTGACTATTACTGTGCATAATTATTAGGCAACTTAACAAAAACAAATATATACCCATTTCAATTATTTATTTTTACCAGTGAAACCAATATAACATCTCAACATTCACAAATATACATTTCTGACATTCAAAAACAAAACAAAAACAAATCAGTGACCAATATAGCCACCTTTCTTTGCAAGGACACTCAAAAGCCTGCCATCCATGGATTCTGTCAGTGTTTTGATCTGTTCACCATCAACATTGCGTGCAGAAGCAACCACAGCCTCCCAGGCACTGTTCAGAGAGGTGTACTGTTTTCCCTCCTTGTAAATCTCACATTTGATGATGGACCACAGGTTCTCAATGGGGTTCAGATCAGGTGAACAAGGAGGCCATGTCATTAGATTTTCTTCTTTTATACCCTTTCTTGCCAGCCACGCTGTGGAGTACTTGGACGCATGTGATGGAGCATTGTCCTGCATGAAAATCATGTTTTTCTTGAAGGATGCAGGCTTCTTCCTGTACCACTGCTTGAAGAAGGTGTCTTCCAGAAACTGGCAGTAGGACTGGGAGTTGAGCTTGACTCCATCCTCAACCCGAAAAGGCCCCACAAGCTCATCTTTGATGATACCAGCCCAAACCAGTACTCCACCTCCACCTTGCAGGCGTCTGAGTCGGACTGGAACTCTCTGCCCTTTACCAATCCAGCCACGGGCCCATCCATCTGGCCCATCAAGACTCACTCTCATTTCATCAGTCCATAAAACCTTAGAAAAATCAGTCTTGAGATATTTCTTGGCCCAGTCTTGACGTTTCAGCTTGTGTGTCTTGTTCAGTGGTGGTCGTCTTTCAGCCTTTCTTACCTTGGCCATGTCTCTGAGTATTGCACACCTTGTGCTTTTGGGCACTCCAGTGATGTTGCAGCTCTGAAATATGGCCAAACTGGTGGCAAGTGGCATCTTGGCAGCTGCACGCTTGACTTTTCTCAGTTCATGGGCAGTTATTTTGCGCCTTGGTTTCTCCACACGCTTCTTGCGACCCTGTTGACTATTTTGAATGAAACGCTTGATTGTTCGATGATCACGCTTCAGAAGCTTTGCAATTTTAAGAGTGCTGCATCCCTCTGCAAGATATCTCACTATTTTTGACTTTTCTGAGCCTGTCAAGTCCTTCCTTTGACCCATTTTGCCAAAGGAAAGGAATTTGCCTAATAATTATGCACACCTGATATAGGGTGTTGATGTCATTAGACCACACCCCTTCTCATTACAGAGATGCACATCGCCTAATATGCTTAATTGGTAGTAGGCTTTCGAGCCTAAACAGCTTGGAGTAAGACAACATGCGTAAAGAGGATGATGTGGTCAAAATACTCATTTGCCTAATAATTCTGCACTCCCTGTAATCTTTTTACTTCGGCCATTCTCTCCTAATCTGAACAGACTATCTGACACAGAGGATTTTACTCCTAGTACATAATGTTTTACTGTAGTTGATGAGCGTAGTAGTAGTAGTGCACTAGAATGAAACTTTGGTTCTTTGCTTCATGTAGCAAGAAACATGTACTCACATAATTTTGTATGTGAGAGAAATATGAAAGTGAATTCTTTTAAACTGAACAAATAACCAATACAGTTATATATTTTTGAAGTCACTTAGAAATCCCTGGAGTGCCTTCCTTTCATGGATTTTATATTATTGCCGGATGGAGTGCAGGCACTAAAGACAGACAGACAGGCAGTAATGCAATCATCAGTGTGTTGCATTCATGGATATGGAACACTGTTGTTACTGTACATCATATCAAATCAGTTTAAAAGCACAATATTTTAACCTCTGGGGAAGTTGTAAGGCTAACTCTTAATAATGACTTGCACGGGAGTTAAAGTGCCTAGTTGTTTAAATATATCAACATTGATGCGTGCTGCTTTGTAAATTACTGTAAGTGTAAATACCTAAAGCAATGCTACCATTTACTGGACTTTTATGAAGGACATGGCCCTACAATTTCTTTACTATTGCACGGCTGAAAGGAGAAATCAGCTCACCTTCCATTGCTCCTTGGTGTCTCCATCTTTTTTCTTCTTTCCGGCATGTCATGAACCAACGTCATTATTGCGTGCGTTCGACAGATCTTTCACATATGTTCTTTCACATGCACAGAGACATGACTTATGTATCTGTTATGCATCTGAAAGAAGATGCATTTTGCTGTCAGCCATCAAGATGTATGTGCACAATGTGTTTAATTCCCCACCACCTTGAGAGTCTCTGTATATGTTCGGTGGGAGTATTGGACAATTCTGTGCAAAATTGTGAATAGGGTTGTCAACATGCAGAAAATGTGAGTTGTGGTTAAGTACATGCACCATCAGCTGTTTGGGGTGAACAGTGTGGATAGACTTATTAATAAATCTGATATAAATAGGCTTATGTCAGCCTACAGTATAATTTTTTTTAACTCCTTCAGCGCCACGGGAGGGGGACCCTGAGAGTGGGGGCACCCTCAGGACACTATAGTGTCAGGAAAACCGCTTTGTTTTCCTGACACTATAGTGATCCTTTAACTCCAAAGGAACACTATAATGATAGGAAAACAAAACTGTATTCCTAATACCAAATCGGTCTCCTTCTCCCACAAACTCCCACAAAGACCTTTCCACAGGAAAGCATTGACTCCATACTTTCCTGCGAGGTTATGCAAAACGCTGGACGTCCTCATGCAAAGCATGATGATGTCCAGCGTCGTTTCACAGAGATAAACTCAGTGAAACAGCAGTAAGTGCCTCTAGTCTGGGAGAGAGCCACTAGAGGCAGTGTTTACCCAGCAATGTAAACATTGTAGCTTCTCTGAAACTACAATTCATGCAGTTTCAGAGTTAAGGGGACAGAAACACGGCACATAGACCACTTCAATGAGATGAAGTGGTCTGGGTGCCTACAGTGTCCCTTTCATGTAAGCATTTCAAGGACAAGCAGTAATTTGGATCTTGTGTAGATGGTGGTGGAGTAAATTTGGAATTGTGTTATCCACTTACACAAGATAAAAGATAACAAATCTGGTTCAGAAATGTATGCATCATCTTTGTTAGCGCTATGTGATTCCTAATCATTGAAAAAAATTACATAATTACAATGTAGCTTTTATGAGGCAGCAATTTTCACCGCATATCCTTGATGTGCAGGGCAGTTGATGATTAAAAGTAGGAATGTGTCTGATGGGATACTGATTGACAGACACTGGCAGGAGTAGGCAGGTATAAAAATAAGAGAGGCTAACCAGAATGGATTGAGGAATGAACAGAACGTTAAATAGAATTCCAATTTCTAAGCAACTATTACTATTGCAATGTGCATGTTTTACATAGGTCGTATGTATGCTGGCCTTTAATATTCTTCAAATGTCCTGAAGCAGCAGACAATGTGAAAAGTAGTATGTACATAATGAGATACTGGGGAAAGCATTATAGAAGACCTGCCAGTTGAATTTCAGGGATTTTCTGCAAAAATGCACATGGTTAGGATGTCTTCATACAATTTAAAACTGGGGGAAAATGTAATTAGTTTAAATTTGCCCTGAAGACAGCACAAAAATTGTCACCATCAGCTCCTCATCCTTCTTTCCACATCTGGCCACCTCGTGGTGGAGTCATCGTCCACATCACCAATGCATTCTCTCATGTGTGAGAATACAGAAATGCCAAGTGCGGAGATGTGAAATTTATATTGCTCGACGCCTGAGACATGTAGTAAAGATTTGCTTTATTGTTTTAGCCCAGCTGTGGGCGAGCTGCAGGGCTACCTTGTAGTGGGGGGCTGGTGCTGCCATCTGCCATGTGCAGCCTTCGGTAATCACCTTCCTGCGGTCCGATGCTCTCTTCTTAATCGGAGTGCGCACCAGAATTCCCAGCATGCATTCTGCCTCACTGAATGCGGGGACCGCAGCAGCTATGGGGAAGGGAGGCGTTTTAGCTGTGGGGTGTGCCGAATACAAAAAGCCCACATTTCCTGAGTACGGTGGGAAGGCATGGGATCAAAACTCCCACAATTCCCTCTGCTGTGCGTCTTCAAAACAAACTACTGTGTTTGTGCAAATCACAACATCCCCCCAAAATGTGTACAAATTGCAAAATGCTTATTCTGCACTTTGGTACTATATGCACTTTGCAATTTCTTAAAATGTTTTTGGGATATTGTGATTTGCAGGAACACTATAGTTCGTCTTAAAGTCACAGCACACTTTTTTTCTATGTATGGTTTGACTATAGCATCCGGACATCCAGCTTTCACAGACCAGAAACACATTAAATTATAAGCTTTATATATTTACACATCTAATTTTTGGAGGTTGACTTATACACCAGCATAAATGGTACATTTAATCAGAGTCTGTACATTTATTTCAATATTAAACATTAAATTCAGTATGGAAACTTTCCACATGTTGATATGTTTTTAAAGGAATTTGTTGCTATTTGTCAATTGTATTATATTATTTCTGAGATGCATTTAATTGTTTATGTGTATATATAGTGGATTATACATATGTATATGCCACACTTTCACCTATTGTCTACACCTGAGACATATTTACAAATTTTAAGGGAGCAAAAAATCATATTCAATATAAAATTCTTGTGGAAACACCTTTATTTCGTTCTAAGTAAAGTATGAAATAGAACCTAGCAACATACACAAAAAGGGCAATTTAGAGATTCTTGGCCCCTATGAATGAATTTCATTAACCGTTACAACAAAGAGCAGACATATTTGTGGTACAGAAATTGTTGCTAAAGGATTTGTAAATGTTAATTTAGTGCGTTCTGTTCTCAATAGTTACTGTCTATGGCAGGGGTATTCTGACAGATGTTAACAAATACTCCCATGAACATTGGCCAGACAGTATTTGTGGTTTTAACTGACTATGGTTCATTAATGTTGCATTTTTCTCACTACTGTTGGTCCAGTGAATGGATACCCTTGATCAAGATTTTATGCTACCTAAAATTGTCTAAATACATCCATGTCATTTCATTGAGTACATTTTTGGCTGTTTTGTCCACATGTATCAGCTTGTGATATTCAGGGAGTGTTTAATATGTGGAGCTGCCAGATGTGCGTTTTATAATGATATGCATGCTAGTTTAAATTTTAAATCATCGCATCGCATTTTTATTTTTTATTTTTTGTATGTCTGTTTTAAATTTCTAATATGATTGATTACCATTACTTCTTTATGGAGCGTTAACTAATTTTTCTTTTTTATGAACTGGTGACATGTATATGGCAAGGATATGCTTTCAATTGCTGTATGCTAATCAAGAATGCTATGGAAAATGTATTTTCGAGAGCCACACTCCTGTATTTACGTACACTATGATATTCTATGACTATTTCTTTTTTGGTGGTCAGATATTCACTCTTATAGCTTTCTCTATCCAAGAATATGGCTGTGCAGGAAAGTTCCTGTACACTCTCAGACCACCATTTCGCCTAGTTCTCGGTTCTCTGTTAACTCTCCCTTGTGTATTGATTGCAGACAATTGAAGGGGAAATATATGGTTAAATGCAATACACCTGTCTCTAGTTATATACAGATGCACCCCCTCTCCAATGTGTGCATTACAAATTAATAAAATAACAGTTTTACTTATCCATTTCCAGCACCAAGATTTCCTCTGCACTGCACACCTCTCCGTCTCTATCAATGTCATCGAGGAGCCATGGCCTCTTCCTGCATGGTCCAATTCAATGCTCGTCATTGAGGAAAACTTGAGACATGCTGTGCATGCGCATTACATTCAATTTCTTCCTATGAGCTTATATGTCTCATGACCAAGTTTTAGAGTTGGATTTAATTTATTAAGTAAAGATATGCTTACTCTCATATAATAAAATAGATATTTATTTACAGGTAGGTTAGGATATGTTGCCAAGTGAGGCTGCTTACCGGTAAGTCTGAGGTGCTTGCTGTTGGGGAGTGATTCTGGCAGGCAGAGGGAAAGATTGTAGCATGCTTTTCATCAGAGTTCTTTGGATTTTATGCCAAGTGTTTGTAACAAGAAAGATGTTTAAACTTTAGCACTTTTCTGTTTCTAATCTGCCCTAGAATATTTTGAAAAGTTAGGAGGAAGTTGTTAGAAAGAATATGCTGGCCCACAGAAACTCCAAGGAACACTGTAGGCAACTTAAACAATGATTGAAGTTGTTATGATGCCTAGTGTCAATGAGCGCCAGATCCTGAATCACTGGAAAATACTGTCACACTCTCAGCCTGCCACTGCCTGCAACCTCTGGTATGGTTGTAATAGTTCTGTTTCTGACATTCCATCACTGGAGTCTGGTCTTTGACGTGCATCTTTTCTAAACTGTTTAGCAGTGACGTGGGACCCAGAACTCAATGTTCATATTAAAGGGACACTCCGTGCAACAAAGCAACTTAATCTAAATGAAGTTGTTATGATGCCAGGATTCGCCCCGGAGGCACTCCTGAAAAGAAATGTACCTTTTCCAAGACAGTTTAGTGAATAAGGGGTCACTCAGTTAACCACTCTCAGCCAATTAGCGGCGCCCCTGCCTTCAGCCCTTTCTGTATCTGAAAATCCAGAAGCCGAATGCCGAATTGGGGGAGTGGACATCGCCACTGGAAGCATCTTAGGGGTTAAACCGTTCCAGAACAGTTTAACACCTTACAATAAGAGTGCCTTCAGGGGCCTCCTGGCACCATAACAACTTCATTTAGATTAGGGTCACTTTATCCCCCCCCAACAAATAAAGTGTTAATAAAAACATTTAAACACTCACCTGACTCAAGCGATGAGGTTCCTCAGTGCTTGATCCATGTCCTACTCTAGTAATGTCACTTAGGCTTTGAATCTATGCTTTCAATGGATTTTGAAGACACTGGATGTCATTTCACAGAGTTAAACTGTGAAAATGCAGAAAGTGCCTCTAGTGGCTTACACTTGCAATGAGTTTATCTGAAACTGAAATGTTTTATATTGCATGGGTAAGGGGACAAGGACACTTCACCCAGACCACTTCAATGAGCTGGTAGAGACAAAAGATAGTTGTGACAAATTCAAATCTACTAAAGAAAACAATTTAACAAATGCTCTGACCCTAATTATTATGATTAGCATTTAACCCCTTAAGGACGGTGGGCATTCTATGTCGTCCTTTTTTAGGCGGTCCTAAATGCTGGCGGGCGGCATAGAACGTCCCCGCCGTCCTTTGTATTTACCGGGTCCCCGCCATTTCCCCGACAGGGGTCATGATCCTGGGGTCTGCCTGGGAGCCAGACCCCCTCTGCCCGATCCGGCTCTCCACCCCTGGCCATGTGATCGCAGGGTCAAGGCACTCAGTAAATGTTAAATATATATATATATATATATATATATATATATATATAAATTAAATTAAAACATTTAAGCCCCTACCCTCCCCATGTACTTACTGATCGCCGACGTTTCCCTGCCATCAATCGGCCCTTTTCTGAAAGGCACTTTCTGGGCTCAGCCTAGACAGTCCCCGCTCTGCAATTTAGGACCCCCCATGGGTCATGTGACAGGTCACATGGCCACAATAGGTTTCCACAGTGCTGCCAGCAGGTGGACTGCCTGAACTGACAGTTATGTTTTCTTAGTTGTCAAAATAAAAATTACTTTTCTGGTCTTTTACTAGTGAGTAGTAATAAACTGTTATCACTACATAAGATATAGAATATGTTTGTGAGTCAGATTGTTTAGTTAATCACAATTCTGTCAATAGATATGTTAAGTCACAACTTGGGCGAATTTCCTCTAGTGAGTTTAACCTAATGTCGGAAAGTCTCCATTAAACATTTCAATAGAGGGCAAAAGGTCACCGAACAGTTACACCAGTTTTAACTTATGTAGTGATAACAGCTTATTACTACTCACTAGTTGACAATTAAGAAAACATAACAAAACTGCTACTCTGCAGACCTCACTCTGTATTGTGATTAAAGGGGCTTTTATAATGGAAAATATAAATCCTATATAATAATTAATCAAAAACTAAAAAGAAATGCTCACCTTTAGTCTCCTAAAAGTGCTATACTTGGCAACAGCAATACAGCATAAGAAGAGGCTCTGCCAATCAGAAGTATTTCATTTTGTCAATTTTCCTAGTCGTCACTAGTCATGGCTGTAGGAAAAAGGACCTGTTAATGGAATATCCTGCGTTCTTACAGAGTTTTCCATAGACCTCACTGTTGTACTCTTGTGCATGCGTGAGAGTACAACACTCACATGGGCACTTGTTAGCTAAAGCTGTAGGAGTTGAAGAGTAGGATCAGGAAAAGATACAGATTCAGGTAATTTCAAAGCACCTTCCCCTGCAACCCATAGTAACCATACACCCAGCTAAGCAGTTACCATCAAATTATGTTAAGATCCCCAGGCAGTGACAGAGCTACTTTAACAGTGCCATCACATCTAAAGCTGTGATAAATAGATACATAGTTAGATGTAGCCTACTTTATAGAGCTGTGGGTTGGTTTATGCTATCTTGCTCTAAAGGGACACTATAGTCACCTGAACAACTTTAGCTTAATGAAGCAGTTTTGGTGTATAGAACATGCCCCTGCAGCCTCACTGCTCAATCCTCTGCCATTTAGGAGTTAAATCCCTTTGTTTATGAACCCTAGTCACACCTCCCTGCATGTTACTTGCACAGCCTTCCATAAACACTTCCTGTAAAGAGAGCCCTATTTAGGCTTTCTTTATTGCAAGTTCTGTTTAATTAAGATTTTCTTATCCCCTGCTATGTGAATAGCTTGCTAGACCCTTCAAGAGTCTCCTGTATGTGATTAAAGTTCAATTTAGAGATTGAGATACAATTATTTAAGGTAAATTACATCTGTTTGAAAGTGAAACCAGTTTTTTTTTCATGCAGACTCTGTCAATCATAGCCTGGGGAGGTGTGGATAGGGCTGCATAAACAGAAACAAAGTGATTTAACTCCTAAATGACAGTGAATTGAGCAGTGAAATTGCAGGGGAATGATCTATACACTAAAACTGCTTTATTTAGCTAAAGTAATTTAGGTGACTATAGTGTTCCTTTAAGTGTGTTACATAAAAGATACAATCTAAAGCAGATAATTGCTTTTGATTAGAACCCTCCTTTTTCCTTTCCACTCAGTATCTTATCTCCTGTTTGTCAATTTACCTTTCATACACACATACATTATACTTATCACACCTTGCATGAGCAAACACTTGATAAACAAGGCTGCCTATACATTAATATGAATGTTGACATTGGGCTAAAAATCTGTGCCAATTAAATGCTTGATACACAGCATTTCAACAAAGTAAGCGCTCTATATATATATATATATATATATATATATATATATATATATATATATATATATATATATTAACTATACATAAAGGCTACAATAACTTGCACACAGGCTGCAAATTTACTTGGCCGGGTACACTGCCAGGGCTCCAGTATTCAGATTGCAAAAGTAGATGGCTCCACTCTCGGTCTTTAACTAAAAATTTACTTTTATTCCATTATCTTAAAAACAGGATCAACGTTTCAGTCCTCTTCAAGGACTTTCATCAGGATGCATATATATTATACATTGTATACTATATGTGTGAATAATATCAGTTATATACTTTATAAATCAAATTATGGCATATCTCAACATGTTGATTATGTTAACCTACCATTCACAGGACTTATCAATTCAAATTTCCCCAGGTAGGTATATATTAAAGGCATTAATTGTGCTTGTACAATAACCTGCAAAGTAATAGTTATATGTACCCAAAGAATACTTCCTCCTCCATCAGAAATGGTAGTTGCCAATGGCCAACTGATGGATCAGCATAATTATTAAAAATTAAAGGGACACTTTAAGCACCATGACCAGTACATTCTGTTATAGTGCATGGAATCTTTGGGTGCAGTCTGGACATATTTTGTCTAATAATTTTTGAGTAGTTTTAATAAAAAAGACATCTCTCTCTTAGTATCTAAAGTACATGTCTCTCAAGAGATAATGGATTTTGCATTGCATTGTTTGTATTGGTCCATATGAATGGCATTGATATGTTATGAACAAATGCTGCAGGTTAGCCATCACATGGTATGTGTTGTTAAAATTTGGAGAAGCAAATGAACAGATATAATTTTATTCTATAGACAGCGTATATGTAATGACAGGCACCCTTTGTTAAATCCGTATTAAATACTATTAGATCTGTCCAAAGGCTGTGCTGTTTCAGTTTTGTAATTTGTTTTAAACCTGTGTGTTGCCGCTAATATGATGTGTCAAATAAATGTTAGTTATCCTGCGTGTCTTATATAAATGTTAGTAATAATAGCAGTTTTTTCACAGTTCAGGTGACATTTGAATGTTTAAGATTTGTTTTCCAATTCATACGCAAACTAAGAGATTGAGAGTATATTAAATGATTCACCAGGACACTATAATTCTATAATACTGTACATGGTATACAAGGAGACAACGCATGCATATCAGGAAACTGGTATTTTTGGCCATGAAGCAGATAGTGCCTGAGCCTGCTAGGACATAGTGTGTTTATCCTCAGTTTGAAGGATAAAGCTGCCAACCAGTACATTTCCTACCCGGTGTTTAAAGCTATCCAAATAAACAAGGGAAACCATAGAACAATGACACCGCACAAAATTGCACATCCTCATTCATGAAACTGATTCCTAAATATTACTGTGGAATTCAACTGTGCAACACAAGGCTGACCTGTCCATTTTAGTATATACACTGAACAAAATTATAAACGCAACACTTTTGTACACAAAATGGCCTATTTCTTTCAAATATTGTTCACAAATCTGTCTAAATCTGTGTTAGTGAGCACTTCTCCTTTGCCGAGATAATCCATCCACCTCACAGGTAAGCATATCAAGATGCTGATTAGACAGCATGATTATTGCACAGGTGTGCCTTAGGCTGGCCACAATAAAGGCCACTCTAAAATATGCAGTTTTACTGTATTGGGGAGTTTCAGGGGGAGGAAGGTGGGGTCCAAAACCAGTCAGTATCTGGTGTGACCACCATTTGCCACACACAGTGCAACACATCTCCTTCGCATAGAGTTGATCAGGTTGTTGATTGTGGCCTGTGGAATGTTGGTCTACTCCTCTTCAGTGGCTGAGCGAAGTTGCTGGATATTGGCAGGACTTGGAACAGCTGTACGGTTGCTGGTTTCAGACGATCTTGGAGGTGAAGATCCTAGATGTTGAGGTCCTGGGCTGGTGTGGTTACACGTGATCTGCGGTTCTGAGGCCGGTTGGATGTACTGCCAAATTCTCTAAAACACCTTTGGAGACGACTTATGGTAGAGAAATGAACATTCAAATCACGGGCAACAGCTCAGGTGGACATTCCTGCAGGCAGCATGCCAATTGCACGCTCCCTCAAAACTTGCGACATCTGTGGCATTGTGCGATAAAACTACACAATTTACAATGGCATTGTGTAATAAAACTGCACAATTTACAATGGCATTGTGTAATAAAACTGCACAATTTACAATGGCCTTTTATTGTGGCCAGCCTTAGGCAATAATAAGTCTAATCAGCATCTTGATATGCAACACCTGTGAGATGGATGGAGTATCTCTGAAAAGGAGAAATGCTCACTAACACAGATTCAGACAGATTTGTGAACAATATTTGAGAGAAATAGGCCTTTTGTGTACATAGAAAAAGTCTTAGATCTTTGAGTTCAGCTCATATATATATACATAAAATCACCTCTCCTGGGTGGTATATATTTTTATCTTTGCTGTTCCCAGAACTGCACTATTTTGGAAAGAGATCTTAGATGTCCTAACTTGCGGGTCAGTGCCTTGAGTGCTCCCATCACAGCTGGGACTACTGCTGTCTTCACTTTTCACATCTATTCTAGCTCCTCTTTCAGTCCTTGGTATTTGTTCACCTCCTCATGTTCCTTCTTCCTGATGTTGTAGTCCAATGGTAGACAGTGGTTCACCTCCTCATGTTCCTTCTTCCTGATGTTGTAGTCCAGTGGTAGACAACCTTCGGCACTCCAGATGTTGTGGACAACATCTCCCATGATGCTTTGTCAGCATTATAGCTATAAGAGCATTGTGGGAGATGTAGTTACTGGGCCTTATTACTATGTGATGCTTCCTTTTCCCAGATGTTCGTCCAGTACTGTTAGGTCTCTGCCCTGGGTGGGTGGATCTTGGATGTATATGTTGTGACCCACCCAGGTGTGTGTGTATATATATATATATATATATATATATATATATAGTCAATACAATGTTAAACAAAATCTGCACACCAGTCAAGCCATAAGACTTGCTTTCCCTACAGAAATCACAAATTTGCAGTGATGTTACTACAGCAAAGGATTCTGGGTGGGCAAATTAGTTCAATTTTTTTCCATGAGTGGTTATCTGGATTTGCATCTTTTCCCAAGTTCTTCAAAGCTGTTGTATACAGCAAACACAGACTCAAAGGAATTCATGTTTAAAATGGAATGAGGCAAACATGTGATTCTTTGTTGAACTAATAACATTTTGGTTTTTGCTTCATATATATATATATATAAATTAAACCTACATTTTTAGATGCTTTCAAAATTTTGACTTTTGTCTAAATCTTGCAATTTGGTTTACAATTCAGTGTTTTAGTGAATAAACCCTTAGGTGTCCCTGTTATTTAACAATATACAGGGAACCTGGAGTACATATGGTATTTATTTTATTTATTACTGGCATTTATTAAGCGCCAACATATTCTGCAGTACTGTACAACTGCAGTAACTGATAACATGGGAAGAGAATGAGGAGGTGATATTTGATGTCTATCTGGGAGACCTTGTATGTAGGCTACATATGTTTGATGCAGCATAGATATCTTTTGATCAGATGCTGTAACTGCTTTGTATCAGTAAACCCATATGGAATATATAGGATATAGAGAAGACAGACATTTTACTTAACATAAAAATAACTAAATTCGATGGCTGTGGACTGTGACTCCCATGATGGTCATATGCTGCAAATAGTTTAGCAATTGTCAAAGCCTGAGTTTAATCCGTTCTATATTAAATCTTAATTAAATGGATCATTGCTATCATTGCTTTTTAGTAAGTTTTAGTTTCATGGTCTCATTCATTATTCCCACTAATCTCCTACCTTGCACATTGCTGCTAATAAGCAAAGCGCAGCTTGTTATGTATGGCTTATTTCGCTTCCCCTCCCTTCTTGTTCCCATTGTTTTGTGCAAAAACTTTCTTTTAGTCTGCTGGATCTCCCTATCTTATATATTCATCTGAAGCAGAAATATGGGACTTGCAAGAAGTCATACAGGAGGTCTTGAACTTGGGTCTTTTCAGACACATCCCTGTGACTTAGTTACTGTGTCACTCATCCTTCCTGATTTGTAGGAGGAAGTCCTGTTTACACTGTGATCGACACAACAGCTGCCTGTCCAGCCCTTCCTGTGTTAGAGGTATCCCTGACTCAAGCTCCCTCTGACCTTGGCCAGTGAATGCATAATAATAGTCTTAGCTGTGCTCATGTCCTCTTACATGTGGAAGACCTTAACTCTTTCAGTGAGAGTGTTATTGAGAATTGCAATGCATAGCACACCTATCCATCATTTAATTTTTAAAAATGCTTCCATTAAAGTACACTAAAGTTATTATATATTTAGAGTAATTTTGGGACAGAATCTAAAAGTGGAACCATTGCCATGGAAACCAGTGGAATTTCCTTTCATGTTTGGGTCTTATGAGAAAGTAAATACCTACCTGTATGTCGTTGCTGTTTCAAGTATGTTTGAATAGTCCTACTTTTTTATATCAGAGGATTAAAATTGCAACATGATAGTGGAAAATTAAGCTGCAGAATGCTACTTAGAATGTCGATATCCCACCTGTTGCTTAACCTGATGTTTCGTGATTCTCAGCCAGCAAAAGATGGATATCAACCTTTTGGCCACCCTGTCTTAGAATGAAGTTAAATGCTCTCTAAATTTATCTTATGTGGAGATCACTGGTAGAACAGTGGGTCTAAATTTGGGATACAATAGAGAGTTAGGTCTATGTTAAAATGTACCACTGAAAATATGTAAAAACATTTTAAAATGTAATTCAAATTCATGCACAATGCAGCCTTAAATATTTATGAGAAAAAGTCAAAGCAGGTCAGATAGGAATTTAAGAAAATGAGCCTCTTTCCTGCCAGCTATCACAGTTTTATTCTTACTCTTTGACTTCTAAGAAAGATCAATCCATATAAACAAACAAATTTGGCAACAGTTGGAGACATCTGCTGTCGGTGGGACCTTCTATAGAAGACTTAGTTATTTTCTTCTGGTGCATGCATCAAAATACAGTGTTGATATGGCAGTGATGCAAATCCTGGCAAGTGAGACTGCTGGGAGATGTGAGAAGAACATGATGGCGGATAGGGTAACTGTTTTGGTCTTATATTCTGGGTAAGTTTAAGTTCATTTATGTTCTCCTAGGTTTTAGGAGATTTATTTTATTGTTCACCAGCTTTGTTTCCGGTACAAACAGAGCACAATAGCTTTGTGGAGACATTCAATTTTTAACGCAAGGTGTATATTGTTAGCCTCCCTTGCTCCATTTAAAGTTTTCATTTTGCAACAGGTTTGCTAACAAGAACTATGTAATTTGAGGTTAAGATTTTATTATGGTCAAACTAAGTGGGACAGTGGGTTTGTATCAGCTGTCACTATCTATGTCTGTCAAACAAATCTTTGGAAGTGATTTTATGTTAATAGCACACCCTTGATAATCAAACTAAAATATATATAATGGAATTATTTTATATTAAGCATTTGTACTACACTTATCTCACATTTGCTGTTATGTCAGGATAGCAAGAAGTGGACTTTGTATTTTCCAAACACTGCCAAACGGACAGAGATCTTGTGCCAGGCTGTCTAACTTTTTTTTTTTTTTACCGATTCCACCTCCCCTTTTATATAATCTCAGTGTAACTTTATCTTATATTACCTTTCCTTGCAGTTTATGGTTTACGAATATTATACCAGGTGCAAGAATGAAAAGGGAGTTGGCTCCAACAGCACAGCGTGTTTCAGTCTCAGTCTTAACCTGCCTATTTCTGATTAATCTCAGTTATTGGATGAAAGAAATAAACTCCTGACTAAGGTTTCTTGCATTAACAAGGGATTAATTGCACCAAATCACATTGGGTATTTGTTGACAAAAAAGCACAGCAGCAGGTTGGGTAGGTAAAAAGGAGCGAATGTTTCACACGGACATCTTGCCCTTTGCGAAGTCTACAAATGCCAGCAGATACAGTGTGTCTGGAGTACAACAGCTCGGGATAAAAAAAAACAAAACACAAACCTCCATTCAACTCCTTGAGTGCCAAAGGCGACAGCGACGTACCACAGAGCAAGTGGTTTTAAAGCATGAAAGTCTTAATTAACGAACGTGTTAATGCTGTTTTTCACACCAAACACGCCAGACCATAGTTTTCTCTAGGCATTACTCTGTAGAGAATGGGTGGGGAGGAGGGGTTATCATTGGTTCTAAATTTCCCACACAAGCTGTTCTCAGCTCGGAGAACACAGAGTTAAGAGGACCGGTCTGTGTTAAATTGAACATTCAGTGTTGCAGGATCCCTAATCCCTAAGCAGATGCTTTACCAGAGTCTCATTATTGTCCAGAAGTGGCTCTTGTATGAGAAAATGCAGTCATGCAGAAACAGCACAAACACGATTGACTTGGCCATTGTCACTTAGTCTTCTTTGAACATGATGCTTTATTAGTTTAATACCACACCTAGAACTTGGTCTACAAACCCAATTATCTGATTATCAAACATCTTTCTGTTTAGACAGAAAATTCAATGCAGAATTTTCTCGCAGTAATAACTCCTGACATAAAGTAACAATGAAGAAATAAATAACTAACAAGGGATGGAGAACATATAAGATAGCATTGTATTCTTGAAATTCAGATTTTTAATATTAACATGGTGCTGTGTCTTCTACTCTTCCACAAATAATAACATACTATGTTGTCACTATGTTGTCCCTATTGCAAACCTAGCAATGTGCGTTAAAAAGTGATTTATTTAACATATGTTGCTTACAGTTCTACATTTTTTCCCCTTCAGTTTAGTTTTGGTTTCCATCTCTTGTAGCTTCTATAGCTTTTATTGTGCAGTGTCTTGAAGGCAGTCATTTCCACCAATAAGCCATTTTTCCCATTTATGAAACTTCAGATGCTGGCCTGCACTTCTTCATGAAGGTAAATACTGTTAACTTCAAATACACTGCTACTTTACATGTCTGCTTACCAGTCTGTCTCATGGGACAAAGCAGGTGTGTCTCAAGTGATCTGGGGACATATTTGCGTTCACAATAAGCAGCCATGCTGCTCTGTCTTTGACTGATGTACTTTTGGAATTAAAGCCTCCATCTAGTGGAATTTACAAATCTTACCTAGTTAGCTTTACTCACAATGCTCTGAGCATGAAAAGCAAAGCATGTCACCCGGCAGGAGAGGAGCCTTGGCAGTCCTGCAGGGACCCATATAGATGCTTGGAGAAAAGCTTTAATTTGTTAAACTCTGGGTAATTTTCTCTATTGTTGTGCATTTATATATATATATATATATATATATATATATATATATATATATATATATATGTGTGTGTGTGTGTGTGTGTGTGTGTGTGTGTGTGTGTGTGTGTGTGTGTGTGTGTATATATATATATATATATACACACACTCATGAAAATAGGCTGAAAGAGAGTGCTCCTATTTTCATGTTTTGGCAGTATTTGTGGTATGAATAATCAAGGCATTGTTCTGCAGAGCTACACATATGTGAATTTGCAAAGGATGTGCTATTTTATGCTAGAGGATTACTCTGGTATGCATTTGTTGCCCTTGCATGAACCATTCACATGTCTGGTGGTGAGATATAAAATTACAGCCCCCTCCTTAAAAGCTCCCTCGTGCTCTACTTAACTACTTCACTGTTGTTGAATTCTGTCATTTTACGGCATCAGAAAAACAACTCAAGTGCGTTCTGTGTTAATAAAACTCAAATAAGTTAACTTAAATGAGATAGACAAGATCTAGGGACTTAATCCCTTCCTCTTTCATTATATAGCTGAGATTACAATTTTCCCTTTGGGCTTTTCATGCCATACAAAGGAGCTTGTTTTCATTATTCTAACAAAGGATAAGGGTGGCATAACCTGATCAGGTTATTCTTGTTTTATTGGTGCCCATTTGGCTCTCCTTCTTGTCAGTTTTGAAGCACAATATAAGATTTAACATATTTTATGGATATTGCCAGAAAATGCTTCTGCCTGTTACAAGCTGCACCTGCTAGTCAGTCAATGCCCGCAAAAAGCAGTTTAAACTATTTTAATACATTTGTGCTGCCGTAAATAATATTAAAATGTCTCTCGTCCATAGAAATGTTTAACATTTCTTTTGTCCACAAGAGAAAAGCGTGGCAATATACATTAACAGTGGCGCATATATAGTTTGGTCTTGTCACTTATATCACTTATATCACTTGGGCCGCTAGCAGATACTCTTCAGTATAAAAGAAGAGTTTATATGTTGCAAATAAAATTAATAAAAACACTATTTATAGGGTTATTTGAAGCACCATAACCACTTCAGTTCACTTTGAAATGCTGCATATACAGATTTTATCCCCTCTGTTGTCTGAGGTGTAACTCCTCCTCCGACAGAGTCATAGGGTTGTTATTAAAGGGACACTATAGTCACCAGAACAACTACAGCTTAATGTAGTTGTTCTGGTGAGTATAATAGCTCCCTTCAGGCATTTTCCTGTAAACACTGCCTTTTCAGAGAAAAGGCAGTGTTTACATTGCCCCTAGGGACACCTCCAAGTGACCACTCCTTAGATGGCAACTGGAGGGGCTTCCTGGCTCAGGGCTGCACAGTAAGCAGCCCTGCCGTTCAGCGTGGAGACGCTAAATCTTGATTGGCCTACATGGCATTTGGCCCCGCCCTTTGCCGATTTTAGCCAATCCAATGCTTTCCCTGGCGGACCCACGCAGTGCTGGAAATAAGGTGAGTTTTAAACATTTATAGGGGGGCTAAAATAAATGGTGGGTTTAGAATTATAGGGTCAGGAATACATGTTTGTGTTCCTGACCCTATAGTGGTCCTTTAAAGTTCTGGCCTTGCTAACTTTGGTTTGCAAAAAAAAACAGGGCTACTCCTGGCATCATAACCACTGCAATAGGCTGTATTGGTTATGGTGCTTGGAGTAACCCTTTCATTTTTTAATGCTCTTTCATAACAGATTCCTGGGTGTGGTTGATATGTACTGATATTCTAGTGCACACTTTATGACTAACTTTTTAATGTCAAATTCTAAACATTGGAAGCAACCACAGATGCAGAAAGCATGACTTATCCACGGGCCATGTTAAGAACAAAGGGCGGCCCATTGGTAAAACTACAACTCATAATGATTTACTGCACAGTCATGATGAGAGATGCCAGATGAAATAGTTCTTCCAGCACACTTGCACTAAAACGTACAACAGCCAAACCACAAGCTTGTTTCTTGACAGTGAGAGTGTGTCACTCCAACAGGGGCATTCCTCTCTACGTTCGAACGATAGGATCTTTCTTGTGTTTGTGGTTTGCTTTTTTTCCTTTCCTTTTTTTTTCGTTTTTCTTATTTTGTTTAATTTGCTTATACTAGTGAACTCCCAAAAATGGCCACTACACAATATTTTATTAAAAATATCCGTTCAAAATAGTTGTTCTGTACGGTGAACATTCAACTGTAACAATTGCAAATCCAGACATGAGTAGGAATTGGAGATTAAAGATACCAGCTACTAGGAATATGGTCAGGATCAGAATACCATAGCTAGTAAGACTATTAAGGCAAGACACCTTTCTGGTATCACAGATAACCATAATGCTTATAGCCTTGTGTGCTGTACCACATGATGTAAGAAAACACAGGTTCATTGTCTTTCTAGCCTATGGACATTTAATTTGCAGCAATACCTGATAGGATGCTTGGTGCTATACTAAATATTCAAGTCTTGAATAAACCCCTCCCATCTTCCAGCAATTGGTATCCCTCTGGCTGCAGCCTTTTCAGCATTGTGTACATCCCATGTACCACCCCATATACTGCCTAGTCCTGCTGTGCTACATAATATTCAATAAAGTGAAACATAACAAGCAGTTAATATCCTCAGTGTCATCTAAGATGGCTATGTAAATGTGTGTGCAGATACTTAAAGTGGCTCTGTCACTTGTGGGATCTTTCCAAACATTGCCTGAGGTGACATGTATATTTGTATGGTGGTGATCAACTGATAAGGAGCTATGATTACCATATGCTCTCCCTCCTCAGTGCTGCAAGCTTTTCCTCTGCCATTTTTCTATAACTCCTGGTATTTTCACTTGTTAGGAACAGTTGTCACGTTTGTATTTTTGCACATGTACTACATCATAAACATGGTTTATGGAAGATCATTTGAGATAACATTGTATGTGTGTAAGGTGCCTTAGGCATCTCTTGCACAACACGTGGAGTGTTGCTCCTTTTCGTCAACCAACACAACCAACAGCTGATGGGAAAATGGGCAAAACTGTGCAAATTGCAAAAGACTGCCAAAGATCAGCGCTTACATAGACAAAATAGTCAATATACTAAAGTATATCTTTTACTTGTATTAGAAATTCAAAGAATGTCTTTCTTTTTGAAAAGCTGAAGAGAGTTTAAGCATGATTGAGCTATATATGGGGATATTCAGACATGAAGAGTAGAGGGCATCTTAAAATAGAGTCATACCAGTGTCTGCTCTAATAGTTTGTTTGCCCTCAATATAGAACTGACTATTATATATTGTAATAGTTGTTAATTATATTATATTAATGAATGAAGGATGTTTCTCCGTGTCTTTTTAACCCGAGCTCTTCTCTTAAAGTACTTTATAATAGTCCATAGGGCTAAAAGGATCAGCTGGCACATATTCAATGATAATAAACTGATGTACACAAAAGTACATTATACCAAAACAAGATTATTTTCTCAATTTTATGTTAGTGAGGACCCACCTGGGGGAGAATTATACAATGGTAACACATTTTTTAATTTGTTATATTGACCATGTGAATTTGTGTTTTATGATTCTATTTAACATATCAATATACCATTTGTGACATACAAGTATTTTCTTTCATCTGAAAATGTATGTAAAATATAATACTCGGTTTCTCTTTTTTTTTTCACATTTTTATATTATTCACTATTCTGTTTGGTAGTAGTGAAAAGTAATATTTTAACGTTATTAATTAATAAGCCGTTTGAAAATGAAAATCAGAAATGTATTGCATTACTCATCTTTCCAGTAAATTGTTTATGCACCGCACTCCCTGTGACCGTGAAGTTGTAGCCGTTACAAACCTCTGTCTGAAATGACGATTCCTGGGGGCATTTATTGGCTAATGCACACCTTAGTGAATAATTTGAGCGGACTATGATCTAGGGCAGGGGTAGGCAACCTTTTAGCAGCACTGTGCCGATATAGGAATGTGATGTCCCGTAGCGTGCCGATCCTATTTTTTTAAATTGAGGTGAGTATGCTGCCGTATTCTGCTTTTGTTATTTTTACTGCAGTTGCTTTGCATTGTTGTATTTGTGCGTGTATAAGCTATTATATTGTATATTTACATTAGTACCGTATATACTTGAGTATAACTGACCCGAATATAAGCCAAGGCCCCTAATTTTACCCCAAAAAACTGGGAAAACGTATTGACTCGAGTATAAGACTAGGGTGGGAAATGCAGCAGCTACTGGTAAATTTCTAAATAAAATTAGATCCTAAAAAATTATATTAATTGAATATTTATTTACAGTGTGTGTATAAATGCAGTGTGTGTATGAGTGCAGTGTGTGTATAAATATAGTGTGTGTGTATGAGTACAGTGTGTGTGTATGAGTACAGTGTGTGTGTATGAGTGCAGTGTGTGTGTATGAGTGCAGTGTGTGTGTATGAGTGCAGTGTGTATGAGTGCAGTGTCTGTGTATGAGTGCAGTGTGTATGAATGCAGTGTCTGTGTATGAGTGCAGTGTGTGTGTGTTTGTGTTGCAGAGCCTTGGTGAGGGGTGGGCATTTTTATTATTATTATTTTAATTATTATTAATTTTTTTGTTATATTATTATTTTTTTGTTATTATTATTATTATTTATATTTTTATTATTTTTTTCGCCCCCCCCCCTTCCTGCTTGATACATGGCAGGGAGGGGGGCTCTCAGTCCCTGGTGGTCCAGTGGCATTGGCAGTTCAGTGGAGGGGGGCTGGCAGAGAGTGCTTACCTCTCCTGCAGCTCCTGTCAGCTCCCTTCTCCTCCGCGCCGGTCCGGTCAGCTCCCTCTGCAAGTCCCAGTGTAAGTCTCGCGGCTGCACTATGACCCCGCGGCTCTCGCAAGACTTACACTGGGAGCTGACAGAGGTGCTGAACGGACCAGCGCGGAGGAGGAGGGAGCTGACAGGAGCTGCAGGAGAGGTAAGAGCTTCGTGCCAGCCCCCACAGCCCCATTGTCTGTATTATGGCAATGTAAATTGCCATAATACAGACATTGACTCGAGTATAAGTCGAGTTGGAGTTTTTCAGCACAAAAAATGTGATGAAAAACTCGGCTTATATTCGAGTATATACGGTAGTTTATGGTATTGTGTATGATACATATGAATGTGGGCTGTGTATGAGGGCTGCTTGTGGAATTGTGTCTGGATGGATATGTCACATTGTGTGTTTGGTAGTGTGTGTGGGCTGTTTGGGGTATTGCATGTGAGAGGCTGCATGTGGGGTTGTGTGCATGTATGTGGATTGTTAGCGGGTTACGTTTGTGCAGATTGTGTGTATGTTTGTGTGTGGGCTGTTTGTATTATTTGTATAAGGGGAGGGTTATTCTTCATTTCTGTGTTATGAATGTAAATTAGTGATAGTAAAATGTCTATTTACTGTGTATACCTGTATTCAATATCTATTCGAAATGGCTGCTAGAGCACCCCCTCCCACCGACTAACTACCTCGTGTAACAAGATGGCGCCTACATCCGGAGGAAAATCCCGGGATGATGGTGACATCACGCCTCATAGGATGTGCATTAGATAAGACACTTAACACCTAACCAATTAAAGATGCATTCTCTCTGTTATCTACATTTTTGCATATCATGTTTTATTGCCTTTATAAGGGGCTTGCCACCCCCTGAATAAACATTCCGAAGTTTTTCATTAACCTGATACCTGTGTCTCAGTGTAATTTACTTCAGAGCGTGCACGCATTTATTTTAACAATTTGGAAAGGAGCAGATACTCCGATAAACACTTGGTTTGATCCACAATATCTGTGTATATCTAGCAGTATGGTTGGCTTCCCTGGGTTCCAGTGGGGACCAGGCTGGCCTGGTACAGGTCAAAGACAGGAGCTGCAACAGCAGCTGCAGGCTGCTCTACTACGTTGTGGATTCCCATTCACAAGTGCTTGGAGGAAGTGATCTGAGATCATTTCCTCTATGTGCTGCATTGCTTTCCTCTATGTGCTGCAGTCCTTCACCATCTTTTCATATTAGCAGATATTTGAAGTTTTACTGAGACTCCTGATAGGCCAGAGCCTGTTTGGCTCTAGCAGCCTTGAGTGCCGTGCAAAGACACCTCGAGTGCCGTGCATGGCACTAGTGCCGTAGGTTGCCTACCCCTGATCTAGGGCCTTAAGTACATGTACATAGAAATGTACAAAGACTTTGCAGCTAAATGCTAGTTTTTACCTCAGTTTTGTTTTTTTGCCCCACCTAGAGCAAGTAGTATGTCTGTCTCATTCTTTTCAAACTCTTTTACAATATTATTTTTTACCACTTCTATAGGAGGGCCTTTTCACACATCCACAGCTCTTAGTAAAGCTTTTTTTCTTTTATTGGCAATAACAAAACCATTAACTTGGGTTCTGGTTATGTTCTCATGTAGAAAGTTTTTCTCATAGGTAGATACATACTACTATCAGATGTATTTATCATAATTTTGTTGGTATATTTGGCCAGGTATTCAATTGTAGAGGATTTTAGCCTTCACATCTTAAATCCAATAATGTTATCCTAGAATGCACCTGGTGCTGTAGCTAATATAATAGAACTGCTAACTTTTAACATTAATGACAATGTTTTAATTTGCATTCAAATCTTTGCTAAAATCAATTGTATAAACATAATCGTGATAGCTTTGGATCCCCAGCAAGCTGCAATAGGCAAAGAAAAGGAAAAAAATTATTTAACATTTAAATCTTAGACTAGTCGCCAAGCCTCAGTGTTTCAGGCCATTTGATGTAAGTTATTTAATGCTCTTAGATCTTTAGAATGGCTGCTAGTACACTCAACAAGTAAGATATTGTTTTATGTCCGCTGCAAAGCACATATAATGATGTTTGAAGTGTTCAGCAAAGCCTAAAGGTGCAGTTCCTCATTTTGCCACTTACAAAGCTGCCAACTGTATATTTTCTGAATACATTCAACCATTTTCATTAATCAGAAATATTTTTAGACTTTTTTTTAACCTTAGATCTAAAAGACTCATTACAAGCATTATGGCGAGTAGTCTGTAGGATTATCCGTAACCCAAGTCACATTTTCTGACAACTTCATTAAGTGTATCATCAGAATCTTAATATGATTTTATAATTATATTACAGAGCTAATGCAAACAGAGCCTTACGGAGCTAATGCAGACTTACCTTTCCTCCGCAACCACATTTTTGATTGGCTTGTAGAAAATAATAGTTTTAACCAAGTATATGTACTTTATATATGTAGGCATTACGCTCACATATAAACTATTTGTTTAATACTGCCAAGTTGGAAACATTTACATTCCAACAAATTGCTCGTAGACCAATGAATGAGCGGCAGGATTGTCATCCGACTTCTGCAGCCTTACAGAAGCTAAATGTTGTATCTCCTACATCGCAAAAGACAAGTGTCTGGCAGGACCAGGTAAATGGGCAAACCATTGTAAAAAACGTTTGTCCGATTAACGAGAAATGGCACCTGAGTACTCTTACTCATGGAGTAAGCCCTCAATGGTGGCAGATGCTTACCAGGAGTACATTTCCGACTAATGTTAGATAGGTAGTGTAAGTCAGGATAAGAACTTATTTTCTCTTATTCATGTACATTATCTAATATCTGCAACACCCCATTTCCTCTCTCTGATCACCACCTCTTATCGTTTGCTCTCAATTACCCCCTCACCCAACAACCTCAGCCTAACCCCCTCAGCTCAGGAGGAACCTTAACTCTATTGACCTCCAGCAGCTGTCAGCTGACATTGATTCACAACTGCTATCCATCCCTTCCCTCTCGTGTCCCTCACTGGCCATCTCCACATATAACACTACCCTCACATCTGCCTTGAACGCTGCAGCCCCACTCCAAACATGCACCTCGAGGAGGACACGACCCCAACCTTGGCACAATAAATTAACACGCTATCTGCAGAGCTGCTCCCGTTGTGCTGAACGCTCCTGGAGGAAGTCCCGCATCCAGGCAGACTTTCTCCATTATAGATTCATGTTGCTTTCATACAGCACAGCCCTTGCCCTCGCCAAACAGTCCTACTTTTTCTCTCTCATTAGTTCATGCTCCCGCAATCCCAGACGTCTCTTTGACACCTTTAATTCCCTTCTCCGCCCTGCTGTGGCCACCCCCCAAACTAACCTTACAGCTGATAGCTTTGCATGTTACTTTACTGACAAGATTGAACGGCTAAGGAAACAATTCTCCCCTCCTTGCCGTTCTTTCTCAACCACACGTAAATCATGCTTATCCTGTAGGTTCCAACTCAAAAACATAGCCCGCATCCGCCCCTTTCTTATGCAAGATGCTACCAAGGAGCTTGTCCATGCTCTAGTAATTTCCCGCATGGACTACTGTAACCCTCTCCTGATTGGTCTCCCCAAAAGCCGTATTGCCCCGCTACAGTCTGTAATGAATGCTGCAGCTAGACTGATTTTCAGCTAGACTGATCTCGCCCCTCTGCCAGTCCTTACATTGGCTTCCTGTATCCTACAGGAGTCAATTCAAAGTGCTAACCCATACATTTAAAGCACTGAACAATTCCAGCCCCTCTTATATCTCCATAGGTATATGATCCATATGATCCATAGGTATGCCCCTCCTCGTACCCTCCGCTCCGCCCGTTACCACCTTCTGACTGCTGCTCGCACACGTACGGCCAACTAGCGCTTGCAGGACCTCTCACGGGCGGCTCCTCTCCTATGGAATAGCTTCCCTACTGCCATCAGACTCTCCCCTAGTCTTCAATCATTTAAGAAGGGCCTTAAAACCCATCTCTTCAGGAAAGCTTATGGCCTCCCAGAGTAATCTGTACCTTACATACCTGTCTCTTGCTTTCTCCTATGGGACAGTGCTTTGCTCTCTCCTCCAGCTCTGCTTCACTCCTACTTCATATTTCCTGTCCTAATGTTTCTAATACCCCACCTTCTATAGTCTGTAAGCTCATTTGAGCAGGGTCCTCTTCAACCTATTGTACCTGTAAGTTTTCTTGTGATTGTCCTTTTTATTGTTACATCCCCCCCCTCTCAAAATATTGTAAAGCGCTACGGAATCTGTTGGCGCTATATAAATGGCAATAATAATAATAATAATAATAAGAATAAGAAGGGACAGTCCCTAATTGGGACCATAATCCCCCTGTTTATCTTTTCTATCCTAGTATTCCTTCTATTCCAAAATCCCTCTGACGTTGATGTGTCTAAGTGTATAAACACAGCAATAATACAGGAAAGTGTCCTTAAACTACAATAAATATGTTTGGAAATCTTTAGAAATCAGGCTTTGTAAATAAGATACATGCTTTTTATATTTTGTTGAATAATTTATTAGTAAGTCACCTAAAATTTCTCAGGAAAGCCCCACCCCTGGCCACACCTCCACTCACACCACTAAAATGAAAGTGCTCCTCTTTGCCAATTTGAAATGTTGGGAAGTATGTATTCCTGATGCTACACTGAAATAAGAATTCACCATGTTGCACAGCATAATTTGCACCGGGCAACATGTTTTTTATTGTGGTGACTTAACACTAAGTGCATTATTGTCTGTTTGAAAACAACTACCTGTTGGTATAACTAAAATAACAGGAGGTCATGATACATGTGGTCCATTGTTTAAATATAACAGTAAATGCTGTAGAAGAGTTACACGTGTGTGTTTAATAAGTGATACTTTAAGTGCTTAGTGTACATTACAAGACTGTATCTTAGCTGTACTCTATTCAAGTTTTCTTATCCAAGATAATGGAGACAAGAACACAGAGAGCTGCTAACCAAAGGGGTACATCTGTAATATTGCGAATAAAGAAGCAGAGTGAACAGATGGCCTTATAAAACTGAATGGGAAAAATATAGCAGATTAATGCAAATTTGTAAGGCAACATTAAGGACAACCACTCAGCTCGATGTTGTGAATACTTTACATGCGGAACTATAAAAAATAAAAACGCAAGATTGATGATAAAGTGCCGATTAGGGCTTTCTAAAATAAAATATACATGAGGTTTCCTTACAAATTAAGTAGCAAATATGAATTTCTGCACCTCACTACTATTTTCTACAAATATAAAGATTTTTAAATGGTTTTGTGTAACTCATGTATGTTTTCTTCAGTGAACTGTCTGTTAAAAAATATATTATTATTATTATTAGCATGTATATATAGCCAACTTATTCCTCACCGCTTTACAATATTATAAAGTGGGAATTTAACAGTAAACAAGACAATTACAAAATGTCACAGGAACAAAAGGTTGATGAGCACCCTCCTCAAATGAGCTTACAATCTAGAGGTATTTTTTGGAACGAGTCTTTTGTGAATAATTTGTGTAGGTGTACAAATAATAAAATATACTATTAATTTAAAGTGTAATGCTTTGCTTCTACCACAACTACCTGCGTTTTTATGTAAGGTATGATATAAGGGCTCTCCAAATAATTGTTCCTATAACCTCAACCTCCTTCTAAGTCTTGTCAAATTAAATAACTGAACAAGTTATAGGGACACTATAGTTACCAGAACAACTACAGCTTATTGTATTTGTTCTGGTGAGTAGAATCATTACCTTCAGGCTTTTTGCTGTAAACACTGTCTTTTCAGAGAAAATGCAGTGTTTACATTACAGCCTAGTGATAACGCCACTCCTCAAATGTCTGCCAGAGGTGCTTCCTGGGGCAGTTTTGCACACTGTGCAGTACTGCCATTCAGTGTCTCCACCCTCTGCATGCAGATACAGAACTTTTCTCACTTGATTCAATGTATCTCTGTGAGGATATGCTGATTGACCCGGGTGTGTTTAACTTGTGGTGGCTCTGCCCCTCATCTGCCTCCTTGACAGTCTCAGACAATTCTATGGTGAAGCATTGTGATGATGTCAGCAGACAGCAGGCAAATCAGGGGCAGAGGCAGCAGCTGCAGATTTGAATACAAGTAATATTTGACTATATTTAGGGAGGCGGGGGGACGGGACATGGGGGCTAGATGGTGGTTTTAACAAGCTGTGGAATACATGTTTGTATTCTTGACCCTATAGCATTTCTTTAAATACCCATTAATTGTAATGTAAGGATCCTATGTATTACATTTTGTAATTTTGCTCTGTACTGATAAGAGTACACTGTAGGGGTTACAGCCTCACATATTCATTTTGTCACGAATAGTGTGCTCATTAATGCATCTTTGTATTTAATAACAAATCAATTAACTTGTATGTGTTCTTGTAGCTTCCTATGAAATTACCCGTGCAGCTAGCTGCATCTAATTTATTTCATGAACAAAAAATAAATAGCTGGTTAAGCTGAAGGAAGCTGTGTTAAAGCTATTATCAGCTTGCTGAGTTGTTTCATTATTATCATGAATTAAACAATTTGAGTTAACTAAAAAGGCCCACCCCAATAAATAAAACATTTTACACTTACCTGGTTCGAGTGCAAAGGCTCCCTTGGTACTAGATTGATCTCTTATAGCAACGTCGCGCAGATGGAGGAACCTAATGCACAACAAGAGTCGCAAGTGCAGTAGACCTTTTCCATATGAAAGCATTGAATCAGTACTTTCCTATGGGAATTTTGAAGATGCTGGGCATTGAAGAAAGGAAGTACCTCTAGTGGGTGTATTGTAGAGGTTGTAAAACATGTAAACATTGCGAGATTAAGGGAACAGGAGCACTGTACCCAAATGTTTAAACTTCCACATCTTTAATGCAACATTTGTAAAGTCTGCACTACATAGATTATGATAGATTATCATGCAATCAGTGTTGACGATGTTGGGCGAAAATGACTGATAATGCAGAAGTGGTATTTTTGCTTTATTAACACTTTCTGCATGCATTGGAAAGACACTCAGTTTATGTCTAAATGTTTTGATATTAAACCGTGGGCTGTGTGCCATGGTACTTTAGACAGCACATCCACTACACTTTGCTGATGAAGTGGTTTTCAACCAATGTGGCGTGGCACACTTGTGTTCCTCAAGCTACCTCAAAGTATCAGGAAAGACAAATATTCCATTTGCATTCTGCTGATAAAGATAAAAATTAAAAATGATACATGCATTGGACATTTTTCTCTAACTAAAGTGTGCCTTGGTCAAAAAAGACACCCAGTTACAGTGTCCCATGCATGATCATTGTAGATCATTCACATACCCAGCTCCAGTTTAATGCTTCTGTTCTAGAGGAGGATTTGCTAGGAGAGACGACTTGCATTTGTAAAATACATAATTTTCATGGGATTAATCAGCCAGAGATTCTTCAAACATCAGTTCTTTCTAAAGAAAAAACACAGTTACAGTTTTCAATGGTGTCACTGAATACTAAGCCACCCCAGATTGTTATGGTTTATGGCCTAAAGTAATTGTTTGGAAAGAGCTGCCTTAAAACAGTTTATTGTGGAAGGCATGCATTGTGTCTATAACTTGTTTTATTCATTTGTACCATGACATCTTATTTACAAAGCAAACAGTTCTTCATTACTAAGATTTCTGCTGTCATTTTAACATTGCAATCCCCCCTCCTGCCCTACTGTGCCTTCCAACCAATTGAGGATGGCAAGTCCATATTAGACCTTTGATTGCAGAACACTGCATTAATTGCTCTATGTTCTTGCCCTGATTATGCACCTATGTGTCCAATAGCAGCCCTATATCCAAAGTGACATTTCTATACAGGACCCCTGCTGTTTCATTCATAACCACAAAACAGCCCAAAATGGCTTTCTTCCTTTTTCGCTTTTTTTTAACAACTTGCAAGAATTTAATGGACTGAGCTGGCCCCCTGCCAAAACCTTTAAGAATCTTTATTAATAGGGTTACAGGGCTGAGACACCATAGCGCAAGGGGTTTTATGGATATCTCTGCTTAATGGATTCAAATATGGCAACCCAATTAATACTACATTCTAATTTATCTACCTTCTGGTTTATGCTTATTTATATATTTTTCTTCCTAACTATACTTTATTGTGAATTTTTTTTTTCAAACAGTTTTAATTAAGTATTTAATATTGTAATACATTACAAATGACAATAATTAAATTAAAAATAATAAAAAAAAAATTAGGAAGGGGAAATTTGGGGGAAATATCGATCCGAATTTACAATATTTTTGTGCAATATTAAATTGGGTAATAGTAACAACCCCTGGATGTTGGGCTAAGGTAACATCTCCAGGACATACTTGAAAACCAGAGTAATCTGAATGTACCTTTCCTGATTAAATACTTTGTTATTATTATTATTAATATGAATATGAATATGTCTATATCTGTTGATGATAATAAAACAATTATAATATATCTAGGTAAAACAAATAAAACAAGTTTGTACAAGTAACAATTTACAGTTTGAATATCTTGAATTATAAACGATAAGATTTTTTTACCTTGTTTTCCCACTCAGTCCAGAAATAATGAAGCTGATCCCATAATAAAGATGGCTGTCTAATAGCTTTCTCATAGGATTTGTTTTCTAACTTTAGTACATCAACTATAGAGGGTATAGCAGGGGGATTCCTATATCTGGGTAAGTAGGATGTGGCGGCTATAAGAATATGTCCTATTATTACTCTGACTACTTTATTAACAGATTCTGGAAATTTTTTAAAGAGCCCGAGTTCAGATGTAAAGGTGGTAATATTTGGGTCAACAGTTTTAATAAGTTTATGAATTTCACTCCAGAATCTAGCGAGTTTAGGGCAATACCACCAAATGTATGACATGGTACCCATCTCATTACACTCCGTCCAACATCCCTCTTAGACTTTAGGATTAATTTTGTGAAGGCGTGATGGAACCAGGTACCAACGATACAGAATTTTTAAATGATTTTCATGATCACTAGCACACTGTGTGATACATCTCAAGGCGAGAATAAAACTTATCCAATCCTCCAGTTTATATTGAACTCCCAAATATCTTTTCCATGATTCCATAAAAGATCATTTAGATGTGGATTTAGGAGAAATATGGGAATAGCAAAATGAGATTATGCCTTTACGAAATGGATTGAGGAGATCTATTTTTTCTACATTTGAAATTTTGAATGATTTATCTCCTTTACCCAATTCCAATATTTCAAAATTTTCTTTCAATTTGTCCGTTATTAGAGTATATTTTTTAAATTTTATTTTTTTAATTAACACTTCCTGCTATCAGGCCGTAGTTTATCCTATGGTTTGCACATCAATTGGTAATGCAAGTCATACATTGTCATTGGAGGGTTTTTTTGGCACAGCAATACTGCCCCTTTCCCTTCATCATTTTTTATAGTGCTACTTTTAATCTTGGGAAAACAAACCAGGCACCTACTTTTAAGAGTCTGCAGCAACTTTTAGAAATATTAATGCTGGTATTGATGTGGGAGGGACAAGGCTTCTTTTAGAAACCACATATACACTCTTGGCTTGAATTTCCTCTTTGCAGTCTAATCCATGGAGCTATTTTGATACTCTATCTACTGCTCTAAAATGGATGTTAAATGATTATACCTGTCACCAAAAGGAAACTTTAGATGAAATATGCAATATTTTAAGTTATTGTTTGTTATTTTAACTATTTTAAGAATACGTTTGCATCCTATCAATGCCTGTTACAAGTATTATTAATACAGTTTATGTTTATAAAAGTTCTCTATGATTTATAAAGTAACTTGATCATGTTGTATAATTTATATATAAGTTGTATACAGATTTTTATATAAATTGTATACAGTTTCTTAAGCTCATCAAGGTTATTCACTAAGGTGTACATTTTTGATAGTTCAAAAGGAATTTCAAGTGAATTTAAAATTTTAGGCAGAAATCTTCTTTAAAAGTTTATTTTAAGAAGTTTATCTCAAACAGTTCTAAGTATAAGTCCTAAATGCAGGAGTTGGAGTTGACTGATATGAGAGGTAGATATCACACCATCATATTTAGTGACAGTGAATGCCATGTGTTGCTCTCAGATTACCGGGTTTTGATGAGGTCTTTCATGTCCCACGGACAAGCTCATCCTGAACTTCAGGCCTACAATCCAATCCTTAGGTTTACATAAGTGGTTCCAGAGCCCTGTCCTGAAAGAGAAAGGCAAGTTATAGTTAATTTAACATTTAAAATCCCAGACAGTGTCACTGTGAAGCTACCAAGGAAAAAGGGATGTGCACTGCATATCTCTCTCTGTTCTTGGCCTCCTGGGAAACATCGCACCTGAGTGATTTAAAACCAATCTGCTCACCTAAATCATGGGTGTGATATAAATATATAATTAGTATTATACTTTATTGCATGCTCCCCCAACAGACACACACATTACGCACTTTACTCATTATCCAGGTTTCATCCTTGAGGCCTGTATTTGACAGTGAGTGATTACTGAAAGTGGCTAAAATGAATTGTGTGTGAAAGTTAAGGCAAACCACTTCTTAGATGACAGGAGAAAAGTCGGCTTCAGCAAATCTTCCTTTAAACGTGTAATACCAAAGTGCACTTAAAACAAATTAGCACTCTGCACAATCATATAATTATCATGTCTTCACAGTAGCTTGAACTTAAGCTCTGAACAGTGGCAAAAAAAACAAAAAAACACTCTTGCTATAAAAAGCATCCTAACTGACAAGATCCTCTAAATAGGGAGAATTTGTCCTTTACCTGTGCATCTTTACTTGTTCATACAAGATTCAAGAATATACTGCTTTACGTAGTGCTTCTGTGGAAACATCTTACAAACTGGGACATTAACAAACCACCTTAACCCTTTCACGACACGCTCCATATGCCATCCTACTAATTAAGTTAGTGACAGCTGACGTACTGGGTACAGTAACCATTTAAATGTCCCCAAATCTTAGATCTCACCAATTGTGGTGAGGTAATCTGGCAGAAGCCCTACGAAGATTTCCCAAAGCATCTGATTGCTGTGCTATTGTGCCCATTGCCTGGTAAGTGCCTCTTGCGGTATGTACAGAGCTGCTGGATGCCTCAAGCATGAGACTTCCAGCAATTGCTGGAATTGCAGTGTTCCACAGTGGTGGAACACTGTGAGAAGCTGCCACAGTTCTATGATGACTGTAAGCTCAGACTGTAAGCTGCAATGCCCAGTGTATTGCTGGACTGCTTTACAGCTGCTAATGGCTGGTCACTGATGCTGGTAGTGCATGCCTCCAGGTTGAACTGTAGGCAGTCTGTGTAAAATGGCATGTATCTGAAAAGCTACATGCCTATTTTACTTCCCTCAGGCTGATTTTGCATTTAAGCCTTTTCTCTGATTTAGAAGCTATGGCAAAATTAAATGTTTAATGTAATATGAATAATGTATGCCAGTTTACGGCAGTCTAAACCCAGTGAACCTCCATTGAGATGATCTTTTTCTGTTATATTCTCTTGGTTCTGCACCTTTTTTGTATGTTAGTAAGTTTTTATATTTTTAGCATGCTACTGTTTTTTTTAGCCTTTCTGATAGACTTTATTAGCTATCAGAAATTGTTATACGATTTCTGTTTTACTCAATCGTACAGCCATTTATATTGTTACGATCTTTCCTTTTTGTGTTACTCCATCTTATCCCATAGCAGTGAACATTTGAAATGAAAAGAATAGAGTGCACAGTGTAAGAACTGACAGTTTAGAAAGTGAATACATCTGAGTTCTTTCTTTTTCACCTGAATAATACCATAATCACATTGGAGCCTATAGTCACAACTGGAATTTGTGGAGAGTTTGCAAAGGAATTCTAAATAACCAAATTAGAAAATAATATCACTCTAAGTTATTTTTCCTGCTCGACTTGTCAAATATCCACAATCCCCAGCCTAAGGAATATACCTTTACGGATATAAGTGGCTCCTTTGAAGTACTGTTTTAATGTTACCCATCATTATCAACGGTCTTATTCAGGTATTCAGGAATCACAATATTTTCATCTTTGCAATTATATATTTCCAAAATGATCAGACCTAATCTAATCACCAACTGGTTTAGGAAAGCATATCAATTAATACATTCCTTTATATAATGCAGTCCTCCCCATTCTCTCCTAAAACCTATTAGATTCAACCCTCTTCTCCACCTAACTATATAGCTCCTTTTAACTTGTATGTAAGTATAACCCAATTTAATTTAGCACTCGTCACCTCTGCCTTTGAATGCCAAACTTGGTCTGTCATGATTGTGTGTGTGATTTGTTTAACCATGATTCAGAGCTGCAGAATACGATGGCGCTTTATACATAAACATAATAACACACCTTATCTTCACAGCACAGACAAGACCAAGATCTTTATTAAGCAGCATGGATAGATTTTTCTAAAAAAAAAAAACCACACACACAAAAAAAAAAAAAAACACCTCCAATCTGTGTTTCATAAACTGTACTCAAAGAGAAGTAGCCATAAACTTTATTGCAGAGCTAAAGTATCTGCATAAAAGCCAGTTAATTGAAAAGTGGGTGGAGACGGCTGCCAAATTAAATGTTTACATTAGCACAGCTGTATTGTAAAAACATTCTGCCCCCCTGCGCTTTGTAATTATAAGATATTTCTAGACTGTGTATCTCGACAAAGTTTATCTCTACTGCCAAGAGTGTTTTGGCACTGATCGTCTGTAATTTTGGCAGTCAGACACATGCTCTCATGCGCAGGCTATATCTAAAATGGCTGCCAAACAGTTATCCTGAAATGTCGTCGGCCCAGAACCGTGTGTGTGATTGGAGGGCAGAAGCCAAATGCGGTTTAGAACAGTGCCATTGTTTAATATGATGCAAAATGTTTTGGCTGTACAGTTAGATAATTAAAAATATAGGTTTGGGATAATTATTAATATCTGGGCTGCTGCTTAATTAGAAATCTTGCATGTAAAACGGATGGCAATTATTTACATATAGTGACATTTTTAAAGAAATGTTTGGGAGGATCCCAGTTTTGTTAATATCCATCCCACACCCTCTTATCTTTAATCATGGAGCAAACGTCTTATGTTTTATTCATATTGCAGGTTTGAAGTGTGACATGAAAAGTGTCCTCCCCATGGGTGAAATTGTATGTACAATATTGCTCCTTGCCTAATTTAATATGCTAACCTTTCTGGAGTGGTAATAGAACAAGAAAAATTTAGGATGCAAAGCTTCCACGAAAAGATTGAGTGATATCATTGTGGACTGTGTGGTTAACCACTGCATTGCTGAAGGAGGAGATTCTCCTTGATGTGCACGCTTGCTTTTTGCTATAGCTGTCACATTCCGTGGCGATTTCAGATGAACTGAACAGCTGTATTCATGGCTTCAATGCCAGTGTTTGTTAATCAAGGACACAATGATGACTCCTGCACAGTGGTTTAAGTACAAACAACTACAGAAGTCAGCCTACTGGTGATTTTGAGAAACAGGTAGACACTAAAGGTCTAGTGGTTTCTGAATGTCCAGTGTCCAAATATGACATTATTGCATTCTGTAATAAATGCTTCGGCATTATGCATTTTTTACATCATTTTATTTATTTATTTTAAAATTTTAGAGCCCACTGGTCCAATGCTTCCAGATTTGGTGGGAGACACACTCTTGGGCAGGAGCTGTTATTTGCATATTTTATCCTTTAAATCATCCCTTTTTCCGATATGACATACCGGTATAGGAACCAGAGAGACAGAGACAGTGAGAAGCTACCCACAGCACTTCAGTTAATTGCTGCAGCTGCTGTCCAGTATAACTCCCAGTACTCTCAAAGCAACCAAGATAGTATGCTCCTTTCAGTATGGTCTTCTTTACTGCTTCTCCCTATCAGTATTATTTTATATGTCATATAGTTGTTGATAAATTGTAAAGTGCACTTATATATATCAAATTATGTTTTGTTAACATGCAAAATAGAATGTTTCCAGTAGAACACACCATACAGCACATAAATAGTACAGTTATACACATATACCATTATGCATAAGTAGCTAAGACAAATTAGTTGAAATCTCCAATACTAACACAGTCTTCGAAGGTTTGTTTGACAACTCACTATCAGGGCCTTCTTTAATATTCTTTAATATTAAATGGCCCTTGGGCCCATTCTGATGATGGCCCCTCCACCACTTCTGTCTCTATCCATAGGGGCTGTAGTATTGGGGAATACAGCTGTTATTGGGGTATAGGGGCTATAATGCATAAACAGGCCTGCGCAGATGGGACCCCATCACAATGGTACGACAAGACCTGAACCCTATGGCACAAGAAATAGCTGCTGTGGGTCCCTGTAAGTTATGGTTTCCAGGGCACTTGCCCCTTTTTCCATGCGTAAATATGGCCGTGCTCACAATAATTTACAGTTATTAGTAAATAAACCCTGTAAAAAGATGCTGTAATTTGCCGTGATACCTATAAATGAAAAATTGGGATTTTAAAAGTCACTCTAGATTGCAAGTAAAAAGGAAATATGTGTGTTATTATATTAGAAATCCATTTCATTTACTCATTGCATTCTGTATTGCTCAAGGGTAGAAACTAACATGTTCACAGTAAATATCTGACCTAGAAGGGCCCTGGGGCCAATGAACTACATTAGATCATCATCATCATTATTGCAATTTATATAGCGCCAACAGATTCCGTAGCGCTTTACAATATTATGAGAGGGGATTTAACTATAAATAGGACAATTACAAATAAACTTACAGGAACAATAGGTTGAAGAGGACCCTGCTCGATCGAGCTTACATTCTATAGGACATACATTCTATAATTACATTCTATAGGACATACATTCTATAATAAAACACATTAGGACAGGAATTTGCAATCAAATAAGGTGGACTGCCCTTTAGGAGAGGGCAAGAGACAGGTATGTGAGGTATTGGTTAGTCTTGGAGGCCATAAGCTTTCCTAAAGAGATGGATTTTAAGGCACTTCTTAAAAGATGCAAGACTAGGGGAGAGTCTGATGGCGGTAGGCAGGCTATTCCATAGGAAGGGAGCCGCCCGCAAGAAGTCCTGCAAGCGCGAGTTGGCCGTACGAGTGCGGACAACGGACAGGAGGTGGTCACGGGCAGAGCGGAGAGACCGAGAAGGGACATACCTATGGATCTGTGAAGAGATATAAGAGGGGCTAGAGTTGTTCAGTGCTTTATAGGTGTGAGTTAGTACCTTGAATTGACTCCTATAGCATACAGGAAGACAATGTAAGGACTGGCAGAGGGGTGAGGTGTGAGAGAAACGACTAGAGAGGAAGATCAGTCTAGCAGCAGCGTTCATTACGGACTGTAGGGGTGCAGTACGGCTTTTGGGAAGACCAATCAGGAGAGGGTTACAGTAATCCATGCGGGAAATTACTAGAGCATGGACAAGCTCCTTGGTAGTATCTGGTGCAAGAAAGGGGCGGATGCGGGCTATGTTTTTAAGATGGAATCTACAGGATTTGGCAACATGCTGGATGTGAGGCTCAAAGGTGAGACCAGAGTCAAGTATGACGCCAAGACAGCGCGCTTGCAAGGATGGACTGATGTTGGTACCACAGACTTGAAGGGAGAGTGAAAGAGGAGGATCAGTATTAGGAGGAGGAAATACAAGGAGCTCAGTTTTTGAGAGATTGAGTTTCAGAAAGCGGGAGGACATCCAGTCAGAGATGGAAGAAAGGCAAGCAGTGACACGTTGCAGGAAGGCAGGGGAGAGGTCCGGGGAGGAGAGATATAGCTGGGTGTCATCAGCGTACAGGTGGTAGTGGAATCCAAAAGAGGTAATAAGTTTGCCAAGAGAGGCAGTATAAAGAGAAAATAGAAGGGGACCAAGGACGGAGCCTTGGGGGACTCCAACCGAGACAGGGCGAGGGGAGGAGGTATCATTAGAAAAGGAGACACTGAATGAGCGTTGGGAGAGATAAGAGGAAAACCACGAGAGGACAGAGTCACAGAGACCAAGCGATTGAAGAGTTTGAAGAAGGAGAGCATGATCAACTGTGTCAAAGGCCGCTGAGAGGTCAAGAAGAATTAGTATGGAGTAGTGGCCTTTGGATTTAGCTGCGATTAGGTCGTTAGTGACTTTGATAAGGGCAGTCTCTGAAGAGTGGAGAGGGCGGAAGCCAGATTGAAGGGGGTCAAGGAGAGAGTTGGAATTGAGGAAATGAGACACACGGGTAAAGACAAGTCTTTCCAGAAGCTTTGAGGAAAAAGGGAGCAGGGATATGGGACGGTAGTTAGAGAGGGTGGATGGGTCGAGGGATGTTTTTTTTTAGTATAGGTACTACAGTGGCATGTTTAAGGTCAGCAGGGACGATGCCAGAAGAGAGCGAGCAGTTGAAGATGTGTGTTAGAGAAGGCACGAGACAAGTGGAGAGAGATCTGATAAGGTGAGATGGGACAGGATCGAGCGGGCAAGTGGTGGGGCGAGAGGAGCAAAGAAGAGCAGCCACCTCTTGGTCAGTAGCTGGGGAGAATGTCTGAAGGGTAGGAAAGGCATGATCTATGTGTGATTGAGAAACAGAAAGGCAAGGAGGGGAGAATTCTTTCCTTAGCTGTTCAATCTTGTCGGTAAAGTAACATGCAAAGTTATCAGAAGTAAGGTTAGTTTTGGGGGTGGCCACAGCAGGGCGAAGAAGAGAATTAAAGGTGTCAAAGAGACGCCTGGGGTTGCGGGAACATGACCTAATGAGAGAGGAAAAATAGGACTGTTTGGCAAGGACAAGGGCTGCACTGTATGAACACGATATGAATCTATAATGGAGAAAGTCTGATTGGGTATGAGATGAATCATTTGTCTGCATATTGAATAAACGGTAGCCCTCCCTGAAGATGTTTTTTGTTTAACAAAATTTTAGGTTTATACACTAAAGTGGGAATCGTTTGGAATTCAAACTGAAAACACATCTGACTTGGAGATTAGTATATCCTAAACTTTGAATTCCCCAAAAATTAGATTATGGGAATAAAACTGTAAAACATATACTAACGCAGAGTTGGGCAACCCCAACCTCGGCCTCTTTCTGACTACAACTACCAATGATGAAAATTGTCATGTATTAGTTAAAACCCTGCAGGTTTCCCAGCCTTGATCCAAACTTGTATCTACATCTACAGTATACGGGAACATGATCACATCCCTGATGCCATAATGATAGAGCTGCATTACTTTCTGATAGCCTACGTGTTCCACAAAATATTGGCAATGAGAGGGTGTTTACAGTCAGACTGCTTTACTCTGTATGATTTGAGCAGTGCTTTCTTTCACCTTTGCCAAGTTGTGAAGGCAATGAAGCTTGCTCTGTGCATTAGTGTGCACGGGACACAGAGACTGGGCTGCGTGTCACACTTTTGCCAACAGAACAGCTATGGTTCCATCTCACAGAAGGCGCATAATGATTCCCACATTAAAAGAAAAAAAAGTTTACGTTGGAATTCAAAACAACAAGGACTTGGCTGTCCTGTCAGTAGAAGACATTCCAAGACCTACACGCCTTAAATCTGTAATTACCCTTGCTGTGTGGATTCTTGCTTTTGACATTGTGAGAAACTGATATGTCTGATGTCCTGGAACATAAATAAAGCTAAACAAAATTAACCCATTTTCTACCAAAAAGGATGGGTGGTGAAGCACAATGTGCTTTAATTCTTTCCTACATACAATACATTGTTGAGGAATCACTTAGTCTCAGAATTTTTTTTCAGCTTTTGTTTTCTGTTATTTGTGTCTAAGTATAGGGTGTCCAATCAAGGATTTCATATTGTGTCATACAAAGAGTTATTCTCATGTTTCTAGGTTGAGATAACGGTTTCTTTGGTTGTCAGTGTTATACTTTATTTGTGCTTCGATCATAAAAGCACATATCATGTTGAATGCCATAGTATTGTGCTAAAGGTCCTATTGTGTTTTTGAGCCAAAACAGGCAGCAACACATTTTAAATGGTATATGCGTGCAGCTAAAAGTTTAAAAACATGGTGTGCGTTACGCTTTTTAAAATTTCATTTCACTTATCTTTAAACAAAATGAGCATGCATACGACTCCTAAAACTATAAAATGAATTGATCAGTCTAGATGGTATGCAATTTATAACGTTAATTATAAAAGCTATGTTTAAATGAAGATACTGTTTTCTTAACTTTTTGGCAAGGGGGTTGTATCATGCCTGAAACATCATCTGTCATGGAGAGGGTTAAGAACATGGGGGTGGGGGGGAATGACTTTTTTTTGTCACGTGGAGTGGAATAGCATGAGGAATACAATTTCACAGTGTTTTATTAGGACTTTAAAGTCGAATGATGTCAATGATTAACATACAAATAAAACACTATGAAAATAATCCATGCAGTTAAATTGCAGACTTTGCCTTCGAATGGGTACAGTACATTCTTTAGGAGATAACTAACTAGGACATGTAAGACTAGTTGATATCCTTACTTAACCTCTTCAACTTTTGGCCTTGCCTTCCCCTTTTTTCGAGAATTGTACTTGCTGTCCTTAAGTGACAGATTTATCTGCTATGGCTAGGCATTATTTGCAAAAGGGTCAAATTGTGTATTTTTTAAATCTTTTCTATAAAGAGTGTCTTAGATCAATGTATTTGACATAGGAATCAGTGTTTCACAACAGCTATATAATTAACAGTTTTGGTGCAAACTTCTTTATCATTACATATAGTCCACGTATAGAAATATATATATATTTCTATACGTATTCATTATTCTATCCATTATCTCCCCTTCCTTCTATTTCTCATTGTACCTACTATTGCTTTATGGATCACTTTCTTCTCTTTCTCACTCTCTTACTTGTTGTCACAATACCTGTTCTTCGTGGCGCCGTGTGATCTCTTCTGTGTTCTGATGCACACACACTCATTCTTAGCTTCCTAGTGCCTTATTATGACATCATGCAACCCTCCCATTGGTCTCCTTTTATATTGTCAGTCTTTGTGGCCTTTTTTGATGATGTGTACACACTTGTAACATCATAGCCCTTTGTAACCAACCACAACCCAGTAAAGAGTATTTATACTTCCTGGTTATCCTCGTTTCCTTGCCATGGCATGCTTTTTGTTTACTCAAGAGTGAGTTTTTGTCTATACTTACCTGTTTTTTTGTTTGTTTTTTTTACTTTGGCTTGCTTGACTATTCTTACTCTCTGTTATCCTGACCTTGGCTTGTTTCTCATTTCCTTGTACCTCTGTTATCCTTGACCTTGGCCTGTTTACATTCATTCTGTCTCTTCTGGCAGACATTCTAATTTATATTCTAAGTGCTAGCCCAGCCACTCTAAGGACCCAGTACTCATTCATACTTTTATCTTTAAATTAGGTTTGTGTCTTATGCGGCCAAGTGACAGATTGATCTGAGCCTAACGTTCTGTTCTTACTTATCCTACCTCTCTCTATCCCTCACTCTTTCTATAAAATAAGAAAAAAATGACAGTTACGGAATGTTCTGATATTATATTTATCAACACAATGTTTCCACTGACCACATTAATAAGAGTGACCCCAAGACCATCTGCAAAAATGAATGATATACATTAGGTTGCCTGGAAAAGCCTTTTCTGGTTTCAATCTAATTGCTCCCATGGTAACAGATAAACACCAGCAATACACAATAAAATACTATTTTGTGACTGCCACAGAGAATAACATAGAAACCATGTTATCTCACTTTTTGTGAGCAATATATTATTTCATCCTTAGACTCTTTGGCATTGAAGTACAACCCCAGCCCTTACTTGGGCAATTAATAGATAGTATTTTAACATCTAAATGATAAGATGGTGAAGGTTAAGCAATCATTACAGAATTCAAACACCTGACCTCTACGTGCTATGGACTGGTGCCAGCCACCACCTAACAGATTATAAACTTGAGAAGGGCAGTTGCCACTTTACAAGTACCAATCTATTGCAATTAGCAATCATTTAACTAATCTTCAGTGCTGGGCAGTTTGTACAAATCACTATATTCTTTCCCACTGCATGTCATGGAGCCATTTACTGCTGTTTATGCTACTCTGTAGATATGTAGTTCATTACCACTACATGAACATTTGATCACCTTGTAATTAAAGTTGGACCCAAATGGTTGGAAAATATTCATCAAGACAGGAAATGGCCAATGAATGTTTTATTGATGTGACACTGCCTTCCTAAATACAATGTATTATTATCATTGGCATTTACACAGCGTCAACTTATTCCACAGCTCTTTACAATATAATAAAGGGGGACATTTAATAAATAAATGAGACAATTACAAATGTTACAGAAACAATAGGTTGATGAGGACCCTGTTCAAACAAGTTTACAAGCTAGAATTAAAATGGATTTTATTATATCGAGCATATCTGTTAAGGAATGAGTCATTGAATGAGTAATTTTAAATTGAGATTATTTTGATGAATGGTCACCAACCCAATATCATGTGCAAGGTTTGAGGGTAAGAACAAGAACTCCAGATGGACACCAAACTCCTTCAACACGTTTCTTTTATGTTTTTAATTTTATGTTCCTATTTTTTTTCTATTTTTTTTTGCTTTGTTTTGTGAAGGCTTGACTTGAATTAGCTCATAAATGACATAATATTGATAGTGATGCTTGAAGCAATATTTATTCGTTGGTAAATAAAATATATTTGATATAATTATATCACTTCATTTCTGTGATTGCTCTTTCCCCCTAGAACACCCCTGTTTCTGTTGAATTTGCATGCTTCCAAGTTTTTGTACTGGAAATCCTGACCACTGTCCCATGTAAATGGCCACGTCTGTCATTTCCGAACAAACATAAGCAGGTTGGAAGCCAAAATAGCAGTCTGCAAGAATAGCTGGCAGTTCAAACAGAAGAAAACTCTGGCCTTGGCATTAAACTTGATTGGGAATCCTGAGATCAGGGTGTTACACAGTAGTTTGTCGCTTGCCAGAAAGCTGGGCTTCCCTACTGATTCAGGTTTGGCAGTGATATGGCCCTTCACCCTGTTGCCAGTCTAGCTGCCAAGGAGACAGGACCAGCTCTGCACTTCCTGTCTTCCTCTTTGTCCTGGCTGAGGATGGAGTAGAGTGTGCCAAGAACACTTTGCCAAGAACTCCTTCCAGCAATGGTCAGCTCAGCAAGGGCCAACATTACCTGTGCCACTGGGAATCTGAATGCTGAACAATTTTTAGGCTTTTAAAGCACCAGTTCCTAATATTCAGAATCACATTAATATCAAGGTTTTCTCTGTTTTCAAAAGGTTACCTCAAACACTGTATTTATTAATTGTTAATACAGTGTCTAGAAGATCTGGATATTTTCACGTTTATTCATTTCATACTTGGTTTATGGCCTTAATATAGTTTGCATTGTGGTTACTTGTTTAGGGTCTGGAACAAATAAGAAATTGTCATACTGTCATGTAAATGTCATACTGCTTTGATATATTTGTGAGCACATCCTTCCTTCACCTATTTACACAGGGCATTGTCCAAAAATAAACAAAATTATGAATTTTAGCTAATTTATAGATTCGTGCTTTGGGCTCATGAAGTGGTCACAAAGATACACATTTAAAGCTACCTGTCATTGATAAAGTGGCACCTATTAAGGAGTTCCCTTAAGGATCCCAAAATCAGTTGCAACTCCACTTAAAGCAGCTCTCATGTAAATATACATACATGACAGGCAAGGATTCAGTCACAATGCAGGTTTCACCTTAAGGATACCATATAAGTGTATTGTACAACTTTTTCGGTAGCCAGCAGTATCTTCACATTACATACACTTGTCTGTCTTTCGAGCTGCATAGCAACCTCCTCCCCCGCCCCGCCGATGCTCAACTCCGGTCAACGGTAATTTAGTGATAACATAAACACTCAACAAATGCTAAACTGATCCGGCCGATGGGCATATCTCACAATGTGTTTAGATTTAGTATGTGTTCTTCTTTTTGGTGGATCTCAGTACATGGGTACCTCCATTTTGTTTTCCTCAATCCATGATGTCTGCCGTTTTCCTTCTGTGGTATTCTATTGACTAATGGATTATGATTAAATCTGTTTAGCAACTGAAATGGAACTTTGCTTAAAGGACAACGGTCAACTCAAAACTATTTTTGATATAATAGATAAATAGATTCTGTGTTAAATGAAGTACAGTATATGTAAAAAATGAGAAAAAAAATGATTCCTACCTTTAGTATATGACAGAATCCTTCAGCTATATGCTTGTATTTCACAGATAGTCTCTATGGTCTTCCCAGCTTCACTCACTGCACAGGGTAGTGACGTCACCAGACCAACTAACACAGACAAATTGTCCAATTCAAACACTGTCTGGCCCAAGGTGTATGTGTATGGCTGAAGGACCCTGTCATATACCAAAGGCAGGGATGACTTTTAAAAAAATATTTACTTTCAATACTGATAAATAATTATTATATTAAAAATAGGTTGACATTTGTCTTTTAAGCTCTGTCCATTACCCAAATATTGCCAAAGATCATGCTCCTCTTTGAGAAAAAGTAGTTCCTATAACTAAAAAACTAAGGTAACAAAATAAAAGCATAGAAAACAAGTGGGACTGAAAATTATTAATTTAAAAACAAAACCTGCAAAGTGTCAGAGCCGCTTTAAGATTACAGAAGGGACAGGGATCTAGCCAATTATTCCAATTTGGTGGGTCTCCGGATAGTCCAGAATTTCACTGAGCTTGAATTTAGTTAAAACTTGCTGAATAGTGGTGAGTTCAGTGCTTGATTGTTTTTATTGATGCGTAAAATCCAGTTTGCCATATATCAGTGTCCTGCCGCGGTTTGCATTCTTTTCGATGGGGTGTAATAAATAACCCTCTCAGCAGCCACTTAATATAGAGTGTTGCTGAATCAACTTGTCTACTCTGCTTCCTAAATTTTCAGATTGGAAAAATGTACCTCTGCTACATGTGGCCTTTGAGGTTAGAAATATTTGGCATGTGGTGTGCATTTCTTGTATCTTTTTTCTTAGGATTAACATGGTGTTAGTTCCCAAAATAGCATTATCCAGAGTAAGTGTTTGAGTGCCAGGCTTTCGCTGTACTGACATTAGGCACACAGTAACATACACACTCAGAACTAGTAGGTTGCCTGTTTTCGTCAAAGGCAAAGAGTCAAATTCATTTTATTTCTGTAGCATTAAAAATTACTAACTTGCTAAAGGGACACTATAGTTATCAGAACCATTAAAGTTTAATGCGACTAGAGGTGCTTCCTATCTCTGCAGCACTGGCGTTACGTGACTCCACTCTCTACGTGGAGATGATGAACATTACTCATAGACAGTGCCGGCGCGTCCATAAGGTGGTATTTGCGTCCGCTTTATGGCACACCGGCCCGGGCGGGGGGGGGGGGGGGGGGGGGGCTAAATTAAAGTGACCGGCAGGAGGGAAGCGCACAGCTGTCGCTCAGTGTATTGTGGCCGAGCGGAACAAGGTACAGGAGTACTGTTTTTCAGTTATCGGCCCGACTGACAGGAAGTGCTCACTGAGAGAGCACTTTCTATCAGTCCGATCGGGTACAGAAAACTGAAGCTCCTGTATCACGGTCCGCTCCGCCCGGCCACGCTACAAGATAGGTAGGAGGCATGCAAGGGAGGCAGTGGAGCGGATCACTAAGGGGGTAAAGGGGATGGGAAAAGAGGAGCACTAAGGGGATGACGACAGTAAGAGACAGGGGAGGGAAAGGAAAAGGAACACTAAGGGAGGGAAAGGGAGAGAAACACTAAGGGACACGGGAGGGAAACCAGTAAAAGAGAGGGAAGGGAGGGGAAAGGAATACTATGAGGAGGGGGGAGGAACACTAAGGGGAATGGGGGGGGCCACTAAGAGACAGGGAAGGGAGGAGAGAGGAACACAAAGGGACATGAAGGGGAGGGGAGAGGAACACTAAGAGACAGGGAAGAGAGGGGAGAGGACCACTAATGGACGAGGAGGGGAGAGGAACACTAAGGGACAGGGAAGAGAGGGGAGAGGACCACTAATGGACAAGGAGGGGAGAGGAACACTAAGGGACAGGGAGGGAAGAGGAACACTAAGGGACAGGGAAGAGGACCACTAAGGGAAGGGAGTGAGAGGAAAACTAAGGAACAAGGATGGAGGAGAGGAGTGCGGAAATCATTTCCGCCTGTGTACCCAAAAATCCTTGCACCGGCCCTGCTCATAGAGATGTTGATTGGAGCAGTGTGGCATTTTGCTGCACATGCACAATAGCCTTCTAATGCTTTCCTATGGAAATACATTGGATTGGCTGAGATCTCAGCCATTTTGGGGCGTGATCATCGTGGCGAGGGAGAAAAAGTGAAGGAGGGGAGCCAGTGACCTAAATAGTTAGCTTTGTATTCCTGACTCTATAGTGTTCCTTTGATTGCCAGAGGGATTAGCAATGCTTTCAAATGGTTAAATCATAATGATTTACTATGGAAGATTGTGGAGTATTATTGTAAGTAGTTACGTTTTTAAACTGTTTGACTTATCTGGCATCTGCCGGGCACTGCACTCAGACTCCACTACTAAATGTATAGAGCTGAATTCTCCTAAACAGTGGTGTCCGCTAACACTCCTGAACTAAACCCCATGCTGGGCTTAGCTCATTGGCTCAGAGCATCACATGATCAATCTCAGCCAATGAAGTCTAGGGTGAGCCGTAGTAGTGGCTCAGGTTATTTAAACTGAGGCATAACTGGAAAAATTCCCCAACTCAGACATAGTCAACATTTGTGCCACATTTTTGCCATTCAAATTTAGTTTGCAAAAATAACCTTGTCAGTCTAGCCCAGGGGTAGGCAACCTTCGGCTCTACAGATGTTGTGGACTACATCTCCCTTGATGCTTTGCCAGCAATATGGCTGTAAAAGCATTATGGGAGATGTAGTCCAAAACATCTGTAGAGCCGAAGGTTGCCTACCCCTGGTCTAGCCGAATGTAAGTGCAACAATCCTAAGGGTACACAATATGATCAAACATTACCTGTCATTTGTCACATTAGGCAGCATTAAACATATATGTATTAGTGAAAGAGCTAACCCAAATTATGATAGGTACAGATCATTTTAAATAATTATCTAGTGGGTAAAGTGCACAGCACATCTGAACCATCTGCAGCATTTCATTGCTTAGAAATATCTACATAACATCTGCATTTATCAAATAAAAAAGTAATGTTCCTCCTTGGCTTATTTAACAATATCTGACACTCATGACATTAATAAAAATGTATTTGGAAAAAAAAAAGGTATGTTCCCATTCAAAGGAATGTAGGATTGTCTGTAGATTAAGGTCTGATTACCGTATATACTCGAGTATAAGCCGAGTTTTTCAGCCCATTTTTTGGGCTGAAAAACCCCAACTCGGCTTATACTCGAGTCAGAGTCTGTATTATGGCAATTTGCATTGCCATAATACAGACTGGGGGGAGAGGGGGGCTGTCAGAGCTGTACTTACCTTTCCTGCAGCTCCTGTCAGCTCTCTCCTCCTCCGCGCCGTCCGTTCAGCACCTCGGTCAGCTCCCAGTGTAAGTCTCGCGAGAGCCGCGGCTCTCGCGAGACTTACACTGTGAGCTGACAGAAGAGCAGAACGGACGGCGCAGAGGAGGAGAGAGCTGACAGGAGCTGCAGGAAAGGTAAGTACAGCTCTGACAGCCCCCCTCTCCCCCCCACTGAACTGCCACTGGACCACCAGGAAAGGAGAGCCCCCCTCCCTGCCATATATCAAGCAGGGAGGGGGGACGAAAAAAAAAAATATAAATAAAATAAGAAATAAAATAATAAAAAAAAAATTAATAATAAAAAAAAGGGGTATAAGGACCACTATGGGAGGGGGGGGGGGGTATAAGGACCACTATGGGAGGGAGGGGGTGGGTTAAGGACCACTATGGGAGGGAGGGGGGTATAAGGACCGCTATGGGAGGGAGGGGGGGGTATAAGGACCACTATGGGAGGGAGGGGGGGGGGTAAGGACCACTATGGGAGGGAGGGGGGGTATAAGGACCACTATGGGAGGGAGGGGGGTATAAGGACCACTATGGGAGGGAGGGGGGTATAAGGACCACTATGGGAGGGAGGGGGGGTATAAGGACCACTATGGGAGGGAGGGGGGTATAAGGACCACTATGGGAGGGAGGGGGGGATAAGGACCACTATGGGAGGGAGGGGGTATAAGGACCACTATGGGAGGGAGGGGGGATAAGGACCAATGGGAGGGAGGGGGGGGGGGATAAGGACCACTATTGGAGGGAGGGGGGTATAAGGACCACTATGGGAGGGAGGGGGGGTATAAGGACCACTATGGGAGGGGGTGGGATAAGGACCACTATGGGAGGGAGGGGGGGTATAAGGACCATTATGGGAGGGAGGGGGGGGGTATATGGACCACTATGGGAGGGATGGGGGGGATAAGGAACACTATGGGAGGGAGAAGGGGGATAAGGACCACTATGAGAGGGAGGGGGTGGGATAAGGACCACTATGGGAGGGGAGGGGGAAGTAAGGACCACTAGGGGAGGGGAGGGTAAGGACCACTAGGGGAGGGGTGAGTCAGGACCACTGGGGGGGGGGAGTGAAGGAACACGGGGGTGGGGAGGTAAGGACCACTGAGGGAGGAGGAGGGGAAGTCAGGACATATGGGGGGGGGAGGGGGCGGCAAAAAATTTTTTGCCTACGGCGGCAAATATCCTTGCACCGGCCCTGCACACACTGCATTCATGCACACACACACTGCATTCATGCACACACACACTGCATTCATGCACACACACACTGCACTCATACACACACTGCATTCATACACACACGCTGCACTCATACACACACACATACGCACACACTGCATTCATTATACACACACTGTAAATAAATATTCAATTAATATATTTTTTTTAGGATCTAATTTTATTTAGAAATTTACCAGTAGCTGCTGCATTTCCCACCCTAGTCTTATACTCGAGTCAATAAGTTTTCCCAGTTTTTTGGGATAAAATTAGGGGCCTCGGCTTATATTCGGGTCGGCTTATACTCGAGTATATACGGTACTTCATAATATCTTTTTCAATCTCAACTGTGTGTTCTCTATATAAACGGAGTATTGTTATCACGTTTAGCAACACAATTACCCAAATCTAAATGAATGTGCTTGTGACATTGGCAGTTAATGCTGACCACTGGAGAATTGGAGATTTGTCACTGAGCAGTGACCACAACTATTTTAAGCAAGTAACATCAAACTGCAACTGAAACCTGTGTTTGGGATTGCAGTATTTTTAAGATGAGACACCTTAATCCCTAAATGACACAGACAGCCTGACCTCGCTCGCAGGGCCCTAAACTGCTATTCTAAACCATAAACCACAGATGATATATGTATGCTAAAGTGTTTATGCTCATTTAAATGGGGTCAGTGGCAGTTCTGTTAAAGATGTTAATAGAAAATAGATGTGTGGTAGAAAACTGTATGACTAAAAATAAAAGAATAGAGAAAGATTGGGCCTATGACGTGTGAGATCCGCAAATCAAATGTTTCAAATAAAGAATAATGACACTGAATTAAAATATGTTTGAAAATTCAAGGTATTGAGGAGAAAGTTTATTTTATGGTTGTCGGTATCACTTTACTAGACACGTAATTGTGGCCAGTGTTTTACATTGTGCAGGAAAAGGAAAAGCATCTATGTATCAAAATCACTACATTAAAATTAAGTGTTTTTGGTGCAGAGAAACGCATCTGTCAAATAAAGAAGCTGATCTCACTTCCGGGTGCCAGGTTGTCCCCCCAGTATTGTCTTTCTAGGGCTGAGAAAATAATACCATGGAGTATAGCAATAACAACATCACCACATACACTTTGATATAAGTATATACATACATAGAGATGGCTTTGCATACAACTTGTATAAGTTGTGATGATATTGTCACTTGATATTTCTACTACTAACAGCCTTTCTGAACATTCTAGGATATAAATATTTTTGCCAACCCTGTTGTCTTGGTAATCTGTGTTTGAGTTAGTAGAATCGCAGGCTTTAGTAAATACACCCCATTATGTTATCTCAGAGCCATCATAGCTGTCACAAATTCGTTTTTGTTTTGCTGAGCCCATATTGAACTTGTGTGGCACCATCCCTCAGGCTCCCGATAATGAATTCAGTGAAAGTATTCTGTGGAATATAATTTGGTAATAACTGTTGTGTCTGTCATTATAAACTGCTGAGTATCACTTTCCAGAAGAGTAGCAGAACAAGTTTAAGGCTAATGTGCAGACACCCAATCCCAAGGGATGCTTTCCTTTTGCGGAACTGCAAATGTTATTGTAAACTCTGCAGTATGTGATGTATCTGATGTATAGGCTTTTGAAAGAAAGGCTTTATTTTTAATCCATAATACAGTATTGTGGAAAAATAAGGAGCCTTTCCTACACATACAGCTAAATGTGAAAAGACAACAATATAATTACACAAATCCCTGCCTCTATTTTTACAAAACGACTTGAGCAAATAATAAATGCTAACAAAATTGCTGTCAAAATAGTACAATCTGTCTTTTCATAATAACAATAGTCCATTGAAAATGAAAAAAAAAAAATTAATGTCACCATAACTTAAACAGAGCTAGTAAGTTGTGTTATAATTGTGTAAAATACATAAGCTCTACTTTCTTGGGATATTATTTTTTGTGAACACATGTAACCCAGGCACACATATACACACACACACACACACACACCAATGTACTGGCCGCATAGAACTGGCATGTTTTAGAATGTTGTAACAGAACCAGAAACTAAAAATAAAGAAGACATCATGTATAATAGTTGATAGTGGTTGAGAATGCTTCTTGTTGACAACTGTTAGCGAGTCATGGAAGGATTTATGAAAGCATGTGACATACGATAGAATCTGTCTAAACAGGGATTTTTTTTTAAAATTTGATACCCTCAAATGACTGTGATTTGGGCATCCTATTATCACATATATAGTATAATGAGCTGCCAGCCACGTTGCATTGTGGTAGGGGTGTTAGTAATGAAATGGTTAATCAGACATTGGCACCATCACCCTCCATTAATCTGCCACAAGGAAATCCGACTGCATTCCTCTTTTTGTGCCACCCAGACATCTGGAGAGTGCCTTTATTCCCTGGGAAAATAGTAGGCAGTGCCAAATCATATGCCCACAGTCTCTCTCAGGCTACACGTTTTTATCCTTCTGGGCACTTTTATACCGCAGCTGTTAAATCCAGCAATGAATGGCTGCCTAAGAGAGGCAGATGGTTTCCTCCCCCTGTGCCCTTCCCACAGCACGTACGCGGACACACATGCAGGCTCACTTCCACAGCTGACAGCTCTGCCATTCAAGAAACTGGCAGGTGGGGATGCCCAGTCCACAATGCAGCTTAGACTACATATTCAAGCCACAGATTAAGTATGGGCATCCTTTCCTAACCTCTGCTGAACAGTTTGAGGAAATAAATCAGCAAATAGCACAATAATTTTAGGAAAAGTGGTGTGGAGGAGACATGGTGGAAAAGAGATGCTTTAATTGACCATTTAATTATTACTTTCTAATAGTTTTAAAATTAATGTGTTTTTTATCTCTCACTTAGAGATCCCGTAACTATTTTTTCATGATTTATTGTATAACTAATAATCCAATTGTTGGCTCATATTTCCAATGTGGTATTTTGTTTGCTGCATGAAGAAGGGCTATTGCTTCACTTACTCCAAGTTAAACTCTACAGAGGGAATAGTCAACCGACCCATTGTGTAAGATGTTCGAGTCAGTGTGACTGCTAAATACAGTACAATTGTTGAGATATTTCTATCACGTGAACCACAGTACTGGACCAGATGCCTGAACAGAATATGGATTTTAATGCAGTGATCGTGGCATTGTTAAAAGGACACTACAGGCATTCAGACCACTTTAGCTTTTTGAGGGGATCTAGGTGCACAGTCCCTGTCCCCCTTCGTCCTCCAATGTAAAACATTGCAGTTTTTGAGAAACTGCAAGCTACATTGCAGGACTAAGACTGCCTCTAGTGGCTGTTAATTAAATAGCCACTAGAGGCACTTCCTGCTTGCTAGAAGACTTTTGGTCGTCTAACTGACGCTGGACGTCCTCACACTCTGCATGAGGACATCCAGAGTCAGTTAAATCCTGCCAGAAAGCATTGTGACAATGCTTTCCTATGGGGAGGACCGAATGTGCTCGTGGCGCATGCACATTAGCCCCCACCCCCTTTGGGTGCAGTCGGAGGAGGAGGCAGAGCAGTCGCCCCATCTGGAGGGAGATTGATGCTGGAAGCTGGTGAGTACCATATGTTTTTTTTTTTTTAACCCTTATAGTGCCTATGGGTGGCTGGGGGCAGAGGCAATTAAAATGTAAGGAATACAGCTTTGTATTCCTTACACTGTAGTATCCCTTTAGTAATAATTTTTGAATCTATGCTTTGTAACTATGTTATCGATAACAAAAGCCCTTTACAAAAGCAAAGTTTGCGAATTAGCAAATTTAAACTTAATTGCAACATTGATGCTAGCTTAGTTGTAGCATGTTTCCAGAGCAGCTGTTTCAAATGTGTATAAACACACATACACAATTCCATGTAAACCTGATGCTTCTTTGTTATATTCAACAATTCCAGCAGAATATTTATTATGTTCTGTAACCTGTTTCTAGCCAGTGCTATTCTAAACCCTAAAAAAGGGCAAATGGAATGCCATCATTTAAAGGCGTATTGGGTCTCTCACTACTTCTATTCCATTCTCTCGCTGTTTTTTTTTTATTGGGGGAGGTGGGGGGGATTCAATTAGAGGTTTATATTGTGCCATGTGAAAGAGTAATTAATGTGAAAGTCTAATTATGCAAAGCTTCTTATACAATGTAATCAACTCATCTGTACCTAGAAATCTATTCCACGCATTTGTCTTCGAAACAAGGGAAATAGAGTCTGTTTGTCTACTTTGAACAGTTCATCAACATTCTGAGAAACTTTTAAGCTGTGTAAAAGAAAAAAAAAATACTTACCTTTATATATTTTTTTATTTCTTTACAGATCCTGGACAATCAGGAAGTCCAAGCCACAATGATCCTGCCAAGAATCCACCAGGTAAATATAACCTCAGGGACATTTACATTCTAACAATGAAAGAGAACAAAGGTGCTACTGTGATAGCTTGAAAGTGTATAATTGGTCAGCAATCTGCTTTGCATAGGCAATGGGTATAATCAGAACAAGCAGTGATTATGTTACCTCTTTTATTGTAGCAAATGCTTTAACTGCAACTTCATTAAGATTCAGTTAATCTTAGGGAGTGTTCTTCCAATTTGGAAAAGGTTGGGAAGCATAAAGCAAGTGTGAAAGGCGAAGGGTATGTGCGGTGTCATTCTCTTCTATGCTACATACAGACTATTATACATTATTGTAGTTTCCCTCATCCCATACAGCAATGGCATTGTATCAATCTTGTAACTTTGAGTCGGGATCTAAATATGGACACATGGTAGTGTGCAAAACAAGAAGATTGACATATCACTAGCACTTGTGCACAAAAAATCAGTTTGGCTTTTGTTGCACACAGATTGCCTCCTAATGAGAAGCTGTACCCTTTGAGTTGGTGACAGTGTTTTTACTTCACTCATGTAAACGCTGTTGAAGCATTCACTGGGGGAAAGATGTGCAGAGTAGGCACACAAGTACATATTTATATCCACTACAATGCTGAGTGATCATAGCTGCCATGTTTTCAACATTCCACATGAGCAATGGGCCCGTTTCTCATGATGCTGTGCACCATTTATACTCATAATTATTTGCATCGAATGCCACGGTTTGTTAGGATAGCTTAAAATTTGGTACAAATGCAATTTGTGAAATAAAAAATAGTGAATAACTGATCTCGGGTATTACTGCTGTGAAATAGTGACGCGACTCCTACATGTTCCTGTCTCGCTCTTAAGTTATGTTAATGTTTCTCGAACCCTTTAACAAAGGGTTAAGGAATTTAAGATAAAAAGAAGAAGAATATAACTCACAGCAAATGGTATCCTTCTTGTCAAACAGTGTTTAATGTCATTATGACAATCTGGCCCCTAATCATCATCTTTGCTCAGAAGTGCTACCTTTCCATGAATAGGGTAGTGTGCTATATTTTTGAATTTAGACAATCCTTTTTTTACATTAAAAACACAATCCAAATGATTTTAGTAAGAAGATGCTCATAGTTTGTAATCCTGTCTGGTGGTACTTGTAATGCTACTAATGCATCCCAGTAAGCACCCGTCATTGAAAATGTGTGTTTTTTTTATAATTTTTTTTTACTTTACAAAATGTTGTTTCCATGGTTTCAACATGAAATATAATCAGAGCAGTGCTTTTTGATTCAGCAGGTGGAGAGTGTTTAATAGTTCACACCTGTTTCTGCTTTCTTACAAACTACAAAAAGAAAAGTAACAGCACACATAGGCTCTATCCCAAATTACAGACTTTATTGAAGTTGGATAGGCAACGTTTCATTTCAAACAAGAGCCTTTCTCAAGCGCCAATACCTCCATATGTGCATATATATCTTTATAGAGTCACCTAATCAGTCTAATAATTAGTTACAACATAATTACAAACAGTATAGTTAACCCCTTAAGGACAGATGACGGATATATTCCGTCATGATTCCCTTTTATTCCAGAAGTTGTGTCCTTAAGGGGTTAAAGGACCACTATAGTGTCAGGAAAACAAACTTGTTTACCTGGCACTATGTAGTCCTTAGGGCCCCCCCCCCCCCCACCACCACCTTCATTGCCCCCCTCCCGCTGGGCTGAAGGGGTTAAAACCCCTTCAGCAACTTACCTTTCTCCAGCGCCGGTCTCCCTCTGCGCTTTTGCACTCTCCTCCTCCTGCCGATGTCAGTGCCGAATGCTCATGCGCAGCAAGAGCCGGGCTCATATTCAAACCGCCCATTGGAAAGCATTACTCAATGCTTTCCTATGGACGTCAGCGTCTTCTCACTGTGATTTTCACAGTGAGAATTGCGGAAGCCCCTCTAGTGGCTGTCAGTGAGACAGTCACTAGAGGCTGGATTAACCCTCAGTGAAACATAGCGGTTTCTCTGAAACTACTATGTTTACAGTTGCAGGGTTAAAACTAGAGGGACCTGGCACCCAGACCACTTCATTGAGCTGAAGTGGTCTGAGTGCCTATAATGCCTATAGCAATAAATTCATTAGCATAATAAGTACTTACACAAGAAAAAAAGTAAAAAGGAGGATGCCATTGGTGTGAGGTAGCTGACATGAGCGGAAGTATGAAACCGGAAGTGACGAAAAATCGTCATAATTAATACAAAATAAAAAAGTAATAAGCGACCAAATGCAAGATCCAGGGCTTCATGGAAGCCTCAGAAACCAATGTGCATCGCCCACAATTCCTAAAATAGTTAAAAAATCAAGTAAATGGAGAATACTAATGTGCACCGAACCGGGTTGCCATGGAGATGAGAGGTCACATGACGCATCACCATAGCAACGCGGTTAAACTGAATGGAATGAATAACACTCATAGAGTTTGGGGAATATCGCCTAAACCTCACTTAATCTCCAAGGCAGAAATGTAATTTTAGTAAACAATGATCATATAATTAATTGGGAGATAAATTACCATATAAAAAGTTATAATAATGAGTAAGTTCATAAAAAGTGCAAGATAAAGTACTTGTAAAAAGAATGCATGTACAAAAATGCATATAAAAATAATGTTACACTAGAAGTGCAAAATATGAATACAAATCCAAGTGCAGAAAACCAAAAGTGCTTACTGTGCCTATATGGCACATTGGTACAAATGGTAAAGTGCAAATAGTAAAGTGCACAAAACATTCTTGGGGGAATACCTCCTAAAGTGTTATAGTGCCGTTACAAATGTATATTGGCACATAAGGTATATATATTATTTATTCAGGTGTAATATACATTAAAGTGCAAATCACAATAATACATTTGTACGTATAAATAAAATGTAATAAATTAAATAAATAATACAATGTCTCTTAAAAATGTGTCCTCCTAATACCCATGTAATTACCAAGTGAAAAAACTGTGTTTGGAACCAGCACCGCCAAACTGATGATAAAAACCTAAAAAGAAAAAAGAAATAATTTGGAAAAAAAATTAAAAAGCTTTTTGAAAAAGAGTAATCCGATTCAAAAAGTATTTCATATTAACAACAAAATATCATACTCCAAATTAAGACCTCTCGGTTTCAGGGAATCTACATTGACCACATTGGAATTTGAGCAACTGCTTTCTTACAAAAGATAAAACATATAAATCAAGAATTATTGTGTACACATAAATACACAGGGCACTATATTTAGCAATCATGATATTAGACAAAAATATTAAATGCATGCATGTATACATTGATAAGGAAAAGCTTATTGAAGTTAATCAATATTAGATACAGGACTCAGTGGAAATGTTTACAATATATAAATTGTCAATTATAATGCAATAAGAAAAAATTCAAATAAAATTCAAATAAAAAGTTAAAATCAGAAGTATAAATAACAAATGAAAATAAAATGGTGCATAAAATTAACTATTTATCTGAGTTTGATGTTGACAGCTAATCAGGTTAAGACCTTCAATGGCATCAAGTAGATGAAGTCCACAAGTGGCTGTTCTTTTAATCTCACATAGGTGGATGTGCCATTGTGAATATAACTCAAACAAAAGGGTATCCCACAAAGGGTTAAAACATAAATTCGTAGAAAATGTAGTGCTACAGACAGAGTACTATTGAAAATTTATTAGTACAAAACACTGTCACAAAAGTACACAAAAAATACTTAAAAAGACTACAAATATTGTAGTCTTAATAATAAACAAAATATAAAAGTTCCATAAGAGAGAATAGCGAGAAAAGAATTAGCATCAATACCAGGTAGGACAGACTTGGGTCCGAAGATGTTTAAGTCACTATTATGCCGGCCGGACTGAAGTGAAAACGGACTTGCTCGTGCTGTGTTACACTGGATTCTAGCCGCGTGCGTTCCACTGCGGCTTAGGATGCGTTCCAAAGATGCTTTCTCACAGGAACCGATGTGTGGAGATGTCGCCTGGTGGTGGTTATTTTTACAAGCGATACAGTGGTTATGGTAGTCATATCCAGTCCTGTTATATAACTTTAGAGGAGTATTCTACCAATATTTGGAGTTTATCCACTATCTAGTTTTTGTCTTTATGTATACATTGATAGTCTATGGAAGTATATTTTACCTCATTGGAGTTTAACAAAAATCTGTCAGATTACCACATAGGAAAATCGTTCAAGCTCAGCTGAGCAATTTTTTTTGACTTGTCTAGTTTGGTGTTAATTTTCAAAGCCATTTTTTTCACCATCATGCAGTCTTTATTAAAACTTTAGTGACCAGACTGTTTTCTAATTTTCTTACCGTTAAGGACCAGGGCTGTTTTTACATTTCTGCTGTGTTTGTGTTTAGCTGCAATTTTCCTCTTACTCATTTACTGTACCGAAACATATTATATATATATATATATATATATATATATATATATATATATATATATATATACTGTTTTTCTCACCATTAAATGTTCTTTCTAAAGATACCATTATTTTCATCATATCAAATAATTTACTATAAATGAAATAATAAAATATGATGAAAAAAACCCACAACACCTTTTCTAACTTTGACCCCCCAAATCTGTTGCGCATCTACAAATACCGAATGTTAACATGTTCTTAGCTTTTTTTGGAAAGTTATAGGGCTATAAGTACAAGTAGGCTGTTTTAAAATATATATTTTTAAAATGTATCAATAGTGACATTGTACCTAAAGTAGACAACCCAATGTATTCAATATGGGGTATGTTCAGTTTTTTTTAGTAGCCACTTAGTCAGCAAATATATTTGTTTGTGTGTTAAAAATGCAAACAACAATTATGAACGCTAATTTAGGCCAGTGTTTGTTACTAAATGGCTACTAAAAAAGACTGAACATACCCCATTTGTCTTCTTTTGCAAATGGTGTGCCATCATGAGGGTAATTCTCATTCCGGGGCTACCATACGCTCTCAAAGGCAACATGACCAATCTGGCAAATTTCAATGAAAATCAAGCCTTATATTTGACCCTATAACTTTCAAAAACTCTATAAAACCTGTACATGGGGGCTACTTTTATACTCGGGAGACTTCGCTGAACACAAATATTAGTGTTTCAAAACAGTAAAATGTATCACAACAATGATATAATCAGTAAAAGTGCAGTTTATGTGGGAAAAATGCAAAAAATGTCACTTGCACTGACAATATATTTGCTGTGAAATGTTTTACTGTTTTGAAACACTAATATTTGTGTTCAGTGAAGTCTCCCCCGTAAATCAGTACCCCCCATGTACAGGTTTTTGCCATGGAAAGTAACAGTGTTAAATATAGTGCTAGCAAATTAAATTATTTGGACTTTCGGCCTGGGTTGTCAAGCAGGTCCCTCAAATTGCAATTAATAATATATATATATATTTAATTCCAAGTGTATTTTGACATAAATATATATATATTAATATAAAAATACAGTTAGATTCAAATTATTTATATATATATATATATATATATATATATATATATATATATATATATATATATATATATACCGTATTTATCGGCGTATAACACGCACAGGCGTATAACACGCACCTCATTTTTAGAAAGAAATTCCAGGAAATTTCCCCCCTCATCCCATAGTATTCCCCCCCCTCATCCCATAGTATTCCCCCCTCATCCCATAGTGTCCCCCCTTTCCATAGTATTCTCCCCCCTTTCCATAGTATTCCCCCCTCCTCCCATAGTATTCCCCCCCTCCTCCCATAGTATTCTCCCCCCTCCCCTCCCATAGTATTCTCCCCCCCTCCCCTCCCATAGTATTCTCCCCCCCTCCCCTCCCATAGTATTCTCCCCCCCTCCCCTCCCATAGTATATAGTATTCTCCCCCCTCCCCTCCCATAGTATTCTCCCCCCCCTCCCCTCGTATTCTCCCCCCCTCCCCTCCCATAGTATTCTCCCCCCCTCCCCTCCCATAGTATTCTCCCCTCTCCCCTCCCATAGTATTCTCCCCCCTCCCCTCCCATAGTGTACTTTCCTCCCCCTCCCCTCCCATAGTGTACTTTCCTCCTCCTCCCCTCCCATAGTGTACTTCCCCTCCTCCCCTCCCATAGTGTACTTTCCTCCCCCTCCCCTCCCATAGTGTACTTTCCTCCCCCTCCCCTCCCATAGTGTACTTTCCTCCCCCTCCCCTCCCCTCCCATAGTGTACTTTCCTCCCCCTCCCCTCCCATAGTGTACTTTCCTCCCCCTCCCCTCCCATAGTGTACTTTCCTCCCCCTCCCCTCCCCTCCCATAGTGTACTTTCCTCCCCCTCCCCTCCCATAGTGTACTTTCCTCCCCCTCCCCTCCCATAGTGTACTTTCCTCCCCCTCCCCTCCCATAGTGTACTTTCCTCCCCCTCCCCTCCCCTCCCATAGTGTACTTTCCTCCCCTCCCATAATTACTTACCTGTCCTGAAGCGTGGGCCGGCTTCACACCGTGCACCGCGGAACAGGAACTTTAATTTAAGGTTCCGGTTTCCGGCGGGACTGAAAGGAAGTGTGCACACTATTGTGCACACTTCCTTTCAGTCCCGCCGGAAACCGGAACCTTAAATTAAAGTTCCTGTACCGCGGTGCGCGCTGTGAAGCCGGCCCACGCTTCAGGACAGGTAAGTAATTATGGGATATCGGCGTATAACACGCACCCACGATTTTTCCCCTATTTTCAGGGGAAAAAAGTGCGTGTTATACGCCGATAAATACGGTATATATAATTTTTTTTATTATTTTTACATTTTTATTTATTTTTAATTATAATATTATTTTTTATAATAATATATACAATATATGTAGTTATTATATATATTACATATATACATGTGTAATTTTACTCTAAATTTATTTTTATTTTAATATATGTATATATTAATAAAAAAGAAAATACACTTAGTATGATGTTATATTTCATTTATATATACATATATATATATATATATTTATATATATATTTTATTAACATTTTTACTTTACTTTTTCACCAGCAGGGGGATTGCCTGTCATTTTAGGCAGTCCACTGCAGGCAGCACTATGGACGCCTATTACGGCCATGTGACAGCTCTTTTAGGGCGGTCACATGGCCAGCGGGGTCATTTGCAGAGGGGGCACTGTCTGGGCTGTCAGACAGTCCCCCCCAGACAGTGGGGGAACGGCGGCAATCGGGTAAGTGAATAGGAATACTGCGGACATACTAGGTACGTCCGAGGTCCTTAAGGACCATTTTTGTCGGACGTACCTAGTACGTCCGAGGTCAGGAAGGGTTTAACTCCTTAAGGACACATGACGTGTGAGACACGTCGTGATTCCCTTTTATTCCAGAAGTTTGGTCCTTAAGGGGTTAAAGGGACACTCCACTGCCCCAACCCCCAAAAAAATCAACAACAAAAATCACTGTTTAATAGATATACCACAATGAAAACATGCATGCATTTAGTCAGATGTTAATTAATTGGGGGTATCTAAAAAAATCTCTTGCAAAAGTGGCACTCCTCTTGTCTGCAGCCTTTGCAAGCCCTTCCCTTCTTGCCCATCCCAGACTTTATGTGGCTGTCCAATCACAGGCTTCCCAATGCAGTATAATGAGAAATTGTTGCACGGCAGGTGCTCTGGGCAGTTTCCTGCCTCTTGAGTTCAGCTCCACTGAACTAACCAAACCAGGAAGCAACCAGTCTGCTTGAAAGCCAAGTTGGTGTAACCAGGTTCATTTATACAGTATAATAAAAAAGAGGAATAATCTTTACACATAAAGCACTTCAACAAGCTAAAATGTTTTAGGGATTTTTGAGTGTCACTTTAGTCTCTGGTAGATAGTTCAGAACTAGTTGTGATTCAGTGTCTATGAGAGACCTAGATACATGAGTAAGGTCTCCAAAAGGTTCCATGTTTCTTCACTTCCCACATATTCATGTTCCCTTTTTAGATAAAAGGCACTACATGTTTATGATAGAAAAAAAAAATCACTTATCTCATGCTGTGTTTGTTTACTTTTTTATTCCAAACACCCCTATGAAGTTTGAACAGGCCATCAGAGGCAGTAGGCCTAAATGGCTTACTGTTTAAAAATGTCTGGAAATATGTTTACTTAAGTGATGAAAAAAGATCGGGTGTAAGTGAAAGAGACAAAGGAAACATGGGCTGTCTACTGCTCCAGCTTAAATCTAGTGTTTTGCTATAAACGAGTTTACCACTTCAAATATCAGAGTCGGAAATTCTGGAGAAACTGCCATATAGTTAGTGCTCCACTGTGGCAGTTCTACTGCTCAGGAATTACTATTATTGGTGACTCGATCTTTAATTCCAGAATAGTTTAACTCTAGCAGTGAATTAGTATTCAATGGTAACAACTTGAGTTTCATATCTTACTTAATTTTCTGAGGCTTGTAATTACAAATATACATACGGTAAGTTCAGTTACAAACTCTGTTATATTTTTAAATATCTTCAGTGAATTGTGAACATTAATAATCATATTGGGTTCTAACCCAAAAGTGCAGCTAACCCTCTAGAAGTGTGGTGGCATACTGGCATAGAATAGATTATTTTGTAAGGAAACAAGGCAGTGTTGTAGCATTTATAGAAACATCATTCTGGAAAAAGACTTTGATATCTATGTATTATTTTTAAGATTGTAATCAGGTATAAGAGGATATTTCTGGTGTCATTACTGTTTATTTTACCTGCAGCTGATGAAATACTTACGCCAGTTTGTTTGACCTGAGGGGTCTTGAAGCCATTACTCATATAGCTATGTACTTGCCAAGACTTGAATAATACGTTCTTAACACTATTGGATTATTTATGCAAGGTACTTCTCATACCAAGCCTAAGTATATAAACTTTGTACAGGTGATTTAGGGATAAATGCAGCATCATTGATCATTTTAGTGATGCCTCAAGTTAACCGACAACTCTGATGAGCATGTTTGACTGTGGTTCTTAGTGATCTAATGTGGGCCCCTGCCTGGGGTTTGAAGGATATGTTGTGTCTGTTTGTACCAGTGGGGGGCAACTGAAATGTAATGGGGATCCATGAGTCATTGACCTGTGACTGACATTATAGCTGAGTGCAGATAGGCACCATTTCTCTTTGGTTAAACAATAAATTCAAATACTATTATGTGGTGTCTCCGTGTTCTGTTTCTCTGTATAACAGGTGAAAAAATCCTATTACACATAATTCATACCTTATTAGCTAATCACAGTGAAATGTGCTTATTTTTCGGCACATTGTAACTAAGTTTAAAATAAAACTGCAATATACTCAATTTATGTCTGCACCCAAAAATATATATTTTTCTATATTTATATATATACATTTAAACATAAAAAATTAAAGCCTTTCTTTCCACGTGCTTTCTTATGGCCCCATTATCTTCCACTATACATATTTGTGGTTTTAGTATTGATTCTGCTCTTTTGATTGCTGTTTCTGGTTAAAATGTAAAATCTACTTTCTTTTCTTTTGTTAGGCTACCTTGAAGACAGTTTTGTAAAGTCTGGAGTCTTCAATGTTTCAGAGCTTGTGCGAGTGTCTAGAAGTAAGTGTGCATTACATTCATTAATTGGAGCATGTTCTTTATTAGAATTGCAGTCAGGAGGTAGCACTTCTTTTTACCTGGGCTCTACCCTTTGCCTATAGACCTTAATATTCCTCGTGCTGGGACAAATAATGTGGCGATACCAAGAAAGAATGATCCACCCAAACCACTAAAATAAATGGGCCATATGAAAAAAGAATAAGAAGTTGCAAAATGAATAATAATAATTATTATAAATTAATAATCATTTAAAGATACATCTGATATTTTCTTCTTGTCTGTGCATCTTGAAGAATAATATCCTAACCAATTTTTACGTTTTTTTTCTTCCCTCATATCTGAGGCAACAGATTCAGTCTGATCTCTTCTGACAGATTCCTCTTGTCCCACTACTGGACATATAGAATCTATTAACATGCTTGGATGTTTGGCCCTTTACAAACTCCAACCCTTTATTCCCAATTCAAGCCAAGTTTCAGCAAATGGAATTTTCTATCACTCAAATAATATGAGTTTTAGAATTGCTCTGGCTAAATCTTTCTAAAACTTAAATACCCATTATTCACTAGGGATCGACCGATTATCAAGTCATATTCCGGATTTTGGGAACTATCGTATCGGCCACTATTAATACTGATATTGCTGATAATGTTAGAGGCGCTCCCCCTTACAAGTCACTCAGTGTAGTGTGGTTGAGCGAAGCAGAGCGGACCACGGTACAGGAGCTTCGGTTTTTCTGTACCCGACCGGACTGACAGCTCGGCCACGCTATTAAAGAGGTAATGAGGCACACCAGGGAGGGGAGAGGACCACTAAGCAGGAGGACTCTTAAGGACAGGGAGGATTAGAAACACTAAGGGGGTGGGGGAATGAGGAGAGGGGCGTGGACCACTAAGGGCCTGGGAAGGGGGGGAGAGGTACACTAAGGGACAGGGAGGGGAGGTGAGGGGAAAGGAAAACTAAGGGACAGGGAGAGGTACACTAAGAGACAGGGAAGGGAGGGAAGGGGAGGGGAGAGGAAGGGAGAGGAACACTAAATATTTTTGAAAACATAAAAAAATCTGACTGGCATGTATATTTTGTGCATTCACCACTTAATAAAAAAAAAAAAGATTTGCTAAAAAAAAATTAAATAAGCATGTTCAGTAAACAGTAGATTTGTGTAGAAATTGTTTCTTTTTTAAAAACAGTAAATGTATATCGGTATCAGTAAGTTATCGGCTATCAGCCTAAAAGTTCACAGATTATCTGTATCGGCTCTAAAAAATCATCATCAGTTGATCCCTATTCTTTAGACAATACTTGTATGGAAATGCCTAGTCCTGTTTTTCAATAGTCCTAAGGAAGCAGTTTTATATGATTACCACCATGCTGAAATTATGAGCAAGCTAAAATTATTTTTGCTTAAAAAAATCAAATATAATATCTAAACTCCTGTTTTTTTCCCTAATGTGAAACATCTTTATTTGAAAAATAAATCTACAGATATTTGGCAAACTTTTAAAATTAGGTTTCAGTTAACTGTTCTGGGTGGGTGTTTGCATTAATTGTCTTTAGTTGTTTGTTTGTTTATTTTTTTGTTTTTGTTTTTTATTAAAAATAATTAATCTAGCTCCATACTATTGCTTTCTAGCTTTCTGCCTTCCCAACCTGCACATGTTTCCTTTCTTCTAATATGCCTGTGGAGCATGGGTATTCAAGGATTTATGTGATAAACTCTTATTTGCTTTAAAACATTAAGGAGCATTGTGACTAGCTCAGTCACCTTTCCAGAGTGCAAGATTGAACATAAAGTAATTTTAGGTTGCCACCCAGCACCCAATGATTAGACAAACGTCCCAAAACCATAATCCTTCTTGGCCCCATTTAATATGTGGAGAATGAAGAGTGGGTGGGCTGCTTTCTGTCCAAGAACTACAATGCATGGGAGTATCTGTATTTTTTTTAAATTTTTTTTTATTTTTTTATGTGATTTACAGTCTTACGTATCCTAAAAAATTAGGGTTCAATAATGTTCTTAAAGGGACACTGTAGTCACCAGAACAACTATAGCTTATTGTATTTGTTCTGGTGAGTAGAATCATTCCCGTCAGGCCTTTTGCTGTAAACACTGTCTTTTCAGAGAAAATGCAGTGTTAACATTGCATCCTAGTGATAACTCCACTGGCCACTCCTCAGATGGCTACTAGAGGTGCTTCCTGGTGCAGTGTGCACACTGTGCAGAACTGCCATTCAGTGTCCCAACCCTCTGCATGCAGACACTAAACTTTCCTCATATGGATGTATTGATTCAATTCATCTCTATGAGGAGATGCTGATTCACCAGGGCTGTGTTTGGCTTGTGCTGGCTCTGTCCCTGATCTGCCTAATTGACAGTCTCAGCCAATCCTATGGGGAAGCATAGTGATTGGCTCAGACCACCACTCTGATGATGTCAGCAGTCAGAGGCAGTTCAGAGGCAGACTTGAATACAAGTAAGATTTTACTATATTTAGGGAGGTAAGAGGCGGTCATGGGGGCTAGATGGTGGTTTTAATATGATAGGGTCACAAATACATGTTTGTGTTCCTGAATCTATAGTGTTACTTTAATGTGCCTTCTCCTTTATTCTTTTAGAGTCTTACATACTGCCAAACTGATATTAGCCCTTAAAGCGACATTATAGTCACTAGATCAACTTTAGCATAATGAAGCAGTTTTGGTGTAGAGATCATGCCCATGCAGTCTCTCAGCTCAACACTGCCATTTAGGAGTTAAATCACTTTGTTTATGCAACCCTAGTCATACCTCCCTACATGTGACTTACACAGCCTTCCGGAACACTTCTTGTAAAGAGTCATCTAATGTTTACACTTTCTTTATTGCACAGTCTTTTTAATTTAGGATTTCTTATCTCCTACTCTGTTAATAGCTTGCTAGACCATGCATGTGATTAAAGTTCAATTTACAGAGCAGGCGATAGAAATTGTCAAAGTAAGTTAACATCTGATTGGAAATGAAACAATTTTTTCATGCAGGTTGTGTCAGTCACAGGCAGGGGAGGCGTGACTAGAGCTGCATGAACATAAACAAAAGTGATTTAACGTCCAAATGACAGAATTGAGCAGTGAAACTTAAGAGGCATGATCTATACACCAAAACTGCTTCATTAAACCAAAGTTATTTTCCTACCTATAGTATCCCTTTAAAGTTAATACTGCCAAGCTTCTCTGTTCTTGCATTTCTTTAATCTCCAGTATTCCTCAAACCACAAGAGACTGTGGTGTGCTGTTCCAGTCAACAGAAGTCAGGAATCCATGCAGTTTACATGCCATTCTTTAGGTAGATACGGCCTGAGAATACTAGTTCACTTGGGATTTTGCGTGGTTTAACACACATGAAAGGCCTTATTCATCCTATGTGTTTCTCAAGGGATCTTGTTTGCTCGCGGTCCCCGTTAAATAGGGGATTAAAATAGTTTGTTGATATTAAGCCATTTGAGCTGGCAGCTGTGCACTCTTCTCTCAGGTACGAGTGTAGCATTTAATAGGCATCTCTATAGAAGATAGAGGGGAGAACCCCTCTATAGATATCCAAAAATGTAAAGAATCCACCTCTATCAGCAGAATGTCACTTTACAACAAGGCTAATTGAGAAGCCTATCTGCGTATAGTTGAGTGGGGCCTGGGGATGTAACCCAGTAGCACTGATTGATGTACTACTGTACTGGGCATTTTGAACAATGTTATTGTTCAAGAAAAATGAAGCTACTGGTCACACTCAATTAATCTTGGATGCTATTAGGAAATAACTGTATTATATGTAAATTGCTGATCCCATAATCTGGTTGGAAACCTCACATGAAATGCATATTATGCAGAAAGGTTTTCAAACATAAAAAAATGTTTTAGAACTAAAGGTACACAAAGATGTTCAATTGGATTTTAAAAGAATATGGTTCTAATTGTTTATTTACATTATGCTTCTTTGAATGATCCTTATCATAATTTAAAGGAAGGGGAGTTTTACTTACCATACTTTTTAACACCAGTGTTCCCTCCCTATTTAGGTGTCATTCCCAGCCCCCCGGTAAGGGGTCCAGAAGGGGAGTTTTACTTACCTTATTTCTTAACACTAGTGTTCCCTACCTATTTAGGTGTCATTCCCAGCCCCCCGTAAGGGGCCCAGAAGGGGATTTTTACTTACCTTACTTCTTAACACCAGTGTTCACTACCTATTTAGGTGTCATTCCAAGCCCCCCGTAAGGGGCCCAGAAGGGGATTTTTACTTACCTTACTTCTTAACACCAGTGTTCACTACCTATTTAGGTGTCATTCCAAGCCCCCCGTAAGGGGACTAGAAGGGGAGTTTTACTTACCTTACTTCCCTTGCTGAGCTGGTCTCGCTGATGATCTTAGCCAATTCAATGATTCCCCATAGAGAGGCATCGGGAGGCAAGTGGACATGGGCAGCAAACTGTTGCGCTGCTTTAATCAAACGCTTTCTAGGAGCAATGTATGATTAAGAACCGATTCTTTGTTTCTTACAAGTGAAGAGCCTGTAGTGGCTTTTAGGAGGACAGCCACTAATAATGTGTTTAACCCTGCAATAAATACCTTGCAGTTTCTACTAATCTGCAATGTTTTATATTGCAGGTTTAAAACTAAAGGGCCATTGCGCCCAGGCCACTTCATTGAGTAGAAGTGGTATGGATGCCTCTAGTGGTCCTTGAAATATTTTGAAAGGCTTTCTTTCGCAAATGTAATGCATTCCAACATTATTAATTTAATGTATGACCCTTCTTTCTGGAGGTTTGTTAATTAGCTAATGCTTAAAGGGATACTGTAGTGCTAGGAATTTAAATCTGGGGGTGGGAATGGGGGTCTAATGCACATGTGCGGCGAACACTGCAAGCGCATTAGGCCCTCGACATAGGAAAGAATTGCTGCCATGCTTTCCTATGGGCATGTTAGTGACACTGGATGTCTTCATGAAGAGTGTCAGGAATGCATATTAAACAGTGAGTTTACAATTAAATTGCACAGTCTGTAAGAAAATAGCATCTTACTGTTTAGTGACTAAACTGTCTTGTTTTACAGGAATCCTTTTAGTCAGAAAAATATCAGCACCTTTAAGTAGTTTCAACTGACAAGCTGTCAGTTTTAAACAGATTAAATGGCAGATATAGACTGTAAAATGTTAGTTTTCAATTTTGGTAAATAAATTGCATGTTGATATAGTTTCATAGTATGTGTATTTACGCATTGTTAAAAAGTACCTACTGTTTATTCTGTCTTCGCATAACTCTAAATTCAGTTTTGGCAGGTAAATTGCTCATTGTTCTTTTGTCTTCTAGCTCCCATAACACAGGGCTCTGGAGTCAATTTCCCCATTGGTGAGCCACTAAACCAGCCATACTATCATGACCTGAACTCAGCAGTCAGCTTACAGCGGTCCCTGTCTTCACCACCAAGCAGGTAAATATTAAACTGCATCTTATGGTTAATGCGTAGCTTCACAGCAGAATCAGAATTCTTTCAGAATTCTTTCAGAGAGAATTCCTGTTCTCAAATGAACACTCCCCCCTCCCGTCAAAGTTGAAAAAAAAACACACACCCATATATATATACACACACACACACACACACACACACTATTTAGTAGATATACCCATGATGAAAACATGTCGATATTTAATAATGCATTTTTACATTGGGAATATATCTGCACGACGCTTAATGTACTGGTTTTGGTGCATAGACCCTGTCCTTTTTTCAGTTTACAAACATTGCCATGAAATAGCAATGTTTATATTTGTCCAAAACCACAATTTTTCATACAGCAATTAATAGCTACTTTTATTTGTTCTTTTAAGTTTATCGTATAATTATTCTTATGTATAGAGTGAAAATATCTTGTTAACCCCTTAAACCTGCGACCTGCAAAATGTGTTTTTCAAATCATATCTGTCACTTATTTAAATGTTATAAAATGTACAGTAGTGCATTGTTGGACGATACAGTTGTGTCAGTTGCTAATTTCCAAAAACAATAACATCAACTACTGTAGAATACTCGATTTTTGAAATGGCTAATTTACTCAGGGTGTAAAAAGTTAAACACTGGAAAATGCTGCATTAAATTGAATAGAAACAGAAAGATTACTTAAAATGTTGTTAGTTTTCTTGCAATCTTGCCATTCAGGGAGATTTACAAGTGCTTGTATTAAATCCTGATGCTTAGTCATAAGTTTATCCAGAAATATGTTATGGGTATAATTCAGTGTCAGATGTTTCCCATACACATTTACATTACTCTTTATGTAACTGTGTATCTCATACTTACATGTTGCATATGTATGACAAAAATCAAATGTGTTTTACATTCTCAGGGAACATCTGCATAATAATCTTGAATGATCCTGCAATCTTAAAGCTAACAATAAGAACTATTTCCTTTCTTTTGAATTAGCAAAAGACCCAAGACCATTTCAATAGATGAGAATATGGAACCAAGTCCCACGGGGGATTTCTACCCTTCTCCAAATTCACCAGCAGCTGGAAGTCGGTCGTGGCATGACAGAGATCAAGGTAATTTACATACACGCTGCATACACGCTGACTGGTGTGAGCATTCAGTAGCAAACAACACAGAGGAAGTCATCTGCACATGGTCTGAAAGAAGGTATCTTAGGTTTGGGGGCTTCTGATGGGCCTCAAGCTTATCTGAATAACTCATAAGTTTTTATCAGGACGTGTCTCATGAATGAGTCATATACAGCTGCCCCAAGAAAATGTTACACAGCAGTGTTTTACAGTAATCTTTATGAGCACAAACAGAGTTTGTCCTGTAATTGTTTTTAATATATTTTAAATGCATGTCAGTATTTATATGCACTAACGCCCCTAGGCATTTCTATATACTTTATAATGTTCAGAGATACACTTGTGTTCAGTTTTAATAAAACTAAAACCCAAATCATAGTGAGCTTATCATTTGTACACAAGTCATTTAAGAGGGTTGGGATGTTCTAAGTCTTAAATGGTCACTCCAACCACCATGACCACTTCTGATTTTAAAATTGTTGTAGGAGTCAGTATGTGCAGTGTTTCAGGTTTCAGAGCTTCCCCTTGCAGGCAGATGTCCCCTTCCACCCATGCTACTTTTATGCAGAAATGTATTCCTAATACTATAGGGTGCCTCTTCCTCCACATCCCTCGCACCCAGTAATTAAAGTGTTAAAAAATATTTTTTCACTTACCAGTTCCCAGCACAGAGGTCCCTCAACGCTGACTCTGTTTCCTCCTCTTGAGCTGTCCTGCCAATAGGGCACTCTAATGTGCATGTGCGGTTAGTGCAGCACACGCTTTAGACCTTCCCCATAGAAAAGCATTGATTTAATGTTATCCTATGGTGATTTTGAAGTCACTGGTTGTCCTCAGGCAAAGTGTGAGTATGTCCAGCAACATTTCACAGAAATAAACTCTGTGAGTGTTTAGACAGCCACTAGAGGTTGTCTTAAGCCTGCAATGTAAACATGGCAATTTCTCTAAAACTGCAATATTTTACATGGCAGGGCTAAGGGAACAATGAGATGAAGTGGTCTGTATGGCTATAGTGTCCCTTTAAATATGCCACATCTAGCTCTCCTTGGACAAAGGTTTCGAAACCTGACCCTACATATGTCACGTATCAGCAAGGGTAGCTCTTTTAAAAAGCTTGTTCTCTCTGTGCTGTTATAAGTGAACATAGTATTGAAGAAATATCACATTAATGAATTGACAAACATTGATTAGATAACAACCAAAAATTAAAAAGACAACAATCAAAAATTAAAAAACATAAAAAAATCTCTGAAGTAGGCACAAGATTTTATTTTACAGTACTCATCTTTATCTGCCACATAAGAAAAAATATTAATGCTATTTCACTAAAAGCAAAAGTACTTATATTTTTAAATGATTTAAAATTGTTATTGAAGTTTTTTACATAAAAGAGCATTACTTATTTATAGACACTTTTTCATAGCAGTTATGTTCCTTATAGTACTAGCTCGCACGTCTGTTGATCTATACACAAAAATGAAAATCTCTTCATGCTATCTCTGGAAGATGTGAGTTAGAGTGTTTTAATTAATATCTAACATAGTATGTTGTTTTATGAAGCTCAGAAGCATGTTTTAATTTGCAAGACAGTTTAGCAAAGAAGAGTTGAGCAAAGTCATTTTATTCCTCTCAGTAAAGCAAAGTATTTGTAGCACTAATGACACCATTAGAGCAATCTTTTATTGGTTCCTTTTTCCTAGCAGTTACTTAATTGTATTATCCATTTGGTATTATCATAGCTATTTCTCAGAAGGCAGAAACATAACAAATTGTCTGAGTACTTCATTAGAGAGCATCTTTAAAATATTGACATTACGATGAAGATTCATTGTGAACTGGATTGGGAACTGCATGCTGTACATTTAAACAGCCACACTTAAAGAGGAACTGTTATAAAAAAAAAAATGCTTTGCGGTAGCATATGCTAATATATGGTACTTGGCAAAGTTTTACTGGCTAGAACCATTTAGTTCAAAATATATTTTAATCAGTTATACAGGTCAGTTGCTGTATTACAAGTCAACTGCTGTCATAGGATAATTTACTTAGGAGCCTACAGTGAAGGAAGGAGGTTAACCAGCAGTAAGCACACAAACAAAGTAATGCTACTTTTACACACACACGCACACACACACTTGCTTTTTGCCCTCTTGATTAAAAACAGAACTTGCACATTTACACCTATAAGCAAAATGTATTACAGATGGAGTAAAATTAATATACAAAGCAGGTATATAAACAAACAATAAAATAATTTAATTGTCTCAAATTTTGCAAATCTCATAATTTTCATCCAGAGGTTTTAGACTTCTATCTCTTCCATCTAGAGCTGAGTTGGCAAATCTTTACAAGTAGTCTATTTAGGCCTACGTTTCCTAGCTTTCTCTTTTAGGAAATATTATTGTGAAGTCTATGGTTATTTGTATATATCTTAACTCTTCTCTTGTGTTATTATTAATTTATTATTATGGATATTATTATTAAGGAACATTGCCATAAGCATGGCAGTGGTTATGGTGTCAGGAGTGCTCTAACATCCCCATTTGTAAGTTTTCAAACTGTTCAAAGGATGGTTTAACCTCTTGAGGTCATCTAGGCCATGCTCCCTTCCGTCAGTGCTTCCCACACAGAGTCAGGGAGAGCTAATAGACTCTCCTGCTTAGGAAATTCCATCTGACGGTAATGAATGCAGGGAGCAGTGCTTGGAAAACCACATGTACGGAATCAAGCAAATTCTAAATGTATGTCAGTTTAAAGGAGCACTGACACATTTGGGTTTTTCATATATGATAGAATCTTTATGAAGAGCTCACAATAAGCGCCCTGGTGTGATGATGATTGCATCTGCCACCAATTGTCATCACCTGGACAAGAGATGTGAATTCTTCCCTTTTCAACTGAAGGAACCTTGCAAGTCCACTTGAAATTAGTGTAATGAATAAAAATCAACCATTCAGCTTAAACTGTTTATTAAATGGTAGAATATATTTATTTCACTAATTTGAAATGCATTTGCCAGGTTACACTTTAAAACTCTAAATCTGCATTGTAATATTATCTTTTTTAAATGGTCCTCTATTTGGCACGTTTTATTGACTTACCTTGTAGAATATTGTAATATTACAACTGGGGATCGACCGATTATCGGTCTGGACGATATTCGGTATTTTGGGCAATAACGATATGATATTGCCGATAATACATAACAGGACCGCCGGGCCCATTAGAAGCCCGGCGGTCCTGGGGGGCCCAGCATACGTTAGTTTTATGAATACTTACCTTCCCAGCAGCTCCCTTCAGCTCCCCTGTGTAAATCTCGCGAGTACCGTGGCCGTCAGAGCGTTGCCACGGGTTACCATGGCAATACTCTGCAGGGCACACAGGCCGCGAGAGTTAGACAGGGAAGCTGAAGGGAGCTGCTGGGAAGGTAAGTAAGCGCTTGCTGTGGGCCCACTCTGTACTTTCCATGCCACTGGTCCACCAGGGAATGGCATACCCCCCCTCTCGGGCCAAGGAAAAAGCAGGGAGGGGGGACTAAAAAAATAATATTTTTTTTTTTTTTTAATAAATTAAAAATTGCCCACTCCCCCCCAAATTACATACCTACAGAAACACACACACACTACACAAAAAAAAACACACACACACACACTGCATTATATAAAAACACTACACAAACAAACTACATTATAAACACACACTACACAAACACACACACACACTGCATTATATAAACACACTGTATTCACTATACATACACACACTACACAAACACACTGCATTCACTTTACGTACACTACACACTGCATTCACTTTACGCACACACTGCATTCACTTTACACACACACTGCATTCACTTTACACACACTACACAAACACACACTCTGCATTCATTATACACACACTACACAAACACTGTATTCACTATACACACTACACAAACACACTCTGCATTAATTATATACACACTACACAAATACACACTGCATCCACTAAACACACTGCATCCACTACACGTGGCATGTTTATTTTGTGCATTTACCTTTAGAAATATTTTTTTGTTTTTTTTCAAATGGTAAATGTACAGAATATCGGTAAGTTATCTGCTATCGGCCTGAAAGTTCACAGCTTATCGGTATCGTCTCTAAAAAAAAATCAATATTGGTCGATCCCTAATTACAACCTTTAACACTAGCAGTTATTGTCTGAGGAGTGCATAAGTAAACTAGATACGTCCTTATCTTTCTAACTCTCCTCTACTCTCTCCCCTCCCGCTATTCTCTCACAATTAAAGTTACCATAATGATTTATTTAGACTTTTTCATTCTTAGCATTAATAAGCTGCAGATTTCAAGAGCTTGTCCTCTGAGGCTTGTTGAGCCTTACCTGGGCCAATTTTTAATGGGCAGCTTGGGTATACTCCATGACCTGCTTAATGTAGATATTAATTAGCTTCTCTTTATTTCATGCCTTGTTTAATACACAATGTATATTTTTAGTGAGATTGTTCTCAGTAAGTCTAGGAATATTTGCCTGCTATAAACCAAGTATTGGAATCTATCATGGGAAAGGAGCTTGCTTTTTTAATTAATAATTCCTCTTATCGTGTTGATGTCATTACATAATAATTTTACAAAGATTTACTGAGTGCTAATACTGGGATTATACGAACAGCAATTTAAAAGCTATCACCACAAATGAAAATGTGAGGAACAAAATCTGTTTTTATTTTCCAATGAAATATGCAAAAAATTTCATAGAGTTAGTAAACTACTTTTTTTGTTTATTTAAGCAAACAGAAGATTAAATCCTGACATATTTAAATTTGCTCCTATAAAATAATTTTATTTGTATAGTTGTTGTTGTTCTTTTGCCTTTTCCTCTAAATTCAAACCTTTGCTTTTGATTACATTATATGACTTCAATATTCAATATTCAATTTACATTTTTCTTCAGAATATGTTATATTGAATCTTCAATATAGCAGAGACTTGGTCAGTGAGATTTGTTTCAAATTAAGAGCATTTTTCTGACTAGACCTCATATATTTCTAGTCCTATAAACATTTAAAACACTATGATATCTTGATACTCAATCATTCATATTGCTTGTTTGTTATTAGTGTTAACATTGGTAAATCTCCAGAGTATGCTATATTTTTAGAACATAGTGTTCTGTAGGGACATATCCCCTTTAACCTTCTGAGCACTTAATATAACAACCAATGACCAATGACATTTACTATTCTCTAAAAAGAGCAGCAGGAGAAACCAAGATAAACACTGCAAAGGTCACACAATATATGAATGGTAAAAGTGTTGTTTGTGCCATTTATTACAAAAACATATTAAAGGAACACTATGCACCCAGACCACTTCATCTCATTGAAGTGGTTTGGGCATACTTTCCCTGTCACCCTTTGCCCTGCAATGTAAAAACATTGCAGTTTTAGAGAAACTACAATGTTTTCATTGCAGTACTAAGACTGCCTCTAGTGGTAGAGATGTTACGTGAGGTTTGACTTTGTGAAATGATGCTGGATGTGCTCATGCTCTGTATGAGGACATACAGCACCAGAGAAAACCCCATAGGAAAGCATTCTCGTGGAGAAGGTCTAATGCTAGTGCGGTGCTCGTTGCGCATGCACATTGGTTTCCCCATTAGCTGACATCAAAGGAGGCAGACACGAGCCAGCCTGAGGGACAATTGGATATCATATCCTGTCCAGTATTCTTGCCAAATTGATACCCATGTCTGGAGGGAACATAGTGAGAACCCATAGCACTCTGCTCACTTCCACACTGGACCACGAGGAAGGAGTGGTGTGTATATTTGATTTACCTGCTTCATTGGTTAAATGGCAGCATTCATTAATGCCTGCCTCCAATGTGCCTCCAAAATCCTTTTTATATATACATACCTTGCAACCGTCATGAAGGAATTTCACAAAAACCTGTGGGCAGTGCCTCCAAGTTGCCTGAATGCAGTGGGGAAGTTTGAGCTGTGCAATACTGCAGCACTGAGATGAACACATTTTGCTAATCAGGTGGAAAGAGTTCTGATGTGCTCAAAATGCTTATTTAACTACAACACACACATGGGTGCATTCTGTGACGCAGCCATGAACGCACACGTGTACATGTTTTTTTCCTTTATCACCACAAGGAAGTGGGACATTTGAGAAATAACCTTAACTGGCAGTAAACTTAACTGGTCCAAACTTGAGACTATATTGCAAGATTGGTCATTTAAGTGTATGTGTTTGGAGATGGCTTTATGTATGTCTGCAACAACCATTGTATACAAGCATGCAAATATTGTTTTAGCATACAGCTACAGTTAGGCACATCACGATCTTCAGCCTCAGGGCCATGTGACCCTTAATCGAGCACGGGACAGAGCTTAAAGAAAATTCAAAGCACCACCTGCCCCACAGCTTTTTTCAGTGGTATTGGTGCAGTCACAGTGCTGCAGTGATTATGTGAGCTAGGATCCTTCTGTACCTATACGAATTTAAACTTATTTTTTTTTTTTTATCCCAGGCAATGGAGATATGCTGTCAGTGCTGGGGAAGCCTCTGTTTGTTTGTTTTTAAATAACTGCCCGAAATTAGGACTACAATGAGTAATTGGACAATTACCTCAACAATTATTGTGCTTGAGGTGTCGCTTTAAACATTATTTCTATTTAGTGCTGCAGCATATAATCACTGATCCATGTGACCAATGACTTTTCTGTAACAAAGACTGTATGTAAGATTAGTGTCTCCTCCTCTAAATGACATATGGGTTTGGGAAATGTGCTTGTTTTTAGTAGTTAATAGATAGCCCCACAACACTGAAACAGTAAGTTATTTGTCACTCCAAGGCAAAGGCAAAAGGTCAGAAACTCTATTCACACTTCTTTAGGGCTTTTCCACACCTGCAGCGCATAGCAGAGGAAGGATTTGCCAAATGGAAACCATCATTACATACATTGCTAACGTTGAGAAAACTATGGCCTGAACATGAACTGTGAGTCACTGGGAAAAATCCAATTATTAACAACAATAGCACTGTTTCAAGCATAAAGCTATCTTTTAAAAACACATGCTATAAAATCACTCTTCACTCATCTCTCTCAAATGTAAATTACTATAAAGCCTTTCAATGGAGTGCGGTTATGTAAAAGATGACTCTAGTGTAGTAATGCTATTGTCACATGCTAAAGCCTATAAATACCATGATTTTGAAATACTGAATTGGCATTCTTTCCCATTCCTGCTTTCTTTAACCTGTTCAGATTTTCTCGTCAGTATTCAAGGATCGATTGCTTGATCCAAGACTCACAATCTATAGCACTTTGCCCTTCATCATTGCAGATAGTACCCAATGTAGTAAAACATATCTCATTAGCACAAGCAGTCAGTTGTCCTTCCACAAGGAACTAAACACTAGCAGCACTCTGAGGAATTAGCTATTGCATTTCATATCATGCTGAGTTCTTAGCATGACCTACTCACTTACCGTATTTAAATGTTTTTTTTTTTATCACTAGTGTTTTTGTTTTCCTTTGTTTGTAAAGTGGCTCTGTCACCTTCTAGGTCTGCACATATTTTATAAAAAACCCAGATGGTGACTTTCTTGCAGTGCAGGGGGAAAGGTAGTATTTATCTAAACCTGTCTCTCATGGCCGCTGCCATCTTCTTCAGCGAGGTCCTCTTCATCTACTGGTGCTTCATCTGCCAGGAGCCAACGTTAGCACATGCGTGAGTGTACAACGCTGATGTTTATGGAGGATCCTGTGCTCCATCTAATTGTCATTCTTTTTGCCACTTTGGCTTCTATTTCACTGCACTTTCATTTTTAGAGAATAAACCCTTCTGGTTTTAAACATGTTAGACTAATATGGGTTATACTGAAAACAAAACATTTTACAATTGGCTATTGTAAATCAAGCATGTCAAACTCGCGGCCTGCAGGTCGCATGCGGCCCACAATGGACATCTTTGCGGCCCGGCGAGCCGCGAGTGCATGCTTACTACTTACTACTCTGCTAAAAGTTACCCGGCCAAAGAGGAACTCAGCCTTACTGCTCCCTCGCGCGTGCTGTCTGTAGTGATGCCGGGTGCCGGAATATGACGTCATGTTCCTGCACCCGGTATCACTAAACAGCGCACGAGGGAGCAGTGAAGAGCAGGAAGGCTGAGCTCCAGATAGAAGAGGGCCCACACCAGCTCCCAAAGGTAGGGAGCAATAAATAAAATGATGTGAGTGCAAGAATGTGTAGATGTGTGTGTGTGTGTGTGTGTGTGTGTATCTGTCAGTATGTGTTTGTGTCTGTCATTGTGTGTGTGAATGTTAGTGAGTGAGTGTGTGTGTGTCTGTCAGTGAGTGTGTGTGTGTGTGTGTGTGTCTGTCAGTGAGTGTGTGTGTGTGTGTGTGTCTGTCAGTGAGTGTCTGTGTGTCTGTCTGTCTGTGTGTGTCTGTAAGGGAGTGTGTCTGTCAGTGAGTGTGTGTTGGTCAGTGTTGCATTGTCTGCAACTGGACAGTGGGGTATCTGGAGGTGCATTGAGGCATGCAACGCCATGTCACATTCCAACTTGACATCGACGTGCTTCACCTTCACAGGGTTTCAAGAGGTAGCGGGAGGATCAGATTTTGCAGAGGGTGCAGACGGCTCTGGAGTCGCATACTGGCTGCGGCAATGTGAGTGGAGTCTGCTTGTTGACTAGAGGGGGTACTGGGATTTAGTAGAGGGGGGGGACTGGGATTTATATACTGTACTTTTCAAAATAAACCTACGTTTCTATGAAAATTTTATGTTTTTTTTTGTTTTTTTTGCGGCACTCATAAACTTAAACCTTGTTTATGTGGCCCATGCTAGTCTTTGAGTTTGACATGCTTGTTGTAAATCCTAAAATAATATGGAAATACTTTTCATTTCATAGTGTACAATAATCTTGTTAAAGGCTATTCTTGAGCATATTTTAGGAAAACGTACCTGAGCTTTAATATAGCTCTGAAATACTGGAAGCATAGCTGACTTAAAGTATGTTTCCAGTTCAACTAATATTAACTTAATTCAAATTCATTTTGAGTTTTCACTTAAAGGGACTCTCCAGTGCCAGGAAAACATATTAGTTTTCCTGACTCTACAGGGCCCTGCAGTGACTCTCTCCCTCCCGGGCCCCATACCAAGTTGCTGAATGGGTTAAAACCCCTTCAGTGACTTACCGGAGTCCAGCGCCGATGTCCAGCGCTGATGTCCCTCGGCGCTGGGGTAGGCTCCGCCTACTCTCCTCCCCCACCGGCTGACGCAATGGCCGCGCACGCGCCTTAGACCTCCCCATAGGAAAGCATTATTCAACATAGCGTAAGGACCAGTGTCATATAACACACTTTTCGTGTTCTAAGAACATGGAAGTCCCTCTAATTGCTGTCTGATAGACAGCCACTAGAGGAGGACTTAACCCTGCAAGGTAATTATTGCAGTTTGTAAAAACTGCAATAATTACACTTGCAGGGTTAAGGGTGGTGGGAGTTGGCACCCAGACCACTCCAATGGGCAGAAGTGGTCTGGGTACCTGGAGTGTCCCTTTAAGTAATAAACCCAGATAGATGCTAGTTAGACTGCCAAAAGTAAACATGGCTTTCGCTATTGCTGTTTATCAGCAAGTTCCATTTCTTGTGACGTTTATCAGCAAGACACATTCCCTGTATGTGTTTTCAGTAAATCATCTACATGAAATATTAGACATGCTTTGCAAGAGGCAGGAGTTTTCTATACACTATGAATTTTACATGCTTCTTACTATAGTTTGTTTAAATTAAGAATATGTAAGTACAGAAGCTTATTTGGTTTCTTTAGGGAAGTGTTTAATTATACATTGGGAACCCTGGCATAAGTGATATATTGTTGCTGGCTAATAAATGTGTGAAAGTAGGAAACCAGAAATAAATGCTACATATCCTACATTTGCCTCTCTCTATGGATCCTCTCTGATGCTACTTTATATATATATACCTGTATATATTTATTTATTTATAAAATATTTTACCAGGAAAGATACATTGAGATTTCTCTCGTTTTCAAGTATGTCCTGGGTCCACAAATCATTGCATTGTTACATTAGGGTACAATTAAATACAAAAATAATATTAATACACAATAAATACAAAATGTAACATAGAACAGGTAGGAAATATATAATCAACCATGACAGGTGCATTCTGTTTTGAGGTATGTAGAGAGGGATCTCTTAAAGGACTTTAGGCTTAGGGAAGATTTGAAAGTGTGCGGGAGGTCGTTCCACAATTGTGGCGCTATGTAGGAGAAGGAGGATCGGGCTGCTTTCTTTTTTGTATTAAGGTAGAATAAGTAAAGTGTTGGTACTGGATCGGAGGTTATAGGAAGTGGAAACAGCTGGGGAAAGCTTTTTGTTCAGGTAGGGTGGGAGTTTCCCAGAAAAGCTCTTAAACACAAGACTGGAAAGATGAAGGGTGCGACAGCCAGTTTAGTTCTTTTAGCATGTCACAATGGTGAGTCCTGTAATTACATTGTAGCACAAATCTGCAGAACGAGTTATACAATGTGTTGAGTTTATTAATGTGGAATGCGATGCAGATGCATATACTACATCCCCATAATCAATGATTGGCATCAGCATTTGCTGTACAATCTTTTCATTTACTGTAGGGCTTAGGCAGGATTTGTTTCTGCATAGGGCACCTAGTTTTGGATGAAGTTTAGATGCAAGCTTTTCTATGTGCAGGCCAAAATATAGATTGGGGTCTAACATCATACCCAAGTATTTGAAAGAGTGGACTGCGGTCAGTCTGCCATTTGAATTTGCTTTGATGGATAGGTGGGAATTGTGTAGTTTGTGTAATATAGGTACTGTTCCAAAGATCATGGTGACAGTTTTGTCAGTGTTTAGTAAGAGTTTGTTATCTGCAATCCACTTTTCTACCTCTGAAAACTGGTCTTGGAGCACAGCCTAAAGCTGCAGTAGATCGGATTTGCTTGCATAGATTACCGTGTCATCTGCGTACATGTGTACATTTGAGGATTTGCAGACATTAGGCAGATCATTTATAAATAATGTAAATAGTATATTATATATAATGTACAATGAAGTGTTATTATAATTATATATATATATATATATATATATATATATATATATATATATAAAACACATCATAGTACATAGCGCAGAAGAACAGCTGAAACAGTCACAGAATCCCCCCCCATAATAGATACATTATATAAATAAATACATATGTGTATATTTATATATATTATATTATATTTATTTATATAAAGTATTTATTAAGGGGAAAACAATCATATGACTCAGCTGTTACCCCACACCTTCTGCGCTATGTACTTATGATGTGTTATTTTCATCTCTTAGATAGGGTGAAATTAAGCAAACCATCTTTTTTTTTTACATCCTGGCAGCTAATTACTCATGGTTGAAATGACATCATTCAGCAACTGTTACGAGATCAAGTCCATATGCCTTGTCATATGGGTAAGGAGCTATTTTAATCATGTCTTTAGATAGAGCCACAGAGTCTCATTATCTCTGCTACACACTTGAGTAAATGGGAAAAGTAGGATATGAAACTAAGCTTGCAATCATTTTGGAGGAGAGTTCACCAGTGGCCGTTTCACAACTATATGTAATTTTTTGTTTCATGTCTAATTTAAAAAAAAAAAAAAAAAAAAGGTAAAAGGCAACTTTAAAGATTTTGTATTAAAATGTTATCATAATACCAGGACCTTTAAATTAAAAGTTAGTTATTAGCATTAATTGCACTGTGTTATTTATGTTCTTGTTATGGTTTCTTAACAGTCCAGAAGCATAGCAGTTAAAGCCATTATATACTATTTCAGTGGGTATTGTTTTAGTATGCTGTGGGGTCCATTCCGGTTTTGGAACAAACAGTTATTAAGCAGTTTTACCAAAACTTGGGTTCCTCTAAGCATCTGTAGCACATTCCTAAGTGACTCGGTTATCAGGCTCAGCCTATCACTGCTATCCAGATATGGATGAAATAGGTATTACTAATAGAGAAAAGCTTCCTTTCTGTAATACTGCTCTAGATTATTTGACTCAGAACCAAGAGACAATGCCTAGAATTTACTATCACCATAATCACTACAACAGCATTTAGAGGTTGTTATGGTGCTTAAGTTATGCCTAGACAAACTCTTTAATAATTATAATAGGAGATGTATTTAGGATAAAGAACAAGACTAAGTGACCTACTGAGAAAGTGTAAGTGCTAGACACGCAACACATCCTATTACTTAGTTACATAGGCTGAAAAGAGACATGAGTCCATCAAGTTCGCCCTTCCTCACATTTGTTTTTTTGCTGTTGATCCAAAAGAAGGCAAACAAACCCATTTTGAAGCACTTCCAATTTTGCAACAAACTAGGAAAAAAAAATCCCTCTTGACCCCATAATGGCAGTCAGATGACTCCTTGGATCAAGAAGCATTTACCCTACATTGAAAAATTATATCCTTGAATATTCTGTTTTTGCAAGTTTTTCTATAGTTTTTTTTTTCTCCTTTTCTATTTCCCCCCTATATTTCATCAGTTTGTAGACGTATAGTAATAGATTGGACTGCATTCGTGTGGTCTGTTTTGCTGCCGCGTATTAACAAATGGATCAATAAACAGCACTTTTCATGAAACTTCTAGTGAAAATGTATGTGTCATGAGAGAAACAAAGTGCATATGAAGGCATAGGTATGCTGTTGAGGGCTAGCACACAGTGGGATACTAGGTTATTTAGGGCTTTATAAGTTATAGACAGAAGTTTGAATTTGATCTTGAAGGATATTGGAAGCCCATGTAGGAGCTGTCGGATAGAAATGGATGATGAATGGTGGGTGAGATGGATGGGCCTGACAGAGGTATTCAAACTGGATTATAGGGAGATTACAGTAATCAAGGCAAAACATGATAAATGAGCAAATGGCTGTTTTGGTTGAGTCTTGTGTGAAGAATAGATGGATTTTAAAGATGTTGGACAGGTGCATGTGGCAGGATTTATTGAGTGATTGAATGTTAGGGATTAGGGAGAGAGTATAGCTTTGAGTTTTGGGAAATGGTGAAGGGGTATCAAACGCAATGAGGCCATCCAGCTGATCTAAAAGGGGATTCTTACTAAATCAGTATATATTATTAGAAGTATTATATACTAAAAACTGACCATTCAGCAACAAATTAGTAATACAAATATATATTTATTTCAACTAAGTTAAAATTTACTCTATTTTCTAACTCTGGATGTAAAACTAGTTTTTAATGAAAATTAAAATAGACAAACTATATTCAAATTAGGACCAATTTGCTTGGATTTTACATAATTAATTGTCAAACCAGTGACAAAAATAAATAAATAAAAACAATAGCTTCATGCAGGTTGTATAGGTAGCCAAATGGCACAGTGTATGACATTCCAGGGTCCCGAATATACTCTATTTGCCAGGGGGAGGCAAGACTGGTTCCCTTCTCTTTACTCCTCGTAAAAAGGTGAGCTAACCAGAAGTCCAACCAATGTGCAACATAATATGTAGACAAACATAAGATTCCTACAATTACAAGAGTCAAATGTTAACAAATGTATCAGGAATACCTGACTACCCTAAGTGAGAGTTTAAAATGACAAAGGTACTTATGATCCTTTAAATCCAGGGGGTTCTTGGCAAAGGTGAACCTGTTCTGAAACCTCATAGTGGTTGTGGGTTAATGTGATAGAAAATTGACTGTGTCCACCCATTCTGGTCTGTCCATGGATATGTGGTAGCCTTAAAGGTTAGAGTGCTGATGGGGGATGTGGGGGGGGGGGGGGGGGGTGGAGGGATGGGACTTAAGACTTATTGTATTTATATTTATTTATTTTAAGACATTTTACTCTAGTCCAATTACATGTATACACATATGTGCTCACAATTTTGCCAACCAAGAACAAAGTGCAGATTCCTGATAAGGAATGTGTAGATGCTCAATAATTAGATTTCAGTCCTTTATGTGTGGTACATAGAATGCAGGCACTGAGGGTCTCAAGAGGCTTTAGTTAAAGAACAGCTGTCTTGTTGAAACAAAGACAGGTCTCTGTAAAAATTCAAGTGAGAATGACAGAGAAAATGCATTGAGAATATTTGCATGATGTTACCTTGCTTTATACAAGTTACTGTAGAAGATGAAAGATCAGACAGTAAAAGATTGGTTTGGGGCTGTCCAGCAGAACGGTGAAATTGAGGGCTAATCAAAATAATATGTTTGCCGAAGGAATACCTGAATATTGCTTAGAGTGATAAATCCAAAACTTAACACTGAATTATTAGCAGCTAAGATTCATTGAAGAAGAGAATAATGACTAGTGACTTGAATCACTGTAATGCAATATAAGAGGCTTGTGATCTGGTGCGTGCGCAAGGTAAAAAGATTTATGTGTGTAGTAAGCAAAAAGGTCACCCCAGGGTTACACTTTCAGATAGCATTTATAAGCATTTATATTTTAACAGTTTAAAGGGATTCTCTAGTGCCAGGAAAACAAACCCGTTTTCCTGGCACTAGAGAATCCTGGAGTGCCCCCCTCCCTCCTGCTCACTTCCCACGTCGCTGAAGGGGTTAAAATCCCTCCAGAGACTTACCTGAATCCAGCACCGATGTCCCTCAGCGCTGGCTCAGGCTCCACCCACGCACCTCACCCGCCGATGTTCGAGGGCGAGGGAGACTTAATGTGCATGCTCGGCAATGGCCACGCGCACACATTAGACCTCCCCAGAGGAAAGCATTATTCAATGCTTTCCTATAGGGATTCCGGTGATGCTGGAGGTCTTCATGCATAGCGTGAGGACGTCCAGTGTCATTTGGACGACCAAAAGTGTTCTAAGAAGCCGGAAGTCCCTCTAGTGGCTGTCTAGTAGACAGCCACTAGAAGAGGACTTAACCCTGCAAGGTAATTATTGCAGTTTATAAAAACTGCAATAATTACACTTGCAGGGTTATGGGTGATGGGAGTTGGCACCCAGACCACTTTAATGAGCTGAAGTGGTCTGGGTGCCTACAGTGTCCCTTTAAGCAGGATCCTCACATTTCCCAAAGTTTTCTGCATCTTAGAAAGACAGCAAAGTAATACATATAAGCAATGTAATGTGGCACGTCACAAACCGATCAAATATTCGATCCTAAATATGACTGAATTAAACTGATGATGTAATTAATGCTCAAGGCTGGTTTTAGGCAGAAATTAGACCACAAATAGCATGACCTACTGTGATTATACTAAAATAGGTATAATAAGCTTTCCGTTTCCATGCATTTGAGTGGTACATTTTGCCTTTTACGGACATGCATACTCAAACTTTTATTCTCGTTTGTGCACTTGGTAGGCAGTTATTTTTATTTTTATTTTTTTACTGTTTCAGATGAATAGAATCATAGGAAAAAGATACTTGATCAGATCACAGTACCCCTACGTTATGAAGCCATGATGATATGTCCTTCCCCAGCATTGTGCACATTCTGTGTCCAAAAAGTCCATACTCTGGCCATATTGATGCATTCAGTGACATTTGGTGCTTGTGAACTCTAAATTTAGAAGCTAACCCCAATCCGATAAGCCATTAATCGCAGCCTGAAGTATAAAACAAATATTTAAATTAGTTTGGAAGCTGCTACACAGCTGAGCGCCTATCGTTGAATTTCCAGTCTGTGTTGTTAGTGGGGAATATTGTACCTTCTCAGCATTGCTAGGCCTTGTGTGCTGGAATCTTATTCATAAGGGTAACCTCAATAAACATCAGCAAAATCAACATATGGTTGTCTGCTAGTTAAAAATCAAGCAGGTGTCTGCAGCAAGCAGGTGCTGCAGTGGATGTTTGAACTTGCCCCAGATCACTAGTTGACTGCCATGACATCCCACTAACAGGTGGCTAGAGGCACTTGGCTGACCATGTGATGTTTGTCAAGGGAGCTTCCAGGGAAGGCTTGCGGCTGCAGGCAGGGAAAGAGTTTTTTTTGTTTGTTTTTTTTTGCTTTGATGAGAAAATTGCCCAAACTCATGTCTCATTAGTGTTTCCTAAGGTCCTTTTTGGAAGAGAACAACAGTTTAATTAAGAGTTGCCGTAAAACACGTTGCCGCACACTTTTTCCCCCTGCAGCATTTTAGCACATCAGAGTCCATCTGAATCGCCCCAGGCTGCGTCAAGCAGACTTGCATCTGGCGCACCACTTGTGCAAGCTGTCAATACATACGCTGGGCCTCACACCATCTCCTTTCCACCTCCCCTTCAGATAAAGTTCCTTGTTGAGAGATCAGTCCATCTGACTTTTTTATTATTTACATAAGCCTGATCACTTTGATGTGGTGATGGAAAATTTATAGCCCATCAAGGCCCAGAGATGCACATCCATTGCTAACAGTAACACAAGTCTGTTATGTATGTAGAGGCTTGGAGCATGTGTCTGAAAAAGTAATTCATCTCATATGTAATTCAGGAACAGTCTCTGTCCGGAGAGTGCCAAATGTAATTAGGTCCCGCTCACGTCCATGGGTAGAGTTTTCTATTTTGTGTTGTAAAATCAATTGTGCCGGGACACAAATCTCATTATTTTAAATATTAAAGAGCCAAACAGAGTAGATGGAGGTGAAAGAGTGCGTTCCTCTATTAGAGCCTTGCATGTTCTTTATACCTTGTATAATCTACCTTTAGAAATGTGGGACTTTTTGAAATAAAGTGTTCATTTCACAGTTTGCTGACAGAGTGATGTGTGACACATGCAGGCCTTTGCTTATATTGCTGATTTTGTGTATTACTCTGCTGCCTTAAAATAAAGTGTTTATATGTGATTTTCAGTTCTGTGTCAATAAAAATAGCACCCCCAAAATGTGGGAAAATGCCAGCAACGTACTGGGTGTAAATGGCAGGCAACCTTTGGCACTCCAGATGACTACATTGGCCCCAATGCTTTGCTAGCATAATGACGGTGAGAGCATTATGGGAGATGTAGTCCACAACATTTGGAGTGCCAATGGTTGCCTATCCTGTGCATTATTGTCCTAAGAAAAACAAAGGCAGCTGGCAGACTCATATTGCTCAAAATCTTACAACATAAAACATTTCACAGAACAACTGTAATCAGATGCCCCTTTGTTCATAAAACAACATGGCTGTAATATCCTCACAACTCTGTAGTTATGTTTCCCACCTTTCTATGTTTGACTTGAGAAACTTCTGGAACGTAAGCACTGAGCCATTTAACCATAGAACACCTCTTTTTAGTTCATGTTATTTGTTATAGGCAGCAAATATGTTACTGCATGTTTTCATAGGAGAGCTAATTGCTACATTTCTCTCTCCCCACTACTCTCCATTAGAAAAAGAAGGTCAATCTTTTATATATTCTGTCTTTTGTGTTGCCCTGTGCACAGGAGAATGAAACAATTGTGCCTTGTGTAGGTATTTTGTTACTGATGGACTTGTGACAGCCATAGAAATACACAATATGGCATTCAGAGGCAATGTATATAGGCCATTAGTACACTTGTCCATTTCTGACGACAATAATACTAGAATGTTTTTTTTAACAGTAGACAACATACTAGGGGACTTGTGACAGCCTTCAGGACAAACATTTAGCTAAACATCAGCACAGGTCTGTTGGGAAAGTCTAGCAGGTCACTTGATTACTTTACGCTGCAGCTATCAATTCTGTGTGGCTTTAACAGGTGGGCATTACACCTGCATCGATTTGAAAGGGTGATTTTACTTATATTTTCTCCCTCGCCACAAGATAGCCCCGCCTGGCTTCGCCTCCTTGGCTGAGATCAGTTTTGATGATCTCAGCCAGTCCAATGCTTTCCCATAAGTGGCCATCTGCGTGACTGCCTTTAGAGGTTTTTCTAACCAGCAATGTAAACACTGCCTTTTCTCTGAAATGCCACATTTCCTCCAGGAACAGGCTATAGACACCAAAAACACTACATTAAGCTGGTGATTATAATGCCCCTTTAACTTACATGTTCTTTTGAGAGACTGGCCCTTATTTCAAGTAAGGTAAACTAGGAAAATAAATTGAGGGGTGGATAGGACATGAAATACATTACACATTAAATATGCACATACTTGTTTTACATACTATATCAGAGCTTGATTAAGATCCACAAGAGCATAAGCATGTTTGTCGTCTTAATTTTCTTTATTTGCACTTGATATATAAAAATATATTATGAAAATATATTATATATATTTATATATATATATATATATACTTGGAGGGAAACCCTTAAGGTACAGTGGAAAAAAAACATATAGCACAAATGTAAGACATACTTGAAAACGAGAGAAATCTCAATGTATCTTTATTGGTAAAATATTTTATAAATAAATAAATAAAAGATTTTCTTTTAATCTAGATGTTTGACACTTTCCTCCGTTCTTAAGGGGTTTAGCTGTAAATAGTTTTTAAATAATAAAATCTCTCTGGGAGCAATCCACTATAGTCATCTTTGAACATCATTTTAAGGCAGTGACTATTAATTATAAAACACATAGTTTTTTTTTTTTTTTTATTTGACAATTTTTATTTTCAAAATGAATACTAGTGCAGCAACCAAGAACCATTGTAGCACACTGCAAAGTTATTTTTAAGGCTACCAGTGCTCTTAATAAATGTTATCTGTACATCTGTGTCTCACGGGTAGGCCCAATAAATGATTAATATCTGGGTTTCTCTCAGGCCAATGCTATGGTTTGATTACCTTTGTCCACTGATGACATACTGATAAAAGAAGCAGTGTCCTGGAGTTAACACAGCAGTAGAGCTATGTGAAATATATTGTCCAATGCTAATTTAATGACATTGGGGGAACATTTACAATTAGCTATACTTTTTCTGCTTCTTGGGGTATACCTCATTTTAATATGAATGGGTTGTTGCCTCAGAAACCTGAACTGGTTAAGAGCTATGAAGAGGAGTCTGAGAAAGAGCAATGATTTCAACTAGTCTATCACAAGGCCAAACCCTCTTCTGTTCTTAATGCAAATGTCTGTATACCAAAGATGTCCCAGCCTCTTATTTTGTTTAATGGGTTAAGAACATTAGACACATTGTGTTTGCCTAATTTACCGCACAGTAACTAGATAGCTTGGAATGGAGACTGTTTTATTCTTTGAAAAACCTCAATTGAGAAAGCTTATCTTATCCCTGTTATTCTACAGGATTGGATATAAATCAAACCCTGCCAGACTTTTAGAACAGAAAGGACTACAGACACATTCTCATCTGAGACACAATCTCGTCATTTGATCAATCATAGGCCTTGGTCTTACACTTACAACGCAGTTTTTCCATTGCCTTTCATTTTGTCTATGAGTCGTACTTGGGATCAGGGTATATTAGTACAAGTAAAATAAATCAGTGCACTAATTGAATTGCTGTCTTCTAAGCTGGTTATCTAGAATGCCTGTGGAGATAGTCCAAAAGCTGAATTTGAAAGGAGCTTGAATTTATAACTCTAAATTAAAGAAATCGAAAACCTTAGCTAGAAATTTGGTGGTTGATGAAAACCAAGTATTTGGATGGGTAGTTGGCAGAAAAGAAAAACAGATGAGAATTCAAGAGATTGTTTAGCGAGAGCTGGAAACAAAGAGCCTCATTATTTACATGTTTCAACAGCTCGAATGCTCAACAGTGTGCTTGTTCGCTTGTATGTTTTTAGTGCACTGCAACAATACTGTTTGTGTATTTGTGTCACAAAGTATATGTTTATGATGAGCTGTATTGATTGTTACTATAAATGCCACATTTTGCAGTTGATTGAATGAGAATGAAATATCGGTGCCTTCTTTCATTGATTCATTTAGTTGTGATGTATTTATTAATTGCATTTAACAAGACATTTAAACCACATTTACTAATTTTGATACAATGAATTTTGCAATTCATAGAGTTTTGACCTAAATAGAGCACAAACAGGTTTGAGCAATTTAGATGACCAATGTTGTTAGCAGGTAAAGTTGAGTGTGCAAAGAAAAAAATAGTTATGCATTTGATAAAAAAAAGAAAATTGCAGAGTAAATTTCTATTTAATATTTGTTCATTACTTGGTGACATTATATATTTACTTAATGTACAGAGATTTCGTATACCAGATTCCCTCCTGTTTACTGGAGTGCACACAGTTATAGTGTTTTGAATATGTTATGTGCAACTTAACACACACTACGAGCTAACAATAGCTCAGTGGATTGCATTTTACATTTCAGGTTAGGCATGCATACATTAATTTGTAGACTATTTAACAGAATTGTTTGTTTTTAAATCACCTTTTTAATTTTCCAGTAAGACAAACTACATTTAGACTTTTCTCTGTACCAGATTTTTAGTCACATCAAATAGCATTTTTAACAATACTGGATATGCCATCACTTTTTAGATTTTATTTTCCAATGCAATGTAGTTATTTTCAGCATTGTGAATGGCTAACTGTGTCATTGGAGGCCCCTGTACAATGCACTGTTTTCCTGCTGCAAAACAAAGCCGATAACATCCTGTCACATCAGGAAATTTGATCTCTGTTCCATTCACAATGAAATGTTCACAATCATATACACAATTGTATAGCAGCAAAAAAGTGTTTCAGGTGATAATTATTTTGTCACAAAAGTTGTTGCACATAGCCAAGAACAGGTTGGTTTTGAGGCGGGACTAAACATTTATATGCTTTTAGTTGTTGCAATTCTTGTACCTTATTAGTGACAGAAAGTCAACTGTTTTATTTATTTATTTATTTATTGAAAAGGCGGATTCTTGTTGGGAATGAGTAATGTGTCTAAAGGAAGAGAAAATCCTGAGGGACAAGCATGGGATTTACTGCCGTCCTTTTGGGAAAATAATAGATAAATTAATTTCTCTAACGATATGTCTGTCTGGTATGAAAGGAATGCGATTTTGGCTTAATGGGCTGAAGACAAGCAAACTATTATTTAAGTCTTTATCTACAGGCAGATCATTTGTGCTTGTTCATCTGTCACAATGTAGTCTGATAACTAAACAAAGTGGGGCATGTAGCATTGAATAACCAGATCTGTGAAAGGCCAGGATGAGTGGTGTCATATGGGTGATTCTACCAGTCCTCATTATGGTCTAGACTATGTGTTAATGCTTTTACCCTTTGGAAGGCAGCTTCTTTTTACTCCATTTATAATAGACAACAGTAAAACCCTACACAAAGATACATAATAAAGTACTAAGTTACTAGCAATGTACAAAAAGTATGTTGGATCCGCTGCCTATATAAATGCGGATCTTGATATTTTCTTACTTTGTTACTTTAACAGATATGTCCTCCCCCACAATGAAGAAGCCTGAAAAGCCATTGTTTAGCCCAACATCTCCACAGGATTCTTCATCGAGACTGAGCACTTTTTCCCAGCACCACCATCCAGGAATACCAGGAGTAGGACATAGTGGTAAGGGCAACATATATCTTCACCTAGTGTTGTTTCTGTTGAGTTATCCCCAACTCAGGGAGTTGTTTGGAGTTAAGAGTCACTGATGAGCCAAGGGAGGTAGGCCTTCTTCTGGCAGGTTATTGGTAAGCTGCACATACCAGCCATTCGTCCCATGATCCATTTACTATTTTCTCAACACATATGCTTTTCTTAGAGTATGAAGATCCGCTAATGCGTTCTTTTGCGTCACTTTTTTTTCCATGAGTTTACAAATGTAAAAATAAACAATTACTCAAAAGAGGATATAATCCACCTGCTTGTGTTTCTTGAACTAGTCATGAAATTCCAGCTCTCATTTAATCAAATGGTTTGGATTCTGTGGTGAAAAATGATTTTATTTTCCCCTTGCTTGTGCCTCATATGTGTTACATGTGTAGCCTTAAATGTTATTGTTATAGAGTAAATCTGTGTCAGCGGCATAATCAGAGGCCACGCAGGAAAAAAAAAAAAAATACTTTAACCAATGTTATTTGAGGTACACTAGGTCAAACAGAGTTGCACACATGTTTCTATTTAAAGTGGTTTAGGATATCTGTGCATGGTTTATTTAAGTTATTTTGGTTTCTCAGGGCCCTGTGCCAAATTAGGCTTTTGGCTCACCAGCAAATAACATGTTCATATGCTTCTAGGAGTCATTCACCTGTGTTCATTGGTTATCTGTAAAACCTGACTTGGATGGTAGTTGTTTAGGAGAGGCTATGGGAGCATAGATCAGCGGGTGAAATATGACAGAATTAAAATGCATTCTCAGTGTAATCATCTGCAGATTAGACTGAACTGTCGCTTTATATTTAAGGATTTTATTGCGTTTGGCTTATGAGCTGCATGATGTATAGCTTCTTTTTATAAAATGGTAATTGCCGGCCTAAATTAAATCCTGTAACCCCAAACCCTTCCTCTTCCATGTACTGTATGTTTTGTGTATGCATCGCATCATATCAACATATGTACAACAGTCATTCTGCCTTGCTGATTGTAGCAAAGCCTGTATTGTTTGAGGTTTTTTCTTTTTGTAATGTGTTCTATAGTGCATTTCTACAACAACCAAAGAACACTTTATATGAGGATGCTATGTTTACTGTATATATAGTGTGTGTTCCTGACTTTCCACAAATGCCCCCTGGTTCAAGATAGTTGCACACTAGTTTTAACCATGTGGGTACTGAACTTTTCTTAAACATCCTGCAGCTTCTACCACAGTACCTTCCTCAGTCTTAGTAAGCCACGCTCTAGTTGGTGTTGATAGGTGTGCTATATTACCCACTCATTGGATGAGATCCTTGGAGTCCATTCTTAGGGTAGGAATCTGTGCAGATGTGGATCAAACAAAGCGTGAATGTGTCCTTCACATGGTATACCATGAGTGCATAGTTGTTACATAGTTAAATAGCTGAAAAGAGACATGCGTCCATCAAGTTCAACCTTTCTCACATCTGTACTTGCTGTAGATCCAAAAGAAAAAAAGAAAAAAAAGAAAAAAATAGTTTGAAGCGCTTCCAATTTTGCAACAAACTATGAAAAAAATCCTTCATGATCCCAGAATGGCAGTCAGATATCTCCTTGGATATCCCTGGATCAAGAAGCTATTACACCACTAATTACAAAATATATCCATGTGTAGTATGTTCTTGCAAGTATTCATCCAATTGCTGTTCAAAGATCTCTACAGACTCTGATAAAAACATCTCTTCAGGCAGATTATTCTACATCCTTATTGTAAAAAAAAAACCTTTCATTGCCTTAAACCAAATCTCCTTTCTTTCATTCTAAATGCGTGACCTTGTGCCCTGTGTATAGTCCTGTTTGTGAAAAGTTTTCCCGACAGTGGTTTGTACTGGCCCTGAATATATTTGTATAATGCTATCATATCCCCTCTGAGGTGCTTTTTTTTTTCCAAACTAAAGCGATTCAATGTTAAACTTTCATCAGAACTTTAATGATCCATTCAATTTTGTAGCCTGCCTCAGCACTTTTTCTAGTGCCATAATATGCTTCTTTAAAACAGGTGTCCAAAATTGCACAGCATGCTCAAGGTGTGGTCTTACTAGTAATTTAGAAAGAGGCAAAATTATATTTTCATCCCTAGAATTAATGCCCCTATTGATACATGACAATATCTTAGTGACCTTAGCAACTACCGATAGACATTGCATATTGTTGCCTAGTTTCTTCTCTATAGCAATGCCCAAATCCTTCTCATTTGTTGTTATCCCTAACTCACTACCATTTAGGGTATATGTTGCTTGTGCATTCTTTACTGCGAAGTGCATAATTCTGCATTTATCTACATGTAATCTGTCATTTGAGTGTCCAGCAAAGTAATATCCTGCACACACTGGGTAGATGTTTCATCATAGAGAAGATTATTTTATGGATAGAAATTATCTATGTCCTCCCTGTTTTGTCATATGCTGGCTTCATAAGTGATAGTTCAGCTTTTGTGTTCCCAATTTCATAGCTAGTATCACAGATGCCAAGCCTGCTGCTGACTGACAGGCTGACACAGCTATCAACCCTTTCGAAGAATCCATTACCATAACACTTTATTGGTAACTCTAATGAAGCTGAAATATGGAAATTATCCATATCAGACAAAACAAATCAACTTATATGCTTAAAAAAGAGAGAAGGGCCAAATGTTTCCAGAGATAATAATAAGACGTTTCTTTTTTTCCCCCCTTCTTCCCTGTATTGATTCTCTTTCAGTGTAAAACACAATCTGGCACAGAAATACTGTTCATTTCTCCCTAATATACTCTAACAAAATTAATTAAATAAATATTGATGTAGAATAAATCATTTGCCTTAACTGTACTGCGAAAATAGACAGACTGTTTTTTTGTTGATTGTAAATCTGTGTTGTTGTTTTTTTTTTTTTTTTAACAAAACAGTATCTGTTGTGACTGATTTTCTTAATTAATATTTTTTGCCTCTAAGATTGCGTGTGAAGGAGAGTATGAAACTAATTTGCATATGCTTCCCTTTGTGGGGGCTATCTACTCATGTCCAAACTTGATGTTCATGAAGTCAGGAGTAATAGCCAACATGAAAGGGAAGTTCCAAGTAATAATTCTGCAACTGAATTCATACTACATGGTTGTCCATAAATAAGGCTTTATACCTTATGAATAACTCCTACCATGGCATGCCTGGTGCATTAGCATACTATTTCCACACCCCATGTGCAGTGAATAATATGTGTAGATGTAATGTCACCTTTTACTTCTTTCCCTTTCTGTTTTATGGGGTAATACAAAATCGCTTTGAATCTAGGAGATAGCGAAAAAGTTAACAGACAGGTTTTTATTTTTTAAACTAACAAAGCTTTATTTTCAAACAACAAAAAAAACAATTCTTAAAGAGACACTAGTCACCAGAACCACTACAGCTTAATGTAATAGTTCTGGTGTCTCTAGCCTGTCTCTGCAGGCTTTTCAGAGAAAAGGCAGTGTTTACATTGCTGCCTAGTAACACCTGTAGTGGCAGTCACTCAGAAGGTCACTAAGGATGCTTCCTATTTCAGTTCTGCACAGAGTGCATGGAGGTGCTGAACGTTCCCCATATTGATGCATTCTGACAGACACAAACACATTCACTCACTCACAGACAGACACACACATTCTCTTACAGGCTCACAAATTATTTGTTTTTAATTAATTTAAGTCCACCCAGCCTCCCTACCTTTGGGAGAGCTGGAGTGGATATTTTCCCTATGGCTGCTGAAATCTTGTGCTGAAATCCTTTGTGCGCTGTTTAGTGATGCAGGGGCCTGGAGTGATGTCCTATTCCACTTCCGCTAATTGCTGCAAGGCGCGCGAGGGAGCAGAGCACGAAGAGCTTGAAGATTACAGCTCCCTCGCCACCTGCCCTCTTTCTCTCTCAGCCGCTCGGCCACCCTCCTCCATGCTCCCTCAGCCAGCCAGCCGGCTCGGAGGTAATGGGCTAACAAAAACCCAGGCACCAGGAAAAAATGCCTAGTAGCCATGGCAACCTGGCACCTGGGGTTTGGTATTTTTATATATTAAATGAGCAGCTTATTTTATTAAAATATAAGTGTAAAGTTCCCCCGGTCCACTAGCACATTAATGTGGCATCACACCCATAACTAGAGCACTAAAGGATTATCCAGTCCCTCTGGTGTTTTCAGTGCTTCAAACCTCAGCGATATTACTCTTGTTCTTTTAACATTGCAACATACCAAATCCAACATTGTGTAACATTGGCCAAATATTATCTACTTTTGTTCAGCAAAGTAGCAAACTTTAATAATAATAAGCCCTATAAAGAACAGACAAAATATTGAAGAGAAGAAAACTACCACGTACAAAAGTAATCCACACAATTTGGTGGCTCTGTAAAAAAAAAAAATCTGATGGGCTGGAAAAGCTGTAGAGGAGAAATGCGAGAGATTTTTAGTATGGAGTATGCATTAGGCAGAAAGTAGTGTTTGTATATTTGCTCCACTGTACCTTATATACATTCTTGTCACATGTGATTAGGCAAAGAATGGCTTAGCATTCAAGCAGATAGTATCCCATCAGTCATTTTTCCAGGTATGTAACTGGCCTGTTGCAGCCTCAAGTCGTTAGCTGTCATTGATGACTAATTTCCCGGTCTGTTGTTGAGGATCTAAAAATGTGGGTTTTGTTATCTTAAAAACTCTGGAGAAAAATACTTAAGCAGTGAAATATGTTTTCATTCTGGGAATCATGCTTTTATTTCAAGCAATGCTAAATCAGAGGATGGTGTAATTTCTGAAAGCTAAACGAAGTTTTGAGAAGGCTCGATCTGGGAAAGTTGGGTTGTTCATTCTCAAGGGATGTCTGGTATTTGGACATTATTTTTTATGTGTATTAAGTCCAAGAGGAAAAAAATAAGATTAGAAATAAATGCATTACAAAGTATCAAGTGTAACTTGTTAAGCTAGAGCTTTTAACCCTTGTCAGGTGAGGATTGTAATTTGCTCACACTTTTTTACTTAATGTCTACAGTTATTTCAACCCGGACTTCGCCCTCTCCATTACCATTTCCAACGCAAGCTATTCTTCCTCCGGCCCCATCCTCCTACTTTACTCATCCAACGATTCGATATCCTCCACACCTGAACCCTCAGGATGCTCTAAAGAACTACGTTCCTTCGTATGACCCGTCCAGCCCGCAGACAAGCCAGGTAAATGAAAAAGCCAGCGGTGCATTATGCAGTTATGATGAAAGTTTGTATAATTGTGTATTTTATGGTGGGCACAACTTCCAGTTTGACATTGAATATTTCTGTCGCATAGTAATGTCAAAGGAATTTATACATTTTTTCTTTTGCAAAAATTACCATTTCATAAAGACAAAATCATTATGAAAAGCTTATAAAGATTGTGTAGTAATTTCTCTGAAATTCCAACCCAGTCAAAAAATATCAAAAGACAAAGTAGGGACTACTTTGCTTATGCATTTTTATACGCCTGACAAAAAGCAGAGCTACCACTGTCAAGCCCACAGCTGAGGGGAGAAAGGCTCTTTCTACAGAGGAACCCGTGGTCTTGCGGGATACTCCATAGACATCAGTATTGTTGCACTTGTGCTAGTGTACAGCACTAATGTTAGCTACTGGCAGATGAAGCAACAGGAGCTGAAGAGGACCTTGAGGAAGAAGATGGTGGCGACCGCATGGCACAGGTTCAGCTTAGTAAAAACTACCTTCCCTTGCACTCCGCTGTCACCAGAATGCAAGAGAAGCAGTTATCATCTGGGTATCTTTGTAAAATAGGCAAAGGTCTTAGAAGTGGACAGAGCCACTATAATAAGCTTACAGTGCTTAAGACTTCTTCCTTTTCTCATAACTTACGACATAAAACTCAACTCGACTGACCTCAGCAATCAACCAGGAGCAGACAGCAAACACTATGCTACCTATAAAAATATAAAGGCAAAATGATACCTTCAGTTACAATAACACTGGGATTTATTCACAAAACACTAAACTGCAGGGAACTATACTGTTACTATACTGTTACTATAGTTATAAAGGTTGCCGGATCCAACATGTTTTTCCGGATGCATATCACATTCCTCAGTGGTAAATGAGTTGAATTCCTATCTGAAACATTAGCATTTTACATATTGCATGGCAGCACTTTTCATGTACTGCTAATAAATATGGATAAGTGATACATGTCCAGGAAAACTTGATGGATCTGGCAACTGTAACAGCCATGATGCTAATGGATCACTTCATTAACTAATGTTAAAAATACATATAAATATATATCAGTGTAGATTTTTTTTTTCAATAATGTGTAATCTGTTGCTGAGACACTCTTCTTTCTGCAGCTCCATCTGCCCACAATGTGATCAATCATATTTTGTCCAATCAGATGGTTCTCATATAGACGACATCCTTGTGATCCTCCAATCCCTTGCTGTGCTTGATAATGCCAAATGTGAAGCCAAAAAAACTAAATTATTCTCCATTCCAGCCAAGGCCAAGTTCTCCCAGTAGCCCAATCATCTTGGGACATCACCTGCCTTTGTTTGGGTAGTGGATGCCAGAGAGTATGGGCTGATTGGAAGACTTAGACGGGAGGAAGGGATGTTGCCACCATTGATCACGTGTCGCCAGCATGCTGTGCATGCTGATGACAGAATATACACAGAATTGACATTAGTCAGCCTGGAACTTTTGTTCTGCGCTTAATAATGATGCCCCCAATATGCTGCCAAAGGTGGAGTAACACCTCTGGCAGAAAAAGGCTGTATTTCATAGTAAAATGCTGCACATACAGACTCCAGGCACTGTAGCCATTTCCAATCACTGAAGTGTCACGTGCTTGAAGTAATCTTTCTCTTGAAGTGACTAACAGCCACTAAAACATGTTTTAAGAAACAGCCATGTATTAAATTGTCTGAGTAAAGGGACTTGGATTACTTTTAAATAGCGCAGTTACTACAGTTAGTTTTTTAGTAAATAAACCCCAATATAGAGAATTTTTTAGAAAGGTATGCACACATAAAAATGTGGAGTAGTGCTTTATTTGACTTCAGTCCCTGTTGCATTGCAATAGCAGGGCCTACAATACATTTACTCCGAAAAGTTCTAAATATTTCCTAGGTCAATGTAACATAAACAGCAGGATCTCAGATCTTATGCTATTCATCTGCAAAATAACTTTAACTCCACACACTGCTTTTGCTCTCTCACACAACCACCAAATATGACAAGGCCATTAACTGCAGCTTGAAAATATATACAAGCCAATATATATATATATATATGTATTCAGGAAGCGATCATTAATAGCTTTATGGAATACATGTATCCGGCACACCAGACAGACAAACACTTAAGAGGCCACTTTAAAGAAGCACACAGATAAAACTTGGGAGGGAATTAAGTTTATATTTTGACCATCTGATAAGAATTCTCCTGGGATGATACAGAAAGTCTCAGTCATTCTTGGATCCCCTTGTTAACATCACATTGAAGCTGTCCCTGGTTTGTAAGTATTTTTTAAATATATAGCCACCTGTGAGAAAAAGCATGGAAAGCTTCAGCCTTTCAATACTGCCTTCCAATACTGCTTTGAGTCATATATGTGGCGGGATCATTTCTTGCAATTGATTCTTCTAGTCTTAGGTTTGCTATGACTGTTAAGATCAGACAAATAAGCTTAGCAGAGATCAGATAAACAGCACAGGGCTCGTCACCAGCCAAGGAATTAAACTTGTTTAAATTTATATCCAAGCACATTCACTGATTGCCTTGAAGAAAATAATGTTATTATGAGTTCAAATTAAGTGTTTTAGGACTTTTATTCCCCCGGTATAACAAATAAGTCATGACATGTGCATATGACAGCAGCTGGATCAGCTCACAGATTCTGTTGCGTAACTCACACATGCATCACACATTTTGTGTGTTCCTTTTCTTTACTTTAATGGATCTTTGGCCATTGGGCATTTTCAGTAATTATTATTTGGAAATAATTAACCAGTGATAGCCCTTATGAAACATTGATAGATGCACATTATTAGAAAGTGCTGCTTAAGGTACCATGAACATGCAAACATGTTTAAGGTGGCAGAGAATATGAGTGTTCTTTAACTAGTCTTCATTACCCATAAGACAAAGCATGAAAATTTGTCTTATGTGTAAAAGTTGCAATGTTAAGGTGTACCCTTAAATCTAATGACGTTTCACGTGCATGATGTTTGCTCTGTTTTATTAATAAGCATTTGATGGATAAGCACGATCATAAATCAGCTTTTGTACTGAGCCCATGTAGGTAAATTCTTTTCTAGATTATGCCATAGTATTATTCCCAAAGTTATTCTACCTTTTTGTGGCATGATTTTGCAGGCTCACCATAGCGCCATTCTTTAGTGTGCTAACAGTTTCCCCACTTCTTGCATTGGCAAACAGCAAGACACAATCCGATGGCACCTGGCTAAATAGGGCGGGCAGCTGCATATCCTTGTACCATCTTCCTCTCATAGGATGCAAAACAGCTCCTGGAAACTTACATATGGAAAGTAAAAGATGATCCAGTCATATGAGATTAGCTTGGCTTTCAAGGAATTAGAAACCTTATTTTGTCCCGTGTGTCATAAATCTGTGTGTGTTGAGTTCTAATATGTGTAAGCAATACTACATCAAATTATTATTTTCGAAATATGAAATTATAAAAATCATTTCTAGCTACGTCAATGTGATGCTGCCTGAAACACATTAATAACACTGTGCAACAACGGACATGTGTCTTCTAAGAAGTCACCTTTTGCAGTATATCTAAATGGGCATTCAGGTCAGTGAATGCACATCTTGTAAGACCTCAATAAAGCATTTAATATATTTGCATCAGAGCCAATATTGGAAAGAAAATCAATCAGGGCACATTATGTGCCCTATCAGCATTTCTGTAAGTCTAATTTTCTTAATTCTATGAAACTGTTTTAATTCAACCCGTCAGAAACCCTGCATGTGAATAAATACCATATATACTCGAGTATAAGTCTAGTTTTTCCGCACATTTTTTGTGCTGAAAAAACCCCACTCGACTTATACTTGAGTCAATGTCTGTATTATGGCAACTTACATTGCCATAATACAGACTAGGACCGCCGGGCTCATTACAAGCCCGGCGGTCCTGTTGGGGGCTGGCAGGAAGCATTTACAACCTTTCCTGCAGCTCCATTCTCCTGCATTCTGGTCAGCTCCCCTGTAAATCTCGCAAGAGCCGCGGAGTCAGAGCGTTCCCACAGGTTACCGTGGCAACGCTCCGCGCGGCACGCAGACCGCGAGACTTACAGGGGAGCTGACCGGAACGCAGGAGAAGGGAGCTGACAGGAGCTGCAGGAAAGATAAGTAAACGCTTCCTGCCAGCCCCCCTCCTGCACAGTACACACCACTGGACCACCAGGGACAAAAATAAAAAAAATAATAAAAAAATAATAATAAAATAAAATGAAAAAATGTAATAAAAAAATATTAAAATAAAAAATAATTATAATATTAAAATAAAAAATTAGAATATTTAAAAAAATTAAAATAATAAAAATGCCCTCCCCCCACACACTACACACACACACTCACTCTGCATTCACACAAACACACAGAGTGTGCTTATATAATGCAGAGTGTGTGTTTGTATGAGTGTGTGTATATATAATGCAGAGTGTGTGTGTGTTTGTATGAGTGTGTGTGTATATAATGCAGAGTGTGTGTTTGTATGAGTGTGTATGTATATAATTATAAAAATCACAGAATTTCATAGCCCCAAGTTTTACCCTCGACTTATCCACGAGGCATAGCATATTTCACAATTGTTGGTCACAAAACTGCACTCGACTTATACATGAGATCGACTTATACACGAGTATATACGGTACCTTTATTCAGCTGCATTATCAAGCTCTTCATTTAACACTCTCACCACTACATCTCATTGTAATGGCTATGTTATAAAAGACTATGAGTGTTATTTCCCTGGTTTGTATCATTCTATTTTTGATTCTTTTTTTTGTTGTTGAGTCATGTGATAAGAAATACAATTATGTCATTATAACAGGAAGAAAAGTTTAAAAGATAATTTCATTTGATGTATTTGCACCCCTTGAGATAATAAGGACATATTGTAAAAACAGCAATCAACAGAATGCTCTTAGCATTCACATCTATAAACATGTTATATTTACTGTCATGTTTTGCCTTCAGTAGTGGAAGCTTGAAGCCATAATTTCTTCTGTTTATAAAGTTTAAATTTAGCAGTAGTGTGGATGCTTTGGTGCCTGATGTTGATGTTGTTACACTGAGACCGATATCTGTGCAATGACTTCATGCCTGGCATGGACTGGTAATATGGCAACAAACCACCACTGTTTGTGCAGGTACTGTTATGTACAGTAACCGGACAAAATAGAACACAAATCGGAAAGGGGTTACAAAGATTTTGTTGGCATAACTGTTGATCAATTTAAAAAGTTGACCATAATCCAACTTGCATGTCAGTACAGAAATGGCAGCTCTCCAAACATCATTAAATTTACCAAAAGCTTGTTTTGTATACCTTTAGACATTGATCATTTACATTGTAACAGAAGTCTTGGTACTTTTTGTTTCTACTTGAATCTTTTTCCCCCCATGAATTGTGATTAGGTGTATGTGTTTGCATGGATGTTAGTTTGTGTGAATGTCTGACATTACAAATTTTCCCAGAGTCTGGTGGTTTTATTGTGGAAAATACTTTCCCTCAATTACTGATTACAGTACAGCATTACTTATTACAAAGCATTTTATTGAGCCAATATAAAAATGATATTGATGTAGTTACGCACTATTTATGCAGGATGTTAATCTCTTCCTAAAGTTTAACCGCATACCAACCTGGACACAAGTGCAGCATGGCCAACTTCTTGCTTTTAGCTCGGTAAGAGTTTAAGCTGCAGTTGTTTTTTTCTTTGATGTAGTTGACAAATGAAGAAAAAAAAAAACACAAACAGATTCATGTAGACCTATGGATTGATAATATGATTATAATTAATATTCCTTTGACGTGTCAGTGAATTCAAAGCACGCTTTGTCATCATGAAGCCCAACACCTAAACCTTAAAGGGACACTATAGTCACCAGAACAACTACAGCTTAACCCCTTAAGGACACAGCTTCAGAAGCTTGTCTTACCCTTAATGACACAAGCCATTTTTGCATTTTTGCTGTTTGTGTTCAAACACAATTTGCATCTCTGTCATTTATTGCACCAACACATATTATATACTGTTATTTAGAGGGCAAACAGGGCTTTAATTTGATGTCACATATACATTCTCATTAATTAAATATAATTTTTTCCCACTGTTTTGTCAATAATAGATACCCCAGGGTATCTTATATGGTGTATAATGTACATTAACTTGTCACCATTATTTCACCAATTGATGTCAATGTTTGTGGTGAGAGTGGGAAAATTGCATATTTCTTACATTTGATATGTACCACTGTTCTAAAAAAACAAACAAATTGTTCTCAGTTACATCTTCTGAGTAAAACAATATGCCCAATGTATGACCTAGACACTATTTTGTGAAGTTACAGTGCTGTTAAAGAGACGTGACAAGTTCAGGTTTTTAAGTGTGAATTTTCATGGAGAGTTTTCATACGTTCGTGTCCCATTTTGGAGCACTTGAGCAGGCTACATATTCCAACTACACCTTAAAGGCATACTATTTCTTAAAGAAGACATCCCAGGGTATTTCAAAAGGCATATTTTGAACCTTAGCGTGGGATCATTTTTCCGTTAGCCAAGTGTAGTTGTAATAAGCATTTTTTCAGCCTTTTTGACACAAGTTTTTCTTAGCAGGAACTCAGGAACCAGGTAAGGTGAAGTGTTAAAATAAACATTTATTTGGTATAAAATAATAAAAACAGAAATTGCTGACACAGCAGCTAGCACAACGCGTTTCGACCCTCCAGGGTCTTTTTCAAGTGCAGTATATCCTCCCATATGCTGACCCACCATATTGGAGACAGGTGTAGCAGCAGGAAATGGTAATTGAATGTCCATACTTGGTCATTGCAGGAAGCATCTCGCCACCACTAAGATGGTGGTGCTTCCTGTTTTGACATTCATAAATAAAGAGAGGGAAGAAAAAAAATGCTTCCTGTTTTTACATATATAAATAAAGAGGGAGAAAAAAAAATGCTTCCTGTTTTGACATATATAAATAAAATAAAAAAAAGAAGAAGAAGGGAAGGGAAGGGGGGGAAGAAAGAAAACACATGTTCATTTATATGTTCATTTATATAATATGTGGGATTCCAAAATGGCGGTGACTTTACTTCCGGTGAGCATCTTCTGGGGTTCCAAAATGACTGCGCCTACTTCAGGTCAACTTGTTTTCCAAAATAGCCATGCGCCTACTTCCGGTCGGCGTATTTTCGTCACGTTTTTCCTAAGTAGTTGGCTCCTCCTTTCTTCAAACTCCACCTCTCCATAAATATTAGTTCAAAGAACGGCAGTCTTTTATGTAATATATATCTGGCAATATGTATATCGTCCAGATCAAATGAATCTCCAATTAGATGCCAGATAGTCCACAGTATATGTTAATTTAACCATAAAAGAGAGAAAGAATATAGTAAAAATAATTTCATTAAAAAGACAATGTATTAACAGATACCTATTTTAATAAGAACTATATCCTTCGCCCAAACGTATGAAGTAAATAATAAATACATAAAAATAGAAATACATAAAAAAAATCATAAAATACAGTTCATTTCAAAATCAATGTTGAGCCCTCTAGGTGTTAAAGTGCACATTTCGAAGATCCATTTGGTTTCTTGTAAACGTAATTTTTGGTTAAAATCCCCTCCTCTCCAATGCGTAGTAACTTTTTCTATAGCATGGAATTCCAGTTTTTTGGGATCGGAGTTGTGTTTTTCAAGGAAGTGTTTGGATACACTATGGTTAATAAAACCCTTTTTAATATTTCTTATGTGCTCACACGTATATTAAGTGCCCTAGTGGTTTTTCCCATATATTGTAATCCACATTCGCATTTTAAAAGGTATATCACTCCTTTTGACTGGCACGTGATGGAGGATTTTATCTTAAAAGATTTTCCAGTTACGTTTGATACAAAACGTTTTTTAGTTTTATTAGTGCAATCAGAGTTTTTGCATGCATTACACATACCACAATGGTAAAAACCTTTCTGTATTTCTGCCCAATTTGTTAAAGAGAAACCAAAGAATTTTTTAACAAATTCGGCAGAAATACAGAAAGGTTTTTACCATTGGGGTATGTGTAATGCATGCAAAAACTCTGATTGCACTAATAAAACTAAAAAAAGTTTTGTATCAAACGTAACTGGAAAATCTTTTAATTATATATAGGATCCACAGTTACTGTCTGTTGCTGAAAATAGGACCTATACAAGATTTTAAAGGTAAAATATTCCACTGTTTGTGCGCTTTCACCTTTTTTTTTCTGTTCACATTGCTGGAATAGCGTGTCTGCACTTTTGGGTAATCGATTGCACTGTTTTGTTAGTACATAAAGGTTTGAAATAAAATTATTGATAACATTATCACTGTACCCATGTTTAATGCAGCAGTTTGTGTGGACTGCATATTGCATCATGTTAGAAAGATTTAATGTGCTGCTTTGGTTACAATTATTAGTTTGAGGGATCAAGGGGGGGGGGGGGGTTGATAGTTTCTCTTCAATGGTAATAAATCTTGCTTGTGAGTCTGTACTTTTGACTTTCTGAAGTTCATTCATAATCCCTATAAATGTCTTGTTCTAATCACATCTTAATCTACAGGTATACTGACAGACTGGCTGTATTACTGAGTACTGGTTCACTGTTCTGTCACTGTCACCTATTGTATGCAACAGGTATCTTGTATCAGTGACTAGGAAGTTACACAAAGTATAACATTCTCCCCCCATCACTCAAAGTAGGAAGGCTGCAAGCAGTAATTTGCCTGGCCTTTTCAATATGCTGTTTTTCAAAGTTGCCTGTTAAAAAGTGATAGAAAGAGCAGGCTTTGGTTTAATACAAACCAAAAAACTATCACCATATGTTTATTCATTAAACACTAACTTGTGGTGAGGTGAGAGAGCTAAAACGCTATAAAGCAGCCAAGTTGTGAATACTTGTGGATTTTCCCCCCTCAACGTTTAATGGTTAGTACCCATTTCATTTTAGCTACACAGCATAGTTTAAAAGAGCTGGGTGATAGACAAAGATTTGACTTCTTTGTCAGCATTTAAAACAAATTAGATTTTCTATTTAAAAAAAAATAAAAAAAAATGAGATTTAATAATGAAAGAAATGTGAATCAGTTGCTGGTCTTATATGCAATTTGTACATTTAACCATAGAATATAGATGTTATTTTAGACTGACTTCAATAAATTTACTATTAAGCTGGTTACCAAAATGCCCAGTTGAGAATGTCAGACAAGCTGTAGCTGAAGAAGATAATTTCATATTACTCTAAAAGTCAGGGCATCTGGGGAACCGAGGCGAGAACAGCAGGATTGCAAGATGTGTTGGCAAGGCATGGCATAAAACGTGATGTAAAGATATAGAGGCACAGTGCTGCAAAAAGGTCAGAAAGCAAGGCATCTGCTGCAAAGCAAGCCAACAGCTGTAAAAGGTCTCCGAGGGGCACCTAAAACATCCTGTTCAATGTGGACAATTTGGCTGCAAAACACACAGACGTTTTTTTTGCTTTTCTTCGTGATTAGGAAAATGTGATGTGCTTTACATAGAAAGTTATTCATAGAGGGTTATTACAGCTAGTATCATTGAGCTGGGTAATAACACCTACTTCCAAGACTGTTTCCAAAAACTAGACATATATATATATATATATATATATATATATATATATATATATACACAAGTATCCTTCCTAATAAAATACTTTATAATTAATAGATTTTCTATAAATCACATGGCAATGAAGCCATCTACGTGTAACAGTAATGACATATACCCCAAAACAATGCTTTTTAAAGCAGCAAGTGCTATTTCTTGCAAGCATACACAGCCTTTTAAGAAGGACAGTCTGTGCAATATGATATCATCTAGGCAAAATGTGCAGCCTTCCTGTTCTGAAATATCTCTTGAATCTTCAATATGGAAAGGGTTTTACGTTTACAGCTGTGCAGATGGAAATAACAGATACCATGCCAGCTTTTACCTAGAATGAACCGTCCCTCCCCAGCCACACTCAGTAATGTGCTCATTTAGATTGTTAGGACAAGCAATCGAGCTGTCTTGCTGTCCCACAGCAATTTTGTGGTGTAATTGCATTACCACTGCACTGATTATAGTGAAACAGCAATGCCATTCAAGTGCATGTGTAGGAAAAATCAAGTTTAATTTAGAGCTGTGGAGCTCATGTAGGTTTATTTAGAGCAACACAAGCATCCAATTTTCTTAACATAGAATTTAACTTAATAATTTTAACTTCCCAGGCTTTAATATCTGGTTAATACAGCTCTTATCACAAGTCTGAAAGACAAGGTAATATCCTATAAGCTGATAAAACACCCAACATCTATTTTTTTCAACACACATGCCAGTACCTATTCGCCACTGTGTACTGTTTACTTGATAGTTTTCCCAAGACCCCAAAGAACAGGGATGGATTTACACCATGAGTGCCTGCACAGAAATCACAAGCAGATATATAGTGTGAGTGTGTGTATATCTGTCTGTATAGCGTGTGCACATCTGTAGCAATGTGGGTAAATGTCAGTGCATGTATTTCTGCGTGTGTGTGTTTGTGTAGAGTGTGTGCAGCAGTGTGTATTTGTAACAGTATGGGTAGCAGCATGTGTACCTTGTGGGTAGTAGTTTGTGTTTCTGTGTGGGCATCATGTGCATGTGTGGTCTTTTGTGTAGCAGTATGTGCTACATTTTGGAGAGTAGAATGAGTAGAGTGGGCAACTGAGCTGTGTGTGTATCTGTCTGAGTTCAATTCTCTCCTTACTGCAGTCTGAGGGGGCCGGCCCCAGCACAGATCACTGTGTTCAGTCTGAGGGGGCGGGACCATGCACAGATCACTGTGTTCAGTCTGAGGGGGCGGGGCCCAGCACAGATCACTGTGTTCAGTCTGAGGGTGCCGGCCCCAGCACAGATCACTGTGTTCACTCTGAGGGGGTGGGGCCGTGCACAGATCACTGTGTTCAGTCTAAGGGGGCCGGCCCTAGCACAGATCACTGTGTTCAGTCTGAGGGGGTGGGGCCATGTACAGATCACTGTGTTCAGTTTGAGGGGGCGGGGCCATGCACAGATCACTGTTCAGTCTGAGGGGGCGGGGCCATGCACAGATCACTGTGTTCTGTCTAAGGGGGCGGGCCATGCACAGATCACTGTGTTCAGTCTGAGGGGGCGGGGCCATGCACAGATCACTGTTCAGTCTGAGGGGGCGGGGCCATGCACAGATCACTGTGTTCTGTCTAAGGGGGCGAGGCCATGCACAGATCACTGTTCAGTCTGAGGGGGCGGGCCATGCACAGATCACTGTGTTCTGTCTAAGGGGGCGGGCCATGCACAGATCACTGTGTTCAGTCTGAGGGGGCGGGGCCATGCACAGATCACTGTTCAGTCTGAGGGGGCGGGGCCATGCACAGATCACTGTGTTCTGTCTAAGGGGGCGAGGCCATGCACAGATCACTGTTCAGTCTGAGGGGGCGGGCCATGCACAGATCACTGTGTTCTGTCTAAGGGGGCGGGCCATGCACAGATCACTGTGTTCTGTCTAAGGGGGCGGGGCAATGGATATAGAGGCTCCTTAGCCTGAATACAGCGATCCTAGTGTGTTGGAGCCAGGTAGGGAGAGTTTAACAGGCAGAGTAGGTGCATGCCCATGCAGGACAGGTGCAATCACCAGCAACATTGTGTGTATTACAGTTACTTTAATTTTAGTACTTTTCCAAGTGTTGCTCAAATAGTTTCTTGAAAATTAAGCTCCCAGATTAATTATTTTGTCCAGGGAACTTATATTTTATGGGCCAATTTCCTATGCACACAAAAGTGAAAATGGCAGCTGTTTTATTGTTGATCTCTGAATTACAGTGGATGTGCACCACTTCATAGCACAGCTTCAATCACTGCTGAAAATAACAATGGCATCACCTCACTTTTAAAGTTGGCTCTGGTCACAGCTATTTTTAAGCATGAAACGATGTGATGTCAGGATACATGTATATTTCTTCTTTTCCTGTCTGACTTTTAATTTGCTGCTTAAATACCAAGCTATATAAGCAGATTAGCTGTGCTTGTATTCAAGGGCCTTGTTGAGAATACAACAGTTCCTTGTGCTTTGAGGCTTGGCTGTTATTTTTTAATGGCAATTGTATCCAGAATAAAGGCAGCCGTCAAGTGTCAGGGTCAAACATATTTGTTGGCAAATTCATGCAAAGTACAGATATTTTCAGCAGCATTTAAAAAATCTTTATGAAATCCATGTGTAAATATTTGGCAGAAAGTGATTGTAGTGTTTGTGTCATTTATGTTTTTCATCAAGTTCCCAAATAAAACAATTCTGTGTTTGTTGTATGGTGCATGGTTTATTTAGCGTAATAGTTAACATTGAGGACTTTCCTCTGTGCAATGTTTTGGTTTACTGAGCAGCATCCAAACTAAAAACTAGTTTCAAACCTTCTTTAAACATGTGGTTAAAGGATCAGCATATGCCCATAACAAAAAGCCTTAGAAAAAAAGTGTTAGAGAGAACATCAGTGCAAATATCCTCACAGCTTTTACAAAATAAAGATGAGGACTGCTTTTCTAAAAGGTAAACCACTTTTCTAAGCTAAGTTAAAATGAAGAGTGATACTAATAAAAAAAATGAAAAATCAACTTTTAATTTGTATTCATTGGAGCTCTATTGATTTTTTTTCTTGATTTCTTTATTGTGTTTGTTAGTTTGGAATGTAACCAAAGGGATCATTATTGACAGATTTTTCAAAGGCACTATGTTTGCTGAGGATTTTGATGTTGGGGGATTTCGTTGTGTGTGTGTGTGTCTGTGTGTGTGTGTAGAAAAACAATGAAGGGAAAAAACAAACATTGGTATAGATTTATAAAAGTGTCTCTAAAGTGGAACAATCACAAGGGAAATATATGGAATGTCCCTAATGATTTTAGAATTTTGCCCCACTTTTCCATTAGCAACACCACATTGTTACCATTGTATTATTTTCACATTTTACATAGCCTACAGGATGCATACTAAACTTAAACACATGTATAATTTTTTAGCGCTGTGAGCTTATACCTTCAACGCAGGATTTTTTTGTTTTGTTTTTTCATTGCTATGCACAATTATAGTAGAATTAAGAGTATCATATGTATCCCATGCTATCTAGATCAGCTGCAAGTACAAATAGCAGGGGACTGGGTTTCTCAGAGTTAAATCACATGGAAGGAAAGTAAATAGAATTATTGCATGAAACATTACATGTCATGTACTTCAATTTTTTTTCTATATATTAAGCTTCAATAGCACCAATGTTAGATTATACAGACTTTGGGATAGAGGGATGAGTGATCCAAAGTAAAATAAGGGAAAACACTTAGGACTTTATTCAGTGAACAGAGAATGGAGTCCGATTTGTGAAGATCAAAATATCCCATTTAATTTGCATTTCGGCTGCATAATGGGTAACACTTTCTGTTTAGTAAGTATTTCATTTCATGTGTTTCATTTTTTTTATAGTTTTTCGTGAGCCATACCATCTACAGTGGTTTTACATTAGATTCCATGTAACCCAGCTATATCATTGCTAAATGGTCTTCTGTAGCATCCTTACTCATTCACACCTTATGGTAGGTCAGAATCTAGACACACCACACACGTGCACAAAATCAAAGAGTTGTCATGGCCAAAAAGATGATTACAGACTTGATTAGCATCCAAGACAAATGGCGTACCCCAAGGCAGCCCCAGAGCTGTGATCACAACTGGCTTAGGAGCTTGCCAAGTTGCCAGATGCCTTTGTTGGAAGTTTCCTTCCTGCAGTTTAGCACCTGAGTCCCGGGCAAGCCAATCATATAAAAGCACACACAAAAAAAATCCCTGACCTCGCGTTCACACACAACACTGTGCTTGGCTGGAGAGAGAAAGAAAGTAATGGTGGTATCCAAATTAGAATCTGCCCATCTTGTTATTATATTCTTCAACTCGTACTCTGCACTTGTAAAAATATATTTCCTGGGTCTTCGATATTTCCTCCAACACAGCACATTGCAAAACACATAAACATTTTCTATTTGAAAGAAAATGGTGTCTGATCCAAATGAAAATGTATTTGTTTTCTTTTTGACTTGTGTTTTATTGAAAAATCCCAATCTAAATAATAAGGGAATAGTAGTAATAATATTTACCATCACATTATATATTTACTCAGGGTGAAGTTAAACAAAAAGGCAGCAGTCCCATCTGTGTTGAATTTTTATTTTTTTTTTTAACCCACTGTGTGTTCTGTGTCAGCAGTTTTATTGCAATCTTAAAAAAAAAAAGGAGCTATGCGTAGGTTGTTTTAGCATTTATTTCGTTATTTAAAGGTGCAGTCTGGCAATGAGTAATATTGACACTTAAAACAAGGTTGAACCACTAACGGCTCTTTGTATTGATTCAGCATCGCAGCATTTGATTTTATAAACTCTTTGCTGTTTTTAAACTGGAAATGCAAAACAATGAATATGTATGGCACGTGGCAAAGCCTCCTTGGTACGATTATTTCTTTGATAGTTTAATAAGTGCGTACATTTTGCAAAGTTTTAGACAATTTTCCTACAATGCTTAAAGAATTACAATCAGTGTAAATACCAAAATAAAGAACAAAGTGGAATTAGTGAAGTTTCTAGTGGGCATAAATTAAAATAAAGATCTGTTAAAAGTAGAAATGTATAGATCATTCTTTTGCCACAAATCAGTAGTTAAAACAGATATGTGTACTAGATAGTAGCTCCACTATTAAATGTTCTTGTTTATGCTAGTGAAATAAGTTATGAAAAGATTCATAGTCCGAACGCCTTATGAACTAATGGTATACAGTTTTGGAATAGAGAAAAAATTGTTAATGCTACACTCCTTGTTTTTTTTTTTCTTCCCCTTCTGACATTTCTTCAAAATACTTGTGATTTTTTCCCCTTCTCTTCAATTACTTTGTTGTGATGAATTTGTACATAGATTGCTACATTGACTATGCTTTTCTTTTGTCTTGTGTAACAGTTTCAATAGACACATTAGCAACTCCTACTAGTCTGATTCACAGCATGTAGTGATTCAACGTTACCTTAAAGTTGCTGTTCCTTCTAACAGCCGTGGGAACAGCCCCTCCAGTATGGGTGGAGTTGAGAGGGTAAGGAAGGCTAGACACTTTGCCACTCTGATCGTCTCAACCGAACAGTTTGCGCGGGTCCGGCATGTTACCGATAGAGTGGAGGCATTATTAGGAGGGGCAGGGATGACCCAACTGTCATCGTCCATATTGGTACCAATGACAAAGTCAGAGGAAAATGGAAGGTCCTAAAGAATGAGTTCAGGGAACCAGGAAGTAAGCTAAAGAAAAGGACATCCAAGGTAGTATTTTCAGAAATATTACCTGTGCGGCGAGCTACAGCAGAAAGGCAGCTGGAGATTAGAGAGGTCAATGCATGGCTGAAGTCTTGGTGCAGGAAAGAGGGTTTGGAGTTTTTAGAGCACTGGGCCGATTTTGCGCTTGAGTACATCCTGTATAGTCGTCGTGATGGATTGTACCTAAACGGAAGAGGTTCTGCTGTGCTGAGGGATAGGATGGCTAGAAGGTTGGAGGAGATTTTAAACTAGTTGTGGGGGGGAGGGTCAAAGCAATCTAGAAAATGGAGATGGGATAGAAAGGAGATGGGCTTTAGCTCAGTGTAAGGGTTGTGGAGATGGGAGGGAGGGGAAAGCTCAGAACAGAGGAGGTATGTAATATTGATGAAAATTCACAAAAAAAGTACAAATGACGCATGATAATATTAAATGTATGCTTACTAAAGCCTATATAACAAAATGTGGGAACTAGAGGCAATAGCATACATTAAACAATATGATAAAATAGGCATAACGGAAACATGGTGGGATGAGACACGTGACTGGGCAGTTAACTTAAATGGGTACATGTTATTTAGAAAGGATAGGAAAAACAAGAAGGGTGGTGGGGTATGTTTGTATGTCAATAAATTATAAATAGCTGGTAAGACCACACCTTGAACATGCTGTGCAATTTTGGGCACCTGTTCTAAAGAAAGATATCATGGCACTAGAAAAAGTGCAGAGATGAGCTACAAAATTAATAAAAAGGAATGGAGCATTTTAGTTACGAAGAAAGGTTAAAAAATGTAAATCTCTTTAGTTTGGAAAAAAGGCGCCTGAGAGGGGATATGATAACATTATACAAATATATTCGGGGCCAGTGCAAACCTTTATCTGGAAATCTATTCATAAACAGGGCTATACATAGGACACGAGGTCACACATTTAGGCTGGAAGAAAGGAGATTTCATCTAAGGCAAACAAAAGGTTTTTTTTACAGTAAGAGCAATAAGGATATAGAATTCTTTGCCTGAAGAGGTGGTTTTGTCAGAGTCCATACAGATGTTTAAACTGCAATTGGATAAATATTTGCAAAAACATAACATACAGGGATATAATTTCTAATTAGTGGCGTAATAGCTGCTTGATCCAAGGAGACATCTGACTGCTATTTTGAGGTGAAGAAGGAATTTTTTCCTAGTTTGTTGCAGATTGGAAGTGCTTCAGACTGGGTTTTTTGCCTTCTTTTGGATCAACAGCAAAAACATATGTAAGGAAGGCTGAACTTGATAGACGCAAGTCTCTTTTCAGCTATGTAACTATGTAACCTTGCTGTCCTTCAATATTAACGATCCTCTTTACTGAGAAAGTATAAACTCTTCCTTTGCGCTAGAGTTAAATGCAACTTCAGTTCAGTTATTTTATAAAATGTTGTTTATGAATTAATTATTATTATTATTTTTTTGGGGGGTGGGTGGTTAGTTTTTATTGTTTCTTTTTTATATTGTGGTCTGGCTTGTACTTCTGGTCTTGAAAGAGACGTTTAACAAATATTACCATTACTACTTTTACATTTGCATTTTCTTTAACAGACTTTGTCAATGTCTTTCATAATATTATGGGGGGAGGGTGTGTGAATTTGCTTTATCACCATTGTATGTTCATGTAAATTAAGCCCTCCATAGCAAATGAGCAGCGCACTTATGGATGAAATGTTAGCACTTTGAATGTATAGCTGTTGTGCTGTTTAATATAGCAGATGTGTCAATCCAAACATGACATATCTTTTAATTCCATTTGTCTCATGACAGGTTAACCTGTTTGTTGAATTATACTGTTCGGAGCTTGTCTATTATTTTTTACTAAACCATTGCTTGTTTTCTTCAATATCTCTTGCAGCCCAACAGTAGCGGGCAAGTTGTGGGAAAAGTGCCCGGCCACTTCACTCCTGTGTTGGCCCCATCACCACATCATGGAGCAGTGAGACCTGTGACTCTTACCATGACAGACACTAAGCCCATAACTACATCCACTGAAGGTGAGACACATTCATTACATAGTAAACATTGTTGATTGTACAAAGTGCCTGATTATAAGGGCTGTATAATTATTAGCAGAATTTGTATGATTTCACAAGCCAAGTCTATAGGCACACACTGTTTAGGTAAAACATAAAAAACCTTTTGAGTTTTATGTAATTTTGCCTCAAGTGTGTAATCAGAATTATCCTGATAAAATGTAAAACAAAATTAACAAATCAAACTGCACTTTTTTAAACTTCCCCATTGGTGGATTTTTTTTTTTTTAAACTTCCAAATATTTGACACTTTTCCATTTTTGAAACATGGTTACTTTAAATCCAGGTTCAAGGTGCCATTTTTATTATGCATAATGTTGTATTTTCTTCATACTCATCTGTCTTCTTTGGGTGAATTCTCACTTCTCGATATTTAAGCATTTATATTCTTCCCAAAGTAAATCTAGAGGGACAGTTTTAACTGCCTTCCCTAATCTGCTGATTTGCAAGACTCAGTAAAAGAACATGAAAATCACAAAATTGATCCATTAATATGTCTTATAGTTTTCATTGATATCGTTCATTGCGTTAATAACACTGGCTTATCATTTTCCTCAATACTACTCAAACAGTGAACTGGGGAGTGATATGTGCTGGTCATGTCTCCGTATTTCACCAGCTTCATTCCTTGTTTTCCATATAAATCCCTACTCTACCAACCCTGTGCTTATACAAGATGCAGAAGCTGCATAGTGGGTAATAAAAAGAGAAATTACATTTTTTCTTTTTTTTTTTAAATAAATCCTTTAGATTGCATGACAATTTTGCACTTATCTGTACCTGGCTGCTGAATAATTAGTGGCACCATGAACACTGCAATAAAAACTTCCTGGTGAGGAGGGTATTAAGTGACATATTACAGACACACACTACATTTGGCCCATATAGCTTTGCTATGCTGAAAATCTTCTATCTCCTTCATTTAAGGGATCACTATAGGGTCAGGAACACAAAGATGTATTCCTGACCCTCTAGTACTAAACCCACCATTTAGGGTTTACCCTTAGGCCCCTATAAAAGTTTAAAACTCACCTTATTCTACCCCCACCCCCCACCCCTCTTGTGACATCATCATAATACAATGCTTTCCCATAGGGAAAAATTCTTAGTCGCCATGGTGACCTGTCGCCTAGGATTTGTCGAGCCCTGCGCTACAGCACGCTGTAGTGGTTATGATTGTAAAATACCCTGGTGCCATTCCCCTGTAATGTGACAAACCGTTTTACAGCCGTTTGCCTGCTCACCTGGTGAGTGCTGGATCTCCTCTGCAGGCAGGTTTACGATACCCAGCTTCTGCAGAGCTGCAGAAGTTGGATGTCTATCCTGCTGTCCTTTCATTGACTGAGACCTCAGCTAGCCACTTGTAAATGAGTGTTTGTGCATCACATTTGCACAGAATTGACCTTAACCGACACAGTTCTCAAGTTCATGGCTGACTAGTGACACCCCATGAAACTGCCTGAGGTGGCGTTTCAGCTCCAGCAGAAAAGGGGTTAAACTCCATAGTTTAGCCACCATGACCACTTCAAATCATTAAAGGACTCATGGTGTTTGGAGTTACCATTAAAGGGTATGTGTAAAATATAGATATCTTGGAGTAATGATAATTATAGCAAATGAACTGTGGGCCTGTGTGGAATATATAGACCGTTAAGGAGTCCCATCTGTAAAAGGATTTGGATATAGGTAAAATGTAATCAAATTATACTGGTGAAAGATGTATTGCAAAGTGGCACGCTCAAAGTAAAAATGATAATAAAAGCCTGTTCCAAAATATAAATCTGTTAGTGTTTCAACGCTATGTGATTAAAGGAATAATCCAACCATTATAATTACTACTGTTATGGCAGTGGTTATGGTGTTAGTAAGCTGTCCTTAAAAGCATATCTTTTAAATTCTAGCTGTATTTCTGGTTAGTAGCTCCATCTATGAAACATGGCTCCTCCTGCTTCCCACTGGCTTCTTGTGTAGACATGTAGCTTCCCCATTGAGCCTTGGAACTTGGACAACATGAGTGCACAGTATCTGGCCTGGCAGCAAGGAACTGTGTCTTCTGTGTATAGGCTCATAGTATAGCTGGTGCAAGTGAAAGAAACTAACATGCATGATGGGCATTCATTCTTTCTTTTAACAATATATATATATATACTCATACACCGTGTATATGTGTACATGAAAACATACCAACACATTTCAAATGTATGTTGGGTGTGGTGTTATTGTGAAGACATCTGTGTAATATGCACAGTTTATACAGTTCCAGGTGTATTTATCTAAAACTGCAGAGTAACACATGCCTGCATGCTGCCTTAATGTGGAAGGGGTTAATGGGAGTGTCAAGAGATTAGTTAATCTCCTCTAATTAAAGTTTGCTTGAGGATATAAACCCAGGGAAAGACATGCTAAATGGGAAGTATGACAAATGCCTGATTACATGGATTTAATATGATCTCTGTAACATTACTTTGTTAATCAAGCGCCATAATTGCATGAAGACTGCTAAATAAACAGTGACCACGTTTTGTCTATTTTGCGTCCACTGCTAATTTAAAAGCAATGGAACATTTCAGAATGTAGTGTAATGTAGTGTAATTACTTTACATTTAAAGGCATATATTCTGATTTCCACCGAAAAAAAGCATCCAGTAATATTTATTGTAGATATTTATTGAGATACATTTCTGTAACTCTTCCCATATTTATGCTCTTGCCAAACTTCCATGTTCTTACCAACTTTTTCAAATTAAAAACATTTTTGATAAACAATGGTTGGAAAAAAAATCTGTTTCTTTCTTTAGTTTTTAAACCAAAGCATGTTGTGTTCCCTATATCTAAATTTACGTAATATTTCAATTTAATCTTGCTATTTTCATTCAGACATGTGACATGTCGAAGCTAGTGTAATTTTTTAATTGTCTATAGGCTGGTCTGAAATGCCTAAAGCATAAGGGAAACCCATGCCAACTCAAGCAGGGCTTGAGTTATTTCAGGAGTTGGGAATAATAATAATTACATTTAGAAATCTCTGAATATACCCATTTACATGTAACACTTGCAAGGTAAAAACATTATTGTACCTTATTAGTAGCTCTGGCATACATTGTTATTACCCAAACAAGCAGATTAAAGCAGCATTGCAAGCCCCCCTTCCTTGAAAATTAGTTTTTCATAAAGTTATCACCACTGAAATTCCAACCCAGTCAAAAAATATGCTGAGACAAAGGAGGGACTACTGTGTCTCTGTGTTTTTTCTGGGTGGAGCTACCACCGTCAAGAGGTGTCAATCTCCCCGTCATCACCAGTGACAGCTTCTGGGAATTGGCCCTATCTTTGCATGGGACTCTCCATAGACTTCAGTGCTCACATGCCCGAGAGTACAGCAGTGATGTTGGCTCCTGGCAGCTGAAGTGCCAGGAACAAAAAAGAACTCACGGGACATTGATGGTGGCTCCACCAAGATGCAGATTTGTTTAAGTAAAACTCACCTTTGCCTGGCCACCGGACACCCAGTGGCGATGTCATCATAAGGGATCTTTGTAAATTACGCAAAGTTCCTAGACGGTGACAATGCCCCTTTAAGTTACGCTTTGCTTTAATGGAATACTCTAAGCCAGTGCTCCCCAACCTTTTTATCGCCGCGGACCGGTAAACATTTGATAATTTTTCCGTGGCCCACTTGTTTTGATTTAATAAGACAAAAAAAAAAACAGTCACATATATTAAAAAAACACGCAGACACATACATAGTCAGAAAATCACAAACACAGTCACATAAAGACATAGACTCAAAATTGTGTGTATGTGTGTGTGAGCGGTGCAGTGTGTATGTGAGGGTGGCAGTGTGTGTGAGAGTTGCAGTGTGTGTGTGTTTGGGGCGGTGTGTGTATGGGGGGCAGTGTTTGCGGGGCAGTGTGTGTAGTGTGTGTATGGGGCAGTGTTTGGGGGCAGTGTGTGTAGTATGTGTATGGGGCAGTGTTTGTGGGGCAGTGTGTGTAGTGTGTGTATGGGGGCAGTGTTTGCAGTGTGTGTATGGGGCAGTGTTTGGGGGCAGTGTGTGTATGGGGCAGTGTGTGTAGTGTGTGTATGGGGGCAGTGTTTGGGGGCAGTGTGTGTAGTGTGTGTATGGGGGAGTGTTTGTGGGGCAGTGTGTGTAGTGTGTGTATGGGGCAGTGTTTGTGGGGCAGTGTGTGTAGTGTGTGTATGGGGGCAGTGTTTGCGGGGCAGTGTGTGTAGTGTGTGTATGGGGCAGTGTTTGTGGGGCAGTGTGTGTAGTGTGTGTATGGCGCAGTGTTTGTGGGGCTGGGTGTGTAGTGTGTGTATGGGGGCAGTGTGTGTAGTGTGTGTATGGGGGCAGTGTGTGTAGTGTGTGTATGGGGCAGTGTTTATGGGGCAGTGTTTGTGGGGCAGTGTGTGTAGTGTGTGTATGGGGCAGTGTTTGTGGGGCAGTGTGTGTAGTGTGTGTATGGGGCAGTGTTTGTGGGGCTGTGTGTGTAGTGTGTGTATGGGGCAGTGTTTGTGGGGCAGTGTGTGTAGTGTGTGTATGGGGCAGTGTTTGGGGGCAGTGTGTGTAGTGTGTGTATGGGGGCAGTGTGTGTAGTGTGTGTATGGGGCAGTGTTTGGGGGCTGTGTGTGTAGTGTGTGTATGGGGGCAGTGTGTGTAGTGTGTGTATGGGGCAGTGTTTGTGGGGCTGTGTGTGTAGTGTGTGTATGGGGCAGTGTTTGTGGGGCAGTGTGTGTAGGGCTGTGTGTGTAGTGTGTGTATGGGGAGTAAGGAGGGTAGGGAGGCTTTTTTTAATTTATTTAATTAAATATAATATATTGATGTCCCCCCTCCCTTCTTACCTTTACTGGGAGGAGGGGGGACATTTCTTAGTCCCTGGTGGTCCGGTGGGGATTCCCTGGTGGTCCGGTGGTGGTGAGATGAACTCTAGCCCAGTTACAGGGCTAGAGTTCACTCTCGCGAGATTTGGAGCGTTGCCGTGGTTACCGCGGCAACGCTCCAAATCTCGCGAGAGGAGGACCCGGAGGAGCTGCAGGTAAGAGCTCCTGGGTCCTCTCTCCCTCCCCTGCCGGCTGCCAGCACCGTGCCTGCGGACCGGGGAGGGAGATCTCTGATCTCCCCTCCGGTCCGCAGGCACATTGCAGGGCTGGCACTTGGGCAATGCCAGCCCTGCATTAGCTGGCAGGCTCGCACACCCCTGGGCGGCCCGGTACCGTTTGATCCACGGACCGGTACCGGTCCGCGGCCCGGGGGTTGGGGAACACTGCTCTAAGCAATATAATTTTCTTGTATAGATCATACCCTACAGCAAGCATGTCAAATGCAAAGGCTAGCACGGGCCACATAACCAAGGTTTAAGTTTATGTGGGCCACACACACTCTCTTACATACACACACAAACAAACACACACACCCACAGTTGCACACAGTGACACACAGACAGTGACACACACACACACACACACACACACACACACAGTGACAGACACACACACACACCCACTGACAGACACACACAGTTCAACATTCTTGCACGCACTCACGTAATTTTATTCATTGCTCCCTACCTGGTGTGGAACCTCTTCCTGATCTTCTCTTGGGAGCTCAGTCTTCTTGCTCCTCACTGCTACCGCCGGCGCAGTTTAGTGGTGCCGGAATATGACGTCATATTCCGGTGCCTTTCTTCACTTCAGACGGCGCGCGTGAGGGAGCAATGAGGAGCAAGAAGATTGAGCTCCCTTGCTGCCGCCAGAGACCTCTCCCCCAGCCAGGTAAATAAGCAAAGTAGGCACATGCAACGTGCAACGTGAGAGCAGGTGCCTACTCTGCTTTAGTAAGCATGTTAAGCTTGCGGGCTGCAAAAATATTAATTGTGGGCCGCGAGTTTGACATGCTTGACCCACAGTTTCACTGCTCATTACTCTGCTGTCTAATAGTTAAATCACTTTGTTTATGGAGCCTTAATAGCCACAGCTCCCCTGGCTGTGACTCATACAGCCTCCTTGAGAAAAAAAATAATTCTCAATCAGATCTTATAACATTGTGTGCTTACTTTAGAAATTTGTATCTTCTTTGCTAAATTAACTTTAATCACACACAGGGGGCTGCAGCAGGAGATAATACATTCTAGATGAATAACACTGCTGTAAACAAGCTAAACATAAATGGAGCAGTTACTCAGGACATCTTATTTCAAGACTGTGCGAGTCACAGCTAGATGAGGTATAGACAGGGAGATGCATAAACAAAGTCATTGAACTTCTAAATGGCTGATAATTGAACAGTTAGGCCAAAGGGGCATGATCTGTACACCAACACTGATTCATTAAGCTGACATTTTCATGCTTAGAGTGTGTCCCTTTAAACTGGTCATTCTCAAATGAGAACTCTTAATAGAGTAGTTAGCTTTGTTCAAACACATGTGATGACTGAACAGATTGGTGTCACTTCCAGTGCAAAACAGATTTAAAAAAAAATGTGATGATCAGAAAAAAAAAGTGGAAATCTCACAAGTGGGGCAGTATCAACAGAAACCCCTGGAACCATCAAACACATTCCCTTGGAGATTTTTTTATTTTCTTTAAACCGATTAAACTCCTCCTGTTGTGTCAAAAATATGGCATGTTTTCCAGCAGCAAGTTAGTACACAGCATCCGAGTTTAGCTCAGCACATTGACTAAATCTAACAATCCTGTCATTCAAACGGGCACTACTATACTATCATTGATATCCATGTGTCCACCAGACTTCCTTAAAACCAAGTGGAAGGTAAATGCATCTAAGGTATGATGAGGGATTTTTTAAAGGTATCCAGATTTTGATTTAAAAAAAAATACAAAACAGTAGCACAGCAGGATTTGAAGCAGTTATACATTTAGAATATCTAGTTAGTTCTGCCAGCATATGTAACATTGTAATCAATAGATGCCATGTATTGTATCTAGACTCACTTTTTCATCTGATGCAACATTTATTTGCTAAATCTATATTTGTTTAATGACTGTTGAAAAATTACCTGATGAATGTGCACATTGTCCACTTCTGTTTGCTCTATGGTGATGTAGACATACTGCTTGACTCTTAAATGTGTGCACAGCTGTAATACCATGGGCACTATCGATCATAGCAGAAATAAGGATTCCTTAGTGTACCGAAAGCCTTCAATAAAGTTGAATCTGAAAGTTAAACGATGAAACTAAACGCATATAAATGTATTTAGTGCTTTTGCTCCCTTTGGAGACCATTCAAGCTCTGAAGATTTTTTTTGTTATTGAAAGTGAGAATCTTATTTATATGGGTTATCTGAATATTGGCACCCAGGTCCTGGGGTGAGTAGGCAACAGGAGGTATAAGAGAAGTGACACAGGCCTTCCGAGAGCTGTAGATTTTCCCTTCCAGGCTACCTGTGCTATCGGGCATGTTTTATGCCCAGGTACATTACCTCTTTACAGTCCTTCTGTAAGCAATCAGTGATGACTGGGTACAAAAAGAGGCCTGCCCAAGATTTGTAATGGTAAGTTACCGGTTTTCTTCTGTACAAGAGAGCCTATTGAGCACTGAGCTTTACATCCTTTATAACTATTCCTGCAACTCTGCTGTCAAGCATTGGAGGCTGGCTGGACTACAGAGGACACTAGCAAAGCCTTCTAATACTTATCTACCCACCAGACCGCTCCAAAATGACACATTACATTTTCTAAAAATATGCACCCTCTAGAGGAAATGCGCTTGTGGGCAGGTCCCTACTCTGCCTAATAGGATGGCCAACCCTTCACTTACACAATGTCCAGCTCAGACAAGAAAGACTGTACTGGACAAAGAGGAGGACTTTTAATGTAATTGCATGATTTTTGGGGTGTATATCTTCTAAATAGCTGAAGAGCCTTTTGTTTAATTTTAATTTTAACTTAAAATCTTTTAAATTTTTGATGGGACGATGCAAATGTGGATATGTTTTAGTGCTTGTGGGTACAATAAGACTGTTTGCTCTAACAATTACAATGAACTTTAGTGGTGATTCTGGTTATATTACCTAGAGAGACAGTCAGTCCAACGGAATCATTCCAGTACACAAACCTCTATAACCTTAGAACTCTGCTAGTATGCTGTTATTGCCTTGGTCTAATAATAGAAAAGTGTTTGTGGTTTTGTGATTTGGTTTATTATAATTTTTAGGCTTGCATATCACTGTGTTAAGGTTTAATTCAGAATTCTAACTCTGCTACTGTCCAAGACCCGGGTAAACTAAAGGTATTGCTCATCATGTCTATTTATATTCTCATTGTCTTTCTCTCTTGTCTTTTCACAGCCTACACAGCCTCTGGCACGTCGCAAGCCAATCGATATGTGGGACTAAGCCCCAGAGATCCGGCCTTCCTACACCAGCAACAGGTGGGCTGATTTCACATCAGGTGTAATGAGTTGGAGATACTTGGGGGTAGTCTCATAAAAGCCTGCATGCTGCCACTCATAGCTTGGATTAAAACAAGATCCCGCTGTTTTCTGATCATGACTGGGCACGCCAAAACATAACACATTTAATTGAGATATGGGCGTCAGAAAGAAGCGTTTCCTTAAGTGACCTTAACATTATTGCAAAACTAGGCAGGTGTTTCCACAGATACTGGTTACAAAGAATGGTCATGGCACTGTAATAACTCCCACCCACCCAAAACTAATTTTCTGTTTCTTGTAAACATAAACAATGTCTAGGACTGAAAGTGCTGAAATGCACTGTAAAACTTGTATATTCTGCTTACTCATGATTCTGCTATACAACGAAATGGTGAAGGTATGTTATATAATTTAGCACTTTACATTGGTTTTCCAGTTTATTCAAATCTTGATTTATAATGTGGGCATACAGGCTTTCCATGCTTGGATGGTATGATGCCTAATATACACTGCAGAGAGCTAATGTCTCACACATACTACACCCAACACAGAGATGCTATACAAAGGAAGCTTTGCTGCGACTCAAAACAAAACCCTACAGTTTAAGGTGTATGGAACAAGACACAGACCAAAATAGCTCTGCTATGAACAGAAAACAATTGGAAAGTTTTTAGCCTTTCTTTTTCTATATTGCAATATTACCATCATTGATTATTTGCATTGAAGATAAATTGGTAGTTGTCTCTATGAGGGTGGCTAACAGAAAGATCCCCAGCTGTTGTGCTACAGTTCAAGGATGCTCCTTTGCCAGCCCTTGGGCAGTCAAAATATTTTGGAAGTTGTTGTCCGGCTGGGGATCTGCCTTTTGGTCATCCTTGCCATGCAGTCTAATTTTATGCATTCTAAGACATGCAAGAATCATTATTAAAGGTGGAGAAAAAGCTTGTAATTTCAGATAGTAATCTTATTTTTTTAGGACACACAGGCCTGTTTCTTTATAGCACCGTTTTTAGTAGATACTTTTCACTAAGGAAATAGCAATGCCAGGCTGGGGCAAAATAAAACGAAGACTCTCTGACATATAAACTGCATTTGGGACCATTGTTTATACTAGCGTTAATGTCAAGTTAATTTTCCAGATGTTGTGCTGCAGATGAGTTCCAGAAGGGAAGTCAAAGCCAAATTTCTGGTAGTAGATGAGCATTGTGAGCGTAATGCTTTCTCTCAGTATACCCATTTTAACCCTGTAAAATCACATACCAATTTCTGTATTTCAGTCTATGACACTTCTGTTGGTTTTATGTGTTCAGTGAGGTTCATACTTCCTCTCAAAACACACATTGTGGATTTATTTCAAATTCTATTGTAAGCCCTATCCCTCCATAATGATAATAGGAAAATTAAATATAAATGGCCGCTATTAAATTCAAATACTGAGGAGAGAGAGCCAACAGCAAGCTTTTTTAAAATCTTTAGATTTTTAAGTCTTAGCTGCATTCCTGCAAAACATTAATTGGTGCCCAGAATGTCCCTTTAATACCTAGATTGACCTACATACTAGAACACAGCTACCTACATTTCTATTGACCATACATGATTTGGGTTCTATACAGTGAGAGGCACTTTACTAAAACAATTTTGCAATATAATAATAGCCATGGGGTGTCAGGAAATACCAGAAAAAATACCATTACTAAGTATTTTTTTTTTTTAAACTCGTAATATATATTCTGCCTTTTTACTGGACAGTGCCAGTAGTGTATGTTCCAGTAATCAGGTAATCAAAATAGCTCCCATGTCCAGCAATTTAGGCACAGGATGTATATTAGCCTGGTAATTGATAATAGACATTTCTGTTCTCAGTCCCTAACCTGATGAAGTTTAGAGTGTGTCAATTTGAAATGTGGGGTTGATATTGAATGTAATTATACATAATGCTTATGGAATCACCTCCCGGAGGTATGAGGCCTTTGAGGTTAGGTTTAATAAGTGCTTTAAGGTGATCAGACGTTTATTGCCACCATTCAATGCGTGAGATAACGGACCAAAAGTCAGTTTGGATTCCAGAAGATCTCTAGTGGCTGTCTGTTAGACAGCCACAGTGGGCAGACTTAGAGCTGCAATGTAAACATTGCAGTTCTCTGGAACTGCAATGTTTTACATTGCAGCACTAAGTGCAAAAGGGTCACAGCACCCAGACTACTTCAATTAGCTGAAGTGGTCTGGGTGCCCACAGTGTCCCTTTTCAGTCTTTCATATCTTAAGCATTTATTTACCTCTTCTAAGCCCACTATTTTTAAAGTCTTGTATAAGTGTGCTAAATGGTGGGCATAGTCTGATCTCTTCGATACGCAGGCTTCAGGAACCCAAGAAGACACAATTATTAATCCCCAACAACACACAACTTTAAGTTCTTTAGTTTCAACTAATTTATCAATCCCAGTTGAAACATTGAAGCAAAATGGCTAAAATAAACTTATATGAGATTGGATGACTATCACCACAACATGGCTGCCAAGACAAGTTATAAGGTTCTGACATTTAGTGTTTGCTCTACAATTTCACAGAACACTAAATGAAAATCACTAAAGAGAAACAAAGAAATTATGTTTCGTATATACATTAATTTTCGAAAATTCTTGACACTCTCCCCGAAATAATGAAAAAAAAGCTTTCAAATTCAAAACTGGAGGAATTTATCTACATTAATCAAAGCTATAGAAATAACAGGAAATTATATAGATCATAAAGCAATATATTCTCAATTAATTCCTATTAGGGTACAAGACCAAGAGATACATGGAAAGACAGATCACAGGCTGCCTATAACCAACAACATATTTCTAATCCCATGAGATATCAATTTTAAACCTATCCCAGAAAGACCATATGTATTGTATTGGGAACGTTTATCCGCACCACTCCTTCGGCCTTAAATCAGTGCTGCACAATGAGTAGGATGTAAAATTCAATAAGAAAACAGACTAATTTAATAGATTCCAAAACTGATGTCTTTATAATAACCTAAAAGTAAATGGTCTTTTTAATATTCTATTTTCTTAGGCTTAGGTTATCACCCTGTGTTTCTTTTCCCACCATCCAAGCTCTCTATTCACATTCATATTTAATTGTCTTATCCTTTGTTTTTTTAATGTGTTTTGACCCTGGCAGCTTTAGCCATGTCCCCTTTTTATCTACTTCTCCAAACAACTGATACATTATATCTCTCTCTACTATTGTTGTGTGTACATGTGACAGCTGATAGGTGTTTGCATGCACTTGTGTGCGTAGTGATAGATAGACACACACAGACATGAGTCTCGATAACATCAATCCACATGTCGGATGCCTTTCTGATTTCTATTGCAAACTATGCAGCCAGAAACCAGATCTGGTCCACAATGTAATCATTGTGATTCCCTATGAATTTCTCTCAAAGTGGAATTTATGAGCAGCATTACTAACAGGTCTATTCGCTAAACAGGGAATTAATTACTGACTTGCAAAGTGTAGTCCAAATCTCCATAAATCTCCAAATCTGTGTAATTGCAGACATTTTTATTTTCTTTCTTGCCTACATTTTGCAAGTATGTTGTTATTGACATGAACACAATTTGAAAATATTCTAGCAGCAGTATTATATTCTAACAACACATTGAAAATATGTGTATTTTATTTATTTAGGGATAACACGTGCACAGTGGTTAACATCCATATGAAGAAATTTTGATAAAATTTCACCTTGTTACAGAATTTGCGATCTGACTGGGAAGTATAGAGCTACATGTGAGCTACTATAGTACTTATGTACAATGTCTATATGTTTACAATGTCTATATGTTAAAATAGTATCCTAGCAGAACTAGCAAAACTGAGTGTTTATGAGTGCACACTATTTTATCAATGTCTGCTTTATGCTAAGTTGCATTAATTTACATTATAAACATACAGAGACTTTGTATTTTTTTTTTTAAGAAAGTATAATGTTTCCCACACATTATATCTATGGTTATGTATTTAATTAATTCTATAATCAAGCATATAACTAAAGCCCAGCATAGAAAAAGGATGCCTTACGCGGACACGGAACACCTTAAATGCTAATGCAATCTGAGGCAAAGTAGAATATCCATTCATGACCTTAGCAGAGTGTAATTATCACCAGGATCAATACTGCTCAGAGAACTTTGCATAAATCTTGCAGCTTAAATATTAGTTGCACTTAAGGCAGCCGTTATTAAGGGAAACACTTTCTACTTTGTATATTTATTGCCTTAGTTTCATTGCATACAATATGTTTGCTTGAAGTAACAATTAAAAAGACAAGGCATTTTCTTATTTGCACAAGCTAACTATGTAGCATCACCATCTTCTTTGAGGCAATAAATGACCATGTTTTTAATTGTTATTTTTTATTTTATTTTTTATAGATCTAAGGCATAGGTATTTAACAGCATGTTATGATCTTTACACACTGCACATCAGATGTATCAGTCGAATCTTTAGTGGATCTAAAGTTTTTATTCGCATTTACACAGCACTTTCACCTGCCTCGCAGTGAATACCTACCTGTTTGTGGGTTGTGTTAAAAATGAATAACTGAAATTATTGTATTTTTATATGTATATTAATACTTACAGGAGAACTGTAATTTCCAGGGATTTTTAGCAATAATGTCTTTACTTATTCTCCTTATTTACTTAGGGGGATAGAAAACATTAGTTATGAGAAAAGGCTAAAAAAAAACTGAATACATTTTTGTTTTTTTTAGTCACCTCAGAGGGGATATGATAACACTATACAAATATATACAGGGTCAATACAAACCGCTATGTGCTAACCTGTTTTTTTAGCAGGAATATACAACAGACAAGAGGTCACCCATTGAGACTGGAAGGCGTATTATATTATAACTATAATCAAAAATAGGCAATTGGACATTTTCAAGCGTAGTTTCACTGCATATCATATTAGCTGTTGACTTTCACTGCCAGCCAGTGTGAGATTAGAAGAAGAGCTAGAGACTGTCTCAATCCAGATTGCTAGCTTAGACCAACTGTATTTGGAAGTTAGTGACCGCTCAGGTTCCTGTGGAATCGCTGATCACCGACACTATATGAACATTTGTGGCAACCTTTACATTGTATTACTTTTGACAGTGGCCACTTATGCTTTTAGAGATGCACTGAATATTATCCTATTTAGCTTAAACAATGAACAACTAAAGCAGCTTTGATCCTTCTAATTTTTTAAATATTTGGAATATATGATGAGGCAGATAACTAATGAACATATTTTATCCTGGGGAATTGCACTGATCGTATCTGTATTATGAAGCATTAATTTAAAAGCTCAGCTTGTTTTAGAGCCTCATTATTTGGCAGAATTTTAAGTGTATAAATTCTATTTGCCAGCACTTAATCACTAATCTTGTGTAGGAACAGAGCACAATTAGATACTATGATGAATCCATAAATTCAAGGATTCCATCTATCCATTCCACTAATCTATGGATTTGATAAGGAATATTTCAGAGCTATGTACACATTGAATACAAGCTTAATAGAGGGACAACAATTTTGGATTTGATCATGCTTTTTTCTGTTGCCTCGTCGCATTTAAGAATTCCCTCTGTCCGCTTTTAAAACACATAACTTATTATCCCTTCTCAAAAGGTAAACTAGTGAATTCATTAAGTATTTAAAGTTACAGTAAATAGCGTTTATATTAATTTCTCCTTTCAGTGTGTGATTTACAAATAATACAGAGTTTATGGAACAAAATATAACACTTACTGAACAGTTCATCGGGATTGGACACAAGCATGTGCTATGCTTCCCTCTTTTAATTAGCAAATCATTTAATAATAGCATGCTTGACTGGCCAGTGAAGATGAACCCCCACCTGGCACTTATTTGTACTATAATAATGGACCCCATTAGATCACATTGCATGATAGCATGTACAAACGGCAACTTATTATCTACACTAGTGGCCAATACAAATACATCCTAGGTTTCTTTTTGTAGGGATTGTTGTTCTTATAGCTGGGTGCACTCTCAGTGTTTTGTTTAGAAGAAACTACAGATCTTAGAGATTGCTAGTAATTATAATCTACATTACTGCCCAAGGTCCTGGGCAGCCTTTTGGACACTGACACTGCTAGAGCATGCCACTTAACTCCAAATTTACTCCTGAAGGCATGGAATCACTGAATGATTCTACTCAGGGAAGTGAATGAAGAACAGGTGCCCAAAATACACCATGCAATGTTGTGTCAGTTGGACAGAATTGGGTTCCTCTGTCAGTTGAAGGGGAAGCCACAGAATTAAGTTACCACCCAATAGTTGTTATAAGCTGTGAAATCATTGGAATTTGAAAAATAGCAAATGTCCTTTGTATGTTCCAAGAGTTCCTGACTCTGTAAGAAATTTGTTTGGCTAAAACTGATCAAATACCTAGGAAAAATAACAGATTTTTTTTTCCAGCTAGGAGAATAGGACAGTGTAGTGGTGGAAATTTTTTTTAATTACTTTGTCAGTGTAAAGTATACCCTTTGCAACATGACTAAAGTGAGATTGATTTACTGTGTCTTCTCTGTACTTTCAAAAGATTTAAAAGATTCCACTCTGACGGTGGCAGCTTTTAAATGCACTTTGGTTAAGCCATCCCATGATGAATGAAACAGAGAACTGAGAGTTACATGAAATGCAGACAATCAATCATTTTCTATTAGCTTTGAGAAATTCTAAATTAAGCAGTAGAAGATTTTAACAGTGATAAAGCCTTTTAGACATCCCACAACCCCTTTTAATGCACTGTGACCCCTCTTAAGCAAATTCTGTCACAGGTACATTCTGAGCTTCATGTGAGATAGGAAAGGGTCGGTATTAAAAAGATTTACATCTCTGGAATTGAGAAGTATTGGCAAGCTTATTCTGGGGTGTTTATTTTTTTATTTTATTTATTTTATTTGCAGCGAAGGAAGGAAGAACAAAAATTCTAATGTAACATACATAAATAACAATAGCACAAAGCCAGGTCACTACAAGGATTGGAATAAATATATATATATATATATATATATATATATATATATATATATATATATATATATATAATATTTTTAGTTTTTAAATGGGGAATACATACGTACAAGAACAACCAATGAACAGGGCTGTTTGTTAAAATGTAATTGTTTGCAGGATGAGCTGTACAACTAATGAACTCATTCACATACATAATGCCAAATGGTACTTTTATTCGGTACAGGCTTAGAGTATAATGTTGTAGGATTACATTTACAAAACAGCTCTCAGAAATTAAATAATTTCAGTGGGATTTATTCTTAAAATAGTGAGTTGTGGTAAGTTCACTTGCATTGACAACACAGTTGAAGACAGCAGGCCAAATAGCAGTTGGAAATTTTTAGAAAATCATCAATTTCAGGCTTAACTTTGACAAAAATGGAAAAAAAAAAAAGAAGAGTTGAATTTTGGCCAAAATAATTAAATTAGAAAAATGGGAAAATGTATGCTTCTGATTTCAAGTCACATCTGGTATAAAGCAGTTCCCTTTTCTTTCTGCAAGCGTTATTATGAACTATATGGTGTATATGTTGCGGATCAGTGAATATGTTTTAAAACTGCCTCATTAGAATTTTACATTGCTGACTGCAGCTCGCCCATCTTGGGCGCCAGGAATAATTGATCACAGAAATTCACACAAGTTCATTTATTTTCCCTTTTGCTACATTGTTTAAGGGATTGTAGACCACTTCTACCTAGTAAGAGTTCTTCACTTTTGTGCAGTTAAGTAAAGGGTTACTATTACACTTTTAGAGCCTCCAGCTTCTAGACTTTCCACACCATAATGTGTGAACGCTTCAAAGTAGAACTGTTGCATCTTGGTTTATGGGTTATTCCAATGGATAAGTAATAGTTTTCTATGGGTTGGGCACAGCCAGAGCATACCATGCAAATTATTTTTATTGTGCTCACATTCTGGACTTTGGAAGCTGTGGGGTGTCTAAAAGGCTTTATTACTGTTAAAATCGTCTACGGCTTGATTTAGAATTTCTCAAAGCTAATAGAAAATAATTGATTGTCTGCATTGCATGTAACTCTCAGTTCTCTGTTTCATTCATCATGGGATGGCTTAACCAAAGTGCATTTATGTGTCCTTATATGCGCATATAGCATCATGACAGTATGCCCACATGTTCTCATGTGGCATGTTTCTGCAGATGCCTAAGCCTTTCGGAAAGGTGAGTTCTACTTGCCTATGGCGTGTCCTCTACAGTTTATGGCTGTTCTTTTGTACATACGAGAACATGGGTTCGTCCATAGACACAGCCAATTGCCTGCAGTCGTCACTAATGACGGCTGTTAGGATTGATACTGTAGTGTCACCCATTGCACATATTAGATTTATTAGCAGTGATAATTTGAACCAGTGAGTAGAAAGTATTTTATTTTTTGGCAAATCCCTCCCTATCTGTACCCTGTACCTCTCTGTAATTGATGTGGAAAGTTGTCAATCAGTCTTCTTGCTTATATAACTGCAACCCTGCAGTATATACATTGGTACACTATATGCAGTGTGAAGTACTAATACAAAGTAAAATAATGTGGTGTGAACATCACCATGCATGCATTTGTAAAAGAAAGACCTGTCTCTTTATTGGAAAGCTTATTTAAATGGATCTTATCTTGACGCTTTGCAGGGCAATGTGGGATCAGGTGGTGTTAATGCAATCTGAAAATGAATGCAAGATAGAGCAATAGAGCTATATCTGATGCATTCCAGTACAGTTGAATAAATATATTTTTACTAATTGTAATGTATTAATGTAATTGCTCATACTGTTAAATATTCAATTTTCATTATTTCTTTCCATCCTGTTAAAACAATCCTGCTTTATTTTTCTACTCATCAGGAGAATCCTATTACATCTGCTTGCTCCATTTATCTGAATTACTAATGGCAGATTCATAATTACAATATAATGGAAAAACAATTTGCCTAAAGTGTGTAGGATGAATATACAAACCCTATCACCAAATAACAGTTTAAAAAAACAAAAACAAAAAAGAGAAAGAGAAACTCCAGTCAAGTAATACAATGCAAATAGAGACTTGTGTTGTGTGCATAAGGGTAGACACACAAATTAACCACAGTTCTGTACACTCGTCCAAGTACCTGCTGCCACAAAGCAGTCCATCGTCATGTTTTGTTAGGTACAGTTAACAACATTACCTCTGCTGGAGAGGGACAATCTAAAAAAAGGCTGGTTCACATATCTAAATATATAACACATCTAAAGCATCGAAGGGTGGGAATTTTCATTGATTTCGCCTTTGCAGGATACACAATCAACTATTTGTTAGTATTTCCAAACTCTCTAACCTTACAAAACACATCCACAGAACATTAGTATGTTCTCATAGAAAATATGGTCTGCCTGATAATTTAGAAATGGCTATGTGAACCATCCTTTTAGTTTTGTAAAGTTAGAGAGTTTGATACTAACAAATAGCTGACTGTGCATCCCGCAAGGGCATGGATGTTATCGCTGAGAGGCACAGGATTCCAGATCAGTACTATAAATTGAGGTACTCTTCCTCTCTCCCCCCCCCCCAAAAGAAAAAAGAAAAGTGTTGAAGTAAACAGTGTACAGTAAACTGTACAGTCACATTGTAGTATTTTGGTTCACTATAATAGACCACATGATTGGTTCACTATAATAGACCTAAATTGTTTTAGATGTATTTATTTTTACTTTTCTTAAAAGGAAACTGTTATTGTTATTAAAAAAAAAAAAAAGATTAGCTTTTATGACGCTATTTTTTATTATGGTGTACACATTTTTATTTATTTCAATTAGTTCATCTGCATCAAGCTAATATGCTAAGCAGGTCATATAAAGCAGGATTTGTATGCAAAATTGCACTTGATATAAAATCACCTTCATTTACCACCTAACTAGATTTTGTTGCAGGCCACGTACACCCCTTCATTGTGCGGAGTTCCCTGATGGCAATGGCCTCTTTAAGCAGGATAACGCATCCTGTCACACTGCAAACATTGTTCAGGAGTGGTTTGAGTCACACGACAGAGTTCAGGGTAGGAATCGACCAATATTGATTTTGTTAGAGCCGATACCGGTAATCTGTGAACTTTCAGGCCGATAGCCGATAACTTACCAATATTCTGTACATTTACCATTTTGAAAAAATAAACTATTTCTAAAGGTAAAGGCACAAAATATACATGCCACGTGTAGTGAATGCAGTGTGTTTAGACAGGGGGGCTGTATGTGTTTGTGTAGTGTGTGTGTAGTGGATGCAGTTTGTATTTGTGTAGTGTGTATATAATGAATGCAGTGTATATTTGTGTAGTGTGTATGTAATGAATGCAGAGTGTGTTTGTGTAGTGTGTATAGTGAATGCCGTGAGTGTTTGTGTAGTGTGTATATATTAGTGAATGCAGAGTGTGTGTATATAGTGAATGTAGTGTGTGATGTGTGTGTGTGTAGTGAATGCAGTGTGTGTGTAGTGTGTGTAAAGTGAATGCAGTGTGTGTATATTGAATGCAGTGTTTGTGTAGTGTGTGTGTGGGTGTGTATATAATGAATGCAGAGTGTGTGTTTGTGTAGTGTGTGTATAGTGAATGCAGTGTGTGTATATTGAATGCAGTGTTTGTGTAGTGTGTGTGGGTGTGTATATAATGAATGCAGAGTGTGTGTGTTTGTGTAGTGTGTGTATAGTGAATGCAGTGTGTGTATAAAATGAATGCAGAGTGTGTGTGTTTTTGTTGTATGTGTATAGTGAATGCAGTGTGTTTGTGTAGTGTGTGTATATAATGAATGCAGAGTGTGTGTGTGTTTGTGTAGTGTGTGTATAGTGAATGTAGTGGGTTTGTGTAGTGTGTATATAATGAATGCAGTGTGTGTGTTTGTGTAGTGTGTGTATAGTGAATGCAATGTATTTATGTAGTGTGTGTATATAACGCAGAGTGTGTGTGTGTTTTTGTAGGTATGTAATTTGTGTAAAATGGGAGGGGAGGCAATTTTTATTTTATTTTTTTAGTCCCCCCTCTCTGCTTCTTACTTGGCCGGGGAGGTGGGATATGGCATTCCCTGGTGGTCCAGTGGCATGGACAGTGCAGTGGGGGCCCAGCAAGCACTTACCTACTTTCCCTTCAGCTCCCCTGCGTAAATCTCGGTAACCCATGGCAACACTCTTGTGTTGCTACGGGCCCTCCAGGACTGCGGTCCTGGTATGTATTATCAGCAATATCGGTATCTCTATTTGCCGATACCGATATTGCCAAAAATACAGAATATTGGCCAATAATCGGTCAATCCCTAGTTCAGGGTGTTGTCTTGGCTCCCCCCAGATTTCAGACTGATTGAGCATCTGTGGCATTTGTTGGAACAACGAATCCGCCATGGAGGCCCCACCTCGCAACTTACAGGGCTTAAAGGATTTGCTGCTAATGCATTGGTGCAAGATACCAGAGGACACATTCAGAGGTATTTTGAAGTCCATGCCTTGATGCATCAGAGCTGTTATGGCAACACAATGGGACCTACAATATATTAGGCAGGTGATTTTAATTTTACCCAGCAAAATTAACACCACAGTGTGAAGTCGTCTTTCCAGGTGCACAAACTGGAAATACTCCCCCTTCTGCCCCATCCATTCCCTCATTGACTGTGCTGCTTTGCCTTGATGAATCTAAACTACATCAATAATTGCCAAATATTTTCAATCTGGTTAAGAGGAGAATGCAAGCTAAAGCTGCAAGCGAGAAACCAAAATGGATTCTTTATAAGAGCTTGCACAGGAAGTACCCTATCAACACTAGGAAAATGGTTATTGTATCTGTTATCATAAATGACAGTTTGACGTAAAAGCACATCACGTGACTGCCAAAGAGGTATGAAAATGGATAAGAGGTCATCTATCACATATGTATGATGGAAGGAAACACATTTAAAGGAAGCCTCATTCCAAACAATGGCATTATGCTAATATTATACTTCAAGAGATATGTGCCCCGGATTGTATACTAATTCCGTAACAGAAATACTAATTACAATAGTTTTTCTTGATTACATCTGTTACTGTGTGCAAATTAATATATGCCAGTATTTCCAATGTCTTTCTAAGGAATTCTGTATTTTATATTTTAAATAAGATAATTGCAAAACATTGCACAGAGAGGCTGGGTAAAGGATATTTTGTCTGCCTTGAAACAACTTTTAAGGCAATATGGCTTATAATCATGTATTTATTTCAGCACAGCCCTTCAAGTTACACAACATTGTATTTTAACACTTGAATAAAATTACTAACAAATATTTTTATATGTTTGGAATAAAGTTGTCTGTATTGTGCACTGTTTTTAAATGATCTCCCGAAGCCTTAAACCATACAGCTAAATCTAAAACCATTTTACTGATTTTGAGGCCATAAAAGACACTGAGTCAGATAATATGTTCTCAAAATAGATCAAATTAGAGGTTTGCCTTGTTATTGGTGTGTACGGACATACAGGGTACTAAATGCCTTTGTTATTTAAAAAAACAAAAAACAACTATATAGTTCAAATACAAACGTGTATTCCTAATGGAACACTGTTCTCCCATCTATTTATGAGTCATCGCTTTTTTGAAAGGTGAGTTTTACTTACCTTTCTTCCCTCACCCCACTGGTCTTGAGATTAGTGATATCATCCAATCTGATGCTTCTCCAAAATGAAACATTGGCAGGCTATTGTGCATGCGCAGAAAATCTCTGTGCTGCACCAATCAAGTGCAACAAAACTGCAGTGTTAAAACTAAAGGTCTACATGGGAACCTGTAGCCACATATATTTGACAATTTCTTGAGTTTTAACAGAAAGGTAATACTAAAAGATGCCAATTGCATATATGTAAAATGGGATTCAAGATTGAAGGAAAAGATACAATCAGAAACAGTCTTATAATTGCATTTGCTGTCAAACTGAACCAGGCACCATATATCTACAAGTTCAGAAGACATGTCTTTCATAGTGGATTGAAAAAAAGATTTTGTTTTCCTTGTACCGCTATAGCTGAATCTGGCTGAGGGACTTTTAAGTGGTTGTTAAGGCTCAGATTCTTGGAGAGAACAAATGGTGTTTATATAAGTAGTTGGTTCTCCATTGAGTCTTTTAATGGATGCCTTGAGGAAAATGACACACTTAGACTACAATGTATTCAGGGTCCCTTTAGTAATGAGTGAGTTTGACTCCAGACAAGCAGTTTGTCTCCTCGCCAAAAAGTGAATCTTGTTGTGACAAAAAGTAAACGAAGCTTAACCCTGTGGCTACAAATTATTAAATAGCAGAGGGCATTCCAAATCGCCTTTGTGTAGTCCAAGGGGACGCAGATCAAATAAACACAGCTTGGGAAATAGCAAATATAAGCTTTTTTTTTCGACATCCTCCCAGTAAAAGTACTAAGCAATCTGTCATAAAAACACATGTAACCATTCACACTGTTTGTGAAAACATTTCTCGTTTTTTCTCTCACTATAACAAATGCAATTAACTCACATTTTGTTTTATGTTGTAAAGCCATCAATATAGTCTAGTCATACAACTAGGCTTTTTTATTTTAAAGATGTGAACATTTTTTGTTAACCACTTGGTTGACAGAATAATATAGCACTGGGCACATGCATACTTTATAGTATTGCACTGCATGCAAGCAGCATGGGTTTGTGTAACTTTTGTTTTTTGAAAAAAACAGGTTTGGTTTAAAATAGCCTGCATCATCAGTGATGAGTAAATGGCAGTACTACTTTGTAGGAATGGAAAAGGAACACTGTATACACCTTACATGCAAGAATACAGTTTGTAGAGCTTTGTAAACATCCCAATGCTTGCAAGTAACTAATGAATTGTGTTTGCAAAACAAATATTGAAACCACTTTCTCTTTAGCTCCTGGTCTCTCTCATCCAAGGGAAAAATATTGATATTTTCATTTAGTTCATAAAAAAATAGAAATACTAAACCAATTGTTATTATTTCTGTATATGCATTATTGAAAACCAGTAGGTCATTGTGTGAATATGACATTTTCTGTGTGTGTCTTCTTAGATCCATAACGAAAAACCTATCTCTGTTACTGCTGTTGTATACATGGGGTTAATCAGATCCACTCCCAACTCATATTTAAAAAAAATGGGACATCTGAGTTTTTCTTAGAGTGGCAGTCTTTTCATGATATCTTACGTAGCAGAACCTGTGGATTTACTGTTAATAATTGTTGATAAGGTGTGATTATATTTTTTATGTATTTATTTTTAAAGTGATACTTTAACTTGTGGAGTATTTGTATTTTATGCAAATATTTTAAAGGTGATATGTGTGCTTATAGTTTGATGGCTAGTGATGGTAGTAGAGGGAGACAGGGCTGGAATAGGACTGAAAGTCAGCCTGGATGCAAGTTTCACTTAACCCATCCCCTACCTTTTCCTGGTGATCTAGTGGAACCACTGCCATAACTGCCTGACAGGCACATTTCCTCCTCTTCTGTTTAATGCTGGTCACATTATGTTTCATGGACAGGTGTGGGCTAATACTTTGTTTGTTTTCTTTTTAAATCTTTATTTTTTAGTGCTTGGATTCGAATCTCCAGTATTATAAGCATGTCATAACAGACGTGTTGTATCAGTACAATACATGACAATATAAAGAGTCTATTCAGAGTTATCATATGCATGAGAGGTTAAGCACATTTCTGTATTATAGAGCACAAGTTAGGTTTCATACCTGGTTTAGGGCTTATTGGAGTGGGGTGGTCGTAACCATTTGTGTCATGTTACCCAGGATACGCCAAGCTGGTATGTAAGGTGACATACCAGAATATTCCAGCGTGGAAGAGAATCAAGAATAGGTCAACAAATATACATTTAAACAATAAATGATACACACTGAAATATGTGTGCTAGTGGGATGCCAGAGGGGTATAGACTGTCCAGGTGGTGTGCCTGTCAGGCTTTGGTAGGGAAGGTGGTTACAGAGTTGCGTACCTCCAAAATGCAGGGGTTAGAATCTGGCATCCTGGTTGGTCACCCCTAACCTAAGGGGGGGGAGGGGGGGGAAAACAAAGTGTGGCTGGTAAGGCCTTGCGAAAAATTTATATTAGATTACTTTCAGAAATGATTATGTGGAAGCTTGGTGCACCCTAGTTTCAACCTTCAGAATGAGATAAATTGCGTTTTTATTGCAAAAGGTATAAAGTAATAAAAAGCAATGTTAAAAGTAAAAGGCAACATAACAAATTAAAACTTCTATGTGATCAGGCCTGTGTAATTTGCTGCATGTGGGTAGGAGAGTCACCAGGAGAGATCAAGTGTCCGGGAACTGTGAGCCCTTCACGTTCAGTGCATGCCGGGTATTTCCATCCATGTCTCCGGGCTCCGTGCGGTCCCCCCTTGCTGAGGGTGGTGGTAGAGGAGGCAGTCCCATTGCTTCCAAAAAGACTGCGGACCCTGACATGGCGGTGAGATTGTGTGCAGTCCCTGCACGGTGTACCAGTAGGGAGCCTGTGTAGTCCTGTGTAAAGGCTCGAAAGACGTTCATCGCAGCAAGATAGCTCTGGTTAGATCTTGAAAGAAATAGAGTTGTGTGTCTTCAAAGGCCATTATTTGTATTTTATCGTGCACAGTCACACAGCGAAGTATAGCGTCCTGTGCCAGAGCAGCTTGAGTATGGCCATTGCCGGTGACCCGGTAAATCCCATCCAGGACAATTTTTTTGGCCACTGTGTGTGGCATGAGTGTAGACAGTAAGCGTCTTACATAGTGGGGGAGTTCCTCGGTCGTGACCATTGCGAGGATACCCCAAATCTTGATGTGTGTTCTGCACTGGCGGTCCTCTAGGGACATCATCTGTGTTGCCAGCACTTGCTCTTCAGCTTGGATGTGTTGTACTGAGTCCTTGAGGTTGGACACTGCAGTCTGGATGTCTGTACTATCATCCTCTGCGTTTCTGACACGGTCAGTCACCTGCTGTATTTCCACTTTGACTAGGGCAACATCAGCTTTGCAGCTTTTGAATGTCAACCAGGAGGATTTTCAGATCCCTTTTATTAATGGGGGCTAAGTCGTTGGAGGACCCTGGAGGTAAGGCTGGGTTTGCCTGTGGGGCTCCTGATGGATTGGGCTCCCCGTGTTCCAGTGCTAAAAACGGAGCAGGATCAGCAGGACATTTCCCCTATATCTCTACCTGGGGTTCCAGTAGTGGTCTTTTGTGTGCGGCGACCCATGTGTGGTGTGTCGGTGACAGCACAAGGCGGAGAGTATTCTGCAGTGTTCTGTGCTTTCCCTGGTCCTCCGAGCAGGGCCAAGAGGCTTAGGAGTGGTGAAGCCCGGTAGGCCGCTGTCTTATGGCGCTGCCTGGGTTGCTACGATGCTTGAAAGAAAGGCATCAATAGAATCAGCACAGCTTCCCAAAAAGGTTATTGTTGGTTATAGCGCTGGATGAGCTTAGGGGAGAGCGATATTTGGATAGATTGAGCAGGATTCAGGAGCACTCTCAGAAATGGCGTCCGATCAAGATGACAAGCAAGCTCCGCCCCCTGGCTATTCCTTTGTTATTTCTATATCATTTAATCAGGTAAAAGTTCTGGAACTGATTTCAGGTGTGACATTCACATTCGGAAGTTGTTGCTGTGAACCCACAACATGTGGTCAAATGATCTCTCTATGCAAGTGAAACAGTCCATCCTTTGGCTGCAAAAAATTAATTTAAAAATCAATCAGAAAGATATCAGGAACATTAGGAGTAATGAAAATCAACAGTTTGGTACATTCTGAGAAAAAAAGAACGCTCTGGTGAGATGTGCAACCGCTTTATAACATCCTGCCAAGTGAAGAAAACTCTCTGGGAGGTAGGCATATCGTTATCCAAGTCTACCATGAAGAGAAGACTTCATGAGAGCATTGCCAAAAAACATCTAAATAAGCCAGCCCAATTCTGGAACAGCATTCTTTGGACAGATGAAACTAAGATCAACCTGTACCACAATGATGGGGGAAAAAAATATGGAGAAGGCTTGGAATGGCTCATCCAAAGTATACCACATCATTTGTATGGCAGTGTGATTAAAATGGCATACATGGCTTCCAATGGCATTGGGCCACTAGTGTTTATTGATGATGTGACAGAAGCAGCCCAATGAATGTTGAAGTATATAGGGATATATTGTCTGGTCATATTTAGCCAAATTAAGCGAAGTAGATTGGACAACGCTTCACTTTACAGATGGACACTGACCCAAAACATACTGTGAAAGCAACCCAGGAGTTTTTTAAGGCAAAGAAATTGAATACAGGTACTCCTCACTTACCGACCGGGTTCCATTCCTACGAGCTGGTCGGTAAGTGAGGAGTTGAGGGATTCCCTGCTTTGGTGCGCTGTCTATGTTTGGGGAAATTTCCCTGAACATAGACGAACGCACCAGAGCATGGATTCCTTCTAATCAGTGCTTGGGAACATTTCCCTGACCATAGATTTGAGGGATTCCCTGCTCTGGTGCATTTGTCTATGTTCGGGGAAATTTCCCCAAACTTAGACAAATGCAGCAGAGCAGGGAGTCCCTCTAATTCCCACGACGGCTTGCACTTACTAACCCTAACCCAGGTAGGTTGCAAATGAGGACCACCTATATTCTGCAATGGCTGAGTCAATCACCTGATCTCAACGCGTACATGCATTTTACTTGCTGAAGACAAAACTTAAGGCAGAAAGACTCATAAACAAACAACATCAACTAAAGGCAGCTGCAGTAAAGGCCTCACATAGCATCACAAAGCATCAAAACCAGTATTTGGTGATGTCAATCTGTTCCAGACTTTAAGCAGTCATTGCCTGCAAAGGATTCTCGACAGAGTATTATAAAATATTTCATTTATGATTATGTTAATTTGTACAAATACATTTGAACCCCTGAAATAAGGGGACTGTGTATGAAAACGGTTGCAATTCCTAAATGTTTCATACGATATTATTGTTCAACCTCTTGAATAAAAGTAAAAAGTCTTCATTTCAATTACATCTTGGTTGTTTAATTTCTAATCCACTGAGTGGCATACAGAGCCAAAATTATAAAAATTGTGTCAGTGTCCAAATATTTCCAGACCTAAATGTGTGTGTGTGATTAAGGAACAGCACACACAACAAAATACAGGTTTACATTTTTCAAGGCTACTTAAAAATCATCTATCTTAGTAATATTGTATTAAGCCCTCCAGTAGGCCACAGTAACCCAGTTTCGATAGTTCCTACACTAATTTTAACATGAAGATTATATGCTACCTGTAATATTTACTGCTTAAACAGTTTCCAGAGACTCACCTCCTATGATCACCTCCAAATGGGCGCATATATATATATAATTTGTTTTTAATGTAATTTCTCGAAGTCCAACTTGATATATGCAGATGATGCAAAAACTATCATGCATTTTTTCCACTGAATTTGTCATCTCTTTGTTGAAATATCATTAAAGTCTGTAAGGTACATGTAGAAGATTTTAATTAATAAAGCATATAGCCTTAACTGATACACCATCATGACTGGGGGATATTGTGTGTAACCTCCAATATGCTGCCTACAAGTGCTTTATATCTGGCCAGTAAACCAATGAATATTTTAACATAAGGCACGTGTTTTAATATTTCTGAAAGTGTGAAAATGACTAAATCTTTAGTTTTAATAAATCTGCTAGCCATCTGCTAGCTGTTTAGAAAACAGAGCAGTATAGATTTTCATGATCCAAAAGGATAATGTATACATTTACAATTGCTTAATATTGCCTAAGATAACTGTGATGGTTATCATTCTTCTGAGTTTTCAGATGGCCCTGAACTCTGAAATAAGGGCAGTGTGGAACCTTAGGCAACTAGTTCAAAGCACAACACAATAACAGATACAGTATTGCAAGAGAGATACAGTGTGTGTAAAGATTTCTACCTGTTGTCCGTTTGCCATACCTGACCTGCATATAGTAAAATAGTGACTTCCTGGAGATCGAGGAGCAAGCTCAGATTCTTAACAGACAGGACATACTGTAGCATTAGATTATATTGTTTACCTCACTTTCATTAAGTAAATGTCACTATTTGTCCTTCAGTAATTGGACCAATCTAAAACTTAAATTACTATAATCACTGTTGTTTCTTAATTAATTGCATGTCTTCTCCAGCACTGTGTTATTTCATGTGCATGCCACAGACCAGATTCTGACCAGATGACATGCCCACAGCAACTTTATATCCCTCCCACCCCAGAAAAAAGAAAAATGCCTATCCAAAGCCCGTCTTCCTTTTCTCTTAAATTCTTTTTACAGTTGATCATTAACAATTTCTTTTTAACACAGCTGAGTTTTACTATGGCTAATTGGTATGTGCTGAAAACACTGCTTTAACTCTTGTATGCTTTCATCGCCAAAGACGTAATTTACAGCAGCAATTAATGTTCATGGAAAAAAAATATTCACCCTCTCTCCTTTTTAAAAGTTAACAATATATTGGATCACATGTCTCTCTATTCACTTCCATTGTTATGCATCAGCACTTCTAATCAAAGATTTATGATAACCTATTATGAATTTTACCTAGTTTACCTAGAGGTGCCAGTGTTTCTGTCTCTCCCTCTCCCTCTCTCTCTCTCTCTCTCTCTCTCTCTCTCTCTCTCTCTCTGTTGTGTGTATATATATATATTAAGATAGATAGACACACAGACATACACAAGATACATATTATACATGATAAAGTCTAATGACATAAACCAACAGAAATAAATGTACAGCACTTACTAATAAATTAATCTTATAATTGTTCAAAAATAAAGTATTGTGATTTTGGATTTAGCTTTTTGGTTCCTAACTGTGATTCTTTATATATATATAACACACATGCTAGCCAGTCTTTCCTGGTAGTCAAGTATAACAAGCAAAAAAAATTAAAAAATTTAAAAACCTACTTTGTAAAAAACCATTTAAGCTGCAAATGTTTAGATAGGTGGAAGTGCATAGAGATGCACAGTATTGTGCATTGCAATATTTTGTGGGGTGCTGAACATGAAATGCTGACCTATTAAAGTACTCATTATTTTATTGTGAACATAAATATCTAAATATGAACAGAGTTATCTTAAAGTCAAGATTTTGTGCCATTGCATGTGTTCATTTAAATACTTAAAAAACTGCAGTACTGCTGGATCCATATCTGACTGCTAGGTTTCAATTGACAGCTGAGGATTTGTGACTGGACCATGAATCAAAACGGCAGGCATTTATACCCCAGTGCCAGTGAGGAAACATTGGGAATTGCTTGGCAAAGGTAACATTTTAATTATTTCCAACCCTACACTCCATCTATAAATTACATTGAGACATAGCGCTGTTGTAGACAAACCCCCCTTCCCCTTCCCCTCTCTCTTTCCTGAAAACATTTATTTACATATCACGATTAACCAAAACATTTAGAATCAAATACAGTGCATTTATTTTCATTGAATACATTACTATGAATGGAGGACAGTTTGGGCGAACCAAGGCCTTTGCTGATGGAGCTATCTTGAAAATACAGTTATTCTCTGAGATTCCCACAGCATCAAATGAATTAAGCTCATGGATGGGTCTCCATATGGTTGCTGTCAAATCCAAGCTTTATAATACAACATTGTTTTTAGGGATCTTAAGCTAAAATATGCTCTGTTTAGAAAACAAGACAGCACAAACTGTGTACCAGTTCAACACACTCATGCATTCGAGAGTTCTGGCAAATTTATACTTCCATCATGTACACTCTTTCCTATCTCTTCACCTACATACACAGCTTACTTGTACATGCAGTGAGTGTTACACTAACAAACTAACCAACTAATTAACTAACTGGTTGCGGATGGCACAGTTTTCGTTCATATAGCTGTATTTTAAAGGTAAGAGACCAAGCATGCCATATATAGCTTAAGAGAGCTTGCTAACCAAATTAAATGATAATCATCTGTCACCTGCATGCAATATTATATCATTACAGTAAGTGAAATGTCCCCTGATGATGTCAAATTGTTATTTATACAGAAATTGAAAAAACTCTAAACATAGCTATGAATGTTTTTTTTTTTATTACAAATGGTGGCTGGTGCAGCTTTCAACCTTAGCTTTGGTTGAGATTACGCAGCTTTTAATGTAGGTGGTGGTGTATGAATATGCATACTTTTGTGTTACTGTAGATAATTTTTCATAAGATATAAATCATTGGCTGGCATTAACATGTTGTCATGGATTGCTACGGAGATTTATAAATCACTCCCATATCTTTCATTTGAGATACAGCTTGTTCATTGCATTCTTGAGCTTAAAAAGCTGGAAAATCTACAATTCTAAAAAGTGACTTATATTAACTTGTGAATGTATATGAATGAAAGTAGTGTTTTTATGGGGACTGGTAAGTAGAGGACATTTGATTATAGTTATCAGTTAAGTGGATGGTAAGTTTGTAAGATATAACGTGTTAAATTGTGTCCTTTAGCAGTCATAGTGTTAAGGTGATCTACATAAATCAGAACTTTCTTGAATATACAATGGCAATATACAAAATGTGATAAAATAACATAAAGTAGATTAAAAAGTTTACATAAAAAAAGCTGGCTTCTAATAGCAATTATAGTCTAGTGGAGCACGCCTGCCAAGTCTTACCTTTAGAAGCTTCTGGGCTTGAGAATATTTTACTATTTTTTATTTGTTGGATAATTTGTTGTAAAATCCTACCTTGTGAATCCGAGGCCTTCCCCTGGCAAGACTGAGTCAGCCATGCTCCAGAAAAAAATCCTGAAAAGGTAAGGTTCCATAAAAAAATTAAATATACATGGTAATTGCATTTAACCAAAATATCCATTTAGAAAAACAGTGGTGCTTTGCTTTTATTAAATAAATCTACGCGTCATACCATTTTGCAGTGATGACTTTAGACAATGAATAGATCCATTCAAGCATCTTTCACTTTTAGACAAAGGATACAGTCTATTAAAGCAAGATTCCAAGCACCATAACAACCACAGCTCATGCCAGGAGGGCCCTGGTGCCTCCCTATTGTAAGCAGTCAAATAGATTTTTAACGGTATGACTACTTGTTTGGAGTCTGCCTTTGCTGCTCACTGCCATCAGTAATGGCAGCACTTTAGCTGTTTAGTTTTCAGTAAGATATAAAACAACCACACTGCTATATGATGAGTTTTCCATTGATTACAGGGCTTCTTTGGTTTCCATTGTCTTCAGAATTAGGGGCTTATCCTTAAAATTGAGACATTGCAAACTGGCAACCAACTCAGCAGATATTTAAGCATTTAGCATTGTAAGATTCCATGATATTTGTAGCTGAATATCATTGGATCAGGTAAACTTTCGTTATGGATTCATGCATTAGTTATTTATTACTGGCATTTATAAAGTGCCGACTTATTCCACAGCGCTGTACAATTGGGAAAAAGACAGTACAATATAAACAGACCGATACAGAAGGTAAAGGGCCCAGCCTGTGACCAGAGATCTTGCACCTGAAGATCTTTTATACATATATACTTTGCTATATAGCCCGTAAGCATACACTCTAAAGATATAAATATTTATACTTACCATAATGCACACCTTGCCATAATAAACATTTTAATGTTTAGTGGAGTGGGAAAAACAGAACTGTCACTAACAAAAGTTTATCTGTATGATCTAACAAAAGTCAATCATATATAAACTGATTTGCTCATGTACCTTAGACATAAAAAAAAGCATAAATAAACTAGGCATTGGAGACATATATTTTATCTTCTCCTGTGCTTATATAAAACTGGACATACAGGCATATACACCATATGTTTAGATGCAAATGCGTATTTCTGTGCTCTGAGCGCATGGATGTTTCTTTGTGAATTTATGACTGTATTTGTGAAATGTATGAATTCAGGCATGCATATTTTTCAGAGCAGTTTTGGATGATTCTAAAAAAAAAATAATAATTGTAAAATCATTTATTTTGTAATGCGTGTGAACATTGATAAGTGTCCAGAATTCATGTTTGTCACAATTAGCTGAGAAATAATTGAAAATCCTGCAACTCATTGTAGACAATGTGTTCATTCCACCATCATGGTATAATATACATACTGTCAGCAAGGGGTTATGGAATTTGCTTAATTAATAACTTTATTAAAAAAATAGCCTGCTTCATATATGTGTTTATCCAAATTCAACCTCAAAATATATACTTATATATATTATTATTTTTCTTTATATAACGCCAGCAAATTCTGTAGCGCTGTACAATGGGTGTATATATATATGCACTTATGAATAAAAATAATTCTAGTCTGTCCCTAGTGCATACATGTAGTGTGTGTGAATGCATGTGTGCAAATGCATTTTTTCGTTATTTAAACAGTGTGTATGAATGTACTCTGTGAATACATGTTTGTACATTTTCCTCCTGCAATAGTGCTGGAAATCAGAATCGGTTAACCGGACCATAAGAGTGTTTCAGGCTGTAGATGTCTTTCATTTGACAGAGCAATCGATAGTACAAGATGGCTATTTCAGCATCAGCACTTCACATTAGATACACGAGAGCCAGGCTATTTGAATACGTCCTCTACCTGCTAATAGGACATTTTAGAGGGCACTGAGAGTCACATAGCAGCAGTTTTTAAATCTCTTGTCAGTGATGCTTTACATACGCATCTTGTCCATTTAGGAGGGGTTTGTGTTCTCTATCTGTGAGTTTAGCCTACTCCATAGGTTGGGGTGTGTTTCAATAATATATATATATATATATATATATATATATATATATATACTGCAAAATGTCATATTTTCACTTTGACAAGCAATAGGTAATATTTTATTTGACAAAAGATACAAATAAGGTAAAGGTAGAAGCCCTTCTTACTGAAATTACCTCCTAAGTAGAGTCATTCAGAGGTAATGACAAAGCAACAAAAAATATGAATAAACTTTATTTAAACAAGATCCTAAAGTTAAAATACGATAGAGTAAAGTGAAAGAAAGAAGAGCAGGAGAAAGTGTCTTGTAATAATCGACAAGTATAAAGGGTATTGAAAAATGTCTATAAGGGCCCTTTATACTTGTTCATTATTACAAGACACTTTCTCCTGCTCTCCTTTCTTTCACTTTACTCTATCATATTTTAACTTTAGGATCTTGTTTAAATAAAGTTTATTAATTTCTTTTGAATGACTCTACTTAGGAGGTAATTTCAGTAAGTAGGGGTTCTACCTTTGTTAGGCAGATTCCTTTACCTTATTTGTATATTTTTTCTAATTAACTTGGGTCATGCCCACTTTACCTCTCTTACCATATTTATGACCACGTATTAGGTTTTTCCTGATATAGTTGTCTTCCTCTTTTTTCATATTATTTTATTGTACTGTAAAATTGTAATGGGAATTAAAAAAAATAATAAAAATAAAGTATCTATAATACCTAAACTGCTGAGATTGGTATAATCTAAAAATGAACAATCAGATAACTATCCCTCGCAAGAAAGAACTATCCATCATGATTCCTTCATACAATTTCTTAAAATCATTAACTCTCTGCAAACTGTAACTGTGAAAGATTTGCAAGCACAGGTTTAAATATGGATAATTTAGGTCACTTTCTCATTTTTAAAAAAAATAAAAATAATTTTTATTACGTGACACTAGCCTTATATGTTCATGACCTTTTAATAACTTGAATCCTGTTCAGGTTTTATTTATTCATAATTAACAGGGCAGGTTTTAGGATCTGCTGGGTTATGTGCACATTAATATGAAGAAAGGGCAGTATATACATTGCTGGCTAGTCACAGATCCAGTAGCAGTCACTCAAACAGCTAGAGGTGCTTCCTAGCCTGACATTTAGCCACGCTCTGCATTAATTCAATGCATCTCTATGAGGAGATGCTGGTTGGCGCAGCACTGCATTTTGCTACGCATGCGCCATAGCCTCACAATGCTTTTTATAGGAAAGCATTGGATTGACTCAGGTCATCAAGACTGATTATCACCTTTGTACTGAAATAGTATAGGGAGCGGGGACCGCCACGCCAGCACTATAGTGCCAGGAATATATGTTTGTATTTCTGACACTAGGGATTGTAGTGTTTGTGGCCATGGGCTGGGAGTTTTTTTTTGTCATTTTAGTTTAGTTTTTTTTAGCAACTGATTATCTTTTGTGTAAATGTATCTAATCTTAATTTGGAGCTTCTATAAAACAAGAACATTATGGTGGAAAAAGGGGGCAGAGGGTCATAGATTACCGCCCATCCTTCTTCTTTGTAGTTTTGTTTTATCTCTCCTCTACCTTTTTGCCTCATTCTTTCTCTCATTGCCTCTTACGTTCCCTTGTTAAAAATGTTCTTATTTTGTCCCCCTTGTACACCTTTTCATGATTAGTAACTTTTAAATACTTGAGTGAGAAGAGGTAAAGGGATACCCAGACAGTTAGCCTGAGGTCTCCAAATCATTTCACCTTTCTCCTCCTTACGTTAATGGATATCCTTATTTTATATACTTCTTCTACACCTCTGTTTAATTTTCTCATTTGGCATTCAAGGTATTTCCTTTTTACCTGTGTGGCCTTATGTGTCTGCTGGGCTTGCTCTGAGCTCCCCTGTGCATGCTAAGTGCTGTAAACATCCTGGGAACTGAGGGAGGGGCCCTGCAGGCATGATAGGAGGAAACCCTGCCAGAACTCCGCCCAGGAAGAGGTAAGGGGAAGGCATTGAGTTCCGGCATGTGTGCTAGATGTGTCTCTGCGGCACACACAAATAATGAATACAGCGGGATAATCAATCTGACTCCACTCTGCCCCTTATTGAGGTTACTGGCCGATCAGTGAGGTAATATAATTGCTATTTAGTATATTGACGAATTGGCAATATACTAAATAACAGTTTTGCAAGGGGAGGCAGTCCTGTCAGCAGGGATCCACAGAGCAGCAAGGCCCCCTCGTGTGATGGTTCCGCCACTGCTCTCAGCCAATCAAAATGCTTTCCCATAGGATTGGCTCAGACTGTCAAGTAGGCAGATTAGGGGAAAGCCAGCAGAAGTCTAACACAGCCCTGGCCAATCAGCATCTCCTCATGCAGCACTGCCCAGGAAGCACCTCTAGCAGGCATCTGTGGACTGGCGACTGGAGGTGTCCCTAGGGTGTAATGTAAACACTGAATTTTCTCTGAAAAAACTGTGTTTACAGCAAAAAGCCTGAAGGTAATGATTCTACTCACCAGAACAAATACAATATGCTGTAGTTGTCTGGTGACTATAGTGTATCTTCAATTCTTCATTAGTGCTGCAGTAGTTTGCCATTATCAGTGTAGTCCAACCTCCCACTCTTTTATATCATATCTGCCTCAGTCTCTTATTTTTGTTTTGCTGCAGCATGTGCATGCAGTTGTACATACACCAGCTCTTAAATGTAATGTGTAGGCTCTTATAGCTTTCTATAGGAGCATCACAGACACATGCATATTGTAACACAGTATTTTCATTCATTAAAAAAATGAATAAAACTACTCAGCAAATTAATTGCACAGCCGGTGCTATTAATTTGTCAGATAGTTGCATAATTTTTTTTATTTTTTTGAGGGCTTGGTCCCTTTGGCATCCACCCATAACCAGCCGTGACTGGGTTCTGTACGGACTAATCATAATTATAATATGAAAGAAATTTCCAATACAACAATGAAACATCAGTATATTGTAAACGTGAACAATTTTGCTGTATTTTAGCCTTTCATCCTTGTTACAGCATCTATAGCTAGCTGTGGTTTGGTTCTTTCTAAAGAAGTAATAAAACAAACCTTTTGGTGTCTACCCAAGCTAGAACAGAGGTTGACTTTTCCCTAAACTCCAATGTTAAATTACCCAAGTGAATGCGCTGGGTCAGCATTTCCTGCTCTCAGTTTGTTATCTTGATACATGAGTACAGTACAGCAGCTGGATTGTTCCTGAGATTCCTGAGGGGAGCTGTATTCTCTGAGAGCTGTTGAATTTCCTTCACAGTCTTAAGCAAGAATAGGAGGTAGCAAGGGCAGCGAAAATTCTCTGCTCTCTTTACGTATTAAATTCTTGCCCTGAAGCGTGCAACTTGGAGCCCAATAAATGGTTGATTAAAAAAAAACACGAGATTGTAAATCACTGGCACAAACACTGAGTTGTTAAACTTTAAATGTCTATGCTTTAAGTACAAAGTTCAATTCTTTTCAAAATCTGTTTGTTTGTTTTTTACTTTTAATGACTTAAATCCACACTTAATAGGATTTTTGCAATACATATTTGTGGCATAGATCACTGACACTGGTGAAATGGCTCAACATAGTAATCCTTTATCAACTAGCAACGTGCCTTTTTCCTAATCAGGGCTCTGAGAGGTCTTATAAATAATACTAGGCCTTCAATAGACAATGCTTACTTCTCAAGGATCCATTCTGAAGAGTTTGACTTTTCACTGGCCAAACCCCCGTGCTTCATTCACAGGAAATGGATCAGTAATCCATTAAAATGCCATTAAATAATCTAATTTAAGACATAATCTCTAAATTACCCAAGCCCCACACTTGAATCATGTCTAAGAGAAATAAAAGGGGGGATGTAAGTTTATGTTTAAATCGATAGGAGTAGGCGAAGCGTGAAGAAGGCTGTTTGTTTTGTTTTGTTTTTTTTCTGGGATTTTTTTTTTTTTTTTTTAATGTAACTGTGATCACGTCTCCGGCCGTCTGGTAACCAGGAGAAACCAGACATGATGTAATTCCAGATTGAACTTGAACTTCAGGGACTTAGAATGTGGGGCAGTGGGAACAATGGGCCATAGGAATCAATAATGTCCATTTAGCAGACAACCATGTTGGGAACTCAGTGTTAACATTTATGGGAGAGACACAGCAGGATTTGCTGTGTGACCAGAATGAGAGGGCCCAGATACAAGATGTTGAAAGTAAAGAAAACTACTTTTTTTTTTTTTTGTTCTAGCTAATGTTTTTTTCTTTTTCTGCCTCATTCTCTGTGAGCGGGGCTCTGCAGATTTCAGCAGGATTAAAATAAAAAAGTTCTCTCTGCAGAAAACTAGTTGCCTGCTCTAAGCACTCTTTGTTCACTTAGGTAGTACAAAGTTAATCTTACGTTTCCTGTCAAATGATTTTTGGCAGAACTGCTGAGGAGGGAGGATCATCTGGTCTATAAACTCCCAAGTGGGTAAAATGTACCTTTAAACTTTCCAAGTGATAAGTGGGATGCCTATTTTATACTATACCTCAGAGACTCTTAGTTTGCAAAAATGTATAGCACCCATACCAACTTATTTCATTTTGCCCACATATGATCTAATGCCCTCCAAATGTGATCTTTCGGGGGTCTTAACATCTAATATCTATACTTATTTATTATTGAATGAAACCAAGAGGGCTGCACTCACCTGAACATGCATACATTATAGGGAGCTGCTGGGGCCAAAATATACAACATGCAAAATACACAATCCAATGCACTCGCTTATTCACTAAACAATTAAAATTGAATAAGAAATAATAAGAAATACATGCAAATATATAAATAATGAGCCATGTTTTGTACTAAGTAATATTAGAATTTAACATTTAAAAAAGCAGACACCAGTTATGAGTTTATAACCAGAGAGAAAAGTTTGTCCTAACCAATATAGCTATTTTTGTTGATGCAAGCACAGACCGCAAAGAAAACAAGTATTATTTAACTAAAAACAATTATTAAAGAGGAAAACATGGGGAAATATATCTAATGCATACAAAATTTATCTATTGTATAACATTTTCATCAATTTTCAGACTAAGAATATTTGTAAAATGTACTGTAATGTAACATTTGTTTTATTGGGTAATAATTGTGTTAGATGTAAATGTACTCAATATGGGAAATATGAAGTCATAAAGAGTTTATTTATTTCATAGCATGTTTTGATAACAAAAGTTATTGAGGATTCTAATTTACTTCATATTAACATTAAAGGGCATCATAACATAGTTACATAGCTGAAAAGAGACTTGCGTCCATCAAGTTCAGCCTTCCTCACATTTGTTTTTTGCTGTTGATCCCAAAGAAGGCAAAAAACCCAGTTTGAAGCACTTACAATTTTGCAACAAGCTAGGAAAAAAAATCCTTCTTGACCCCAGAATTGCAGTCAGATTTATCCTTGGATCAAGCAGTTATTACCCAACATAGAAAGATTATATCCTAGACTATGATGCCAGAAGTACAATAGCCCAGTTCCCTGGTAATAGGGTAAACCATTTAGCAATGGTTTGCCCCCTTAACTAGGCAACCGCTAGACTCCGATGCTCCATGGTGGCCCAGTGATGCGTTCCGGCCTATTATGTGTTTGTATTTAAAAGTAAAATCATAAAAAATATACAGTGATAGAACCAAATGTTAAAGGGACACTCCACCCATCAAAACAACTTTACCACAAAGGGATACTTTAGGCACCAAAACAACTTTATCTCAATGAAGCAGTTTCTGTGTATAGAACATGCCTCTGAAGTCTTACTGCTAAATTCATTTAAGATTTATATAACTTTTGTTTCTGTTTATGCAGCGCTAGCCACACCTCCCCTGGCTATGATTGGCACAGCCTGCATTGAAAAAAAATAGTTTCATTTTTATTTACATGTTAGCTTACTTTAAAAAAATGTTATTTCCTGCTCTGGAAATTGAACTTTAATTACATACAGGAGGCTCCAGCAGGGTCTGTCAAGCTATTAACAGAGCAGGGGATAAGACATTCTAAATGAAAAATAATTTGCAATTAGGAAGTGTAAACATTAGATGACTCTTTACCGGGAGTGTTTAGGAAGGCTGGGTAAGTCACGTGAAGGGTGGTATGATTAGGGCTGCATGAAGTGACTGCAAAGTGATTTAACTCCTAAATGGCAGAGAATTGAGTAGTGAGACTTAAGGGGCATGATCTATAAATGGTGACTGTAGTGTCAATTTAATTATCTGCCATTTAGGAGTTAAATCACTTTTGTTTCTGTTTATGCTGCCCTAGTCACTCCCATCTCCCTGCTTTGACTTACACAGCTCGCATGAAACAAATTGGTTTCAGAATTTTTCTTAAAGGGACAATCTAAGCACCATATCAACTTTAGCTTAATGAAGCAATTTCAGTGTATATATCATGCCCCTGCAGTCTTACTGCTCACTTGTCTGCCATTTAGAAGTTAGATTACTTTTTACTTTTGTCACAGCGATCACATGACTTGGATGGGCAGGAATGGCTGGAGGGGGACTTCCTGAATTCTATAGTAATAACAGTTTTTGTAATTACAATGTAATTTAAAACTAAAAGAACACAGACTGATTTTTAAACACATTTATTGAATATTAAAGACACAACTTTAAGTATTCTCTGACTATTATTGCTGTGGAACTCTATTATACACTCAGATTTACCAAAAATTTTAAATTACTACAACAAAAGGTACATTAGGATAGAAAAGAGGGACACTGGCATTTGTATCACTTCTGAAGTATATAAAAATATATTGTAGGAACAAAGCTTAGATATATTTGACCGGTCCAGAAACAATTCCTATCCAAAGCAAAATGATTTGTAGGTATGAGGAAAAAAAAAATTAAAACTTCCCAAGCATGTGTTTCTAACAAGTCTTGATTAACCCCCTAAGGACGGCAGGCGTGCTATGCCGTCCTTGGGGACCCGGCTCTAAACGCCGAAGGGCGGCATAGCAGCTTGCGAGGACCTCTCGATCACATGGACGGAATAGCCGTCCATAGCAGTGCCAGCAGGGGGAGTGCCTGGAATGACAGGTAGTCCCCCTGCTGCCTGACATAAAGTTAAATAAAGTATTAAAACAGTTTAAAATGAAATAAAATATACTTAGATCATATATATATATATATTATGTATATGATCTAAGTATATATATATATAAATATATACACAAACACTGTCTAACTATTTTAATATTAATATAGATATATATATATATAAATATCAAAATACATGTAGAATGAGATTAATTAAATATATATAAATAATATATATATATATATATTTATATAAAAAATATAAAATGAATAAATATATAAATACGTTAAAAATGAAAAAAAATTAAATATATCACTATGTGTCATTTCATTCTAACTGTATTTTGATATTAACCCCTTAAGACCGCAGCCAAATGTACATGTTGTGAACAGAACAAAACGTAAACAAAACCTGGCATTTGCGCTATATGTCTGTCCAACCGTAATTCACCTCTTTCATATTAAATGCATCCCCCGTTATTATATATCATTTTATTCAGGGGAAACAGGGCTTTCATTTAACATCAAATATTTGGGTATGGAACATAATTTAATATAAAAAAAATATAAAAAATGGGAGAAAAAAAATATTATTTTTAATTTCTTTTAGTTCTACGTGACATTTTAACTGTGGATGTCAAAATACTGTTTGCTTTTACTGCAATACAATACACATATTTGTATTCAGCGATGTCTCACGTGTAAAACAGTACCCCCTATGTACAGGTTTTATGGTGTTTTGGGAAGTTACAGGGTCAAATATAGCAGGTTACATTTGAAATTGAAATTCGCCAGATTGGTTACGTTGCCTTTGAGACTGTATAGTAGCCCAGCAATTAAATTTACACCCATAATGGCATACCATTTGCAATAGTAGACAACCCAAGGTATTGCAAATGGGGTATGTCCAGTCTTTTTTAGTAGCCATTTGGTCACAAACACTGGCCAAAGTTAGCGTTAGTATTTGTTTGTGTGTGAAAAATGCAAAAAACGCCAATTTTGGCCAGTGTTTGTGACTAAGTGGCTACTAAAAAAGTCTGGACATACCCCATTTGCAATACCTTGGGTTGTCTACTATTGAAAATGGTATGCCATCATAGGGGTAATTTTAATTCTTGGGCTACCATAGGGTCACAAAGGCAACGTAAGCAATCCGGCGAATTTTAATGTGAAAAAAATGAAACACAAGCCTTATATTTGACGCTGTAACTTTTGAAAACACCATAAAACCTGTACATGTGGGGTACTGTTCTACTCGGGAGACTTCGCTCAACACAAATATTTGTGTTTCAAAACAGTAAAAAGTATAGCAGCAATAATATCGTCCGTGTAAGCTGTTTGTGCGTGAAAAATGCAGAAAACGTCACTTTTACTGGCGATATCATCATTGTAATACATTTGACTGTTTTGAAACACTAATATTTGTGTTCAGCGAAGTCTCCCGAGTAAAACAGTACCCCCCATACCCCCACATATGTGTATATATACGTATATATATATATAATTTTTAAAAAATAGTTTTATTTATATATAGGTAAATATATAGTGATGTATACATATATATTTATGTATATAGATATATATATTATTTCGTTCTACGTGTATTTTGATATAAATATATATATTAATATCACAATACAGTTAGAACGAAATAACACACATCTATATATTTTTTAATTATTTATTTTTAAATATTTTTTTTATTTTATTTTTTTACGTATTTACATATTTTTTTATATTATATATAAATATATATATATAACAATAATTATATATATATATTTAATCAGTATCAGTCTACGTGTAATTTGATATTAATATATATATATATATATACATATATATATATTAATATTTAAATACACTTCGTGTATGTGTAAATGTGTGTGTGTGTGTGTATGTGTATATATATATATATATACTTAGATCATATATATATAATATATATGATCTAAGTATATTTTTTTGTAACTGTAATTTTTTAAATTTATTTTTTAACTAATATTTTATTTTTTTCACAGGAGAGGGGCAGAGACAGTGTCAGCCAGTGATTTCACATCACTGGCTGACACACAGGATCAGTGATCACAGTGACTGCCTGTCACTGTGATCACCTCCTGCAGATTGGGTAATTGATCACAGGGGGGAGTGCCTGGGTGTTACAAGCACTCCCCCCTTCCAATCTGCAGGGGGATCATTGTGCCAGTTACATGTGTCAGCCTATAGGCTGACACATGTAACACTGATCGCAGTGACAGGCTGTCACTGCGATCAGAGTGCTCTGAGATCGCAGTGACAGCTTGTCACTGCGATCTCAGACTTAGCAGATCGCGGTCACTGACCCCAGGGGGACTGCCTGGGGGGCCAGGTAAGTCCCCCGACCGCGATCTGCACAAGGGGAAAGCCACCGGCCACGTGTGTCAGCAGATTTGAAATCGGCTGACACACGCTGAATACTGATCGCAGTGACAACCTGTCACTGCGATCAGAGACTGCAGATCGCGGTCACCGGCCACAGGGCCCCCCCGACCGCGATCTGCAGCGAGCGATTAGCGCCGCCCATGTGGGCGGCCATTATAGCGAGGACGTACAATTACGCCCGCCGGCGTTTAGAGCCGGCTCCTGCAGGGCGTAATAGTACGTCCTCTGGATTTAAGGGGTTAATATATATTCATTTCAAAATACACTTAGAGCAAAATAATATATATATATATATATATATGCATATATCACTATATATATATAACTATATATAAATAAAAATAATTTGAAAATATATATATATTATATATTACATAATCAAGTCATTTTTTTAATTACAATTTGCGGGACCTACCTGATAACCCAGGCAGAAAGTCCAGAGAATTTAATTTGGTAGCAATATATTTAACCCTGTATCTTTCCAAGACACCATTAAACCTACACATGTTTTACTCGGGAGACTTCGCTGAACACAAATATTAGTGTTTCAAAACAGTAAAATGTATTACAAGGATGATATCATCAGTGAAAGTGGCGTGTTTTGCATTTTTCACACATATACGGAACTTACACTGATGATATAATTGTTTGTGTTCAGCGAAGTCTCCTGAGTATAACATAACCCTTCATGTACATGTTTTATGGTGTTTTCAAAAGTTACAGAGTCAAATATAAGGTTTGTGTTCAGTTTTTTCACATTGTAATTCGCCAGATAGGTTACCTTGCTTTTGAGACCATATGGTAGCCCAGGAATTAAAATTACTCCCATGATGGCATACCATTTGCAAAAGTAGACAACCCACGGTATTGCAAATGCGGTATTTCCAGTCATTTTTAATAATCAATTAGTCACAAACACTGGCCAAAATTAGCGTTAGTATTTGTTTGTGTGTGAAAAATGCAAAAAATGCCAATTTTGGCCAGTTCACATTAGTTTTTTGCATTTTTCACACACAAACAAATAGTAACGCTAACTTTGGCCAGTGTTTGTGACTGAGTGGCTACTAAAAAAATACTGGACATACCCCATTAGCAATACCTTGGGTTGTCTATTATTGCAAATGGTATGCCATCATGGGGTTCATTCTCATTCCTGGGCTGCCATGCGGTCTCAAAGGCGAAGTAACCAATCTTGCGAATTTGAATGCGAAAAAACTTAAAAATTTAACATAGAAACATAGAATATGATGGCAGATAAGAACCGTTCTGGCCATCAAGTCTGCCCAAACATGCTATGTTTGACCCCGTAACTTCCCAAAACACCATAAAACCTGTACATAGGGGGTACTGTTTTACACGTGAAACATCTTAGAATACAAATATGTGTATTTTATTGCAGTAAAAGCTAACGGTATTATGACATTCACAGTTAAAATATCAGGCAGAACAAATTTTTTTTTAAAAATCCTAAATTTCTCACATTTTTTAAAATATTTTTTTCATATTAAATAATGTTTCATAGCTAAATATTTGATGTTAAATGAAAGCCCTGTTTCTCCTGAATAAAATTATATATAATAAGTGTGGGTGCAATTAATGTGAAAGAGGTGAATTACGGTTGAACAGACATATAGTCAAATTCCAAGTTTTGTTTACGTTTTATTTTTATCAAAACGTGTACATTTGGCTCAGTCCTTAAGGCGTTAAGCTGATTCGGCAATGTAGTCATCTGTTTGCTTATTTTCTTATTTCTAAATAACAATTCTAATACCCTCAGCAGAATACAGATGGATGTTTTCATCCTGGTTAGGAACCGCCATTCGTGACTGCTTAATCAAAAGTTTTTTGTGAACTGATATAGAAAGGATTAACCACCTCCCTTTTCTCACTGATTGTTCATTAGGAATTTTATGACAAATACAAACAATGAAATTATGGCCGCAGAATACAACTGAGAATTAATGAATGCAACATGCTCCAGCAGGAAGAATAACAAGCATCTTCAGTGGAAAAGTGTCCCAGGAAGGGTCTAGATGTAGTGAACAAAACTAAAACTAAACTTAATTCTTGACACTGTTACCTTGATAAAAACTATTCATATTTGCTTAGAAAACAAACAGTACTTGTTGTACTGCTGAACTCATGCTTTTGATAGAACTGAATGTCTTCTGCCAATACCCAAAGTATGTTCCATTCAGAACTGAACAACTGTGACCTATTGCGTCCACACAGAATAATGGCTTTTGAATTTGTAGTACAACAGCTATTCAGCATAGTTGTAAAGCCTGCCTTATAGATATCATACATAGTTTACGATGCACCTGTATACAACTGGTAAAATTTAAAATGCCCTGATCCAATGTCTGGTTAGGATGTTAAAGAAATGCATTAAAGGGACTTTTCATTGGCAGTGCCCCTCTCCCTCCCATCCCATGTTGCTGAAGGGGTTAAAGCCCCTTCATTGACTTACCTGAATCCAGCGCCAATGTCCCTCGGCGCTCGGTCAGGCTCTGCCCACGCTCCTCCCCCGCCGACCTAATGCGCATGCGTGGCAATGGCGCGCGCGCTTTACACCTCCCCTTAGAAAATAATTATTCAATGCTTTCCTATGTGGATTCTGGCAACGCTGGAGGTCCTCATGCATAGCGTAAGGATGTCCAGCGTAGTTTCAAACACTTTTCGTGTTCTAAGAACACGTAGATCCCTCTAGTGGCTGTCTGATAGACAGCCACTAGAGGAGGACCTAACCCTGCAAGGTAATTATTGCAGTTTATAAAAACTGCAATAATTAAACTTGCAAGGTTAAGGGTGGGTGGTGGGAGTTGGCACCCAGACCACTCCAATGGGCAGAAGTGGTCTGGGTGCCTGAAATGTGTCCCATCAAGTACATTGACAGCGATTTCATTAACAGAACAAATAGGATTTGTTATGGTGCCAGGAGGTTCTCGGTGCTGGTTTACCTTTACAGGGGAATACCAGGGAATTTAGCTACAAAAGTGATCAACAAATATTTTTCTGTGCCATGGAAAGACCATTACCTTTTGTTTCGCCCTACATGCAAACCCACGCACATACTCGAATGGCAAATAAGGAGTACAAAAATATAAAATAAAACAAGCCCAAAACTGCTCTATTTTATTGGTCAGTAATGAGTGAAGAAATAAGTATTGTGGGGGTGCATAGTTGGAACAGTCAGATACACCAGTACAATTGTAGCCCCGATGTAAACACTGCCAGTTAATACAGTTAAAGTCACACACCAGCATAACAAATTCTGATAGCATTTGCAGACTGGTGGAAACACTGCTAATGTAAGCCTAAAATGTCATCTTTTTGTTTAAAACAAGTGGGAAAAAATATATTTTATGCATCACAGAAACACGATAGCTTTTAGAAATGACAATGCATTATCCCATATTAATAATGTTTTTTTGTTATATTAATGTAGCAGTCTTGTATGGATTTGTATTATTTATTTCAGTGATTTATTGTTTTATGATCATTTTATGGGAAGTCTGACAATCCTTGATTAACTGTACTGATTCTGTTGTCCATAGCTATTGATCTGTACATTTAATTTTCAAGGTCGCATGAGATGTGCAGTTTTGCATTCGGTTGTCCTTATATTTGCACTCTGCCCTTTTCTTATATTTTGAGGCTAAACTATGGTTCTGCACTGCATGTAACATTTTATATCTGTTTCACACAAATATGCACAAAGATAATTTTTTTTTAACCAACTCTAACATACATCTCTTTTTACAACACACATAGTTTTGACATACTCTGATATTAATAAGCTCTTCTTCAAACGCAGATTCAACGTGTCTCATCAAAACACACAGATATTCAGTACAGAACAAGTTAATTCTAGGGGGAGTAATGGTTATTTAGAAACAGAGAGTATGAAATGGGCTCTTGTGTTTTTCTTTATGTAGAACCCATTTCAGCAAAGAAGCATAATTGATTACATCAGTTAATATTAAAGCATGTCTCTGCCCATCTACATCATCAGCTATGCTGTAAATCCATAAGAATTGTTCCTGTCATATGAGAGAGTTGTTTTATTTGGTAAGCTAATATGCTAGTTTAGCTGTGGTGTGGGGCTCAAATACACTGCCCTAATGTTTCAAGTAGAAAGTCACATCAATTGGCCCACCAGCAACTGGTGCGTTCAGAATATGAAATCAATCATAACGTAAAACATGCTGAGTTCTACTGTTAACCAGCGGCTTTCAGTAGTTACCTGAATGCTCTGGTTAACCTGTATGCCACTAATTATATTTAACCAATCCAAAAATATTTTTGTACAGGTATTTGTGAAACATTGTTAACCCCTTTGTTTCATTTGGTGATATGCATTGTGTACTTAAAAACAAATTATTTAATAGTGCAAATATTCATCATAAAATGTATTATGGAACTAAAAGAGATGTGTTTATGTATTGCAATTCAGACACATATAAAGTTAACATTCTCTTTAAAATGACTCATGCATGTTTCATCTGAACTATTTAAAATTGTAAATGCTGAATTAACTTTTTTCTCTTTTTTTGTTTTGTTTTGTTTCTTTCGCAGTCCTGGTACCTGGGCTAGTTTGGTTCCTTTTCAAGTATCAAACAGGACATCAATCCTGCCAAGCAATGTCCAAAATTATGGATTAAATATCATTGGAGAACCCTTTCTTCAAGCAGAGACAAGTAACTGAGGAGAAAAAAAATAAACTAAACATAGAGAAGAAAGGATAACAGGACAAAAACATTGAAAGAAAAAAAAAACTTAAGAAAGAGAAGATAAACTGACCAGCATTTACAGCACTTACAATCACTGATTCCTTTAACCTTTTTAGTACTTTCAGGGCCTGTGAAACATTGCAAAGCATATTTCTTCCAGGACTCCTGGGCACATAAGGGGTTAAGGCCGAAGCAGTCGTGACACTGAAAGGGTGGCTAATATATTTCACGGATGGGTAGAATGCAACTCCTGCTAAACTAGCCTTTGTTATCTGATGTCCTCTGGGTAATAGGCGCTCTTTCTCCACGACAATATATTTTATATGACTTTTCTAGATGCCTTAATAATTGCATGATAAGCTAGTCCTGTTTGGTTTTAGTCTTCTTGTTGTTTACGCATGGGAACACTATTCCCAGTTTACTCACGAAACAAAGGCTGTGAGGTAGCAATTAAGCTGCAAAAATAGGGCCCAAAGGCTTCCCCTATCACCAATCTGCTTGTTTATTTTGGTTGTCATATTTTACAGCTTGTGAAGGGTAATGGCATGCCCTTTAAACACTTATATTAGTCAGAAAGAGATATAACTGTAAAAATCCCAGTATATATAAACCTAACTTTTTCTTTTTTTCTTTTTTTTTTTGGCATGCTACCTAGTTGGCATTGTCCGAGGAAGCGTTGTACGCATCATGTTCTTACTGTAAACTTGCCTTTGTACTGGGTATAAAGGTACCAGCTCAAAATTAAATGAAAAATAAGAAGATAGAACACATGCCCACAACAAAATAGTACATTGGCAAGTACTATTAAAATAATAAGAAAGTACTTTATGGGGCATAATTATTACTAGTCATTTAGCCCTCTGACTCTAAACAGCAGGGCCCAGTAAAGCTAACACTTTTTCCAATGCCAGAGGTAACTTCTGGATTTTTCTGTGTGCTCCAGCAAGCACTAATTGGTAAAAAAAAAAAAAAAAAAAAGGAAATTAATGTATTTCTATTCCCTCTGTTTATGAGGGTCTATTTAAAGAATTAAAAAAAAAATTAAAAGAAAAAAAAATGAAAGCGGCAAATCCAGAAAAAAACATTTATTCGAGAGAAATAAATAAAATAACACATAGCACTTATTGGTTAGGCTGCCACTATGAAGCTGAGAATTTTATTTATTTATACTTACCGGTCGCTTTGGGGGAAAGAGGTGGGAAACAGCACTACTAAGAGGATATATGGATGGCTCACGTTGACGTAAAGTTCACACTTTCAGTCTTCGTCATGGAAACAGCAGATACAAGGAGATCATTCCTTTCTCCCTGAAACTTGCATGGTGCTGTCAGTATTTTGTTCAAACACGTACATTGTCACAATGATATATAATGCGCATGACCCAGAAAATTACGCCTCTCTAATTCTTAAGAACGATAAAAAGAATAGTAATTAAGTAAACTTTCCAGTAGATATAATTTGCACGAAAATATAATGTCCACATTACGTGCCTTGCCTTAAATTTAAAAAAAAAAAAGTGACATCATTACACTTGTTTTGCTGCATTTATTATAATTTTAAATCTTTACCATTTTTATGACAAAAATATTTTGTACTCCAGAGGGGGGGGCGGGGGGGGGGGGGAAATAATATGTGACAACCTGGATTTTTTAGACAGTAATAACTTCTCACATTTATAAAGCATATCAAGGCTGTGTATAGTTGCCGCTTAAACAAAAAAAACAAAAACAAAAAAAAAACAACCCTGTAATCAACCAGCAATATTTTCAGTATTTTGGTGTTTTTTCTATTAACCTTTCATGTTTTTCATCTTCCAATTAATAAGGGGAAGGAGGGAGGGGTATAGATATGGGGTTTAAATTTTTATAAATTATGCAATACCAAGTTTTGCCTATGTAGGTTGTGCTTTTAGCAGTATTTGGTTATTTTAGGTAATTTCGCAGATAAGAAAATAAAAAACCATAAGAAAAGAACAAAAAAAAAAAAAAAAGGACCCAATAATTTAATGTATGCTTTTTCTTTTTCATTTTATTTCATTGACCAAAGTGCGTACTGCTATTTTTGCAGTGTGGTGAGGTCCTTTTGTGTACTGACATTTAGTGGGAAATATGTATATATACATATATATATATATATAGAGAGAGAGAGAGAGAGAGAGAGAGAGAGAGAGAGAGAGAGAGAGAGAGAGAGAGAGAGATGTATATATATATACACATATATATATATATATATGTATGTATATATATATATATGTATATATATATATATATACTCTCCAAAATTAGTACAATTGAAGGCTACTGTGAGCAGAACACCAGTAGCGTGGCCATGACTGCAAAATGACCCATTATGTTTACAGTTATTAGATGCGTAGCTTCCTGATAAATAATAAAGATATAATGTTACTTCTCATGGAATGCAAGTCAAATATCCGAATTTTTCCTTCAAATTTTGGAATCTGTTAATATTTAATTTGCCATTCTCAGGATGATCTGCCACCCAAATATTTATTTGTCCCTGCATAGTGCATTTCCCACCTTCTTTTCCAAGACATTTTATTTACAACTGTTGAATTTTCTATTCCTTATAGAAATTGAGAATTGCCATCAGCCACACAAGCGCTGCATGCACAATTTTCTGTAGACAATCTTCAACCCACTTGTTGAAGATTATGTGCTATATATTGTGTATAAAGGAAAGGCCATCGCTTATTGTATTTCAATTTTTGTCAAGGGGAGTTAAAGCAAATGTACATAAGAACTGCCATGACTCTTATACTGTTTGCCTGCAAACATCAGTATAAAATATATTAGTTTATATTTATTTATAAAGTACAAATGCACAAACACAACATACAAATTGTGAAATAACTAAAGAAAAAAAGATCCTTACAGTCTAGAGGCTAATATATAAGGTATATTCACGTATACCTGTCTCTGTCCCATTTTTACCATTCTGATTCACATGTCTTTATCGGATGACCACTACAGATCACATATATAATAGCTATACCCTGGCAGGCCTTTACATATCCTGTGCTACTCAGTTCACATAATACTTAGTTTTTATCTTTTGTGAGAAGCCATTTTATTCAATGTTAGGGAGGGATTCTTAAAGTTAAATTGTAAAATATTCCAGAGTTCACAGAACTGTAAAATGTTCCCAGTGTATCTGGCAGTATATTTTCCTATTCAGTGGATCCTTCCAGCAGTAACAGTTGTGCACTATGCAGAGGCAATAGTTAATTCCGTGGCATTAGCCGATCACTGTACAAGGCAGTAGCCGACTGGTTAATGAATGTCACCGAGTGCTGCTTATTTAATATGATTTTGTAACCCCCTAGTGTGAATTCATTCATCAGTTAAATATATGTAAGTGAAACACGGCAGCATTATTGTGGAACCCTGGTGACCACATCCTGATACAATTAAATTTATTATTGTTCTCACTGCCAATCACCTATTAATGAATAGATATCAACTGGGATTATATGGTGACTTCATTTGATTCACCCGCTGAGGCGGATCTCTCAAAATATTCAATAGCACAGCAGGAAGACCAACGCAAACATGAACTTGTGTGAACCACTACAATGATAATTATCCTTACATCAACATACTCATTAATCTCTCGCCTATACCACGGCTAGTTGTCAAGGACAATCAATATTACAAAATAACAGTACAGAGAAAAATCTAAACAGTCTGTTCTTGTAAGAACTCTGAATGATTTTATTCAGACATCATAGATTTAGAAATCACTATCATGTCCCCAGAATCATGTTGCAGTTTACATTGTTGTTGGTTTTTTTTTTTTTTTTTTTGTGGTTTATTTTTTTTTTTTGCACTTAATCCTTGTATTTATGATCAGTGTTAGTTATAGGAATTACAGCATTTTGTGCAGATCAAATGACGTTTATCAACTGAAAACATTTTGATCTTGCAATAATTGTGTGATATATGCTCAGATTTGAGAACGGTGGATTTATTATTTTATTCACTTATTTACCAGCTTGATCTCAAACCAGATTTGTTAACAACTCTTAAAGATAGGAAATTGTTTTGTCAAATCTAATTACACTTGACATAAATTGAAATATATGTTAAAGATAGTGCCTGATGCCCCTCCCATCATGATTCATAATTTAAATTTAGGAAGCCACTCCATCCTAAATGTACTGTCTAGGTTCTTACTATGACCTTGATTTCATTATTTTGGATCAGCTTTGATCACAATCTGTTAGAAAACTTTGGACATTTTTTATCTACAAAACAAAATCCCATAGACTTTATTGGTGACTTCTGCAAATAAATAATCTGAAAAACAATTTTCCAAAGCTTGTCCAAAATAATTAAATTAAGGCCTATGTTGCTTTGCAGTCTTGGCCACCCCTTAGAGTTTCCCCTGAAGTGACAGGAACATTTTAACTTGAGAAAGGGAAAAACCGTGAAGAAGACTGTATGTAGACATGGCAGAAATTAAAGTAAATCAGGAATCTTAGCAATATAGCTATGGGGTAATGTTCAGATGGGCAGCTCGAAAAAGAAATATGTGAATCTGTGAAGCTGTAAGTAGCGAGAAGTGAGGGTCTTTGTAATGAACCTTGCAGACAGTTATTCGTACACTGTATAGTTTTGTTAAAATTTTATTTGACTGACATGCGCCCTTGTTTGTAAAGCTACCTTTCTAGCATTTGCAATGGAAATATTTTATTTCCATTTTTTTTAAGTAAGCAAGAATATTACTTGTTTAGGAACTGGACTTGGGTTAAAACTCTCCCGTTCCTTAATTTATGTATTAGAAAAAAAAAAAAAAAGAAAAAAAAAGTTTTAAAAAAGGCTGTCCATGTTTGGGATTGTTTCAGAATAGTCTGTACTTAAAAAGTATGGACTACTAATCATTTTAAAAAAAATGTAAATGGAGAAAAGTTATATTTTATGAAGGTTATTTAGTTGTATTTAGTATTTGAAAAGTTGGTTTTTGGAGCATTTCAGAATGTTGGAAGCAACACTGTCTTATAAATATATATGTCCTCTAGCAAGAAGAAAAATGTGATTGTTACATGTCGGTATTTAAGATTAGAACATTCAGAGTAAAGAAAGAAATCCGGAATAGAACTTATATAGTCTCATTTGACCACGTCCTCAGGGAGCATATTTTTTAGATTTGCAACTTGTAGCTTCACAAGGACTTCATGGGAAGAAATTGTATAGAATGTTTTCATCTGCGACACTACCCATTTTTCTTTTCTTTTGCTGAAACTTAGGTTGATGGAAACAAAAGCCAGATGGGGGCACATTGATAAGTTAAAGGGATAAAGATGAGATGTATG